>NC_086291.1:48661061-49903561 GCF_963924245.1 Chroicocephalus ridibundus | reverse complement strand
GCTGTCCCAAGCCAAAGCTGGCTTCTGAAGTCTGGTCCGAAACAGCGGTGAAAACGTTGGCAGATAATCTTTCGGGACTCTGCCTGGAGTGGAACTGACATCACACCTGCGTTGATTGTATTGTCAAAGTGTTTGAAATTCCTTCACTGAGCTTGTTACGTGGAAATAAAATGTGGTTGGTTTTAAAAGCTGAACCTTGGTGCCTGTGTTTTTGCTCTGCCGCCTTCAGGCTGTCCAGCTCCTCTCAAGGTTGACCAGCTCCATCCCCTCGCAGTACGAGCGCGGCCGCCTGGCTTTGTGCTGTGGAGAGAGCGGGTTTGTCTCCTGTTCCCCGTGGAGCTGCTGCCCTCCGGCCGGGGAGGAGCTGATGGCTTCCAGCACTTCCCTCTGCTCCCACCCATCTCGCCCTCCCCGGGATGGAGTGAGAACAGGTACAGCCATAGGCGCCTGCGCACCCACTCCAGGCTTCTTTCAGCGCTCCCATACAGACAAGCCAAAACCCAAAGCCGCTTCCATGGCGCACGCTGCTCACCGGTCGCTGCCTGGAAAGCTGATGGAGGAGAGGAAAAGGTGTCCACTGGATGGGCTCCATGGGCCAACTCGACACTGAGATGTCACTGGCTTTTCCTGAGTCCACCATGGGATCGTTCATGCTGCTGGAACTTGTGTCCCAGTCATAATGGAAACTGGGCAGAAAATTAACGGATAATTAAAAGGAGGGGGCGGAGGGGATAAGAGTCAAGCTGTTGCTGATAAAGCAGCCTGGGGGCCTCAGAGGCGGGACCCTGCCTGCGGGTATCTTGCTGCAGCGGGCGATGTGCTCCCTACGCTGACTGTGTCTGGCTGCAGATGTGCTCCCAGGTCCCTGTGGCAGCGCTGGTCTTGCGCAGCAGCCGAGGGAGTCACTCCCGAGCTGCGGCTGTGCTCGGCTCGCCCAGCCCCAGGGCCCCTGGGTGGGGGTGTCGCTGACTGTACTGCCCTTTGCTCATGGAACTGGAAACTTCCAGGGCCCTTTTTCCATTTACAGCCTGGAAGCTGCTTTCTTGCTATATGACTTTCTCATATACACACACACACACAACACCACACTGTTTCCTGCACATGTGAACCCTGTTAAACCAGTCCCCGTCACACAAAGCTCCCTTACATGGCGGGGGGGAGAAAAGAAGCCACTGATTTCCCCCTGGACCCCCCGAAGGATGCTGCGGTGTTAGAGCTCCCTGGCGCTGTACATGAGCAGAGGGAGGCCAGCACGTGGCTGGGCATTGGCTGCAAAGCAGAGGTGCCCCCAAAAATCTCTGCTTGCCCCCAACCAAATTAAAGACAAGAGGTGGCTACACAGGCTCGGCAAACTGTGTTCTACCTGGGCCGGCACACAGGGTGGGTGGGGGGCGCGGGGGGCTCCTTGGCGCTGTCGGTGATGCCTGAGTCTTCCCGGCAGCTGCAGCAGCCGTTGTCCAAGATCTGCAAGTGGAGCAGCTCCTCCGAGTTGCTGAAAGCCGGGTTGTCCAGCGAGCTGGCCGAGGGCAACCAGGAGCGCGACCAGTACTGGGCCGAGACATCGTCCAGCCGGCAGAACCGCCGGTAGCTGCGGGGCAAGGCCAGGTGGCCATGGCAGTGTGTGCGAGGGGGGGGGCACATACACACAGGCGACCCCCCCGCAAGGGACCGCACTGCAAGCACCGATCCCAGCTTTCCACCCAAATTTCACGGCAGCGGGGCAGGGCCCAGCCCCGCGCCCTGGGTGGGGGCAGAGCCCGTGACACCCAACATCTGGCTCCAGCCCCACAGCTGTCGGGGTGGTTTCCTCGGGAACAATCCCCCCCCCCCCGCCCCTTCCCAGCGGCACATGACGAAACCCTGTCCGGGAGGGCAGCGGGGCTGGGACAGCGTGGTTTCCACTCCCCCCCCACACGCCCTGTGCTCCCAGATGAGCTGCTTTGGTGGGGCTGTGCTGGCTCCCCACCCGCAGCCCCGCCGGGACCGTGCATGCGGGGGCTCATGAGCCCATCTCACGTGTCGCTCGGTGCACCGGTGGCCTCATCCAGCCCCGCATCCCCCGGGCGCCGCGCATCGCTGGCGCGGCCACACGCACACGGACACCCGCACCCCAACGGAAGGGGACGCTGGGACCGACCGCTCCCGGTCCCCCGGCCCCCTCCCCCCCTCCCCGCCCGCCGCTATCAGCCGCCGCAGGGTGTTTTTCTTGGCAGAGCTCAGCCCCGGCCCGGCCCGGCTCCCCCCACCCCCGGATGGGCTGAGCTGCCCCCAGGGGGCACAGGGGCATCAACCCCCTCCCCCCTCGCCTTCTAGGGCCACCCCCCGCCCGCCCCCCCCCACCGCCGCGTACCCCACCTGCTGCGGGTCTGGTCGGCCCTGGCCTCCAGCAGCAGCGCCTTGAACCGGCGGATGGCGACGGCGGCGAGGACGGCGGCCAGGAGGAGGATGCTGAGCAGGACCCCCGCCGCCGCCCCCAGCAGGCTCTGCTGCGTCACCCGGTAGTCGCAGCGCAGCCCCATGAACCAGAAATCGCTGCCGACGGGGCACCTGTGACAAAGTTGGGGGGGGGGGGGGGGACGACGACACGACACCAGACACCGGGGGACATCAGCCGCCGGGGGAGAGGCGGGGGACATCGGCCGTCGGCCCGGGGGCGGGGGCACTCACTGGCAGAGGGGCCCGCGGTCGCGGGGGTGGGCGCAGATGCCGTGGTTCTTGCAGTAGCCGCGGTGGCAGAGGGAGGTGCAGGTGGCGTTCCCGTCCGCCCCGGCCACGCAGGCGAAGCCGGCCCGGCAGGCGAAGAGCGCGGCGCAGGGGTCCAGCGGCCGCTCTGCAGAGACCGGGCGGGAGGGGGGCGGGGGGTCCGCTTGTGCCACCCCCTCCCCGCCGAGCGGAGAGCCGGGACCAGCCCCGGCCAGGCACCGCACCCCAGGGGATGGCACAGCCCCCCCCCCCCCCCCCCCCCCCCGCACTCACCCCGAGCCACGTTGCGCAGGACGGGGGCAGAGCCCACCGCCAGCCCCGCCCGGCCGGAGCCCAGCGCGGCGTCGAGCAGCGCTCCCAGCCCCGCCGCCGGCACCCGCTCCGCCGCCAGCACCGCGTCGTACTCCAGCACCACGCTGCCCTCCCTGCGGGGACACCCCACCACCGGTCCAGGGGGGGAGCCGGGACCCCCCCCCCCCCAGGGCCAGTCCTGCACCCCCGTGGCCCCGCAGCGTGGGACGCTCCCTGTCCCCCTCCCACGCCGCGGAGCATCCCGCGCTGCGGCATCCCACGCTGCGGGGCTGCGGAGCACCTACCGGATCCCCGTCACCTCCAGCCGCAGGAACCCGGGCACCGACATGAAGAGGGGCGCGACCTGTGCAGGGAGGAAGCTGGGCGCCGTGCAGGACGGCCCCCCCCGCCACGACCGCCGCCAACCCCCCCCCGCCCCAGCCGGCCCCGTCCCGCACTCACCGTCCGGTTGAAGCTGTGCAGCAGATCCCGATGCTCGCGGGAGCCCGGGTCCTGCAGGGCAGGGATGAACCCCATGTCTAGCACCAGCTCGCAGGGGATGCGGAGGAGGGATGCTGTGGGGGGAGACAGGGATCAGCATGATATGGACCCGCACTGCCCGCCCCGGGGGGCCACCACCACTGATTCCCCCCATGCTGATGGCTCCTGGGGCCTCTCCTCCTCCTGCCGTGCGCCAGCAGAGGGTCCCAAGGCCCCAGACCCACCTCTCAGGAGGGGCGGCTGATCCTCCACGATGAACACCTGGGGGGCCCTGCCTGTTGCAGCCGGTGTCACTTGGGGAGTGTCAGCATCCGGCCACCCTCCGGGGCTGCTCGATGGCTGGACCAGGTCTGTGTCAGCAGCAGCTGGAGGGGACCCAGGGCCCCCACCATGGCCCAGGGTCCCAGAGGGATTGGTGGGCTGCTGGGGGTGCCCTGGCTTCATGGTGGACCCCCACATCAGCCCCGTCACATCACTCTGCAATACAGCAGCACCAGGCTCTGGCGTGACGGTCCCCACGTCCCTGAGCAGTGCTGGGCTGGCAGTGGTGGCTGTGATGGTGGTGGTGGCGGTGACAGCGGTGGTGGTGACGCCGATAGTGGTGGTGACGCTGATAGTGGTGGTGACGCCAATAGTGGTGGTCGGCTCCAGGGAAGACGCAGGCTGGGACAGAGCTGACAGCCGAGGGGGCCCAGAGGCTGAGGGGGGGGCCAGGCTGCCCGGCTGCCAGCTCAGCTGAGCAGTTGCTGCCCAGGGCCCAGTGTCACCCACCCCCACCGGGGTTCCCCCCCGGATTTGGGGGGTCTCAGCAGGATCCCCCCCTGAGCCAGCATGGCGCAGCCCGACCCTTGGGGACGGGTCTCCCGGGGGGGTGCCCGCAGTGGGGCCAAGTCCCAGGACACCCCAGCCAGTCCCTGGAGAGGGCTGTGGGGTCGGCAACGTGGGCACTGCAGAGCCACCAATTGGGGCAGGCCGTGGGGATGGGGGGACACGGGGGGACCCTGTGCTGGTGTGTGGAACCCTGCTCTGTGCCACAGCAGAGGTGCCCGGGGCCATGGAGGTGGGGGGCTGCCCCGACACCACTGGCAGACGCCTGGTCTGGTCCAGGGGGACGTGGCTGTACTCAGAGGGACCCTCCTTCTCGGGTGGCCCTAAGACCCGGGTGGTCAGATCCAGGGCTCCCCCCTGGCTGGGGGATGTCATCCCTGGGGTGCCAGCCATGGTGGTGGGGACAAGAAGACTCGACCCCTTGCCTGTGGCAGGGAGCGAGGTTGGGTCTGTCCCCATGGCTGGCTGGGCTGTGCCGGCCACAGGGCCCCCACGGCCACCAGCCGCCAGGGATGATGGAGAGGGGTGAGGGGGAGAACGAGGACCCTGCCAGGAAACATCCATCCTATGCCACGGGCGGGAGTCAGAGACCCATCTTTCTGCTGGCCCCGGTGTCCCCGCCAGTGGCCCTGTAGGGGTCAGCAGCCTCTGCAGCCCCCCTGAAAAGGGTGATGTCCCAGTTGTCCCTGGCACTGGACTGTCTGTGGCCAGCGTGATGCTTGAGTGTGTCCCTGGGCTGCTGTCACCCAGCGGGATGGTGGCTCCCAGGCCCTCCCCAGCCAGCAGCTCCGGGAACAAGGGGCCATGTGAGCCCCTCTGGCTCTGCACAAGTGCTGTCCCCATGGGGGTCCATCCCAGCAGGGTGCTGGGGGATCCCCGCTGTCCCCTGGCAGAACCGAGCACCGTTGTCGAGGATGGTGAATACGACGGGGTCCCCTGCGAGGTTGTGGCACCTTCCACCGTCACATTTCCTACAGGGTCAGTCCCGGGGGGGTATCTAGTGGTAGGAGCTGCATCTGGTTCCATGGGGGCTGTGGCCCCCACACTGGTCACCCCCAGGCTGGCTGGAGATGGCCACTTGCTGCCTGCAGCTGCCTGCTCAGTGGTGCCTCCGGATAACAGGGGCCTTGGACGCTCGGTGGCTGCTCCACCCCACACCGTGGGCCCTGTGCCCTCCCCGTCTGCCTGGGGGCCTGCAGGGCTCCCCTGGGGGCTGGGGGGCTCAGCAGTCCTGACGGGGGTCCCAGGGAAGGGCAGCAGCTCAGCTTCTGTCTGCAGCTGCCCTGCGGCCTCCGGCATCGGTGCCTGCCCTGTGCCAGCTCCTCGCTCCGGATCTATGGGCAGAGGCAGAAGTGGGGGGGATGCTGAGCAGGGCTGACCCACAGCCGGCACCCCACAGCCGCCAGCTTGGCACCCCAGGCCCCAGCGTGGCACCATGGCTGGCACGCGGTGCCACAGACAAAGGGCCACGAGCGGGACGGGCCCGGCCCTGGCTGTACCTGTCTGGCAGCGCTCCCCCGCCGCGGTCCCTGGGTGGGCGCAGGGGACAGCAGTGCCCAGCGCGGAGCCCATCCCACCGCCGAGACCGGGGCAGAGCCGTGCACAGCACTCCACGATCACTGGGGAGAGAGGAGCGCCATGGGCGTCAGGCGTTGTGCACCAGTGTCGGGCATCAGCACTGTGCCCCCACCGCCCCCGGGAGCTGCCAACACAGGCCGGGGGGCTCCGCGCCTCCCCTCCATTAACCGTGGGCAGCAAAACTGAAGGAGATGCTCAGGAATTACCCAAACCCAGCTGGAAACCACCTGCCTTCGTTGCAGCAAACGGAACTGAATCCTGCCCCACCTGCCCACACTCGGCCACGTGCTGGAAATGCCTGTTTCGCCCTGACCCAAACCACCGTCCATCAGAGTCACCAGGTGCCAACGCTGTCACCACTGGTACCCGGGCAGAGCACCACGCCAGCGCCAGGCCCTGGGCCATGGGTCCCCGCTGTGGCAGCGGCTGCTCTCTGGAGGGAGCGGGCGGCTCACCAGGCATCAGGGAGGTCGGTCACCCATCTTGGTGGGCCGGGGTCACCATGAGCCCCTTGGGCCCTGCTCTCCGCCAGCGCATCACTGGGGCTCCCGCTCCTCCTCCCGTGGGCGCAGCACCCGCTGCCTTCGACGCTGCAGAGCAGCCCGGGCTGGTGGCAAGGCACATGGCCACCGCTCTCACCGGCCGCACCCTGGCTGTCCGCCCCGCCGCCCACCCGCCATGTGCCCCCGGGACGCCGTGGCTGAGCCCACCCCAGGCGGGTCTCGGTGACACCCGAGCAGCCACCGCCCCCCTCCCCACTGCAGCCGGGGAGCCCAGACCCGCCCGAGCCCGGTGCCGGCCCCGCCGCAGCCCCCCGAGCCCGCCGGGCTGTACCGCACCCGAGGCCGCCCCCCCCCCCGCACCGCGCACAGCATCCTCCGCCGAGGGACCGGCGGCGGGTCCTGGGACCCCCGGCCCGGGGCTACGGGGCGAGGGGACGCTGTCCGGCCGTGCCCGCCGCCCTCCCGGCCGCGCCCCCCAACCCCCCCCCGCCCCCGCTCGCCCACCGGCCCCGCGTTGGGAGGAGGCGGCGGCGGCCCCCGGCTCTCACCTGCGGCGGCCAGGAGCCGCGGGAGCCGGAGCCGCTCCATGGCGCTGGCGGCTCTGCCGAGGCGGCGGCAGGAAGCCCCCGCCCGCCCCCGCTGCGGCGGGGCGGAGGCGCCCGGGAGCCGCAGCCCCCCGGCCCGGTCCCGCCCCACCGGCACGGGCACCGCCGCTCCATCCCCCGGCACGGCCCCGGACACGGTGGCGTGTGCGGGATCCCCGGGACGCGCTGCCCGAGGAGCACCGGGGCGGGCGGATCAGGGCTCGGCCGCCGAAGGGCTGAGCCGGGGCTGCGGGACCCCCCCGGGGGGGGTGTGCGGGGAGAGTCACCCTGCCGTGGGCTGCACCGCCGGTGCCCAGGGACAGCACGGACACGGCTCCTCTGCGGGCACACCGGTTCTACTCATCCTCCTCTAACGGGTTGGGTCCAGAGAAGCCGCATCAGGAACGGCCAGGGCTCCGTCCCTGCCCCAGGCTGTCCCTAGGGCCACCTCCAGCCATCCCCGGCTCTGCCTCGGGTAGGCTCAGGGAAAAGGCTCCCTGAGGGCACATCTGGCTGCAGCTCCCTCACCAAATCGCTCAGGGCCACACCACTAAGGGAAACCAGCAACCACTCCGGCACGCCTGGGTGGCAACGGGATGGTTCTACAGCCACCATCACTTGTCACTCCTGCCTCCAAGCAGGCACCTCACGTCCACACCGGGGAAGATGGGGGAAACCACCATGGACGTGGTGGCCAAAATGACTGGTTCCCCCCCAGTTCCACTGTGCAGCCTGTTCAGAAAGTGTTTCAGAACACTTTTGGGGTGAAGGAGCAATTAAGGAGTTTCCAAAGGCTCGGGCCTCGCACACAACGAAAGTGAAACTGGGGCCCTGAAGGCAGAGGGGCACCCGGCTGGCGGAGGATTCAGCGCCGTGCAATTTTAAAAGTCAAATACAGCTCTAGAGGAAGCCCCGAGAACACCCCCACCACGCTCAGGCACCATGTGCAGCACCAATAGACGTGGGTCTATTTTCCATCCTCCGCCACCGACTGCCAGAGGATACGTTATCGAGTGACACTTTCTTGGCTCCCAGCCTAACTTTGCCTCTTTGACATATGAAAGTGTTTCTTGGCTCAGAGGAAAAACTGTGTAGTGTCCAGAAATAACTTGTTTCTGTCTCGGGAAAGATTTAACGCAAGCCTCCCGTGCTGAGATTACTTGGGCTTACAGAAATACTGATGCCATTTTGCTTTTCAGCAGCAGGAAAAGTCATTCCTGTCGTCCCCCCCTTCATTTTCCATCAGGAAAGCAGAAGCCTTTCAAATAGAACTTGTTTTTACCCCCACTGATGAAATAAGCATGGTTTATTGTAAAGAGCAGACGACACAAGCAGTGAGATCGGGGAAGAGCGACTGGCCCAGTGGCAGAGGATACAGAGCTTTGTGCACATACGGGTGCTCCCGGCACCTTCCCACAGGCAGGGAGGAAGAACGGCAAAACGCTCTCAGCGAGACACACTCAGAGCCCGCCAGACCCACAAACACCTCCCCCTGCGCTTGGCACACGGGGCGTTTATCCCCCCATGGGGTCACGGGCCCAGCCGAGCAGAGGCTGAGCCGCCGCTCCAAGCCTGAGTCGCTGGTCAAAGCCTGGCTTAGAGAAGGGCATTTCTAGAAGCCCATTACTCATCCCCGAAGCGTCCTTCACACGCTGAACACTAACACAGTGAGCCATCGACAGCGTGAAATGGGAAAGCCACCAACGCAGCAATGGTCTTATATATTTATTCCTTTTTTTTCTTGTTTTTGAAGGACAACACATTCAGACAGCTTTAAATACAACGTCCAAGTACAACTTCCCGGTGAAAGCAGCAACAGTACAGCATGTGCGCTTATATTCATACCCGCTGACACCAGCCCAGTCCTAGTGGTAGAGACATCTCCTGTTAAAAATAAAAATCCACATATTGAATATTTCATCAGCCGAGAACTACCATTCTAAGGCATAAAAGAAGTGGGTCAGGCAGAGACGAGACAAGCTGAATACCAAAAGCAGGCGTGTAACGAGTCCACAGGTCTTTGGAATCACTAAGATCCTCACCGTGGCTCAGAGAGCAGCGAAGGGGCGCAAGGGGCGCAGCCCCCGTGCTGACCCAGCAGAGGAGTGTAGGGGGAGGCCAGAAGCCCACACAGGAACAAACAGGAATGTGGAGTGATCTGCTGCACACTGGCCTGAGGCCACCAGCTCATTTCCCCTGCAGCCCCAGAGCTCCTCAGGGCAGTCGCTCCAATAACCCTTTCCTGCCCGTTTCCTTTCCTGCTCCTCTCTCGCTGCGGCTGGCGGGGAGGAAACGCTGGCTGCGGGCAGCTGGGAGCTGTGGTGTCACACACCTCTGGAGGCGCCTACGCCGCGCGCCCTGCGCCTGGCCGAGGAGCGCCGAAAAGATGGACTTGCATGACTAAAGTCAATTTGCCAGATCCGTGGATGATCTGAGCGCTTGAAGCGCCACGCAGGGTGAGATGAAAGGCCGCCGAGCCCCGCGTCCTCCCTCCAACAGCAGATGCCTCAGAACACACAAATACTTTATCCCCCTGGCTCAGAGCAGGCAGCTGCTGCCAGCTCCCCCCGGGACTTGCCAGACTCCCGCCTGCCATACAGCCGTGTGGTGTCATCGCCTGACGTCAGACGTCACACGTGTACGTGTACCCTGTGCGCACCGTCGTTACCCGAGACACTTGCAGGAGCACGTTTCTACTTACCAGGCATTGAAGAACTGCTTTTATTCATAAACATCCTTCTTGTCTGCAATGTAATCTACAATCTCTTGTGGACACATTAACTTTTCTGCATCTCCATCAGGAATTTCAAATCCTGGAAGAAAGTGCACAAATTTAGCTCAAAACAACGGAAACGGGAGCAAGGCTAAAGGAAGCAATTACTGCTGGCTCAGATGCCTGCAGCTTGGCAGGGCACAAACAGACAGGGGCTGCTGCATCTCTCAGAGCTAACACTTGGTTACTACACCGAGTTTCAAGCCGTGTTGTGCCTTACGCAACGCCGTGGATAAGGGACAAGGCAGACACAGCAGGGAGGAAAGCGGCCAAGCCAGCCGGCAAGTGCCCCTCAGGCCTCATTAAAGCCATTAAAGCCTTCCCAGAGCTCCCACAGCCACCGGTGTGTGACGGGACGGGGATGTTCTTGGTAACTCCGGGCAAGCCAGGGCCCAAAGCCCCTCAGGTTCAGAGCCTGCTGTTGGGCGCTCATACAACCAATAGCTCGTACAGAGCCGCAGCCGGGGGCAGGGAGCACAAGGGCTCTTGGCCGTGGAACTGGTCAGAAACGCATTCCAGAAAATTTACATTCTTCTTTCTAGTCCTCATGGCCACACACTAACACTCCACCGACGGTGCACAATCAGTGGAGTAAATATATAGGGTTAGCAAATGCTCTGAAACATCTGCCTAGGTTTTAGAGAATGACCAAAGCCCTGGAACATTTATGACCCGTGGCACATACTCCAGAATTTATGAGCATGAAGAAGTCCAAAATGACGTAAAAAGAAACTTGGAATATAAACTAGTAACAAAAAAACTCCCTTTTTTTCCTAGTGGCATCAAGTATCGAGGATGAAAAAAATTATGGTGAGGAAAAACCTGGAATATCTGTGATTCCACAAAGAGGAGCCAAGATCAGCTCCCGGTGCAGCCTTCACACTAAACGTAACATTCGCTGCCCCCACTTACACGCTGCTGTCCCCCACCCTCCCCCTGCCCAGCAACAGGACGGGTGGTGCCCAGGAGGGGCACGGGGAGAAGAGCAAGAAACCTGGTCTAGTGGGACGTGTCCCTCCCCGTGGCAGGGGGGCTGGAACTAGATGATCTTTAAGGTCCCTTCCAACCCAAACCGTTCTATTACTCTGTGCTCCCAGAGGGACGGAGCTCAGAAGCAGACGGACAGACACCTTCTCCTCACTCCCTCTGACGCCCCCAGCGACCAGCGCACGTTCTCACTGACTGAGAGCTGCAAGATTTTCTTTGAATTACATCAAAGAAAAGTCAACGTTACTAGCCGCACAAAAGAACTAATACTGGTTTGCTACAGCTGCGCTTAAGCATTAGCCAAGAAGAGGTAGCGATGAATCCCAGCAGCCATAGCTCTGAATTACCAAATTCGTCTTCCATAGCCATGATAATTTCCACTTGGTCCAAACTGTCCAAACCCAGGTCTTTCATGAAGTGGGACTCAGCTGTGAGCTGGGGGGAGAAAAATCGAAGATCATTCGGCTGCGGCCGTTTCCGTGCGACAGAACCCAGCGCAGGACCAGAGCCCTTGGCCTCCCCGGCCCCCCCAGCTCGCCCATCGCGGGGCCGGCAGCCCCTCTCCCCGGCCTGCCCGGGGCCGCACGGAGCTGCCAGCGGCCCCGGCCCCACCGCCCGCCCCGGCCCCACTCGCCTTCTCCGGGTCGATCTTGTCGTACAGCTTGAGGACGTAGAGGACGCGGTCCTTGATGTCCGCCAAGGTCAGGGGCGGCAGGTCGGAGAACCGGCGGCACGGCGGCCAGGCCGCCCGCGGCACCTGCGAGAGAGCGGGGGGTCAGCGGGCACCGCCGGGCCGCCCGCCGCCCCCTGCCCGCGCCGGGCCTTACCTGCGCCAGCAGCTGCGGCAGCGGCGGGGCCGGGGCCGGCGGTCGGCGGGGGCAGAGGGTGCCGAGCGCGGCGGGCCGCGGGGCGGCGGGGGGCGGCCGGGGCAGGAGGCGGCGGACGCAGGCCGAGAGGACACGGGCCGCCATGGTGACCTGTTCCCAGCGGGCACCGCGCCGCTCCCGGCGGGCCGCGCGCGGCGGGGCGGGGCGGGGCGGCACCGGCGGGGAACGGCGGCGGCAGCGCCCCCTGGCGGCCGGCGGCCGCGCAGAACCGTGCCCCGCAGCCACGGGCAGAGCCCAGCTCCGGGGAGAGCCCCCCCCAGGGCAGAGCCTCCCTGCCCCGGGCAGAGCCATCCCCAGGAAGAGCCCAACCCCAGGAAGAGCCCAGCCCCGGCCAGAGCCCAGCCCCGGCCAGAGCCCCCCCGCCCCGGGCAGAGCCAACCCCAGGAAGAGCCCAGCCCTGGGCAGAATCCCCCCACCCTAGGCAGAGCCCCGGGCAGGGACGAGCCCTGGGCAGGGTCCCCCAGGGCAGAGCCAGCCTCGGGCACAGCCCCCCCACCCCGGGCAGAGCCCCCCCAGGTCAGAGCCGAAGCCTATCCGGAGCCCCCGAGCCCCAGCACGGCGCAGCAGCAGCCACGGAGCCATTCCAAAGCAAAGAGGTTTAATGGCTTGTCACACACCCGGGGCTGTCACAACCATACAGCACCCATTAAGTCGGTAGCAAAAGCACCAGGCTCCGCCGGTGGTGCCGCTGATGGGGGCTGTCACTCCCCAGTGCTCCATCAGGCCACTCCTGGCTGGGGTTGCTGGTACTGGTAGAGGCAGACGGTCCCATCCCGCTGCCCGGCCAGCAGGCAGGCACTGGTGGTGGCCCAGCGGGCCAGCGCCCAGCTCCCCTCTGGGTCCGGGGGCAGCAGCGCTGTGCATTGCCCCAGCAGCAGGTCCCACACCGCGATGGCTCCCGACGTCAGCACGGCTGCGGCCGAAGCATCCTTCACGTCACCCTCCAGGTACCTAGGGTCATACACAGAAGGGTCACAGTGTTAGAGTTTTGTTGTCAAAACACTATCGCATCACTTTTTAAAATTAGCTAGTTTTTCATGTAGAAAATTCATAAGCATATTTAAGCCAACTGTGGGAAGCCAGGTTAAGTTACATGTTGTATCTTCAGCGCACCTGAGAACAAAGGATGTCGAGACAATCCTTCCGCGGCCTCAACACATACTTGAAAATTGTTCGGTAAACCAAGATCTCAATCCCCTACTATTTGTGCCCATCCATCATAATGTTTCCTACGTAAGTGCATTGCAAGACTGAGTCTTAAACAGCTTAGTCTTCAAAATGCAAGACATAGGAAGGAAAAGGTCATCTGACTGCAAACAGCTGCTTAACATAAATAAACCGAGCAAAGTGCTCTTTAACACCACAAAGGCTCAGAAAGTCTCATTTGCAGATATTTTCTCTGGGGGGTTTTGCTTGATGAACCCAGTTACAGCATTTCCACAATCCCTTTGTGCAGGGGGGGAGGGAAGACAAAAGCGTGCAGGAGGCAGAAAATCACCTCTCCCGTTTGTGAGCGGAGCCCCACGCCGCGCGGTGACACCGGGAGCTCTGAGGTCAGCGCACAGACTGGCGCAGGAAACGGGCAGGAAACAGCCAACACCCTCGCCCCATTCCAGGGGCGTTTGTCCCACATACAGGACAAACGGCAGTGACGGATGCAGCCTCCTTATCATGGGCAAGATGGCAAATGGACCCCTGCCAGCAGTGCTGCTCAGCTCGTTAAGCGGTTCCCCCCCAAAACCAGCTCAAAGGAGTCATGTAGCCATCACACGGAGCCACCCCCGGCGGTACTTGCCTTCCAGCATGGCCAGGTGGGAGGGAGGAGAACATCACCCCCGTGCTCCTGGCTGTTTTGGGGTTGAACGCTACCACGCGGAACGCGGGGTTTCCACAGGACTCGCTCTCTTTGGCATGGGGATGACTTAAAACAACAAACAGAAGTCCCTGATACACACAGGAAAAATACATCACTAAAAACAACAGCAAGAGGGGAAAAAACCCAAAGAATTTTCCAAAAAATTAATTGCTACATTCTCTCCATAATCAAAGCCCCAAGGACAGTGATGCATTATTTTTACCGAATAAAATAGAAATGGTTTACTTTCCTTATCAAATTAGATAAAAGCCAAAGCAGCTGCTGACTGATAAGGGCTGATGCAATACAGGAAAATGACAGCTCAGTGACCCACTGGATTTATGCACTTATCTCTCTGCCTGAAAAAGGAAAACTTGCTGTAGGATGAGGTGACATTTAAAGTAAAATTTCTGGGCCCCATTTAAATCCCTAGGAGCTTAAAATGTAACAAGAATTCCATGCGAAGCAGCACAGATGAAAACAGTGCCTCTCGGAACCGTCACAGGCCAACATGAAATATGCTGGGACAGATATTCTGAGGAAGTCTCCAACGACTCTTGACTCAAGCCATCATTATTGGACACGACATTCTTGTCCCAAAAGGTTAAATGCTCACTGAGAACAATCAAATCCTTGATAAACTACAGAAATCCATCTGTAGACAGAGCACAGGTGGAAGCAAGTGGTAAAGAAACACTAGTATGAATCTTGGTTTGTAACAGTTGATATCCTCGGGGGTATATATGTAAATAACAACCACTTTGCATCGGTTTCCCGTCACGCTGGCAGCTATCCACTTGTGAAACGGAAGAGACTTACCAAGCACCAGCACTGGGCAACAGTACTTCTGCTTCCCACGTGCAAGATGCTGCTGCTTTGGAATGCACTCATTTTATTACTACACTGCAGAAAGCCAAGAATTCAAGGTAGCCAGTGTGGCTTATTTCTCCTAGTTAACCTGTTTTCCTTTGAAATATCTTCAGAGCTGATATTTCAATCCACTCTAGAAACCCTAATCCTTTAAGTCGCTACCACAGTTAGTCAGCGCAGTCCATGCGTAAACTGTGTGTCATATTTCACATACGTACAGAGTCGGAATATGCTCGATGGCAGATGGAAGCTGGGTAGGAATAACCAACGTGCATCTTCTTCAGGAGCTGGCCCGTTTTCAAATTCCTGCAGTTGGTGACAATACAAATTCCGACTGCATTTCCATCCTCTATCTGTTATTTTCTAATCATAGTTAACATCGCTATGCAAGACGGACATATATATTTGGATTCACATAAACCAACTAAGACAAGAGCCCACAGGAAGAGATGTAATGAATATGACATAAAAGCAAGTGGGATTCTAGCAGCATAGTTCATTCGCTTTCTATCTGGCTGTACAGAAGTTAGAGCGCCAGAATGTAGGCCCTTTGACAATTATCATTTCAAACGCTAATCAGCAGCCAACAAACACCCCTATACAATGCCTGCAGCTAAGCGCTACAGCCACCACATACACCTGCAAGCTAAATCATTTCATTGTGAAGGAAACACTGACCAAACAACAATGCTGTTCACTGCAGTGGTGCCAACCAAGGCGTCTCTCGCTCCTTCTACTTCAGCAAAAGCTAAAACAGTTTCTTCGGGGGGCATCAAAGTCTGTCCATCCTTGCACCTGAACATCAGATTAGCAAGGGAGAAAAGGCAGTCAAAACCATGTGTTTTGTTCTCAGCACACCTCCACAATGACGAGGAACCGGACGGTCTTCTACATCTGAGATGTTTTCCTTTGCTTCCACCTGCCTCACTGAGACCACCCCAAAACCAGCAGACTCACCTTCCCGTCTCTGAAAGCGACACTATTTCCACTTGCTGCTCTTGCACGGTCCTGCTGCTGCTGACCAGCCTCCTATCCTTTATCCCAAGAACAGCTTTTATATTTCCAGTTTTTACTAGTGATTGCTTGAATAAGTCATTCTCAGAGGAATAAAGCAAGAGCCTAAATTAAGAGAAAAGTATGCATAATGACAGAAGGAAGCACAATTCAAACATGCCATAGAGTATAAAAACAAGCATATGTTTAAACAGTCTAACACCTCTAGAGGTGAATAAGCAAGTCTTTATAGTTGATTTTTAGAAATCCCTTCCATATTTTCCAACTGTTAAAGCAGCTGAGAAAGTGACACATTAGTAAGAGATAATTTAAACAACTACACAAGAGCAGAGTTAAGCTGCAGCTATTCAGGGTGCAAAGTGCTAGTACGAAATAAATACAACACCTTATTTCTCCAATCTCCAAATCTCCCAATGCTATACACACAAGATTACAGGCATCCGGCAGAGGAACAATCTGTATTACAGGAATCTAGGACAGCAAAACAAGAATTCAGTGTCACCTACAACGTCCCTTTGACTTTATTGCCATTTTCTAGAGTGTTTCAAGGAAAACGATACGGAGCAGAACTAATTTTCAGATCCCTCTGAAGAAGCACACTTAAATTAACAGCTGAACTCTCTGCTGACTGTTTACCTAATTAAACAATCCCTGTTGACGTAAGAGACAAAAAGTGTCTCCAGGGAGCATAAGGGGAAAGAGCCTAAGTCAGTAGCTGCAGCCACCATTCAGTACATGAAGTATGAAATTCCAGCAGGTAACACGCAACCATAGAAGCTACTGGCCTTCTCCATCAGCAGTGCAAATCATTCTCCTCGTTGCCTGATGGAATGAAAAAATTATGCGACCTAAAGAACTTACCTTGCACCCAAGACTGCAAGCTCCTTGTATCTTGGGAACTAACACACTGGGACAAGAAAGCTGTCCTAAATTCTAGAAATAAGGATGGCGTTCATACCTCTCCAACCTGCCAAGTATAGACTTTTCCCCAGTGGTCAGATGCCAGAGGTTTCCACAAGGAGACAGAACTCTCACAAGCAGTCACCACGCACAGCTCTCTCCAGCCAGCTGCTTCCCACCACACGGTACTCACGTCCACAGCACAGGAACTTGAAGAATCCTGTCCAAGACAAAGCAGCACTGGTTTTCTTCTGATTGATAGACACGGTTATCTAACCTAGGGGTTCGGACCAAGAAAAATGCTTGACGTTCAGTGTGCAGAGAATTTAAGGCTAAAACTTAATGCTCACAAAGTTTAATTTTGAGGAAAGAGTCAGTAAGGCACTGTCCTGGTTTGAGGTAAAACAGAACCAACTTTCTGTTCAGTAATTTTATTTCTTAGCTAGGCCTCTTCTAACTCTCTGAAATTAACAGCATGTTGTGTCTGAAACGGTTCGTTCTCAGTGATAAGACCAATGTTTACAGTTTGTGCCAAGGAATGGTACCCAGAGAGGCTCTTGAGTATACTTATTGCTATAACAACCAAGGTCAGCTAATTTCGTTATTTGCCCCGTTGGAGGGTCAGAAATGGAAAAGCGTAGAGGGGTCCCACCTGCAGGGAGGAGCGGACAGGACAGGGGACCCAAAATTGACCAACAGGGTATTCCATCCCATCTGCCCCATGCTCAGTATAAAAGCTGAGGGGTCAAAGGGTCAATTCTCTTCCTTCAATGTCTGACGTCCAAGGAGGACCCTGTCTGTTCATCTGCCTTTGATCCCGATCCGTGGGTTCCTGACTCCAGCTGTGGAATTCAGTTCTCACCCATCACCGAGTCCAGTCTGGGACTTCCACAGCTCCTGCTGGCGACGTCATCCTGGGAGCTTAATATGGTTTTGTATATACTGTATCTATTTCATTCTTTCCCTTTTTATTTTATTATTACTATTTCATTAGTTTAGTTTCCTCTAAACTTGTAAATCTTTTTATCTCTCCTCCTCCTCTCCGTGTACAAGAGGCTGAGGGGGAGCATCTGTCACCGGCCATCAGCCAATTTGGCCGAAACCACGACAGGCACCAAGGAAAACAAGCCAGGTACGTTTCACCCTTAAAGCAGCAAACATATTGGCTCACACGACAAAAATTACTTGTCATTTGAAACAACAGGCACCCAGCAGAGCCCAGGGCTGGGACAGGACTGGGGGTACCACGGCACAGCCATAACAAAGCCTGAGTGCCACCTACCTGCAGAAGCACTTGCTTCCCTTGTCGCACAAATGGGAGGGGGGACTTGCAGTAGCACAGACGGAGTTTAAAACTGAACAAAGCAAGTGCCTTCTCTTCTCCCTTCTAAAAACATTTTCAGCTTTAGCCACATTATTGTTGGCTGCTTATGCTAATCCCCCAGGCTTGCTTCCTGAGCAAAACTTTGCGCTTTGGTTTGGAAAAGCTAGAGGTGGCCCAGCCCCCAGCAAGCTCATCTGGAGTTCAACAGGCTTTCCCACAGATGTTGCTTCCTTGCCTGCCAACTGTTCCCTACCCGCTAGGAGACAGAGGACAGTGGAAGGACAGACACGACTGCAGGAGGAAGAGCCCATGGCTCAGCTGTGCAAACGGTCCTGGGCAAGATTTGCCTTGGTCATTGCATGTGCAATCAAGGCTCCCTTCCAGAAGGGTGTGAACATCAACATGTGTATTTGGCACAGTGCTGTAGTCCCCCACAAAATTTGTTGGTTACTGGGCGAGGTAGTGCCTGCAATGGTGACAGGAGGCCACGGGAGCCACAGGGCAGGCAACAGGGATACAAGGGCTGAGATCATTTTACCTGGGGCTGAAGAAAAATGCAGCAGTTCTGTTTGTTAAGACATTTGTATGTGTTTAGACATTTGTTATTCAGAAACAAGCACTGAAATCCTTTATCAGTCAAAAGGAGATATACAGCAACCTAACCTTTCAGCATACTTTACTACAAGCGAAGGCAGAACTGATGAAATTAGACAGCAATCTATTTTGTTCAACTAGCCATTCTGCATTTTTTATTGCATTTTTGTTAAACTTAGTATTAATGAGCTGCTACTGACTCGGTAAACAACTATCTGATGTTACCTTTAGCTTTGATACAAGCTGCAAGCTCTCTTCTCTGAGGCCATCAAACAGTACCGGAGTCATCTGTTCTGCCACATCTTTCTTCTGCACAAACAAGTAAAGAATGAGGATAATTCAACTTTGAAATTACATTCAGCCCCTACAAGAGTGCGGCAGAAGCACGAATTCATTCTGCATGCAGTTATTGGAGAGCTATGGTAGGAACACCTCTTTTTGTACTTCCATGTCTTTGAAAACCAAGAGATCCCAGACAGGTTATTTCCTGGTTTCACCTCAAAATTGTCTTTTACCACCACTCTGCATCTATCAGCCTTCAGAGACAAGTCATTCTTTCAGTACCCATTCTGCATGTGAGTTATTTATATATTATATAAATTTATAATATATTTATATATTATACCTCCTTTATCAAATCCCAGCTGAAAATTTTCCTTAAGGTAGACCAACACTATGTGGGTACCAGAAAGTTTTTGCTCATACACACGTTTCAAAATCGCATCTGCAATAAGCATTGAAACCCGTATCTCCAGTTTCATCAAACAGGATTTTAAAATTTGCTTTTGAGGTCAAAAGACCTGAGACAAAAGATGAAAATCAAACATTTACCAAGTCAGGTAAAAGACAGCGTGCAGGGCTAGCATGCAAAGAAGTCTTTACCCTGGAGTCAGGCAAGACTCTGGAAAAGGGGATTCGCCTACAAAACCACTGACTTGGTACCCTTGGCAAAGAGGCCAGCTTATTACCTGCTCAGGAGAAGCCCTGCAGGATCTCTGCTGTTTGCTCTCCGACTGCTGATGCTTCTCCAAGGCCACAGCCTCATCAGATTCATTATGGGGAGCTTCTAAATTAAATGTTGTACTTTGTTCCTCCTCTTTTCTAGCAGATCCTGCACCACAGCTGTCCAAGTGCAGTGGAACGGCAGAGTCTTTGCATTCCCCATCATCCACGACCTGGGCAGATGCCCCTCTGGAGAAACGTGGGTTCGCTTGTGAGGGAGATACGGAAGGTGTACTGGGGAAGACCTCACTGCATACTGATGGTAAAATGGCTGGGGTTGCACCCACAACAGGAAAAACAGATGAGGAAATCTGAGACTCAGGCTGAGTGGGAGCACCAGCTAAGACAGTCCCCATGGGAGTAAGGAACAAAGCATGGGTGGAAAGTTCTTTCTTGGAAGCTGGGCTTTCTACGTGAGGTAACTTGGGTGATCCATTTTTGAAAGGTGAAATCAAATTACTTTTGAGCCTTTTTTCTTCTGGATTCATTTCTGCATCTTGTGAGTCCCCTGAAGCTGCACCATCTCCAAACGTATTAGGAACAAAAACCTCCAAGTCATTCACAGGGGAAGATTCTAATTTCTCAAGTTTTAGTAGTCCAAATTCCTCATCCGGTAAGTGAAAGTCTCTGATTCCCAGCCTGGGGGCCAGCCACTGGGGACTGCGAAAGCAGAAGAGAGAGCTGCAAGTGTCAGGGTCCGTAGCAGGGAGGCGAAGAGAAGCAGGATCCCCTGAACGCACTGGATAGCTACGTCTTCTTTTGCTCTCATCTACACAAAGAAAAACACCATCCAAGAACATCACATCATAGAATAACCAGCAACTAGCCTTTTCAGAGTCTCTCATCCAGAGTGTCACTCTAATTTATTTTTTAAAAAAAAAAAGCCATACCATCTTAACATGCGGAAGTGGCACTTTTCTGGAAAGACATAACATTCTGCAATTGCTCTGCATCTAGCCTTCAGCAAAAGTATCATCGCCAAAGACTGCCAGAATTGATCAAGTGCTTGGTCAGTTTGTTTTGGGTGGTTCTCTCCCAACACGTTCTCTTTTTACAATATTGACAGACCCTCAAACTGTAATGCTACTCTTTGTGTTTCACACTTGTCAGCACTAAAAAAAATAAATTATTAATACGCAGACTTAGTTGGAGAAACAGATTTACATCCATTTGCTGGAAAATCAAGTGCAGAGTGCACAACATTTGCTCTAACAGCAAAGGCAGCTTAAAAAGTTCTCAGCCCTGCTCCTCATCCATGCACGGCTGTTCACTCTTCATCACTGTGCTGAAGCAGAAGTTTCCGGAATTCTGCAAGGAACATGGGCACCACAATGATCTATATTTTTAAAAAAGCTCTCATTTTAAAAAAAAAAAAAAGTTAACCCATGTAAGATTTTCTTGAATAAAAAAATATGGTAAGGCATGAACAGCAGTGCATGCACTCACTGGGACGTTTCCCTGCCTTGCTCTCGGGCTCTAGTTTTAGGGAGTATTTGAAGAAGTACCTTTTGAGACTTGACTGGCTCTCTGTCTTGCAGAGGAACGCAGGGAGCGACGCAGAGGGACATTAATTGCTAGGAGCTCCTCAGCCCTGCAGGCTCCTTGCACGTACTGATTCTTAACATGCTCCACTGGATGTTTATCACCCTGACACACACCTAAGTTGGCTTCCAGATCTCCTATATGGCTGGCAAAAGTTTCATTTCCTGGGTTCAGAGAATCCTTGTTCTGAAGCGGATTTTGAACCTGTTCTAACAGAGTCTTATGGCATTTGCCAAGCACTTGGCTTCCTCCAGGAGGAGGATCAGAACTCGTTGGCTGTATAGCGCCGGCCACTTCTGTCTCTCCAGACCCAAGAGCTGCAGCAGCAGACAACCTTCTCTCATCTGAAGATGACTTTTCAAGATTAGCCTCACGGTTTTCCTTTTCAGTCTGACGCTCATTTGACAGCAGACTACTGCTTTCCCTCGGTGGTATGAGATCCAAACTCTCTATGAGTTCCTGTGACACTTGATGCACAGAGGGTTTGCGGGTAGACTTTCTTCTTCCCTTTTGTTTCCTCTGCGATCGTCTCTGATCTTGCTTTGTGCTAGTGATACTGCTTTGAGAAATCGATCCAAGTGACGTGCTGCTACCACTGGACGCAGCAAGAGATTTCTGAGTACTTGAATTTGCTGAATCATTTTCAGCACCAAGAAAAGGGGACGGCACAACCCCTGACTCCGAATCATTTTCAACTCTTTCTTGGGAGTGCCAGTCTAAATTTGCATCTTTCTGCTTGCACTTACTTCGCTGACCTTTCTTGCTTCTGCCCAGCTGGCTGAGAATTACAGCATCAAGATCCACTTTCCTCTGGCAATTAGACATGCGTCGAGTTGTCCTGATGTAGTACTCAACTGGAAAGAGAAGCCCTTCAACCACTGTGCAAGAGTTCAATGTACTTTCAGGAGCTGTCACCTTTTCTGTATGAGGAAGTCTTGACTGAATTTCAAGCTGTTGATTCTCCAACAGTTCTTCAACATTGCCCAGCGCAAGATCTGTAGGAGAGGGATTTAAGCTATTAGTGTCACTTTGATTTCCTTCATGGCTTTTGCTCTCATTAGATACAGTGTTATTTCCGTTGGCAGGCAATACTTCATTTTCTGACATCAAATCCAAGAGCCTATGTAATTCTCCCCGATCTTCACACATACTCTCACTGTCCGTTTGTTTTATTATACTGGAAGATTCATTTCCTCCATCAGCACTGATGTCAAGTAAAACAGAGTCACCATTCTCCGAACATGGCTGTGCAGGCTCACAGTTATCAGATATGGCCTCAGCACCTGGGGACTCAGGCTGCCAGACATCGCTGCTGTCCCTCAGCGCACCCAGGAACAGCTCAGGCACTTCTAGAGGGACACTGTCTCCAAGCACGTCTTGGACGACTCCTAACGCTGCACTGGGAGGAGTGAAACTGTTTTCTTCTCTCCCCACAAGTGCTGGGCTGGATACTCTTTGAGTGTTTTCCTCAATGTTCAAGACGCTGCTTCGCCTGAAGACTGGTGACCGAAGTTCCTTGGTATTGGCAATTTGATTCTTCACCATTTCATCACTGTTGATTAGAGGCCCATCATGCACTGATTCCCTTTCCTCTGATACTGGAGCCTTTGCCCGTCTCCTCAGCTTCATCAAGCTTCTGGAGGTTTTGGGTTTTTTCTCCTCAGGGGCAGGCCTAACGATTCCACAGCACAGGTTTTCCTGGCTAGGCTGTATGCTTTCTGCCTGCGAGCTGCCTGACAAGCTAATCTCATTGTCAGAGAATTCAGGAGCGTGTTTAAATGCAACAGGTGTTTTCTTCTCTGTGCCAGGATCAGAGCAGGTTTTAGTCTGTAACTGAGAGGTTCCATGTTTGTCAGCACTAGGAGATACGTTATCTCTAGAACCTGTGGGAAAAAAACCTCATATATGTAAAGTACTCCTAGCAAAGTCCCATCCAAGAGAAACACCACACAATATGACTAGATGACTTTGTTAGGACCAAAAGAGTGGGATCTTACAGTCGGGATCAGGGAGCGCTGCAGACCTGGTGAGGAAGAAAGGAGAGATGTTATTGCAGATCGCGATTGAGCAGCACTGGAAAGGCCGGGTGTGGAGGGCAGTGGACATGGCAGCAGCTGCAGACAGGGGACAGCTGAGCTGGGGTCTGTCCCCGGCTCGGCAGGCCAGCCCGCAGGGGCACAGAAGGGCGACAGTGACAGGGCTGACCAGCCCACCCCGCCATCACCCACGGGGCAAGAACACCGGGCAGCACAGGACGGCTGGCGGGGGCCTCTGGGCACTCGCACCCCCGGCCTGAAGCGGGAGGCCGCCTGCCGCCTCTTACCTGCAGGGCTCCGCTCCCACTGGCCTCCTTCCTCCGCCGTGCCCCGGCCGTGGCTCCGGACTCGCTCGGCTCGCCGCGCCCGCTGCGGACACAACACCGGAGGCGGAGGGCTGGGACCGGCCTCCCGGTACCTCCTCCCGCGCCCGGCCGGGACAAGCCCCGACGGCGACCCCGACCCGGCCCCGGCCCAGCCCGCTCACCCGCAGCCGGCTGACGGTCTCGCTGTACTCCCTCCTCAGCAGCGCCAGCTTCTCCCTCAGCTGCAAGACACAACGCACCGGGCTGGGGCTGGCACCGTCGCGCCGGGCCCCGCTCGGTCCCGCGCCGGGCACCGCACCTTCTCCTTCTGGGCGCCGCT
Source organism: Chroicocephalus ridibundus (assembly GCF_963924245.1). Lineage (NCBI taxonomy): Eukaryota > Metazoa > Chordata > Aves > Charadriiformes > Laridae > Chroicocephalus > Chroicocephalus ridibundus. The sequence continues at coordinate 49,880,144 of NC_086291.1, read as the reverse complement.
GAGGGCCTCCCCGCCGGCCGCCGCCGCCTCCCCCGGTCCCTCAGCAGCCGCCGTTCCTTCCATGGCCGCCAGTCCCTCCATAGCGGCCTCCCGCGGGAAGCGCGTGTCCATGGCAACCGGGCCGCCATAGGCCGCGCCCGCGGCGGAAGCGCCGTCTGGCGGGAGGAAGTGACGTGTCGGAAGCCGGGAGTGGCCGTACGGAAGCGACGGCGCCATGGAGCTGAGCGAGATGCTCTACAACAAGTCCGAGTACATCGAGACGGTGCGGGGGGACCGAGAGGGGCTGGGGGAAGCCGGAGGGGACCGGGGGTGGCTGAGGGGGCTGAGTTGAGCTCGCTGAGGCGCTGGGGTGTCGCGTCGGCGGTGGGACCTGGGGCTCCAAGGGGCCGCAGTGACTCCTCCCTTCTCCCCGCAGGCGTCCGGCAATAAGGTGAGCCGACAGTCCGTGCTGTGCGGCAGCCAGAACATCGTTCTCAACGGCAAGGTGGGTGGCGGGGACGGGGCTGCAGTGTTCCCCCCCCGCCCCGGTGCCTCGTTCGGCGCAGCAGGTGGACTTGGGGGCGGGGGGAGCGCGGCCAGGCCGCGGGGTCCTTGTCACCACGGCAGCGGCGCTCGAGCTGCTCTGTTGTCCCCTGACAACCGCTGTCGGCCCCGTGGTACGGGAGATCTGCTCTCTGAGGACGCTTCTGCGTGTGAGCAGATTGTGGGGCTTTTGTCCGTGCAACAGTATGTTTCTCTTTGTACTTAAACTTCACTTTGTGTATTGGCTTGCGTTGTGCAGCTTGCTGACACCATGGCAGCGCAGCTGGTCCTGTGTCATTTGCTTTGTTCCCACTTTTCTTTTGATTAAAAGAATCTTCTATAAAGTAACATAATCTCACAGGAGTGGCCTGACCGCTGTGTGTGTAAATATAATAACTGGTAACACAGGTAGAAATTGGAGCTCATTTATCTCTCTTTTCTTCTACAGACCATAGTTATGAATGACTGCATCATCCGCGGTGACCTGGCAAACGTACGGGTTGGACGACACTGTGTGGTGAAAAGCCGCAGTGTCATTAGACCACCCTTCAAGAAGTTTAGTAAAGGGTAAGAGGTTCCCTTCCTTTAAGGAGACTGAAGTTAAAATCTAAGATCTGAACTTAAAAAGCTAAATAAAATATATCGTCTTTGTTGAGATCTGTATTCAGAGGGCTGGGGTCCTTTTGCAGTAATTTGCAGAAACGTGTCCCTCTAAACCTTTTCCTCCAACTTCCAGCTTTGCCTTCGGGGTTAGTGTTCCCTTCGGACGACAGTATGGAAAGACTGGGATATATTAAAATGGCTAAGTGAAGAATGTGTTTCATTTGTTCTTTGTTTATTCACAACATCTTCCTGTTGCTCATTTGGGCCATCCCTTAGAAGGAGATGAGAAAAGATCAGTTGAAGTTTAATCTTCCTTAGTATCAGATCTACCTCTGGTAGTACAGCTGGAGATGGGAGACTCCACAGTGTGATTTTGGGGCTAACAGTGTTGCAGATCAGTCTGTATATTGTACACCTGAACAAATAACTCTCCTGTCACAGGGTGGCTTTTTTCCCTCTCCACATTGGTGATCATGTCTTCATAGAAGAGGACTGTGTTGTCAATGCAGCCCAGATTGGCTCCTATGTCCACATAGGCAAGAACTGTGTCATTGTGAGTGCCATTTCTCAGTCTTTTCTTTAAACTCTTGAGTACTATTGAGGCTTTGTAACAACAGAGGAAAGGTATCTGCACCAATGGGCTGGAGCAAGCATACTTACTCTGTGCTGTTCATTTCTCCTCCTTTTCCACAGAAAGTGGTGCTTTTAGTTTTGCTGTTCCCTCACGACAGTATTGTGGCTAGTGGGACTGTCCAGGAAAGACAGCCTTTTCACGAAGTACAAGTGGAATTGTGTTTCTACACAAATAATGCAAAATAGTCAAGGTTGCTGTCTGCTGAGTTAGAGAAGGCCTTGCTACGTTACTGCATGACTCAGGTTCTAGGTTCCAGTTTGCACATTGACATGTGTTAATATGCAGCTGCCCATGCATGTATTAGTCAACAACAAACAGACTTTTTTTCCTCAAAAAATGAAAAAGTGAAATCTGTTGGGAAGAGCATTCAGTCCCATGATCCCTTATACAGAACGTGTTTTGAGCAGTTAAATTTGTTGAGGTTTAGGTAACTAATCAGGATTAAACAAAAGCGTGTAGTATTTTAAGTATCAGCTTTACCTAATCTCTGTTTTAGGGTCGTAGATGTGTTTTGAAAGACTGCTGCAAAATCTTAGACAACACAGTACTACCTCCTGAAACAGTAGTCCCACCTTTCACAGTCTTCTCGGGCTGCCCAGGTATGTTCCCTCTAGCTTTTTATGTGCACAGAAGTGTGGATAACGTAGATATTCTTATTTTAAGCTGAGATTGCTATGACAAAATTGTCTATTGGCATTTAGTGCCTGGAAATAAAGGTATAGGGCACTTGGTGAACCGAGGTGTAACAATTTTAACTTGTGAAACTTGCTGCTTTAGTGTATGTTAGGTAGGTAGTACATGTTTACTCCAAACAGTATGACTAGGATGCCAGCTGTGGCCATCCTGTACAGTAAACAGCACAGCTTTTCAGGCCTCTAGAACGCAGGAGGCATTAGGCCCTGCCAGAGGGAGCACTCTTCCCTCCATGGTTTCTAGTTTTGCAGGTATTTCAGTGGTTGAAATTGTAGGAAGTCCACATGCTCATTATGCATATGTTAGTAGGGAGATAGGTACATTAAACTGAGGTATATGAAAATTTAGATCTGCTCATTGACCTGGCTGTGCCGGAGATCTCATTGTACAAATTGCATGCTCTGTCATTTATCTTCTGACAGTGATTTAGGAGTAACAGCGGAAGCTGTTATGGGACCCAGCTGCAGCAGCCTGTCTGATGTCCATCCCAGGGGGTATGATGGGAACGATCCTGCTGTATTGCTCAACATGAGAGAAGAGCTCTTTGCTCTTCTATTAGTATTTACTTACGATTTAATCAGTCACTGCTTTGAATGTTGAATATAAGCTTATTTCTGCTTTCTCCTGCCAGAACGCTGATGGTCATACTCTTGTTCTTCTTCCAGGACTCTTCTCTGGGGAACTCCCGGAATGTACCCAGGAACTCATGATTGACGTTACAAAGAGCTATTACCAGAAGTTCTTGCCACTCACTCAGGTCTAGTAGCCTATTTACCATGTTTCAGAGCAGTAAAGGCACACAGGAGTATTCTGGGGGCAGGGAGAGGGATATTGTTCAGCAAGACCAGGGCACGGCCCTCTGCTGTTCCTGAGCACTTCTGTGAGTGTTCCTCAACACTAATGGTCCGGCCAAGCAGTCCCTTGTGAAAGCTGCTGTGTCATGTTGTTTAAACTTTGTATCCTCATTTGAATGTATTTCATTCCATGTTGTCTGAATTGTGCCATTAAATGTTCTGGATCTAGGAAAGCTGACAGAATTCCCTTTAGGGCACATCTCCTCTTTGCAGCTGGGGAACAAGGCGGAGTTGACAGGGCGTACTCTGCAGCCTAAGCCTGTCTTTCACGTCAGTTCTGTTCCTTACCCACAGCAAGTGGGTTTACGTTTGCTAGAAGCGATCTCCATCCTAGAACAGAAGCACTGTGTGGCTGATCTGTGTGTTATGGGTAGTTACCAGGGTTCATTAGACCCAGTGTTTTCCTTTGGAAAAATATTTGCTGCTCTGTAGGCCTGCGTGTTGAGGTGAATGGCCTCTTCCTTTTCGCCCTGTGGACTGAGATTCTCTCTTATAGGGACAGGGTATCATTCATCATCCTGGGATTGGCTTTAGGACTTTTGGCCAACATTGAAACCTGTCTTTCTGTGCCTTGCCTGACAGGACACTTCTTAGCTTTTAGCTCTTGAAGTAGACATCAGTCCTGTGCTCTCACCCGTCACAAAGGATTAGGATTCTCATGGCTGATGCATGTTCAACTTCCTGAACATCACAGACCTTAAAGAGCCAAAGGGCTTTGGGAAGAGGATTGTCATGTCACTCACAGAGTTCAGTGCAGCAGAAAGTGGGTAATTAAAAGCAGAAACCCGAGAGAATGCTGCAATTGTCCCCACTTATTACCCAGTATGTATATTTGCAGAAAGCTCTTTGGTGCTTTTTTGCATTATAAAACTTAAGAAGGAAATTCAGACTTCTTGGAAAAGGTGAACATTTCATTTTGGACATGTACTAGAGCAGGAATAATTCTTGTTGGGAGCAGCTCTGTGAAAGCGTGAGACAGCTGACACTTGCGTGTACCTGACTCAGTACCAGACAACTGGCTAAAAATGAATCTGCCTGCTCTGGTTGTGTTATATTAGAGCTTAGCATTGTCCTTCTCTAGCTTTTAAAACTGGGGGTCCTGCATGTTGTAGTGTAGAAGCTGGGAGCCAGGACACATCTTAGTTACATGGTGTATGGCTGTGAGATGAGCAGCCCTGGAGCCTTCAGCTGTTCTGTATAGTGCAAAGTACTGATACACCTTAAATAGCAAACAGCTGTACAAGTACTAAAGTGTGTAGTAACTGCTGTTAATCAAATGTAAAACCACTGACTGGTTTGTTTGTATTTTTACTGTACATAAATTAAAGCCTCTTCAGTTGTTCAAGTGACTCAAGGTTGTGACTCTTCAAACCAAACTTGAAGCTAGAGTGAAATTTCTGTGTGTGGGCACATGAGCTGCAGTCTCTTGTTCTGTGACTATTACAGGCCATTACTGACTATTACCGTGTCAGTGCATTAAAAAAGTGAAGTACAGTGTGAAACAGCTTCTTTCTGCCTCTGAGCTGATGACTTTCACCCATAAATGATGCCAGCTTTGTTGTTTCATAATGGCTCTGACACAGAATGTCTTTGATTCTGTTCTTTGTGCTGAAGTGACAATCCAAAAGCCACCAGGGTGACAGTAAAATCCTCTCTTCAGCACTGAAACATTAGGCACACCTATTTGGTACAGCAGTAGTTCCATTAGTGTTGCTCCAAGCACTTGGAAATGGCTCGCTTTTTGGATCTAGCCATCCCAGATGGCATGACTCCTTTTGCATCTGTACAAAAACGCAGGAGCTGGAGCCAGCTCCTCATGGCAGGGAGCACAGCTGGGACAAGAAGATGAGATTCTATGTTGAAGCTGACAGCTTCTTAAGTGTGTTCGTCTTCCCCAAATGGTTAGTTCCTGCTGTCCAGAACCTGACTAGCCCTTGCAGAAGCCATTTGCAGTGAGGGGCTATAGGAGGCCTCCCCCGTCATGAAACCTGACAGATTTGGGGATTCTTGCAAGATTTCCTGCAAGTCAGGTGTTGAGGAGTTTATGATGCCGCTCTAGTACTACTTTGCCCTGTTAATTTGCCATCAGCTGTCTCTGGAAGCATGGGAAGCCGCACTGTATTTGGTCAGGAGGGGGCTGTGTGTGCTGTGTTGCCATGGTGTCACTTCAAAGTTTCAACACCACATAGTACATTTCACCGGGATCGCTTGATTAACGGCCACGGTTGGGCGGTGTGAAGCCAGGCTGCTGGCATGGGAGAGGGGCGGGAAGGGGCGGCTGCCGAATCAAGGGATGTGAGTTTGAGAGTGGGAACGGGGTGGCAGCTGGAAAAGTCCGAGCGATGCCTTTCCACGATCACGTGAGCAACGCAGCTGTATTGTACAGAGAGATACGTCACTGCGCAGTTACGCATTTCTTGGCCTACTCTTCCTTCTAGCAGGCTGAGCCAACCCTTCTGCCTTAATTTAAACCTCTTTTATTGTCTCTGTTAAGGTGGCCTCTGCCAGGGTCTAAAACCAAGTCGCTACTGAAGATCTCAAACACTCAGCACTGTTAACATTCCTTAGAGTTGGCCACTTTGTCCTTCTGTCCTCTGAAGCATCCCTCTGACCTGGGCTCACCTCTACGCCTCTGCCAGCTCTGGAAAGATGGAGTGTCAGTAGGTTGCAGTGTGCTACTACCGCCCCGGGGAATTACAAGCTTCTGATGGCAACGCTCAGCCTAGCGCAGTGCAATAAAACGTAACTTCCAAGGGAGGGCTTTGCCAAAGTGGAGCTGTAGGTGCATGGGGAAGCATGCCCCTCAGGGACGGAAATTCCTTCTTTCAGGAATCTTGTACAAACAGCGATCACTTCAAACACTAAGTTGCTGTATTGCTTCATTGATCCTATATGCTTTACCCCAGTTTGCCCTGAACAAAACTGGCGGGCCAGGGCATTTGGAATCCTCGGGAACACAACGGGGGTGCAGAGCCCTTCCCTCTTTCACGTTGTGTCCACTGTCGGCTGCGACAGGTGCTGATGCGGATGGGTCTTCAGAATTGGACCTGTTGGGGCAGGTCCAGGGGAGGCCACAAAGATGATCCGAGGGCTGGAGCACCTCTGCTGTGAGGACAGGCTGAGAGAGTTGGGGTTGATCAGTCTGGAGAATAGAAGGCTCCGGGGAGACCTTAGAGCCCCTACCAGTATCTGAAGGGGGTCTACCAGAAAGCTGGAGAGGGATTTTTTACAAGGGCATGTAGGGTTGTGAGGGGTAATGGCTTCAAACTGGAAGACGGTAGACTTAGATTAGATATCAGGAAGAAATTTTTCACTATGAAGGTGGTGAGCCCCTGGCCCAGGTTGCCCAGAGAAGCTGTGGCTGCCCCATCCCTGGAGGTGTTTGAGGCTGGGTTGGATGGGGCTTGGAGCAACGTGGTCTAGTGGGAGGTGTCCCCACTGTCCAGGGCAGGGGGGTGGAACTGGATGATCTTTAAGGTCCGTTTCAACCTAAACCATTCTATGAATGTGCTGGCCAGGACCATCTATTCTTTGTTAGCCGGGGCTGAAAGAACCAGCTGTAGCTGATGGGGACAGGAAGGCCTACCCCGGTGGGACCATGCATGCCTGGAGGGAGGAGGCAGGCTGGTGGGGTGAGTTGCTGCGGGTGAGGTTTGTGCTGGTTTTGGTGATTTTTAATTGGCATTTCATTCTGTGCCAGAGCAGGTCGAGGGGTGAGAACACCCAGTACGGTGCGGGGGGGTGCAGGAGCAGCTCTGCAGGCCCCGGGGCAGAAGTGGGCAGCGTGTCCGTGGGGCGGGTGGGAAGAGGAGAGCGAAAAACATTAATGAGGTCAGGCACGCTACGCTCAACTGCCAAAGTGTCACCCTGGGTGATGGAGAGGCTGAAGGTGCCACCGGGAGCGGGTGGGATACTACACCATACAAATCAGCAAGAGGAGCAGGTTTTAGGGTGAACGCGGAAATTTACAAACGAGTCTGATTTGGAAAAAAGCGTCGCAAAAAATCTGCAGGGAGATGAACTGTCCAGTCGCAGGCTTTTTCCATGAAAAAAACCCGAATTGGCTACACGCCCCACCACGAGTTTCCCTTCACGAAACGTTCGGTGCCCCGCGCTCGGGCGGCCCGCAGGCGCCTCTCACGGCAGCCCCCCCACGTGGGCAACAACGGGGGCGGCGGCGGCGGCGCCGGGGAAACGCGTGCCCGTGGGGGGCCGGAACACACCCCCCCCACACCCCGCAACACGCGTGTCCGCGACCAACGGCCGCCGGTGCGGTTCCCCGTCCCGCCGCGCGGGGGGGCGCGGCGCTGGGGCGGTCCTGTCTCTTTAAGGGCGGGGGAAGGGGGGGGCGCTCCCATGGTGCCCCGCGGCGGGCGGCGTGGATTTTAAATCCTCTGGGCCAATGGGCAGCGGCCGCGGGCGCGTAACGCTCCGGAGCCGCGTTTGAATCGGGCAGCGCCTGCCTCGCTCCTGCTGCCGCCTCCCTCCCTCCGCTCCGGCCACCCTCCGCTCCCCCGGCACCGGCTACAGCATGAGCGCGGCAGGTGGGAAGGCGGCTCGTCCGACGGGCCGGACGGAACCGGCCCGGACGGAACCGGCCCGGGCGGGCAGCTCGGACGCAACGCCGGTCTCCGGCGGGAAGGAGGTACCGAAGGTGCTGGTGGATCCGCGGACCCGGCGTAGCTTCGTGCGCGGACGGTTCCTGGGGAAAGGCGGCTTCGCGCGGTGCTACGAGCTGGCGGAGGCGGAGAGCCGGGAGGTGTTCGCCGGCAAGGTGGTGCCCAAATCGCTGCTGGTGAAGCCTCACCAGAAGGAGAAGATGTCCATGGAGATCGCCATCCACCGCAGCCTGTCCCACCGCCACGTCGTCGGCTTCCAGGGCTTCTTCGAGGACTCCGACTTCGTCTACGTCGTGCTGGAGCTCTGCCGCCGCAGGGTGAGGGCGGGGGGGGACCGGCCTGGGGAGGGCTGGGGGTGGTGATGGTGGGGGGTGTCGGTGTTACCCGGTACTGACCGTTCCCCGCAGTCGCTGCTGGAGCTGCACAAGCGGCGGAAGGCGCTGAGCGAGCCCGAAGTGCGGTACTACCTGCGCCAGACCATCCTGGGTTGCCAGTACCTGCACAGCCAACGCGTCATTCACCGGGACCTCAAGCTGGGCAACCTCTTCCTCAGCGATGACATGGAGGTGAAGATCGGTAGGTGCCCGTGACGTGATGCCCCGTCGGCCCCCCCATGGCTTCCCCTCGACAGGGACCCCGGCCCTGGGGACCAGCCATCCGGGACGTCTCCCGTCATACCATGTCTCCCTGTCTCTCCAAGGTGACTTTGGCCTGGCCACCAAGGTGGAGTACGACGGCGAGCGCAAGAAAACCCTGTGTGGGACCCCCAATTACATTGCTCCAGAGGTGCTGGGCAAGAAGGGGCACAGCTTCGAGGTGGATATCTGGTCTATCGGCTGCATTATGTGAGTCAAAATGTCTCTTGCACGGTTTTGGGGCCAGGCAGGGGCCCCTCTGGGTTTTGGCATGAGCCAAAACTTTGTCCCTGCTGTCTCCAGAGGACCTGCCCTGGCTGAACCCCACTGCGAGACAGCAGATGACCTCCCCCATGCTCTGCACATGCTGGTCTATGTGTCTGCAAACTGATCTGCTACACAGCATGGCTGTCTCGAGGCATTTCCCAAAAGCCCTCGTTGCCTAAATGGAAAATTCCCCAGAAGGTACTAGATCCCAGCTCCACTTTTCAGGGGTGTTAGGGTTTGAGGAAACCACAACAATTTATTGTCATTTAGACAATTATTCTATCACCTGGTAACCGCCTCCCCCACCCAGGAAGGGGAATTGTTAAAAACAAGGAAACGTGAGGGTTGAAATATAATAGAGGAAGACTAAATAAGTAACACTAATAATACCAAAAAAACACCATTGATCCCGATACCAATATAAAACATACAAGGATCATACTCAGCCCGTTTTACCAGCAGGAAGCCGTGTGCTGACAGCAAACGTGGGACACTGTGAGTGCTATGGCTTCGGAAGGAAGGGAAGGGCTCAGGGGTCTGGCACCGGGGCAAGGAGTTCTCTGGATTGCCACCACCAAGGGAGAGAGAGAACTCCTCAGCAAACTTTCTAATTTATATTGAACGTGATGTTCATGGTATGAAATAATCCTGTTGGCAGCTTGGGTTAAGTGCCTGAGTCTCACTCCTCATCCTTGCACCTGGCAAGGCTTGAAAATGCTGAGACCTTGAAACCCACATACCATCGCTGGCTATAAAGCAAATATTTTCACTAGAGTCTTTGAAGAGTGCAGTTTTCCTAAGCATTAGAAGAGATCTTACTGAAAAGTGAAATTACTGAAAGAGAAATTAATCCTGTGTTGCTCAAATCAGGACAAGGGGAGAGGAGCCAGGGAACAGTACATGTAGCTGTTTGTGCTACTGCAAGTCTGATGCCAAGCATATTCCCTCTGCCAGGAAAGTCCCAGGGTGTGCTTAGGATGGGGTCGCTTCTGCATACAAGTCTCTCTTGCAAACTCCCTCATGCAAAATTGACACCCTTTTATCTGTAAACGTGCAGGTACACTTTGCTGGTGGGGAAACCGCCTTTTGAAACTTCTTGTCTAAAAGAAACGTACATCCGAATCAAGAAGAACGAGTATACCATTCCCAAGGTATGGTGCTTCCCGTGGGTGGACCCATTCACCTCACAGCAGCTCTTGGGCAGCCTTCTGCTGCACCATCCTGTTTCTGGCCCTTAATGGGCTCTCACGTAATGATGAAATGGCTTTTATTGAGGAGTGCTGGGAAGGGGACGTGTCAGTTGGTGGTGGAGTGAACCTGTAGGGACAGCTTCCTCCTGAGAAGCCACCAGCTTCCCTGTAATCCGTCAAAAAATTCAAGCTGGAGTTAAATGGACACGCTCAAGCCCATGAGGTCTGGGCCAGGTCCCCGGCTCATCCTGCTGCTGGTGATTCGGTCTTGCTAAAGTCTGTCGACTTCAGGCTTTGCATGCTGTCAGGAGACAGCTCTCTGTACCTGCCCAGTTCTGTTTCCCCAGGCTTGCATCCCGCTTGCCAGACGCAGCACAGGAGCTCTGCTCCAAGCTAACTTCCCCTGGATTGTACATCCAGTGCATTTGCTGCTAGTGTGCCTTGTCCCGTGACCCTTGTCCGTGAACTCTGCCTGTCTCCTCTTAGCACATCAACCCTGTAGCTGCTAACCTCATCCAGAAGATGCTGAGATCTGACCCTGCCACCCGCCCAACTATTGACGAGTTGCTGAATGACGAGTTCTTCACATCAGGATACATCCCCAGCCGCTTGCCCACCAGCTGTCTCACCGTTGCACCTAGATTTTCACTTGCTCCCAGTGGGCTCGAATTGAACGGGCGAAAGCCACTGACTGCACTCAACAAAGGTAAGTGCAAGTGTCCGGAGGTGAGACTGGGCTGCGGTGCTGGGTGAGAGCCTGCCTGGCCTCCATCAATGGGGAACGTGGCGCTGCCTCACCTCTTCTCCCTATTCTTATGAAAACCTGGAGCACTTTGTGAGCGAGAGAGAGGTCTCTCTGCCCAAAACCAAAGCAGGGAGGATGTGCCAGCACTATCTTTAATTACGTGGTATATAATGTGTTTCCTATAGCTAGGCTAGAATGTAAATCTGGTGCCTTTAGAAACCTGCTCTTTGGTCATGCCTCCACGCTCTTTTCTTTCCTGTCCCAGGACCAGACAGTCCTGCACTAGAGAATTTGCCTGCAAAGGAAGACGTAGCTGGACTGCGGGAGCTGGGAGATGCCGTTGACTGTCACTTAGCTGACATGTTACAGCAGCTGACTGCAGTCAACTCGGCCAAGCCCTCCGAGAGAGTGGCAGTGAGACAAGGTGAGTCTGGGGACAATCCCACAGGCCCTGGCCTTCCTGGATAACTTGCTTCTCTGTCGCTCTGATGCTGTTGTCTGAAGTGAAAGGCCAGCTGACCACCTCAATTTCAGGCTGAGAAGCCTTTTGACCTTGCTGGGGTGCACAGGATTCTGTGCAATGTCTTCTAACAAGCTCCTCTCCTCTTTGCAGAAGAAGCTGAAGATCCAGCCTGCATTCCCATCTTCTGGGTTAGCAAATGGGTGGACTACTCGGATAAATATGGTTTAGGTAAATAATATGGGGGTGATACCTCATCCTTTTCTAGTTTCCGAGGAGGCTGGGGGAAGCTTTGGTTTGGGCATTGCATAGGTCTTCAATCACAGTATTCAAGCGTGCATGTCCAATACCGCTGCCAGGAATGTTACCAAATATCCAGTGAATCCAGAGTAGTGGTCACTGAACATCAGCCCTGGCCACTTTAAGGTAGAAAATGGCTACCTGCTGCATGAAATGGCTGCCCTTGCTCTGCACTGAGTGCAGGTACCCACTGTGGCAGTTAAAGCTGCTTCTGCAGCAGGTGGTGCAACGAGGGAGAATTCCTCCTCCGGCTTTGTCAAAGTGCCACCCAGACCCCTACAAACAGGAGACTGGCAGAGACTTGGTGGGGTGGCTGTCAGGGAACCCCTAGATTATACAACGTTCCGCCTTTCGTATTTCACACAACTGGTGGTCCCTTGTGTTTGAAGATCTAATGGGTCCCCTTCTGAACTAGGTTACCAGCTGTGTGACAACAGTGTTGGAGTTCTCTTCAATGACTCCACTCGTCTTATTATGTACAACGATGGGGACAACTTGCAGTACATCGAGCAAAACGGCACGGAGTCCTACTTCACTGTGAGATCCTACCCCTCTGCCTTGAACAAGAAGGTCAGTTCTGGGGACAGGAGCCCTTGCTGGGGGTGGTTTCTCCTGGTGACACTTCTGCCAGCCTTGTTGGACTCTGGCAGGCTGGATTCCAGGGAGAAATATCTATAACTCGGGGTCACTGGCATTCTGCAGGCTTTATCTTGGCTGATAAAACATGGCTTGAAGGAGAGGTTGCTAGCAGCTCTGTTTATTTCTAATTGCTATCTGAGGCTTGTTTATGAGCAGCTTCACAGAAATAAGTGCTCACAAGACTTCCATGTACCAAAGTGCTCAGCAAAGTGAGTCTCAAGTATCACAGTCTGAGTTAACTTTGAGTATGAGAGTTTGCACAAGTTTGTGCAGTGACACCTCATGCTCTGGAAGGTGTAAGGAGACTCTGGGACAGCGATAACAGCCCCTGCACTCCCCAAATAGCAGGGGGTCATCCTTGACCTCTCTGCTCACAGCCTTTCTTCCCTGCAGATAACACTATTGAAATATTTCCGGAACTACATGAGCGAGCACTTGCTGAAGGCGGGTGCTAACATAACGCCACGGGAAGGAGACGAGCTGGCCCGTTTGCCCTACCTCTGCACGTGGTTCCGGACCCGCAGCGCCATCATCCTGCACCTCAGCAACGGCACTGTGCAGATCAACTTCTTCCAGGTGAGGCCGATGCTCTGTTTTTTTCCAGGACTGCAGCTCCAGCTGCTGAAAGAGCCCTGCCATCTGCAGCGGCGTATGCAGGGCAGCAGGAGGGGATAACCCGAGCTGAAACTTTGCCCAGTGAACCGAGCACTTGGGAGGCTCTTTACCCCCTGCCTTGCTGGTACCGAAGCCACCCAGACGCTCCTCGCTTATTAAGGGGCCGTGTCCCTTAGCAGGAGGGAGACTGCTGCACAGTCTTAGGTGCAGTGGTCTCGAGCTGGCTGGCCAGATCGATTTGTTCTGCTTTCCTGCGAGCTATGGATGAATGCTGCAGCACGGTGCTTTGTCAGCGTGCTTCTGGGTGCAGCTGGGACGCCGCGAGTGCTTTTAGAGATAGCTCATCCTGAGAAAACGCAGTCCCCAAGAAGCAGAGTGCTGAGGGTGACAGTGTGTTCTCTCCCCACAGGACCACACCAAGGTCATCTTGTGTCCTCTCATGGCTGCTGTCTCATACATAGATGAGAAACGGGATTTCCGCACGTACAAGCTGAGCCTCATCGAGGAACACGGGTGCTGCAAAGAGCTGGCCAGCCGGCTCCGCTACGCTCGCACCATGGTGGAGAAGCTCCTCAGCTCAAAGTCTGGCTCAGCCCGTGTGAAACCCTCTGCTTAGGTCTTGTTTTCGATGGACTCAACATCTTTGCCAAACTGTCCAAGCTGTGGATGGGGAGGTCTGGTAGCATCCCTGCTCACGCTGTCACCTCCCGTTGCGTAGCTGGGCTACCACTCCTTGGTACCGTCTGCTTGCCACAAGGAAGCCCCTGATGCTGTGGGAACTGTGTTGTTCACTCTGACTGGTACCCACGGGTTTCTTGCTCCCCACTCCTAAAAGAAAGTCTATTTTTTAATGGCATACCTAGGGCGTTGTTTTTTTTTTTTTTTTTTCTAACTTCACAAAGCCAAAAGCCTGACTCAAAACCCAACCCTCTTGTTTGAGGCTACCGGGCCTTCTCTTGAGGGAACAAAGCACGGGGAGAACAGAACTATCATGTAAGTTATTTGTACATGTCTGTGCTGATGCTCTAGGCTTTCGTTTCCTCTTGTAGAAATTCAGGCAAGATATTTAATGTGCCCAGGGTGAGACTGAGCCGTCAGCCTTTTAATACTGAAAATAACCTACGTGAAACCTGAACTTTTGTATATTGCATAACTTGATTAAAGATTGTTTGCTGCGGTGTCCAGCCTCTTGTGGTTCTCTTTGGCTTGCTGCGAGGGAGGGAGGGAGCAGCACCTTGCTTCTGGCTTCTCCAAGCAAGAGCTGTCCTCTTCATGAGCTCATGCTGTTTGCTTCCTTGTGCTGATCTCCCCATCTGTGCTGCAGGAGAGGAGACCTTGGGGCTATGGCAGGAGCTGTGCCCTAACCTGGAGGCTAACAGCCCTGCCTTCTCATTTCCCATTTGATTAGCTCTCTTTACATGAAAGATGCTAAAAATTTGTGACTGTAGAATTAGGAAGAGTCACCTACTGCAGTAGACTTCACCAGGAACCCAGTAAGCTATGCTGGGCTTTCTCCCACCATTGCTGACTGCCAGCACCTACTGGTGCTCTCAGGCCAGTTTATTTTTAAGCAGGACAAACTTCTTGGTTTTCATATTATTATTTTTAGTATCATTTTGTATAAAATGCTCTAGGCCATACAGTCTTCTAAAAACTAACCAGGTCCAAACCCCTTGTTACCTGTGTAACAAAATCCCATACCCCAACACGCAGAGGAATCAGTCTGTACAAAATTATTGCTGTTCCAAGAGAGGAAACCTTGCTGAGGGGCTCCCAGGTTGCCCGTGGCTTCAGTGGGTGCTCTACTTGGAGGCTGGCTCATATGAAATACATGCCCATGGGGATGCTATAAAGTAGAACACCTCTGGGAAACCCGTCCTGGGGCAGCAGGAGGCTGTGGGAGCTGCAGGCACTCACGTGTGAAAGGATCCCTAGGGAGAAGGGGTTTCCCTGCCTTTGTGTCCCAAGATAACTGCTCCTGAACAGCTGCTCTGACTGACGCAGGGCGTCGTGGCCTGGCATAACAGGCTGCTGGTGACCAAGAGGGAGAAAAAAACCTTTTTCTCAGCCCAGCTGAGATCAAAAACTTCATTCTTGGGATTGTGCTGGAGGCCCCATGCCTCCCTCTGGGGCTGGCGGCACCTTGCCCTCAGCAGCCCTGATGCCAATAGCAGGTCTGAGACCTGGGGTGGCTGCTGAAAGCTGACCTGCTGTGCCTTGGCAGGGCTGAAGGATCATCTCCAGTGTCAAGACTGGTGTGCCAGTCCCAGTCACGACCATGTTCGACACACGCTCAGAGCAGCTTTCCCAGGAACGTGGCACGGGAGGACAAAGTGCACCAATCCCTGGTGAACGCCCTGTTGGGACCTGGCCCCAGCCCGGCTGCATCGCTGCCAGTGCATCACTCTGCCGGCTGCCCTCGCAAAAACCCAACACGTGTTTGCTTCTTTCTTCTAAAACACCATGTCCGCTGCAGAGGTGGCTTTGTTCTCTGACACAGACGCCTTCAGGCCACTTAGCCTGTGAGCGTTTGCAAAGGTGGGTGGCCAGAGGGTCCTTCCTGGGCTCAGGAGACCCCAGGCGAGAGCCCAGTGCCACCCTACGCTCACTTCTTCCGCACCTTGCTGCTGTGACCCATGTGTACACTGGGCGACCAGCCGGTCCTGGGACCCCCAGCTTGCCCCAGGGAGGGGAAGAAGGATGTTGGAGAGCCCTGGGGCTGCTGCAAGATGGGGCTGCGGGTACGGGCAGGGCAGGGAGGAGCGTCCGCAGCAGCCTGGCACTGTGAGTGCCGTCCCGGCGCATGTCCCTGTCACTTGCCGTCACCTTCTGGTCCCTGGCAGTAGTAGGAGTGGAAAAGCCGCTCGTGGGCGCAGACCCTCATGGCCCCGTGCGTGTGTAGCAGCAGCCGTGGGAAGCGGGAGGTGAAGTACTGCACAAAGCCGTCGGGGACGGAGCCCAGGGCCGCCCGGACGTCGGCCGGCAGCTCGTGGTAGTGATGCTTCTGCAGGAGAGAGGCAGAGGTGAGCGGGAAGCACGGGTCTTGGGGTCGCAGGGGAGCTGGGGCAGCCATACCTTATTCCTCATGGCCCGCAGGAGGTCGCGCACCGAGGCCCCCTTGTAGGTGCGGAACTTCCTCAGGTCTGGGAAGAGCAGGAGAGATGCTGAGCGAGGCGGGATGCAGACGGGGCGAGGGGCTGCCGCAGCCCCCCATGGTCCCAGCGTCGCCCCAAGCCCCAGCGAGCACCGCAGCCTGCGGCAAACCGGGGCACTGCTCTGCTCTGCCCGCTCAAGGAAGGGCCGGCACCTTTACCCGCACTGGTTTTCGGCTCCTGAGCATGGGCAGGTGCCTCCTGCCCAGTAAAGGGCACTGGACCCGGGAGCCCCATTCCCTGCCCGGTTCTGCTCAGGCTGCAGTGGTGAGCACGGCCCCCGCACGCTCACCTGTCTGCAGCGGGAGGGAGATGTGCATCCTCCAGTTGGTCCTCACCACCGACCGTCCCCCCGCCTCCAGGGCCGAGACGATGGGCCCCTCCGCAGGCTCCTTCTCGATGCGGTCGCTGACGTCCTGCGTGCCCAAGAGTGGGGACAGGGGGGTATGGCGCTGCCCTCACCCCACACCACCCATCCAGCGCCAGGGAACAAAGCCAGCACCAAGAGGGGATGAAGTGGGTTTGGCCCAGATCCTAGACCCAGGCACCCCTTGCAAAAGTAGCTCAAAAAGAGCACACTGACCTAAACATGGCTGTTTCCAGAACTTGTTTTTCCGAGCACACCCACACACACTGCCCGGTGGTACAGTATGCGCTCACCTGGAAGAACTGCAGCTGCTTCTCCTGACTCCAGAAAAAAGGGTGCACAAGGACCACGGAGGCTGAGGGTCGGTGCTGGGGCTCAGGGTTGATCATTGCCACAATCAGCTCTCTCGCAACAAGCTTGTCTGGTAGGCAAAGCAACACAATGGAGAAACAACCTTCCCCCGAGAAGGATCAGGAGCTGCACCCCTCAGCTCAGGGCTTTCCCCGTGGGGACGTTGGGGAAGGGTCTCACCATGAACTTCTTCCTGCAGGCAGCTCAGCTGGTAAGAGCCCGACAAGATGTTGGCCTGCCGCCGCAAGCTGTCCCCAAACGGGTGCTGCCCTCCTGACACCACGTAGTAGAAGATGCAGCCGGCTGAGAAGATGTCCACGGCGCAGGTCTGCAAAACACGAGGGGGGAGATGGGGGCCTCGCAGCAAAGGGTGAGGAAAGCTTCCGCCTCCCCACTTTTCCATTCTTTTATGGGAAAGCTTGGTCATTTGCTAGAGAGCTGCAGGAAAATGCATCGCACCAGGGCTCCTGGCTGCCCTGCTTCCTGGAGTCAGCGCAGCGCCCAGCACATCGGGTCCTTATCAGGGAAAGGTTTTCAGAGGCACAGACAGAAGTCAGGACTTCACAGCCAGAAGGACACGTCAGGGCTGCTGGTGTCTCACCCAGCTGCGCAAACTGAGCCCGGTACGAGGTTATATGGAGCACGTTGCCAGCACCAGTACGTGCCCTGCCAGGGACCAGAACAGCAACCAACAGGAACAGGATTCCCTGGGCTAAAGCGATGAGCAGAAGCATAACCTTTGCAGCAAGCCATGACCCCCTCCGACCTCTCCAGCCTGAATTTCCAAGGACTGGCGCCAGGTGAGATGCCCTGTGGTGAGCACAGCTGGGCAGTGTCCCCGTGAGGGCTGACTAGGAAGTCCTCAGGAGGAGCACCGGTGCTCTGCATCTGGGCTGACTTGGGCTCTCGGAGCTTTTGTCTTAATTGTGCTGCTGCCAGCACGGGGGACTCTGCTACGACGGGCCAAAGGAGCAGCCTGGGTGGGGAAGGCATCCATAGCTCACTGACGGGGTTCTCCTTCGGGGCCTCCTGCAGAACCTCGGGCGCGATCCAGCCCTCGGTGCCAGGGATGCCGGAGCGGAGGCTGAAGCTCTGTCGTCCCCCCTGAAGCTTCTTGCAGAGGCCAAAATCAGAGATGACGGCTCGGATCTGCCCATGGCGATTCGGGACGGAGATGAGGATGTTACAGGGCTTCAGGTCACGATGGACTGGAAGAGAGAGTGCAGAGTGTCACCTGCCAACACGCAGCAGGGCCGGTGCTGCTGCCAGGAGCAGGGCTCTGTCTGCCCCCCCGCACTCTGCCGACCATGGCAGCTGCCGCCCGAAGCCCACCGCCTCGGCTGAGGACGGGACCAAGCTGCCCCCCTGCTCGCTGCCCTCTTACCGATGCTGAGGGAGTGGAGGTGGGCCAGCCCGGACATGGTCTGACGCAGCAGAGACACCGGGTCCAGGCTGCGACGATCGAAGCTGGGGCTTTCCACATACTGGAATCACACAGAGGTACAGAGAGATGATGAAGCCTGATTTCCTGGGCAACCAAGTCAAGGCTTGCTGTGAGAGAGACTTCTCACTAGGCTGACAAAGGTGGAAGGAGATGAGCCCATGCGGAGGGCATTTGTGCCCAAGGCTTGCCATTTCCAGTTCTGCCAGTTGCTATCTATTCCCTCTGCAAGCAAACCACCCTCGCTTTGCGTCCTTGAAACCTCCACAGCTTCAGCAACACTCATGCTTTACGGAGTGCTAAGAGGATGCTTCTCCTCCCCCATGCCGAGTCTCTTCCCAGCATGTGAACAACTGCCCGGACCGATGCCAAGGCTCGGAGCCGCCCTGCTCCCTCCCGAGGGGGGAAACTGGCAGCAGAGCAAGGGCAGGGGCTGGACACGGGAGCAATGCTGCCGCCGGCTGCTCTGCCTCTCCAAAGCACCTCACAGCCTTCCCGTGCCTGATCCGACCCCTGTTCCCTCTGACCGCTGGGAAGCAGGATCGGAGCAGGGCTGTACGCCCGTGGCCAGGCGGGAGGCCCAAAGAGCGCTCTGAACCCAGGAGCCACTGGCTACCAACCCTCGGGCATGCACACTGCTCTGCTCCCACCGGAGCACTGCAGGACCTCCCCAGCAGCACAGACGAAACCCCTGGGGACCGACCTGCAAACACGGGGATGGGGACATCCAGGATTGACCCACAGCCCCCCTCATGTGGCCAGCCCCTTATCCCAGGACCAGGCTCACCTCCTGCAGCGTGGCAGAGCAGAGCTCGATGGCGATGTAGTGGAACTGCTTGTCCTTCTCGGTGCAGAAGTAGCGGACGACGTGGGGGTGCTCGTCCGACTCCCGGAGCAGCTGGACCTCGCGGTCCACGAGATGGAAACACTCGGGCAGGAGGCGCTTCACAGCCACGTTCCGGCCATCAAACTGTCCCCTGCACAGAGTCGATGGTGATGTCCATGCATGGCCCTCCCCAGCCAGAGCAGAGCCCAGCGCTGCAGATGCACAGCCCAGCCAGGCTCTGGCTGATGCTGGAAACTTGCCCCTCGGGGTCCTCAGCATGGGTCACCTTGAAGTGACTCCCAAAAGACTTGTCAAAGCCATGGAGAGGCAGAAATCTCTCCAGCGAGCTGCAAACTGGGGGCTCAGGCTCCCCTTTTTGTAGGAAAATAATCTCCCTCGCTTTTTGCTGTGCCTAGTCCTGGGGAAAGGGGCTCTGCCAGAGCCAGGGGAACCTCTCGAGGGACCAGACCTGCCGCTGCGGAGGGCTGCCTGGAGCAGGCACAGCCCAGCTGCCTGACAGCCCGCTGCGGGCAGGAGGGGAAGGGGAACACAGGGTGGTGGTGTGAGGGGGAGACCTGCACTGCGAACATGGCATCTGGTTACCAAAGGCCCCGAGCCCAGCTCTCCAGATGGGTTTGATGAGGACCATGAGAAGGGGAAGGTGCCAACCCATTCTCAAAGGCCCCATAACCAGCAGCCACCACCCAGGGAAGGAGATGCTTTGGTGCTGTACAAGGTGGCTCCCAGGGAGAATGAGAGGAATGAGGGCAAGCACCCCGGGGTGCCACCCACCTGAAGACAAAGGTTCCTCCAGCTCCATGGCCCAGCACATCCTTGGGATTAAAAGAAACTTTCCCAACTACAATCACGTCTGGTTCTGCATCTGCAGAGGAAGGGGAAGACAGCCATCCTTCAACCTATGAGCCTTAGTCCTACATGAAGAACACCCAATTCTTTAATCACTTGTCCGTTTCTTTGGCCCTACTACTCTCGCAATGGCTTTTGTAGCCCATGCTTATCCAGCAGCACGTCTTGCACCTCCTCCCATCTCAGCTGGGCTGCAGTTCTCACATCTGTGGGGCATCTCTGCTCCTGCTTTGGGGGACAACATCTACAGAGCGAGCAAGCCCCTCACACCTTGCCCATTCCCACCTGCACACACCTTCAGCGGCCGCTGGGACAGCCAGATCCGGGCTGACCATCCCATTAGCCGAGTCCTTCAGGTGAGCCGAGGGGCTGGAGCTCTGTGAGAGCTGAGATGCACTTCTCCGTCTCAGCCCCGGCTCCCCAGGCTCTGCAGGAACACCCTCCCCGGAGACGCGGCCTGGGAGCAGCATCTCCTGCTGCTGCTGCAGGAGCTGAATCTGCTTCTCCAGCTGCTGCTGCTGCACTGCATGCTGCTTCTGCAGTTTCTGGAACACAAACCACAGGAGCGCTCAGCTCCTGCGCCCAGAGCAGAGCCGGGGCATTGCCAGGGCTCGGCACAAGCCACATGCACCGTCTGTCCCCTGCCCAGCTGGCAGAATGCCGCGTACCACCTCGGCTCATTATGTGTCTACAAGACAGCGTGGGAGCTGCGTGGCTTATCGCCCCCACGGCACCGCTGCTCGTACCACAAGGGTGAGAGAAAAGGGAGTTGCTGGCCCTTCAGAAGCAGCGTTTCTGCGGCAGGCAGCGGGCTCCTCCAGCGGCCACCACTCACCGTGAGCAGGAGGAACAGGACTCCTCCACCCAGCAGGGCCGTGCCGACGCCAGCCATCACCAGGTCCCAGGTGCCGGTCTCGGGGTACACCTCCGCCTGCTCCCTCGGTGCGGGGTCCGGCTGGAATGGGCCCTCGCTGCGGACAGCCGGCTCCTCCGGGCTGCTCGGGGCCAGAAACTGCAACACACGCCCGGGGATGGGTGACACCGGAGGGATGGACCGCTGGGGCACTCAGGTTTGGGACCCCTCCCCACTACAGGCCTACATGTAGGACCCTGTCCTTGCGCTACCCCACACTGGGTACCCACCACGCCGCCCCAGACAGCCCAGACCCTTCAGTGTCCCAGCACTGCCCGAGGTTCTCCCCAGTGCAGAGCTGGGACCCAGCAGAGTTCCGCCACTCACGTCGTCAAACACGGTCCTGGCACGAGGAGCCCTGGGGATGATGGTTTCCGTTGTCTTCCTCAGGTTCTCGGGGAAGGCTCGCAGCATCGTAGTGTGGACCACGGGAGGCAGCTCGTGGTGCCCTGTGGTGGGAGGAGAACAGAGACAACCATTAGCTGGTCTCTGGTCACAGCATCATCCTCAGCACCAATGTGGGCTCGCCGGACAGCTTTGGCTCTTCAGAATGGGTATCTCTTCCCATGGGAGGCACAAAAACCATCACAGTTACAACCTGCCAGCTCTGTCCCCGGAGAGGGGACCTGGAGCAGCAGCAGCCAGGGGAGAAAGGCAGAGGACAAGGTCCCCTGCTCTCAGCACACAGCGGGGGGCCTGACCCTGCTCCTTTGTGCCTCCCCTGCCACGACCTGGAGACACCACCCTCATTTCACAGAATCACAGAATCACAGCATGGCAGGGGTTGGAAGGGACCTCTGGAGATCATCTAGTCCAGCCCCTGCCAGAGCAGGGTCACCCAGAGCAGGTGGCACGGGAACACATCCAGGCGGGGTTGGAATGTCTCCAGAGACGGAGACTCCACCACCTCCCTGGGCAGCCTGTGCCAGGGCTCTGCCACCCTCAGGGTAAAGAAGTTCCTCCTCACGTTTAGGTGGAACTTCCTATGGTCAAGTTTGTGCCTGTTACCTCTTGTCCTGTACCCGGGCACCACTGAAAAGAGCCTGGCCCCATCCTCCTGACACCCACCCTTTAAGCATTGATAAGCATTGATAAGATCCCCCTTTAGTCATCTTTTTCCAGACTCAAGAGACCCAAATCCTTCCATTTCCAAACACGCCAACACAGCCATCTCACCTGTGACAGTGATCACAGAGCAGGCTAATTAACCCAGCGTCTGTGTGCAGGGCTAGTGCACAATGGCACACTCACCAGCACGGGTAATTGTGAGCCCCGCTTCAAAGGGCCCCTGCCCCCCGCCCTGACGTAGGCAGCCCCTCCTGGGCAGGGGACAAGGATGGGCTGCAACCAGCCCCAAGCCAGAGTCACCGCAGTCCCCGAGGGTGAGTCACAGCCTGGGCCCCATGTGCCCCAGTGAACGAAGCAGGTTGGGCTGCCACCCCAAAACACACCGGCAGCTCGGGCTGCCCCTCCCTGGGGCACTCTCCAGGAGCAAGGACGCAGGGAAAGGCCATGCCCCTTGTGGGTCCGCACCTATGAGGAGCCACTGGTTGTGGAGTGAGGTGATGCTGCCCTGAGGGTACTTGACGTCGGTGCTGGGCGTGATCTCACACTCTCCCGACTCTCTCATGGTCACATCATCTGTGGTGGGGCCGTCGATCCTGGCCAGCGTGATGCCCTGCGGCTGGGGATCCGACAGCTCATGGAGAACCACGCAGGCGGGACATGCGCCTGCCACGGCTCAGCCCAAAAGGGGACAGCAGGGAGACTCACCACCAGAGCCACGCTGCCATGGACCAGGGAGGTCAAGGCGTAGAAGCTGGCCGCATACTTCCCCACGTAGAGCGCTGGCCTGCAAGGCAGGGACAAGCATCAGCCTTCTATCTGTCATGGATCAGAGTGGCTGAGCACAAGCAACCCAAATGCCACCGGCTGCCACAGAACAGGAACCACCTACAGCAGCTGGGTCTTGGTGGCGGCGAAGTCTTTCACAGACTGGTAGCTCCACTTGAGGAGGTGGATGTCCTGCGAGTGAAAGGTCAGGTAGCGCAGGGTCTCCATGGCCAGGTTGAGGTGGGGGATGCGGCGGAGGCTGTCCTGGTGCCACACGTAGATGCCGACCACGGGCGAGCCATAGTTCTGCGCCCACAGGACCTCCCCACTCTCCTTGTCCAGCGTCACCACCAGCCCGTCCCCGCTCGAGGCGAAGTGTGCCATTTCTAGGCAGAATCAGAGGGAGGGGACGATGCAGCAGTGCTGGCCATGGGGCTTTGTCCCCCTCTGCCCCCCCTCGGTCCTGCCACCAGCCGTGGACTGTTGCCTGCTGCTCAGCTCCCACGAGAGCTGCTGCAGTAGCTGTTATTCCCGGCAATCAGCACAGCCTGCCGTCCATGGCAGCATCTCCCCGGCGTGGAATCCCACTGCAAGCAGGGCGCCGGGGCAGCTGGCTCCTGCGGTGGCCACTCACTGTAGTGGTAGGACTCCTCGCAGAGCGGCGCCGAGTAGTCGGAGAAGGTGGCGTTCCAGCGCAGCTCCCGCGACTTGGTGTCGTACATGGTGATGACGTACTCTGGGGATGAGGGCACGGCATGAGGGCACTGCCCAGCACCCTGCTCCTGGGACTAGAGGGATGAACGGGGAGCAGGACTGGCTTACGGGTACGGCCGATGTAGAGCAGGGGACTTGATGGGCACAGACCATCCCAGGCCTCTGTTGAGAGAGTGGTCTGCTTCTCCCCTGACTTGGGGTCCACGATGAACCAGGTGTCCTGCTTCTTCCCTGAGAATGAAAATACATTTTCCATAAGTCTCCGCAGCCCCAGGAGCCACTCAACAGGCTGCCTCCTGCCCCTCCCCTCCACGGACATGTTCCCGGGAGGTCGCCATGCAGCTTCTCCTCCTCCCCCTGCCCCAGGTTCAGCGGAGCGGCCGGGCTCTGCATACCGGTGTAGAGCACGCCGTCCGAACTGCGGCATGGTGAGGACTGGACCAGCTCCGGGATGGTGAACGGGAGTTTCTGTAACACAGACGGCAGAGTGGATGCGGGGCCAGAGAAACGCCTCCCCGAGCGGCAGCATTCCTGCCTGCACAAGCAGGGTGGGAAGGAGAGATCCTCCGGGACAGCCCCCTCCTCCTCGCCTGCATTCCCTCCTCAACCCCAAAGCAGGACAGTGGGGAAGGAAAGGCTCCCAGCTGTATTTGCCCCACACCCGCTTTGCTGACATCTTCCAGGTGCCAAGGACAAGCTGGAGCAACCAAAGGCCCCAGGCTCGCACTGTCCCGCAGGTTCACCTCGTCCCCCAGCCCAGTGAACCCCCCGGCATGTGGGCAGGCAGGATGCACGCAGCCCGCGGCCCCACTGACCATCAAGCCTTCTTTGTTTTTTCCTCCCAGGATATACAGGCTGCCATCATTGGGGTCTGGAAGGAACGCTGGTCTGGAAAGGAGGAGAGAGAAGGATGAAACATGAACTGTCCCCCACGCCAAGGGCTAAAAAGGAGCTGCACTAAAGAAACCCCTTCAGCATTCTGCTCCAGGGTGACTCACTACAGGGCTTGAGTTTTCCTGGAAACCTCCAGCACTGGATTTGGTAGGAGATGACCTCCCGGTCTGGGTCAGCACCGTAACTCCGTGCAGCTGCCCTTCGCCTACCAGCCACGCTCCCAACCCGCCCCAGGGGAGCTCCCTCCTGTCCTGCCTTCCCCCTGTGCTTTCCGGGTGTATTTTCCTCAATTTCTCTCCTACACTTCAGTGCGTGGTGGTGGTGCTGAGAGCTCCTGGGCTCCCTGTAGAAAGGCTACAATTCACCAGCAGGGAGCAGCTATTCCTCGTCATCCTGCACGAAGCGCTAGCACCGAGGGTAGGTTTAAGGCAAGGCAATGGCACGGGCTGGGGAGGGTCATTTCTCCCAGGTTCCCCTTTCCTGCTGTGAATCCGCTGGTTCACCGGGGCCGTCGTGCACCTCCCAAAGGCTCCTGCCCAGCCCGCAGGCTGCCTGCCCTGCACAGGGGACCCTGCCTGCGGGGGGGTGACACTCACTCTGCCACATAAACCGGCACCTGCAGAATAGGATCTGAAAAAGAGAGCGAAACGCAGACGTCAGTGGCCTCTCCCTGCGAGCGGGGACAACGTGGCAGTGTTTACCAAGCGCAGCCGTGCCCAGGTCCGCAGCCTATTTGCATTTCAGACCCAGAATAGGCACCGCCGGCAGCGGGGGGTCTGTCCCCCTCAAGATGTGCATGGCTATGCCTGGGGCTGGACCTGCAGCTGGCAGCGTCCCCCAGCGCTGGAGGAACTGGCAGCCCAGAGCCAGGCTTGGGGGGGTGCATCCCCAAACCCCGGCTAGTGACAAGCCCGGGGAGCCAGGCTGTGAGCGAGCACCCCCCGGGGTCGTTACTCACCATCCTTCAGGGTCCACTTGATGTCACCTGTGCTCTTACTCACTGCATGGAGGTTTCCATCCAGAGTGGATATGAAGAGCAGTGTTTCTGGGACAGTCACAGCACCGCCTTTGAGGCACTACGGATAGAAACACTGTCCTCAGAGAGCAGGGCCAGGCTTGGGAATGAGCCCCCGCGGCCCAGGCTGTCTCACACAGCTCAGCAGCCCCCCCACACCCAGCACGTCGCAGCAGCAGACCGCAGGGAAGAGCCCCAGAGTCCCTTCTGGTCCCCGGCAAGGCAAGGCTGGGAAGGAAAATACATTATTTCCTTGCACCAGCATATTAAATCTGCTTGTTGCTCCAGCTCCACCTGCACAGGACACCGCAGAATCGCTAATGGTACTTCGTAAGTGCTGTGTTTTACAGATCCATGTAAGGATCCAAGGCAGCTGCACTCGCAGCAAGTGGCACTCGGTGCCACGGTGGCACTGAATGGCAGTGAGTGGCCATGGCAGCCTGTGTCACCCGTGGTCCCTGGCTCCTGCAGCACAGGTCACATCCCACCGGCCGCAGCCTTTCCCCTCCTCTCCCCTGGAGCCAGCGTTCCCGCCGGTGGGGATGAGCAGCAGCACAGGCTGTTCCCGGCCACAACTCCGAGGTGCCTTCCTAAAGGTGACACAAACAGCCCACCGGCTCCTGCCAGAAACAAACCAGTCGGGTGACTTTTCATGCCAGAAATGCAATGAATTGCTCACGCAGGCCTTCAAAGCGCCAGATTTCAGCTACCCTGACGTGCAGGGAGTAATTGCACATTCACGCTGGGGAGAGGAGCTGCTGCTTCCGTGTACGGCATCCGTATAGCCAGGGCCAGCTCAGCCACACGCCAGCCTCACCCCGTCGGCAAACAGGGATCAGCAAACAGCATGGGGGACCCAAATGGCTCCAGGCAGAGGCAGGGCCAGTGTGGCCGTCCCCGATGCCAGGGAGCCAGCGCAGCGCCCGGGCTCACCACTGGCTGCCATGCAGAAGCAGATCGAGCAGGCTGCTGCCCTGGTCCCTCGTGCGGGGTGGCCCAAGGGATGTCCTTGGCGTGCCGCCCCCCTCGGCAGCCTCCTCGTTGCCTCTCACCTGCTCTGTACGAGCTCCTGGAGCCTGAGTCGGGCAGAGAGCCCAGCCTGGGGACCCGGCCAAAGAGCAGAGACAACGAACGGCCTGTGCCAAGATGGTGCCCTACGTGTCAGCACGTGCCTGTCTGCGGAGCAGAACCTGACGGTGGGGACAGACCAGCCACGGCACAGTGGGGCCAGGAGACACATTCTCCCTTTGAGTCACTGAAATTCCTCCATCTCCAACGACGTAGACAGCAGCCCCGATGGGTGCCAGGTCGCCTGTTCTCCGGCTGCACCTCCTGCCAGGAGCACACACCAGCTCCCTCCCAATGCACCTCACATCAACCCCTCTGCTTCCAGCCTAATGCTTTTATTTGCCCTTCTTCTTGCTGAATTTTTAAGTGAGGTCAGAGCGAGTTTCCCAGCTCTTGCTTTGTCCAGAGGACGCGGTGGGGCAGGCAGAGAAGGGCGATCGCTCCCTGCTGCTGCTTCTCCAGCACCCTCTGGCCACGCAGTAGCCTTGCTGCTGGCTGTGGTGACAAGCCAGGCCAGCAGACACACAGCTCTTGCGGTGTGGCCACCTGCGCAAGGGAAACAGAACCGAGACCTCTGAGCCCTCCCAGCTGTCAGAGCTCTGTGCTCACGGGCTCTGCTTTTCCCTCCCCCCAGTGCTTTGCAGTTTCTTCCATCTCTTCTGCAACTACTGCTTTTCCGGTGACAGGGCACTCGAACAAAGGCCAGGCTGCCCAGCCTGCTCCCTGCACACCACCATGGGCACAACTGGGAGCGCTGGGCACCCAGGAGCTGCCACTCTCCCCTCCACTTCCAGCCCTGACTCCCCAGCAGCCAGTCCTATCCCAGAAGCGCAGCTGCTGTTCCCATGGGAAGTCCACATGACCTGTGCTTTCCTGAGGCTCCCGCCATGCTAGCGTGGAGGCTGCAGCGATGCCACTGGAGCCAGAGCTCAGCCATGGGCTAGGGGCACGTTTGCTCTGCCAGTGATGGAGGGGGATGGCTGGGCTACTGACTTCTGCCAAAATTCACCCCGTCACATTGCTCTCTCTGCTTGAAATGCCACCAGCAGTGGCAGCTGCCATCTGGCTCCCGAGGGCACCACCCTGCCAAGCCGGAGTGGGCAGGAAGGTGCCGAGGGCTCCCTGGGAAGGCCCAGGGGTGGAGATGCTTTTCTGAGCAGAGACCAACCTCCGCCCCTGCTGCTGCTGTGTAGGGCCCCTCACCTAGGGCGAGCGTGCGGGTCTCCATCACACACCTGCAAGCACCATTAACGTACGGCCACGGGACCCCACACGCAACCACCTCCCACCCCACGGACAGCACAGCCCCTTGGCCCCACAAACCACACGCGTCTGGGTGCCGGACCACACGCAGTCCCGAGGCGGGTGCTCAGCACTTACGGGCTGTCGCAAGCAGGACGCTCCTGCCTGCGTGGCCACGCACTCGCACCCACGGGTGTCACGCACACGCAAGGGGGGCCGCACCTGCCCGCGCCCCCACGCCTGACCGCGGGATGGGACGCTCACACACGCGTGGAGCGGAGCGCGATGCCCGCACACATGCAGATGCTCGTACCCAACGCTGTCACACCCAGGGGACACGTACTCCCTTGTGCCGGTACCCCCACGCACTCCCCCCCGCAGGACACACGCCCACGCACACTCGGGGCACGGTCACGCACGGGTACCCGCGCTGGCACCCGCACCCTGCCACCCGCAAAGCGCTGCCACCCGCACGCTGCCACCCGCGGACGCTGTCGCGCCCCCAGGCACCCGCTCCCACCCGCGGGCACTGTCGCCCTCACCCCCTCCCCGGGCAGCGTCGCGGCCGTACCTGCGCCGGGAGCAGCAGCAGCAGCAGCGGCAGGGCCGGGAGCAGCCCCCGGAGGAGCCCCGGGCACAGCAGCGGCGCGGCGGGGCCGCCCATGTCCCGGACATGCCGGGGCCGCGGCGGGCAGGGCCGGGCCGGGCCGCGCTTATCGCCGCGCCGTGAGTCAGCGGGCCCGGGGCGGATCCAGGATGCGGCTTCCTGCCCCCCCCGGCCCGGCCCTGCCCGGCCCCGTACCCTCCCCCGGCAGAGCGGCCGCGCTCAGCGGCACCGGGCGGTCGGAGAGCGCGTCCCCGGACACCCCGGTCCCCCGCCACGGCGGTTTCCCGATCCCTTCGCACGAGCACAAGGACCCGAAATCTCTTCAGCATCCCCCCCCCCCCCCAGCTCGCTCACGCTCGAGGGCACCGGCCCCATCCCAGCGCTTTTGACACCCTTCTGGTAAATTTCCTCTCGCCCAAGGGCACGGAGGGGGGCGATTCTGCCCCTCTGCTCCCCTCTGGGAAGACCCCACCTGGAACACTGCGTCCAGCTCTGGGAACCCCAACGTTAGAAGGACATGGACCTGTTGGAGCAGGTCCAGAGGAGGCCATGAAGATGCTCTGAGGGATGGAGACCCTCTGGTATGAGGACAGGCTGAGAGAGTGGGGGTTGTTCAGCCTGGAGAAGAGAAGGCTCCGGGGAGACCTTAGAGCTCCTTCCAGTCGCTAAAGGGACTACAGGAGAGATGGGGAGGGACTTGTTACCAGGGAGTGGATGAGGAGCAACGGTTTTAAACTGGAACAGGGGAGATTTAGATTAGATATTAGGAAGAAATTCTTCACTGTGGGGGTGGTGAGGCACTGGAACAGGTTGCCCAGAGAAGCTGTGGCTGCCCCATCCCTGGAGGTGTTCAAGGCCAGGCTGGACGGGGCTTGGAGCAGGCTGGTCTGGTGGGAGGTGTCCCTGCCCAGGGCAGGGGGGTGGGACCGGATGATCTTTAAGGTCCCTTCCAACTCTAACCATTCTGTGATCCCCCCCCCCATACCCCCTGCACCCAGCAGTGCCTGCCGACCCCAGCCCACTGCCACCTGCCAGCCTGGCACCACCAGTACCGTCTCCAGGATCGGCACTGGACCAGGCTCCCGCCATCCCCTCTGCAGCACCCGGAGCTGCAGGGAAGCAGAGGGCTCTGCCTGAAGGCCTTACACACTAACACACCTTGAATAAGTGGGACTTCTGACACGGCAACAAGCTTCCTGCACATAAAACTTACAGCTGAGCACGCTCAGCACAACAAGGTCATCTACAGCTTAAAACAAGATTAAACCTGGTTTTAACAGGGAGCCAGAGAATTGTCCCGTTTTGCATGAAGCGGTACACAGCAGCAGGATACCCAAATCCCCACCCGGGGAGAAAGGCACTGATGGCATCAGACGGGTTTCCCATGGATTTCCACCTGCGCCCAGCTTTCTACAAAGCAACTAACTACAAACCATTTGCTAACAGGTGCTCCTGCGGTAGGAAGTAGCTTAGTACATACAGAATGTTGCAACACTCAAACACAGAAATACTTAATTATCAAACTTTAATTCATATGACTAATCTTACAGAATAAAACAATAGGATAACCAGTCAAGGTTACACTTAAAAAATCCAGCAGTGCAAATCTAAGACTAAATATTTGTCATCTCCCCCTCCCCTGAAATAGGCAATAGATTATTTAAAAATACCATAATACATGGTACTTACATATTCCATTTAAAATAAATCTGCAGTGGACAAAAACATCTAAGACTTTTTTTTTTTAATAGAAAACCGAAGAATGAATGAATATGGATAAGACATAGTGAACTTCCATGAGCCACAGAAAGTGAATCCTTGGCTAGAAGGTAAAATGGCTGTATGTTTCACACAAGACTCGCTACAGTTCTCCTGGTCCCCCTCCTCCCACCCCCCAGTGATGAGGACATTAATTAACAAAACAAGATGCTAACAATCTAATCCTAACAGGTGGCAAAAGGCTGGAGTACAAAAAGATGAAAACAGCTCCATTGGAAAAAAAAAAAAAAGAAATCAAGTTACAGAGGAAGAAAAAAAAAAAGTAAACAAAAGAAGGAAAGTTTGGAAACAAACCTTGCTCCACTGAGTTGGCAGAGGGAGCAGCGGGAGCCGGGAGTGCGCTGTGCCCGTGCCCATGCTGTGCCCGTGCCCGCACGGCTGCATCGCCTGCGGTTGTAAGGGAACACCGCGGCCGGGAAAGGGAGAGCACGGAACACACCACCACGATATGGCACCTTGACAGTGTCACTGCAAGTGAATTGTTTCTCTTTGGCCCTTAAAAGTATGAAGAAGCAACAGATACGAACTGCATCAAGTACAAAATTTAGCAGGTTGTGTGCGCGTGTTACCAGTTATAAAGTATTGCATGTTAACAGTTTCTTACCTAGTTCTTTGAATTCAGATCACTTTTTCCTCTTTCATCATTATAACATCCTTATTTTAGTTACACATTTCTCATGAAACAGTGTCATTAACGGAATTAATGATTTACTTTAAAGTTGATATGAAAAACATGTGAGTAATACAAGATTTTCATGCAAGATACAATCTCCGTTCAAACCCAGGCAAGGTTTAGTGATAAACCTTTGCATTCCTAATGCAATACCGATCCAGGACCTGTTTATGCTTGGGATGCACAAACAGAGAAGGAAGGAATACTCAGCTCAGGACAAGGAGAGAAGAAGAAACCCACAGTGCTGGGCATGGAGAAGGGAAAGGAACGGCATATAGCTGAGTTGCAAGGCTCGATGCCAGTGAGCGGGGTACGGAGAGCTAGGAGTGCAGCAGGACTGCCCCCCCGACAGGACGGCAGCGAGGAGGGGGACTCTGCCCAGGCGGTGTGGGAAACACCGGCTTTGTTCTGTGGAATCTCACGTTTGCCTTACGGACGCTTTAATCCCCAATTAGTAAATCCAGCAAAGCACTTCATGCAACTTCAGACCCCCAAAACGTTCACGGGGAATTACACACACATACAATAGGGAACCGATCTCTGTTGAAAGGAGATCGTTGAATTGTAATTTAACCGAAATAAACTTTTGCACAAGAATCACCAGATATTACGAAAAACTTCCTATGGAAGATTACATGTTGGATCCCCCCCAAAAAATCTTTGTCAGCCAACCCAAAAATACTGATTATATTTGCACTTTACTCACAACACTTGTGTCTTACTGAGGACTAAATTGCCAAATTCCTCCACAGAACCGTTACGCTGAATCTGCCCTGGAGACAATCACAGGTATCAGACAGTAAAATCCAAAGTCAAGAGAGAGGCTAGCAAATGGCTCTCCAGTTAGGCAAGCTGTGACACTATCGAACTAGAGAGATGGTGTTTCCTTAGATGTTGATGATCATTAGTTAATGTCAATAATTGCCTTGGAAAATTGGTATATGCCAGAAGATAAAGCTCCACATCATTCCAAAAGAGAACGGATCTTAAATGCAGTGTTGCTAAGTTCAATTGGAATATTCACTTCAAAGAACTCCTAAGACATCTACTATATTAAGCCAACAAACATCAATCAAAGCATTTTATGTAAGTATCACTTTCCTGTATTTTAATTCAAACTTTGCACGCAGAACAAAAAAAAAAAAAATAAATTCATTTTTCAAATCAAATCCAACTTGAAAAGAAGCACCTAAGTAGGATCACATTTTCTTAGTTTATGCTATTTTCTTCTCCATGTTTAAGACTGCTTTCTAACCAACGTTTTTCCTACGCAGTTTCGAGATGATTGATTGTACCTGGCACAGGATGCAGAGTAATCGTGCCCTCGGGAAAGGAGCAGACAGGAATGTTAAATACTGCCCTGGACTCGGTGCCCCAAGTGCCCTTCTTGCCTCGGCAGCGGCAGATGGGGTATCTGCCCTCCCTCAGCTCTAGCAGCAGAGCGTACTCACCCAGGTCACCGCCTCCAGCACAGAAGCCACAGGAACTCTGGAGAGGGGCTGGAACTAAGATACAAGTCCTCTCAAGGAGCAAGC
This sequence comes from Chroicocephalus ridibundus, assembly GCF_963924245.1. Lineage (NCBI taxonomy): Eukaryota > Metazoa > Chordata > Aves > Charadriiformes > Laridae > Chroicocephalus > Chroicocephalus ridibundus. The sequence goes on along the minus strand of NC_086291.1, from coordinate 49,848,091 downwards.
AAACGAAAGAACGGGAAAGGAAAATGGAACATGAGTGGTTGCACAGACAGGTCCAAGCAAGTCAAGTAGCAAGTTGGAGCTGATAATCACAGAACCAAGACGACAGCGAGCGCAAAGGTGACCCCAAGTGACAGAAAAAGCTAACGTCACCCATTTTCATTACACGCTAGTCCGTAGACTGTCCACCAAATCCTGAATTTTAACATTAAGCCTCCACACCAGGATTGGCAAGTCGGAAATAAGAAGTGTGATAGCCGCGTTTCAGTTGTAATGTCATCTCCAATTAACTCACGCCAACTCCACTACCTGCACTCGCTTGCTCTGAGCGTCGGAAGGGGGCTGTTCCAGGGAGCACTCCTCTCTCAATGCATTTATGTCAAGACACACTGCTGGTGACTTGTATACAGAAAGGAAGTATCTCAAGCTACAAGAGTAACAAGCACATCACTAGATTATAGGTAGGATATGAAACACCTTTAAAATTCATATTGCATGAATTTTCTAACAGAAAATAGAAAACAAAAAGCTGCTTATGTTGCTATCAAGAGTCTACAGGTAAATACGTAATCTTAACACATACCATAAAGTGAACACTTTTCCCAGTCTCTAAAATAAAATAAAAATAAAATAAATACTCATTTGGGAACCTGCACCTGCCGAGTTTCAACTGGGCTGTTTCAAGGAGAGTGAAAAATGGATATGGAATATATTAAGATCAGCTATTCCTACAAGGCTGTTTCTCCGTGAGTTTCACAAAACGTCGAGCTACTTGCATTGAGCAATATCAAGCCTACAGTGTTAAAAAAAGAACAGCGATCTGTTAGATGCAGGTTTAACACCCAGCAAGACTGATTCAGTCTGACTGCACAATACAATCTGTTAAGGGTGTGCACCTTTTCAGGACTGAAAGGTCCATTCAGAAAAACCTGAGATAAATGACACGTGAACTGCTGAGATGACACGCAGAATGTCACAAACCAAAGGCGAGAAGCATTATTTCAGACAGGACGAGATGCAAGAACTTCCTGTAAACTTGAGCAAGAGAAAAGCTGAAAGGTGATTTAAATTTAAAAAGATCAGTTGCTGGATAGACATCCTAAATTTGGTTAAGATTCACTGAATTAGAGAACTCTAAATTTTCCAATCCAGGTCACAAGACTACTGCAGTTATTTAGGATCCGAAGCGGCATCCGAGCTTCTCTCTTCCCTGCTCCCCCCAGCCCCAAACAAAGCAGGAAGGTCTCTTTGGTTCACTCCCTTTGTGAGATCTGTGTCGCTGCTTCACCCCGCTCACGCCAGGCAGCATTCTGCAGCGCATTCTACAGTTTTCTTTTTTCAGTCAAACAGAGAAGTGTCATCGCAACAGCTGCAAAATGATCCTGGACTGCGACATGCACGATGAACGAAATGCTCCGAAAAATGTAGCACCTCCGGGGCAGGAGGCAGAACAGGAGCAGAGAGGTATGCAGCTGGGAGGGGAACAAGTGGCATGAAAGGGGACAGTAAGCAGCACTGGGTCCTTGCGATTACAAAACATCCACAGTGGTATTCGTCTGCTCCAAACATGCTACACAGAGTGCCAACCCACAGCTTCTAGTATTGGGGGGGAGAAAAAAAAAAAAAAAAAAAAAAGAGAGGAAAAAACCAAAACAACAAAGCAGGGCATCTTTGGGTTAAAAATAAAATAAACGAAAAAAAAAAAAAATAGAGTTTTGCTACCAAAGATTCAAACCTGAAATAAAAGGGCCAGCAGAATATGGCTTACTAAACATCAATTTTGCATACTGTTTAAAGTTTATTTTTAAAAAACTGTTTCTGAAATTCTCAGTCACAACCAAGTAACTAAATTAAGTCTAACGCTTATAACTGAAAGATTATGAAAATATTCGTTTTTGTTCAAACCATGTAAAAAATCCTCAATAATACATTGTAATATTTTCTTTTTAAAACTAAATTGGAAGATCAACTCTCAGCAGATTTAAGTGTATTACACACAATATTTTGTGAATTAAGATTTATTGATTTCCATTGTATTTGCTTTAAATATGGTTGAAGCTGACTGCAGAAAAGGGATGGTGAAATTTTTAAGTTAAAAGTAAACTAATGGTGAAAGAACATCACCTCTGGCTTCCATCAATGCCTCGTTTATCATATTTTATTAATAAGTTCCAGGACTATCACATCCAGGGACGTTGGAGGCCTCTCCCAGCAGTGTCCTTAGCTTTGTGTCATTTTCCTGTGCCAGAGGTGAGCGTGCTTTCAAAAATACTGCCACTTTCCCAGCACCGTGTCTTTGATTGCATCAACATATTGAGTTGGTACCCAATAGACCCAGTAGTAAGATGCTTCTGTTGGGCCCAGCTGAAATGCCTGCAAAGTTAAAAATGACAACATTTACACATGGGAAACAGAACAGCTTACGCCAGTGGACAGATACAGCTTATCCACTACAAAATCAGAAGTGTCTTATACCTACTGCCTCCTTCAAACCCTTGCTGCACATTACATATATTTGGTAAGCAATTAAAAAAACCCAAATCATTCCTCAGAGAAAACAAGGACTGCAAAGTATTAACTAAAATGATGAGCTCTTTCCTTTTAAGATATCATAGCAGCAATGAAAACTCTTGGCCAGTTTCATGAACACGAGGAAATTATTCTGGAAGACAGAATCTGAAGCATAACCCAAAGTCTCGAAAGAAATGAGCAGCGTCCACAGAGTCGAGAAGCCAAACAGGAACTAAATAAGACAATGACCGTGTTCTCATAGTCATAAAATTTTATATTTAAATATCATGTCCTACTCTCAGCTTATGTCAGTATAAATAGGAGAGCATCACCATAGCATGCCAATAACCTCTATCCTTGTTGTAGGACAAGAGCGTATTGTGTCATACTCTGAAGAGGACATTTTCTTACATGGGTGATCAAAAGTCAAGTATCTGGACAGGGACTAGATCAGTGCCCTCCTGCAGACAATAATTTTAAGGTATAAAATTTCCCCTTTCTTCCCCTAAAGAAGGGAGCAGACTTATATAAGGAACTGACTTCAACATTAAAAGTTAGTTACTGTACTTTGGAAAGCAAGATGTTAAAAAAAACATTTAAAGAAACAGCCAAAAGTTCAGTAGAATTAGCACTGCTCTCTTCTTAAATCTGTTACTTTTTCTAGACCCAATACCAGTTTTTCAGAAAGTCACATATGGGAAAAAAAAAATTACAGTAACAAATCACTACTTTTTTTTTTTTAACCTCCGACAAGTGTGTTGATATAAACACAACAGAAACCAGAAATTAAACTAGATATAGGAAAATATCACTAACATTAAGAAATCATGAGCTATATCATAGGTATTTTTGCTGTTTTAACACTGTCACAAGACAGCAGAAGATATGAAATAATGCTTAAGCAATAATTTTTGTGTGAAACCAGCCCAGATTTCCCTAACAGCAGATACTCAATACGCTACTCGAAATATTTACACTGTGACAGCACACCATGTCCACATTCCCACCTTCCACAATCCATGACGCTGGCATTATTACCAGCCTCCAACTTGCTGTGTTTTAAAGACTTGCTTCTGTGTATTGGCATGAAGTAATTAGACTGATATTATTAAAGTAGAGACATTACTTACCATCATGTGATAATCCTCGTGTCCTTCAATAGGTTCACTCACCACATTTTTAATGGACCCCATGGGTAACTTTTCTGTTCTCTCTACATTAAAATTGATCAAAGTATTATTTCTGATATATTCGGAAGCAGTATTTCATATTAATTTCAAATACCACCTCCATTACTTCCAAAAGCTCTTCATGTCAGAATCTCCTCTTTGGGTGAACTTTGGATACCTACTGCTGAGAAGCCTGTTCTCCACATTACCACACACCCCACATCGGGTACGTTAATACTTTAAAGGAATCCAAAATTGGATCACACAGTTCCTCACATTTTATGTTTCCCCATAAAGGGCTCCACTTGGACCAGCAGGATTACTCACCATAGTGAAAGCCGGTCCAGGTGTAAGAATATTCAGGACTGGCTACCAACGATTATACCAAGCTCTACGGAAAGAGCAAGGCTGAAAGCTGAATGAAAATAGGCTAATTAGCTCTTTGAAAGCCTAGTCCTGATTTTACCCTGAGGCGGCATTGAACTATTACTATAAACGCACAGGGAAGGAAATATTAATGAGTAAACAGGGAAAGAAACAAAAAGAGAAACTGAAATAAAAAAAATAGATGACGACAATTACATGACAGAGTAATGTCAGCCAGCCAGAGGTAACCAACAAGAATGACAAAGCATAGGGTTCGTGCAGACTTTTTCTGTCTCAGTTCTGTCCTCATTCTTTCTGAAGACTTAACTCCAAGATCCTTCCTTTCAGTTCCAGCTTTCAGTGTCAGCCTAAAATTATCTTCTTGGATATAAGAAAGAGAAAACCATAAACACTCTACAAACGAGAAACTGAACTGTGAGTTCCTTAGAGATATCTAAGGAATTTGTTTGATCCAGAAAAAAAGCACCTACCTAAAAAAGGCACACAGGGAGATAAACTCAGTGATGTAAAGACAAAAACGCTCTACCTCAGTGCAGTAACTAAGCCAAACTACCCCAGTCAGGCTCGCGACATTCACTGATTGAGTAAAATCCTACTTGTTTAGCATCCTGCAAATCAATTACTCTTCACAGTATCTCAGCAATAGACCAGTGCATGTTATCAATGCCTCTACGAAAATGACACAGAGCAACTGACAAACACCCGCCTACACGAAACCTTGGACTACAAAAACATACAAAGTGATCTGTGAAGCACAGGAAAGCTGTGTGGGGGAAGAATCAGTTCCAACTTCCCAGGACTAGCAAGTGAAAAACTGCATTAACACCAAGCTGGTTTTATTCTAGCCCTTACGTACTGGCATCTGCCATGAATCTCTCCAAGCAGGAGGGAGTTTTCCCCAACAACAGTCAGCAATTACAGCCATTCCCTAGAGGTAGCAAGCTGCTGCTAATTTTGGGAAGTAGGGAAACAGGTTACGTGAAAGACAGACGACTACAAGAAGAATCAAATTTCACAGCTTAAGAAACACTAATCTAGAACGCTTCAGAAATACTAAACTTGAAACTCAACTAGAAAGTGAAGGAGGAGGATTAATTGCTTAAATATTAATCATGTATTTAGAACACATTATCAATAACAAAAAGGTCTGTCTGCCCAACCTATAGAGGAAAAAGAACAAATGTCTTGCTCCATCGCTTAGCCCAGGAGAAAAGAAAAACCACTCAAACAGCACCAACACAGGTTTTAAAGCCAGAAAAAACTTCACAATCAAGTTCATCCTACAAAGGAAAGGTCAAGAACTTCCAAGATTTCTGCTTACTTTGGAAATAATGTAGCAGCTGGAGGTGCCATCCAAAGCTAATATTACCATCCAATTAGGTTACTTTACTGGGACAGTGAGCAAGCACTGATATTCCTCTTGCTCATCACTATATTGTCCCATCCTGGTCAAACTAAAGGAGCACAGCTTCCTTTGGAGGCAGGGGGTTATCTGAGACGTCCTCAGCAATGCACGTTATCACCACAGCACTTTCAGCTCCTCCTGGCACCACTCAAGACGGCAAACTGATTCCTCTGCACAGCAACACATGCCATAGTTTCTGCAGTTGTACATCACTGAAACAAGACACCCAACTAATTTTGGTTGAAAGGACAGATAATGACAGAGATGCCAGCACTCCTAGTTTTAATCCTGGTTCTGAGATTCCCTTTCGAGTCTTAGCCAATTCATTGAGCCTCTACATGATGCTGGCACCAGACCAATGTTTATGAAGTGCTTTTGAGATATGCTAGAAATGCCAAACATTATAATTTACAGTTGGAGCTATGAATAGCAGATTGGAACATTAGTCTACTGGCACAAACAAACTCAAGTTTTTCAAGAACAGAAGTAAAATATCAAGTAACATTCAATATCTGGGAAAATGACATTTGAGAAGAGGAAGCAAAATTTAGTCTTGAAGTGTTACAATACCACTGCTATTCCCTAAACACAATTTAGTCACAGCAGAAGCTATTTCTAGGTCACACAATACACTTATAGCCCAATTATCAATTATTCATCACAGAGTTTTGGAGTTGCTCACCTTTTGTACCAATCCATAGTTGGTCTTGCTCAAGTTTAAAGGTCAATCTTACTTTCCCCCCTGACTTGTTGTACATGCCAGATAATGGCACTGTTGGCAGACGCTCCTACAAAGAGGCAACACAGTAAGTCACAGTCAAGGACTTCAAGAGGAAAAGCTATATCCTCTTAACTTTTAAAGCATAAAGACGATCCATCTTTCCAGTTTTCTACTAAGATAGCAAGGAACAATTGAACCAGCAATGAAAGGTCTCGAACCACAAAAGATGTCTCTCTCTTCCAATTATGACAATGTCTCAGGTACTTATTTACTTACCTGAACACCTTTAACAGAAGGCATCACATCATCAGGTTTTCCTTTATCCAATACTTTCCTGTGTTGCTACAATATAAAAACAGAAATTAGAGTTTACGCAAATGCAACACAGCTTTTCAATTTACTTCCATCTGCACCCTTGACCATATGCCAATAGCATTAAGAGACAGTTAAGGACTATTCTCAGTAATTTATCACACAGGAAACGGTTAATTTTCAAAGTTAACCGAGCACTTTCTATGACAGTCTAAAGAAACTATATAAATAACTAAAACCCCAGCATAACATCCCTTCTAGAATATACATATACTTAAATATATATCTATAAAAAGTTAAAGGACGCTGATATCATACGTGCTGAATCACATAGTTGGCATTTGGCAAGACAGTTTTAACGGTCAAGTGTTATATCCAGTGAATGGCAGAAAACCCTCCACATTTGACAGTGCAACATACCGCAACACAGCAACAAACCAGAACGGATCAGAGCAGCAGTAACTAAGAAAACCATGCTCACAGCTTGTAAGTTGCCAAGTACCTTTAAACAATGATGGAACTTACAGTGAACTATGGTAAATTACAGAAAAACAAAAGCATGTTTCATAAGGGTTGCAGTTCAATGATGCACTACTTGATTTTTAATCAAATTTATTCTAAGGAAGGTACGGGGCTGGTAATACTTTGAGTTGAAAATCCTTTATCAGCCCCACAATGCTGCAGTGCTGCCAACAAAGCAAGCCTCATGCTGTACTTCAATTCCTATTCAGAGGCAGCACTTCAATATGCAAGAGGAGAATTCAGAACCCATGTTCACTTCAGTGCTGGGACAGCTGAAGGAACTTCTCTCTTGGTGTTCATTTTAAAGGCAGTTTTTGGAGATCAAATTCTTTTATGCCAACAAAAATTAGTTAGCTTTTAGATATAATTAGTTTAGACTGTGTTTGAGCTAACAACCACGAAATATTTCTATTATTTACCATTTCTTGTCTGAAATGGTAGGCTGTGCCTGGCACCACGACAAGGGGTGTCTTGCAAAGCCCCAGCCTCCACTGGGATGTTTTTCTGCTGCTAAAACTCCTCTGCACAGAGCCCTTCTTCTATCGCTTAGCTATGAGAAGAGAAACCCCAGCCTGCTTTGAGGAGGAACAGGACCCAGAGGTGACTGCAGAGTATTACAAGAGAACCGCGTAAATCCAACAGCTCCCCCACACCAGGAATTATGGAGACATCAATAACCTTTTGTCTGCAAAGTGGTTCCTTTTTATTTTCTTCAGCTTTGACCTCCTGTTGAGCGGCTTCTTTGGGCGTATTTACCGCTAAAACATCATTGATAGTAGAGCCAACAACCATTATTTTAGCTCCGTTTGTTACTTTGATTTCCCGCAACGTTTTCTCCTCTGGTAGAAGTCCCTTGAACATAACTTTCTGCATAGCAGGTGGAAGGCCTAAGAGGCAAGAATAAGGGTTACGAGATGGCGTGACAGAGGTGAGAGGAGGCGCGGGCTGAGGCGGGAGAGGCGGCGGTGGCCCCGACAGACCTGTGAGCGAGTGGATCTTCTGCTTCAGCTCGGCCCCCGTGCTGTCCAGGCAAAACTTCACGTCGTACTTGTTCTTGTTCCAGATAACCTTCAGCTCCACTAGCTCCTTCCCGCCCTCCGCGTCGCCGCCGTTGCTGACAGACGCCTGTGGGGGATCCCGGCGCTCCTCGCCCTCCGGAGACCTCCCCGCCGCCGGCGAGCCGCCCTCTCCGCCGCAGCCCAGCGGCAGCTCCTGCGCCTCCGCCTCCATGCCCGGCTCCTCGGCACCTGCAGGCGAGCGGACAGGAAGAGCCTGGCCAGCGGGAAGCTGCCCCGGCCCGGCCCTACCCGGCCCGTCCGCGCTCCAACCCCGGAGCGCCGCTCACAGACCGCCCCGGGGCCGGCTCCTCGCCCCGGCACCTCCCCGTTTCCCCGCCCCACCCCGCGCTGCCACCCGCCGCCTCGCCGCGCCTCGCCCCGCCGCCGGGACCGCGGGCTCCTACCATCGGCGGCGGCGGAGGCGGCGGCGGCCATGATGATTGTGTACAATCTGCCGCGGGGCACGCCGGGTAACGCACGCCACCGCCTGCTGGGCCGCGCCGGCTGCCGTAGGCGCTCCGCCCACTCCGCGCCAGGGGATTGGCTGGGCGCGGCCGGGCGGAAGTAGCGGCATGGCGCGGGCGCTGCGGGCGCTGCGGGGCGCGGTAGGGCCGGAGCGGGGTCCGGGGCCGGGCCCAGAGCGGGGTCCGCGGGTGCGGTTCGGGCCCAGCCCCACAGGTAACCCCCGGCCCTTCGCTGGGCCCTCTCCCGCCCTCCACACCCCCGCAGGTTTTGGGTTGAAAAACGTGAATTGAAATACTTCAGGAGCGGGGCGCGGCCGGTGCCGGGCGCTCCGCTGAGGTACCCCCTCGCTCTGCCCAGGGACCGGCAGCTCCCCGGGTGGGAGTCGCCCTCTCAGTGTGGAAATAAATACGGCTCGTAAGCAGCTGCAGCGTGTCGCGTCCCCTCAGAAATAGGGGAAGGTTATTTGGTCCCTTCTGGTGAAAGACCACCAAAATGGTATTTCCTAGCATGTGCCAGCTTGTAATTGATTTCCAAGTCACTTTCCACATTCTTGGAAGGCAGTTACTGATAATTTAGTTCCATAGCAAAGCCCCACAAAGCGTCTGTGCAGCACACCTCCCTGCCCCCCAGTTAGCATTTACTATCAATTTCCATTACAGGTAGCATTGCTCTTCCAGCTCATATTTAAAAATCTCTTTATTGGGCCTTAATTATTATCATCTCCTCTAATTTCCATATGATAACAGGTTTTCTGCATTTGGGTGGCCTTCGCACTGCTTTGTACAATTATATTTTTGCCAAAAAGCACCAAGGGACCTTTATTCTGAGAGTGGAGGATACAGATCAAAATCGAGTGGTGCCTGGAGCTGCAGAAGGAATAGAAGATATGCTGGATTGGGCAGGTATTTACAAACGTCTTTCATTTTTTACTCACTGAAGCAGACACACAGAAAGATCCACATTTGTGAAAGCGGCCCAATGTGCGGCTGTAACAAAGAGAGACAAGATGGAATGGTTGGAAGTTGGAGCTCACAGACCGCACTGTAAACTGGTAAATTGTTTCTACATGGAGTGTTTGTTAAAGGGGATCTTGAGGTGTCAGTTTTCATTTTGAATTCTGTGCTTCTTTTTGAGCTTAAGAACTAGAAGTGAGAGTGATTTTTTTAATAAAGAATTGTGATAAAGTTAAAGCCAGATCTCCCAGATGCTGCCATGAATGGGTAGGTAGGCTTTAAGGGACTAGGACTTTGCTGTTGAGTAGTAACTTTGAAGTAGAAAACATAATTGGCTAAGGTTTCAACTGTATTTTTGTGGTATGAGTGTTCTTTATTATAAAAAGGGTGGATGCTACTTTGTAGGTATACACCTGACTGCATTTTATTTTAGGTAGTGTATCAGAGCTGCTCAACTATTTACTAGGTTTTTGGTGTTTTTCCGCTTGTTGCTTCACACACAATACTTTAAATTCTGATGATGTTGGTTAACTGCTGTTTATCTGCTGGGGAAGATTCCCCACCACAGGGGAATAACTCCTGTGGGTTTCACTCTACCTTTTTCCAGGCTTTCTAAGTCCTGTCATACTGATATTTCAGGTATTCCCCCTGATGAGAGTCCTCGCCGCGGTGGTTCCTTTGGACCCTACCAGCAGTCACACAGACTTGACTTTTATAGGAGCGCCAGTGACGTGCTTTTGGAGAGAGGGGCGGCGTACCGCTGCTTCTGTACCCCTCAGCGCCTGGAACTGCTGAAGAAAGAGGCTTTGCGGAGCCAGCAGACCCCGCGGTAGGGATTCCATGTGCCTTGGGTGGTTCCCTCTGTGCTGCACGTTTGCAAAAACTTACGTCAATGTGCACGGCAATAGGATTGTCATCTCACTGCCCGTAGAGGGAGAAGCCAACATAACCCTTAGGGGAGTGACCCCCAGAGATGAGGTAGTTTGCTTGGACACATAGTGGGCAGGTTACAGCTAAAATCCAGGGATCGATTTAGAGTTTTGGGAATGTGAAAATGGCTGATGGGGTTGGCTTGTGTTGAACTGAGACCTTCGTTCTCCTTTCTCAAAGATACGACAACCGGTGTCGGCACCTGACGCCCACAGAAGTGGCTGAGAAGCTGTCACAGGGCCTTGACTGGGTAGTCCGCTTCCGGCTGGAGAAGGGAGTGGAACCCTTTGAGGACCTGGTCTACGGCTGGAACAAGCATGAAGTGGCTGACGTGGAAGGTGACCCAGTGATTCTCAAGGGGGACGGCTTCCCCACTTACCACCTGGCAAATGTGGTGGATGACCATTACATGGGCATCAGCCACGTTCTGCGTGGAACTGAGTGGCTGACTTCAACGTCCAAGCATCTCCTTCTCTACAAAGCCTTTGGCTGGGATCCCCCTCAGTTTGGTCATCTCCCACTGCTTCTGAACAAAGACGGTGGCAAGCTGTCAAAAAGGCAAGGGGACATCTTTCTGGAGCGTTTTGCTCGAGATGGCTACTTGCCAGAGGCTCTGCTGGACATCATAACCAACTGTGGCTCTGGATTTGCAGGTAATGACAGCAGGCTCGGTACTTGCTAGGACACTTCTTGATGCTGACTTTGGGCAATGAGTTAGGTTTATTTTAATAGCCAAGAACTCTGGCAGTTTTTGAAGGGATCAGGAAGTGGGTGTTGGGCGACCAGTCTGTCACTGAAATGCCACCAGGGCTTCTGCAGAGCTCCTGTGAAGACTGCGTGGTGTTTTGGAATGGTGGGAATATTTCTGCCTCTGTGCAGCCATTTAAAATGAGGCTGATGCTTAATGGGTTCCCACTTGGGACAACATTCATGTCAAGGTGAAGAAACTGTCTGTGAACTCTTGGGAAAACTTGTATTATGTGGTTAATAACTGCAATGTCACGTATTACATCTGTCACACTTCTTGTTTAACCTGAAAGACCGTGAGAAGTTGAGTCAATGACTCCTTTTGTTGCTCTCGCTGTGTGGGGATCACAAATTAACTTGTGTTTTGGGAACTCTGCTTGGGAATGAAACCTCTCTTGGGCAGTGGAGCCTCCTGGCTGAGCGTTACTAGTTTTTGGGTGACTGATGCAAGGGGCATTCCACTGAAGAGCCAAGCAGAATGTCCCAGTTTCCAGTTCCTTGCCAGTAGTTAGCAGAGCCTGCTTTTAGGGAGAGGGCAGCTTCCTGTGCATGCCTGCTACAAGTTCCCTCCTGTTTGTTGCGATAAGTCCCTATTAACACAGCGAAAAGTGTCTCTCCTCTGTCACGTCTTCCATGGCTGTGCTGCTGCCCCAGCCTTGAGCCTGAGGCTTGCCACGAAAAGCAGTGACACTCGTTCCCCACAGGAGCGTGGGTGTGTATCATTCCCTTGTTGGGTTATTTTGCAGAGAAACAGATGGGGAGGTCTTTGGAGGAGCTGATCTCGCAGTTTGAAATCGGCAGAATTACAACCCACTCTGCCTTCCTGGATCTTGAAAAACTCCCAGAATTCAACAGGTATAAATATCAGTAGTAATTTTAAAATTAATAATCTGTACATCGCTGAGAATTTATTCCTAGTGCTTGCCTTTGGCGATTTTGTTTATTGGATCAGGCATGGTCCTAGTGCAGCAGCTTTTCGGCTGCGCTAGAGCAAAGTATAAGCTTACACTGTTCCTGTCTCCTTTCCCGTCCTGTGCTTGGACACTGGTGTTGAATGCACTGTAAAAGCCCAGGTAGATGGTGTGTAGCTAGGAGGAGGCAAGGTTTTAAGTTTAGATTCAAAATAACATCTAAAAAGAGGCAACGCTTCCAGAGGGTACTTCAGTGAGTACACTTATATGCTATGGGGATGTTGTGCTGCTGAGAGTTACCACATCTTTTGTCTTTGTGGTGCATTAGCACTTAAGGCTTTGTCGTAGAATGTCTGTCTGGGGTTTAATGTTGCTTTTCTAATAGTTTTAATTGGTTAATGTTGTGAGATTGGGATGATTAGATCCAATCTAACCCAAAGCAGTCCAAAAGCAGTTTTCTTCTTTGTTACAGGATTCACCTCACCCATCATATTGAGAATGAAGGGCTGCGACAGAAGCTAATTAGAGAGGTGCAGTTGCTGGTGGAGCACGTCTATGGGGATCAACAAGTGGATCAAGAGGTTCTAGAAAAGGAGTATGTGGAGCGAGTCCTCCTGCTGAGAAAAGTATGACCAGAGATAGCATCGTGTCACCATTTTGGGGAGCTGAGGTTTTGTGGGATTCCTGGATGAAGACTCAGATGAGTCCTGGGCATTGCTTTGATCTGAGCTCTGAAGCTCCACAGCGTGCAAATGGCTGTCGCTGCCAGCTCAAGTGGTTGTGTGTGTGCTGAATGCCAAAATCCGATGGTATAGTTAGCTGACCTGTAGGAACAGGTATGGTGAATATCTTGGTGGTCTTTGCAGAGTTGTAAGCTCATCCATACTTTGCTGAGACAGCAGATATATAGCCAGGAGGATATATCCCTGCCATGGAAGCGAGTCATGGAATTGTAGGATGTTTCTTGCAAGACCCCTCTGGTTCCTGCTCAGAGCAGGACTGTCAGTAGTGTGGGATCAGGTCAGCTGTGGCTTTGTCTAGATGAGTGATGACAAGCTCCAAGCTGGGCTTCCCCTCCTGAAGCCCAGGATGTGGCTGTCGTGTGGTGGGAAGGTCCAGCAGCCGGGGCCTCTCGTGCCAGGAGACTGCTCACCTCTGGCTTTTGCTTACTGGGCAGCGTAAGGTGCTTCTGTTTTGCTACTGCTCCATGCTTTGGAAGCAAAGTCAAAGCAACCTCCTTGCAGAGGTGGATGAAGCTCTTGGTTAAACTAGTGGGGTTTGTGCACTGAGAGCCCTGGTCTCGTCTAAGTGACAGAGTGATGACTGTAAGGGGGACAGAAGATATTGTGGCTCTTCCCAATGTCAGGAAGGAGGGTGAGCCCTGCTGTTTCCCAGTCTGCCCCTGGGATAGTATCTGAAGGCTTGCTTGTGAAGAATAAAGCCTTCTTTATAAGGGCAGGAAGAGACCTGACCCAGCGTGATGGCTTCGCTGTGGCAGCGGGACGGTGACTCATGTGACTTCCCACTGTCTGTGGAAAGGCGGCAGATGAACGTGGCAAGCCACTTCCCCGGGCTAACTCTGAGTCAGCCCGCACGCGGCTCTGCAGCACGAGTACAGCTGTGGCCCTTTGGGCTTCTTCTGTGTCCCTGCTCACACCAGGTGGTCATGGGTGTGAAAAACTCAGCTGCCTAAATGTCAGCGATTCACATTTCCTCTAAGCAGTATGAAGTATGGGACAGTGGTGGGTTTGGACCCACTTCAACTGTTTGTTAAAGTCCAGAGGATGTGTTTGCTCCCCCCAGCTTAACACTCAGCCTTGACAGCTTTGCTTTCTTTCTCCAGGGTCACATAAGCTTCCTGAAGAATCTGGTCTCATCTGATTATTCTTACTTATGGGTTAGGCCCTCAGTGTCCCGAGAGCAGCTACAGACTATTTCTGCAGAAGTAGATGAAATAGGAAAACTAGTCTTAGGGTAAGTGTCTCTTCCCAGCTCTGTACACACCCACCTTGGCCACCCCAGAGCGTTGCTCTTGGCTGCTGTATTGATGTTGGACATGCTTATAGTTCTTATTTAATTTGTTCTACTTTGGAATGTGCTGTAGTTAATAACTAGGGAGAAATTCTGTGTTTTAAATTGAAAAGCAGCTTGCCAGTGTGAAAGCTCCTATCGGTGGTCCCAAGCAAGAATTATCATGTCTGGATTTTGTAAAGCACCAAGCACAGCAGAGTTTGTGTGCCAGCATGGTGCTAATGAAGCAGTGGTGTTAGCAGGGTTTTTCTGTGCCACCAGATCTCCTGTGCTTTTATCTGCTGTAGCATCGAACTGGAGAAGTCCAAGGTGGTTTTAGTCAACATGTATTCAGTTTATGTAATGAGACTTCTGGATCTCTGGAATGAACTGAATTTGTGTCCAGCCAGAACCACTGTCACTTCTGAAGAGCTTGTCCCTGGGGGCGGCTTTTCCTGCTTCCATTTCTTTGTTTCTAGCTAGCAGCCTGCAGCTCTGGCTGCTCAGAAACATTGCTGGAGTGGCAGACAGTCTGCCCAGTCTAGGACTTCCCTTCTGCACTAGTGAGTTTTGTGGGATTTTTCCAACAAGTTTCACTGCTGCCCCATGTCTTTCTGCTACTCCACACCTTGCAGCTAGGCAGGTGGTATGTCGGTCACCTTTCCAGTTCAGATCTCACCTCTGGACTAAAATGAGCCCTGAAAACCAGTTTTGGCAGTAATTAAGGTGGCAGTATCTACAAATTGAGCTATTATTTCCAGCTATTTGTAAAGCTTGTTGCCCCCAGTCATTTCTCACAGTTGAGTGGTAACTGAATCCAAGTGATGGTAATTTAAATGTCAGAATACTTGCTGTCCTGGAGAGATAATAGTACTGCTACCTACAGCTGAGTAGTATCAGCAATGACTCATGCATCTCTAAAAATCATATTATTAAAAAAGAAATCAGAATTACTGCTTTTGCTGTGGTTTTCCTGGTCTTTGGCATAATTTCGTGATTTAAACTTGATGCTCGCATTTCTGAACAAACTCTGCTTCTGGTGCTGTTGAAGTAAAGGAACGGTTTCACAAAGCAGAGTCTTAGCAGCAGTACGGAGGTGAAGCAGTCCCAGCCTCGGAGGGTACCCATGTACACGACCAACGCTGCAGCGAGCAGAGGGAGTACCCCGGCACAGGAGTGAAGGGCAGGAAAGTTTGCCTTGAACTGCTGCTGTTGCCAGAAGACTTTGCAAAACCAGTCTGAGGTAGCTGGCACTCATCAAAGTCATTAGTCATTTCTGGGTAGGAATCGTGTGTTTTGTACATCCCCAGATTGTAAGGACGTTTTCTTTCCTAAAGGCTTATGATGAGGCAGGATGCTGTTTTGACTGTGGAGGAGTTGAACAAAGACTTGAGAAGCCTCCAGAAGCAAACCAAAGAGACTAAGTACAGCAGCGTGATGAAGCTCCTTCGCTTGGCTCTCAGTGGTCAGCAGGTAAAAAATAAAAATTTTGAGACTGGGACCTTCTTTTTTTTTAAACACCTGTCTTCTTTCTGAGAGCAAGATGCTGGTATTTGCAAGAATTGACATCAGTTTCTGTTACGAACGAATGTACTGACATACAGCAATTCTGGAAGAAAAGGCTGTTCTGAAAGTTTCAGAAAGGCGGAAGTTGTCAAAGCATGAATATGCTGGTCACTAATCTGAAGTTAGAAAGACCTCTGGACCAGCTCTATGAAGTTTTGGCAAGGTTATAGGTTTTGGGCAAAACTGGGATTTTATGTACAGTCTGCTTTTACAAAGTTCAAACCCAAGTTCTACCAAAGTTTTTCAAAGCCTTATCCTAGCTTAGGCTCCAGCATCAATACTCCTGTGTCAGTTTGACCATTCTTAGCACTTCAGGAGAAAAAAAACCCAACCCTTGTTTTGAGATTGCTAATAAAACCCCTACCCTTGGCCTAACAGCAATCTGATAGCTAATCACTCTATCATTTCCGCCGTGATGATGCATAGCATAAGCACGTGCTGAAAAGCGTAAGTTTCCATTTGTACAGTGACTTCTTCTGTGTTTTCAGCATGGACCGAGCGTTGCTGAGATGATGGTGACTTTGGGACCCAAAGAAGTTTGTGGAAGAATACACAAAGCACTATCTAGCTAATATGAGACCGAAATGATACCGACAGCCAGCCCACGGACTCGGTGTAGGCAGCGCATGTCATTGTCCTAGAATTGTATTTTTGGATCTCAACATGATTATCTTTGATCAGATGAGCTGGGCTTTGGACCAGGCAGGTGTCACCATGAATTTTCCAGGTCTGTATGTATCTGCACTACACATAAGCCAGTCTGTCTGGGAGAAGAACCAAATACAGATTTAGGTCCATCCTCCTGCTTTCATCTCGTGCAAATAGTCTGGTTTCCAGGTTGTGAGAAGAGACTTTTATCAGCATTTAAATTCAGACCGTGTGGACAGAAAGTCCATGCTTTAATGATAGCAGCATGGCTCGGCTCAAGCAATCGGTCCCTTTTTGGAGAAGGCCTCACAATTAGGGTGCCTACAGCTACGACGACACAGGTCCCCGACAAATACCTTGGTGAGGGTATTTTTATAAATATATATATATGTATATGATATAATATGTATATTATAGCAGCTGCCCTCTTAGCTGCCCTGGTATCCTGCTGGGCTGGGTGAGCTGCTCGGGGAGAGGGACTCTCCTCCGCGTGTACTGTGTCATGCATGTGGTTCTGCTAAAAATATCCCTGACAAGGAAATCGGGATGTTTTTTCCTCTTTTGGATGGTGACCTTTTAATTATTAAATTAACGCGGTGACTTTTGATTCCGTTCTCGCCAATGCGTGCTCGCTCTGCACGCCAGTGAGGGGAGGAGCAACCGGAGGGGTGGTGTCGGGGTTGGGGGGGGAGGTTGTTTTACCAGCCCACGCCCACAGTGTTACGCTTCCACGCCACGAAAACTCGCGTGGGAAGCCCACGGGGGGCAAGCAGGAGCACGCAAGGAGCAACGGCGGGTGGATCTTCTTCCTGCTCGTGGCGGGGTGGAGCGGAGCAAGAGTCCATGGCCAGCACCGGGGAGCTGGAGCGGTGGCTCAGTGAGTGGGGCTGGGGGCTGCGGGTCGGGGATGGCTTCGCTGCTGGCTCCTGCGCCGCTTCCAGCAGTGCCGGAGCCAGCGGCAAAGCCATCCTCGACCCCCAGCCCCCACTGGGTGGGCAGCGGAGCAGCTTCAGCTCCGTAGGGAAGGGTCCATCTCCTCCACGGAGCGCCTTCAGGGTCACGTTCATGGGTGCTGTCTTAACCTGCTGCATCTCTCCTGCTCCCCGTCGTCCATCCTCGGCTCCAGTCCTGCCAGTGCTGTTTGTGAGCTGGAGTGGGCAGTAAATAGAGCCAAAAAAGACTTTTGCTCGATTCAGCCGTGCGGGCAGAGCTTTGGGATGGGCACTCACGCAGCCCTGTTGCAAAAGGCTAAACGGTGCCTGTGTTCCAGCACGGCAAGGGTTGCAGTCCGGTCCTGGGAGAGCTGCCTGTAAATGCTTTTCAACAGTTTCTTATGCTCTGTGCTAAAAGCAACATGGTGCTGTTGCTGCTTTCAACACCTCAGTTTATGCCTGACTTTGACTCTCTCAGGACTGTGTTTTTAGGCAGATTTTAGTAACAGCTGTTTCCTGCTCCTCCTGCGTCTTCCATTTCTGCCTTTTTTACAAAAAGTCCTAAAGCAGCTGGTAGCAGAGCGAGGTCTGAGCTGCTTCCTGCCTTGTGCTGCTCACTTGCACGCCTCTTGCACTGAGGTTGTTTTTTCTTTCTTTCTTTCTTTTTCCCCCCGCCCTGTGTAAGATAAGGCCACTGACCCAAGTATCCCCGAGGAAAACTGGGAATGCATCCAGCGTTTCTGTGACCAGGTGAACGCCGACACAGAAGGGTAAGGCAGACAGACAGCTCTTTGTGTTCGCTCTGTGCTGGGTGTCTGGCTCTGAGCTTCTCTTATGGCTGTGGCGGGGAATGGGACCTGTAAGCCACGGTGTGGGGAGCCTGGAGAGACAGCACAGAGTGCTCGCTGGGCTCTGCTGCTCCTGAGAGTGCAAATAAGTTGCAAAGAGGTGTATGCGAACGTGGTGGAGGTTGATGCCTAGGAATGGGCTCTGACATCCATTGCTGGAACCCACGAGGCAGCAGGTCCTGCCTGCTGTGCCCTCACCACTTGGGAGACTGGCCATGGATACCCGCTGTGGGGTTCTGCAGGGAAGCCCTGAGCAAGCTCAGCCTTGGCTTTTCCTTTCAGAGAGATGAGAGATCTCTGCTGGGACTTTCCTACCATCCAGCTGACAGTCTCAGCTCTGTGGGAAGGAGCAGGAACTAATTAAGCACATGACCTGTCAAAGCTTAGTGATCATTTCTTTCTTTAGGGCAGACCCCTGTGCATTTAGAGCCGCGTAGCCTGGCACTGTCTCCCACAGCAGCGTGTGCGCACAGGATCAGTCAGCAGGCTGTCTCGGGCTGTGCATCAGAGCTCCTGCGACTGCAGAGAGCCAGCTCTCATGGCCCTTGGCCAGGGAGAACCCGCAGCCTCTCCCAGCAGGCTCCCTCCCAGAGGACAGCCTCTGGACACGGCTGGAGATCAGCACTGGGGTCACACAAGCTGCTTCAATTCATCTCTCGCCCCTTGTGCGTGTGAGCGTGCCCTAGGCCGGCACTCTGCCAGAGGAAGGGTCTCTGTCACGCAGCAGGTTGTGAATCCGGCAGTTGCTCTTCTCTGCAGGGCAAAATCAGCAGCTTCTTTTTTTTTTTTTCTTGGGAACTTGTGCATTGTCTGACTTGCTTCTGCTACTCCCCAGCCCATCGCTTGCACCGAGACTGCTGGCACATAAAATACAGTCACCTCAGGAGATGGAAGCTCTCCATGCTCTCACAGTAAGTGCTTTCATCCGCATGCAAAGAGAGGCAGCAGGAACTTGGAAACAGAGTTTGGGGGGTAGAGAGAACAGCTGTCTCTTCTTTTTCTCTTAGATGTCTCTCCCTTTTAACTTTCCATTGCACAAGAAACACAGAAACCAGGGTATAACGGAGGGAGTAACTGCTGTTGTTCCTTCCCGTGTCGCTCTGCTGAGGTGTTTCAGTGGACTGCAGCTCTTGCTGTTTGACCCATGGTCCCACCACAGGACCAGGGGCCCAAAAGTTATTAGTGATGGGTAGAACAAAGCAGATGGTCTTAAACCTGCTGCTTAAGAAGGTTGGATGAAGGAAAATTACATGTTCTTGCTGTAAAACTTTCTCAGTATCTGGTGTTTGTGAATGCAGTGCCAGCAAGTTCTTAGATTTAGTATTATACTGGAAATTTTTTTTAAAATTCCCTAAGACCTGTGTGTACAGTTTCTGTTTGGTACTGTTTTGTTTTCTGCAGGTGCTAGAGACCTGTGTGAATAACTGCGGTGAAAGATTTCACCATGAAATAGCAAAATTCAGGTTTCTGAACGAGCTGATTAAAGTGCTTTCCCCAAAGGTAGGTGGTTGTGGTTACGCTGGATATTGCAGGTGGGATGCACTGTTTGTTTCACGCCAGATATGAAGACTTAGAATTAATCACACACAGAAGTAGAGCAGAATTTGTTCTGTGCCCAAGCATAAGACCTGAATGTGAATCCCAATAAAAGATGCAAGCCAAGGGCTCCTTTTGTGAAAAGCTTTTTCCTTGTGGTTTCTCGTAACTGTGCTGGGATAGTCAGGGACTCTAAAGGAGCTTGAAATTCTTCCTGTGGCCCTTTTGGCTCTCAATGGTTTACAGGACTTTGGTTGGGGAAGTGACAGAGGACAGAGATGCCAGGAGCTGCCTAGAGCCTCTCCCATGTTTTCTTATGCTGTATCCTTAAACACTTGTCCTCCAAGTGCTCTCCTCCTTGCTTTCTCCTGCCAAAGGTTAGCCTGGCTTTGGGCCCTGTTCAACGGGCAGGTTCAGCTTACGTATTGGCAGGGGGGGGACTGGACTTGAGGAGCGTTGGTGCAGTCCTTGTGCAGCACTTGCTCCACCGTCGCCTGGCGCTTGTGCATTCGGTTGTGCTGTAGCTAACGTGGAAGCTGCAGAGTCCCTTCCTGCTGCTCTGCTTCCCTGGCTCGCAATATATTCATTCAATATATTCAGTATATTCATTCCTGCTCCCTGCTGTGGAGCACTTTGCTTCTGAGTGCAATCGCTGCCTCCTGAGAAGAGAAGCAGCCGTCAGAAATGAGGAGTTTAGTTTGAGAAGCTAAGTGAGCTGCCAGTTCAGAGCAGGTCCCCTGGCAGTGCCTCTCACGATGAAAAATGGAGACCTGTTTTATCAGGGACTGCATGATCTTCATGCCTTACTCCTCTCCACATCAAATAGCAGGCCTGGGACTTTCTTAAATACCCTTCTCAGCAACTCAGCAATCGATTCCCCTTTTTAGCGGGTCCTGCGCACATTTACCACTTGTACAGGCTTCATTTTCCATTACATCACCTCGATGTCAGAGGTGCAAAAAGCTGATTTCGGAGAAACGTTTAACCGAACAAGAGAACCTCTTCTCTCAATCCCAGGTATGATAAAGGTATTTCAGTGAAACAACAAAGTTTAAAGAATATATCACCACAGAGAGTTTTGTCTGCTGTTTTGACAGAACAGCTATCATTTAGTGAATTTAAAATGCCTTGTGTTTTGTAGGTTTGTGTGTGGCTTTTGTCATTCTTCCTGTTAATGCATTCAAGTGAGTGCTCGTAGGCAATAAGGAGAGAAATCAGAGAAAACATCCAGATGCTGAAAAAAGGCAACTTTCATTTCTCATTTTGTTCAGGCTAGTGGTGCTATTTGCATTGCAGGCAGTTAAGGGAAGTATTTAAAGTAGAGCACAGAACTATTTTCACTAAAATAAAAGAGCCTACTTTTGGTTTCAGATTCAACTTCAGAGAAGTTTTGAAATGGTTTCATTTTGATTGTCTTATAATATTTATGTAATTATCATATGCTTAATAGCATTGCTTGTATTTACAGCCACAGCTGTACATGCTCAGCTATACACACTATTTCCTATACCACAAGATACAGTTGATAACACTGTGAATAAAGTGTTAGGAATCCATTTGCTACTTGGGCTCTGCACACAAACAGCTTGGGGCTAGACCCATATGCCATATCTGGCACTAATTCTTTGGTTGTAAACTTTTTTGTCTCACTTTACTTTCTTGTTTTCTTTTCTTTTCAGTACTATGGAACCTGGTCTTCAGAAAAAGTCAAGTCAAGAGTCACAGAAGTAATATTCAGTTGGACAGTCTGGTTTCCTCAGGAAGTTAAAATCCGGGATGCTTATCAGATGCTGAAGAAACAAGGTTTAGTTCTGTTATTTCAGTTTCCTTTTTAGCCTTCAAGTCACATTGTTTCAGACCACAGATATCTGTCCTCTTCACTTTGTGACTCAGCTTTTTTCATAAAATATTGTGTGTCAGGATAAAAGGACAAAGGCCACGCTTAGAAGACTGTTTGGGTACTTAAGGATGCGTGTAACTGTTTAAAAGAGATTTACTAAACAGTGTTACTGAGTCAAAGATCAGGCTAGCCTTTGTGGCCTCTATTCACACAGTGCTCGCCACTGTGGTGCAGGGAAGAGGTACAGGACAAACTCAGAGTGAGCTTTGCTCTGGAGTACTCTCCCAGGATTATAAGGGATGGGTTCAGAGAGATCCTGAGCTGGACTTTTCATCCATTCCATCATATTTAATAATCATTGCTGGTATTGTCATCCAGAAATTTTTCTAATCCCATCTTGATATCCCAGGTAATAAGCTTCTTAACTTAACAAAGAAAATGCCATAACTCTTTGAGGAAGTTCAGGGGAATGAGGGAATTTGTTTAGTTTCCCCCCCCCAGGTTTGCTTTGTGCATCTTTGAGCAAGGCTTTGCAAACCTTCCCCTGAGTCCTGCTGTGGAAACCTTTCTCACCGTCACTGCCTTTCCTTCGTGACGTGGGCTGGGGTGCTGAGCAGGGCTGCAGGGGTGCTGGGTGCCCTCCTGACGGGCAGCTCTCGGGTTCCGCTGCCCATCCAACGCCTGTGCGGTCGACTGCTGCTGCTGCAAGTGCTGGCCGGAGAGGCACGAGGGGAGACGTCCATAAAATCACTGCTCACGTTAAGGGCTCCTTTGGCATTCAGTTGTGTGTGTTTTGTGCTCTACGTTTTACGGCTGTACTGGTTGTTGCAATCCTGTGCGCCCGGAGGTCAATACTGGTGTGCTCCCGGTGCTCTTGCTATGGGCGGATTTTAGCGATTCACCCAGAGGGAGCTCAGCACATCCAAATTTTATTTTCTGCTCTGAAAATCTCATTTGGCCTGTGCTTAATTCAAGAGAAAAAAGGAAGTCTTTTGTCTCGGGGTGTGCTAAGGCAACTCCTTGCTTCCCATCTCATCCTGTAAAGTTCTGGGGAGGAGTGAAGGAACTAGGTGCAAAATGCAATGTACTGTTGAGGATTGGTGTTTTAACAGCTCAGGCATCACTGAACAAATACTATTACTCATTCCAGGGATTGTAAAAGAAGACCCCAAAGTGCCAGAAGACAAAATTTTACCTCCCCCTTCCCCGAGACCTCAGAATTCTATTTTTGACACAGATGAAGAGAAATCCAAGGTAAACCTTACGGTTTTCATGCCTATCCCCCTTCTGATTCGTATTGATGAGAAAACAGGCTCAGTCATATTGTGGAGGCTTTTGCTGTTTCAGGCAGAATATCTTCAGAGAATTCTTTGATGCTTTGTCAGAAATTTTTGCATAGTAAAAACTGAAACTCTTTTACAGAAAAACATCAGTTTCTACTAAACTTTCAGAGGGAGGGTTTTCCCAGGTCTTACAGAAGTTCTGCAGAGCCAGAGAGTTCCTGTTGCCAAACAGTGTGTGCAGGCAGCTGTGCGAAGCAGCAGTGTAATCTGGATTAAATTATGGGACGTGAGCCCACGTATTTCCAGGTTCATAGAAACCACTACGACAGCGGGCGTCTCTCAATATCTGCCCTCCTGTGACGTGTGCCTGTAGTATAGGGCCCAGAGACTGCTGCTCACTGCTGTCCAATGCTCTCCCCTCTCACAGCTCTTAGCAAGGCTTTTAAAGAGCAACCACTCTGAAGACCTGCAGGCTGCCAACCGTCTGATCAAGAGCATGATTAAAGAGGTAGGCAGCTCCTTGGGTCAGGAGCTGTGTTTGCAGCCAGGGAGGGTGGGAAGGGACCTGGCAATTCAGTTTTTGACAGTGGGTCCTCTATACCTCATCTCCATAATGCTGCCCCAGCGGAGGGACGATTTTCAGTATTTGCTATTCTGAATTTAGAGTGTGGGATTGTTTGGGTTTTTTTCCCCTAAAATATGCCATTGCCAGGAGGAGGGAATATTTATACCCAGGAGCCTGCGTGGCAGGACACTTCCACGCTAGTGGAATCCTGGCAGTAGTACTGCGTTAGTGATCGAAAATTTCCAAAAAGAAACTCAGTTCCCAGTTGGGAAAAAGCCACATCTGTACAGAAGTGCTTCTTTTCTGCACACAGTGTGTGTGCGTGTGTCTGTTCTCATTTCCCATCTGAAAAGGCACTCCAATTCTCTGCATAAATAGGAGATTAGGTGTATCTTAACAAAATCCCTGCCGTCATTTTGAGAGTGTCCTTCTATATGGTAGAAGCCACCAACTCCCAACTCTGATTTTGAAGTCTTAGTCGTGTCTGTGATGAAATGAATTCTTATGCACCAGCACCCTGGCCAGGATGCCCCGAGAAGGGCAGGAGGTTTCCATCTTCACCCTTGACAGGGAGGTGTGGTGCAGCACTGATCCTGGGGCTGCCGGGGGGTGAGTCCTTGAGCCTCCTCTACCTGCAATAAGACGTTAATAGGAAGCAACTCCCCAACAAGTGTGATCCAGAGTGACCCAGCCGAGCATGTGCACTGGCTGTATTAGCCCCATCATCATCTACTTTTATTTAATTTTCCATCAAAGGAACAAGAAAAGTCAGCTAAGGTGTCCAGAAGAGTGAATACCATCACTGAGGTTTCTGAGAATGTTAAACATATGGATGAATTACTGGAAAACTACAAGAGGCAAGAATTATCCAAATCTGACCACGAGACCCTACAGGTAAATGCTCTTTTTCCTGCGTAAGAGGTTCTTTTGACTGGCTATGGCTGGGAGGGCCCACGGCAGCAGGTTTCAAAGGGCAGCACGGTGCACTCGGCTTCTGCCAGGGAAAGAGCATTACCATGGCTGAAATAGCTTCTAACGTATTTGATAAATAACAGCCCCTCCCGTCAGCGTGGGGGAAGTTGGAATGGAACCATCTCCTGCGGTACCTGTTTGAGTTTCTGTCCAGTTTAGCTGCTCTTCTTCTGGTATCTTATGGGGAAATGGTTCTTCCTCCAGTAGTGGTGTAACACACAGGAATCCCCTTTAGCCTGGGCGGGGTGTGGTGAGATCTGACCAGAGAAGCTCAAAGCTGTGGGTTCTTCAGCTTGTGCTACGGTTTCTGTGATTCCCGTTTTTCTACCCAGAGTTCCCTGATCTGCTGCTGCTGCTGCTCCTAACTGTCAGTGAATTAAGGAAATGTTTGATAGGGCTGTCAGAATAGCTTTATGGCCTCCAAATACCTGAAACTCCACTAGGATGCCTGCCAGACTTTGTACGTGAGAACTTCTCCTGTGGCTATGTGTGATGACAGAGTTTGGAGTTAGGTCCTTTGGAAGGGCTGCTGCTGCAGATGGAAGAGGCTCTACTTTCAGACTGAAAAAATGGCTGCCTCCATGCATCTTCACTTCCTAAAACTCCAAGAAGAGAGTCATAAGCAGGTTTGCATTTTCTGAGGGTAGATGCAACTAATGGTTTTAATACTTCCCTCTGATTACTGTGATCGATCAGTTTACTCCTGGATACTTTTGAGTAATTTTACACTGATCTATCCTACACCTGTGTGCATAGAGAGGATGTAACTGCTGAGGAGATACCAGCAAAGCCTCCTTTTTCCGGTGGCTGTACTTCCAGGCTACCGTGGGTTTTTAAGAGTGCAGTAACCTGTAGCATTGATACCCTTTGTCTGGACCTGGGCAGAAAGTGCATCTTCTAGAGGTAGTATCACTTACAGGTGGTCACAGGGACGGAGAAGTGTGAAAGTGTCTGGGACCTCCTGAACAATGACGTGAAACATTTCCTTCCACAGACTCTGTTTCAACGCTGTGAGAAGCTCAGGCCGCTGCTCTTTCGCCTTGCCAGTGAGACAGTTGATGACGATGAGGCTCTAGGTAAGAGCCAAGACTGTCCTTGGATTTTTTGGGGGGTTAAGTTTATCTACCTTTCCTTTGACAAGTGGGGTGTTCCCTTCCACTGATTCCCACAGGGGAATGCTCAGGCACATGCTACCCTGCTGGTAAAGCTTTCCACTTTCACCTCTAAACCGTGCCCATGGGAATTGGCAGTCTCCTCAGTCCTCTCCAAGGAAGCTATCAATTTTCACTTGGAGCCCCAAATTAAACAGTGAACCCTGTTTCTTTCAGCCAAGGTGGTTTTCAGAGTTTGAGGAGTTCTGGTGTTCACAGAAGTGAAGGCTTTTGAGGTCTTTTCTCTACAGACCTGTCTATAAACACAGAAGGGAGAATACTTTTTTAATTTTGTAAGTATCATATTGAGGAGGGTCATATGAGCAGAATTTTTGAATTCCACAGTTGTGAAATTTAGCCCTTCCCACAAGATTGTGTTTCAGTCGTGTCCATATGCCTTGAAAACCTGACTGAAGTGATGCCTCGCTGAAAAGACATCTTAAACAGCAACTGTAAAAGCTCACCTGTGCCTCAAACATTTCATTCATATCCATGAAAGCCAGGGTTCTTCAGCTGGGGAGTGCTGGATTATAGACTCAAGTACACTCATAAAACTTGTGGAGAACAGCAAAGTGCATAAGAGATGGCAGGAACTGTAAGTACCTTAGAGATAGGATCAGATTTCAAAGTGATCTTGATAAATGACAGAGAGGCCTGAAATCAGCAGATGTATGTGCAAAATGCTGCACTTCAGAAAATGGAATGAAAAAGTAGGCAGGATCTTAAGGCAGATTGCCCCACTAGACTTTGCTCCAGGCAAGTCCTTAGCTGCACAGTACCTTTCTTATGAGCAGTTTGGAGAGTGCTGTGGAACTGACCACCGTGTTAGAACGTTAATAGTTTTGTTTCTTCTCTTGTTTTCCAGCTGAGATACTGCAGGCCAATGACAAGCTCACACAGGCGCTTGGACAGTACAGGCAGGTTGTAGCAAGCCATGAAAATGGTGGTGGAGGAAGTTCAGCCACCAACTCTGCTGATGCACCAGGTAAAGAGCATCCTGCAGCGTTCCATGACAGCTCTGCTCCTGCATGTCATGTATGAGTGAAGTTTGGAAGGGAAGCGCTTCTTGGAGAATAAATGTGAAGAATACATAATACAGGAAAACTACTATGTAACCATCGTTTTCTTTTACATATGGTTGATAGAAAATATTCCTCAAGTTCTTCACCTGTGAGTCCTTTTGAGCATGCCTGTACTCATAAATACACTGTTCCTTTCAGGAGGTTTCTCTTTAACTCTTTCTGCTATCTCCAAAGCATGCCGGCCAGCCCCAAGACGCATGAAGAGCTATACACTGATTGACTTCTCTGAACTGGAGGCGACGTCCCAGTCCCCTACAGACCAATTTGCAGACATAACCACCACCTCCCGCCACGGCAGCACAACCTCTACCTGTCTGCTCGATGAGGAGTTCAAGTCATTAGGTTTGTATGTGCAGTTCAGTACAGTGTTACCCTTGTTACTAGGATTCGTGGTGTTTAATAAAAATAGGAGAACTTGAATTTAATGTTGGTCCTAAGAGAAAGCAGACCCTTTCAGCCAGTGTCATAAGATTTGAAGAATGTAGTTTCTTTAATGGTGTTAGACTGTAGTCAAACAGCTGTTAGACAACAAAGGAAGAACCTATGGAAAACTCTTGTTTTCTGTAATTGATCGGTGGCATTCTGGCATCTTTCGTAGGTCTCAGCAACTCTCCTGTTGAACAGAAACCACCACCCGATTTTGGCTTAGCAGAGGTGAGTGATCCTCAGGTGTGTTAGTCCGTACAGTACGAAGGACAAAAATCAGACAGGATTCTTGATCTCTTAGCTTTCTCTGGCAGCCTTTTTTTAATGCCACTCTGTTCTGACGGGAAACTGGAATCCTCCTGCTCTGCAATGAATTTCTCAGTTGCAGTTTGCAACCAGATTACTCATATTTATTTCTACTTTAATTAGTGTTGTTAAAAAGTGTGATTCTTTTCAGTGGAACAGGTCTCATTTTTGCTGATGTTATATAGCATGAACCAGAAGTGCCTTATTTTTCAGACTGCTGTACACAATGGATATGGTGAAATCGTAAGTGCTGTTCAAACGCTGGGACTGCAGGAGAGCTGGGAAGACAGCTCTTCAGAGAAGAATGAATTTCAGGGCCTGGGCGATCAGCTCTCTCCACCATCCAGGAGCAAGACGTTATCCTTGTAAGCAAACTCTGCATAATACAGTCTGACTTTGGAGATGAGGAATACTGTTTTACAGCAGTGAGGTTTAGGAAAGCCTTTCAGCTACAACTGGTTAGTGACGGCAAGCTATCCATCCGCGCATTGGCTCTTAAGCAGCAGTTATGCACCTACTAATTGCACTTTGTGTAATTGCACGCTAGGACCTTCCAAGGGTCAGAAACTTGGAGAGACAAATCCCGTGGCTTAGTAACAAGGTGTTCTTGAGCTAAAGGAACAAAAACCTTACAGTCAGGTCTTTTTATAATAACCCGTGACTCAAAAAACACTTTCCCCGGCTTTCTTCAGTCTGTGACAAAGTAGTTTCCAGGCATTCAGTGTAAGCCCAATAGTTCATGAACCAAATTAACCATCCACAGAGTGGGTGGATGCTTATCCAGTCTGACATAATATGGGCCAAGAAATTTGACTGGATATTCACAGCTTCTTGCATTGTCTTTGAGCTAGAACATATTTTAAACTCACTGACTAGATCTCCAGAGAGTCTGTGCATAGGGAGAGCAGACTTCCAAAGCCCCTGAACAGTTTCGCATTAGTAACAGAAATCAGTCTGCCTTAATCAGTGTTGAAACAGCAGCTTCTTCCATATAAAATAGAGACAGTTTTCAAATTTCTCAAGAACTCAGAGTGTAAGCTTGTACTTTCTGTATACCTAAAAGTGATGAGAGATTGGGAACACAAAATGGACACAGGAGATGGTATATACCATGTAATCTCTCCAGTTAATATAAGCTTTCTACATGCTTTTCTTTCCAGGGATTTATCACCAATGAAATTGCCCTTTCCAGATCTTCCAAATAGCTCAATGGCAGATACTTCATTCTCCAGCCTAGGCTACGAGCTAAAGCCTGCTGCCTCTTTGCATCCAGCTTCTCATGATGCTTCTCTAGAAAACCTTTTTGTCCCTTTAATTTCAATCACACCAAGTAAGTGCAATGGTTTCTGTGCCCCAGCTCTGCTTACTAGAGGCTTACTAGAGCTCTTCTGTGATTTTTGCAGAGGAGCAAGCCAAAGCAGCTTCATGCTGTGTGGGCTGGCTGGAGAAAACTAATGTCTGTTCTATGAAGGACTTGATGTTTCTGAGAATTTGAGCAAGCACTAGGGATTGTATCATGGTCTCAGCACCTTTAATCAAGCTTCAAGCAGTTCTTTTCCAGAGGCTTAAAAGATAATTATGTGTGGGAGTTGTCCCGCTTGCTAAAGCAGAGCTGTTTTTTCCACCTCTGCTTTTCGATTTAACACCGCATGGCCTGGCCCTGCAACCACTTGATGGAGTGTTTCCCTGCATGCGTGGTACCCCAGTGTCTCTGAGCAGGGCATGTCCTGTTAAGAGGACTGCGGAGCCTTGGCCATCGCTACTTTTGGAAGAGGATGGGTGCAAAGACATTCTGACCTGATTGTCTTGACTTCAATCTCTCAAGTAAAGGATTTACCAGATTTTGGAAGGGCTGGATGGTGATAGCCAGGTGTGGATTTACCAGTCAATGGTGATAAGAGCTAATTCTTGTATGTGCTGAAGAGTTATGTTTTACTTTTCCCATCGTATCTGTATGGGATTCATACCTGACATCTCTAGCTGACTCTTAAAACCTGAGCTGCTAGTCTCCCCATCTCTAGACATTGAGATTCCTTTATTTGCCTTAGAGGCAAAATGTAACTCACAGGCAGGTGCTGTATGCTGCTTGGTCTGTGGGTTTGTTGGAGGAAGTAAAAGTTTGCATGAATGTTTCCTTTTAGCTGTTCCTTATCCTGTCTTTGCTGTTCTGCCCTCAGAAGGGAGGGGAATCCATTCTTTGTATCTGATTCTTCTTTTGTCTCTGGCAGGCAGTATCTGTCCACTTACTGTGTACGATAAGAATGGTTTCAAGGCTATGCTCCACTTCTCCAGAGACCCTGCTCCTGGCCGACCAGATGTGCTGGTGATGGTTCTTTCCATGCTGAGCACATCAGCTCAACCAATTAAGGACATAGCATTCCAGGCTGCAGTTCCAAAGGTGAGAAACCTATGACAAGTAGCGGAGAGTGGGACTACTCAGAAATGTCCTGAGGAGAAGGTTTGCCATTTCTTGCTTAGGATTTGCCTTGCTCAGTGGAAATTGCATGGCCTCCTTTCTCTGAATGGTGAACTTGTATGGTGATGCCCTGGTGCCTGATTTACAGAGTATATCCCTGGCCTTGAGACAAGAAGGCAGGGCTCCAGACACGCTGCTTTAGCCTCCTGGGTAAGGCACTTGTTCTGCCTGCATATGTGCAGCATAGAATTATCTATTTAGGAATATCTGCCTTTAGATGCAGGTTGTGGAAAGGCATGCTTTTTATTAAATGACAAAATCTGGCTGATGTGTCTTTAACCAGCTCTGTGGCTTCGTAATACTCCCAGTCTTTTTTCAGTGTGGATCAAAAAGCGTTCCTTTTGTTTTCTCTTTCAGACCATGAAAATAAAGTTACAGCCAGCATCCGGTTCTCAGCTGCCTGCCTTCAGCCCTTTCCTCCCCCCTGCGGTGGTATCGCAGGTCCTGCTCCTTGCCAATCCGCACAAGGTATGTGCGGTGATTGAGTCTGCTGGTGGAGTGCTCTGAATGTCACTGTAGTGGGTCAGGTATTTGTATGAAAGGTGGGGAGATGCAGGAGAGAGACAGAGCAGTCTGGGCTGTGCTGGGAAGACATTTTTCCCACTGAAACAGCTTTTCAGAGATATAGCCTGAAGGATCAAATGGGCAGTTGCTGCGGGGGCTTGCACAGTTCTACTTCAGTCTGCCTGCATAGGTGGCTCCTGGTAGACACTGTGCAGATGCTTGCAACTGATGG
This sequence comes from Chroicocephalus ridibundus, assembly GCF_963924245.1. Lineage (NCBI taxonomy): Eukaryota > Metazoa > Chordata > Aves > Charadriiformes > Laridae > Chroicocephalus > Chroicocephalus ridibundus. Next base: position 49,817,626 of record NC_086291.1, on the reverse strand, counting down.
AACACGAGGCCACCCAAGGCACAAGCAATGGGTGTCAGTTCTGTTGCACTGATGAATAATCATGAGACCAATGACTGTTGTAAGGAATCCTCTGTCTCTGAGAAGGTTGGCCAGACCTGGATTGCCAGTCATGCCCTTGGGTTGCTTGCACAGGTCTCCCAGGGGGTTCCAGTCACTCCTTATATATATTTTAGGAAGACCTAGGTCTTGTTCTGTGCAAAGCTTCGCATGCCTGAAGTGTTACTTTTCCCTTTCAGAGGGTGTTTCACTGCAGGAAGGCTGTGAGGGGCGAGGCTGAAGGGGGCCCAGGAATCTGCCAACCATGACGTGCTCCTCTCTCTGTTCCTTTCTCTCACAGGATCCCATCCGTCTGAGATACAAACTAGCGTTCACGCAAGGTGTGCAGCCCTTCAGTGAGGTGGGAGAGGTGACTGGCTTCCCAGAAGCAGAGCTCTGGGGCAGGAGCTGAAGTTCAGCAGGGTTGGACATTGCCACGTTGCCTTAGCGGTGGATGGGGAGGGACTGTGTGCCAGCAACACCAGCCTGGACTCTGTAATGGCTCCTTTCCTTGGGATCCGCCATCTCCTTCTTCCTTTTGGTTTCTGTGCAGGTGTCTGGCAGGAGGAGTGTAAGCTGGCTGCTTCTGCCACAGCCTTTTTCTGTAGCTGACCCTGCATTATAGGAGAGCCTTGCAGTCCGGGAGCCTTAATGCTTCTTCCCTACAAGTCTTTCCTGCTGCTTTCTGGGCCAATTTTCCCTCTACCCTGACACTTTTAATTTTTGAATTAAAAACAACAACAAAAAAGCAATCCTATACCAACAATCAGTCCTTGTGGCAGACCTCTCGCAGCCAGGATCTGTTCCCGGGGTGTACCCACCTCGTCCTCACTGCAGGAGGAATGGTGGGAGCCGGGCTACCTGGACTCTGCTGGATGTGGTTTATAGGGAAAGGGACAAAATGGAGAAAAGGGAGTAAACGACGGGCATCCTTGGGGACCAGCCTGGGATAAAAAACTGCCGAGAGTCTCCCGCCTCAGGAGACCCTTCCACGACTCTGGCCTCCGTCCCTGGCAGCTCTGGACGTTATTTTGGTACTAGTTTGCCCCGTATTGGGACCCGCCCCCTCGTCGTTTCTCCACAGACCCCGTTGAGGGTCGCCTCTTTCCGCCTTTAAGCCGGTTCCCGAGCCAGGCCGCTCCGGGGGGGGGGGGGAACAGGCCGCGGGGCCTACGTTCCGCGGAGCCGGGCCGGCTTCCCCGCCGCCGCCGGCTCGGCCCTGCCCCGCCCGGTGGGCGGGGCAGGGCCGAGCCGGCGACGGCGGGGAAGCCGGCCCGGCCCCGCGCAACGGGGGCCGCCCTCCATTCCGCGGGTACGGTGGCCGGTAAGGGCCTTTCGGCGCGTTTCCTGGTTCCCTGTGAGGCCGCGGCCTGTGGCGGGGCTCGTCCGCCGCTGGATCCCCACCGGCGGCGATGGATTTCTCCAGGTTCCTATCGGATGATTTTGAGGTGAAGAGCTGGGTGAACGCGGCTTTCCGGGCCGTGCAGCAAGAAGCCCCCGGCAAGGTGGATGCCCACGCCGCTACTCTAGTGATGAAGTTGCAGCTCTTCATCCAGGAGGTCAACAACGCGGTGGAAGGTGAGGTGGGACGCGGGGCCATCGCCAGGCGCCCTGGCCCTTTGTAGACTTGTAAACGTGTCAGGCTGGATGCGATGTGGGTTTTGTTACTTCGTTTAGCCTTTCGCTCCAGTACTGACAGCTGTGCTTCTGTAATCTCTGTGTCGTGACAGATCTGTTCTAAACACTGAGAAACAGCTGCCTCTGCCAGGGCAGGTTTAGGTTGGTTATTAGGAAAAATTTCTTTCCCGAAAGGGTTGTCAGGCATCAGAATGGGCTGCCCAGGGAAGCGGTGGAGTCACTATCCCCGCAGGTATTTAAAAGATATGTAGATGTGGCGCTGAGGGACATGGTTTAGTGGTGGACTTGCTGGTGTTAGGTTAACAGTTGGACTTGATGATCTTAATGGCCTTTTCCAACCTAAAAGGTTCTATGATTCTGTGATAAAGTACATATTTAAACTTTAAAGTTTAAATATTCTAGGCACTGCTGGGTGCAGGGTACGGGTGGGGGATCACAGAATGGTTTAGGTTGGAAGGGACCTTAAAGATCACTTGGTTCCCACCCCCCTGCCCTGGGCAGGGACACCTCCCACCAGTCCAGGTTGCTCAAAGCCTCATCCAACCTGGCCTTGAACGCTTCTAGTGGTGGGGCATCCACAGCTTCTCTGGACAACCTGTGCCAGTGTTTTACCACCCTCAGAGTAAAGAATTTCTTCCTAATAGCTAATTTAAATCTCTCCTTTGTCAGCTTAAAACTGTTACGTGTCGTCCTATCGCTACACTCCCAGATAGAGACCTCCGCCATCTCTCCTGTAGTCCCCCTTTAGGTACTGAAAGGCCGTTATAAGGTCTTCCTGGATCCTTCTCTTCTCAAGGCTGAACAACTCCAACTCTCTCAGCCTGTTAGATACACCTAAAGTTTTGTTGTTTGGTGTTTTGCTTTGTTGTTTGGTTTTTTTCCAAGTATTGAAGATTATATTCCCTCTTTCCTGCAAGGGTTCTCAGGCCCTCCTCACTCTACTGCTTGGTGTTTCTGCAGAAACAAGCCATCAGGCTCTCCAGAACATGCCCAGAGTCCTCCGTGAAGTGGAAGTCTTGAAACAGGAGGCAACATTCCTGAAGGAGCAAATGATCCTTGTTAAAGAAGATATAAAGAAATTTGAAGAAGACACAGCTCAGTCAATGCAGGTAGGTTCTTGTCTTACTTAGTGTTTATCTGGAGCTTGTGAAATTCTAAAGTTTCCAGGCTTGTTTGTATTAAACAATCTTGTGAACTCATGATAGACAAAACCGCTTTTAATGTTAATAGTAGAAAAGTGGGCGTGACACAGACTAGTGCAATCTGCATTTCCTGAGGAACCGCTGATCATGTTTCAGAGTTGCTGTTACCTGATCGGGGACACTAATTTCTGCCTGGATTTCTGCTCCGTTAGTTGGGGTGCGTAGCATTTTTCAGATAAAGTGTATATTAAAAGTATAAATCCAGAATTCAAACTAACCCCTTCTTATTTGAGTTTGGAAGTTGATTTAACATCTCTAGCTCTTTCAGCCAACTCCTTCCTCCTAGTAATGGCATGATCTTTTCACACTTTTTTTTTAAATTCTAATATATCTGTGGCACTCCTCTTTTGTTTCAATGGGCAACATTATATTTTTTTTCCTTCAGGTCCTGGTAGAGATTGACCGAGTGAAATCTAGAATGCAGTTGGCTGCCGAATCTCTTCAGGAAGCAGACAAATGGAGCACGTTAAGTGCAGACATTGAAGAGACTCTTAAAACACAGGTAGATACCCCATTATTTTTTTTTTGTCTTTGTGCCTTCAGCTTTCCAAGGAAACTGCATTTAAAAGTAGATTCTTGAAGTGACTTTAAAACATGTACCTGTTTGTAAAATGTCATTATGAAACAACTATTAATGCTTTCTAAGGCCACATTCGGTAACGGGGTTGTCTTTCCCTGGTTGCAGGATGTGTCTGTGATTTCAGCCAAACTCACGAGCATGCAGAGCAGCCTGGCTATGCTTGTGGATACGCCGGATTACTCCGAGAAGTGTGTGCATCTTGAGGCTCTGAAGAACCGACTAGAAGCCATGGCCAGCCCTCAGATTGTTGCTGCTTTTAACTCCCAGTCTGTAGGTCAGTAACTCTTGGTGTCATTTACTATCAGTGCAGAGTTTATTGTCTTTAGAAAGTAAAATGTTGTTTGGGTGGGGAGTTTATGTCCTGAAGGCTCCTGGCGCTGGGTTGTGTGCTTTTTCTGGTGGAGCCGGATGCCATGAAATGTTCTGTTCTCTCCAGCTGCCTGTGGTCCAGTGCATCTTTGGGTTTTGTACAGTTTGGTGTAGCTGTGGCCACTATGGGAATTAAGGAAAATGTGAGTTGGTTTTGTAGGCCATGCAGATGGGTGAAATGGAGGTGCTGAGGCAGGGCTGCCCTGCTGTCATAGTTTAGTTAGGCCATGGATGCTCTCCAAGTGGGAAGTGCTGCTCAATTAAGCAGAAGACCTCTTTCTTCTACTGGGCATTTCTCTTATACCTTGGTGTTGTAATCATGAAGGAAGTTTGTTTGGAAACATTCTGACTCCTTACTACCTTGTAAAAGCTGTTTTATAAACTCTCTTTTAGAAGATTTGTCTTTTTGGACTGTTCTTGGTGCTCCTTCTTCCCTCTCCTACTGTCATAGTGCTTCTGAAAGATACTTGTTCTGGTTGTTGCTTCTGATCTGTGTGCACCTTGAGGTCCCAGTGAGAATCTGGGGCTGCGGTGCTTTTGCTGCACAACGCTCTGTGGAGTTCTTGTCTACTTAAAGGCAAGGTGCCCCAGTGTGTAACTGCAAACAGCTGGAGGGAGTGGAGGAGGGAAGAAGCTCTGTGCTGTGCTTCTAAAAATGTTCTTAATCCTTTGAATAGATGTCTGTCTCCTCTGTCCCATTTCTCTTCTGGCTTTTCTTCTTTGCACAGCCTCCTTTTTTCTGAACTGTGCTTATCACCTTCGCAGTACATCCCATGCCTTTTTCCTGCTGTTGCAGTGCATTACCCTTTACAGACAAATTCAAGACAAAGAATGATGTTTTGGAATATTTTCCCTGTTTAGGATGAAAGTAAATTGAATATTCCTATGCTCTGTGAGTTCTACACCAAAAAAGACATATAGGTGCGAGAAAGCTGCTGGCAGCAGCTCTACTGGTACGAGGTCCTATGCTTGGGCATAGTGTTCAGAATAATTAACTTTAAGCACTGTTGGCATTTTCTTTCAAAATCTGTTCTGGACATGTGTAGACATTGGCTTTTTTTCCCATTGAAGAGAGTTGCTCTGTTTAGTGTGAAGTCATGTTTTTTCCTGAAGTCCAGCTGCTATAAATGTAATACAAGTCTGTAAACATATCCCCAGAGAGTCTGTATTCTGTGACTTCCACAGATGTAGAGCACTTAAAGATGCTTAGTGTTCTAGTTTACCTGCCTTCTGGGTCCTGTTTGAAAAACAATGTCTCATTACTAATTTCTCTAACCCCAGATGTATTTTGTGAATAGAACCATAGTCATCCCCCTTACAGTACAAAACAGACTTTTGAGGAACTTGGATTTCAAAGCTTTGCGTATGAGCTAACTCAGTCTCGAGGCAGCTACCTTAGGTATCAGTTTGAGGAGTTCTGAAAGCAAAGCTTAGGACTTTGTGAGGTATGTTCCAGTTTTGTAGACGGTGACTTGTTTCTGGAAAATAATGTTTTCCTTCTAGGAAATGCTCTGGTTTTATCTGTCTTTAATACTAGATTGATTTGCTCGTTAAGAAGTCAGATTCATTCCTCATGTCTGCTACTTGTTCTTGTTTGAGTGTGGGTTTTGGGCAGTTCTGCTCCTATTTGAGAAGATAAGCAAACAAGAGGTGAAAGTGAGTCTTTGTGCATGCTCCCTTAAAAGGATTCTCTTGCTCAGTTAGACTAAAGTCTCATCCTCAGCTTTGAGACTGTTAACTGCCTATTACTTTGTTTTGTGTAGATCAGGCAAAAACGTTTGTTAAAGTCTTCACTGAAATTGATCGGATGCCCCAGCTTCTTGCTTATTATTATAAATGTCACAAGGTAAGTATTTTGATAATATTTTAATATGGGGGAATGAAAATTTGAATTCTTGCTTGGCATGGACTGTAGGGGGAGCTGCTACATCATGTATTTTACCTTTCCTGTTCGAAGGAGGATGGAACCTGTTCTTTTCCGTGTTTCATTCTCTGACTTCTCATTCCGGCTCCTAATAGCTTTAGTTACCTCCATATTTCAAGAGTATTTCTCCATTCGGGGCTTTGTGTTCGTTCCTGCAATAGACATGGGATATGTGTGTTCTGCGTGATTTCTCTGTGCTTTGTATTTTTCCTTTGCTTTTCTTGGATGTGACTATGTCAGCAATAACTTTATTGCTGCGACTTGCCAGCTGCTGACTTCTGTAAACTCTTTTCAGGTAAGATTAAAAGTTGGAATTCCAGACAGTTCTGTAGCCATAACCTGATCCTCAAATTTCTCTCATGACTGTGACTTTTGAGGATTAAGTTCAAGGCTAGGGCTTGCCAAGTATTTCAACTATTATGTGGGAGTATCAGTTACAGTCTCATTTTATGAGTAAAATACCAATGTTAATTAAATCTTTGAATCAACTAAGATGCCTCTAGCTTTATGCTGAAAGTCTTTTCCTTCTGTGGTGCTGCACTATACCAAAATGATATGTTGAATTCTGGAGAGAGCAGTAAGGGTGGGCATTGTGTTTTAGCAAAAGCGCTTTACATGGCAAGTTCTTGGTTTGAAATAAGAAAAGCTAGATCTGTGGACTGTCAGTTCTCCTCTTAGAATGGTTCTTATTTCCCCTGCAGGTGCAGCTGGTGGCAGTGTGGCAGGATCTTTGCCAAAGTGACTTAAGCTTAAATCGCCAGTTGACTGAACTGTATGACACGCTCCTTGGGACGTGGCACTCACAACTTCAGTGGGCTACTCAGGTGCAGTGACTGTTTAGTATTGGTGCGCCGTATGGGAGAGGACGAGATTGAGCACGCTCTCATAAAGCTCAGAACAGTTCATTGGTGCTCACTCTTTGAGTTATACTCTGTGCCTTATCAATGCAGGACAGGGTTTGCAACCTACTTTATGTTTCTTGTCCAACTCTTGCAGACAAAATTTGATTTCTGGTGTTCTACCAATAGCAAGGTTGCTGTGTTATTGACATTAAAGCTGCTCTATCACTTTCATCTGTATCTTAAGTTAAATCTAATTTGTTGGTGTTGCAAATGTGTTCTGTTGCAAGACATTTGAAATGCCTGGATTGCTTTATCGCTTGGCCTGGAGGAAGCCCCCAAGGTCATATTGGACTGATTCATGTCACTCTGTGTGAGATACCCGAGTGCTTCTGCTGTTGCCCCTTGGAGTCTGTGTACTTGTTTTTCCTGCCAAGGATAATGTAGGATCCAAAAAAGTTATTGTCCTTTAGTGAAATGAAGAAATAAGCTCATATTGTTGAGCCTGTAAGAGTTTTTCATCCATGAAGGGTAAGAGATTCTTATCTTCATGTTACGAAGCCTGGTGCAAGTGCTAGGCCTGTACTGCAAAGGAGCTCAGTGTTTCCTTGAAATGTATTTTTTCTGCCTAATGATTCGATGTGACTTACAGGTCAGATGTCAGCTTACATTTTAGCAGATATTATTTGAATTGGAGATTGTGAGAGAGAAATGGCACATGGGATAAAGCTCATGTCACTCAATCTCCTGTGTTGGTTCTGCTTTCTGAAGAATTATTGGACCTTTTTCATGCTATTCAGTATCCATGGCGACCTTGCTGCAGGAGACTCGTGGTGATTCCAGCTTTCAAAGCAAATGAGCAAGAATAGCTGACAAAAATGTCACAATAAAAGGCTGTAACATGTTTTATGCTAGTGGAGCTGATCAAGTTCCCAGCTGATGACAGCACAAAATGGTCATCTTCTTGATCTGTATATCACTGTCTCTCACCAATAGGTAATTTTATATTAATTCTTTAATAGAAAGAAGCACACCCCCGGCACAGTTTTCTGTGAAAAAGTCCAGGTCGGACTGCTGCTGCTTTCTCTCCCAACTCTTTACTCCCTGGTTATGGCAGCCTGCCTCTCTGCTGGCAGCATTTGCAAACCCATCTCTTCTGCCTCTTCTGTCCCTCTGTTTCAGGAGCCCAGGTCTCTGTGGCCAGGGCATAAGGGTGACTAGAGGGGCCACGATTGCCCCTGGGAAGCATTGCTGCTTGTGTGAAGGCTGCTTCTGACAGCAGGGCAGCAGCACGTATGTGCTGGGGGGTTCAGGAGGCTTGAAGGTATCAGCCTCTGGGTGGACAGGACCTGCTCAGTTTGGAGTGGGACAGTTGGTCAGTGTCCTTGCTGAGATGGTGATATGTGGTTTGTACATTATAGGGCTTTCTCTGGAAGCTGTCTGCTGCCTGTCATCTTCCTCTGAGATAATATGCTTTTGCTAATAGCTTTTCTGTTACTGCAGGTTTTCAAGAACCCCCATGAAATTGTGACTGTATTGTTGATTCAAACTCTGGGAGCACTGGTGCCTTCCATCCCTGTCTGCCTCAGCACTGCCATGGAGAGAACAGGCCAAGAAACCAAGCTGAATAAGCTACTGGAGCTCTACGATGCCACCATCCACTTCGCAAAAGGGCTGGAAGTAGCAATGCTGCCAAACCTGAGTAAGGCTTTTGCACTGAATTTTGTCATTCTGTTCTGTCAACTCCTTTGTAAAGTTCCATTATGGGATTTTGTTTAGTTTTACATGGAAGGAGGGATTAGCTCTTCTACAGTATTGACCAGTTACATGGCATCTGCACCTTTGTGTCCGTGTATGTGTATATATCTTACACTTAAGATATTGACACAATACTGAATGAGCTTACTGAAGCAGAGCTGTTCTGAGCATGCTTGCTGTCTAGAGTAAACAGTATTTAGCACTTTTCCTTTTACAAGCATTAGTATTTCTTCTGTCTAATGGATGAGGAAATGTCTGTAGGGAACCTATCTGTGAAACCCATTGCGAAAGAACACTAAAGCATAAAAGTCAAGGAGTTTCCTGGAATTAAGTCACACCTTACTAAACAAGAGAAAACCTGCTTGAAAGCTGCATCTGTTGGATTCTTAATTTTTATTTTTTGGTTTTTCTGTTACTACTACTTATGTTTTAATCAAGTGAAAATGAAGGGCCAAATATTATTTCTGAACCGTTGATAGTTTATTCCCTAGCAGCATCCTTGGTGTTTGATTCAAAATGTAACCTTACCCTGTGATGTTTGTCATCTCTCATTTTGGTCATGACTTGATGAATAATTCCCACAAACCATGAACTAGTGCAGTGCTGTGTTTACATAGGTTTATGCCTGACTTGAACTGTCGGTTATTTATAGTCCTTTATTAATCTGGTAGGGCCCCTTCAAAGACCAGCTATGGGAAAATCCTAAATTAAAGCTAATGGAACATTCCTAATGCTGTGTTTCCTGTGCCTGGTTCCTCATAACATTGTCTTGAGCTATTTAAACCCAGATTCTTACTTGATCATGTAAATTATGATTATTGGGCAATTTCAAGGAGTGTGACTGTCATTGTGTCTGTTTTTGTTGGCTTTCTGATTGCATACCATTGTCAGTCATATTCAATCCTTGTTTTAGCTTAATTTATGTTATGTAATAGAAATGATTAAAAAGAATTTGAAAAATTATGTCAGATTCTAGAAGATTATGGAATAGGAAGGCAGCTGCTGAACTGTTACCTGACTGTGTTTAAAAGAAAAAAGAATTCTTTATTTCCATTTCTTTCGCTGTGGGATAAGACGTTTGGGAAGAGAAATATCTCAAGAATGGGAAGGCCAGGTGACTCAGCAGAACAGGGTCAAACCAGTTCCTACGTATGTGTATTTGAGGGAAGGGTTCAGTTATGATTCATAGGTATAATTCAGGTTGGAAGGGACCTCAGGAGATGATCTAGTCCACCCTGCTACTTCAGGCAAGGTCTGCTATGAGTTCAGACCGTGTTGCTCAGAGTATTGTCCAGTCTGATCTTGAAAACGTCCCAGCATGGAGATAGCACAGGCTTTGGACTCTATTGTTTGTCCATCCTTAGGGTGTAAAAGCTTTTTCTTAAATCCGGGATTCAAAGTAATTCTGGTTTGCTGCTAGTTTGAGTTTGGCAAAACTTCACAATAACAGCTAAGTGTCCAGTTCCAATTTGAAAAATAATCATTCAGACCTGTTTTTTGTTTGGGTTTGCAGCTCCCTGCTCAACACAGTGGCACTGAGATACTGAGTTCGTGGTTCATGTTCAGCTCTGGTTGACAAACACCGTGAAGTAGTAGTGCTAAGTGAATTGAGTTAGTGTCAGTTATTCTAAGTATGAACCAGGCTTTCTGATAAATGAGGATTGCCCCTGTTTTAAGTTGTGGGAGTAATGTGTTTCCCTTCTCAAATGGTTTCAATGCCTTCCTTCTCCCGTAGGTTGCAATGTTTAATAGATTTTTGTCACCCAGGCTGTTTTGGAGCAGTGAGTGATAATTTTCTTGAGGCACTTGTTGAGGTAGAACATCTTGGTTTTAGAAAGCAGGTAGAGATAATAACCTTGTTTTTAAAAAAATGAAAAAAAAAATATCTGTGTAGTTGAGACTTAAAGCTGTTGGGCAACATTCCAAGCCTGTGTAGGCAGTGTGCTCTAATTGAGGGACTACTGCATGTTGCTTGAAACAGGGTTTTTAGTAACATGTTCATCTATTTGTAGACTAAACATCTGATTCTTTGTAGAGGAGCAGAACCTGGTAAAAGTGATGGAACTGGTGGAAGCAGTGTATGGTCCGTACAAGCCCTATCAACTTGAGTATGGAGACCTGGAAGAAGAAAATCTCCTCATTCAGATCAGTGCAGTGCCCTTGGTAACGTAGCAGTCTTTGTTCAACTACACAGGGAGAGGCTTGAAGTATCTGCGAGATACAAGGGTCTTTGCCATAGTTATTCTTTCCTCCTCTAGTGTTTTCTGTAATATTTCCTGTTTGCAGTATACTTTGATACTGTTAAGTAAATTTTGTTTAAGAAATAAAGTTAATTTCAGCAGCACTGTCAGGTTGGAGGTAACTTCTCCTTCACCCAGTAACTGGCTGTGTGTGGATCTGATGGAGAAAGACTTTACCAAAATATTCCTATCAACCAAGAACCTGCTTCAGGTTTGATAGAATTTATTAAGACCAAGACTTGGGGGAGGAAAGTCCTTTTTGTGGAAGATTCTGTGGTTGGCAGAACTGTTTTTCCTGGAAGACGTTGTAAATGTGGGATTTGTCAGCTGGACTTCTATTAACAGGCACTGTTCAGGAGGGTGGAAGCAACCAGCATTGTTCTCCCTTAAGTGTGTCACGAGATTGGAGGATACTGAGAGAACATGTGTTACACGAGGTGTCTTTAATGCCTGGACATTCACTAAAGGAAGAGTCAGGCTCAACTTTGTTGTTGTTGTTATTTAGGAGCATTGGGAAGTAATTGACTGTGTCCAGGAACTGAACCATTCAGTCAACAAACTCTTCATTCTGGCTTCTGGAGCCATCGACAACTGCATTAAACTCACTGATGGACTGGGAGTGTGTGGGCTCCTTAAGGCCCTGAAAGCTCTGTTCACAAAGTAAGGTGCTTTTAGTTACACTGCTGCATTTGTCGTAAGGGAATAGCAAGTATTCAGTTTGTGGCCAAGGACTTTGTAGTTTATGAAGAATGGCTGAGAGCAGAAAGTATCTCTAACTGTAATATGAATCATCTGATATCCCCTCCTGTCACTTAATTCAGGTAGTGACTATTTCTTAGGGGAAAAATGGAAGCTTTTTATGGCCAAATAGCAGACTTTTCTTAGTTGTTTTCTGTTCTGGTTCGGCTGAATTTTCATTTTTAATAAATACTTTTGGAGTGGAAAATGTTTCTCAAAACAGAATAAGACAAAGACAAATTCGGCTGATGAAAAGTAGAATTCCGTGGGGAAATAAATACTTACTGGGACAAGTGACCGCACATTCAGAATCTACCTGTAGGTACGAGGTAGCCTAGTGAGTGAGGTTCACAATAAGTTCTTGTCTTAAAGTATCACTTGCATCCCACTTAGTATTCCAGTACTGATCCCTAGTTCTTTCCTGATATCGAAGGAGCTGCTCACAAGGTATAAATCAAACTGTTACCTTGCTGCCCCGTGGGGAAGAGGAAGGCACACTTCTCTGCTCTCACTTTCTTTATAGGCAATTACGTAGCAGTGTGCATGCCCCTAACTTATGGGCATTATTAAAAAGAAAAAAAAAAAAAGAGGGTGTGTGAAAAACAAAATGTTCTCCTTTTTATCCATGTTCTCATCTGGTGAGTAGCTGTGAAAACAAATTCATGAGATTGTTGTCACTGTGTTCCTGGAGTAAGAGCCAAGTGATGTTGTGATGTTGTAGTAGCAGTAGCCTTATAAACTTTTTCTGGTCTTCCCTAGGAGATGTGATTAGTGTAGTGATAACAAAAATATCTTACTCCTACCTTCTCATGGGAGTGGAGAGTTCCTAGTATGCGGCATATTGAAGTAGACACGCAGTATCTGTCACTCTTGAGTTTCTCCCTGTCTTCTGGTGTAGTCTTGAGTGGGCTGTGGCTGATCAGTTCTTCATGTCTGCATGTTTGGACTGGAACAACAGTGTCTCTTCTGAACTCCTTTTAATATTTCCTGGTTCTTTTTCGGCCCTTGTAGAGGATTGAATGGGCAAATCACAGGACATGTGGTTTTGCTGCTCTCCAACCTATTCTCTTATGCTAGTGCTTATCTCTTCTCCATTTCTCATTACAGGTATACATCTGACTTTACAAATACATTGCAGTCTATACGAAAGAAATGTAAACTGGATGATGTGCTATCAGATTCTCTTTTCCAGGAGGACTGGACTGCATTCCAAAACTCTGTCCGGTAAAGGGGATTTTTTTTTCCTGGCTCAGAACTGATTTTTGTATCAGAGTTGGAAGGGAATTACTTAGGGTCAGTTTACAGAAATTCTTAGTGCAGAATGCAGGGCTGTGCCCACTTAGCTCCAGTGCTACTGGGACCATTAATGTTAGTGACTGGGTTTCAGGTTGCTGCTGGCACAGTAAGTGCTATGAGACTCCCCACCCTGTCTGGAGCAAGTCTGCATGTCGTATCACTTGAAATATCCGCAGCTATTAGAATTTTTCCCAATGACACTGAGCTGGCCTTAGCCCTGATGACAAGAAGTAGCATGTGGATGAGGCTGTTGGGCAAAAAAATTCAGTACGTTATCAAATGGATGCAGAGTTAATAGCCAAATTAACCCTTAACAGATGTGCCCCCTGTGGGCTGTGTTTTGGGTATTGCACTTTATAATTACTTGACACGTGTCTGAGATGGATTGTCTGGGGGGAGGGGTGTCTGGCATTATCTGCCTCAAATCTCACAACATGTGTTTTTGTCTTGTTCTTTCCCAGGATAATTACTACCTGTGGTGAACTCCTTCGTCAGTGTGGAGACTTTGAGCAGCAACTGGCCAACAGGTAAGCGTTGCTGAACTTAATTCATGAGCTGTCAACATAGGTACAAAGTTGAAAGAAAACAAACCCCAAGGTGCTTTTGTTGCGTAGATGATGGAGGGAAAGCAGAGACACTGTGATTTCCCCCCCCCGCCCCTCCCTGTCTTTTGAAATGTCAGAAGTGGGTCACAGGCTGTTCCGCTCAGTCGTGCGCCCTGAGACAGTCACAAGAATCTTTTTTCTTGGATACCTGGCTGGGCATCAAATGGACTGCCAGTTTGGGGAATTTCCCACCAGCTCAAATTGGCAAGATTCTCACCCCCCTTGTGACACGGGGCATGGATCATTTGCTGAAATGAATCTAGGTGTGCCTTAACTAATCGATGCCTTGTAACTTGAGGAGCGTCAAGCATAGGCAGCACGTAGGTCTTTTGTTGCTTGTAGGCGGTGCACTGTTCAGCCTATTGTACGAAGAAATGCTTTAGTCTGATGAGTGCCTGTGCTTTGTGTAGGACACAGAGGCCTGCAGTGCACAGGAGGCTTGGGTTTGTTCCGTATTTGCTAGATGTTCTGAGAGCACAATCCTCTCTTTTTCATCTTGCTATTTTTGCAGTTTTTGAGTTGCACAGTAGACGTCAGAGTAGGCTGTAATTAGTGTCTGCTAACAATGAATGCTCTCTCCCTTGAAGTAACATAGTGTTGGTCCTTGGACCAACATGAGAACAACAGTGCTGATTTCGGAGGATTTTGCTCGTGACTTTTGTGTACTTATTTTCAGGATTTTATCAACTGCTGGGAAGTATCTCTCAGACTCCTACAGCCCTTGTAGTTTTTCTGGCTTTCAGGATACCAGTTCTGCAGACAAGAAGAGCTCTATAAAGAATCCCTGGCAGGAATACAATTATCTTTTGAAGGAGAATGCATCCGAGTATGCCAGCCTTATGGAAACACTTTACACTCTCAAGGTAGCTTTGGTGCCTGGGAGAGCCTGCCTCTATCACAGGGTGCTGTTGAGCCCACGTTTGGTAGATGAGACCCGGATTCCCCCTACAGCCTGATTACGTTTCATCCTGAGCTGCAGCCTTTTGATGGGCTCTGTTCCAAGTCTTCCACAGAAACACTGATTGATCTGCTGAGAGATGAAATGTCCAAACCCAGTAAGTCTGGGCTCATTCCACCTCTCCCCAGATCCTGGCTATGTTTTGTGAACATGCCCTTATCAGTTCAAGTGAGGGAGATTTTATTGCAGAAAGCTTTGGGAAGATTGTGTTGGAGCCATCTCAAATTCTGGAGCCCACATACTGGCTTCTGAAGACTTTTTTTGGCACTTGTGCTCTGCTGCCATATCCATTCTGAAATATGATTCTGCAAGATCATTCATGCATGCATCTGTGAACAGGGTAGAATGACTCCAGTTATCTTCTTGTGGATCTAAGTTATGTTTGCCATCATCGGTCACATGTAGTAGTGAAGTCAAGGTTATGAGTTCTGTCTCATTTCCTCAGAATGTTTTGATTTCTTTTGCACTTAATTTACCTGCAACTCGTACAGCTCTGCTTTCGCTGTTAAATGTTTGACTTTATACCTTTGCTGAATAGTCAAGTTCCATAGGTACCCGTCATGTAAAACTTCTGCTTGATTCCATGCAGGGAATCGGTTAGTTGTGCCCTTTGAATAAAAGGCAGTTTTGCCATTTTCTCTGAAAGTTTCTCAGTACCTAGCCTGCACTGGTGCCTGGCATGGCGGGAATGCGATGCTGATTTTTTGCAGTGCTCAGTTTCCGTCTTGAATAACTAGTTAGAATAGGTCATCCCAAGGGAAACAAGCTGTGCCATTGCAGAGGATAGCTCTTTTGTATTAGGATGGCCCTAATAAAGACCTCTTTAAGAATGTTAATATAGCTTCTCTGTGGTCTGTTTAATGACTTCTGTATGTGAACGCCTTTCTGTGTCTGTTAGGAAAAAGGCACCAGTAACCACAACCTGTTGTCTTCATCTCGATCTGCCCTAAGCCGCCTCAACCAGCTGGCACACCACTTGGCTTTTGATTCTGTTTTTCTTCGCATCAAACAACAACTCTTACTCGTTCCAAAGATGGAGGTGAGTAATGGGTACATCAACCTGATCTGAACTGGCAAGGTTTACCCCTGGGATCCCTTAGGGTGGAGTACAAGGTTGCTTAACCTTTCTCCTTTTCAGAATGTTTCCCTCTGGTATCATATTTCTTCCATGAGCTATACTCAGTGAAAACATTTACCTTCTTTCATCCACAGAACTCACAACAGGCAGCCATGTTTGTAAGCTCTGATGTTTATTTGAGACGTTGCTTTTCTAACCTGTGGCAGCATGTGTTTCCCACAGGGAGCTGTGTGGAAAGGGTGTGTTTTGGGCCTGAGGGAGGATGAGGGTAGCAGTTTTCTCACCATCTGTGTTCTGCTTTCCAGAAGTCCTTGGCTAGTCACAGTTCGTGTCGCTGGGTGACCCCTTCCTAGAATACGGATAGACTTCATGCTCCAGAAAGTCCTAGATTCATTCTGCACTTTTTGCCTTACAGGGCTGGAGCTCTGGTGGCATTGGTGAGACCCTGACAGATGACCTGCCAAACTTCAGCCTGACTCCTCTGGAATATATCAGCAACGTAAGAGCATGTGATGGTCATTACTAGAAGCCCAGTGCTGGGGGAATCTCTTCTGTGTTTCCCTAATTTTTTGTAAAATCGTAGTATTTGTTAAAATTGTTATATGATGGTGATATATGCTCTCAGTGGTCCAGCCCTCATCAGTTGGGTTGTGTCATTTTTTGTAGCTTTTGTGAAATCCCTGTCAAGTTCTGGAGTAGCCAAGGAACATTGGGAGCACAAGGAGAGTTTCTTCCCTATTGAAGTGCACTGTTTACAGAGGGAACTCTCATAACGGGATGGGAAATGCCAGCTTTTGTTTGTAGGGGTGAATACTGAGCATATCTTCATAATGCAGTGCATGTAGCCTAGAATTTCCTGCAATGTGTATTGGAGTGTTTTAATGATTCTGTGAAGTTAAAGAAGTCTTGAGCTCTTGCCCTTCTAATCCCCATACCTCTCCCTGGTTTCTCTTTCTGGTGGAATAACAATGAAACCTTTCTGGCAGTGGGGTGTCTGAGTGGAAAAGGAGAGTGAGCTGCTCATTCCTTCTGACTAGGCACTCCGCAATTCAGTGCTGCTGAACAGCATTCGGGTTGCTCTCCCATTCTCCTCGTTGGTGTTTCAAGTCGCTGCCAAATTTGCAGTTCACATAGTAATATTAGCTGCTGTTATTATCTCAATACAAAGTATAATTTGATAAGCAATTTTTTTATGTTACCATCATTCTGGGCATCACACAGGGAACGGATTTTTCAAGGACAGGCTGCAACCAAAAGCTTTTAATATTTTGGTTTCCTCTGGTTTGTGGCCTACAGACTGTTATACTCTGCTTTTAAAGCTTTAAAAAGAAATTTATAGAACTAGGTAGGCGGTCAATTTGTGGGATAATTTTGTCATGGGTAGTTTGAATTTAGCTATCTGAGAGAGTTTTAGGAAGTTTAGAAAGCTCATGGGCAGTATATCAGGTAAAATTTCAAGGAAAGGCTCCTACTGAATTTCTAAGTAGCTTTCTAATTAACACAGTTCACCAGGAGAGACATGCACGGTTGGTAAGAGGCTAAATATACTCCCCTGCCACTTAAATTGAAAGTTAAAACTGAGATGTGTATGGTTGTTACTTGAGTCTGTGAGGAACCAAAGGACATTTCTGCCTGTCCAAGGCAAAGAGGAACTTCAGAAAATTTCAGATACAAAGCATTTCTTTTCTGACATCTTTTCAGATCTACCGTTTATCATGCTGCTGAGAGGTAGGTGGGCCAAGACTGAGCCACAGCTTTGTCTTGGGTAGTCTTGAAATAGCAATAATACATTGTGCAGTAAAATTGAAAACTAAAAAACTAGAGTGGAATTTGGAAGCAAATTGATGTGGCCTATGTGCTGTGTGGAAGAAAAGGCAGGTGATGTGAGCTCAGGAAAAAAGCTATTAATGATCATGCTCCGTAATGGGGAGGCACAGTACTCTGAGCTGTACCTGCACCTAGGAAGATTCTCTGTAGCAGCAGGTAATCACTTTATAAACAGTGCAGTATTTGTTGTATGCCTGAAGTTATGTGGCTCATGTGTGTGAATTCGTGAGCACACTCCCTGTTGGGGAGTAATACACTTCTGTAATTCATGATGATATTGTCACTTGAATCCATGTTTCCTCTTCTGTGGTCTTGTTTGGTTCAGTCTCTTAGATTCTGCTCTAGAAAACAAATTGCTGGGAACGTTCCAGAGGTTAAGATTTGCTTGGAGTAAGAGTTCTGTGTACAGATTTTTCTTAACATGATTGTTTCAATGGTTGATTCTCTGACCTCATGACAAATTATTTCTTGTACAAAGTACGACGATGAGCAAGAAACAACTTGTTTCTAATAAATGTAGGTTAGTGAGTTGCTGTCAAGCTCAGCTTTCTGCTGTCAGGCGTGGATTACTGCAGTTGACTTTTTTTCTCTAGCAAAGTACTTGCTTCACATTTGTTCAGTGACTCAGCTCTTTGTGCTTTTATTCTAGATTGGGCAATACATTATGTCTCTTCCTCTTCATCTTGAGCCATTTGTCACTCAAGAGGATTCTGCTTTGGAACTGGCATTACATGCTGGAAAACTGCCTTACCCCCCAGAACAAGGTAGGGTGAAACCAAAGACTTGCAATGTCTGGGGGAAAACCTTCACATTATGATATTACATGGGTGTGACGTGTTGTGGTAACAAACCTGTTTGAGATCCATTTGCTATTGTCTAGTCAAGCTGTTTCTTCCAGGAGTCTTCTGGTAATACCCAGGAGGAGATTCTAAATAACAAGTAAAACCTTTTCAGTTTCATTCAAACCAGAAAC
The DNA here is from genome assembly GCF_963924245.1 of Chroicocephalus ridibundus. Lineage (NCBI taxonomy): Eukaryota > Metazoa > Chordata > Aves > Charadriiformes > Laridae > Chroicocephalus > Chroicocephalus ridibundus. Next base: position 49,799,544 of record NC_086291.1, on the reverse strand, counting down.
TTTAGCTTGGTCTATTTAACTTTAGTGTTCATTAAAATTGTGGTTTGGGGTGCAGGCTCTGAAGTATTACTGTTTCAGAGTTGGAGTAGCATTTAATATCCTAAGTGCGGGGAGTGAACGGGAGGCACCTGGGGTCAGTTCCCAAACTCTGAAGGGAACTGTTGAACCATCTAGCCTGAAAGACTTCTGAAGTTAGCTTTTCCAGCTTCTGCTCCTTATCGGCCCGTCCATTGGACTGCATACGGTTCACGGAGCGGCTTGGACTGTCTAACAGCTTGCTGAAGGGGGAGTCTTGCTCCAGCTTTGCACTCCTGCCCTCTCCTTTGTGCTGGTTTCATAGTAGGGCCATTTCCATTCATTAACGCCACGGAAAAGTATTCACTTTTTCTGGCCTAGTTTCTTTAACAAGTATATCAATAAAGTGATATAAATCAACTTCCTAAGAGGTCTACTATGCAACAGAGTTGGCGTGAGTGGACAGCAAGGAATAGGCAAAGAGGAAGCTTGTGACCATGTTTAGAAGTGGTGAGTTGTTAGGTTGGCTGACCCTCTGGTGTAATGTCCCCATCTACTGAAGAAAACAACCCTGCGTCACTGATCATACAGCGTATTCTTATCCCCAGACTATCTAAGCTGGAATTCTTGCAACAGCTGCAGCCATGAGCTAACCTAGTGTGAAGCTTCAGGCCCTAGTGAAATCTGTAGAAAATGTCTAATAAGCTTAATTTTACACTAATCACTTGTAGTATAAAATATGCAGTCGTCCATGACCTTGTCCCATAATTTGTTGCTAGAAAAAGGGGAGCCCCTGAGCTCCTTTTTTCAGGAATAGACATTCGTTCTCAAGCAGGATGGTAATGCTGTTTTCTTATAAAAAGCTTTTTCCTCTCTCTCTTTTTCTCTGTAAATCCAGGAAAAGATACTGTTACACCTTTTGTGACGTGCTAGCCTGTGCCTATCTGTGATAAAGGTTAGGAGCCTGTGGCCAGAAACTAGTCTGCTGTCTGTCGTGTTTTGGACAGGTTTTGCATCTTTGGGAATTTCTTAAGGGTTCGACCATGTTTCTAGTCTCCATAGTCGGATTCTTGCTAAGTAAGGACACAATTCTGGAATGCTGGCCGCTTCATTTAAATTCTTTTTTCATCATATATTAACTCCGGCTGAAAAAATCATTAGAGCTCCACCGCCACTACCAGTGCCACCGGAGTCTAGTGATTAGATACCAGCCACAATGGTTAAACCCCCCATGCTGAAGGAAGTGCAGTGGCTGCTGACAGTGGCTGCTGAGACAGCTATGGCCACTTTGTCCCCAGAATGCACCGAGTTCTTTCTGCATGTCGTTTCTTAATTTCTTGCAGCAAGCTGAATTTTGGCTCACGTTCGTTCTTCAGATGGCTGTCCTTACCTGTTGAGTCATTAGTCCTGCTGCATTTAACAACAGTAGCTACATAAAGCTTCCCAGCAGGCTGGCAGCATGCCATGGTTTGCTGTGCTTAATCTCTTCGTGGTGTTTATTTCCACTGATAATCAAGGAAGCGTAAAGCTTGGTATTTGTAGTCTTCCTGTAGCCTTCTGAGAATACGCTCTTCTGAGAATAGCCTTATTTTGTCATCTTAAAGCATTTACATGTTTAATAGCTTGTTAATTTTCAAAACACTTAGGAACACAGAATGCCTTTAGGGCTTGAAAAACCACCTGTGAATCCTTGTCATTGCAGTAGTTTGTAAACTACTCCTGGAAGATGATCCTGTAGAACGTGCCAGGCAGTGCCCCTGATCCCAGCCTGGTCACTTGTCAGCCCTTTGAAAACGACTTAACCTGGAGAAATGATAAAGTAAAGCAAAGCGTTTTGGGTCTTGAGCTAACTTTCAATGTTGTATGGTAGCAGGGAGGATATGTAACTGCTTTGATTACTACAAAACCATCTGATAAACTCTGAATCCTAATGAACACCTTAATGTCTCTTTGGAGAAACAGTTAACCATTTACGAATTATATTTTGTTACACAACCAGCAAGTGCAGGTGAATGAGATTGCTGACAGCTAACGAGAATTTTCTGTCCAGGAGATGAATTACCTGAGCTGGACAACATGGCTGACTATTGGCTGGGCTCCATCGCCAGAGCTACGATGCAAACGTACTGCGAAGTCATCCTGCAAATACCAGAGCTCACCGTACATTCGACGAAGCAGCTTGCCACAGACATTGGTAAGCTCAGTGCACACGTTGTCCTGAGAACTGTTGCCGTAACACACGGGCTCCTCTGTCGTTACATTAGATTTGAAGAAACTACAGCCTGGGTTTCTGTAATTGTGAGCGTGTTGATCTGATACCGGCATGGTGGAGTGGTTCACAGCTGCGCTTTTGCTTTGTCTTTGTTCTGTCGCATCCCTCGCCAAGGGAAGGGTGACGTTCTGGTAGGTACTTCTTCACTGCTTTGTGCTTCTGACTGTGGAAGTCAAAGTCCTTCTGAACTGAGAAAATTCCCTTACAAGCCATCCTTAGCAAGAAGGATCTGTATAAATTCTTTTGAAGTGTGGCACTGCTGTTTTCTGTGTTTTTAAGCTAGCAGTGACAGGATTCGAGCTGTCATGAAGAGCGAAGAGTAACTTTCGCTTGTGCGGTGTCTGTTGCCTGTTCAAATCCATGTTTATCCTTAATCTTACAGATTATCTAATAAACATGATGGATGCCCTTGGCCTTCAGCCATCAAGAACACTGCAGAATATTGTAACTCTGTTGAAGGCAAAACCAGAGGACTACCGGCAAGCCGCAAAAAGTGTGCCCCGCAGAATGGCCAGCAGCATCGCAGCGATGAGAGGCCTGGAGTGTTAGCTGTAACGTCCCTGCTGCTGGACACTGTTCAAGAGCTGAACTTTCTTGGGTTGTTTTTACTTCCCTATAAACTTTGCAAGGACAGTGAAAATGTCTCTGGGAATGAGGGGAATTTATTTCTGAATAACTTTTAATAAATGTCTTTGTCTAGGAAAAGCTCGTTCCATTTTTCCACCTTTAGAAATGAGGAAAGATGTCCTACAGCCAAATTTACCAAAAACTATCTGGATGACCTTGAGTAGGCTGAGCAGCGCTGGCTTCTGACTAGAAACGTTCTGCCGGTTGCTGGAGAGTTCATGCTTCGTGGCGGTGAGATGACTGTCTTTTTCAGAAAATTTAATCAATTCTGAATCTAAAATTATGGGGTAGGTGCAACAAAGATCGACTGATTGGAAGCTTTTCTACCTGGAGGCAATCGTTATTGCTCAAGTCTGTCATTATTCACAAAGTCAAGAAGACAGTCTCGTCAGTGAGCAGATGAGGCATGAGCAAGCTCAACCCGGAGAATAAAACCAGTTTTGTAGGTTGTTCCTTGTGCGATTAATGTATTCTACTGAAAGCTATGAAGTTTATAAGAAATTTAATGGAAGTGTTGTTTTCGTGTAAAATTTATTAAAGCTTGGTATATAGATCTTTGTAAAACAACTCGTCCAGACTAAGTATGCTTCCAGCGCTCCCACAGCTTTTTTTCTTAGGAAAAAATTGGACAAAATTCAAAGAGGGCCCAAAACTGGAATGCCAAAACTCTTCTGGTTTGGAGGGGAAACAACATCTTTCTTCCCCTTATCTTATCCTCTTACCACCAGATGCCATGGGAGAACGATTCTTTTCCCAGTGTCCGTGTCTTTGCCTCTTCTTTCCTTAATTTAGTTCCGGCTGCTCTAACCAGTGTTTAGCCCAATCCACAAATTTTTCTGCTGTCTTTGCTTTTTGGCTGTTTTTTTTTTCCCAGGCAGCCTCTATCTTTCGGACAGCTGTCAGTTCTCATCCCAGTTTGGGGAGGCGAGGAGAGCAGAGGTGCTTTATAATCGGTTCTTGGGTTTTGTGGATTTTGGCACCTAAAAAAATTTCAGAGCTGGGAAGTAAAATTTGTTGCCTGGATTTTTTTTTTTTTTTCTTGGCAGGGTTTTCAGTTAGATGGTTCCTCTTTTGTGTCAGGGTATGAAAAGTCTATTAAAAAAATCCCCAAAAGAGTGGGAAATTTGGTACTGTGGTGTTGAGACTTCTCAGGTGTCTCGTTTGGCTGCGATTTGTGAAGCCTTTCCCCTGGAGAGCTCTGTGCCCGGTCCCGCTCCGTGCGCAGCTGAGGCTCCCAGCGGCTGCACTGCTGCTGCAGCAACAGAAACCCAAAAACCCTTGTGCATGTACACTTACCTGCAATCGGTCCATTTGGGGGAGAGAGCCAAGCCAGTAAAGAGCCGAAGTCAAGTACCTGAGACACTTTCTGCTTTTATTAGTTTGTCAGACGCCCTCTATAAACCAGCAGTAACTGGAATAGTAAACTGTCCGTGTCCTGCCAAAGAACATGCTGTTCTCTGAGATAGGTGAATCTCGCTGTTCGTGCCTCTCCCATCCTTCTCCTGCCTCGTTACTAGAAGGCGAGGATTTTTGATGCTGTTCTTTGCCTACTGCTATTGCATTTCAGAGGGCGAACGGCCCCGGGCAGGCACCCAACTGGAGCTGGAGGTGTGAGAAGCTGGAAGGTGCAGACACCTGAGACCTGCTGCTGCCTTTTCTGTCCGTTACAGCTCTGTGGCAGCAGACGCCGGAGCCCACCCCAGCATGTCGGCAGCCGAGGTGCTGCGTTCCAAAGTGCCTCGGAGAGGGCTGGCCTGGGAAAACAGCTCTGCCTTCCCCCTCTCTCTGCAGCCTGTCTCATTGCAGCGAGCTCCTCACGATTTCATCAGCACGAGGAACAGGCCCAGGGTGTTCCACGCAGAAAAGCATCTGATGTCGCTGCAGTGTCTTTGTGTTTGAACAGCTATTCGGGTTCCCGCACAACCGGACTTATTGGTAGTGATGTTGACAGTGTTATCTGTTGGTGAGAGTGTGAGAATAGATGCCCAGGTTTTTGTTCTCAGCTTTCCTAGTGTTTTAAGCAATTGTTCCATTGTGTCTTTTGCAGGGAGAGGTGTTTTTTCACTGTTGTGAAATCGTTTGGAGGTCTTTGTCAAGATAAGTATTAGCTTGCGTGCATACATTGAGCACTGAATTGGGCGGGTGTCAGGTGCTTGTTTCTGACTGCTGCAATGTGGAATAAAGTGCTGTCACTTTTCAAGAACTCTCCTTTTTGGTAAAGGAGCCTGTACTGAGGGTTTGTGGTGCTCAGGGAGGGAAGCATCCCTTTAGGGAGAAGGGAAGTGAGGCGTCAGGCAGGAAAAGTCTAGGACAACTTGTAAGAGCTGGATTCCTCTGTCTTTACAAGCGTCCTAACTGCCTTTCGTCTGCCCTGTTGCTGCTCTGGGTGGTTTTATGTGCTTGCTGAGCTCATGCCGTACCCAGGGTTAGATGGTTTCCTCACAGAGCAGCGTGTTCGTGGGCTGTTGGTTATTTGCTCTTGCAAACGAGAACCAGCTGACGGATAAGGGGCTGGGGGCAGCTTGTGGACTTGATAAGCAGGTGCTCCCTGAATCAGGGGTTTTATTCCTTATATCTTCTAATTCAGGTATTCTGTAGCTGCGGATGACTGTAAATTACCCCTATTTTTCTACTCCTCATCCCAATCAAGATCGGAGGCGAGCGTGGCTGCTCACCAGCCCAGGAAGGCTGGTGGTGAGGGAGGAGGTCTGTGCGCTGCATCCTCGCTTAACTGTGCCAGTTCGTAAGGAATCTGGCGCGGAAGGATGAAAGCGTCATATCCTTCTTCTCCTAGTGGAGAGTAGCAAGTCTACTGTTTGCTTAATGTGTAAAAGCTGGTCGTCTGTTGTTTCTGAGGCAAAACTTCTGGAGGCATCGTCCCCGATGCTAAATAGCCTGTAAAGCTTTTTGGTGGAATGAGTAGGAAGTTCTGCAAATGAAACTGCTCTGCTAAATGGCAGTGTCAGCTTCTAAATAACCCCCCTATCTCCTGATTTTTCAAGCGGTGGCAACTAAAACAACCGCGGCCTCTAGCTCGGGAGGTCCGTGAACCGTGGGCTGCCAGGAGGGAGAACCAGAGGAGGGGCTGTTCTGCACGTGCCCCGGCTGCAGGTTTTTCCCTGTGCATTGTTTTGCGAGCGCCGTCAGAATCAAAAGCCTCAGCCCGGTGGGTTGCTGAAGCGACAGTGAAACCTCTGCACGGTTTAAAAATCTGCTTCTAATCTGCGTGGTGTCCTGCGCGTGCTGAGCGAGAGGTGGTGGGACTCCAGACGCTGAGCTGAAACCCAGGAGGACGTGAAGGAGCGCACCATGGGTACACACCACACTCCGCTCATCCTCGCCCCTGCTTTCTCAACAGCAGAAAACCCAAATGGGCTGAGAAGGTGATTTCCAAAGCTATTTTGTTATTTAAGAATCTGAATTTAATTTTAAAAATGGGGTTAAGCTTCTTGTTCTTATGATGACCAAGTGAAATTGGAAAATGTCTGTAAAAAATTCAGATATCAGAAGTAACAGAAAACCAAACCTTTAGTTTAAGTTGCCATAAAATTTTAAAAAATCATGAATCAACCCATAAAATTAAGGCTGCAGATACTCTACGCATTATTATCTTGTAGCTACTGCAGCAGTGTTAGAGCAGCTATACACCAGTAATGAAGGGTTTGACTTTTTCAGTGAGTTTTGAACACAGAAGTTCCCTCACGTGGCGCGGCATCTCATCCGGCAGATCATCCCCCGGTTCCTTGGTCCTGCTCGTGGTGGTCTTCAGCAACTAGACCCACCGCTTCCACCGCCGCCGAGGGGAGATGGAGAGACCCTCATCACGCTCTGCCCCAGCGGCTCTGCCCCGGAGCACCGTGCGCTTGGGGACCTTCAAGCGGAGAAGGAGCGTGGACCCCCCTCGCTGCCCCATGCTCACGCCACGCTGGGCGCCGTGCCCAGAACATCGTGTTCCCCGGTCCCATGATTTAACCACACAATCATGTTTCCTCTTGAAGTTTTACAAAAGTACTTCACTAAGGCAAGTCCAGGTGGGTTGTGATGGGCTCCTGGGAAAGCCGGGGGCCAGGTGAGCTCTCTGCGTCGCTCAGCCCAGGCCCACAGGGACCACCAAACGCCCCCCGCCCCAGCTTGTCCCTGTGCTGGGGCGAGCGCAGCACCTCCTCCGCACAAGCCGCTGCCATCAGCCTCTTGCCAGCGCTGAACTGCACCCGCTGCCAACAGGAAACTTAAAGGCAACTTTTTTATTTATTTATTGCCAGGAGTGGTACTGTTGAACAGCCGGGCGCTTCCTCCCCACACCCGGGTCTTTATGGAGGCTGGGGTATTTATCTCGGACACATTAAGAGCCGTGCCCACCTGCGGTGTGAGCGTTTATAAATCCTGAGCAGCAAACACCAACAGAGCATCCAGGGCTCCAGAAGCAAAGGGACTGTTTTCTTTCACTCTCTTTCCGTTGTGGTTGTTGAGGAGTGGAAATGCTGCGACCTCAGAAGTCCAAAGCAGCTTGGGTCCCAACCCCAGGGTCCGGCCCACGGCGCAGCACACACTGTGCCGTGTCTCAGCATCCGCCAGGCCACGGCCGTGCATCCACCATCAGGACGTCCTGGCCTCCCCCCAGCACCGCCTGCCAGCGTGGCCACAACCCTCCCTCGGCCCCCGGCCACAGCCCTCCGCGGCTGCCACCACCCCACTCTTCTCACTAAGGAGCGCTTCCCACCCGTGTGTTAAAAAGAAACGGTGACTAACGATTATATAGCAATACTGATGTGTACAAGCTCTACACACTAAAGCCAGAGCCTGACACTGACTTTAGGAGGTTTATTATGGGGTTTATTAGACAGAGCTTCTTCACAGGGGACGGTCGGGGAGGGGAGGACAGCCAGGGCTTTTTAGTTCCTTCCTAATTTTGATAGAGAGTAGAAGATCACTCAGCAAGTGGCAAACTGAGCACAGTGATGGCAGCCGTTGGGCAGTCAGGGGGTGCGCTGCTCACTCGGTTTCTGCGTCGCTGTCGGGACCGAGGACATCGAGGGGCTGGACACGCAGCGAGTCGTAGTTGGGCGGGGGGGTGCCAGGCTCGGGGGGCAACGCCTCGTCCCTGGGGAGGGCACCCCCATCCTCGTGCTGGAAGCCCAGGTTGGTGTGAGCCTCCACCAGCTCCGACACCGTCGGGGGCGCGTCCGGGTACCGCGCCTGCGCCCGCTTCTGCTTCAGGCCCTTGCACCAGCCGATCACGTTAATGATGGTGATCCACAGCGAGTCGATGATGATTTCCCCAAACTCGATGAGGCACAGCACGGAGCCCCCCATCCAGAACCCGAACTGGCCTCCCAGGCTCGACAGCAGCCAGACGATCTGCGGGGAGGAGAGGGGAGTGAGCCGAGGCGGCGGAGCCTGGTCCCTCATCAGCCCCCACCGACCACCCTGAGTGCCGGAGCAGGGCCCCCAGCTCCTCCCTGCCGAGCCCCTCGCCTCGTGGGTGCTCCCTGGTGCTGCTTCGCAGTGACCTGCCCGGCGCCGGCCATTGGGGAGGGGAGGTGGCACTCACCGTCGTGGCGGCAGACTCCGAGATGGTGCGGTAGTTGTACTCCTGGAAGTAAATGTTCAGCTTGATGATCCCGTTTCTGTAAGAGACAAACGGCAGCTCAGAGCAGAGCCGGGCCGTGGGCATCCCGCGCCTCCACTCCAAGGGCTGCCCGTGGGAAGGTCCGCGCGCAGCCCGGACGGAGCGGCTCATGGGTGTCCACCGAAACGTCTGCCGGGCACATGGAAAAAGTCAAAAAGTGCCACTGACTTCGAAGGGGAAAGATGTGGTTCTGAAGTTCCTCCTGAAGAAGCATCTGGAAGCTGCTCTGGGGCTGTTTGCATTGCTTTTCCCAACTGCCCTGGCTGGTCCAGAGGGGCTGTCGCCCCCCCTCGGTGCCCTGCACCTCGTGTTCCCGTGTGCGCGCACAGAGCGGCTGCATCGCCGCCGACCGCCGTACAGGGGGCTTAGTCTGTGAAGCCATTTCCTGCTTCTCTGGTGTTTTTTTTTCCCTTTGGGGAAAAAATCTCCTCTTTTCTCCCTAATTCAGGGTTTAGGTTCTCAAAGGGTAACTGAGCAGCTGCCCTGATTTTGGTGCATCCCCCCCTGCTGCCACTGCTGTTGGCAGATTCAGAGCAGTACGAAGGGACGAACGTTATGATCCAGGAGCTGGACCCTGGTGGTTCCTAGCTCGAGAGCCTCCAGACTCCTGCCTGGGGCCAATGCGAGGTGCTGTGCTTAACGCCGATTTCACCTTAACTGCATGTGTGAGTTTGTCTGACCCAGATTGTCACTCTGGAGAGCAGAGGATACGCACGAAGCGCATTTCAGGTTCCCTTGATGTATCTTCCAGGCAAACATGGAAGATGTCCCGCCAGATCTTGCCCTCCCTTTGCATTAGCACACGTGTGCTCTGGCCCATGGCCAAGGCTCATGTTAATCCGATGTTAACAGGCTCAATGGAGAAGATAAAGCGGTTGTTCCTTTCGCTTACCTGTCCAGAGTCACATTTGTTGACATATCCCTTTCATAAGACAGAATATGGAAAATCCAGTCCTAGGAAAACAACACTTAGTCAGAACTGAGCGGAAGCATCCTCTCTGGGCACCCCCAGGGCAGGAACCCAAGGGTCTTGGTGCGGGACCCCCGGGGAGGAGGCGCCGCCGTGGGGGGGGTTCCCTCCTCCCATCTCGTGCCCTGGCGGCTGCTGTTTGCCTGGACGCTGAAAATGTGTAATTTAGCAAAGAGGCACTTGCCACCCGGACATTAGCTCTGAAAATACTGGGTGATTCACGTGGCTAAGAACAGGTAATTATTAATGAACGTTTCAAAACAAGAAGTCGGTGTTACCTCCGAAGCTTCTGAGGGCCAGTCTGCCATGGAGATGGTCATCTTGTACTGCGTGTCGCTGGAGAGAGGAAAGGAGAGCATTGGTACAGAAGTTTCCCCTCCCCTGAAGTCACTGGAACTTCAGTTCTCGTGCAGAAAAGCAGCCCTGCGTGGTTTGCTGCCATTTTAGAAAGGTCAGAATTGATGGGAGAGGAAACGCAGGATCCCCTCCGCCTTTACAGCTGCCAGAAATGGCGTAGGTACTTACTTGCATGTTTCCTTACAAGAGTCGATACAAATCTGCCTGTGTCTTATACTTGATCTCAGTGACGAATAGCAATATGCTGTTTGGTGAAAACAAAAAAACCAAAGCATCTGTTTAGATAAAGACCCCGCTTACTGGATTATATCAATTTCATTTAATAAAAATAGATATTTAGCTACGAGCCTGCTCCGCAGGTTTGCTGTCTTCCCCTCCAACCTTCCTTTCCTTGAGAAACTCGGGCAAAGCGGCCACGCAATTGAATAATAAATTAAAAATACATTTTAATTTTCTGCAGGCAGTTTCTACGGAGTCAGCTTGCCCGGTGTCAGTGTTTTCGGCACAGCCCTGCAGGGGTAGGAGGGCAGCTGCTGCCGGCTTCTGCTCGCCCAGGGAACACCGTTTCCCCCCCAGCCATACTCATCCTCGCGGGAGCCCATTGCCCCTGCTCGGACCAGTTTGTCTCTGAACTCTTCAGGCACAGAGGCCTGGAGCATCACCCCTTTTCCTCTTCCTTTGGTACCCAGAGGCTCCCATTACCTGCCCCGGCTGGAGGCAGCCGTCTGGGAGAGACCTGCCCCGGGGCAGCGCGGAAGCTGAGGTCCCTCAGCCCGTGGCCAGGACCAAGATTTCACCCCTTCTCCCCCAACACCGACGCCAACGGCCATGGGGAAACTGTACAAAAGCCAAAGCCATTCACCTGTTGCATTTATAATAGCAATAAATATAATAGCTCCCGCCCCTCCTGCCTGCCGGGACCCTGGGAAGGCTCTGCAATGAGTGTTGTTCGTGTTCTTACCCCAACCTGGGTTATCTTCGTTATTGCAATAATTTACCCCTTCAGGTAAAGGAAACATATAGTGACCACATCCACAGATTTCAATCATGTGATTTTGGAAACAAGAGCGCAGGCAAGCCTGAAAAAGGGAAGAGGGAGCTGCTTAGACGCGGGCTGAACCCCCCTGCCCGCCTCTGCGCTGCCAGAGTCTACACTGGCTGTGACAATTACTCGGCTCTGAGGTATTTTCTCATTTTTTGCATTGAACAGAGGATTTTGTGGCTGTACACAGAGAAGGTCGAAGCTGCAGAGGGAGCGGGTGCTGCCGGAGCCCACCCCTGCACGATGTCGTGATCCCATCCCATCCCTGCGTGACGGCATGATCCCATCCTCCAGTGTGCCCTGAGCATCCCGGGCGGCACAAATCACACTCCCTTTACAATGGTGAGAGGAGGCGAGCGGATAAGCTGCCGCGCGCAGAGTTGCGCTGCAGTTAGGGTTCTCCTTGTGATGCATTTTTACTGCTGCTCCTCCAGATTTTAAGGTACGTCCCGGTTGTGAGCTGCCGGCGGGTAAGTCACCTCGCGGGAGCAGAAGGGAACTCGGTGCCTGCTCCCGGTCGCACAAGAAACTGCTCATTTCTTAACTATTTAGGGCTTCGTGGAAGTAATAAGGAGTTTCCAAAAAGGAATAAAAACATTCTGTTACATCCATAGACGCTGCTGTTGTCTCCGGGCTTTATATGGTGTACCAAAAAAGGGCTGGTTTCCACTTTAAAGCCGGGACTCTAAAAATACTTCAACATAAAGAGCAGGTTTTAGAAATACAAATTATCCTATCTTGTGCATCTGCTTCTCTCCTTGGAAGGATTGCCGCCGCGGCTTCAGCAGCTGCCGTTAGCTCAGCGAGGCATGACGCTAATCACCTGAGATCGGAGCGGGATCCTGGATGAACCAGCGCACAAAGCAATAACAGAGTCTATGAAAAGATAATTAAATTTAACAGCTCCAGCTAGGTAGAACAACCCGAGAATTTCGGTGCGATACAGAACGCTTACAGAGTTCGCCGCCATCGGGGAGGGCTGGAAAAGCCCGATTTTGCTGAGAGGTCTCTGAAGTGACGTGAATTATGTGGACGCAGAACTCCAGCCAGCATTTAGCAACTTTTAAGTAATAATGCAATCATTTCGAGTATTTGCTGAAACGTTATACAAGCATCTCAAAAAGTAGGGTAAAGTGGTCCGATTGTTCTCATTATATAAAGGCAAGAAGGTTAAAACCCCCTGCTAAGACCGAAGCCCTCCCACTTGTCTGGGGTGTCTTCTTCAGGCTCTTGTAAATAACCCCCAAAATGCTTTTGATGTTTTCCTTATTGCCACCCTCCAGAAATGCTTCTCCCTTATGTTATGGCCTGTTACAAATTAACCAGTGCTTCATGTTTACACTATATTTTTCTACAGATTCAAGGTTTACAAACACTCAACTTTCTCATCCCGATTTTAAAGTGAGGAAAAAGGCAAAGGTCTGTCTTCATTTCCCACGCAAAACGAGCAGGCATTTTCAGGGTGAAAAAATGACTTAAAAGGCTTAAAAAGAGTAGGAGCGTTCAGGAGAGGAACCCCTCCTGTATATTTCTCTCCTGTCAGGGATAAATATGACTTGTGTACACAAAATACAAGCTGCTTTGCACACGGGAGGAATGTCATGGGGCACAAAAACTAAACCCCGGAGCCCAACAGTTCTCCAGAGAGCCCCGAGCAGCAGGAACCAGAACTGCTGGAAAGGGCTACCAAGGTGATCAGGGGACTGGAACACCTCTCTTAGGAAGAAAGGCTGAGGGATTTGGGTCTTTTTAGTCTGGAAAAAAGACGGCTCATCAATGCTTACAAATACTTAAAGGGTGGGTGTCAGGGGGATGGGGCCAAGCTCTTTTCAGTGGTGCCTGGGGACAGGACAAGGGGTAACGGGCACAAACTTGACCATAGGAAGTTCCACCTAAACGTGAGGAGGAACTTCTTTACCCTGAGGGTGGCAGAGCCCTGGCACAGGCTGCCCACGGAGGTGGTGGAGTCTCCGTATCTGGAGACATTCCAACCCCGCCTGGACGCGTTCCTGTGCCACCTGCTCTGGGTGACCCTGCTCTGGCAGGGGTTGGACTAGATGATCTCCAGAGGTCCCTTCCAACCCCGGCCATGCTGTGATTCTGTGAAAGGTGTCACATTAACGTCACAGCAAAAGCTTCCCAGAGCTGCAGTGACCGTTCCCGCTGCTGTCCTGGCTACGGCAACACACGCAGCTGTGGGGATTGCTCAACAAGCCCTTGAGTTTAGAGAATTTAGCCTGTTGGACATGGATAACAACTACAGCCTACCCAACAACTAGATCGACCCCTTGCTGGTTGATCTACCTATAATTAAAAGCTTTCAGCCAAGCATGGAAATCGTAGGGGGGAAGAAAGGTATTCTCACAGCTGAAAAAGTAATTAATTGCCTTAATGGTGTGGCATGAGCAGTTATTCTTTTTGAAGGAGAAAACCTGCTCTGCAGCCTCCTGTGGCTTTGGTGGGCAGCCGGCAGAGGAGAGCCGCTCCGCGTTCCCAACTGGACACGCTGGAAGGTGTCTTTTCCCGGTGTTTCCCACATTATTAAGGAACTGGCATTAGCCAAAGCTGTTGGGAGTTTCAGCCTGTTTCGGATGCTCTCCCCTGCACTTGCTGGCTCTGTCACCTTGGGGCGCCAGCAGTCAAAAAGGGGGGAAAAAACCAAAGAACCAGCAGGTTTTAAGGGACCAACATCCCAGGCGCACCCTGCGCTCGCTTTGCCTGGTTTTCGGGATGAGTGGGAACCCTCCACTTCAGCAAGCCGAGCTCTGAGGCCACGGGAAAGGACCAGCATTAAACTGCGCTCATATGTGGAGCTAAAAATACCTGCTTTTTTGTCTGCAAATTAGCACTTTGCTGGAAGGTCACCCAGGGCAGGGTCCCAGGTAACAGCAGAGACCCTGGGAGGTTTGCTGCGTTTCGGCTTTTGAGAAAATGACAGAAACGACCACTTTCCTCCCTCTCAAAATGAAACAAAATTCACACCTGACTAAGGGAACATCAACTGCGGATGCCCTTTCCTGGCCGTACGAGCTGTTTTGGTGTGAGAATGAAAACCGGAGATTACGCTAAACTGTGCCGCCTGCCAAGGCAATGTTCCTTATCTTTTGATGCAAGTCTGAATACCTGCATCGTTAGCTCTTCCTCCTGCAATACACAGTTATTTTCACTGGATCCACTGGGATAGTTTCCAAACCTGGGGCTACTGAGCGTTCAGACTCAAGTGGTGGTTTATTACCAGAAAAGAAGGTTCCTGTACTTAGGTTATGCTTTCTACTTTAGCATTGCTGATGCTCCAGGAACCCTGCGTGCTACTCAAAGATTTCAACTGCCTTGATGGTGTTTCCTAAACAGCCTTGTTTGATTTAAACAAACCCCGTGTTTTACCTGTATGGAATAGGAAGTATTATATTGGCTATAGAGATTTTTTACGGGGACATCAGACCCGTTCATGGTGCAGTCGCTGTAAGGATAGCCCATCCGTTCCAGTTCATCCTGAAAGAAAACCGAAAACAGCAAACTTCAGCAGCTAGCGCTCCTCCCCAGGGCCCTGGTGCCCGTTTTCTAGAGACTCTATAATTCCTGTATTCCCCGCTGGCTTTGAAAAAAAAATCCAAGAATCATAGGCGGCAGAGCTGAAGCAGCCCATTCCCCAGGGCCGGATCGCGGCAGGTGAGGCTGTTCAAGAGCGAGGCACCTTCTGGCATGCTAAAGGAAGAGGAAACAATGACCTGAGCTCAATATTTTGGCTTCAATAAAGCACTTTGCTGGGACAGTTACATAAAAGTCTCCATAAAGCGTTCCAGCCCCCAGCTAGCGTATACCTTGATTCTTTTGGTTTGAGCCAGTTCAGCCAAGACTTAAAACAAACTTGGTTGCAGTCCCATCAGATAACATTATTCTCAGACAATCTGCTCTAGAGGAATGCCACACATACCACTAACACGCCGATGGAGGTTTCCGTCCCGGCCATTGCATAGATGCCCTGATCCTTAAGGAAGGGGAAGCTCTTCTGTTGATGCAGCATGAGCCTGGCCCCGGCAGCGGATGACAGGTAGGGGATATAGTCCTGCTGGCTGATGTCCAGAATTAACTTCAGCCCTGGGATACCAGAAAAAAACACTCAGAAGAGGAATTGTATCGAAATGTGAGTCTTTGGGGAAAAAAAAAAAAAAAAAAAGAGTCTATTTTCTTCTCGCCGTGCGCAAAAACCTCCGTTCTGTGGGGAAAAGCCGGGGTCTGGCTGCCATTGCAGCCTTGTATGTGCATAAATACACAGGACGGCGAATCCACAGGATGGGAATATCTGATAGAATGTTCAGACGTTGCCTCAGATACTTCAGCTATCCAGATGTTGCACTTCTGCAAAGTAACACCTGTAGTGGCATCACTTGTTTCTACGTGGCACATTCCCCTTGTAGGGGTTTATCCCCTCCTGGAAAAGTTACTCCCTGCTGGAGCGCTCCAGAGACACAGAAATCATAGATCTGTTATATCTGACAGAAATGGCCACTGAGAGAAAGGATAACTCCCAGCTCTTCTGCTCCTTTAGCTCCTTCCCCCTTAGCAAAGCTCTCTCTTACCAAACTCAGCTCCAGGGTTGGAAGAATTCAAAGCCTCTTCGTCCATGCCCCAGTTAAAGATGTAGCAGTTCCCGTGGTCTGGGTGATA
Organism: Chroicocephalus ridibundus; assembly: GCF_963924245.1. NCBI lineage: Eukaryota > Metazoa > Chordata > Aves > Charadriiformes > Laridae > Chroicocephalus > Chroicocephalus ridibundus. Next base: position 49,783,964 of record NC_086291.1, on the reverse strand, counting down.
GATTTGGGTGAAATTCCTGGAAGAATCATGCACATAAACCCGTGACTCTCAGGCAGGACTAAAGGGTGGTAAAAGAATTAATCTGGTGGGACCGGTGCTTGGTGGTTAGGTCTGGGATTCACTTTAGATTGCTTGGTTTGTTGAACGCCTGTATAGAAATTTCAGCTGATATAATTTCAATCAATCTGCTGTTGAAAAAAAAAAAAAGCAAAGCAAGGTACCGGTGTGTACTGAGACACGGCCACTGGGGATAACGCTTTGTCGGAACATAAAGGACTCATCTGTCACACAGATGAGACAGAAATAATTGCTTGATCTGAGCAACGGTAACAGCTTTTGGCTGGTGTTATCTCTTGTTCTTTGATACTAATTCTCTCTTCCTCTCTGCAGGACTCCCTGCAGCCCGGGGTGCTGGCGTGCACTCATGTTTCTCAAAACTGTATGTATAAATTTGGCGTTCACAAGAAATAACGATGGTTAAAATGCATTTCTCAGAGCCCTGTGTAAAAAGAGGGGGGGGCTGTAACTGGGGGTTGTGCCAGGGGTACCCTGACTCAGCACCTGGGCTGGCAGCTGGGTATCGCTAAATACCCTGGGAAGGTCCCACGGATGCTGTTGGTATTGATACACTATGAGCAAAACAGCCCATCCAAAATAATACTCAAGCCAGCACTATCCCAAATTAACCCGTTTCATCCACGATCACATCCAGAAACCTTCTGGGAAATGTTGTTAGAGCCAAGGATCAGCAGAAATCTCTTTATCAACTGATGTATACCTCAAAAAGAGAAAAGAAAAAGGCTGTCACGCCTTTAGCATCCTGTACCATTCCTGATGGGACAGAAAAAGGCACAGAAGAAGGCAGGGAGCTCGGTATGTACCTACTTGTAGTTGCAGGGTTCGGCCCCATAGAGACACGCCAGGATCATGTCTTCTGCCTGGTAGCCCATCCTGATTCTCTCTTGCAGGGGGACTTTGGAGAGGATGCTGGTGGACTGCAGGATGTACCACTCCGTCACCGCCTGCGCCGCGCTGGTGAAGTTCCTGTAGGTGCAGTTGTCGGAGCCCTGATGGCTGCACTGGGGACACACAGCAGGCAGGTCTGAGCCTGTCCCATGTCGGGGGACAGCAGGAGAGATGTACGGCATGCACACCCTCTCCCTGCACGCTCGGCTTGGTGCCAGCCCTGCCTGCTGCTCCCGGGGGAACGAGGGAGGTATGGCCAGACAGGAGCTGCGGAGCCGGCTCTCACATCCGTATGTGCTTACAGATGGGTCCCTCCCCAGGGAGATTTCCCAGCTGAGCAGATTCTCCATCAGTCCCAGCGTTATCTCTGCAAGCTTACAGAAAATATCACTTTTTGGCCAATTCTATAAGGCTGGCGTTGCCCCAGCTTCCAAGGTCTGTTCAGGCAGAGTCCTTGGAGCCTCCGTGGGGCAGAGGGTGCGGGTTGTGAGACCACCATGTGCCTCTGCGTGAGGACCACAGCAGGAGAGGGACAGGGGCAGCAGCCGAAGCCTCTCCCTGGCATTTTGGGTGCCGGACCCAAGGAATTGGTGAAGGTGGCGGGGAGCCTGTGTGGAGCTCCTCTGCCCCGGCTGCGCTGGGCGACCCCAGAGCATGTACAGCATTGTCCCCTGCGCGGCCGGCAGGCTCCACTGACCAACGCTGTGCACAGCGCGGTTACTGCCCGTTGCCCACCAACTTTTCCAGCATCCCTCTCGCCAGAGGCTGACGGACCTGCTGGCAGGATCCACTCCATGCCTCTGACGCAGTGCTGGGCTGCTACGCACCGTCAGTCCTTTTTTCCGTGGGGCACCTGCTGATCATACTGATGTTACGCAGCTACGAAAAATTCACCACAGACTAACATAACATGGCTCCTTGCTGAGTTTCCTTTCCTTTAGGGAAGAATATTTAGGGTATGATCCTGCTGTATGCAGAAATCCAGCAGCTTCGGTCAGGTGTCTGGCTGTGTGGGGATCTGCGGGGGATCAGACACCCCTCTGATATTTAAAAAAACCTTAAGATGTCTCTGTGCTGCCTTCCTCAAAAAACCAAGCGAATGGCTCTGCAGCATTGAAATAACGTGCCATAACTTGCAAACTGCCCATGGGCTCCGCGTGCCCTGTACCGCGGGTGCCGCCAGCACGGGCAGCTCCGGGCCCCGGCCCAGCCGGACCAGAGCACCGAGGCAGAACGGCCACGGGCAGCTGGTGAGGAAGAGACTCTTCAAGATCAAGAGATCTCCATGCTGCAGCTCTGCCAAGATGCCCAGCGCTACCCGTCCCTTGTCCCTCCCCGTCTGCCTCCCGCGGGACCCCTCTCACCAGCTTCACCGCCAGCTTGTACTTCTTCTCTTCTGACGTCGCATTGGCTGGGGCAGGCGGAGGAGCCGTTTGGTTGCCCACAGCGGTTTGGTTGTCCACAGCGGTTTCATTGCCCGCAGCCATTTGGTTGCCCATGGCGGTTTCATTGCCCGCAGCCATTTGGTTGCCCACGGCGGTTTCATTGCCCACAGCCGTTTGGTTGCCCGCAGTGGTTTCATTGCCCGCAGTGGTTTGGTTGCCTGCAGTGCTTTGGTTGCCCGCAGCGCCTTGGTTGCTCTCAAAGATGTCCAGGATGACGGGGTTGTCTTTGTCGTGCTCGTCGATGAGGACCAGGGGTATCTGGTGCCAGAGCTCCAGGTCGAGCGGCGGGGAGATGTTCTCGCTGCTGTTCCCTGGTGTGGGCTGCAGGATCCTCTCCAGCGCCGCCTCGATAAGCCTGTCCAGTTCTTTCAGCAGATGCTTCACCTCTGAGTATCTGCAGGACAAAGAGCAGTTACCAAGCGATGTTAAGGTTGTGAGGACATGGAGCAGCTCCTCTGTTGCTCCGCTGGGCTGGACCTTCCTGGGGAGCTCAGATCCCTGCCTAAAGATTTACTGGAGAACGATGGGAGCTTCCATGCAGTGCATGGCCAGTTGGGACACGGGCATCCCAGCAGCCTCCAGCCATCTGTAAAACCAGCCGGAGGATAAACAGTGGGAGGATAAACAGCGAGAGGAAAACCAGCGAGAGTTCTGCGGCGGTGAACGGTGTTCTGTCAGTGCAGAACCGAATTGGTTGTATTTCGGTAATTCACTATAGTTTATGCAAAACCTCTCTAGCAAGCAGAGAGAAAAAGAACCAAATTCCTGTGTGTTGGTCGAGAGCATCTTGCCTTGGGCTACACTGTTGCATGGATATAAATTTGAAGCAACTCTAACAAAAATCAGTTGCTCCTCTGAAATTACAATCGAGTTATATCACTGCAGCTCCCAGCAGACACGACTGTTTAACCAGCTCTTAATGGCCGGAGCATGAGCGATAAGAGGTACGTTCATGGCGAGGAAGGAGAAAGAAAGGAATTGTGGGGAAAGATCGAGAGACTGATTTTCGTTGTGACAAGCGAGTTGAACTTCGAGTTTTCCCTGAGCCAGGGAAAGTTTGCAGGGAGGCAATAACCATCATTAGATTAACTGATACAGTAAGGAAAAGCAGGCGAACTCGCAGGCACACGAACGCTCCTCTGGACCTGAGCCGTTCACCCTTACATTGTTCTCCTTTATTTGGTTTTTAGTGACACTTTGGGAGTCAAAGGATCATTTTCATTAATATGACATCTGAGACAGGAACGGACCCACAGGCCCTTATGCTAGCAGTATAAAAATAAATCAATTAGGCAAAGAAAAACTTACTTGAAAGGGTTGGCATTGCAGACCGTGACCGCCGGGAACTTCATGGTCTTAAAGCCAATAGAGAGAGATGAGGTGACATTGTAGGAGAGGTAGGTGTTGATGAGGATACCCCACTGCCAGAAGACCAGAGAGGCAAAGAGCAAGGTTAGGAAGAACCAGATTAATTTCTTCTTGGGCCCCTCTTTGATGATGCGCTTCGGGCCGTGGGTGTTGGTGTTGTCGCAGTACCAGACCAGCAGCTCCTTGTAGGTGTAGCCAGGGCCCTTCTGCAGGCGGTGCAGCGCCCGAATGAAGTACTTCTTCAGGTTCATGCTGCTGTCTGCAGGTGGGAGAGGAGACATCAAAACAGCTAATCTGAGAGGCAGGGTTTGTATTACACCAAGTACACTTGTATGGTCAGCAAAGCAAAGGTGGAGTAGTTACGTGACGGCACGACCACGGTTTTATAGCCCGGGAGGAACTCAGGGCAGATGTTCTGCAGGGCCACGCCGTGGCAGGGGAATGGCATGGAGTCCTCCTGAGAGGGTACAAGGGGGAGGTTTGTGCTCCGCAGTTCCAAAAGTGGTGAATATTCTTGTCCTGTCCCTTCTAGGGTCGGTTTTGGCCTCACAGGAGTTAAATGACTTGGACCTGCTGGATATGGCTGTGCCTGCGGTGACCTGCCCAAGGACTGGCACCCCTGGGGGGCCCTGCAGACGTTGCAGTAAATAGAAAGACAACTTTTTAGGAAGTCAGTGTTTTGTGTGCAAGCTGGTATATCTCCAACATCGTCTGAAACCTTTGCCAACGTTAGATGGACCAAGCAGTACACGCACGAGCTGGTTTCAGGTAGAATTCAGGCTCACGGTGTTTAGGTTTCAAGCTAATATGGGGCTTAAGACAATTTTTCTTCAAAGTAAAAAGTATTACAGTGCACCAGGCTATCGGAGGGGGCAGGAGAAGAGGACCTGGAACCAGCAGCACCTTTCCCAGGACCAGGAATGCTGCTCGGTGCTGCTGCCCGCCAGAGGAAGGAAAACGGATTGTGTTTTTTTCACCAAATTCCTTTGTCTTTCAGATACTATCGGTATGCTTCCCCCGCTCATGTGAGGGATGCTGCATATTTTACATTCATATTGCGAGTAAATAGAACATTTTGTGCTGCTATTTTAAGGTGAGAATTTGTGTTACTAAATCTTAATATCCTGAGGCAGGATTTCAAAACAAACCCGAGTCAGCTGCTTAGAACATTTCTCCGCTTTAAACTGCGGGAGAACAGAATTAAAGATTAATGCTGCGTGTAACTCAGCATCCTAGAAGAAAGAGCGCTGAAATAATACAGCGATATTTCCCTAATGAGCAGCACTCAGCAATGCAGAAACTAGATTAACATGAAGTTACTTGTAGATCGACTACTACCAAAGGTACAAGAAGAAGCTGAAAGGTGCGCACAGCCCTCTTGGGGAGTGGGAGCAACTGTCTCTTTCTCACTTTTCAAAAAAAAAGGTAATACCGATTCATTGATTTATTGGCCAGATCTGCAAAATCTCCTGAGTAGTATATAGAGAGTTTGATAAAAGTATAAAACCAATAGATTTTGTGATGTCTCACCCCATGATGCAAAGAGAGACGACGACTTTCATTGCACGCCCTATTGCATGTCATGTTAGACGTAGCCTAACACCATGAGGTCTCCATGGGAGAGCACTTTGGAAAGAAGAAACTGCTGCTTCCCTCCAAGATTTGAGGGCAGGCTCTACTCTCATGTGAAAGCCTTTTATTCTCCAAGGAACACGTTTCCTGGGTCTCAGACCTGCCGGACCCCCAACCCACCAGCTCATCGTTGGCTCATTCTCCGTCAACTCGTGCCACAGAGGTTCTCACCCCCTGCTGCCTGCAGAAAGGTTTATTCACAGCTTACATTGCATCAGATGCTCGCTGCCTTTTGGGCAGGACTATAATGAAATCAGGAGGAACGCTGTCAGCCTCTGCTTAGTTACCCGCGGCTGGAGGGAAGATGTATAAAAGCTGGTGAGGGACTTTTTAGAACGTTGGGTAATGGTAGGACTAGAGGGAAAGGATCAAAACTAGAGATCGGTTGATTCAGATTAGACGTTAGGAAGAAGTTCTTCACCACGAGGGTGGTGAGACACTGGAACAGGTTGCCCAGAGAAGCTGTGGCTGCCCCATCCCTGGAAGTTTTTAAGGCCAGGCTGGACGGGGCTCTGAGTGACCTGATCTAGGGGGAGGTGTCCCTGCCCAGGGCAGGGGGTTGGAACTAGATGATCTTTAAGGTCCCTTCCAACCCTGACAATTCTATGATTCTATGTGAAACACACACGATGCATCTGCCCGAGCTTTCTGCTGCCGCGTGTGAACACCAACCCCTCTCGAGGCACAGCCCCAGGACAGCAGCGGCAAAATACATTTAAATCCAGAGAGACTAGCAAAGGCAAACTAGTAAATATTTTCTGCCTTTTAAGAAATCCAATAAAAGATTTAGATTAGATTAAAATTTAAAACACACTGGGCAAAATCCGGCCCGGCTGGACCTGACTGGCCGCATGCCCTGCAGCGTCTGTTTGCTCGGCTGTTACGGCCCGCTCCGGCCAAACACGGAGCGTGGGCTCCTGCCGAGAGGCTGAGACCTGCCACGGAGGCATCCCAGTTTGTCCTACAGATCTTCGTGGGTTGCTCATCAACCTGACATTGCTGGAAGAAGTTATTATTTCTTTTAAAATTGCTTCCCGAGGCTGAAGTTTAGCTTTTGTTCTCCCTGATGGCAATGGTGAGACACGCTTACAGGTTGAGGAGCGCGCACGGAGTAAAAGCTCTACTTTCATATCTGAGTAAAGTTAAAGATACTGAACAGCTAATTTTGATGCTGCTTTATCTCTGTTCACAGTTTTGCAGGAGTCATCGACACACTTGTTCTCCACCTTGAATTTATTTCCATTTAAATGAGTGCTCTTTGCAAAGCCACGGTATGCTTGCTAGCGATAGCAAGGGGAAGACGCTGTCCTTGGAAAGGAAGACCAGCTCCAAATCAGTTTTGAGCAAAGGCTGGAGTGCCTTCTAGATCGCTTTATCTCTTCACATCACCAACCATAAAAACACTGTGCTGAAGGGCAGCATTTTCACATTTTAAAGTCAGATTCAGGCCACATGGTGGAAAATAAGGCTAAACTAGTTTTTAGGTATGTTTTGAATGGGTTCAGAACTTTTTTCCCCCCAGTGTCAAAGCTACTGGACGTGTTCTTTCCAAGCACTGCTCCATCCCATGGTCCCACGGGACACCTGCCAGTGGGAGCGCAGGCAGAGGGATGGGGACGGGGATGGGGACGGCTGGAAGGGCATCCTCAGGCAGGATGCCTGCAGCATCCCCACCCCGCCATGAAAACACACAGATCCCAAAATTCAATAACGAGGCTAGCAAAGGTGTGCTGGCAATACAGCCAAGCAGACAGTCCCAGGTTTTGCAAGGGACATCTTAACACGGCAGCAGGGTGAAGGAGTCGGGTTTACTCTTCCTTTAGGCATAAGCTGTGCTTTTAAACAGGCCGTTCAAGAAAAGAAATGTGGCATTAAGCAAAAGCTGCGCTTGACTGTAGTCGGATGACTTTTTTTCCAATCTTTTTTCTCACTTTAAGAGTTTTCTTCTTACCTTTATTTCCAGAATGTTTCCAAATAGACTTCTTGTTTCTTTCTCGCTGCTGAAAGCCCCTTTGTGCAAGGCGCCTTGCCCGATTAGAAGCCAAAACCTCTGTTATTTGGGGGATTCCTTGCCCTGGGCACAGATGCTCAGTGCTCGGATGCTTTAGGTGTTCGGAGGGGGTTTGGTACTGGTTTTGGTGCCAGCCTGGAGCCTGTCCTGTTCTTCCCCATCAGCGGGCTGTACCTGGAGCAGAGGAGTGACAAGTGAGGGACGGCAAGACTTCCAGACGACCATCACCCCTTCCCAAAACTCCCACCAGAGAAAGGGAGCGGTGGCTGCGGTGGGACAGGAGCCGGCGAGGAGATCAGGGCTGGGGACTCACAAGGTGCTTCCCCCTTGATGGACGGACACGCAGCCCTGCTCCTGCTGGTGCGTGGCACATAGGGCAGTCTCACGGTTACAAAATCTGTCCCTGCTGCCACAGCGTGTGCTGCTCGAGGGCCCAGACACTTGGCAGCTCTCAGCTGCCGCTCACTGGTTTTATTTCTTGTTTGGCTGCTCCACTTCCAAGGCCCCGGTCAGGGAAGGGGAACACGCGCCCGTTAGGCTCCCTCACTCCTCTTCCTCCTTTGCATTTTTTATTGTCGCACTGCTCTGTTTGCAGAACTGGTCTTTAATGTGCAGATAAGAACTGACTTTGTCTCCTTTGCAGGTGGTTCCAGGGAACCGCCGCTGCTTCCCTTGCCACCTCCCTGCTGCCGTGCTTTGCCCTGGGCTGTCCCTTGTCAGCACCCTGGTGTCATCAAAAATGACTGTCAGGAGCTGACCCCGGGGACACGAGAGACCCCTGCGGTGCACAGGGTGTCACGTGCCCCTCTCCTGGCCGTACCCGCATCCCCGTGATGACCGAAGCCATCCTAAAAGCAGCCTGCTCCTGGTTCTGATGTGGTTTGCATTGTGCTGCGAAGGAGGCGTCCCCACCTTCCCCCAGCAGCCGTGGGTCCAGCCCTGCATCATCCCAGCATCATCCCAGGTGAAACTCCTCCACCTTACGGGTGAGATCAGACTCCCACGTTACGAAATGATTGTGTTGACTGTGTTGAACCTCCTCTGGGGTTTTCCTAGGGCAATTGCCACTTAAAGGAAATAAAGACATAAGCAAAAACTCAGCACGCTCCTGGAAGCTCCAGGGTGGTACCTTGGCTGCAAAACCACTCCAACACTACCGGGCCTGATACTGCAATTATTCAGTACTTTCTCTGCTGGGACACACAACAGTCATTCCTCTTTGATCATCAACTGTTCATCTGCCATCTTCTCCAGAGCCTGATGAAAAGACCTCGTTTTCCTAGAGAAAACATTTATGCTATCCAGTGGTATTTTTGCAAATTAGAGGAAATGTTTTTATTATATCACCGGTTTACAGGTTGGCAGTTGAAAGAGAAAAATGGAGCAGAAACGTCTCAGCGGGCAATAAAAGCCCTTCCTGAGCCCGGGGTCACAGGGTGCCCGGCAGATGCTTTGCCTCGCCGTTGTGTGTGACGAGAGAGCGGCGGCCGCTCGCAGCCACCAGGTCAGACACCCACAGCCGCCCCAATTCACGCAGGCGCCTCCGTGTGCCTAATCCCAACAGGCATGCGTACAGCACTCGAAGAGTATTTACAGTCTGGAAGTTTAGACAGCATTTGCCTGACTCTCTGTACTGTATGTTAGACGCTCCATCCCTTTTTCCCCTGCCTGTGTTTCCCGTGATGTCGCTGTCTCCTAGGACGATGACAAGCCTTACTCCTCACGTGCCAGTAAGGTCACATTTCTGAGAGTTAACTCTGCTGCTTGTGCAATGAACGACGTGAATCCTGGAACTTAGAGAGGAGCAAAACTCCTCTGCAACTCCCTCCACGCCCGCAGATCTCTTATTCTGCAATAAGGCCAGTGTCCCAGAGAGGGAGCATCCTCTGCCCTCACCCGGGAGGCAGCAGCCTGGGGTGGATGCCGCCTTTCCCACAAATACTGAGTGCGCTGTGGTTTGCTTCCATACCCTTTTAGCAGGGAGATTAAAGAAAACCCTGTGCAAACAGAGGTTAAATCATAGAATCATAGAATGGTTCAGGTCGGAAGGGACCTTAAAGATCATCTAGTTCCAACCCCCCTGCCATGGGGGGCCGTAAGAACGACTACACCAGGCCGCACAGTGCGCACATCCAGAATACCTGACGGGCGCGAAAACCCGCGCCGATGTTGGAAAAGCAGGCAGAGATCGGGCGACTCCCCGGCTGTATCGGTGCAGGGGGACACCGCGACCGAACTGAAGTTTTACATTCCAATTCCCCCCCACCCCGAAAAAAAAAGACAAACAACCCAAAAAACCAAACCAACAAAGGACCCCCCTTATTTTTCTCCCTCTATAAAAGTAGCTTAAAAGCGCATCCCCCACTGCAAGATGCAGGGGGGGAAAAACAGGATTAACGTTTAAATGCTGACATTTTATCTAACCCAAGCAGATCCTGCCCCACCGAGCCGGTCCCTTCGCCCGCGGGCATCCCTCCGGCGGCCGCTCGGGGCCGAAGGGACCGGCCATCCCCGACCCCTCTCCCTCTCCCCGGGTTCCCCCCCCGGTCCCTCCGTACCTGCCGCCCGCGCCGCTCCGGCAGCGCTCCCCGCTGAGAGCGGGACCGGCCCCGCCGCCTCCCCCCGCCCCAGTCCCGCCCCATCCCGCCCCCTTGTCATTGCACGACGGTGCATCCAAACCCTCCCTTCCCTTCTTCCTTTCAGCTGGAGTCGCTCCCGGAGGAGTCGTGGCTCCTCCAGGCTTCGTTGAAACCTTGCTTTAAGTTTGTTTGTTTTGTTTTGTTTTGTTTTTTCCCCCGCAATTTTAATTTTCTCCTAACGCCTCTCCAAGGAATTGCAGCCGCTTCTGCTGCTTCTATCCCGGTCCTACAAAAACCACGGGATCTTTGACCAGCGTGGGGTCAGAAGCACAAATCTCCCCGTAACGCCGCCCGCTCCCACTTCACAAGAGGCTGAGGAAGTTGTGCCTCCATCCCACTGCTGAGAGATGAGCACCTCTTGTTGGTTTTTTTTTTTTCCCCCCAAAAGAAGGAAAAGTCCTATTAGAGTGGCAGACGTGGGGGAAGGAGCGCTTGGGTCGTAGCTGGGATGCGGCCAGTCGCTTGGAAGGTGCAGGGACAATTTCGCAGCAGGACCAGGTCTTGTGGCCACTGCCCTGACCCCTGCGCTGCGGCAACTTAACGTGGGGCTCTCAGTCTGGTTTGAGATGTCCCAGGCACCAGGACATCACCTCGCTGCTTTGGCTTCCCTCGAGCCAGCCATCACCCAACATGTCCTGGCCCAAACCGTGAGACATGACAGGCCTTTGACACAGATTAAATAACTGCAGGTGAACCACACTAGTATTTTGAAACAATCTTATAATCCTTTTTTTTAAAGACCTTATAACATTTTTTTAGAAGATTTTTTTTTTTTTCCCTAAAAAAAGGCTCCCTGGGCAGCTGTGTTTACTATCAAGACAGCTGCTGGGCACGCTTTTCTGGCAGTGTTTTGTACACTGTGCATCTTTCAAGTATGAACTACGGAAGATGTTGATGCTTAAACAGAAGGGGCAGAACTCTGCCTCGGTGGCAGCAGCGGCAGGCTGTGCCTGAAAGGTGACGATCTCTTCCCAGGAAAAATGAGTTCTGCTTCCAGAAAATGACAAGGGAATTAAAAGACCGAGCAGCTCTTCTATTTGCTTCTGAGCGTGGAACACGAGCGGCTCGGATGGGGCTGGGTGCCCTCATGGGCACCCTCGTAGCCCGGTTGTCTGTGATTTTCACGGTGGTTAGCATGCGCTTTTGCATTTTATGACTTAATCTCAGTCTTACATGTCTTGCACGCTGATTCCTAGCGATCTCATAATTATCCCTCAGCGGGGGCTGGAGAGGCACACACCCCCACCATTTATTTTCTATATTTTCCTGCACTGGGGCCAGCCCACCGCATGCCGCGAGGTGGGATCCCTGAACCCAACGCTACTGTACAAACACGGTTTAGAGGTAAAACCTTGAGCATCTTGAGTGACTGTGGGAGACTTCAACTCCTCACCACAGAACAGTAAACATGTATAAACCTCCTCGGAACTATAAATCACCACAGAGCAGCAAAGCATTGTAAAAGGTAACGATGGCCTCTTGCTAGGAAAAGTAATCACAGGTTCTTGTTCAATCAGGACTTGGTCAGACTTTCCCAAATGTCCCCGTGTTTCGTCGTTTGGGAACAATTTTAAAATTTTTAAATTGCACGAGTGTACCTCCTACCATTATTGTCAGAAGTGGAATGCGGGGTTGTGTTTAAACAGTATTTCCAAGTGAAGCTAGAACGAACAGGTTGGATGGCGAGTACCAGGACTTACCCGGTTTCTAACCTCCGTCCTGTCAAAATAATTGCCCTTCTATTGCTACTTATTTCCCTGGAGAACAATGTCTGTTACCAGCACTGGCAGCTCTGACACTGAAAATAGAGCAGGCTGCATTTGTTCGCAGGTTGGAAACATCAGCTGGGAAGCCGGTGAAGCCAAACGACCTTGAATTTTGCTTGTCTTTGGGTTGTCTCTCTCACTTGCTTCGTGAGAAAGTTTATTTCGTAAGCAAAAACCTCCTGCTAAAAATACAGCTGAAAAACACCGTGGAAAGCTCTTCTGCACCCTGGGCATTGTGTTCCGAGCCGGGGTGTTGTGCTGGTGTGAGGCACCACTGACAGCAGCTAAATACAGCTGAGAAACTGGATACACGGGGCAAATCAGCCCAGAAAATAGCACCATTGGTTTCACCTATAGTGTTTTGAAAATATCAACCAGTCCTAAATTAATTTGGTAAAATGAAAATATTTTAACAGGGCTACCAAGACGATCAGGGGACTGGAGCACCTCTCTTAGGAAGAAAGGCTGAGGGATTTGGGTCTTTTTAGTCTGGAAAAAAGACGGCTGAGGGGGGATCTCATCAACGCTTACAAATACTTAAAGGGTGGGTGTCAGGAGGATGGGGCCAGGCTCTTTTCAGTGGTGCCCGGGGACAGGACAAGGGGTAACGGGCACAAACTTGACCATAGGAAGTTCCACCTAAACGTGAGGAGGAACTTCTTTACCCTGAGGGTGGCAGAGCCCTGGCACAGGCTGCCCAGAGAGGTGGTGGAGTCTCCGTGTCTGGAGACATTCCAACCCCGCCTGGACGCGTTCCTGTGCAACCTGCTCTGGGTGACCCTGCTCTGGCAGGGGTTGGACTAGATGATCTCCAGAGGTCCCTTCCAACCCCTGCCATGCTGTGATTCTGTAATGGTACCTGGAGTGGATACAAAGAAGACTGAAAAGGTTTTTTGGCTGTTTTTTAGGCCTGTATGTAAAGATGAAGATGAGCGGAGGTGCTTGTGCCAGAGCCCAACGTGGAGACCCAAGGACAGTTCTGAGGGGAGGAAATTGGCCCAAAATTACAACCTGTTTGCAGGACTGAGTTCAGGTCACTGGAAAAAAAACATATGACTCACTCATATCAGGTTGTGTGTGAATCTGCATTGCTTTTGGCCCAATTATGCCCTTCGGCACAGTGGCGGTGGGGAGTGAGGTCCCGGCGCGGGGTCACAGCCTGGCACAGCTGTGGTGGTGGTGGCCGTCAGACCTGAGGTCGCTCCTCAGTGCTCAGGGATTTAATGAAGATTTGAAAAAGCTCTTTGGGCTCCAGAAACAGGAGCGGAGCCGTGGCTTTGCTGTCCCGCATTGCCTGCCCGGCCTCTGCAGGAGTCCCCTCCCAGGTGGCCCCTGTCCCAGCCCGGGTGCCAGGATGGCGTGGCCAGTCACCCTACCCATGGCTGACGATAGGCACTGCCAGCGCACACTCACCCGCTAATTAGATTGCCATTTAGAAGGAGGTGCAAGATGTACGTGCTAAATATTAGTCATGTCTGCAGCCTGGCTTCCAGTCAGACGGCTCTGGGGTTTGCCGGCAGCCCTGCTGCCAGGGAAAAGCGCCCCGGTCCCCGTGGCCATCGCCCACCCTGGCTTGGTGGCCAGTGCTGCATCCCCGGCAGCGGGGAGGCTGCTCCTGCTCCATCACCCCACTCCCACGCAGGGTGCAAACAGGTTCATTCAGCACTTTAATTGCTGGGTTTATCAGGTGCACTTTCAGAGACACGCTGTCACTAAACAAAACAGAGTAATTTAGTTGTGACCAGTAAAATCACAGTCAAATGATAGCGAGCATCTCACCAGCCAACCTACACCGGTAACCGCTGCATATAAAACCTTTTTAACTGACCTCTGTTTGCGTTACAAAGATCAGGCAGTAAAACGGAGACTGGTTTTGTTTTACAAGCAGCAGAAGAGGGGAGGGAAGCGGCCACCCCCCGGCCCGGCTCCCGCACGCCTGGCACAGCACGGTCAGCCGGTGGCCACGGCACGGCTACTGGGAGCATGGCTCGGTCCGTGCCGGGGGATGATGCCACTGGGGTGGGGGTACGACTGCTCCGTGCGATTCTGCGAGCCGTGCTGTGGGCTCTGGAACGGGAGGGATGGGGCAAAGCCCAGCTCAGCACAGCTCCCTTCAGCCTGAGCATTAGTGACACTGATCATCGCGTCCCGACTCGTCCCGCCGAGGCTGGGCTCCTCTGAGACGGTGAAACCGAGCGGGCTCTCAGGCGTCAGCTCGTCATCGGTGGGGCTTCCCCAGGCCCGCTCCGTAACTAATTGGTGTGACGGGGAATTAGTTGCACTCATTTGCCTTTTAAGCCGTAGACAATTACTGGAAAAAACAACCAGCCTGCCACTACTCCAGCATCTAAAGACGCGGTAGATGTGGGTGGTCTCAAGCCCTGGGGGTGCCACACTGCCCCAGTACAGGCCAGCGAGTGCCAGCGCGGCGCCAGCGGGGACGGAACACCATAAAGATCCCCATGCGCCAGTGCTTTATGGTCCTCTCCCATGTCCTATGGTCCTGTGTTCTGGGGGAAATGTGAAATATTTTGTGACCAATGACTTTTTATAACAAGAATAAGAGCAGGGATGATTACCTTTGGTGATTATCCAGGGGAACAGGTTGTACCTTTCAGGATTCGTTATGTAAACTTGGGTGAGAAGGTCTTAAAACACAAGGGAGGAAGGTGCTGCAGCAAGAGGCGTTGTGAAAACAGTGTGATTCACCGTGGCTCTGGCCGGCACCTGCATTCAGCCACGCTTCGCGCTGATCGCATCTTCCCTGGGACTGCGGCACGTTCTAAATTGCGGGTGAATGAGTCGAGTGAACACACACGTTTTTCCACCTCTAGAAACAGATTCGGACAAAGTAGAAGGCGGAAGGTGACAGAAGTCACCCCGTATCAGGGTGGTGGATGGGGCTGGGCTTGTTCAGCTGCCTGGAGGTTCGCTCTCAGGCGGGCAGGAGGCGGGCAGGTCAGGGATGACACTGGTTCGTGTCACTTGACCTGACAGGGGCTTTGCTGGCGAGTGTCCCCTCCTGTGCTTCACGTCCCGCTGCTTTTGGGAACGCCGCCTGACGGCAAGGCTGCCAGGGCGAAAATTCCAACTGCAGTGGCTCAGGGCATGGCACCCAGGGGGATGTGGCACCCACCCAGCTCCTTCGGGAAGGGAAACTGAGGCAGAAGCATAAGACTGGGAGAGCCGAGACGGTGCAGGAGTGTTACAGGAAAGTGCCAAAGCACAGGTGATGATACCAGAGAGGACAAAACCCAGGAACATGCTGTCCGCGGCCCCGAGGGTGGGTGCGTTTCCCTGTTTATACCTTGGGCTGTGTTGCAACCGGGCCGGGGAGCAGCGCGGCTGCCGGCTCAGCGCCCCGAGCCTGGGCTGCTCTCGCCCAGGCCGAAGGGAAGAGCCCCGGTGCAGCACGGCCGGCTGCTGTGGAAACCCGCTGCACGGCATTCCGCCCTGCGCCGCAGGGGTGGCTGGCACAGCTCCTGCCCTCTGCCACCACCGCCACAACCATCCCCACCACCACTGCCCCCATCTCTGCCGCCACCGCCACCTTCACCGCCACCACCGCCACCCCAGGGCAAGGCTGTCCTGCGCCCCCACTGCTCAGGAGAGAGAGGAGTGGGATGAGTCGGATGGCTCCTCATGTGCTTTGGAGTGGGATGAGCAGATGAGTGGGATGAAAGGGATGTGGGAGAAAAGCCTTTGCTTTGGGAACAGACAGAGAAAGAGATTTCATAAAAAACCCAAGGGATTGGGGTGCTGTTGTTGCCAGAAAGTGTCAGTCACAAGAGAAAAGCGCTTTGGGAGCGATGCGGTTGGATAATTGTGCTGTTGCTTCAGCCCTGTGTTGAGGGCTGCAGCCCTGTGCTCATTTTGGGAGCAATGGTGTGGCCGGCAAGCGCAGCCCGAAGGCCGGCAGCCCCCACCCAGCGAGTGGCTGAGCAGAGCCCGGTGTGTGCCTGGGGCTCGCGGGGCCGGCCGGGCCGGGCTGGCAAGCGCGTCGGTTGGCGTGCGGGCAGAGCTGGGCGGGCGCGCGTGGGCGTCTGGCAGAGGAGACGGCTGTTGCCGTTGCTGCTCTGGGGAGCAACGCGGCATCGAGCCGCCAGAGATGTTGGGAGCGGTGGGGAGAGCCGGGACCAGAGCTGCCCCACGGCCGGAGCTCCCGACTCCAGGCTCCCGGCTCCAGGCTCCCCCTGCACAGGAGGGAAGTCCGATTTCTCAATGGGATTCTCCTCCTTCGTCCCGGGTCACACTCAGCCCCGACTCTCACTCTTCCCGGGGTTCGTCAGCCGTGACCAGCGCCGCCTGCCCAGCCCCGCTGACGGCGTTACCCGCCGGTGCTGGCAGAAGCGAGGGGAATCTGCGATGAGTCCACACCTCCCGGTCCATCCTGTTCGCAGGGAGATGCCGGCGTTGGGATTAGTGCCGGCGCCATGTCACGGCATGCCACTGCAGAGGGCAGCTGCTGCAATCACGGGTCACCCTCTGACTCACGCTTGCCTGAAACTGCTCCGGTGCTGCCACAGCTCGGGCCTGTGCTCGGGATGCTCTGGCTGTCGGCAGCTCTCCCAGCTGCTGGAAAACGCTTCCGCAAAGCGCCGAGCACAGACCGGGCAGGCGAGGATGGCTCAGCCGTGGTGTCTGGCAGTGGGGAATAGCTCCAGGGCCACATGGTGCTCACTGCCCTAGTGTCACCTGAGAGGGGCAGAGGGACTTTCAAGCCAAGGCAATGATTTTGTACAATAAAGTACCTTCCTGCCGGCACCCTCCGTATCGCATACCCAGTATGAGCCCCGGGAACAGCACTGGTCTGGGGCTCTCTGGCCGCAGCCTGGGGAAGTCGCTGCTGCGTGTTGAGAACGCCTGTTGCTTTAGTGTGTCATCCATGGGCTAAACGGGCTCTGGTGGCAGCCGCGGCTGTTGCTGGTGAGGCAGCACCTGTTCGGGAGGTAAAATTCAGACACCCACAATCTCCAGCTGTGCGTTCCAGCCTCCCGAGAGCTGCGCCTTATTGCGGGGCACAAGCAGAGGCTCAGAGCCCGAAAGGGTTTTCCATAGGCATGTGCTGGAGATGCCTTTCCCTGGCCCAGCCCCATTTACATTAATGAGGCATTTAAGTCCCAAACCTGTTTGTGGACCACTGCAATGTCACCCAGGTGGAAGGGGGCCCAGGCAGCCTTTAACCCTGTGGGTGCCGCCTGGCTGCATCTGCCGGGAGCAGCCTGGAGCCTCCAGCCCTTCGCTCTGGGGGAGGCTGGAGTCGTCCCTCCAGGCTGACATCCCCGGGGCTGCTGCACCCCGTGGGGCTGGGGGTGGTGGTGCTTGTCCAGCCGGGATTGGGAGGGGGCCGGGCTGCGTCTCAGATGTGTTTTCCAAGGAATCTGTGACACTGTTCCTTGTCACCCCCTGGGCAAGATTTTCATCCAGGTTGACCGGGAGACTGGATGCTCCCATTTTTCTCTTGACTACCAGATGAAATTTTGTCTGATAGGGAAACCACACATCCTTCCTGGATTAGGCTGTCCTGTCTTACAGTCACTTTTGTGCTGGCTGTTCGTGCCGAGCAGGGAAACAGGCAGAGTCAGGGTGAGAGTCTTGTTTTCCACCCAGGAAAAGCCTTTGCCCAGCAGTTTTGATTCTTGCAAGTACTACAGCAGCAAGTCCCGCTACTGCAGCTGGGGTTTGCCTCTGCACAGCTCGCCCTTCTCTCCACGATTTTCACGGCAGGTGTTATGCCAAAGGAGCCGGGAGCACTGGGAAAGCCTCCGGCAGGCGAGGCCAGCAGCGGGACTGGTGCCTGCTCTGTAAGTGCTTCCACCACAGCTCAGACGAACCAATCTCCAAACTCCTTGGAGCAGGACGAGAGCTCGCAGAGCCCTTGTAGTGCTCCTTTTTGGGGCGGGGTGGGGGGGGTAGCTCAGGACAGCTACAGAAATCGGGCACCCTGATGAGCAAAACACCTGAGCTGTTTGGATTGGGTTTGGTTGGGAAGGTTTTGCTGAAAAATACAGATTTGTCTGTTACGGGGCAATAGCGTATGAAGTGAAACAGAGCTTGTCCTGGGTATGGCCAGCAGACTCCATGACGGGGTGTATGGAGGTGTCCGTTCCCCATCAGGATGGGGAAGGGCCGGCAGGCTCTGTGCGTTTTCAAACCCCATTTCTGTCTGGGCATCACTTGCTGGGAGAGGCATCAGTGTTTTCCTGCCATCTGGCAAACCTTCTCTGTGCAACTGGATTTTCCTCCTCCTCAGCACCCCCCACACCGCCCGGCAGCTCCTCTGTCAGCCACAACTTTCTCCCCTCCGGCGGCGGCAGCTGCTGCTGGGAGCTGCGGAAGAGCCGAGCGAGGTTTTCCCACTGCTCCCAGGGGCTGGTCCCGGCGTGCAGGCAGCCTTTCCCCATGAGTCAGCGGCACCTGCCTGCTGCAGGTTTGTTTCGACACCTCTCCCCAGCCCGTCCTTTGCCCCAGCGCTGAGGCAGCGCTCTGCCTGCGATGCTGCCTGCACCTTCACCGCATTTTCGGGTACCGCAGCCGCTCCCTGCCGCCCCGCGGTGCCGGGAAGCCGAAAGCCATGGGTTTGCAGGGCTGGGGCCATCGACATCCCCACCAGAGAGCCTGGACACCATGATGGTGGCCATGACCAGTAGCAAGAGGCATGTCTGTCCCAGGAGGCGAGCAATGGGCTGCCGGCAAGTGGGGGGCTGCTGACTCAGAGCCCTGCCTGGGGCTCCCATCACACATCACGAGTACTGTCCCCATGGGAAGAGACCAAGGTCCCCACCTAACCCTCGGAGCAGCAGCTGCGGCAGCGGAGGAGGGGATATCGCCAAGCCACAAATTTTATTGCCTGTTGTTCCCATAAACTCCAAGCTGAGTTTCTCAAACGCTTTGAGTTTATGATGTTTAGTGTGTGTCAGACCTGGTTCTCATACTGTCCCAGGTAGTTTGCTGTGTCTAAGACGACTCAGGACTTCAATAGAGTTCAGTATTTAATTCTCAATGAAGTAATCCGTTTCTGTAGCTACTCCAGAGCTCTTTCTGCCTCCCAAGGATGATTCATCCAAGGAGAAAAGGTGCTGCGCCTGCCCTGAGAAGTAAATGCAAAAAGCACCTGCGGAAAACCTGTGCTTTTCCAAAGAGTTTAAAGCAACTGTTCATGCCAAAAAGCCCCCGGCAGGACACACGTCCCGTGTTATCCACCAGAGAGGCCCTACAGGCACGCTGCAGGGGAATGCTTTGCCCTCAATCACATATTTTCCTTATTAGAACTGCAGTTATCGGGTATAAAGTTTGACCAGTCAATACACCTACTTTCTTGCAGAATTAGCACCACTTGGTTTATTTTAAAAGGCTTTTGTTTTGCTCTGGAAAGCCTTTAAAAATGCAAGGCTTTCTGAAATCACCACTGGTTGAAGCGTCATCTGCATTACAGCTCGCACTGAGGTCTGGCTCTGCTCTGCTGCAAGGCTTTGTCTGCCTTGTGAATTCCCAGGGAAAGATCCGGGATCCAGCCTGCGGCATCCCTGCGACACCGCTTCTGGCTGCCACCGTGATGGGAATGATGGCCGCTGACGAGCATCGAGGACGCGGCCACCCTCGGAGGCCATGCCCCTTCAGCCCATCCCGAGCTGTGCCGGCTGCTGGTGCCTTCCCCAGCTGCAGGACCCAGGTGCAGTCGATGCCCCGGGCAGCAGCTGTGGGGGCTTTCCTTCCTTTCCAGGGGGGTGCCTGCTGATTTAACCCAGCTGCTGGGGCTGTAGGGCTGCTGGGAGAGGGGCAGAGTCACTTGAGCAGCATGAGAGGAAGAGGAGTCCCTGTGTGAGCAGTGGGGAGGGTCCTGTTCCCATTCTGGCAGCGAGGTGAGATCCCACAACCCCTCCTGGGCACTGCTGTGAGCAGCAGCGAGCAAGCCCTGCAGTCCCTGTGGAGAGCTGCAGTTTGTTGAGCACCCTTTCCCACACGGGTACAGACAAGGAACAGAAGAATTGTGGTAGGTCCCCCTTTGCAATGTTTGCTTGCTTTTCTCAGGGAGTTGTTTTGTTGCCCCCCTCCACTGACTCCAGTGTTCATAGGAGGCTGTGCTTTGTAAGAGACCGAGCCAAAACTGACCCTAGCAACTATCTGTATGAACATCTTTAGGTGTTACTGAGCCAAACCAGCTCCTATATAAAGAAGCAACAAACTGGAAAGAAAGGAGCTTATTGTAAGACACTCTCTAGCTCTGAAGTTTGCTGTTATTTCCACCACTGCTGTAGTCCTGACAGCTCACACCTGCGATGCCAAGGGGAAGGTGGCCCTGGTGTGCATGTGCCTTTTGTAGGGTACCACAGTGTTTTTTCTCTAGGCCTGTTGCAAATGGGGCAGGTCTAGCATAAGGAGTGCTGTTATTAGTTGGTGCTGTGTCAGAGAGGTGATGGGGACAAGCAGCGGTTTGTTCTGAGCACCTCACCTTCGTGCGCTAGAGAAGGGGCAGTGGGGCAGAGAAACCCTAATTATCGCTTCTCCTCTGTTCTCCAAGGGACTGTCCGGGAGAGGAACTGTCTGGGGACACCTGAGGTTCCAGCATTTTTGGTCACCTTGCTGGCTAATGCTGCTTTCTCACCCACTTGCAGCCCTGGCTCTCCCAGCCAGGTGGGGCAGCACCCTGCCACGCAGCCCCTCCTCTGCAGAGGAGTCCTGGGCGCCTGGCTGGGGGGCGCAGTGCTGCTGAGCACCTGGCAGCCCCAGGGCAGGCACAAGCAAGTCCCATAATCTCTTGAGATGCCTGGAAGTAACTCGCATACTGATAACTTAAAAAAAAAAATAATAAAAGAAGGCAAGCAATTATTAAAAAATATATCTTTATTTTTTTCAGTTTATCAGCTATTTAAATAATCCAGATAAAATATGTTTTATTGCACATTAAAGAACCTTTCTGGATTCTCACTGTCCTATATAAAATAAGCTTATGTAGAGAAAGGAAAAGACAGACATTCTTACTTAGACACACACACACACTCTCAATCGCTCTTGCTCTACAAAAACCCTAAGCAGCCAACCTGGTGTAGGCTATATTCATCCTCAACGTCTCTACAGTGTGCTCTGGGCAGCTAAGAATCGGCTACGGCAGGAAAGAGGCAGGCGCAGGACTGGGAGCGAGGGGAGACGTGTTGTCACCGCAGCTGGGTGCCCCTGAGGTCTCCCCACAGGCAGCCTCTGCGGTGCAGGGAGGGACCGGCATGGTGCAAGTGGCACGGCTCGGTGCACTAGAGGCAAAATGCGGGTGTTGAGGCAGCACGGTGGAATGGAGGGGGTGTAAGCGAGGCGGAGGACGTACCGGTGGGGGAGAGGTACCCTCTGGCCACCTCCCTGCAGGGCTGTGTGTGGTGCCCAAGGCAGCTCCAGCCGCTGCTGCAGCCTCGCGTGGCTCCGGCCCTTCCCTGGGCCCTGCCAGCTCCAGGGTGGTGAACTGGGCACCTGCAGGAGGGAAGCCCTTGCCTGGGGTTGAGCAGGAAAAGAGCAGCCACCTCCCTTTCAGGCTTCTGGGAAGTCACGTGGGGCCGAGGCCATGCGCTGCTTAACGAGCTCCTCTGAGGTTACGTTTAATGGAAGGCTTGAGCGATGTAAAATGAAACAAGCTTGCAGAGCATGCAGCTCATTATTGCAATTCGAATTAGATTTCATGCCCTTTTCAGATGATTCTTTTGGGATGACTTACATTTTCCTACTTGAGCTCTGTAATGACTTCCTCTACGAGCACATCTATAGCTATCCTAACTTTCCACCTCAGAACAAAGGGCTCCTCAGGCCACCTTTGGAATCAAAATTCAAGTTGAGAGCTTTCTTTTTATCCTTTTTGTGCTCTTCCCAAATCTCTGTCATTCCCCTTCCTACAAATGTCATGCTGCGTTCCTGAAAGCCCTGGGTTTTTCCCACAAGTCAAGCCACACAGCAGAGAGCAATTAGCATTAATACTCAATGTGGCATCAATCTTCTGCTGTGGAGTAATTCCTGCCCACTTGCAATGGGGTGTGTGCAGTTGGTTGCTAATGTATGCCTCTGTCTGGCAAGACATCCCAGCTCAGCGCCACATCCTGCTCCAGCCGTCTCCTGCAACGATTAACTTGAGAACTGATGTTGCTTGAAGTTCCTAATGTCTCTGAGCCCTTGGCTTTTGTGTCTGAGCTTTGCTCAGAGAAGCTTTGACTGCAAGTTCAATCCCTGAATAAGGGTCTGACTCAACAGCCCTTCAGTGCTCGTCTGGATGCGTGCCTTTCACCCCTGGACGCGTGGGCCCAGCACCCACCTCTTATTTTGGCACCTGGATGGGTGGATAAATAAGCATCAGTGTTGCCCAACCTCTAGTGTATCGGGCAGCTGCTCTGTGAAGGCAGTCTCTAGCCGCAAAGTGCTGTAATTAGGGGGGGGAGTCCTGGGTAAGGGGTTGTCCTGGGGCAGCGGCAGGCGGAGGGCGGTGTTGAAGGTGGGCAGGTCCTCATCGATGCAGACTGGGTTATCGTGGCCCTGCCTCTCCAGATCGCCGGCCTCCGGTGGCTTCCCCGACCGGTCCCTTTTTCGGTCATTCCACCATTTCTTTGCCCTTTGCCATTGGTGCCGCATTACGATGGAAAGGGAATCAATGAAGAAGACCTCGACGATCTCAATGACGCAAACGACCGAGCAGCTCATCCAAAGGCCCAGCTGGCCTCCGAAGTTGGAAAGAAGAATGACAAGCTGGAAGAGAAGACAGCACAAGGTTATCGGCTCCTGCGGACACTGGACGTGCGTCCACAGCACCGTTATGGCATGCAGGGAGGCTGCCCCAAGCTGGGGCACCCAGGGTTTGCTGTGAGCGCTACCAAATGCAGTGGGCCCTTCCTCTGCTGCTCAGAGCTGCGCTGACTGCAGGCAGCCCAGATTGAGATGGGACAATTTGAAAAGCGGCGTCAGATAAAAGGGCTGCAAAGGGCAGGACTGGGTGCCCTGGGGTGCATCATCCGTGGATGGTTTCCTGCCCCTGCCTGGATGGGACCACTCCCCCGGCCAGACGAAAACTTCCAGCCTGTCTGGGAGGAAGAGCCGCGTCTTCCTGGGGCTGAGCGGGGAACTGCTGCGCTCACGTACCGTGTTGGCAGGATTCTCCGAAATGAATCTCTCGTTCAGGTCTTTGTAAAACACCATGAGGTTTGCGAGGTCCGTCCTGAGAGGAGAAACCGAAGGCAAGCTGAGGTTTAGTAAAACAATAACATGAAACATACTGAAAAACTATGCAAATAACCAGTTGGACCAGTAGGGTTGGGCTGCTCTAAGGGAACTTTTTTCCCAATTGCCATCATTAGGGCTGCTGAGATTATATCGGAGCTTGAGGTGCAAGCTAGCAATGGACTTACTTGTTCAGTTTCTTATTGATTTTTTGCCCTTTGTCCCAAGAGAGAACTCGAAGCATCCAGTCCTGGAAAAAATACAGAAAATACTGCTATAGTTGTGTGCGCTTGTGTAGAAATCCCCTGGAAAGGGAGCTCACGCTCCACACCTCCTCGGACCAGCTTGGGTGCCAAAACTGAATGTGAATGATGGGCCAGCTGTCCCTGAGGGGATGTCCCAGTTCACAAGCCAAATTTTAGTTTAATGGTCAACTCCTGGAGGGGAAGCCCTGACCTGGACACTACAGACTGAGCCTCTGGGAGGAGCGCCATTGAAGTGCTAACTAATACCCCAGGGGCCCCCTGCTTCTGCACTGAACCTCTGGGCTTATTTAATGCCTTGTTGTGCCGTGCCGCAGGCAGGGCTGAGCGCAACTAGGAACTGACCTCTGACACGGTGGATGGCCACTGGGCGATGCTGGTGGTGAGCGCCCACTCCTTGAAGCTGGAGAGAAAAGCAGGCTGTCAATTGTGAGCTCCAACTCCCAGGCACACACAGCATTTTACCTCTGGTTGTGGGTAGGACTTACCTGCAGGCGTCTTTGCAGATTTGCTGGCAGCCCAGCTGCTCCTTCACAAACTTTTCGTGCAGTCTGTAGTAGCAGTACACTGCAAGAAAGGAGCAGGACAATGAGTATGAGAAGCCAGGAAGAAAAACAATGACTTTTTGCTACCTGTGCTGGAGTGGGGTTTCTGGAGTGCAGGTGGCCTTTGTGGCCATCACCTTCGTGGTGGGGATAAAAAGATTTACCCTATAAATATTGCAAAATACTCTTGAGAAGTGGCTGTCACTTGCTATAGGCGTGAATAATTGCCTCACCTGGTCAAGTCCTCCACTCAACACTTCAGTGGTGTGATGTGTGCAAATGACAAGCAATTAGGAAAACTGTCAGAAACAAGTCAATCTAAACAAGAGAGGCAGTTTCAGGCTCTGTGGTATGGGGTCTTAAGTAGTCTAAGGGAGATTCGCCTCTTCCTAGCATGCTGTCTGGCTTGGATGGGTGCTGGGTGCAGGTAGGGCTGTGCCAACTGGGGACGGTGCTGTGGAGGGATGTGGCTGGCAGTGGGTGGTTGAGGCGCGTGCAGTGCAGGAGGTGTTTGAATACTTACTCCAGTTGGGGTTTTTCTTGTAGTTGCAGTACTCCGCCCCAGCAGGTAAGGGCTGCGCGTACTGGGCACAGCCACATGAGTCCACCATGGCCTTCTGAAAGCAGGAGTGCAGGCAAATCTGGGGGACATAAACAAAGAGCTGGTGTCTAAGAAGCACAGGCCACTGTGCTTCTGCAACGCTAAGGTTCAGGCTCAAATGCACCTAAAACCATCCTCTGTTTATGACAGTAGCAATAGGATGGGAATCCCATTTCCCTGGGCCTTCAGGCTCTGTTGCTAGTGAATACAAATACAGGCAGAAAGTGTCATGGAGGGTTTAGGGTCCAGTGCAAGAAATAAGAATAAAATCCTCTCTGAGGGGGGGTTCTGTGAATGCGCCCATTTTCCCTATAGCCATCAAAAGCTTCAGTGTTGCAGTTGCTCCTTCTATAGCTAAGGAGGCTTTTGATGTGCCATGGCACATGGTCCATGAATCAACAACTAGGTGTGAGAAGTGACTCACTGGTGAACATGGTCACAGCTTTGACCAAATTTTGTTGCTACATATTTGGAGACCTGAAGTTGCAAGGATTAATAGGGCAGTAGAGACAGTGTTTTGTGCTAAAACACTTAATCGGTTTGAACAAGCAGGAACTGAACTTCTCTTTTGGAAATCTCACTCGTCAAGCCTTTTGGTCCCAGTCCCAGCCCTTGTTAGTCCCAGTTTCGGTGAAGTACTGTTATTAAAAACCTGACATAATGCCTGTGTGATCCTACCTGGCAATACATCACAGCAGGTTTCGGGTATAATACCCCATAAAATAAAAATCCAGCTTAGGCACAGGCTTTGCAGTAGGCAGCAGCTAATACAATTATAATTCAAGGGGAGAGTGACAGAACAACTGACACTCTCCAAGAGGACCCAATTACAAAAACCATGTAAAATTAGTGGAAACTTACTCTGCAAACAAACATCCTGCTATCTGGATACTGATTAGATGGTATCTGTTATTCTTGGAGTCCTAAAGGTCACAATTTCTGGCTTCAAGGGTTACTAAGCTGCAACATTTACTTGGCCAATATTTTCCAGTCTCACATTGCTTGAAAATTGCCTAATGAGCTAATGTTCTCTCTTTATCTAACAGGGTGCCTAAGGGAACTTCAAACATGAACCACTTAGGAATAAAACTTGGATTTTAAAAAGTGCTGTGGCATTTTACATCAGTGGTTAAAAGCAGCGACCCTGTGCCTGGACTGCTCAAAATCTCAGATTCTGAACTACGCGATATCGTAGAGCTTTTTATAAAGGTAGCTTTCAAGCAACTGATAAAAACAAATGAAACGTATTTACCTGGAGTGAGTAGCTCTTGTTGTAGAGATTTTCTACTGGTATGTCAGCACCAGTCTCCGTACAGTCACTGTAGGGTTTGCTCAGCTTGCGAGACCGAGTCTGAGAACCAAAAAAGAACAAATCTTGTTTTTTGGAGTTCACAGAGAAACCAAAGTATTAGGCGGCAGTTCATCAAGATTCTGAAACTGTAAGTGATGGGGCAGGTTTGAACAGTATGTTTACCTTTTGCCATCTCAAGTGATTTGTCAGTCACTTGTCAAAACAAGGGCTTTTTTTGTTTTTAATATCCATTTCCCAAAGCACTGCTCCGGCTGGATTATCTGCTCTCTTCCTTGAAAACCTCTGCAGGAACGCAGAGATGGTGTAATTGTAACAGTGAGGACTTTTCAAAGCAGAGTAACTTGTGCATATGTTTTCTATCATTACCAAGTCCTAGAGGCTATGCATCCTTTATCCTGGATGTGTGTTTGTGTTTTGAGGGAAGGGGGGTTTTTGGTTGGGGATTTTTGGGGGTGTTTTTCTTTCTGAAGACCAACACCTTCCTGAGCTGTTGTTGCACTGGCCGCTCCTGTTCCGTGGGTAAAACAGCACTTCAGGCTCCGCTAGTGCTCAGCACCTCTCTAAAATCACTTTAAATCAAATGTTTATATCTCCTTCAGGACTTTTTCCAGGTACTGCTTTGACCCTTCCTCTCCGATGAATGCTAACACCTTTTCCCGTTCTGCAATCTCTGTCTGGAGAAAAGAGCTCTGAAATGCCAAGTGCTGCGCCTGCAAGGTCTGCTGAAACCAGGGCTGGGAGCCTCCAAATTCACTAGACCTGATTCCAGTTACGTTGGCTGCTTCCTGCAGACTGCCTTACCCGGCTCAGCCCTAAACCCTGACTATCTTTCTGCAGTAATTATCCACTTTATAACAAAGAAAATGGCCTGAAACCACAAGAAACATGATCCATTTAAGTATCCATTCACCTATCTTTCTCTACAGAGTTTAAAATTAGGGGCTGATCCTACAAAGGATCAATTTAGTAGGAACCTGAGAAACGCCTGCTTACCTTTAAGACACTGACTACAAATCTACAGGTTACTGAGGTCAAACCTGATAGCGAGCATTACCATTTTTGTCTGCAGCAATGGAAGGCTACGGGCATTTACGGTGCACGTCAGCTCTCTTAGAAAGATGCTCAAATCTCTCTTTGGAGGGAACGCAGAAATAACATGATTTCAATATTAGAGATGGATTACTTCTGAAAACCGAATGAAATCAGCTTTTAACATGCTTTTAACTTCTGCAGACAACCTAATGCCAGGACACCTGCCCCTGTCTGCTGCTGTATCTTCTAGCAGATGATAGATCCTTTCTATAGATTTTTTTGTTGTTGTTGTTGTAGCTTATACTCCTACAAAAGCTTACTTGTTCATTCAGGTACCGAAATAATTTCCAAACTAAATATTTAACTAAAGCACTGAAACTCCTACCAAGCAATGCCTTGTTTGCATTCCAAACATCTTGGAATATTTTTGGAGGTGGGGGGGGGAAGTCCTAGTACACAGCAGAAATACATAAGCGATAACCTAGACACTGACGTTTGCATTTGGAAAACAGCAACTGCCACGCTCAAGCCTGTAGCTTGAGCCTGTCCACTGTGTCCTCCTGAATATATTTGGATGTGGGTACAAGGACTGATCCAGCACCTCGGTGGTGCAGTCCTGCCAGATAATCGTAACTCCCCCTCCGCAGGGTCTCTGGAGTCTTCCGTTACTGGCAGTACAGTGATCACCAGCTTTTGTTTTGAGCCTAGAAATTGTGTCCGGCTTCTATTTTGGCTGGTACTTTAGGATGCAATCAGATTGCTTCCTCATGCCAAATCTTTTAAACATAGCCACCGAGATAAGCTCAGTCTTGTTTTTTATGCTATGTGCAACAGTCCAAATCTACTGTGCCAGGAAAATATTACATTAAATATTGAGACTCTGCCTGCAGTGACTTTCTCCTGCACGGTGTAATAGTTATAAAGGAAATAGTCTTGTGAGACTTTTGCCTCCTTTACACCGTTCTGGTTCTGATACCTTCTCCTCGCTTTTTGTTTGTCAGGTAGCATTTATCCCCACTGGTTAGACCAAGCAGTTGTTGCCACAGCTTTCCAGACAGCTGGAAGATAGTTAACTATTTGCGCATTTTAAAAACCATCAGTCCTGTTTTTAATGTCTTTTCTAATGCGTGGACTATCTAGATCTGGCACACCCAGCCAGGGCAGATAAGCAGGCTGGCTGATACATTTGACCCAACCATCAGTGAAGAAAAGGCAGAACTAAAACGCTCACTTAACAGCCCATCCAGATGAAAGAGGAAAGTCTGGCTTGCCAGATGGCACTGCTTTCACTTCTCTACCACGGAAAGGAGCCCCTTGGGTCAAAAGCCTCCCCTGCACTACACTAATTGGGGAAATCTGGAGCTTCAGCCCTCCCTGCCCCTGCTGACAGCAAAGGCAAGACACTTCACTGAGCTAACAAAGGCAGAGTCACTGCCCACAAGCTTTTCTTTACAGCTGGGATAGCAAGAAACCCAGCAAAACGACTTACACCCACAAAACAGTTAAATGGGTTGCTCTGCAGCCGTCTCTACGGACCTGACCCTAACGCGGGTTACCCGCAGCTCAAGCTCGTTCTCTTCCACCCCCGGAACCTGCGTGGGATGCAAACCCGTCTGCTTATTGCTAAAGTGAAACAGGTCACTTGACAACACGTTTCTGTGGTTTGGATTTTGCTGTGAAAACAAAACAAAGAAATCCCCTGGAAAGCCAAGGGGTTGGAGAACAAACAAAATCCCGGTAGCCGTTTGGTTTATGAAGACCTGATTTTCCTACAGTCTCCGTGCAAAAGGAAACTTTGTTGAGAGAAGCGCTACCACAGGATTTTCCTCGGAATGCTTCAGCTGCTCGTGTGAGGTATTAGATGCCCTCCAGCTACTGGCTACGTTCAAACATCCTATCGGTTCACATTTACATCTGTTTCAAGGAAAAGGCACCCTGCAACTGGAAACAAGATTGCTGTCACTCACAAAGTGCATCCCTATGGAGGTGGCTGCTGCAGTCTCAATTTCTGTGCCGATGTCTTCAATGAAGGGATATTCGTTTTGGTCGTGGACGATGATCTTGGCTCCTGTTGATGTCACCAGGAAGGGGTTGTAGTCTGCTTCATCTATATACAGAACAACTTGCAATCCTGAAGAACAGAGGCCAAGGCAGGAGCAGAGTTACACCAGAACCCAGAGACATTTTTTTTCTGGTTAGGAAGGGCAACACAGTTTACTTAATATTATCTGGCCTGAAGCAGAACTCTAACAACCAAGCAAAGCCTTTGCAGTGCTAGACTGAGACACTTGCAGCAAGTAATGTCCCTCCACAGCCCCAAGTACAGCAAACAAATAATGTCTTGGTAGAACGAGGCTGAAACTTACTTTAAAAAGTTATATAACTGGGAAGCAGTAATTTCAGATGGAAAACATTAGTGATGCAATGATATTATCTT
This sequence comes from Chroicocephalus ridibundus, assembly GCF_963924245.1. Classification (NCBI taxonomy): domain Eukaryota; kingdom Metazoa; phylum Chordata; class Aves; order Charadriiformes; family Laridae; genus Chroicocephalus; species Chroicocephalus ridibundus. The sequence continues at coordinate 49,754,763 of NC_086291.1, read as the reverse complement.
TGTATTCTCTGGCAATAGTTTGCACTAGTTCAAACAAGCATTTCCCCAATCAGCTTGCACATCTAGAGCCAACACATCAATCACTCTCCAGTAGGATCCAGTTCGCTGAACCGCTTGTTATCTAACAGTTCCTCTGCAAACTCGGTTTCCTTACCGTACTCGCTGCCTCCGGTCGAGGTGCTCAGGATCGTCCCGTTCTCTCCACTGTTGAAGGTATAGCAATTGCCATGCAGGGGATGATGGAAACGAGTGAAGTGCCTGAAAGAAAGAAAATATTGTTACATTGCCCTCTGCAGTTTTAACTGACTGTGGGAGAAAATCAACAGATTTAGGCTTTTTGTTTTGGCAGAGACATAGCAAGACTGGATTTTTTTTTTTTTTTTTTGGCAAGCAATTTATTTTGCTGAAAAGCGTGGGTCTTTTTCTTGAAACTGCATCATATATGATCTGGTTTAATAGCATCGGAAAATTAAAAGTTTAGGAGGTTTTCATGTGGGAATGGGGGCTGAGGGGGTGGAGAAGCAGATTTATAGAACTAGCAGGAAGGTGGCAGTGGAGGGGACGGAGTCCTCTTTCATTCAACAGCCAAGCGTCTAAAGGAACACAAATCTTCATTTTTCAGAAAAGATGTCATAGCTACCGTCATGCAGGGGAGGCTGAGGACACACCCTCGTGATTCAAGCCCATTCATGTCTTTCCTGTGAACATCTCCTCCCACTTCAGCAAATGCCTTCATTCCAAGAAAAGATGTTATTTATGCATTTGCAGGATTACAGACCCAAGCAAAATGCCTTCAGTAACGATTCAGCGATACCTGCTAAATTCAGAGTTACAGCGCAGCTTGCTTTGCGCATGGCAGTGGGGAAATCGCTAAACCTGTGTACAAGTGCAATCTCATCCCCACAACTGTTATCCCCAGCATGAAGGGATGGCACTCCTGCTACCAGGACACACAAGAATTTCACTGCCACAATCATAAGCAGGTAGATTTGATCTGCCAAAAGCCATGGGTTTATCTGAAGTGTGGACAGCAGAAACACTAAGATGAATTAAATTAAAGAGCGTAATTAGAGTTCATGAAGATGCAAATATTTGCTTCCATTTAAAAATGGAAACGGTTCCTGCTGGAATTCAGCAAATACCAAATATTCAATGCCTATGTATCATGTACTTGGAAATAAGCTGTTAAACTGGCAGGTATTTTCTGTGCACTGACCTTTTGTCACAAGATAGGCCATCAAAGAAACATGTCAGCAGAAGGTCATCGGCAGAATAACTCAATTTCTCTTTAGTCTCCAGGGGAATTTGTGCCATGATGTTCATGTAATGCAGCTTGTACCATTCTTGGATAGCATTAACACCAGAACTGAATGTATAAAGTGCACACTCACTGCTGTTGTTTGCATCGCACTGATAATTACAAAGGGGAAAAAGCGTTTCAGATGAAATGAAATTATGTATTCTACAAGGTATGTGTGATACTGTTTCTCTTCCACAGTAATAAGCAGGTATGAAGTTATAGTGGCAGCAAGGGGACAGAAGGGCATCAAAGACTTTTCATTCAGGGCTAAGAGATACGATCAAATGTTTCAGGCCCAAAGGAAAGGTCATGGAGGGCACCAAGTCTATTTGAGCAGACTTCAGGAAGGCACTTCTCTTCCAGAGAGCTGGAGATGAATCTGCAGGCAGCCACGGAGGCATGGCAGAATGGGCAAAAGAGCAGAGGGAGTGTTATTCACTCTAAAGCCACCTAAGCAAGCAATAAAACTGGCCGGAGGCATACCAACCCAAAACACCCCTTTACTGCCCCACAAGGAACTTGCTGGCCAAGGAAGAGTGACACTCACCAGCTGAAAGCCGATGATATCATTTGAGTCCCCGGAGTTCACTATGGACGAATCCTTGTGAAAGACACTGCCCTCTATTTTCCTCTTCTGGCCACTGCGAAGGTCAGTCGCTGTCTTAGAGAAGTCCTCAAACTTCAGCAGAGGGATCTGTTTGAAAAAGTCACTCCCAGTGCTGTTCCCCTCATCCACAGACCGGCGCACCTTGGACTTGCCCTCTGAAAATCCGTAGAAAGTCTCCAAAGCTTTTTTTGTCTCTTTGTCCAATTCAGATAAATAGTCTTTCATGGAACTGTACCTGCATTAGAGACAATGTGATAGAAAGTGACATCTCATCTCACCTCACCACCTAGATGCCGAGTTTTGCTTGCTGCGCTGTGAATCTCATCGCTCAGGGCAGAATTCTTTGTCGCAGACTCACGCCGATCTCTCTTTCTATCACATCAGTTTACATCGGAGTGGGCAAATGCAGCTATAACCTCGGAGAGATCTCAGAGCAAGGACCATCAGAAGCAAGGCAGACTGAACTACTGAGAAAGCCCTCACAGACTCCCAAGCTCCTTGAAGGTTGTGTTAGCAAGCCCGAGGAGGCACAGCATATGGAAATACAACTTCTGCACCTGTGCCAAGAGACACGGGAGAGCTGGATCTCTGGCAGGGACTGGGGTGGGTAGCTGGCAGCAGAACACACATCAACGTAAAGTGTAATTTGGCAGGAGAAAAAGTATTGACGATTGATAATGTCAAAGCAGCCTATAAGGGAAGAAAGGGGCCACAGAGGAGTGACAAATATTCCCTGACCGTTCTTCAGGAGACAGCGTTGTTTATAATCCTGGAACTTCAGTCTTAGGAAAAAGGCAATTTGAAGAGAACCACAGAGCCAACCAAGGACTGTCTGGAGCAGAAAACTAGATCAACCGAGTCTAGCTCAGCAGGCAGCAAGCGGAGGGTGTGATTATAATCCACATGTGTCTGAAGAGCATCAGCACAGAGGTGGATACATTACTCAAAGTGCCGTAGAGGGGAAACCCCTACTTGGGAAAGACTGCTGCTGACTAAAGCCTGGGAAGGGATTTGGTGCTGGGCTGGTGAGGGGATGATGAACTCGCCAGGAGTCCCTGGTGGGTGGTGACCACCCTGTCCTCCCCGCCAACACCTGCTGGCCGCCCGGCACCCCGTGCCTTACTTGTAGGGGTTGATGTTGCAGATGGTGACGGCGGGGAAGGGCAGCTTCTGGAACTGGACGGTGACAGAGACCGAGGCGCTGTAGTAGTTCATGAGGAGCTCGGCGCACTGCCAGAGGATCAGCCCCACGGCGCTGAGGGTCAGCAGGATCCAGATGAACCTGCGCAGGCGGCCGCGGGAGACCACGATGCGGCGGCAGCCGTGGGTGTTGGTGTTGAGGCAGTACCACCGCATCAGCTCGCTCAGCGTCGGCGCCTGCGGGCCCTTCACCGGCAGCGTCCTCTTGATGCGGGCCGTGATCTTCTTCCCGGGGGCCATGGCACCGGCGGCACCTGCGGAGGGACAGACAGACCGGGCGCATGAGCTGGGGTCCCGGCGCCCTCCCTCCGCCTCACCGCCGGAACTGCCACCGCCCGCCCCCGCGCTGACAGGGCCCCGGCGCCGCGAACCGGCATGTCGTCGTCCTCCCCCCTCCTCCCCGCCTCACCTCGGTCGCCCTCCGGGTCCGGCGGGGCCATGCTGCGTTCCCGGCCCCGGCGCCGCTGCCGATGGCGCGGCGGGCGGCCGCCCCGCCACCTACCCCAGCCGGCCTCCCGCCCCGCCCCTCCCCGCCGCCCGCCCACCGCCCCCGCTCCGCAGCCGTGCAGCGCCGCCCCACGGCGGGGCTGACAGGAGCGGTGGGGCCGGCCGGGCACCCCCCGCCTCCCCGGGGTAGAGTCCTGCGGGAGCCCCGTGGGTGGCAGGGCGCGGTGCCAGCCTGCTGGCCGTGCCACGGGAGGGGACGGGACAGTGGCGGGGCGGGGTCCCAGCCGCCCCCCCTCCGCCCCGCTGCCAGCAACAAAGATGGCGGCGCAGCGGCGGCGCCTGCCCGCCGCTAAGGTGGCGGCGCGGTCAGGTGACCGCCCGCCCCGCCCCGCCCGCTGCATGGCGGCGCCGTGAGGCCGGCGAGCCGCGGCGGCTGCGGCCCGGCGGGCGGGCGGGATGCGGCGGCCGGCGGGCTGAGCTGAGCGGCCGGGCGGGCGAACGAGGGGGGTGGGATGCGCGCTGCGCCGCGCAGCCATGTCGCGGGTGAGCGGCCCCGGGCCGGCCGGCAGCGCCAAGGAGAAGCGCTCCTTCAGCAAGCGGCTCTTCCGCGGGCGAGCGGCGGGCGGTGGCGCGGGCTCGGCCCCGTCCCCCGCCGCCGCCCCGGCCCCTTCCCCGTCCGGGCGGTCGCTCGGCGGGTTCATGAGCCGAGTGCTGAAGACCCTCTCCACCCTCTCGCACTACAGCAGCGAGCCAGAGCCCCGCGGCCCGCACGCCCCGCGCCTGCCCCCGCCGCAGGCTGCCGGCGGCCTGGGCAGCTGCTTCCCACCGGGCCCGCCGCACAGTCCCGAGCCCCCGCCGCGGCCCGCCGGCGGCCCGGAGGCCGTGCCCGGCGTGGCGGGGCTGCGCAACCACGGCAACACCTGCTTCATGAACGCCATCCTGCAGTGCCTCAGCAACACCGAGCTCTTCGCCGAGTTCCTGGCGCTGGAGCAGTTCCGCGGCGGGCAGACCCCCGCCGCCGCCGCCGACGGCCCGCCACCCGCCCCCGGCGAGGTCACCGAGCAGCTGGCGCAGCTGGTGCGGGCGCTCTGGACGCTGGAGTACACCCCGCAGCACAGCCGCGACTTCAAGGTGAGCAGGGCGGCCGGGCCTCTTGGAGCCCTGGCTGCCGGCGGCGATGGCCGCCTCATCTCTTTGAGGTGGGAAGGCCGAGCGCGGGGCAGCCACACTGACCAGGCCTTGTCCACCCGGGAGCAGCATGGAACCCGCCCTCGAGTGCCCTTCCTCCTCCGTGTGGGGACAGCACGGCACCTCAGTGTCCCTTGCCTGGCCGCTGCGCTTGGGGCTGGCCTCCGTGCATCACACTGGCCATGGTGTGGGGCCTTGTTGCTGGTCCGAGCGCTCACACGGCGTGAAAAGGCCTCGCCAGCTGCACACTGGTAGCTCTGGAGAGCTGCTCCGCCATCCTTCAGGAGAGGCAGACCCCCAGCCACACGTAGTCTGGCCGAGTGACGGCCTTGCGTGTCCTCACCGTGGCGGCCACCCCTCGGCTCTGCGGTTGTCCCTGGGGTGAGCACCTGTAGTTGGGATACTGCCGCTCCGTCTTTCCTGGCGGTGTTGAAAGCCGGCTAATGCCTCTGCTGCCTTTTACTGGTGAAAGTGTCCATTTTGCTGTTTCATACCTCTGCCGTGCTGCATTTAGAAAAGTTGCGACTAATTGTTGTTGCGACGCTGGAGCTGGGAGTGTGCACGGGAGGAGGAGGAGGAGGATGCTGTTGAGAGGTGCGATTCCCAGCCTCCCCGAGCACATGGGAGTTTGGGTTGATTTGGGGAACGCGTTGCAGAAGTACAGGATTGTAACCTTCTGCTCGTACTAGGTGGTGGGTAATAACGTGGCATTCTCCGTGCTGGAGCCCTCGCACCGTGGTTTGATCCGACAGTGCTGTCTTCTGCGCTGCCCTGCCGCCAGCAGCGCGCCCACCCTGGGAGCTGTTGTAGCAGAGGGCATGGCTGTTGCACCTATGGTTTAAAAATGGTCTTGCAATGCTTTTGGATGAAATAAGACACAACTGTTTTAAAAGTGCTCCAGGCCTACCTCGCTTCTTGAAACAGTAAGGGTGTTGTGAAGTTTTGTTGTAATGGTGATTCCCTGGCGTATAAAACTGCTTGACTGCGTGAAAGAATGAGGGGGTAGGTGGTAGCTTCCACACCATTAACTTGAAGACCTTTGCTTTAGGGGAATTTTTCTTGCAGAGTGAGCTGGAGAGGGGATGCATAGATGCATGAAAATTCAGCAAGAATGTAGTTCACACGTTCTCTGTCTTCAGATGGGGTGCAGCAGCAGGTAGAGACTGTGGGTACCAACGTCTTCTCTCCCTAAGCGTCTGTTGGCTGGTGGGATGTCAGGGAGGCTCCTCTGAGGTGTCAGCGGTCTTTGGCACCCTCAGTTGTTTGGACTGACACACAGCCAGCACCTCCTCCCTTTGCTTCTCCTGTTTCCAGGCAGCTGCATCCGCCCTCACCGCAGCCGTATGGGGGTATTCTGTGGGGAGCCCGGCTGTTTGCCTGTGGAGCGAAGGCGCCTGCCCTCTCTCGAGGATGCCTGGCGCTGGGTAGGGACCGTGTGCGACTGGTGTTTTCAGAAGTGTTTATTGATGGAGGAGCGCTTGGAAGCTGATCTGCTCAGCTGCAGTTTCGGTGCATCCAGCACTGGCAGTAGCACTGGGCACTCGCCTTTATCGAAACCCTTCACCGCTCTAGAGGCGTTCTGGCAGGAGAAGAAATTGTGGATTTCTTCTGAGTAATAAGAGGAATAAAAGGTTGGGAAAGCAGAATTATTGTTTGCCAGTGTAAGTGATAAAATCAAAGGGGAAAGCAGACCACTTTCTAGGACAAGAAATGCTGTTTATGCAGGCCTGCAGTAGAAGCGTTCAGATAAGAGTGACAGAAGGAGGAAGAGAAACAGGTCTGTAGATTAAATTAAGGCCATGTTCCAAATTAGTTTGTTTTTTTTTTTTTTTTTTTTTTTAGAGTGGAACTTTCTTTGCTTATTTGCAGGCGTCATTAACGGTAAGCGAATGCTTTTCTACTTGTTGATGTAGCAGGAGCCCATCAATCTTCTACCTGCCAGATCCCCTGGAGGTTTTTAAAAAGCATCTGGCTGTGGGGGATGTTGTCCCCGTAGGTCCTGTTCACTGCTGCACAATGTCAACAGCCCGTGTCTTCCTCCGAAGGACTTTGTCATTATGTCAAGTACTTGGCTGTTTCCTTACAGGGGTCAATTACTTTTAATAGTAAATTAACGCCTCTAAAGACAGTTAAGTAGCCTGAACCTGCTATTAAATTCAGTGTTCTTAATTAAAATTTTCTTCAGCAGCAGATTTGCACAGTTAATTTAAAGATGTAAACAACAGGCTTAGATTTGAGAAAGGTGAAGATTGGTGTTTTCACTCTGGAAACTGCTCTTTCTCCCCCAGACAAGCTTGTTTTGGGTAGGGGGTGGAATGTTCCCTGTCTTCATTGCTTTATTTTTTTTTTTAAGGGTGAAAAGTGTTTTCACAAGAGTCATTTTGCACTTTCACTTCAACAGTAATAGCTATTGATAGTAATATTTATTTGGTAGTCAGAAAGTGCTTTAGCCGGCATGCTTAGAAATCCATGTATGTTGGGTTTTTTTGACTTTTTCTCCTCTTTTGGCACTGAATATAATTGAACAAAGACACTTCCTGATTCCTAAACACTTATCTGCAGGCGCTAAGCGTATTTTAGGATAAAGGATAATACTTATCCTCTTGCTCATTCTTATATCTGTAGGCTTTTTTCTTGGGGCAGAGGAAATTCTTTTCTAAGGCAGGGTCTCTCTGAGTCCTTGTGGACAGAGGCCTTTGAGGCTGTGAGTCTCTAGATGCTCTTTACCCTTAGCTGGTTTTTCTTGGTAGTATTTTCTCCCTTTTTTGGTTGGTCTTCAGGAAGTAACCCATCCCATGGATTCATGAATCATGTAGTCCTGCTGCTGAAAACAAGCAAAATGCAATTAAAACAAGTGCTTTGTATAAAATGGTTTGTCTTGTAATTGCAGGGCCGAGAAAGAGCCTTGCAAGAGAGCTAATACACGGGGAGGGGAGGTGAAGTGCTCGCCCGGCCAGCAGCTAGTAAATTGTTTCTGATCAGATCTACTTGAAACACAAGGATCTCTGCCAGTTTCTGCATTTTAAACCCGACATTTCTCTCTGCTGTGAGAATTTTTTTTTTTTAATAATCTTTTCTTCCCAGTCTGCAGCGTGGGTCTGTGCAGAGCGCTCTCTAAAGCGTTTGTGGTGGCTTATCCTCAGGGCAAGGATCTGCTGTGGGAAGGGCACCAAGGAAGACTTGGGGAGCACTTGTTCTCTGTGATTGAAGCGCAGTGGAAGTTGCGTGTGAAGCTGTGCGTGTCCTCTGCTATTCCTGCTACTGGGGTGTTCGCTGCCCGGGGCTCGTCCTTTGTGTTCTGCGGCTGAGCTAGCAGGAGGCAATGGCAGTGGGGAGCCACATCTTCATGAAGAGCAGGAGGGGTAGAAGGCTGTAGCGGTAGAAGGTCAGGGAAAGAATGGACTGGGATGTGGAAGCAGAGGGGTTTGGTTCCTTGGGTAGCAGCCCTGGGGCTGGGAGCAGAAGGGAGCCCATGCAAGCCCTTCCCGGGGAGATGATACAGGAGCACAGTGGCGGAGGTGATGGATGTTGGTTTTTTTTATCTCAAGCTTTGGATGACTTTCCCATTTGTGCTCATTTGCAGCTTGTTTTAACAATCCTTTTCTTCTGATTGCTCAGTGGTTTTTATTTTCCTGCCTAAACAGAGCTGCTGCTTTCATAACAGGGGCCAATATTGCAGCTTGTGCTTCCTCTTTCCCCTTTGTGATGGTGTGACAATGGTGACAAACATCTATTGTATAAGCAGTAGCTGTGCTTTGGCTTGTTTTTTTCCAGGGAGCTGTCCCGTTCTGCCTGCAAAGTTCCTGGGAGTGTCAGACAGTGGGGACAGAGCACCCTTTGTAATGGGGAACTGGTCTGTGACACTTGGAGGTGATGATGGGGGTCTTAAGCAAGAAGGGTTTTTATTTAAACTAATTGGGCTTGAAAAATTGTATGTACTTGTCCAAATCCTCTACCTTTGCTTTCCTCGGAGTTCTGGTCTCCTGTGGATGATTGGATGTTTTCTGTTTTGAGGCTTTTTTCGTAGCTAAGCCAGTTGTACACTGAAGCATGTCCAGTGTTTAACAAGACCCTTTGTGTGCTAGAACTGCATTGATTTATCTTTTTTTTCCCTACAAGATGAAGACTGCCTTATTTTTATGACCTGCAGTGTGTACAGCAAATACAGTAAAATCATAAGAACTGGATCAAGTTGGATTATCAGAATTAGATCTGAACCCAGAATGAGTTTCTGTTAGTAGAGCAGGGATTATTGTGCCAGGTTAATAGTGGTGCTTCCATTTATCTTTAAACCTGTGTTTAGTGTAAGGTTTCATAGTAGCTGTGTCTAACTCTTACAGTTTCAAGGTGCTTGTGTTTTGGAAATGCGGTTGGTGTAAACACTGCAGCTGGGACAAGCAATCTGTCAACTGTGTTGGTCACTTCTTTGTGAATTAATAAATAACTCCTCTGAGTTAGGAAGGAACTCCTGCAAAGTGTTGACACAGTATCTTAGCCTCCTGTTGTAGATTAAATGACAGCAGTTCTCAGCGTGGGGTTGCTTGGTGCAGTTTGGGTGTTGGAAACCTTCAGGCCCGCACCCAGAGCTGTTAGCCACGAGCTCTTCCACTCGCTAGAGCCCTCGTGCTTTGCTAATGGGGTCAGTTATAAGTGAAATGGAATCCCCTGGATCATGTTTAATTATCTTGCTCTCTGCCTAGTGCAGCAATCAGTTATTTTATTCTGGACAGTGTCAACTGCTTATTCCTAAAATATTTCTGTGGAGAGCCAACTGTCCTCCCTTTACACAAAGAGATGGAAGAATGGGACATGAAAGAAGAAGTACAAGACCCTTCACGCTTCCCTCCTGGTCCCTCATCTCTTCGTTCCTGGTGTTTCGGTTCCTTCATTCATCTAAAAAGGCTTTGAGTAGGGCCCCGTAACGTGGGATCTTGAAGTGCTTGTTCCAGTTCAGGCCAGGTGATGCCTGGACTCCCAGTGATGCCATTGCAGTGGGGAGACTTGTCCTAGAGCTGCTCTGGGATTTGGAATTGACACACTGGACTTGAAACAAAAAGCCAGTTATAAATCTTCTACATCATTATTATGATATTTCTTGACATTATGGGAACGTGTTTCTCTCTTCTTCACTGGGATCATGAAGGTCTTTGGCAGTCTTTCCAAGTTAAGCTTTTCTTTTTTTAATGTTAATGATCGGTAAGATGCAAGTCCATTATTGTGAGTGGGGTTTTTTTTTTGTTTTACTTTTTTCTTTGTTTGTATTTCCTTACACTTGAAGAATATTTTTCTTTACTCCCTCCCCATCCACCTCACACAAACCCCCTGTGAAAGGTTTCCTGCAGCAAAATCCTGGTTGCCTTAAAGCAGCAGTCTGATTTACCTGTCAAATCCAAAGATTTTTCTGTGGATTTCTGGGTTATACTTCAAACTTCTGTTGCACTTATTCAGAGTGAAGGCTGGGGAGCGGAGAGCCGAGCTGCAGAGCCCAGAGGTCGAACGCTGGTTTGTGTATGGTTTTCTGCTGGAGAGGGAAGCAGAAGTGGTACAGCTGCTCATCTCCAGGAGTCCAGGAGATGAGGGGAAGGAAGGGCGAGGGGAGGCAGGGAGGAGACTCCAGTGTAGAGCAGCTCCATGGCCCTGCTGCGAGGTGGCCCTGGGGCCTGACGGCTGGATGGACCCTCTGTGGGGCTGGAAGGGTGATTGCGCATCGTTGCCAAAATGTGTTCTCTGTCTTCTGAGCTCTGAGGTCCTTATTTCCACACTGCCTCCACAGAAGCACAAATGGTGAAAGTATGAAAACCATGTCATGTCTGGCAACTTGTGGAAGGGGTGAGGGAATGCTTGTTCTTGGGCAGATTAATTGGATCTGTGCGTTGCTCCGTGCCCTGTTTCGCATGCTGGCATTTATAAATGGCCACGCTTGATTGCGAGTAAACCCATTTCGTGCTTCCATCTGAACGCGTGACTGCTGCAAAGCACTGCTTTAATGAACTCTTTTGCATATGGTTCTGTCAGTGAAATTAATTTTCTTTTGCAGCATCCTTGAAGTGCATGGGGAGGCTCGTGTGAGCAGTAGTGATCAGATCCCCGTCTCGGGGGCTTGTACTCTAACCTGGGACCAGAGGCAAAACCTGGAGAGAGCGGGAGAGGCGGGAGCGTACAGCTGGAGCACAAGCTCCTTGGGCTCCTGAGCCCAGCCCTGGAGTCTGTCCACTACGCCAGCATTTCTTGACTTTACTGAACTGCTTCACACTTGTGGCATTCCCTCCTCCTTAATCCCTCGCTCTTTTGAATCCCACCTATCGCTCTACTAGTGTAGCAAGAAAACAAAGTCGGTTTGTAGAACAAAATCGTATTTCTGCTGTTCATAAGGATGAATTCTGTTGGCAGACAGCACCAACTCCCAGCAGTGCCTTCTGACAGATGCCTGGGAAGGAGCGTGCCTGTTTGGGAACACAGCACCCAATGCCCCAGCTTTCCGGGTCCCTTTCCTATGTGGAAGAGGTGGCTGGGCAGTGCTGGCCCCAGCTGCATGCCCTCTGCCCGCTCCCGCTGTGCTCCCCGTGTTGGGGAGCTGCCAGCGGCTCTGCCTGCCGGTGCCTGCCTGGAGGAGGGAATGCTGCATGTGCACACAGCAATCCTGGAAGGTGTCGTCTTGACAAACTTCACTCTCTCCTTACGTGTTGAAGAAAGGTGGTTAATCAGGATTAACTAAAGCTTTAGCCTGGAAGGGTGAGAGTAGCTGCTAGCGCAGGACAGATGTCAAGCAGGGGCAGGTGGGGTAATGCTTCTTGTCTGGGCTTGTTAAACGCAGTGGAGAATCCCCTCTGGTCCTGGCATGCTGCACTCTGCTGTTCTCCTCTTGTTTTTACTTTTTGAAGTGTTACAATAACTGGCGGTGCTTATTTTCCCCTCTGCGGGAGGCAAGGGCCTGGCTGTGTGGGCACCGTTCTGTGCTGGCCCTGGGGACGGCTGGCTGCCCGCAGAGCCACCACATTCTCCCACGGGGTGCTTCCTCCAGAGCCCCAGCGCCTCGTCCTCGGTGCGGGATGGGAGACAGACGGGTGAACCCCAGGCTGGTGCTGAACTTGGGGGGCTGTGACCCAGCTGTCCCTACGTGCACAGGGAGATGCTGCAGAGGTTTTCTGCCTCCGGCTCCTGGCAGTAAGGGTGGGTTGCTGGCTGTGCCACTCTGCTGCCTGAAGGCAGCTGGCATCGCTGCTAGCCTCCGAGGAGGAGGAAGGCTCGTTGCACTCAGTTGCCCTGGTTTTCTTTTTTTCTGCTGTGTGTAGCCTGCAGCAGCTGAGCCAATGTGTCCCGAGTGCTGGAAGCCGTGCAGGTCTGTTGGCGGCAGCCAGTGGCAGAGCCCTGGCTAGGAAAGAGCATAATGGTCACTGCTGGCAGCATCTCTGCTGGCACTTTCACCTGGGCAAAGGGTTGCTGCTAGCCTTGGCTTTGTCCCCAGCCTGGGAAAGAATGGAAGGTCTGAACTGCACGCTTTCCCCAGAAAAGGGCATCTCACTTCAGAGAGAGGAATTTGCTGTTTCTGTGTGTGAGCGGAGAGAACAATTTACGTAAATGCTCTTCATGAGATGTCTGCTGTAGAAGTTGCTCAAACACATCTATGGGTTTAAAAAAAAATAATCTGGTTGAACAGAACTTGATGATGTTCAATGAAAGATGAAGAATAGCCTTTCTTTCCTGCTCACGTGTGTCATTGTGTCAGGTCTCTAATGAGCTGGCTTCATCCGTTCATGTACAAAAACCTTTCCACAGCTGCTTCCTACCAGCGGCACACGAGAAAGTAGCAGACTGACATTTTCCCTTTAGTTGTCTTTGTGATCTCGAACAATAACAGCAGCAAAGGAGAGGCCAGTAGTTCAGCTATGTTTGGATTTATTTATTGCATCTATTTAGAGCAATACATGAATGATTATTAAACTTTCAGTGGGCTGATAAAAATGATAATGCGTCTTTGCCGTAAATCTGCTTTATAGATGGACAGGGACTTGTTTGGTTATAGGGTGCTTGCATTAGGGGATTAGATAAGTGTATGCAATCGATATGAAATGATGATTTTTTTTCCCCTTCTTATCTCTTTTGATGGTGCCTGTGTGCTGGTGCTTGCACATCTCGGGTAAAGCAAGATTCATTCCTCCTCCTGACGAACTCCCAGGGGCTGAGCTGAGGAGGGAGCCTGGAGGTGCACGTTCTGTGTTGTCATGGAAAGGTGTTGGGAGGGAGCTTCAGAGTCCGTACTCGCTCCTGGTGTCTCACATCCGAAACAGCTGCACTAAAACCTTTCTTGACCCGCTCTTAATACCCTCTGGTGATGGACAGAGTCTGTTCAGATGCACCACCTATACTTAACAGAGCCAGATTAGGGGCAGAGGATTAAAGGCTATGGGGGGTTGGTTAATGTGGTGTTTTTAATGTGTCTTTATGTGTTTTTTTCAACAAAGTGTTTCTTAACTCTGTGTCTGCAGCCAGTTGCAGTTGCTTTTACATTACTGCAGTGGGTTGAGCATAAGCAGGACCAGCAAAACGACATTTTGTCCTCTCTTACTTGATGAGCAAAAGGGGAAAGTTTGAGGTTATGTTTTGCCTTGTACCTGTCCTTGTGTAATCTTTCAGCAGCCTGGATGCAGCCTGGGTGGCTGAGCAGGTATCTTGGGGAGGGCCTGTTGCAGTTGTGGCCTCATTTAAACTGAGGTGGCTGCCTGAGCTGCCCAGATGTCACCTGGATTGCACTGTCACAGACTAAGTCAAACCACCTTAGCCTTGCAGTGCCCCACAGCAAGGGCAGGAGACCTGCTGCCCCTGGATGGCAGCTGGTGAGCTGGAAGGGGAGTCCCAGAGAATAAATCCAAAGAGGTTCAGCTAGGACAATGCTTAAAGATGAGATGCTTGCTTGCTTTGTCTTGCTGACCACCAAATGTTATTGGAGCTGCTCAGGAGTTGCCAGGCTTGCCAAGACATTTCAGTCCCCCATCTACTGCACAGGGCTGTAGGGTCCCCACTGCTTGATCCTACAGCCCACTCCCCTCAGCTGGAGCGAGGGGGCTGGCTTTGGAGGCAGGGAATAGTGTGGGGCTGTATTTGATTGCTGAGCCATCTAGTTGAGTTGAGACTGTGCTTTAGGAGTTTCTGTTATTTTTCTCAAATTGTTAAATTGTTTATTTGAGTCAGTGCCTTTATCTCTCGCTTGGGTTTAGTTATATTCCTTAATACTGACTGTTACGCACTGCGTGTCTGTTGCTCCTCCTTTACGCCTTGCCATCTTGGATTGCTTCGCTGCCCCAGTATCTTGCAGTGTACTGGGAGGAAGGCACATAACATTTCAGAGAGCGGCAGATGCAGAGGTTTAAGTAATAACAAACACACTTGTAGCAGCGATGGCAGGAAGCATGAGTAACGCTGGGAACACGCTGCTATTGCTGGAGTGTTTTTGTAGCAGAGCCTCTTGTGAGGGAATTGCATCTGATATTTTGTAGTGCTTCCTGAATCACTTCCAACATCTTGTGATCTGTCTCCACAGGCAGCTCTTTATCCTTGGTCCACTCAGGATGCAAGAGTGTTGAGGAAACCAGAACAGCTATCATGGAGATGCTTTGGAGACGGGGAATGACACAGATACAGCCCAAGACACGTGGCTGTTGCAAATCCCCGGGGTTCTCTCTGCTGCGGGGTGTTACAGGCTTGCGCAGCTCGCTGTAGGACAGCACATCACCAGGAATGCACGTCAGTAAAAGCCAGCGGGGGTCTAGACTGGAGTAATGTGCTGGTGACACTGGGAGAGAGGCGATAAGAAACACTAGCCTGGATTCCTGAAGTCCTTGCTTATGTCTGTTTCCATACAGAACCCCCCCAGGCCCCCTTTTTTACTTGAAATACCAGATTCATTTCCTCCTAGCGATACTAAAGACCCTTTTATCCTCAACTCTGTCTAGACTAGGACTTAAAGTGCGGTGGTAGCACCTGTTGGCTAACTTCACTAAAACAAACTAGACCAGATTAAGCAGCCGGCTCTTAGCACGCTGACTGAAAAGTGTTAATGCTGGCCTGATGATTTCATACCTTTTTATATCTTAGTGCAGAGAGCACCATACGCTGCTGTGGGGGGTGTTGTGGAGGGGGTGTGTGTGTGTTTCAGCACCTCTCTTTCTTTTGGCCCTCTTTGGTCAACTCACTGCTGAGGAGAATGGGCTTGGTCTTGCTGTGATTTGCGCTGCTTTTGGAGCCCTCCTCCCTCAGTGGCAGTACTGGCCATTGTCATCTTGGCATGCTGAGCTGGATGCAGGAGGGAATGGGAAGGATGAATAAGGCCATTAAAAGTCAAGCGTGCTATTGTAGAGGCACGGGTAGCAGTTCTAGAGAAAATATGTAGTGAGATAGCCACTTAAGACTGGGTGAAAATCTCTGCTTCTCACTTCAGTGATTGATTTTCAGTTTGGAACTTGACACAGTAATTTAAGGGCTAAATTTAATTTTCAGTGAAATTTTTTTGAATAAAGATAATGTTTGCAAAGGAAGTCTATGCAGGCATGTCTTAAATTCTTCCCTACACCTTTGTCTGGGTGTGTTCAGCTAAACACGCTGCTGTGAATAGCAGCCTTCTCTCCTTGCTACAGATGTTTTGGATATTTTGGAATATTAATTCTGCCTGATGCTCCATGACCCACTACATCCTGTCAGCAGTGTCTGACTGTTAGCTGGGCCCATGGATTCAAGTCATGGTGTTGTGGGGCTGGAAGGGTGATGGGCTCTGATGCCCTTGCTCGAGGCAGGACCTGGGCCTGAGACCTGCTGCTGGGCTCTCTGGGTATCCAGCAGCGAGGAGCTGCCTTGTGAGCACCCTAAGATGGGTCAGCCTGGAGCTTTCTTAAAAATAAAAGAATGCATGGTGCTCTGTTCAAGAAACTAGTGTTCTGTCAATCTAATGGGAGAGGTGTAAGACCATGAATTGCAATAAAGTTAGTGGAAGTGGGACCCTGCACCGTGGTATTCAGCTGAAGGATGTTTAGTGATGTGAAGGAAGGATCTGGTTACGAGAGCATCCATGATCTAGGCTAGTCAGTGTCAGCTGGTGGAATGACAAGGTTGTGTGTTTAGGTGTGACTTGGGGACAGTGGGTTTCTAGCACAGCTAAACTAGGCTTCCTTAGGTTGTTGCCATCTTGTCCTGATGTCTGCTGGGTGAATGTCAAGTGTTTAGGCATCGGACCAGGATCTGCAAGTACGTTGGCTGTATTTTCATGGGTTAGTGTTACAGTTCATAAATTGGTGCAACACCAATAATTCACTAGACTTTCTGCTGAAGGCGGGCAAGAGGTATCAGGCTAATGCCTGAAAGAGGCTTAAGATCGTTTTTAGACCGTGTTTTGTCACTATTTTCCTGCCAGTTGATCTTGTTTTGCTCAGTGGGAACTAGGAACAGAGAGAAGACTGTTTGGTGCCCTCTAATCTTTGAGTCCCTGTAGAATGCTCCCCTGCAGGAGCATCCCAAGCTGACGTTACGTTGAGCACTGAGCAGCGGTGTGCTGGCTGGCACCTGTGTGGTGCAGAGGTGAGCATTTGCCGTGGACCACTCACTTGTTTAAAACTGTGTTTACATATTTTATGTGGGAGGGTGCTGGTCCCTGCGCAGGCAAGGGCAGTAAATCTGTTGTCAGAAAGGGCTTGCACATATGTAATAAGAGCAGATTATTTCTGTTTTCTCTTATTTTGCTGCCTTGAGGCAGGTGGACAGATTATAGAGGATAGAGAATATATGTTTATCAGTCCTTTTCTGTCTTTTTTATCACCTCCTCCCCCAGCTTCTGGTGACCCCATTTTCTAGAGGGATAAAGCAAGCAGCCCAACCTCATTTCTCAAATCTGTTGCAAAGTCTGATTAGAGAAATGGAGGAGCTCCGGTACTGTGTGCGTGTGCAGCCTGCCCGACCCCCTCGGGGCGGCCGCTCTGCCGCAACCTCCCCGTGGGGTTCTGGCCCGGCAGGTACAGTCTGGTCTCTGCTGGTGCCACTGCCCCTTTTTGGGGACCCTGATAAGTACTGTGGAAGCACTTTCTGTCTCTCCGCAGGTGTCCCAATGGACGTAGGTGCAGCACTGCTAACATGGCACATCCCAAACAGGATTGCTTTTCCCGGTAGCACGCAGCATGGGATGGTTGGGGAATTGCTGTGTGATTGCAAAGAAAAGCCTGGTATTGACTTTATGGTTAAAATCAGTGGAGTGGGAGCATGGGGGTGGCTGACCCGTGACCATGTGTTTGGTGAAGGTCCTGCTTGTTTCATGAGTGGCAGGAGGAGCAGGCTGGCTTTCCCGGCTGCAGCTTGACGCCTCCTTGGAGACGCAGAACATGCTGGCTTTTCGACAGCAGCAGTGGTGTCTGCTGCTCAGAAAGGAACCCTGGCTCAGCTGATGGGTCAACCCACCACGACATGTTACTCCAGAGACTATTCCCACTGAACGCTGGCTTCTATCCTCCAGAGCCTGTGCCATGTCCCCTGGTGTGCAGTGATGATTGCTGGCCGGCCGTTCGGGTGGTGTTGTGGAGGTACAAGTGAGATCAAGGAGCCGGAGCAGAGAAAGTATTTCCTGGATGTTGGTTGTTGTAAAGGAACAGCCTTGCCCTAGTAAACCCTGGTGTGGGGTCCCAGTGGCTTTTCGAGGAGGAGGAGGAGACGTTATCCCAGGGAAGGGGCACATGTGGCCCAGCTGGAGGCTCAGTGCAAACTTCAGCGTTATAAAAGGTGTCTGCAGAGCTGCAGGGCAAGGATAAATCTGCAAAGAGCAGATTTTGGTTGCTGGTGAGCTTCAAGCCCTTCCTGTTTGTGTCCGGAAGAAAAACAGGTTTGAGCAAATCCCTTGGGTGTGCTGGTGTCCTTCTGAGACGGCTTTTCTGGAAATTCAGGAGTAAATTAGATGCATTTCCCAGGCTCTTACGTGTATCCAAAGTAGTGCCGGTTGTGCACATTGCACCTGTGACTGAGTCCTGCCTTGTCTGGAATTCCCTGGTCCAGCAGCACCCGTCGGGTACCGCACTGCTGTGGCTTTTGTTGCTCTGTGACGCTTCGGTTCCCTCTGCTTGCTCCAGCTGGAGGGAAAGCTGCACCCCTGGCTGGGACGGTCCTTCATAACTGTGTACAACCCCAGTGCGAACTGCGCTTTTCCTCCTGCTCAGTGGTCTGCCCTAAGCAAGTTTTCTGTTTTGGTAGTGGCAATAGGAGAGGGTATGTAGGATGAGCAAGTTGTGCCTAGTGGATACTTGATACCTAGTGGAGAAAATTACATGGTGACCACACTGCTTATGTGCTTCAGAGGGTGTCTGATGCAAAGTAAGTTTTCCCTTTCGGCGTATTATTGGAATGATCAGTTTGTAGAAGCATCTGCAGTTTTGATGTACTGATCTTGGCTGATTCCTGGAATTGGATACTTAATTAGAGTTGAGCATTCTGCGTCTAGGTTTTGGGAAATTTATTACCTCACCAAAGCAGGAATGAGCTAGACAGCATGAGTGGGCGTTAGGAGACTTGTTTTGCTTCAGCTTAAATACTTGTTTTGAAGTAATAAATAGATGATAAATAGATTTTAAATATATAGATTATATAGGTTTATCTTAAATAAATATAATTGATATTAATAGATAAATAATAGATATAATAGATATTTATTATATCTACCTGAAATAAGAGATATCTTAAATAGATTTTGGGAATTGAACGGTTTCAGATTCTGTGGTATGTGGACAGGTATGATTAAAAATACCCTTTGCTCTGTGTTAGCATGGGAAATACCGCCTGTCATTGTCGGTGGATTGAAGTGAGCTTGCCTTGCTCTTGACTTATGTGAAAGTATTGCAGGTTGATTGTTTTGGTGTTCATCTCATCTAATGAGTCCCAAGTTTGCTATGAACATTTCTGTTTAAATGCTGATGCAGTTCCTCCATAACCACTGCCATAACCCCTCTGGTCTGTTCTCAGAGCAGGGGGCAGTTTCTCTGCCCAGCAAGGCATCAGCTTATTCTCTAACTCGAGGCGTGCGGAGGGTCCCGCACACGAGGGTACATCCTGGCCTGTCCCCAGGTGCTATGGGGAGGCAGTGCCCATCCAGAGCTGTCGGCAGCCCCCGGTTTTGAGTGCGGTGTCAGCTCTGCCAGTCTGATTGTGTGGGCTTGGTAAAGGGAAAAGCTCGATTCTTGTGCTTTTGCTGGACACTGTCTCTGTCTCTCTGCAGAACATTGTGTCCAAGAACGCTATGCAGTACCGTGGGAATGCCCAGCACGATGCGCAGGAGTTCCTGCTTTGGCTTCTAGACAGAGTCCACGAAGATCTGAACAATGTAGTGAATTACAGCGGCATGCCTCCACTCAAGGTAAGGTATTTTGCTGGGAGCCAGCGTGGGAGAGTAGCTGTAAGTTTGCATGCAGTCTTTCTTTTTAAATTATTTCTCCCCATTGGCTTCTCAAATCTGATACTTGGTATGGAACAAAAACTTGGGTTAAAATACTGTTTGTTTCTGGCCCTGTGAATGCAACTAGCTGTTTCACGAATCCCTGGCCAGGTGTTCCCCAATACAGTCATTTGTGAATGGTCACATCCTCCTCTGAAAGAGCTGGAAGGCATTCCAGGGGAGGGACTGCCAGGCACATCATCTGGTGGGAGATCCCTGCCTTTCCTTGGGCTGCCCTAGCTGCTGCATTCCTGCATAACCACTCGTGTGAGCAGAGCACGCTTGTTATTTAAAATTATTGTGACCTTTTTCTGGTGGTTTTGGGCAAGGGGGGCACGAATTCAGCTAGGAATACTGGAGTCATCTCTGGTGCACCTCCACGCCTGGGTGTGCTTCTAGGGTTTATTCTTCTCTTTTAGCCACCGCTGGAGGATGACGTGCTGCTCGAGGGACCCGCCTTTCCAATCAGTAGTACTTTTGTGCAGGAACTCTTTCAAGCCCAGTACAGGTATATTTTGTAAATTTTGAGGCATTATTGCATGTATCGGTGACCCCAGTACAATTCTACCCTGATGCTAGCTCCCAGTACAGTTGAGACTGGTGTCACTGTGTTAACAGCTATTTCTGAATTACTTCTGAATGAAATCTGAACTAAGATCTTGCTCCAGAGGAGAGAGAGAATTTCACTACTTTGAATTTGGTATATTCTGTGAAAATCTGCAGTATGTACCACCTCTTCATCTGCTGTGACGCATCCTGAAAGTGAGTCAGTGCTCAGTGGAGCAAAGACGCGGGACAACTCAGTGCTGTTTACCCTGGCTGTTCAGAGGCAAGAGCCTGTGGCAAGATCTGGAGGTGCCTGGAGGTTGCTGGGGAGTTACGGATCCCAGGTGTCTTGTAGAGTTCCTGTTATCTGGCACGTGGGAATTCTGAGCTGAATCTCTCACTGTCCCTTCAGGGCTTTCCCATGAGTTTCCCATACTTCCTGGGAAGCAAGCTTTCTAATTTCAGAACTAATCTGAGAAAAGAGGCTAATTTCCAGTGCTCCTCAATGAAGATACCTCGACGGTATCTGTGTTGCTATAAGAATTTTAATTGCTGGGCTTTCTCCCCAATATTTGCCAAGGCTTTCTTTGCAAAGGAGAAACCTTAAGCCTGGTATAAAACACAAAGCCAGTGTAAGGTGCAGGTTAATTCTGAATGTGAGAGGTGTGTTGTCTGGAGTTTTCCCCTTCTGGGTAAGAGAGATCTGTACACCTGCAGTGCTGATTGTCGCCGTCTCTTTCCCATCACTTCCTCTCTTCTCAAAGAGAAGCCCATTCCGGGTCTTCCATGTTGGAGCTACTGTTAGTGAATTATTAATTTTGCAGTGATGTTTATTAAAAGCAAAATTCAGGGAGTGGAGTGAAGCTTTTTCCTGGCATGCCCTGTAATGAACTTTGAGACTAATTACTTTAAAAGGATCTAGAAATCAGGAGGCTATCATTTACAGCAGCTATGTCTATACAGCCTCTGTGAGAGCCGCTCCGAACGGAGAAGGAAGAGCAGAAAGGGGCAGCCAGGTTGATAGGCAAAGGCTGTTATTTGTGATTTGATGATTTATCCATTCCTGATGAAATGCGGTGTAACTCTGTCCTATCATTGATATTTGTACTAGGTCCTCTCTGACGTGCCCTCATTGCCAGAAGCAGAGTAACACCTTTGACCCTTTTCTCTGCATCTCTCTGCCGATTCCTTTGCCTCACACACGGTATGTAACTGTCTTGAACTTAACGTTGGCTGTTTCCCATGCATATAGTGTTGTTTAATTTGGTACAGAAGGAAGAGGAGATGTCAGCAAAATCTCTACGGTAAGTCTTTAAAAAAGATACTTCCGCCCCCACCCTTAACTTCCTGTAGAATTAATTTTTGAGAGAAAAAAATATCTTTGATTCAGGTAACCAAAATATTTTGCTTATGACTTAATTTATAGCATTTTAAAATTAAAAAGGGGAAAAGGATGAAAGACTTTTTTTTTTTTAACCTTTTTTCTACTTTCTTTAGAACAGTCTCACTGATTGCTCCGACTTCAAAAAAATGAAGTTAAAAGCCTTCCTGCAAAATGTTTTGGTTTTTTTTTTGAAAGACAGCTGTTGCCAATAAAGAAAAAAAAGCCACAGGCAGAAAAAAATCCAGATAAAAAGTTCAGAGCAAAGATAGAGGTGCACAGCAAAACTACCCGTTGTATAAATAAGCAGCTCCTTCACCTGATGTTTTGGATGCAGAAAACTTGTTAGGGGTTCAAGAAGCAATGGAACAAAGTGATGAAAGGACATATTTAATATGACTCGCATTTGGTTAAGCCACCACCTAGTGGAGGCTGAGCGGGCTTCCCAGGGAAGGGTCCCCGGTAGCAGGTGGGGGCTGCCCCACTCTTCTCTTCCTGAGGGAGTACTTGTGGCTGCTGGTGGAGGCAGGATTGAGTGTTGAGAGGCAACTTGGAGCAGCTGTTCCCAGCAGTAGCTCTCCAAGTGCTTTAAGGTACTGCCTCGGACTGTCCTAAGCTGCATTCCAGGATCCTCATAAGAAAATTATGATTGCCTTGTCATAGAGAGTTTTATTTTTAACTTTGTGGGACTTTTTTGAAATGACGTTCTGCTTGTGGGAGCAACTTACCCCAGTCTATGTGGTAAGAAAGGAGTCTTTGGAAATCAAACATACTGGCCTGCCTGGCTGTGGCTGAGCGAACTCCAGGGCGAGGTGGATCCAGACTGCTGGGAGGGCCCTGTAGCTTATGGGCAGGCTGGGTGCACCCAGGTTGGGCTGACTCTGTTCAGGGTACTGCCAAGAAGGGCTCAGCCCAGCACTAGCAGTGCCTCCTGTGCTCTCCACAGGCCACTCTACGTCACTGTGGTGTACCAGGGGAAGTGCTCGCACTGCATGCGGATCGGAGTGGCGGTGCCCATCTCTGGAACGGTGGCCAGGCTGCGGGAGGCTGTCTCATCAGAGACCAAGATACCCACGGAGCAGGTAACGGGCTGATCTTGTCACCCACATGCCCTGCCTTCAGCAGGAGGAAATGCGGAGGCTTTCATCCCATGTTGCATATGAAGAATTGAAATTTGCTGCCCATGGTTGAATGGGGGAAGCAGGGTAATGGTAATCTGGATCATGCTTTTCCCTGTGCATTGGCATTTTGAAACTTGGTGATGGTGGGACAGCCATCAGTGGGATGTGCAGACCTTCTGCCTGATCACACGGCAGTTAGTGCATGCAGGCAGTGAGGGAACCATCGGGCACCTGTGGGGAATTCCTCCGTAGGGAGAACTTCGGAAAAGCTGTTGGATCCCACAAAAACCTCTCCATGTGCTGCCTTTACCCCAGCTTCTCTTTTATGGAAGTCCTTTTCCCTGTTCCTTGCTCTGGCCAATGCCAGAACGTTTTGAGGAATGCCGTCCCGTAGCAGGAAGATCCAAGTTGAGAGATGGAGCAGCTCAGCTGGACCAGGCACGGGTGGTTTAATGGGTTCTGGTTTGCTTCTGCTGACTCTAGATCGTGCTGACGGAGATGTACTATGATGGGTTTCATCGTTCCTTCTGCGATACTGATGACCTGGACACCATTCATGAAAGCGACTGTATATTTGCCTTTGAGACCCCAGAGATATTTAGGCCTGAGGGTATCCTTAGCCAGAGAGGTAAGTCAATAACTCTGCTTAATGTCTACCTCGGGTGACTAGGTGATGGAGGCTTGTTTTGGAAAAGGATATACTTGAGAATAAAAGTCCCAAAAGTAGTTTATGTTTTGGTGTATTGATTTCAACTCTGACTTTGTCCAGACTCATTCCAGCAGACTTAATGGTGTTGTCAGCCGGGAGGTTATCAAGAAGCAATGTACGCTCCTTTCTTCCTCTTCCCGAGGCTGATTCTGCAGGCCAGGCTGGCTTAATGTGAAATCTGTTGTCAAGCTTAATTTAAAGACCTGCTAGGGACCAGATGAAGCCACTGAAATTGTGTTATTTAAAATCAGATTGCCAGTGATGAATAAACAGTCTCAGGAATGAACAAACACTTTCTCTTTCAAAGCTCAAAAACCTCAGCTTCTCTGCATCTCCCTCTCAGTGAAAGAGAATAATTGCGTCCTGGGTAGACAGAGCATAATCAAAGGCAAATTTTATTATTGGAAGTAACAAGCAGGGTTTCTGTCACTTTAGCTTTTCTTTCAGGCAGACAAAGCTATGAGTGCTTGTACAAATTACTGTGAAAAATCAGTTAGGTGAGCACTTGCATATAATTTCTTTCTGTAAAGAAATAGTCACTATGAAAAGTAATTGCTCTTTGAAGCCTTCATGCAAGTAATAAAAATGATCTTGATTCTGTATTGACCTGCTCCTCTGCAGCTGAAGGAGACTTTCTTCAGGGCGCTAAAGGCAAATGACGTAACAAAATGTTTCCTTTCTCCTAATTTTTCAGGAATACATGTGAACAATAACCTGAATAACTTGAAATGTGGCACTGAGCACTCCCGAACAATATCTTACTCTCAAGGAACAGTGAAGTCTGGAAAACTGGAACAGTCCTCTACTAAACCAGCAGCAAATGACAAGATTGTCTTGCTGGTGTGTAACAGGGCGTGCACTGGACAGCAGAGCAAAAGGTGACTGGCAGCTTCGCGGTCAGAGTTACTCTTCTGGCTGCTTCCTTGATTGACCTGGGTTTTACTCACCATGTAGTGAAAGCACAAGGTGAAGGAGCGACAGATTGCGTGTTCTAGTTTGCGTTAGGTGCTAAAGAATCGTGTTGATCAAAAAAAATTAATGAATGCAGCAAAATATTCCTAAATTGGGTGAACTTCAAATAGTCCTGTGTTACTGGAAAGCGATGAATGCAGACCAGTGGGAAGGACATATACCGCCTCTCTATAGAGCTGCCTGGTTTCGTTGAGCAGCAAGCACGTCTGCCTGGATCCTGTCACGGGTGGAAATTATTAATTGGAGTGCAAACAGGGCATGGAGGGGAAGTGAGAAATGACCATGGCAAAGGCATTTGTACCAACCACAGGCTGAGAACTCTCTCAGCCGCTTTGTTTCACAAAAAGTTGTCCTAGCCAGGTGACAATTGCAAAGTTCTGCAGCCTGAAGCAAGTGGCTTGAGCTCGGAGCAGGACTGCAGCCTGTTAAAAAGGGCCCTCTGCATGGGCAGCCATAACAGTTTTCCTCAAAGTTAAGCACCTCTCCTCTGGGGACGAGTTTTTAAATGCCTTGTTTCTGGGGAGGTTCACACAAAGCATGCCGAGCTCTGTAGGCGCTGAGCTGGGTGTCAGAATTTGGGGATCTGATTGCTGAACAGAATAATCTTTTTAATTTCTCCCTCAAATGCTACTCCTTCCTGTAGGTTTGGCTTGCCCTTTGTGTTGCATTTGGAAAAAACAATTGCTTGGGATATTCTACAGAAGGAAATTTTGGAGAAGATGCAGTATTTCCTGCGGCCTGCAGCCTGCATGCAGGTGAGGCAAATGGCTCATCTGTTTTGAGAGACTTCCAGCTCTGTGTGACAGGAACTACAGGGGAAGCCAGTTACTTGGAGCGGTAGAGGTGCCGCATGTGCTGAACTGATGGCTTCCCAATATTTCTTTGTGCAATAATGTCCGAGTCTGATATTTTACCTCTTTGGTGCTTTTGTCTATTTGCTGAAAGGTACAGGTAAGATCAGACTGATCAGGTGAAGAAATTGCATGCTTTACTTCCTTACCCCAAGAGGTACTTGACAGGTTAGTGCTGCTGTCTGCACTGGAAATCCACTGCTCGGTGGTGTTGGCCTAAAAGAAAAGCTGAAACATTTGCTAAGTGACTGTGTGTTTCTGATGAGAACCCCTTCTGAGAGCAGAAGCATGAAGAGGGGTGTCTTCTCTGGTCACTGTAGAGGAGTTGTTTCGTACAAAGCCTCAGTTGGTGTACCTCACCCCTCTTGTTAGCTGCTTGGCGTAGGCATATTTGAGATGTTGTGCATTTGCTTTCTCATGTAAAACACATGTTCTAGGATAAAGTACCTGTCAGCCGGTGCTGAGAGCTGGTTTGCACATAGGTAAGTTGGTTTTGAGCTATTGAGGTGCCTTCCACTCTCTTTTTTGCAGGTTTGCCCATTCAGCTTGCGAGTGGTCAGTGTTGTGGGCATAACGTACTTGCTACCTCAGGAGGAGCGACCCCTCTGCCATCCAACAGTGGAAAGGTGAGTTGGTCCTCGTTCCCAGGAGTGGTGAGAGGTTTGTCAGCTGGGAACTCAGTGTGTAGCCATGCAGAAAGGGACAGTCTTGGTGTCCAATGGGAACCAATGTACTTAAGTAAATGCAGTTTGCCAGCTTTGGCATGTTCTTGAGAATCACAGAATGGTTTGGGTTGGAAGGGACCTTAAAGACCATCTAGTTCCAACCCCCCTGCCCTGGGCAGAGACACCTCCCACTAGACCAGGTTGCTCAAAGCCCCGTCTAGCCTGGCCTTGGACACTTCCAGGGAAGGGTAATCCACAGCCTCCCTGGGCAACCTGTTGCAGTGCTTTGTCACCCCCACAGTAAAGAATTTCTTCCTAATATCCAATTTAAATCAATCAAAATCTTTCTAATATCCAATCTAAATTTGCTGTATGGATTCCTTTTACTCCTTTGCTAACTCGAGCTGTGTGGGAGTGGAGGAAGGATGAAGGGCTAGTGGAGAAAAGTTCTGCATGTAAAAGATAACATAGGCTTCAGATTGAAAGGTAGTCTAACTTCTCTCTGCTTCTCTCTCCAGGGCATTGAAGTCATGTGGACAGGGGGGAACTGCTCATGTGAAATTAGTGGTAGAATGGGACAAAGAAACTAAAGATTAGTAAGTATGAAGTAGAAAGCCTTAAAGTGTGTTCACCTTGAACGTGATGCTTGCCACTTGCTTGCGGGAATTGCGCATCCTTCAGCAAACATGACACCCCTCAGAAACTCCACCTCGTGCCGTGGCCCCTGTCCGCAGGGACAGACCGGGACTGGGTGCCCTGGACTTGCTCTGAGGTGGAGTCCTTTTCTCTGTAGCCAGAGTTTTGCATTATGGAGCAGGCATCTCGGCTGTGGCTCCTTCTCCCACAAATCGTATTTGTGTGAGAAAGTTTGTGGGCAGCGAGTAGCTTTTTCTCTCTTGAGATAAACTGGAGTGGGTGCCCACTGAAGCTGTTTAACCTTGTGTTCGGCTGTGTTGCCCTGGTGGGATCTCTTGCCAGTCAGCTCTCACTTACCTGTAATGGGACAAATGCAGGAAAAAGCTGCTGATTGTACCTTCAGAATGGCTCCTCAGCAGCGTGGGGAGCGAGTGGATGTGCTGGTAAATGTGTTGTCTCCCTGATGCAGCTTGTTTGTGAATACAGAAGAGGAGTATATTCCAGACTCTGAAAGTGTCCGCCAGCAGAGAGAGCTTCATCATCAACCTCAGATCTGCACTTTATCTCAGTGTTTCCAACTGTACACCAAAGAGGAACAGGTAGGGACAAGACTGTATAGCAGCCAGGACTCGGAAGATCTTGCTGGTCCACGTGCTGCCTGAACTCCCATACTCAGCAGAGTAGCTGTTTTCTGCAAACACTGATTTATTGAGACAGGAGAATAAATTTGTAACACAACACTAGTTACCAGTACTGCTGACAGAGCTTCTCTGCAGTGAGGAGAGAGCTGTGGGAGTACTACTGGGGTTTTTTTTGCCTCCTAAATGTTGATATGAGAATTTACTCCTCTGTTCTGCAGTTTCCTCCCTGTGAAATAGCAATGTCTTTTTCTGGCGTACATTATAAAGGGTTAGAACAACACGGCTTCTTCATGGGAATTTACTGCTCTGTCTTGGAGCATTTGTGTGTTTCCAAGCCTGACCAGTGCTGGGGTGGGCTCAAGGCAGCCCCCGCTGAGTGGAGCCCCCCAAATGGCAGTGCAGTGACTGTGGAGCTCAGTTCTCCGGAAGCGTGGCTCAGCTTCTCCTCCTCTAGCTCAGCTCGTGGTGTGAGGATGTTGAAGTGGCAGGAGAGATGGTGTGCCACAGGGCAGACTAGAGATGGGTCTGATCTGACCCTTGCCTGGAACATGGAAGTGATCTGTATTTCTTTGCCAGAGGTCTCTAATCTGCTGTATAAAGGACTGTGGACCTGTGATTGAGCTTTAATAATTTTGGAGCCGCTCTTGTCACTTCTTTCAGAGGTGAGGGCTAAGTTGTTTAACACCTTAAAGCTCCATGGCTTCTAAGTTTTCTGAACACTGGGCTGTGGAGGGAAGCACATGTCGTGTTTGCGTCTTTGAAAAGACTCTTTCTCCTTGGAGGACAATGAAAATCTCTGCAGTTTTTATGTCTGTGCCATTGGGACATAGGGAGGAAAAGAGTTTCCAGAGCGGAGCGAGGTGTCAGAGATGAAATTTGAAGTACACCTGTCTTCCTTCTGTTGTGATTCTTTCTTTGCTGATGGTTTTCTTGTGAGAATACTGAGGCTGCCAAGCCTGCCTGCTTTTTGCTTTTGTTTTTTCTTGTCCCCCACTTCAAAGTGATAGGCGTTTGTAGGGTGGAAATAGCTTCTCTGCACAGCAGCACTAGCTGAGTTCTGTCTTGCAGCGGGAAGTGCCTCCTGCATGAGGCACACGTGTCTCTCTGCTTGCCAGTATTTGAAAAGCAGCATTGGGAACCCTGAATCTCCAATGAGCTTGATAATTGTTGGAGGTACTTGGGGTGCAGGGGTCAGGGTCTGGCCTGGGGCAGCAGAGGAATGGTGGCATAGTGAAAGATGCCTTAAAATTTGAAAACTAATATCCACTCGTGCCTCTTCCTTGTAGCTTGCCCCAGATGATGCATGGCGATGCCCACACTGCAAGCAGCTGCAGCAGGGTAGCATCACACTGAGCCTCTGGACCTTACCTGATGTTCTCATCATACATCTCAAAAGGTTTAGACAGGTAAGGATGTCTGCAGTGATGCTGGAGGACTCCTTCAGCCAGGGAGTGACCTGACTAGACCACCTTTTCTGAAGCATCTGTTCTGCCCTATGCGTTCCTCTCCTGGGTTTTTGTTTTCCCCAAGCATGGTGTCACTGCAGCTCATACTATTCTATGTTTACACAGGAAGGAGACCGAAGGATGAAACTTCAAAACATGGTTAAATTCCCCCTGAGTGGCTTGGACATGACTCCTCATGTTGTTAAACGCAGTCAGAGCAGTTGGAGTCTGCCATCTCACTGGTCACCCTGGAGGAGACCTTATGGTCTCGGAAGGGATCCTGAGGATTATATCTATGACTTGTATGCTGTCTGCAATCATCATGGCACCATGCAAGGGGGACACTATACAGGCAAGTAGCCCGTAATGTTATGTGTGTTGAATTGTTTCAGAAAGAAAACAGTTGTATTTTTCTATTGAATGTCCATAACTTCTTCATCTTTCTTGGCAAAAGGACCTAACCCAACTAACCAGGGCTGGCTGTGTAATACCAAAGGGGTAATTTCTATGACTTTGAGGAATACAGCAATGCCTGTTGACCCCAAATGTCTTACTGTACGTTTCTTTGTCTGCTATTTCTTTTTTTTACATTACTCTTCAGAGTAACGTGACTGGCCTTTCGCGTTTCAAAAATGCTTCTGGCCACTCAACGCGGAACTTCTGTCATTGCAAGAGGCTGTTATACATATGAAGTATTTGCATGTTGCCTATGTGCACAGCCGGTTTATGAACTCCTCTTTGCTTGTTCCAGAGCAGACAGAGATAAACAAAGTTTCTTGATGGTTCTTAGGATCTGTATGACTTCACACAGCAGCCCAGAAAACGCGCGTATCTGGTTTTGCCCTCTGATGTGTGTCTCTGGGCTGTTTTGTCCTGGGTGGGCTCAGTCAGGAGATTCACTGATGGAGGCAGACTGCCACAAGTAACAGAACGTAAAGTGAATGGAGCCACCCCAAATGGTATTCTGTTCTGAGCAGTAATGTTGGACAAAGAAAATATTGAAATGTGAGCTGTTTATTGTATTCTGGTGGCCTCAGGCCCCCATCTTGCCAGTCAGACTGGAAGAGGATGTGTTACATGAATAAATTTGTTCCTTTTATTCTCGTCTGAGTCCATCGTAGCAGGTAAGGTCATGTTTAAGTTATCATACGGCAAACTTCAGAGTAGTAGGAGTGAGGAAAGTCTAATAGTAATGTATTTTCTCTCAGCATATTGCAAAAACTCGGTTGATGGCCAGTGGTACTGCTTTGACGACAGTGAAGTTCAGCAGCTTTCTGAAAACGAAGTCTGCAAGCAGACAGCTTATATTCTTTTCTATCAGAGACGCACAGCAATCCCATCATGGTCTGCTAATAGCTCTGTGGCAGGTAAGCCCTGATGGCGTTGTCAAGGGGTGGTTGTAGTTGGTATTTCATGGATAGTTTGCCCTTCTGAAGAATTTTCTGCCCAGCTGTGCTTAAGCCCTGCCTCTCTGTCCCAGAACTCAGTGAGCCTTGTCTCAGTCTGCTGCTCTGTATCAAAGGCCGTGTGAAACTCCCACATCTTCTGTTAAGGTTAATTATGGCAAATAGGCTGTGGAGATGGAGGAACCCCCCTCCATCCCCTTGGGAAGTTCAGCACAGAGCGGCTTGCATCAAAACCATAACATAAAAATGTATCAAGCTCATTCCCACCGACAGTGCTGTTGGTCTCAGGTAGGCAGCCAGCAGCTGAAGCTGTTGGTTGAGTCCGGAGTGATGGGGACAGATGCAGGCTTGGTAACTTGCCTTTGGAAAGGAAAGGATTTGCACTGCATTCTTGTGGCAGCTCGAGGACTGCCCTCTACGTGCGTGCTGTGCTGATTCTTTTGATTCACAGCATACTGGGACAGGCATGATTCTGTCTTTCACTTATGACCATGAATATTTCATAAGAGTAAAGACTTACTCTCTCAGCGGTATCGGGATGCTGTGGCAGCTCCAGACTCCAGGTGTTTGTCAAAGCCAGTGCAATATGTACCTGACTTTCAGTGGCCTTCCAAGGCTTCACATGTTCTGCAGTTACATGGTACTGGCCTGATATCTGTGCCTGATTCCTTGCAGGCTCCACAAGCTCCTCTCTCTGTGAGCACTGGGTCAGCCGTCTTCCTGGTAGCAAGCAGCCCAGCATTGCTTCGGCAGCGTCATCGCGGCGCACGTCTCTGGCTTCGCTCTCAGAATCAGTAGAGCTGACTGGGGAAAGGAGTGAAGATGATGGTGTGTATCAGCACTGTTGTGTGTGTGGGATACCGGGCCACTAGTCTTTCTGTTATAAGATCCCTACTAAAATAGCTGCAAAACACATAGTTACAAGGGACAGTTACTCTAGCAGATGGGGGAGGCAGACACTGTGTTGGTAGGAGCAGGTGGGTTCTGGCACAGATGAGCTTTTCTCTGATACGAAAGCATAGAGAAGAGCAGGGCAGGAACCTTAAGGAGCCTTTCAGCAAAAGGAAATGCCATCTACGAAACCTTTCATTCAAGAACTTTTTGTGCTTGTATTTTTTCTGGGTTTCACTACAGCACATTTGCAGGGAGGCTGACATATCGCTACAGCTTAACATAGGTACTAATTGTCTGCTGCAGCACTGCAGGCTGTTCCCAGGGAGGTGAGAAGATACACACATTCACTTGTGTGTGCAGGTAACAGTGCAGTTCCTAGCTTTGCCTGGGTCTTCCACCTCCTGCCTTATAACTTTTGAAAATGTGGAGCTTCAGGGGTCAGTCTGAGCATTTTGAAGTGGGCAGGGAGATGTCCCTGCAGCAGTGTTGTGATAACTGTCAGATCTAGCCATGGTAGTCACATTTCTAAAATGCTTATTGTTGTACTTTGTGTTTATAAATACAAATATACTGCTTTATCTAAAGAGGTAGGAATCCTACTTTGCTTTTTACAGGATGGTATGGGAAAATGTTCTTTGATACAGAAGAACGTATTTCTGGGAGCACAGTCGTTGTTGGTGAACTCATTGCTAGTTTCAAGGACTTCCAAGGTGCAAAACCTGTGTTTGGTCTCCTGCTGCTCAGGCATGAGAGGAGAATCTGGATTTTCAGTTAGAAGCTTCAGAGAGTTACTTCTGGGTGACCATTAGCAAATGACAGTTGTTGAATGCCTTGTTCAGCTTTTATGCAAGAAGCTGTGCGTGCGGCAGGCATGAAGAGATAGGTATTCAATGTGGCGTAGGTGGGCTGTCTGACTCTCTTGGGAAAATAGCATCTGTGGATGGATGGGATAAACTGATTGCTGGCTTGGCTTTCATACTGAGGGTGTTGCTTTCTTTCTCTGCAGGAGGATTTTCAACTCGGCCCTTTGTAAGGAGTGTCCAGCGTCAAAGCTTGTCATCTAGATCTTCTGTCACCAGCCCACTGGCAGTGAGTGAAAACGGTGTCAGGCCCTCATGGTCACTCTCCGCAAAACTGCAATTGCGCTCCAACTCTCCATCCCGCTTCTCTGGAGATTCCCCTGTACATACCTCTGCTTCCACCCTGGAGAAGATTGGGGAGGCTGCTGATGATAAAGTCTCCACCTCTTGCTTCGGCAGCCTGAGGAATCTCTCTAGCAGCTACTTGGAGCCCTGTGATGGCGGTCGGCGAGAGCACAGGACGGCTCGCAGAGCCCCCTTGGCTGTCATGGAAGGGGCATTCAGGGAAGAGTCTGTTTTAAGGACATCTAGCTCAGATCTTTCAGATGGGTATGTTAAAAGCTCTGTGCAGCCAGACAGGAATCGCCCTGCTTTGGACCCCTTTGATAATAACAATCAAATTGCCTTTGTTGATCAGAGTGATTCTGTGGATAGCTCTCCGGTCAAGGAGGTGAAAGCCCCCAATGGGACAGGGCTGTCTGCAGAAAAGGCAGATGGCACCCCTAAGAAGGTTCACAGCTCCAAGGGAGTTTCTGAGCCAGACAAAAGTTTGAGGAAGGGAAGGACAGTCTTATCTACCCAAGAGACCAAAGTCTCTCGCTCTTCTCCTCCTCCACTAAGGAGTTCCCAGAAAGTTTCCCGGTCTAGAAGTAAGATGGACTCCTCTAGGGCCAGTGGGCGACATGGGTCTCCTGCTCCCACTCAGGCTAGGAAGGACCATAGCACGAAGCCCCTTGAGGTGTCTGTCCCATCAGCTCAACAGAAGCAAAAGTCAGGTTCTCCATCCTCCACAGCTGCCAAGAAAACCCCATCAGGCTCATTGACTAAGGGCTCTTCTGCTGGGAAGAGCCGGACTTCAGACCGAAGCCTCAGCAGAGAGGGCTCTAAGATAAGTCTGGGGTCGGATAAAACAAGCGTTACCAGCAGTTCAAGAACGAGCTCCCCACGGATAAGCCACTCTAGGAGTGACAGCAGGGCAGTAGACAGCAAACACGTGCGGAGTTCCTCTATGGCCAACCTGCGGTCTCCAAATGTTGGTGTGCGTTCTGGTTTGAAGAGGGACAGCAAGTCAGAAGAGAAAGGATTGTCTTTCTTTAAATCAGCCTTAAGGCAGAAGGAGACCCGGAGGTCAGCAGACCTGGGAAAGACAACGATGCTCTCAAAAAAGACAGGGAGTAGCAGTTCCAAGTCAGGCAGTAAAAATGTGCTGGAAGACAAATCGGAGAAAGGTGTTGTCCCACCAGCCCCTCAAACCAATGCCAACGTTACTGCAAAAGAAAAACTTGTCCCAAAAGATGCCACACCCAACAAACATTCTCTGCTACCCAGTCGCAAGTCCAAGTCTTCCCAGCTAGATCCCGGAGTCCAGTCTCCTCCTTCCAGTGGCAAGCAGTCTGCTGACAAGCCACTGAAAAAATTACCTTCCAGCATGCAGGTGTCTGTACGGCCTTCTCTGGAACCTCAGTGAAATGCTGCAATCCAGGTGTCTTTTCTTCTGCTGAGAAGCTAATTTATTCTGAGCTCTTGTTTTTTTGTTCATGTGCCTAATGTATGTTTTGAGGAGAAGTTAACTGCAAGTTGTTAAAAGCGCCTTTTGATTCTGCCATCAAACCAAATAGCCACAGGCAGCCAGCACTGATGCAAGTAGTCTAGCTGGAGTCATTGTTGAACATGAATGCAGCTGTCCCATAGCACTTGTACAGGAGTCTCTTTATAGAAAATGCAACAGCTTTCTTCAGATTCAAGGTTTGAAATCTGAAACCCAGTTGTACTGACACTAGTGTGCTTTGTAGAGCTGTGAACTGATATTCCTTTGGTCTTGTTCTGAGCAGGCTGTGTCCACGTTGGTGTATGGCCTTGTTCTGAGCTATGGAGGGTGCGAAGGAAACTGGAGAGACTGCCGCTTCTTTATGCTCTCTCTCAACCCTCTCTCCCTGCTCCCCTCCATTTTTCAAGCTTTCTAAAGGGCAATATTTCAACACTAATGTTGTTTCTCAGGTATATACTCAGCCAGTATAGGAGGGACTAGCATTAGTGGATGGACAGAAAGGTACCTGTGTGTCCATGCGTACGTGTGTCTGTGTAATAGATTTCATTTTTGCATTCCAACAGCAGAATTTTTTTTTTTGTGAAATGTAATCTGCATTTTTTTTTTTTGTTGCTGTATCTATGAAAGAGTTTTACTCTGTCCATGCCTAAGACGACCTCCACCCCGTCCTCTTTAATTGCTTTGTCTCTTCTGAAACACTACTAAGCAACAGAAGAAATCACTAAGCAGCAGCCGCTTGCCAGCTCGTACCTGTGGAAGTGCTAGGCGGGAGATGGTTGCAGTGCCGTAGGAGAGCTGTCTTCATGCACCCGAATGGCAGTGATGCTGTTAGGACCCCTGTTCAAACTCCTGAGAAGAAGTGTTTCCTAATGTGCTCAGATGCTTAATCGTAGTGGTGTGAATATAGCATCCGTTATTTATAGGAGTAACGTTTAGATAAGCCAAGTGTCGTCTTGTCTTCTCTGCCCTTTCTGAGCATGCTTTGAACAAGCCTCTTCGTGCGGGTTGGAGGGGCTGTACCAAAATACCGTGGAGCAGTTTTCACATTCTCCAGAGCGCTGCTACCTTGTTCTTCCCTTCGGCATGCTTCTCACCTGCCCGGCGGGTCTGGCTACCACATGTCTCTTAGCGAAATGATCCCTATTCTTGTTTGGATGGCGGTCTCTATCAGGGTTAAAACACTACATCTAGTGATGTCTTTGTTTACATGCCTTTCTTACAGGGGAGATTGCTCAAGTTCCTTAAGATTCCTCTTAAAACTCTTAAAAGGTGGATTCCTCAAATCCTTTTATATGCGTGTGGTGTAATTTTTTTTTACTCTCATGAGTTTTTATTAATGTGCTGCATATCCTTTACGTACAGCAGCAGTCTGTTGTGTATGTCACGACATGCAGCAGCTGGGCAGTGTGCTGGGCACGCTTGTCTTCTGAATGAGGTCTTTGCCTGTCGTATAGTTGTGGGTGGTAAAGCTTCTCCAGGCTTAGCTTGTGGAGAGACATATTTGTACATCTTTTCTGTCACCGTAACAAATAGCCCTCAAATAAGTAGCGACTCTGATTTAGTCTGTTCCACCTCCTCGGATGTGCTGATGACCCTGCAAGAAGCCTTGCCCCCGGGTCTGCTGGGCACATTGCCGCTCTGTGATCACCTTTTCTGCTCTGCTCACCACACGTCCGCAGCCACCTTTGGGGAAGAGGTATTTTGGGGGTAGCTGACACCTTGGAGAAAAGGCCGCGCGTGTGTGTGGAGCTGGGCCGGGGGTGCCACAGAGCGCTGGTCAGTGTGTGATGGTGAACCCACCTGCAGTATAACCCTTGCTCTGTCCCAGTGATCTTTTGCAGTACTTCCCTTCACGCCACCCAGAAGCAATGCCAGTAGCCTGCATGTTTTAACAATATGCTGGACTCTGTGCCCTGAAATGTGTTTTTAAACCTGAACATAACCATCTTCTTGATGCATTTCTTCTCCTGGGTATTGTTCAGTCTCATTTATTGCAGCAACAAGAAGCAAAGATTGCATTACTTGCTTCTTAAATGTATGACTGGGATTATTCTTGGATTATTTTTTGTTACATCCAGCAGAGCAGATAAGACTTGCTTCACATTGTAGTACTTAAATTACTCCCTGAAATGCTGATGTTGAAGTATTTGTTTAAGGTTTTATCTGTATTAAGGTCTTGCACTGTGGTGACTCTTCTCTTGTAACAACTCTTCTAGCAAGAATGTAATTCTGGGAGCTAGCGCTAACTTGACGTGGTGTCTTTTAATAGACAGAACCTAGTTTTCTGTGCGTTGTACCATGGGACATTTGTGAAAGATTATTTTTATCAAATCACATTTTCTTTTCATGCCATTGTTCACTGAAGAAGTTTAAACTGGAAGCTAGTGTATGGTTTCTGAGGTGATTTTGCTCCTGCATTGCATGCCTGGACTGGAGGAAATTTTGAAGCCATGTCCAAATTGGCGTTTTAGCTCATCGCCAGTTCAATACATTTGTGTTTGGGGCATGAGAATGGTCATTAGAGCTCCCATTTGAAGAAAATGGGAATGGGGGGTCCT
Organism: Chroicocephalus ridibundus; assembly: GCF_963924245.1. Lineage (NCBI taxonomy): Eukaryota > Metazoa > Chordata > Aves > Charadriiformes > Laridae > Chroicocephalus > Chroicocephalus ridibundus. The sequence continues at coordinate 49,719,116 of NC_086291.1, read as the reverse complement.
GCTGCCAAGTGTTCCAGTAACAGATGTTAAAAGCAGTCAAACCTCTGCAATCCCTTTCTAAAACTGCGTGTGGGTTATTGCAGGCCCTACGGAAAGTGGTTTGTGGAAAAGCAACATCAGTCTTCTCTCTCTGCTTTAAAGCAGGCTTATTTCCTAGCCCTTTCATGCATAGGAACTCCTGTCCATGTGTATTGTGTTGTCCAGATGTAAGGATGTGGCACTAAGGAACACTGCAGAGAGGGATCTTCCAAGTCCTAGATGCCAACACCACCTTGGCTTTGTGTATTGATCCTTAAAGCAGTGGAGGCTGGAGGCTGTTCTGAAGCAGCCATTCATACGCGGTCAGCTCTTTTCTTAAAATTCGTGTTTGGCTTTAGAAGCACTTGTGCCTGTGGAGGACGTAGGTTCTGCCATCTCCGAAGGTCATCGCTGGCCAGGGATCTTCACCTGCCCCTGGGTGGTGGCATGTGGGGCCTGGAGTGGGATGAGAACGGCTGCTGTCTGGGTTTGCTCTGCTGGTCACGCACAGCTACGGTGCCTGTGGAATGGCCTGTGGTGTGGCTGCCTGTGGGGTGAGCTGTCCTGCCTTGGGGGTGGTGGAGTTTGGGACCCCAGAGCTGATGATCTGGAAGCAAAGGTTTAGAGGGCAGCCTCATGCTGGTGAGAAGTGCCTTGAAAGGCCGAGGTCCAGCACTGTCCCAGTCCTCACGCGGCCGCATAAGCTCCGAGGGAAAGCAGGCTTCGAGCCCTCTGAAGGGTTTTATGATGTGATTCCAATCGACTTTGGGTTGAAGTCGCCTGCATTGGCCACGTGTAACTCGTATTTCACATCACATCTCTAGTCTGACGCTTGCTTCTGTTCCTGGAACCAGCCCTCTGGGCGCAGGAAAGCAGCGCCTTCATTCCAGTGCTAGATTCCTGCTGGAGTCACCTAAAGAAATTATTTTTACCCTTTTTGGGCTGCGTCTTTTGGACAGTGTTTAGTAGTATACAAATTATAAGCACATTTTCAATGACGTGTGTTAAAGAGGCACCTTTTATTTGTATTAATCACATTTGATAGACAATTTGGTGCCTGCAGTTCTCTGTAACTTGTAAGTGTCTCACTTTGGGTGTATAAATTGTTAACCCTTTCAAACTTATCAGATATGGCTAAATAAAAAAAAAAAAAGACGCTTAGGATAGAAAATTAGCAGCTTAATTACAGTACACTTATTCCACTGTAAGTGCCCTCATCTCTCTTAGCTGCAGGGTTGTTTGCTTTCCAAAGCTAAAACTTGAGCATGATCAACCATTTTTTTTTTCTTTTTTTTTTTTTTTTCTCAGTAATAAAGGCAGTTTTGCATGGCAGTTCTCTCGCTGTACCCAAATGCATGCACTTACTAACTATGCAAGCATCTAATACAAACCATAGACCGTGCTTTCAGTCTCAGAAGCTGCTAGGTAGACTCCGGAGCACTGCTTTGAATCTGGACTTCTGTTTCTCGGTGCAGCTGCCTGTCAGCGCGTAGGAGCATGTCCCTGGGTTCCTGCTTTGTTTGCACATCTTTGATTCTTTCCTTTGCAGAATTCTGCATTACTGACAAGGCTGGAGTGTAGCATAACGTCAAAGGGATCTGAAATGTTGAAATGAGAACAAACTGGTTTTCTGTATTGTATTGTATTTTTCTTTTTTTTTTTTTTTATAACAGGGAAAACCCGATCAGTGTTCTGTATGTAGCCTGCCATTTTCCATGTAACTTTAATGACATGTTCTACGTTGTGAGAAGAGGCAGTCACCTGTAGCCGTACGAGCACTCAAAAAAAAAAAAAAAGGAGTTTTTGTTGAATTTCTGTGCTAATGGAGCAGTTTCCAGTTGTCAGTGTGCTGCTTGTACTGGTAACGGGGCTTCTGCCTGCCTTCCCGGGAAGAGCCATGCCGGACCCCAGCTGCCCACAGGGGTGGCTGCACTTCCCGTTCATGCTCCCAAACCGTGGTGGTGGTTGCGTTTCTGAGCTGTGCTCCCGTTCGACTGCAGATCCCACCGGGGCCGTTGTACGCACAGTGTGGGGCCGGCCAGGGTTGCGGCTGGCGCGGGGGCAGCTGGCGAGGTCTCACCGACAGCACGTTTGATTAGCAAGAAGTGTTGGCCCCGGGATTCCTCCGGGGCTGCCTGGCCGTGTCCCTGCGAGATGCCACCTCGCAGCAGTGCTTAGAGCAGCTGGGCTCAGCAGGGGCTGGGTGTCGGGCGGGTTCTTGGCCCCACTCCTCCCATGGGTTCTCTGCCCATCCCCCTTGGTCAGCCGGCGTAGAGAGGGTTTGGAAATGACATTCCAAATAATTTTACTGTTACCTTTTTTTTTTGTATCTTTGTCATTTGCCTACTAATCCAAAAATAATTTGGCAGTATCTAATGTTATCTGTGGAGGGAACTGAAATTTAGTTTTAATCTGTGGTGAGATGAAAGAACTACATGGTTTTCTTAATAAAAGCACCGTAAAGCATTTACTATTAGGAGCTTTATTTTGTAGAATAAAAGTACCTCTGAAGACTTGTACAATATCTATATTAGGTCTAAAGGTTTAGGGAGTCTTCTATTTTTTTAAAGGCGATAGCACTCAATTTATCTGCAAATAGTGTTTTTTAAAAGACACAGATTAAAACTAAGTGTGAACACAAATTCTGTTTCACTCTAGGCCCTGCAGCACAAACGCGTTGCAAGAAAGTTAGCGTTAGGTTTGTATGGCATTTGTGCAGTGCAATAAGAAACCATTTTTAGGTGCTACATTGCCTTGGGTAGGGTGACACAAGGGAATACAGGCTACAAGTGGCTAGATTATTTTCTTGTGGCCTTCCAAGTATTTAATTTGTACAGATTTGCTCACCAACTGTGCCTCACCATTGGTTAAAATTGAATTTTAAGTCCTGTTGCAAATGCAGTCTTCTGGACACGATGTCAGATTTTACACTGGAATATCTACAGTTCTAAAAACTGCATGTCACATCACTGTACACTGATACTGGGACGTGGGGCTTGCCCACACCTTTGATATTCTCTTCTGTATTTTAATGTTTTTGAACTGTACAGTAATCTGGAAAGCAGGCTGTCTTTACTTGGGATTGAACATTGTACCATAAATTTTAAATTATTTGAGGACAAGTGCATGAGACTGTGTCAATGCCTTTTATTATTTATTTGTATGTTTTATTATTCAAGGTGTATGCACTTTTAATATGCAGAATTTATATTTTTATGTTAAAAATCATTTTCTTTCAGAAAGAAGAGTTTGAATATGAGGAATTGGAATTAAGTGCAAAAAGGGGAATATGTAATAAAATACAATAAATTTATTACTAGGCATCCTGCTGGAGTTGAGCGTTTTTCCAGGTCTGCATTGTCACCTGCCGAGGCGGCAGTGGCTGCTCGGGCCTGGCCGTGGTCCCCGCTCTGCTGGTGGGACGCGCCGCCCTGCCTGCTGTCCTGCCGCAGGAGGGGAGCATCTCTCGGGGCAGGGTCGGTGGCTGCCTGGGGTAACCACGGGGGGCTTCGCCACCGGCTCTAACCACCCAGCTGTGGTGGCATGGGAGGGGGGCACGGGCTCAGTAACTTCCCTCCGCATCCCCCTCTCCACTCCTCTTGAGAAACGAAAACCTGGAGGTGTGTTTTGGGGCCTGTGTACTGGGCAGGGGGAGACATGGGCTCCTCCTTACGCTCCAGTGTTGGCCCTGATGCTTCTCTCTCCACAGACCACCAGCCCAGTCCTGCTGGTGCTCGGCTGGGGTCCCTGCTGCTGGCACGTCCCGAGAGTGGGCTGCAGGATCTGGACCGGAGCCTTCTGTCCTGGTGAGTTTGGTCCGTGAGCGCCATGGGCAGGGGGATGTGATCTGGCTCCTCTTTAGGGTTCGGGGACTCATTTCTGGCCAGGCAGAGTTGGGAGTGTTCCCCGCCCTGGCCATGCCTTGTATCTGGGCTCAGCCACCCTGTCCCTGTCCCTAAAGCCCCGTGGAAAGCTCAGGACTCCACTCAAAGGCTGTGGTTGCCCTGGCTCCTTTCTGCTTGTGGATCTCTGAACATGACTTCCCCACGCTGGTGGTGCAAGGCTCTGGTGGGAGCATCCCCATGTCCCCTCTCATGTGCTGTACTGGTGCTGGCTGCACTCCAGCTTGCTCCTTGTCCCCAGGCTGCCGTAGTGATGCAGCGTGCAGTACCACTGCTTGAGGTTTGGTTCAATATTAGCCTTCTTTAATGGTTCTTTATTGAACTGAGGCTTAGACTGTGCAAGAGTGATAGTAACTGAGTGTTTAATTGTGTGCTCCTCTAGCTCTGCATCCTAATTAAATATTGTTTTTCATTTAGCAGGATGTACAGCAGTGGCTCTCTGGCCGTGGAGGAGAGCGTGGAATGCAGATGGGCTGCTCCTGCCGCCTTGGCTGGGTGAGGAGGATGAAGCAAGGTAGGAGGAAGATGGTCCTTGCCTCCCAGCTGCTGAAGGGAGGACATCTCTGTCTGCAGGGGTGTCTGCGTCATCTGCAGGTGACACCCTTGGCTGGGTGAGCTGCTCAGGCACAGCTGGGAAACCATCCCTGTGGCTGCTGGGCTGCCTGAGCTCCGATTTGGAGGGTGAATGTGGTGTGAAACGCTTCAGTAATCCAGCGTGTCATATTGTCTCAAGAACAGGAGGGAAAAATGGAAGACATTGTGGTTGGCTCTGCCCACGGCCATTTCTACCGTGGACTCTGATCTTCCCGCTTGAGTGAGCCATCAGATCAGTGCAGCAGGGGCTGGTGCTTGTGCATCACAAACTTCCCCTTTAAATGCAGTTTTTGATTCTTAAGGTTGTTTTTTTTTTTCCCCCCTCTTCTCTCTCCTCCACTCTCCTGTGTGCATACTTTTGTCTTCCCATTCTTTGAGATGCAGCATCACGTATGTGCCCATACGTGCAGAGCTCCAGCCAGAGGGTTGGAGGCTTGGAGGATTGCTGGGGCTGCTCTGGTCTGGGCGGGCAGGTCCTGTCGGCCGAGAGCATGGCTGGGGCAAGGCAGGCTGGCACACGTGCTGTCCTGTCCGGGCTCCCATCCTTGGCTGTGGGGCTCTTCCAGGGGCTTGCAGAGGGATGACTCTCATGGACTCTTACTGTGCAGTCGTGGCTGGCTGCGCCTATTCAGTTGTCATCTTTGCTATATTGCTGGAACAAATGCCCAGCTCTGCAGGGTGTGGGGCGGGATGGTCGGGCATTTCCCCTTCATTGGGTTTGTTTGGAAGCTGCTGCTTGTGGGGCTGATCTACTCCAGAGGTCAGCAAGGCCAGTGGTGGGTGGGGATAAGGTGGAGAGTCTCTTCTCCTGTATTCTGGGGTGAGGCACTATTTTGCAATATACTTTTGGTGTGAAGAAGAGCCTCAGCCCAGCCTCCTTAAGCTCCCAATAGCTGCTTTTTCCCTACAAATCTTGTGACAATATTCTATAGCCCTGGGATAGGAAGGCAACCTCTCCAGCCCTGGGGACAGCAGTAAGCTTCACGGCACACTGGTAATCTCCGGCTCTCTGGACAGAACGGAGAAAGGGCAGCTTTGCCCCGGAGCGCTGGCTGGACCAGAGAGGAGCCGCTGTCCTTTCAAACGGATCCGGCAGGATCATGCCATAGGGCTCTTCCCTGCCCCGCTGAGCTGGCGGGAGCCTGACTGGGAGCCCAGCACCTTCCGTGCTCCTTTAGCGGAGCTCCAGCTAAAGGGAAAAATATGCATATAAGGGACCGTTCTGCCTTTCTCCTGGTTGTGCTGAGCTTTGTTAAATGACAGCGCTGGTGCCTGTGATTGCCGTGGTTTTCCAGCAGCCAGTGCTAGAACCACGGCCCAGCTCCGGGAGCTGCAGAGCTACGGCCCCAGGGGTCCCCGGCTGCACATCCCTGGGGTGTGGGGGCACCGCTGACTGCTTTCAGAGTGGGATGGGGGGGTATTGCATCCGCCCCTATGCCTGTAGGGGAGGGCAAAGGGCTCTGCCGCTCCTGCCCCAGCCTGTGGGGACATGGGTCCCTGGGGGCTGTTACAGCCAGTTCTACTCCCTGCTGCAGCCTGGGACCTGCCTCCTCTCCTGGCCGGTGAGTTTCCCAGCTCAGGATGTGGGACATATGCTGCTCCCTGCCTGTCTGCGGTCCCCTGGCTCTGACTGCCAAGCTCGAGTCTGTTTTCGGCGCAGCAGCTGGCCCGTGTCCCCAGCAGAGAGCACGGTGGCTCCTCGAGGGGAGCCTGGCTTTTCCTGGGGCAGGACTGGTCCCAGTACTGTTTCCCAGTTTGCCAGCCCTCCCCTGCTGTGGAGCTGGGGGATGTGACTGGGGGCTCTGGGCTTCGTCTTGCCCATCGGGCGGCCGCAGGGCACAGGGAGGTGGTCAGGATGCTGTCGGCACAGGGCATTGTCTCGGGCACCAGCGAGCTTTGAAGTGACCCCTGGGTGTCACTCGTGAATCCCTCCTTGGTCCCCAAATCACAAATATATCATAGCTGTTGCTGATCTCCTGTTGCCCAGCTGCAATTATAGAAATACTGAGGCTAGTCTGTTTACCAAGAGCCATGCTGTGTTACCCCTTGCCCCAGCGTGTCCCTGGGACCTGGAGGGACACGTGGACACCACCAGCCCACGCTGTGCGACCGCACGAGCAGCTTTTGTCCATGTTTCTGCCCATCCTGCTGGGAATGGTGAGAAGGAGCCGAGCCCCCCGGGGTGGCCCACGGGCGTTGTGTGGAAGAGCTGATGGCTGTGCTGGGTAGTCACGGCGTACGAGACCCATCCTTTATTGCATACCAGAGAGAGTAATTACTTCATGTCTTGTATGGAAATGGGGATGACAGATGTCATATTAAATCATAGGGTCATCACTTATTTATAGGTGATTACATTAAAGAGATATTAATATAGCCAAAGGCTTTGCAAAATTAGAGTTAATATATTTTTGTTTATTATATTTGCCAATATTTCTCCAATCCAGCCAGGGTTTTATGGCCACTTATTAAATAGAGAGCTTGCCGCAGTTCCCTTAGCCTAGCTGGGAGGGTGGCGAGAGGACAATTGGAAAGCACTTGAGAACTTTGATCTGCGAGTGATTAAATTTTATTGCCTCCTTATTTATGAGGGTCCGACGGCAGGTGCTCCGTGCGCTGTGAAATGAGGCGAGGGCAGGTTAGGACTCGCGCCGTTATTAAATGTGGGTCAGCAGGGGAGGCTGCGTCTGGGAGCGGGGCTGGGGCTCGCAGATGTTCAGGTCCCCGGCTGGGATTATCACTGTGCTAAACCAGGATTAGATTATTGCAAAACGAAGTGGGGATTTCTGACACCCCCGGGGGCAGGCGGGGGTGTCCCCGGGGAGCGCTGGCCATGGCTTTCTGCCTTGTCCCCATATCCCTGGAGCCCGGTCTTGGGGACAGCGAGGTACCTGTCCTGCAGGGCTGCAGCTTGCCTGCCGCGGGTTTGGGGGACATCAGTGTCCCCCTAGCAGGTGTGCAAACCAGAGGAGCCAAGAAAACCAGTTGTCTGTGTGAGGACGGCTGCTGGCTCTGCCGATCGCGACGGCCGAGGGTGCGGAGGATGGATGTGCGAGGAGCTGCCTGCTCCCTGCCTGCAGCAGCTGCTGTCTGTTGGGATATTTATTAACACCCGGCTGCCTCCCAGAGCCAGAGCAAAACCCAATCTTTTGAGGCCGTCAATAAATTATAACATATTAGGCACTGTCATCCGTACCCCTGGACTCTTAAATTTTGTTCTAATTAGAGTATCGCTTTTCCTTTCTCAGCACTTTTTCCCCTCTGCTGGGTATCGATCCTTTCTCTGTGGGGATCTGACCAACTGTTGACAATTTATGGTAACATAAAACTAGTACCTCTTATAGCAAAAACCCAGCTTTTAATAAAAACTGCTGACACCGGCCTCTCGCTGGCAGCCTAACCTGATTACCAAATGGATTTAGCAGTTCAGGCTGTGCTGATGCCCGGGTCGTTTTGCACATAGGGATTTTTACTGTAACACTTAACAAGTTTTCAATTGTCATAATATTTCATAAATACATGTGTACCTAATTGAAAGCTTGGAGGCCGGTAGGAAGTCCTGGGAGCGCTCCCGGAGCCTTGCCTGACTGGGTGATGCTCACAGTGTCTATCTGATGGTTACTGGGGGCAGATGTTGGGCTGTAGGGTTGGGTCGCTGATGAAATCGCTCTTTCCATTGCCAGGGGGAAACTTATGTGCAGTTTTTTGTCCTGTGCAGAGGAGAGCCTGATGATTTTTGGGAGCTGTGGTGCCCTCCCGTTAACACCCGAGCTCAGGGAGAGGATGCGCTCCTTGACGTGCCAGCCCTTGGTCCTCGGGAGCTTGCTGTGCCCTCGTGGCTGCAGAAGTGGTGGCTCCCTCTCCCCTGTTCTTGCACCTCCGAAGCCTCTGCAGGGGTTTGCAAAGGCTGAACGCCCTGGGCCACCGGCTGCCCAGGTGGGGGGCTCAGTCCCTGTGACTGTGCAGTGCTAGTCCTGCCACCTCTTTAACTGGAGATGTTTAAATCGGGAAAACGAGCACATTGTTGGCTGCCGGAGCAATTTATCAAGGCACCACATGGCCCTTTTTCCACATCCAGTGAAAGAAAAAAATAAAAAAATAAGAAACTGCATGTCTAACATAATGACCTGAATTTCTTAATAAACGAACGCAGTGTAGGTGGCTGTATGTTTCCACTTGGTCTCAGCCAAACGGTGATAAATTGGTCCTTCCTGAAGGTATTGAATATTTCTCAAACTATTCATCAGCCCCACGACAAATTCCTCTGTCGGCCCTTGCTGACATCCGATTTTAAACACCTCTTCCAGGCCCCGGTGCAGAGGAGTGGCTGCTTGGGAAGCAGGGACCTTATCATTTTTTAATGCACTGCAGTTCCTGGGCTTATGGAATATTTATAACCAACTCTTTATTTACCAAACAAGCCGGAGCGCTTGCAGGAACCCCTGATGGGGGCGGATAACCCGGGCATCTCCTGTGCCCCTTCCCTCGGGGCTGAGGGTCCTGCTGGGGTGTGTGTCCCCAGATGCCACAGGACCTGCGTCCCTAGCATGGCTCTGGCTGGAGGCCCTGCCTGGAGCTTGGTTTCGTTGCTGTGGGTGGTGAGAAGCTGGTGGGCAGAGACCGGGGGATGGCAGGGACAGGGAGTGCCGCTGTCAGCAGAGAGCTTTGACGCTGGGGAGCCTCCGGACCCTTTCCCTTGTCCTTGCTCCAGCTCCCGCGGCCCCTTTGCTGCTCTCCTCTGTTGATGAACACTGGTGGCTGGTTGTGGCTTCCCAGACCTGTTGCAGACGGTGTCCCCGCAGGCTTGTCCATGGTGGGATCCCCTGGAGCTGGCAGCAGTCACGCTCTCCTGGGAGCAGGCAGAGCTCTGGCAGCCCAGCTCCTGCTCCAGGGCCGTGTCGCTCCCTGGGCATCCCATTACTCCCAGCCCTCCCGTGCTTTCCCTCTCAGCTCAGCCTGGGGCTGAAAGCAGCATCTCTGTCTAACACATCGCTATCAGCTTGTTCTGCTGGGTGTCACCAATACGTAACATCTGCTCTCCCTGCCATTCACTTCCGTCTAATTCTTTTTTTATTGAAATGAGTTTAAATTGTCTGAGAATATATTAGATTACTCTTTCCCTGCGGTTAGCACACTTGTATAGATGTGAATAAACTGCACAGTTAGCAACGCTCGCACGCGCTCTCGCTCCCTTTTTTAATCTAAAAGAAGCTGGTTCCCTGGAGAACTGGCGCCTTTCCTAATGACCTTAATGAGTTTCCATAGCTGGGGTCAGATTATCTAGAAAGGCGGTAATGGCGGGGCCGGGAGGTGGTTCTCCCTCCACCGCTGCGTCTCTCCGATAGCTTTGTACTCCAGACTGTAAATAAAGCAGAGTTTGATAGCTCTGCCTGGGTCTGTGATGAATACATTTTCTCCTTTAATAGGCAGAAGTGTGTGTGTTGCAAAGCAATTCATGAAGCCCATATGACAGTCTTTAAGCATTTTAATATTTTGCAAATGATTTATCATTGGTAACGAGCAGATGATATACTCCACTTCAAGGGTATGGATTATCTATTAAAGTCCACGCGTAAAAGGCATCTGCAGATGACATACTGCTGCAGAAAACGGAAAGTACAACTTATCTTTTGTTTTACAGGAGGGGTCAACAGCATCTGCCACAGCTCAGGAGATAACCGGCCTCCCCGCTCGCTGCTCTAATGATGTCGGTAAATATCTGCCACGGTGGGGGTCCGGTGCTGTGCCGGCACCCATCCTGCCCCCGCGCCGCCTTGGGATGCTTCAGCCCACGGAGCTCACTCGGTGGCTGGCTGGGAGCGGAGGCCGGTGCTGATTCACTCCCGCCGCCGGATGGGTTTATGGGCTGCGATATCATCTCTCGGGGCTCGCTCTGCTCCGAGGAGCGCGCCAGCCCGCTTTATTTATTGGTGAAGCAATTCATACGGTGGGGCCGGTCGCACCGCGCGCTGTCGGGGCCGCCACGGGCACGCGTGGAGCTGCCTCCGTGGGTGCCAGCCCTGCGGGAGCCTGCCCGGCCGGGGGGGTCGCGGGGCTCCGTCCCTCCCGGGGGGGCTGCGGAGGGGCTGCCCCCGCCGTGCTCCCCGCGTACCGTGCTGGGGATGGTGTGTGTGTCCACGCGTGTCTCGTTGCCGCTGGGAGGTGCCCGTGGCCCGGGCTGCCTGCAGCTCCGGCCCCCCCATCGCTCGGGGATGCGCAGCGCCCGGCCCTGGGTAGCCGGGGCTAGCAAAGCCGCAGCGGGGGCTAATGCCAGCCTGGGGATGTGCTAGTGCCAGCCTGCACCCCTGCTGGAAGAGGCCTGGCTCTGCTTTTGTCTGGGGGGGGGCACAGCAATCTCACCGGTACTATCTGCATGGGGATGGAGAGCTGCCACCCCCCATTTGGAAAAGAGCAGGTGGGGGCTTCGGGGCTTAAAGCTCACCCTGGGTGCCCCTTGGAGCCAAGAGCAGAACTGCGAGCAGGTGGTAAGACGCTGTCGTGGTGTGACGCCATCGCGGTGCGATGCTGCATGGTGTGATGCTGCACCCAGCCCCGCGCCCCGGCTGCTCCCTTCTGCAGAGGACCTACAGTGTGGGGTGTCCCCCACGGGTGCACAGGGCGTCCCCCGCTCCCCCTGCAAAGCCAAAGCAGCAGAAGGTGCCGTGCCGCATGGTTTCACCAAGACCTGTTGCACCCCTCACCCTTCGTGTCCCGGTGGGCTTGGTGGTCCCAAGGCAGGTGCTGGCTGCAGGACACATAGCTCTTTGCACACCTCAGCGCCGACTTTGACCCTCTTTCCCACATTTTGCAGTCAGTGCTGCCCATCCCAGCATGGCATGGGCGAGCTCTGGGGCCAAGTGGGGACTGGTGGGTGGTGATGGCAGCAGGATGTGTCCCCTGGGTGCTGGACACCTCCTGTGTGTGCCCCTCGCTTTGCTGCTTGGGTGGCCACAGTGGCTCGGTGGTCACAGGCGGAGGCAAGGGGGGACCCTCGCTGCCGTATGGTGGCTGCCGTTGGTGCGGGGAGGGCGCCTGTGCCGCCCCATTGCTGCGCCGGCTTCGTTACAGCGAGATTAATGCTGGTTATTGGGTTGCGAGTTTTATCACCTGAATGTTTCCTCTTAGCTCCTGAAAGCAACTTCAGCCCAGATTTATTACTCAGCAAATAAATAAAAGTAGAGGTTTATTTTGCCTCCTTGTTCATCAGAAAGGAATGAAAATGTAAGCAAAATATTAAAAATAAAATAGACTCAGTTTTACTTTAATTGACCTTTGATTTTTAACTTAATACCTTCCCCATGTTGCTGCTTCAACCTTTAATTTCTCTTGGTGAAGTGGCTGTGTTCAATGATTCATTCTGTCCCGAGGCAAAGCACACACTGTAATTGGTTTTTAACTTCCTGGAATGTCAAAGCCAGGATTGAAATTTTACGTATCACACCACCAATTCAATACTGGCTTTAATAATAATGTTGCAGAAAGGAAGGCAGATTTACAGCTGTAGAAAAATGTAATCAAATTTTGAGCCAGAATGCAATAAGTCCAAATGCTAGTTTTCATTTGGAAGCTTGTTAGATAAATGCGGTATCACCTGAGCGGTTCCCAGCTCGTTCCTGCCGCTCCCTGCCACATCCAGCGTCGCCGGCAGATGTGGGGCAGCTGCAGGAGCTGCTGCCTGCGGCGCTGCCCTGGGGGGGGGGGGGGCAAGGTGCAGCCCCGGGCGCAGGATGGGCCTTGGATATGGGGCACGTGGGGCGGCTGTGTGGGTACGGGGTGCCCCTCATCGGTCCCTGGTCCTGCAGCCTGGGGAGGGCGCGGGTGGGAGCCGCTCGTGATGGCGTCTGTCCCGAGTGTCCACCCCGGGTCAGAGCTGTGCTGCACCGGCCCGTGCCCGGGCGATGCCGTGGTACCCACCGTGGAGCCGCTGCTGCCCGTCTGCTCTGCCAGCCGGGGCGCTTCGGGGTGGGGGGGGACACCCCTAATACACTGCAAATGCCAAATAAGTAATCGATTTTGGCCAATTAATGTCTGATAAAAACTAATAACCCTTCTTTCCCTTTCTTATTACCGAATGACCTCCAGCAATCCATTAGTTTAACAAATGATATGCGAGTGTTCAGCATGGCTAATGACTCTGGATTAAACCCAGTGACACCTAATTCATCAGTGCGCTCCTGCACCGCAGTGCCCATTACGCCCTTGCTCTCGTCCATCACCGCCGGCTCCTCGCAGCACCAGCCGGTGTGCTCCTGGCACCCTTGCGTGGAGGCGGCCCTGGGGATGTCGCACGCCCGGCGCTGCGTCCCCTTGTCCTCTGCTCGCTCCATCCGGAGCCCCCTGCGCTGGGCTGGACCCTGCTTCAGCCAGCAGCCTGGGGCGGCCGCCCTGCACTGCTCTTGGGGAGCTGGGACTTCAGGAAATGCCTTCTCGGGCTTCGGGGACCCAGCTTGTGCCAGCATGGCCGAGCAGCCCCGTGCCCATCGGCCGCAGGCTCCACGCACCTCCCCGCTCCGCTGCCTGTGCTGCTGCTTGCAGCTCCGCTGTCCCAGCTCTCTACTTATGCTGTCCTAAAAAGCTAACTAAGCTGAAATTATTTTCCTTCCTTAGAAGAGCCTTTAAATAATGTATCGCCCTCACTTGCTGTTGCTGAATGTTTTAAAAATCCAAGGGACCTCTCCTTCCCGCTCATGTATTTGCATCTGCTTGTCGCGGGGCCATGAATTACCCTTGTCTGGGGTCATTAGAAATTCCCTTTCAAGGCTGCTGCCCTGGCAGCCTCACCGCAGCCGACGTGCCGGGACGCTGGGCACTGCCTGCACCGCAGCGGGAGGTGGGTGCAGAGCGGTGCTGGGCAAAGGAGCGGCCGCTGCCAGGCCAGTGGGCGAGCAGCAGCCTGGCCACCTTGCCGCTGGCAGGAGCACCGAGCCGCAGGTCGCTGCCGGCCCGAGGGGCTGGTCACTGGCATCGGGCACCCACTGTCCCTGGCACATCGCACAGCAGTGACAGCTGGGGGGCACCCACATGTGGCGTGTTCATGTGCAGTTGTACCCAAAGTGTCTTGCTATCGTGCTGCCGGAGGGCTGCTCGGTGGCCTGGCAACCCCCAGGAACAGCCACCCTAGAGCTGCAGGAGCTGCTGGCCATCAGCTCAATTTTGGTGTTGCGCATCACGCTACATTTCCCGTGTCAGAGAGGCAAAGCACAGCACCGACCCCGTTTTGGAGCGGGGACCACCATCCCCCCGGCTGGGGGAGCGGCTGGGGGAGGGTGATATCCAAGGGGGATCACGGGCACAGCTGAGACGGGGCTGGCAGGGCCCTCGTCCCTTCCCCTCACCTCTCTGAAGGCAGATGGATGCTGGATGTCCACTGGTGAGGGCAGCACCCGGAGGCCCCAGCCTGCTCCCGTGGGGATGTACCCACAGCAGGGCTCAGAGGGGTGGCCGAGGGCACATCTGTACCCCCTGACTGCATCCCCCACAGGGAGCGGGAGCCTGGGCTGAAATCCAGCCCCAGCCACTCCAGAGGAGCCGTTTCCCACCCACCCGGGTGCCCGCGGTCCTGGCTGGCCACGCAGCTCCCCGTCCTGCCTTCAAATGGCAGCAAGTCGCAATTAAATTCGAACCACTGAAAACAGAGCCCCTAAAAACATCCTCCAAAGAACTGTACCTCCTGGGAAATGGCGATAAGAAGTTGCTGAAGGAAGGATAATTAAATTAGGGGAACTGTCAGCCAAACAGAGACGTCCTGTCCGGAGCGGCGAGGGAAATGTTTTCCTTTCTGTGCCGATGTTGGGTGGATTCTCTTGTACTCCGCAAGGTCTAAAATATTATAATCAAAATTAGTGCAAGCATTTATCAGTCTGTCAGGGCTCCAGTGCTCACGTCCCAATGTGTGATGTTGTTGGGGCCGATGCTCTTGGTCCGTTGGAGGGGGATCACTTATTTGAGCCACTTTCCTGGCTGGCTGAGCGGCCGAACTCATTTACAACCTGAATTTCACAGGAAATTAAGCTCTCCCAAAAGGCCTGAAGAAGATATGAAACTGGGTAAATGTTAAACCTGTTAGAAATTCCTCCCATAAAGTTTCTCCTGGATACATTCCCCTTTTTCCCTGAAGTGAGAAAATTTTTGAAGCATGTTTCCATAAAGTGCGGGCGCTCCCAGGGGATGCTGCCCGAGCGGTGCAGTTCAGTCTCGGCAGAGCCGTGGGGCAGGAGCTGCCACTTGGTCTGGTTTTAAGACCCTCCAGGGGCAGGGACAGGGGTGGGGGCAGGACCCGGCAGTGCTTTGGGGACCGCAGAGCCCGGGCTGTGCTGGGGACAGGCTCCCCAGGGATTTGGAGATGGGGACAGGCTCCCCAGGGATTTGGAGATGGGGACAGGGATGGGGGGGTGGGTTGTCCTCACCTGCACGTGGGGAGCCAGCCTGCCGCGCCGCCACATCAAACGCCGAGGCGAGGCACTGTATAAATATTACATCAAACTCCTGAGGTTGCTTTTCATGTCGGACCATCGCCTGCCAGCTGAACCCTCTGACTGCGCTATTCGGGTATGTGAGCAGCAATTAGTTGGGGTGGCAAAGGGCTGCCGAGCGGAGGTGCGGCCAGGGAGGAGGAGTTGCGTGCGGTCCTGCCTGCCGCCCGCGGGCGAGGAATCCTCTCCCCGCTGCGGCTGGAAGGACGCTGCCGTGCGGGGCAGCGGTGTTTTCCGAGAGAGGGGAGCTGCCGGGGTGCAAGACCTCCCCTGCGGCTCCTGGCCCCGCCGCTCCGCACCGGCACCCGCAGTACGGGCACCGTGGGGCAGAGGTTGGCAAAGCGCTGCTGCCCAGGCCTGACGCCATGGTGATGGGTGCCTGGAGCAAGCCAGCGGGGTGGTCTGCACAGCTCGGCATTGTGCTGTGCTGGCACAGGCTGAGACACAGCTCTTCCTGGCCGCCTGCGTCTCTGCCGGGGTGCTCGGCACCGAGGGCTTCCAGTGTGGCGTTGGCTTAAGAGCCTGTCCATTGGCCTTCATCCCAAAGGGCGATGAGGCTGGTGAGGGGTCTGGAGTGCAGGTCTCATGAGGAGCAGCTGAGGGAGCTGGGGGTGTTCAGCCCGGAGAAAAGGAGGTCGAGGGGAGACGCCATCGCTCTCTACAACTACCTGAAAGGAGGGGGTAGAGAGGTGGGGGTCAGTTCTTCTCCCAAGTAGCAGGCAATGGGACAAGAGGAAATGGCCTCAAGTTGTGCCAGGGGAGGTTTAAACTGCATATTAGGAAAAAATTTTATACTGAAAGGGTTATTAAGCATTGGAACAGGCTGCCCAGGGAAGTGGTGGAATGGCCATCCCTGGAAGTATTTAAAAGATGGGGAGACGTGGTGCGGAGGGACACGGTTTAGTGGTGGTTTTGTCAGTGTTAGGTTGATGGTTGGACTCAATGATCTGAAAGGTCCCTTCCAACCTAGAGGATTCTGTGATAAATACTGGCCTGGGGGGCAATGAGTATTGCCCCAGGAGGTGCTGCAGGAGGAGAGGACCAGGCGAGGCTGTGGGCCGTGGAAAGTGAGAAGAAATAAATGCCAAAGGGACAGTGTGAAGCTGGTGCACAGCATTCCCAGGGTCGCAGGTAACAGGCTGGGGATGCGATGCGGCCGCAGGAGGATTTTCCTTCCCGCCAGACAGGCTGTCCTCCCTGCGTGGGGTTGGCACAAACCCAGCGTGATGTGTGATGCCGTTGGAAGGCGGCGCAGCACGCGGGGCTGCTGTTTCTTCTGTGCCAGCGGTGAATCACAGGGAGCGTTTCTCAGCCTTCAATTAGCCTCAGCTTGAAATCTTTGCCCTTCTCCAAGGCCATCTCCTGAGCTGGCGGGAGGGATTCGGGAGCTGCCACCAGAGCCTTCACTCAGGCTGGCAGGGACCAGGGGCAGCTCTGCCCGGCAGGACACCATGAGCACCCGTGCTGGAGGGGTCAGATGGCAGGAGATGCCGGCTCAGCTGGGGAGTGAGGGCTGGGGAACAGCAGCCGGGCTGCGACCGGGCACTGCCGGCCCCTTCCCACCCGCACCACTACCCCCAGGCCTGCCCGGCGGGGGGAGTGATGGGTTTGGGAGGTCCCAGCGGGGTGATGATGCTTTCTGGGGAACTTGCATCCTCCCAAGCCAGAGAGCACCAATATCTTTCCGCTTGCTGGAGCTGGAGCTGGCTCGGGCACCGGCTCTTTCTGCCAGCCTGGTGCCTTCTCCGGCTGCTGCTGATGTTCAGGCTGGGGTTGGGAATACAATGAAAAACAGCGTAATATATGGAAATGAATCCCCAAACTCATACTGTGTCTGTTTTGCATGATTGGTTTCTATTAAATTACTGCTGTGCAAACACACTGGCAGAGCCTGGTGGGTTCGTGCGTTCTAGAGAGCGGGAGTCTCCGCGCCGGCTGCTCCGAGACGTGTCTCCGCTGGCGCTCGTGCGATTGTCCTCTCGTTCCCTCCTTCACAGGATATTACTTTCTGTGATGATTCAGCTTCGAGCCTCTCATTCGCTTTAAGGGATCGTTTAATATTTAAATACTTGTCACCAGAGCTGGAGGCTCCGAGCATGGACGGCGGGGACTCTCCTCCTCCTGTCAGCCCTCATTACACCAATGGAGCCGCGCATGGGTGCTGGTTGGGGACCGGCCCGAGCCCTGGCTAGTCCCTTGATGGCAGCGAAAGCAGTGCTCTTAATTACCAAAAGCCCATTTTCAATTCTGTTTCTTCTCTTACTTTGTCTTTTAATCCTAATTGCAAATAATCTTAGATGTCAGTGTGAGGAGCAGAGGAGCTAATACGATGCGACGGCCCAATCATCTCTGCTGCCGCTCACTGGTTTGGCTGCAGTTCGTGCTGGGAGTCCCTGGTGGGGAGCCAGCCCCTGCTGGGAGCCAGCCCCCTCTCCCAGCCCCTGCTGGGAGACCTGCTCTGGCCATCGAGTCCCCTCTCCACTGGCTGCCCGGGGGGTGGCTGGGGTGGCCGTCCATCCGAGGCTGTGGCTGAAGCGGGGATGCATTCCCAAGCGAACCACAGATCTTCCATGAGCTGATGATCCTCTGCCCATCAGCATGGGTGGGGCTGCGTTCACCAGGAGACGTGGGAGTCCTTGGGCAACCCTGGAGGATGCGCAGCTTGACCAGGGTCTGGTGTTCCCTCCCCATGCTTGTGGCTGGGGACAGCTCTGAGCCGAGGCAACGCTCGTGGTCCCACTCTCCCCACTGTGAGGGCCTCCCAGCCCCGAGCCCAGCCAGGATTCTCCCCTGCCATCCCGGTGCCATGGGGCTCAGCTGGGTTGAAGTCCTCTCTCGGGGCACCCTCTCGTCCCCCCAGACCCCAGCGCCCACCCTGAGCTGCAACTTGGCTCTGCCCGGCAGCATCGTCCTGGCCATGGCTGCAGGAGAGCCACAGCCTGATCCTGGACTCCTTCCCCAGGGCAGATCCCCGGGCACATGGGCTCGGGATCGGGAGCCGAACGGAACTTGCAGAGCTGCAGGGACAAGAGCGAAGGCGGGAGCTGCTCGCCAGAATGACATCTGTCTCCACCACACTGGTTTCCGTGCTCACTGATTTAGGGAATGGTAGGAAATGAGCCTACTTTGCAGAAATTGAGGAAAATCCCGCTTTGTAAATATTTTTTCATGAGGTTTGCAACATTCTGTGTTGATTTGATGCATTTCACCCAACTCTGCGAAAGACTGAGCTACTGAAAAATAAACCAAATGTCTTCGGAAGGTACTAGAAAACAGTAGGGACTTGACATGGCTCCCCCCACTTATGCCAGCACCCAGCGGGACAGGCAGGGCACCGGCGATAACCTGATGGCGTCGGTGCAGCGGCCACTCTGCTGCTGGTTAATGCCATCAGGTCCTGCTGTGATGGCCCTGGGGCTCACAGAGGAACCAGCATGGCCCCTGGAGCAGAGGGCTTCGGAGCGGTGGTGGCTGTTTGCAGGTGGGAGTCTGAGCGGCTGAGGGTAAAAGCTCCCGGCCCAATTCACAGAATCATAGAATTGTCAGGGGTGGAAGGGACCTTAAAGATATCTCGTTCCACCCCCCTGCCCTGGGCAGGGACACCTCCCACCAGACCAGGTGGCTCCAAGCCCCGTCCAGCCTGGCCTTGAACACCTCCAGGGATGGGGCAGCCACAGCTTCTCTGGGCAACCTGGGCCAGGGGCTCACCACCCTCATGATGAAAAATTTCTTCCTGATATCCAATCTAAGTCTACCCTCTTCCAGTCTGAAGCCATTACCCCTTGTCCTATCACTACATGCACTTCCAAAAAGGCCTTCTCCAGCTTTCTTGTAGGCCCCCCCTTTAGGTACTGGACGGGGCTCTAAGGTCTCCCCGGAGCCTTCTCTTCTCCAGGCTGAACAACCTCAACTCTCTCAGCCTGTTTTCATAGGAGAGGTGCTCCAGCCCTCTGAGCATCTTCACAGAAAAAAAAACTGAACAGCCCCAAAGACTGTCAGGAGAAGGATGAGAAGGGTTTCTCAGTCTAGTAGGCTTCCACCCGCCAGCTCCTGCGGCCCACCCCATCACCTGGACACGTACCCCATGGCTCCCGCTGCCCCTGCTGCTGCCCCGCTCCTCCTCCTCCTGCGGAGGGGCTCCTTCATGAGCCGTGATGGCCGGCTGCACGCTGCCGCCGGGACGAGCTCTCCGGGCTTGTGGCTCGTTCCTGCCGGCCAGTAGCCAGCGGCGGCAGCGGGACTGCAACAACTCCTCCGATTTCAGCAAAGCTCTTTCCTGTGAGAGTTTGCCAAAGAGCCCCCAGCCTAATTGGTGCGATTGCCAGCGCTGTGGCTAATTCTGGTGTTTTACAGCACCAGGGCTGCGTTTCCTATTGATTTCATAGGTTGCTAATGGTCTTTTTCGTACAATAAGAGGCTTTTGTGGGAAGAACTTAATCCAGCCCTATCGCGGGGTGAAATTGCACAGCTTACTGCTTAGATTTCCAGGACGTGATCTGCTTTAATAGCAGAAGGAGTTTTATCTAATACATTTGATGCTGCAATATTTTTATGGCACGACAGGTCCTAATTGAGCTATGTTTCTGTACCGGCAGCGCGGGGGGAGGAGGTGGAAGCTCTCATGGCACGTGGTGGCTCATGAGGACCTTTGTGGTGTGACCGTCACCTTCACCAGCTGCTGTACCGAGCCCCGGCGCTGCCACGAATGAACTTTTTTAAGGTGAGGCTGGTGCTGAGGATGGCAGAGACGTGGAACTTTGTTTTCCCTAGGGTTATTTATTTTTTCTTTCCTCTCTCTGGCGTTGCTGCTCCTGCCGCCGTGTGGTGAGTGCTGCTTGCTGTCGGGTCAGGGGCCGGGGGTGTGCAGACCCTTGTGCCAGGAGGGGATGGTAGGGGCTAGGGTGACAGTGAATGGTGACAGCGAACGGTGACAGCAAGTAGTGCCACCATGAGCACGGGGTGACGGGCATTTCTTGGGGCAAGGGGTGGCCAGGTCCTCGGCACTGCAGGACTTGCTCTCCCGCAGGGCAGGGCAGGCAGGGCGTGCTGGCACCGCCATGCAGACGCAACGGGCACAAACTTGAACGTAGGAAGTTCCACCTAAACATGAGGAGGAACTTCTTTACCCTGAGGGTGGCAGAGCCCTGGCACAGGCTGCCCAGGGAGGTGGTGGAGTCTCCGTCTCTGGAGACATTCCAAACCCGCCTGGACGCGTTCCCGTGCAATCTGCTCTGGGTGACCCTGCTCTGGCAGGGGTTGGATTAGATGATCTCCAGAGGTCCCTTCCAACCCCTGCCATGCTGTGATTCTCTGCTCCCCCCAGGATGCAGGAGGTGCTCGTGCTCTCCCACGACGCAGGGCATGCTCGCCCTGCCACGCGTGTCGGTGTGTGCTGGCCCAGACCTATTCCAGCCGCCTTTGAAGCTGTCGAGCCCACGTCCTCCCGGGCTCGCAGTGGCTGAGAGCAGAGCTCCAGGGGCAACACGCACAGAGGGGGTGGAGCTGTGCTTCTGCCTTTGAATTATGTGTGCAGGAGATAGCTAAATGGATTGTGACGGCCAGGATCAAAGGTTAGGAAATTTCTCTGTGTATCTTATGTAAATGAGGACTAATGAGGTTTTCATGATTACCTTTAATTAGCTTTTCCACAAGTAGTGGTGATTTATATGGTGTGAGCCCGGACAGATGACACACGCGGATACACTTGCAGTGGAGCACCTTCATTAAAACGTTTTTTAAAAATGAATCTGCGATATGCAAATTACCTATTAAATGCTCAAGAAAAATATTTTAAGGGGGAAAAAAAGGCACAAGCAAAACGCCAGCTCCACAAGACCTCCGGGGCTGCGGTGTGCCTTGGCGGCAGGCTGGGCTGTGGGGGACACTGCTGTCCTTGTGGCTGTCCCTGGTGGCCTGGGGTGGCCCTGTGCGGAGCAGCTGTGCCCAGTCCCTGGCGCAGGGAATTCTCTCCATGGAGGGCCTGTGGTCCCAGGGGATTTCTGCAGAGGATGCTTGATCAAGATCAGCGGTGGCCATGAGTGCTAGGCGTCCCCTCGTCCCTTGAGCCGTCTCGCTAGCCGGTGGCTTCGGGCTCCGGCAGCATCACCTCCTGCTCCGCTGCAGGCTGGGGAGACATGGAGAGGATGCTGAGCTCCCAGCCTGCCTGCGGACAGGTTCTCGGAGCCGTCCCGAGCGCTGTGGAGTTACCGGCGGCGCTGGGCAGACCCTGCACCTCCATGGCCTCCCCCAGCCTCAGCCGCTGCCCTGAGCCTCCCCTGCTGCCTCTCATGGCAAACAGGGCTGCAGGGCTGGCGGCGGTCAGGCGGCAGCGTGCCCTCCCTTTTTTCCAACTCAAACAACATGGGGAGATTTCCACTGCCAATAAAAGACAAGAATCACCGTTTCTTTTCATTGCAGAGAGAAACTGGGAAATGTGGCATCCAGAAGCTGGAACCTGTGCAGGAGGTGGTGAGAATGAAGGGAAATGAGCAGGGACACGTCCGGAGTTTGGCGAACCAGGCTGAGATGGGAGAGCAGCAGCGGTGGGTGCCGGGTGGGCAGCGAGTGCACCCCATGGGGTCGGTGCTGGGTGCTACCAAGGGGTCCTGCAGCAGCCTGTCCCCAAACCCCCAAAAAGGGGCTTTTGGGGAGAAATAGATTTAAACTGGAGCCAGCAGCAGCTCCCCTTGGAGCTCTGCTCCTGATCCTGAAGAGCAGGAGAATATTGTTGGGTGGGAGAACGCATTGTACCAAGAGACAGCGGAGTGAGCAGGTGAGATGGCTTGGACAACTATGTCCAATTAGCCTGACATTAATCCTGGGCAAACGGGTGGAAAAACTAAAGCAGGATGCAATTAATTGGAGAATTAGACCCTGGGAATATAAATTCATGCCTGTCAGTATGGTTGAAAGGTGGTAGCTCCTGTCAAACCAACCTGATTTCATTCTCTGATGAGATTATGAGTTTGGTTGATGGAGGCAGTGGCACAGAAATAACAGGCTCCGGATGGTGTTTCACACGGAGCCGCGATGCCCTGGTTAAAAAGCTGGTGGGAAGTGATTAGAAAATGAGTCTGAAGAACGCAGGAGGGAATATTGCCGCTGTCGCCGTTTTGCAGACGGGTGGTGGTGGCGGTGGCCCCGTCCTGGCCGGGGTCTCGGGAGCGCCGGTGCTGCAGTGCCGCGGGGGCCTGGCGCTGGGTGCTGTGGCGGCGCGAGCGGAGGAGAGGCGTGAGTAACATTCGCGCTGCTCCGGGGCAGTAAATCGCCTGGCTCACATGTGTGCCTGTGGGCTGCCTGCCCTGGGTTCCGCACCAGCTCTCCAGTGCGCAGAAAATGTCAAGTTTGCTTTATTTTCCCCATCCGCTATCTGAAGATGATTCTGAGTGTAGCAAAAGCAGCAGAAACTGTGCCCAAAGTAAGACCCAAATCCATCTGATTATGAATGGATTTAATTAACCACCATATTCCCTTTTATCAGAGCTCTGGCAAGAGGTAGATTTATGCAGCTCTTTTCTCATCCCTCCTCACCACTTCAGTGCCTGTTCCAAGGTGACGGAAGAGGTCCCTGGCTGTTGTAGCACCTGGCTGGAAGCCGCACTCTGCCTGGGTTGCTGTTGTCTCCGGCACCCAGAGCCCTGGGCAGGGGCTGGTTCCCGCATCCCCTGTGCTGCAGCATCAGCTCCTCTCCCTGTGGAAGCTGTGGGTGCTGCCAAGCTCAGAGCGGTCACCGGTGCTGCCGGGGGGACACCGTGGCTGGGCTTGCCGGGGGGACACTGCGGCTGGGGGCTGCTCTCCGGACTCAGTTCCTCATCTGCTCTCTGGACTCGGTTCCACATCTGGTCTCCTGGCTTGGTTCCTCCTCCATGAGTTTTGGGGCAGTTTTGGGGCATGCAGTCTGCCGCCCAGCGTGCCGGGTGCTGGAGGACTGCCCAGCCCCGTGCTCCTGGCCATTCAGCTCACCGGCTGCCGGAGCTGCGCGTGGGCACAGGCATGGTGCTCCCCAGACAATAAGGCGTGCTAGGGACAGCCAGCTCCCTGCTTGTGAGAACACAGGGCCTGCTAGAGTCCTTTATTGCCGCTCTTTAAACACCACATTTTTCTTGAAATCCAACAATTTTACAGCCATGCTAGCCGTACTTGCAGACAGGTACAAATAACGTCCTGCACCAGAGTGCCTGGGGGAGAGGACAGCCAAGAGCAGGAGAGCAGCGAGGGCGCACACACGGGCACTACTGACAGCTCTCTCTCCCTGTGTCCCTCCCCGTGTCCCCAGGGACCGGGGCCACCAGCACGGATGCTCACCGGTGGGCTGAGCCAGCAGGGCCGTGCCATGGCAGGGCTGTGGCTGTGCTGCGGTGGGGCTGTGCTGCTCCATGCATGCTCCGCCGGGGCTGCTCAGCCCCCAGTAAACATTACAGACCCCGTGTGTCCTTCAGGCGTAAAGAACCCCATCAGGGTGCATTAGGAAGCCAAGACAACATTTCTTCTCTAAAATGGTACAACGGCTTTTCAAACACACCAGCAATGAAAGTTTTATTGCAGCCGGCTTGATCTCCTGCAGGTCTGTTGTTTCAGATGAGCACTGGTGGGTCGGAGCCCACCCAGGGCCCACCAGAGCTGTCATGAAACACGGAGCAGCCGTGGGGAGCGGCTTGCCGAGCGGCGGGGGCTGTGCCAGAGGTGCTGGCTGCTGCGCCTCTGGCAGCCCCCGTCCCGACGGCATCGCCGGCAGGCTGCCGCGGGCACCGCGCTGCTGGGGGGCTCCGCTGCCAGGAGGTGCACCGCCGGCAGGAGGGGAAGGCTGTGCTCGGAGTGCTGCTTTTGGGGTGCTCTTTGCATTCCCCCAGCTCCAGCAGCTCAGACGGCGAGGCAGACCCTCGCTGTCACCCTGCCCTGTCCTGTGACCCCACCATGCCGTGGGGCTCCTGCTCTCCCTGGCTCACTCATGGAGCTATTCCAGCCCGATTTCTTTCTGGTTTTCAGTCTCTTGCTGACTGACATCTCACTGCCTGTCCATGCACCCTGCTTCCTTTGCACTGCCCTGGGCTCCCACATCTGGAGGCGACAGGTCCCCCCGGCTCCCAGGAGGACGGAGCGGGTTTGCACGCTGCTGTGGGATGCTCTCTGCCAGGCTGGGGGTGCCAGCATGGTGCAGCGTGGTGGGGTGCCATGGCCAGGGTGGGCTCAGGTCTGCGCAGTGGCCTGGGGCAGCACTCAGTGGGTGCTGGACCCAGCGGTGCCCAGGTCTCCGGTGCCCGTGCAGGACAGGGCAGGGAGCCCGCAGCGGTGCTCAGGCATGCCGCGAGTAACGGCCCAACTCCTGTTTCCCTGGGCCGACTTAAATAAAGTGCAACGAAGCAGCACCGAGTGCGCTTTTTACAAACTCCATGCAGCAGGACTGAGATAAAGAACAAGTAATTCACTTTATCTGTGTTATTTATTTAGAAGAAGGTGAGGAAAGAAGGAGTGAAGTATTCCCATCCTAACCTGGAGCCAAGCAGGGGTGCCTTGCCCTGTGCAGTGTGCTGTGGGGCAGGGCAGCATGATGTGTGCTGTGGGGCAGGGCTGCTTACTGTGGGGCTTGTGCCATAGGGCCATGGGAACACTTCCCAGTGGTCACTCGTGCCGGGATCTCCCTGTTCCCCAGCCATCACTGCCTCACCTGGGCAGTGTGGCACTTCCATCCCAGAGGCGACCATCCGGGCAGTCCTGGGATGCCTCGATGCATGCAGGCTGGAAAACCCCGACCTGCCGCGGTGTGATAAAACTGCGGTTTAAGGACAGGGCATCCTGTCTCTGCTGCTGCACTGAGAGCAGCGTGAGGCCGTGGCGAGGTGAACAGTCCTGTGGCATGGAGGACCAGACTCCATCAACCGTTGTGGCCCAGGCACCCACCAGTGCTCCTTGGCTGCAGTGGCCGGAGGATGCTGCCTGTCCCACGCTCCCCGGGAACAGGTTGGGCAGCCAGGCTGGTGGCTGCTGAGCACCCAGCAGGAGCTGCATGGCTATAGCACCGCCGCTAACTTTTCCAGTTTCCCCCTGGAAATTGTTTCTGTCAATATTCTAATTTCATTTGGGCTGAGCAGGCGGAGCGGAGGCAGCGCATCCTAAGCAGATCGTTTGTCTCCCGCTCCGGATCTCGGCAGGTGCCCAGCACGTGAGATGATGCCGGGGGCTCCTCACTGATGGAGCCGGGGATCCGGCTGGGCAGGACGAATGAGGGCAGGAGGGGACCGAGCCCCAGCGCCCCACTCCCCCAGTGCCCTGCAGCCGGGTTGGGGCTCCGGGGCAGGACGCTGCCCAGCGGCCGGAGGCAGGTCTGGGGTGGGGACAGGATGGCACGGGCAGGAACCTATCACTCCTTCCCACGGGGCTGCGTGGGGCTGCCACACTCCCCCAGCACCGTTTGAGCACTGGTGGGGCTGGAGCCCGGCTCTGCAAAGCCCTGCACGGCAAAAGACCCCCTCGGGCTGGTGCGCCACGCGGCAGGGCAGAGCGCGACAGAGCACCTTGCTGTCTCCTCCGCTTTTCCACGTGTCTGCAGATGCCATGTCTGCCGATGAGGTATATTTATCTGGGGGAAAGAAAAGAGGTTCTTAACCAGATGGCGGGGCTAATAAATTGCTCGGGAAAGGCAAACTAGTACATGCAGCACGCGTCTCCTCTGCGTATCTATTGCAAAGTGCCAAAAGAAATCTGTCTCAGGAATTATTTCAGAGAGGGTAATTTCTGTTTCCCAGTTGCTGTCATACATTAGAAATGTCTGAAATGCCTCCAGTTGGTTACCAGTGGTGAGGAGCAGCCAGGGGCTGCCATAGATGAGAAGCGCTAAAAGAAAATAAATTAGCCTCTTGCACTCAGCCCTTCCCTCAGCTGCTGAACCACAAGTGACGAGCGGCTGTTGCTTAAGTAACGACCAGAATAATGAGGAGAACAAGATCCACAAGGGAATATTAACTCAGAGAAACAACATTTTCTCCCCCTTTTGAAGTTTGCCCCCTGGCAGCCCCTGTCTCGCATGGAGGTGAGCCGTGTCCTGCCGGAGCCGGCAGGGAGGGATGCCGGGGGTGCCGGATGCCGGAGCAGACCCATGACTGTCCCGCAGCATCCTCTGCCCCATGCCTCCAGTGCCAATGCTCTTCCCTTCCTTTCCGCTCATCAGTCCTGCAGCAGTCCATCTCCTCCTGCCTTAGCCAGGTGTAAACCCCTCCATGCTTCCCATAACCACCCAAAACCAGTCACCTGCAATCAGGGGAGCCAGTACCATCGATGCGGGTCACACGTGGCGCAGCACTGCTCACACTCACCCCCCCCACCCCACATACCGGCCCTGCAAGAGCCCGAGGAGATGGGAAGAGGCCAGATCGGACTATGCAGCTAAACTGCATCTTTTCAAGCAGGCTGGCCCAAATTAATCTAAGGAAGTAGCTGGAGCAGTCAGAAGCTCATTAATGGCCATGTCTGAGCCCTCGCTTCCAGGTGACGAGGGCGAGGGGAGCCTGCCGCTAACGAGCAGTGAGGGCAGGAGCTGCGGTGTCGAGGACCGACCGCTCTGCTGGCGGTTGCAGGGTGTTTCCAGGAACTGCAGCCACGCTGACAAACAAGGAAACCACTTGTGCACACCTAGGAGTAAACAAGGAGGTGAGGAACAGCCAACACGGATCTGCCATGGACAAATCATCTCATGCAATCTAATTTCCCTCTAGGACAAGAACCACTCTGGTGCCTGGGGGCTGGCGGGGCCGGGTGCAGGTGATGTGGCATCGACTTGCCGGGCAAGCCACCAGGGTGTCCTCCTGGCCAGGCGTCTCCCGATCCCCCTGCGAAGCTGCGGGTGTTCGCTGTGGGTGTTGGCAGACGCAGCTGGAAGGAGCATGCAGACAGTGGGACCTGCCCCAGCTCTTGCACTGTCTACAGGAGAAGTGGCAGCGGGACTCAGCTGAGCCTGGTGTGACTGTAGGCACGGGGCGGGTGCCTCGGCTCTCTTTGCAGATGGATTAGCCCGGGCAGCTAGCGGAAAAATGAGGAGATTTGCACCAAGAGGCACTTGGTCCTGCCTCTGCTGCCGGGACGTGGCCGGCGGTTGCACGCATTCCTGTTATTTGGAGGCATGAAACGTCTTAATCATAGGCTCGGTAACGTGCACCCTGAGCATTGGCAATCTGTCCCCTCTCATTTCTCGGCTTGCAGCTCACGTTGCTCTAACTGCTGGTTTCACTAATTCCAGTGAATGAGCCGCTGCGCGGGGGCCACGGTGGCTCTGGCAAAGCCGAGTGACCGCAAACAGGGACAGAGCTGGGCTGGGGGAAGCAGCGGGAGGCTGAGAATGGCGTCTCACACTATTTTGGATCTGCTTTATTGGCAATAAGACGCGCTGTTATTCTGCGCAGCATCTCGGGCACCCTGCTAGCACCTGGGAATTGTGGCGGTGTGGCCCTGTCCCCTTTCTCTCCCACACCTTCAGTGACTCTGCCTCGTCACCTCCAGCTCCCGAGGCTCTGCTTGCGTGTCCTGCATCCGTTTCTCTGGAGAGTGGTCTCCGAAAATTAGGCCCCTTGGAAACTGCTTAAAGCTGAGCACCCGAAGCTGCCGATTGCACCTGAAAGAGGCACGCTGTGCTGACTGGCTGGGGGATAACCTGACCCTGCCCACTCCTCAGCGTTCGCTTATTATGAATAATCATCATTACGGTCTGAGCCGTTCTGCTCCGGGTGACAGTAGCCATCCGCACC
Source organism: Chroicocephalus ridibundus (assembly GCF_963924245.1). Lineage (NCBI taxonomy): Eukaryota > Metazoa > Chordata > Aves > Charadriiformes > Laridae > Chroicocephalus > Chroicocephalus ridibundus. The sequence continues at coordinate 49,691,396 of NC_086291.1, read as the reverse complement.
GGAATGGCTGGAAATGCACCCAAGCACCTGGGCTCGATGAAGGTAAAGCACCCCGACAGACACCCTCCTGGGGACACCGAGCACCCCCGGTGACAGCCCCAGGGCCAAGGGGAAGCGGAGTCAACCCGGAGGCTCATTGCGACCCCTTTGCTCCAGCTGGGACCCCTGTGGTGGCTCCGTGGGCACAGTGTGCCCTCCCGGGCTTGTCTTGCCAGTATTTCATATTTCATAAAGCTAAGCGGGTGCGTTTGTCCAGTTCTTAAAAGGAATGACTCGGTTTCGAGCCCCGCTGTGTTGTAACGAGCATTTTAAGGAAGCTCATCCCTCCGATGATGTAAACCAGGAGCACTCCTGAATTTCAATCTCCTCTGGCTGGCTGAGTCATCTGGGGAACATTACCCTGACGTACGGCTCCTTGTTTGTATCCGCTAACAATTATATGGGGGTGCAATTTTGAGAACTACCTTATTTCACAGTGTGTGATTAATGGTGGAAATCTTCTTTCCCATTTAGCAGTTTGTTAGATACCTGTTGCAGCTGCAGCTATCCCCAGGAGGATGCCTGCTCACTTAAATGTGTCATCGCAGGCAAAACAAGGCACTCTTCTACTAAAAAAAGGCAATGAAACAAACCTAAATGGGACTATAAGTTTCCTTTGTCTTGTTTCCCTCCAACACCCTTTTCTATCCATCCTGCATGTGTGAGCAACAGGGAAGAAGACAATTTGCTGTGGGAAATGCCGGGTTGTCTTCATCTTAAACTTTCCTGTGGGTGTAATTAATCCATTGAGCGGATGGTGCTGTAGGGGCTGTGCTGGCCACCTCTGCAGTGCCGGGAGCACCGTGGGCACAGTGGCAGCCTCCGCCTGGGCTTGCAGAGGCAGTACATCTTGCCCCAGATGGTGACAATCACTGCTGGGACAGGGTTTCCTAGTGCTTGGCTGGTTGGAGGGACGTAACCGGCCTGGCAGCCATGCTGGCGTTGCCTCCGGCTGCTCCCGCCGGGCTGCGAACCACAGGCGGGATCATCCCTCCGGCTGCCTCCGTGGCCGAGCGGCTGCAAGCAGCGGGGGTGGCTGTTGCATTAATAATGCAGACGTGCACTTCTGCCGGGCCTTCCCCATCAGGCTTCCTTGGATTCATGTCAAGATAAGATTTTCTTGCTCCTAATCCTCCAGGGTCAACGCACAGAGGAGGAATCTGCCATAGCTGCCTTGGCTCGTAGCGGGATTGCTGCCTGCCTGCAGGCTGGGGTGGGAGCCTGGCAGCCCCAGCATGGATGAGGGGTGCCCATGGCTGGGGTCAGACCCGCTTGCCAGGGTGCGGGCAGGTCCTCAGGTCTCAACAGTGAAGTTGGAGGGAGATGGAGGGACTTTCAGCTCCTGCTGTCACCAGGGACAGGCTGCACCGCTGCCTCTGCCAGGAGCCACGTGGCTCTGACATCTCCCCTGCTAAAAAATTGCAGGGCTGGCCCTGACAAATGAGGAGTATTTTGCAGGTGCTGCCTTTTGGGATGGAAGCAGAGCACACAGAGTGCACAGAGCCCATGTGGAGCTCACCGACTGGCCCCGCGGAGGGTGGCAGGAGCAGGTAGGGTCTCTAGGGTGGGCTCATTGGGGCCGGGCTGGCGTGCCCCATGCAGAGGGGGCCGTTGGCAGAGCCCGTGTGTGGCCTGGGAGTGTGCCGGGGCCGAGCTGGCGCGGTGACAGCGTGGCATGTCCGGCAGGAGCAGGGCTGCTGGCTGCCACAGCGGCTGCTGGTTCCAGGGGAGGCAGCTCTTGGCAGCATCTCTGCCTTGGCAGGTGGCGGCTGCAGGAGCGATGACATTAAAATGCTTGTGTTGATCTGGCAGAGGCAGCCCTGGGACATCAACAGGCGATGTTTTGCTGGGAAAAAGGAAAATGACAATGGTCTCCATCAAAATTATTATAGCGCTGTCCCTTAGAGTCAACAGTCTGAGAGCTGGGAGGGAGCTTTTCTTGTTTGCTTTTTTTTTTCCTAACAAGGAGAGTTTTAATGGCACTTAGTGCAGCTCCAGCCACAAGGCACCTCGGCACCGAGCCATCCAACGTGCCGGTGGCTCATGCTAATTGCACCAAAGCACATGGCATTGCTGAAATGATGCTCCCAGACCGGGGTTGGGAGCCGGCGTCGGCGTGAGGAACCCTCCCTGCTCTGCTTATTTCTACAGAGACACACATCTGAACGAGCTTGTCAAGTGAAATTTTCTGTCTGGTTAGAAATGGATTTTCGAGCTCCTCGCTCACATGTAAACATTTTTAGTGGTCCCCAGCCAAAGCAGAAACAGCGAAAGCAAACATCAGCCTGAGCAAACATGGTCCCTGCAGGGAAATCACCGGCCACAGAAGGAAACAAAATGTGTGATGGCTTCAAAAGACATCCATTAAACTGTGTGCTGAAGTGATTCATGGTGCTGGTAGTTAGACTTTAATTAGATCTTAATCACGTAATTTTATCTTTGTTTTAGAAATTAGAGCTTAATGACTGTATTGCTCTCATAACAGCGCCGTGACTAAATACAGTAATATCACATGGCAGCACTGCAGTGGGCAGAGATGGGACAGAGATTATCTGCTGGTCCTGGATCATTATTTCTTAAGTAAAGAAATATATTTAAAATACACAAATCCAGCAGGACCGGCCAGTGCTCAGGGAAGGTGGGAGAGGGTAGGAGCTGGGTGAAGAGGAGGGCTACAGGCCAAAGCCCCCATCTCCTGACACCAGTGATGCCCCTTTCCCTGGGGACAGGCACTTCTGTCCACTCCCTCCCAGGAAGCCCACAAGCTCCTCAGGACCTCAAAACCCTCATCCTTGCCGGTGCTGGCCACGGAACCAGGGTCTGAGCTCAGACACTGGCAGCCCAGCTGCCCAGGGCATGGCATGCCAGCAAGAGGAAAACGGGGTGTGTGATAACGAGAGATGGATGGTGGGCTTTCACTTCAGCTGGCAGGTTGGATCCTTCACAGGATTAGGGGCAGGGTAATTAATCTCAATCACTCCTGGGCACTTTTCCTCTTGCGTTGCCGTTCCGGGCATCAACACACTTGCAGGTTTCCCCACCCCGGGGCGCGGAGCTGCCATGCCCCGCAGTGCGTGGGGATGGACGTGCTCCAAATGGCAATGGTGGTGTGGACCATGCACCTTGCAAACACACACAGACCGCGGACCCGTCTCCCAGGAGGGGACTTTTCTCCCTTGGTAGGTCTGGGGATACATCAATACCTGCTGCAGGGTAATAAGCGCTCTGCCTCGCATCCTACTCTTATTTATTTTATTTTAGTTGAGCCATGTGAAGTCAATTCAAGTTTGTAGGGCGAGTCCATATGGCAGGAGGGACCAGGGTGATGCTGCCAAGCCACAGCCTGGCTTTGCAGGGACACAGAGCCCAGCTGGCCCCGGGGCTGCCCTGCAGAGCCAGGTTTCACCCTGTGCCCAGCACAAGGGCTTTGTCCTGCAGCGCATCCCTTGTAGCAACGCCTGGCCGGGGAAAATAGCAGTCCCACTCCAGTCTCAGCTTTGTTTTGCCTTTCCCAGCTTGGTGAGCTCTGCCCGGCCCCTACTCAGGGCTTGTCCTTGACCTGGTGCTCGGGGAGTGGAAGCAGTAGCTTCGTGTCCCATGGCCACGGTGTTACTGCGGCAGCGGCAGCAGCTCCCTGAAGCCGAGCGACTGTGCTGTCCTTGAGCCCTGCCTTGCCCTTGCTGCGGATGGCAGCGGGCCCTTTCCCACCTTCCCTTTCCTGCTTATTATGCCACATGAGCCACTTGAACTCATTACTGTGGCAGATTATAGGTCCCCAGGTAATAACGCATATTCAGATAATTACTAACAGATCCTCTAATAGGAACGAACTCAGTTGAATCCATTCAGTCGCTGGGTAAATATTTATACCTACGCCGTCCTTATCGCCAGCCACCGGAGCGCGCGGCAGCCGGGGTTGCTGTCCTCATGGCTGTGCTCGCTGCAGGAGCTGGCTGTGGCTAGCGGGGAGCCGCGCTGGACCTGCCTCACACCGTGGCTCAGAACTGGCCAGGGACCCAGCGCCACACGGCGTGAGCCCAACACCATCTTCCCTTTCCCTCCTTTGAGCCAGCAGCAGCAATCCCGCAGCCAGCCTGCCTGCTGCTGCCCGCTGTGGTGAGCTGGGGACCGAGCCTGTGGCCACTGTGCCCGGCAGGCAGCTCTGCCTGCGTGCCCCGGTGAGATGTGCCCATCCCTGGGTGCCATTTCTGGCCACGCTCCTACCACCCCGTGCCATCGGGGCTGCTGTGGGGCTCGTGTTCCTGCAGGGCCGTAAGGAGCATCATGCCTCGGTCAGGGCTAAAGTGCTTTTGACAGGTGCTTTCGCCGCCACTGCTGTGCCTGGCACCCACCACCATCCATTGGCAGCACTTTCACCTGGCAGCTGACACCCCCATGGGCCCTGCCAACCGCCGGCACGGCCGCCTGCATGCTGGCAAGCGTCAGCCCCCCTCTCCCCGCCCGCCTAGAGCCCTGGCTGTAGAGGAGTCACCCTAATTGGACCAGCCGGCTAATTAGCTGTCAGGTAATGAATTATGCAGTGAAGCCTGGACTTCAGTGCAGTATTGATACCATCAGCTCCTCTCATTTCTACATGCTCCTGTTCGCTGGAGCGCTGAGCAGAGCTTGTAGAAGAACTTGGAAAACTTTCAAAGCAAATTAAACGTGTTAATCAGTTGTGCGCGGTGGCAAGGCACCGGGAGAGCAGGCGGGCGGGCTGGCACCCGCAGCTCAGCTGGCAGCCTCAGGGGCAGACGTCAGCCCCTCCTTTGCACAGCTTGTCACCCCTCTTGTGCTGCGGGCAGGCAGGGGACAGCCGTGGGGACTCGGTGCCCGTGGGCAGCTGCCTGCCCCGCTCCGAGTGCCCGTGGGCAGAAGAACGGGGATGGGAGGATGGAAAGCAGATTCGGGGGTTGGAGGCTAGTGGTTCCTGGGAGCTCGGTGGAGATGCCTTTGCTGGGAGAGGCTGGAGGTTTCCCGCTGGGGAGGGTGAGGATGGGCAGCGGGGCACAGGTCCCCGAGCCTGTGCGTGGGACAGAGGGATGCCTGCCGTCCCCAGGGTCACTGCGAGCGCAGGGCTGGCGCCCCGGGCAGCCCGTGTTCTCTGTCTGTGCTGGCTCTGTGCTGCCCAAGTGCTGGCATTGCCGGGTGACACCGCAGCTGTACCCGTCCTGGGGAGCGGTGGCAGAGCCCGAGGGTTCAGCCAACAGCACGTTCCTGTCCCTTGCTGCAGCCTGATAAAATAATAAGAGGAAACTTGACCTACTTGAATGTATCAGCATCCCAGCACTTCCTCAGCATTAATAATTTCCAAGGGGTTAGAGGTTTCTGTTAATGATCATACTTATTTGCTGCCAAACTCCGTGTTGGGTGGAAGGAGAGGGTGTGTTAGAAATGTCTGTACCTTGGTGCAGAGGCACGGCCATGGTGGGGGGAGGAACCCAACAGCCAACACCAGCTGGGGTGGCGGCGGGGCTGGCTCCCAAGCATCGCGTTGAGGGGACAGAGCTGGAGCTCAACCACCGCAGGGCAGCCCCAACCCACCGCCCCCAGGGCCTCGCTTGCATTCCCCATCCCTGCCGCTGCCAATAAACACGGAACCAGCAGTGAAACCGAATCATATTAATTAATAAGAAGTTAATCAAATTTTCTCAGTGCCCCCGGCCCTGTGATCCCACCTTGGTCCGAGATGAATGATGCTCCTTGCGCAACTGGAAATACTTGGGCTTAATTTAACGTGCAGGTCCAGCCCTGCAGCTTGTCGCTGGCGTGGAGTGCGTTGCTGAGCCAGCTCCTTCTGGCCGGGGCTGCCGGGCGCTTGCCTGCTAATAAAGAATTACTGCGGTGCTCCCACGGCGGCTCACGCCCGGTCAGGGTCTCCTCATCAGGAGAGAAGGAAGGTAAATAGCTAAGAGCGATGCTAAGTCAAAGTTAAACTTCTCTGACTAGGGGGTCCTGGGATGGTCCCGCTGGGAAAGGGGGTGTTCAGGGCAGTTTTGGGGAGGAGAGGCAGGAGCGACGCTGCAGCTCCTGGGGACGTGCCGGTGGCTTTGGTCTCCATGGGGAGGAGCAGGGCAGGGCACTTGCCAGCGATGTAAATGGTCCCCGGGAAGGTTTCTCTTGACCCAGGGCATCTCAAGAGCTCTTCAGCGTGAACAGGATCAGGAACCACTTAAGTCGCATTCATTATGTTTAAGTATTTATGAGCTGATAAATATTAAACAGCTGCTCTCTGGGGTTCAAGCCTGAGCGAACCGATCAAAACACGGCGCACGCAATGGCCGTGGCCGTGCTGCTGGGGGAACCGTGGCCACGGGACGTGCAGGACCAGGGCACGTATAGTTGCGTGCAGCCTCCTGCTGATGGGCGGCTGGTGTCTCTTGGCACCTCCTGGTGCCCTGTGCCTGTGCTACTGGTTTCGCTGGTGGGGCCCAAACCATGACGGGCACAAACCCGATGGGTCACCCCAACAGCCTGCGTGGCTGCGGGGCACCGCTGTGTCCCTGCACGCTCAGCTCCAGGTCTGGCATCGTGTTACTGCAGCCCAGCCCTCCTCCGCCGGCGAGCTGGGTTCAGCACTTTGAACCTGGCTGCAAGAGGTCCCCTTGTCATCCTCTCTTTGGACACTTCCATCGAGGCTTTGCAGAATGCTCTAGCAAGGATCTCCATCACCCTTTACAAAGAAATAATTGCCTTAAGTCGCATACCCTCCAGCCCAGTAAAAGTTATACAGCGGTCGTTACAATTTACATGCTGGCTTATAAAGTTCACACTTCAAGCGTTTTCCGCCCGACTGTTACAGACGTTTAATGGCGTGGGAGCCATTCAGAGCAGCATCTGGATAAATGCTGCAATGGAAGAGCCCAATGCACATCCCCTGACATCCCTGCTCCTCTGGAGACACAGACACGGCCCTTTACTGGTACCCACCTTCTCCCCACAGGTGCTGGTGGCAATCCCGGCACACCGAACACCGCTGCTAACCCCTGCCCGGCTGGGGAGGCTGTGCCGGAGCCCCATGCCCTGGGCAGAGCGAAACCATCCTCTGGTTTAGGCATTGCTGAGCACGCCATGGCTGGTCCTCGAGCCAGTCCCACCCTTTCACCCAACAGCTCTCCTCCCCTCCTGACCGCAGCCCTGCGTGCCTCGGCCGGATCTCACGGCGCTCGTGAAGCCAGAGCTCCCAGCAGATTTGGCCACGGGGAGGGGATTAGTCCAGCTAAGCCGGTCTGCTTGAAATCGCGCCGCTGCGTCTGGTGAGACCTGCTGACGTTTCGGGGCTCTGGGGGGGAGGAGGCTAGCCATGCATCGTGGTGCTCACCGAGAGCCTCCGTGCCTCGGTGGCTGGCACAGGACCTGTGCTCAGCAGATGCCTGGCTCGTTTGCAACGTGGATGTGAGCAACTGAGAGCAAGGGCAGTGCCACCATCCTGCCCGCCAGCTCTGCCTGCCCCCCTGGCTCACAGGGAACGGGGATGCTCCCCCGAAGCCTCTGCTCTGGGGGCTGCGCAGCCCCTGCCTGCGCGGAGCCTGGGGTGGCGTGTGGCTTGGAAGAGCTGGCAAAGAGGTTTTGCAGGCGCTGGGCCCCCGAGCTGGCTTTCATGGCCAGAGCGGTGGCTCCGGCCCCTCATGTCCCCTGGGCTGTGGGCATTCGCGGCGGGGAGGACCCAGGCTGGCTGAGTTCCCTCTGTCAGCTCCTCTGCTCAGCGTTGGTGTCACCAAACCAGTGCTGCTCGATGTCCTTACCTACCCCTCCCGCCGCCCGGCCTCTTAAGAATGCAGATTGTCTACTCCGAGGCTTTTTAAGCTGTGTTTTTAAGAGCTCCTAATGTGATAAGCATTTTCAGCACAGCCCTTCCTGGGCCCTCATTTGCTTACCCTTTGGAAATCTAATACTTGATTTAAGCACATTTCTGCTCCCTCTATTTGTAAGGACAAATGTAAAGTAATTGTTTGATATTGCAGCGGTTTCCTCAGGCTCCAGCTCTAATTTCCCACTAATACAGTATTGTCAGGGGGATCAATCTAACCCGGCACCTTCTGCCTCCTTGGAGTGGATTGCAAATGGCTTTTCTACTGCGAGGCTGGGATTTGTGAGTCTCGCTGTGAATGTTTTTCTCCTTTAAAGGAAAATCATACAAGAAAATATCCCATCTTCCTGTAGACTGCCGTTAATCCCCTGCTCTCCTGCCCACAGCTGGCTCTGGGTACCCTCGCTGCTGGGTCCCCCCGCGGCTCCTGTGCCCGCTGCTGGATGATAGCGGAAGGGATGCAGACAGGGCTCTATTAGATGTCCATTAATTACCTCTAATTTCCTATTAGAGCTTGCTGGACGGTAATCACTTCCACTAAGGCCTCTCAAACTGGTCCGTGGTTGTGTTGCATCCCTGTACAGCCACCGTGCGTTGCTCTGAAGCATCCCCCAGCCCCATGCCCGAGGACAGAGGGTGCCTGAGGCCATGGCTCCCCGCCGTCACCTGTGCCCTGATCCTGCTGGCATGGGGCTCCGGACTCGTCGACAAATCACCCAGGGTCTCCAGCAGCCCCGCAGCCGATGCCTCCCAGGGGAAGCCTCCGGTGTGTGCAGGGAGCACCGGAGCGCGGGAGCAGCCTCGTCCCAAACCCTGCCCCTGGTCCCACCCCGCTGTGCCACCTTTCCTGGGCACTTGTCACAGCCTCCACGCCAGTGTGTCCCCGAGGTGCCCAGAGCCAAATGGCTGCTCGGGCTGGGCTCAGGTTGATCCCCCTCCTTCTGCGTTTGCCTTGTGCAGCCCCCAGCAGAAAGCACAAGTTTCAGAGTGAAACATGTCCGTAGGCCTGATGCTGTGACCCACCAGCTCCAGGGGTGCCTTTGTCCCCCACGCTGTGGGGTGACACCATGTCCTAATGGGTTACAGCCAGCCGGGGAGGACCCCCACCCCTTTTCCTGCTTTCCTCCGGCACTTTCCCCATAGCCCCAGTGCCGCCGGAGGACGAGCCTGAGCAGGGCTGGCCAGGAATCGCCCTCGCCGTGCCCAGCCCTGCGCTGGCAGCAGGCGGAGGGGAACTGGGAAGGGGGTTTTGTCCCTGTCCTGTCGCATCCTGAGCTGTTCTGCCACCGAGCACTTGGGGATCTAACAGCCACCAGTGCCCCAAGCACTGGCCCCGCCGTGGCGCCCATGCTGTGCTGTCAAATGCGATGGGAGCCTCCGGGGAGAGCCCGGCTGCAAAACGGCACCGCCACCAGTCTGTGCAGGCATGGGGAGAGGCTGAAGGCTCGAGCTGAGATTTAGATGCTAGTGGTAAATTGCAACCTTTGACAGAAATGCCTGAGATTTGCTACAAAAATCAATAGATGATTCAAACAGTCCAGCACTCGGAAAGGCAAATAACAGCACTCCAACAAGAGCCGTTATTGATATTCATGAACAGTGGTGCTCATTACAGGGCCTGCTAACAGGTTTGTAAGATGGATTGCCGCAGGATTGGATGGGGCTACGTGTGTGCATCCACAGAGCGGGCTGTCCTCTGACAGGCTGGGACCCCACGCTGCCTGCCTGTGCCAGGGCGGCTCATCCCCAAGGCTGAGTCCTGTGGGGGCTGTCGGGATCCCCGCTCCCCCCGCTGCTCATGGGGTGCTGAGCTGGACTCTCAGCAGTGCTGAGCCAGCAGCACAGCGATTCTGAGCTAGGAGCACAGTGATGCTCAGCCGGGAGCACAGCGATGCTCAGCCGGGAGCACGGTGATGCTACGCCTGCCTCCGAGTGCCCGAGGATGCAGCCCATCAATCTCGGCTCCAGGCAGGATGCGGAGCCAGGCTCCTCAAATGCGCTGGCAGTCAGAGGGTGGCTGATCCCGGGATCATCTCAGCGAGGTGCCGTGCAGTGTGGGGGGCAGTGCGGTGCTCGCAGGAGAGGCAGTGACAGGGCTGGCCTGGTCGGGGTGAGGGGCGTCTGCCTGTGTGCTGCCGGACACTGCAGTGCCACAAGGACTGGCTGGGTTCAGAGACCAGCGAGTGGGCTGGTGCTAAGGGTTGGGACCAGGGACCATCCTGCAGGGAGCAGGGCTGGTGTGCAGGTGCGGGGGTCTCTGCTCCAGCCCTGCTTGGAGAAGGTGCAGGAACTCCCAGCTCCCAGCCGGCACGGCCATGTTGTGCCTGGGTGAAATGGCGCGGGAGCTGCTGGGGGCACGGGCACCTCAAGGCACATCCCCAATGCGCAGCTGCGGGTGCCGCAGTGGCTGCTCAGCTTTGTGCAGCTGAGGCAGGGCAGGAGGGGAGGGTGAAAGTCCAGGCTCCCTGTCCCTGCCTGTCCCTGCCGGTCCATGGTGCAGCACCTCCACCTGAGCTGGCTGCAGCCGCCGGGGATGTAAATCAAAGGACAGCCGTGACTAATGGAATGGGAGGTGTGCATGGGCCGGGGTGGGGGGCAGCACTTGACATTTCAGTGTAATTGTGGGCTCCTACGGAACAGCCCATTAAGTTGAACCATAAATTACTGCTGTGTGCACCTAATGCAGTCTGTCCTCCTCCTCGCACCTGGCAGGAGGTGGCATTAACTTCGGGGTTCTCTGGCACTCCCGAGTGGTGCCATCACCCCTGTGAAGGGCTGTGCCACGGGTCCCCTCCTCACGGTGCGGGGCTGATCCGCTGTCCTGCCCGAGCCCCGTGCCCGCCACCTCGCCAGACCCACGGGCGCAGTGGGGCTTTGCACGGCCCCTGGCAGCACTTAGGGCCGCCCAGCCTCGCCCTAAGAAAAGCCCATGCATACGGACCGGTGGTAGCCGCTTTTATTTACACAAAGGGATCACATGCTGAACAAGGAAACTAGTGCCACTAAAGTACCCGTAACAGCAGGATTCTGTGCTTTATTCACAGGACAAAATATCGGTACAACATTTTTCATAGACTTCTTTTTCAAGCAGATACATCTCACTGTCCTCGTGGTTACACACTGCGCTTAAGTGACGAAAGGCAAAGCGGAGCGGCCGGAGCTCTGCCTGCCCCAGCACCGCAGTGGGACGTGGCCCCACGGGGGCAGCCCCAAGGCCGCTGCCCACGGTCGGGGGCGTCCGGGGGCGCCCGTTTGCTCTGAGACACAGAGGAGGGATGTGCCTTGGAGCAGCCTGCACATAGGCTGCAGGACGGGGCCATCACCGTGGCCCTGGTGTCCATGTGGCAGTAAAAGCAAATGGGACCCCATGGAGCAAGCCACGGCACTGCTGACCTGCTGGGACGGGCAGTGCCTGCTGGGCACTCATCCTTCAGTGGCTGCGGCGGGACTCTGTGTGTTCCCCCTGTCTTGGCTCGCCCTGGAGCATTGTGGCTTCCCAAGGGCCAGGGAAGCCCCTCGCCTGCCTCTGCTCATGGATTCTGGGCAGGACAAGCTGGGCCAGGGGGTCTTGGCTCCAGCCCCCCTGGGCCCCCTCACGGAAGACTGCAGCCTCACGTCACTGCAGCTCTGCTCCCGGACACTTATTCCCACCTGAAGTCTTGCCCAACTGTTTCATAGAATTTGATATTATAAGGTCTATAAAAGTCCCGAAGCTGCTCGATCACCTCAGGGTCTATCTGTACATGAGTCCTGCCTTTGGACTTGCCCAGGCAGCGAGGCAAGCCGCTGCTCTCCGACTTTTTCAGGCAAGGAAAGCCTTTTGTCTTGTTGAAGTAGAAGTGCTTGTCCGTGATAACCCGTTTGATGCCCAGGAAGTCCTGGACTTTGCCCATCTCCCCGGCTGGGTCCGTGATCAGCTTTTCCCCGCTGACAAAGTGGATCTGGGAGAGGGGGAAGTACTGGAGCCAGCTCTCCAGGTGCACGGCGTACATCCCAATGCGGATGGCATTCCAGGACGTGTCCACCAGCCCCAGGCTGCGGTTGCGGAAGGACAGCCCCTCGAAGGTGGGGATGTCTGGCTTCTTGGAGAGCGTCTGCGTGTAGTCCGAGATGGCCCGGGTGACCGGGTTCCTCACCACCACGATCAGCTTTGTGTCCCGGGACATGTTGAAGATCCGCCGTGGTGCCTCCTTGGTGACAAAGTAGCTGGGGGTCTTCTCCACTGTGATCTGGCTGTCGAGCGTTCGCGGCATCAGGCTCCTGCAAGCGAAGCAGAAGGTGATGGTGAGGAAGGAGCCAGGCCAGGTGCAGCACCGGGAGGTAGTTTCTGCAGCATGGGGCTGGTGGGGTGTCCCCTCCCAGCAGGACAAGGCAGGACAAGGCAGGCACAGTTCTGCAGTGCTGCAGAGGGCCCCCGGCCATGGCTGTCGTCCCAGCCCCAGGGGACACCTGTGCAGAGGACGGGGGCACTGGCAGCCCTGTTGGCACAGCAGCAAGCAGAGATGCTCGGCTCCCGGGGAGGGCAGAGCCAGGCAGGAGGGAGGGCAAGGGCACAGCCAGACTATCGGGAAACTCAGGGCTGCGTGGCAGCTGGGGCTGCTTTGTTCCCATCAGCAGTAAAATCGTTATCAGTGTAAGGAAAGCGCCTGAGCTCAGCCTGCAGCCGGGAAGGGGAGCGGGTCCTGCCACCCGCCCCAGTCCCTGGCACAGACGCGTTACCCAGCAGATAGTTTCTGCCGGAGCTCAGCCTTTCATCCCCTATTCCTACACCAGCTGCCATTTGCAGAAGAAATTACAGCGGTTCCTTCCGGAATTACTGCAATTACACGGCATCTCTCCTCCTCAATTGCATTACGGCACACCCGGGCTCCCACGCACCCTGTGCTGCCGGTGCAGTGAGCACCGTGCCAGGGCAGAGGAGGGTGCCAGGCCCGGAGCGTGCCAGCCTCCGGTACCCGGCGAGAGGGCAGCTCCCTCGTCCTTCTGCCTTTATCCCGGAGGCAGGCAGGAAATCAGTGCTGCCGGCACGCAACCCTTGTGCCCAGGGATGGAAAAGGCTGCTGGCACTGGGATGCAGGAACGTGGCGGCTGTGAGATGCCACCGCCACAAAAAGCTGTGGGGAGTGACGGCTGCATCCCTGGGTGCTGTGCTGCTCCTCCAGCGGGAGCTGGGAGTGAGGGGCTGCCCAGAGACACAGGGCTCATATCCACAAGGATATCACCCACCCCACCAGGGCTTGATCAGGCTCCGAGATGGCGTCCTGCGTACACCCGTCTGTTTCTGGCACAGGGAGCCGGGCTGCAAGCTCAGGGAGGGAGCACCAGACCAGGGGAAAATGTAACCTCCCTCCAGCCCAGCTTAGCACTAATTAAATCATTTGCTTTGACATGTGAACATCCAAATCAAATAAAAACTAATGGGATGGAAAGATTTATAAATTGGTCTTGTATTACTAGAGTAAACTATCAAATCCATCGCAATCAGATTCATGGCGCCACGGGTCCCCTGGCTGGAGCGGGCAGGGAGCAGGCAGGGAGCTGCTGCCACGACAGCTCCGGGCACGCAGGAGCCTTTGGCAGCGAGTTGGATGCCTACCTCGGTGCCATCGCCCTCCTTCCGCAGCCCCTTGGGGAGAGGTGCAGGCTGGAGGGGCACCTTCTATTCCAATTACACTCATTGCTCAGAAGCATCTGTGCCTTTTTCCACTTTGCGGTGCAAGTTGTTGTCTCGTGTTCATAAACTCACTGACTTGGATTCAGCTGTGCAGCAGAACACAGGCTGAGAGGCACCGTCAGGTGCTGCCTGGGGAGAGTTTCATGGGGATGTGTGAAAAGTGTCCCCAGGTGTGCTTTTTTTTTTTTTAAGAACGGAGCCCGCTTGTTTAACGCAAGATGCCCACACGTGCCTGGCACTGAGCAGCACACTGGCTGCCCAAGACCCCATGGGCCACCTGGCCACAGGGACCCCAGGGAGCAGGAGGGGTGCCCCCGCCTCAGTCCCCTCCTGCTGCACTTCTCCAGGGGCACAGCAGGGCTCTTCCAAGAGGAAGGGGCAAGCTCAGCCGGCTCGCTCCCCTCATGGACCCATGGAGGTTCTTCAGTGCACAGCAAACACCTTGTGGTGCCGGGGACTGGGCAGCGAGGATGCTGCTCTCCAGCCGCATCCGCACCCTGGCAGCACCACTGCAGCCGCTGTGTGAGCACGTGTGTCGTTAACTCAGCTGGTGGGGCTCCTCGTGAGCCCCCCGCTCCCCCACAACACATCCCCCAGACGGGGTCTGCAGAGGGTGCTCACCCCTGCCAGGGGACCAGGGAAGGAGGCTGGGGAGGAGCTGGTACGTCACGTTAACAGACTGGGAGCTACGGATGTCTGGGCAACCCAGCGAGGCCCCGGGACAGAAGCAGTCCGGGAACGCAAACATCAGCAACCCTGTCTGCAGCAATTCAGCTGGTGAGAGCGCAGCACTGATTTATTCATGGGCTAAACCCCGCACAGGCACCACGGCCATGCTGCAACACGGGTGTTTCCGAGAGCTGCATCAGCCCGGGGACCGACACCACACACCTCCAGGGAAAGCAGCAGTCACTGCAGGGTCCCTAAAACAAGGTCCACAGCCACCAGCTTTGGGGCTTGTTCTGTAGAGAGAAACCTGAAGGAAGACCTAAATGGAGGAGATACAACAGCAGCCCACAACATCCCGTGTGACAAGAGGACCACGAGGGAAGACCCGGTGCATCGCGGAGGGCAGCAGCTTGTCAAGGGTGGTGGGTCCCCGGTAGACCCGGGACACTCCCTGTGAAGGTGACGTGTGGACAAGAAGAGACTGTGGTCCACGGGGACCAGATGAGCAGCTGGAAGAATCCCGTGGAGAGATACTAAAGAGACGTACCCAGAGGTCTGTGCCAGGCTGTTGGGGAGCTACAGGAGATGATGGCTGAGGCTGGCCTCACTCCCCCCAGCGCTGGCACAGGGCCGTGGTCCCCATGCCCTGCGTCGCTCCTGAGCTGCCGGGCCACTGCCCCTTCGGTGAGGGGAGAGGGGCTGCCTGTCCTGGGGCAGCCTGGCAGCCAGTCACGCGCCCTCTTGACCAGTTTCCTCACTTGAAAGAGAACACACTAATCAGCTAGCATAAATTAACAGGGATGTTTTACGGAGGTACCTGAGGACGGACATGGCTTAATTGGCCTTTCCCACTGCTCCGCTTCAAACCCCATAAATCCAGATTACGATTCCCATTGTTTAATGACTGTCAGGAAATGCTAATTTAACGGCAGGCATCAGGGCTGTATCTCTGTATCACAAACAAGTTTCATCATAAATCAGCGCGGGACAGCTTTATAAGTGATTCACTATTACAATATATTGGTGGAGAACCATAAAACTGCTGTTTCATTAATGGCTCATCTTCAGGCTTGTTAGACTTTCATTACGTGAGCTATTAGGTCCATGTATTCAAAAAATGAAATTACAGGTTCTAATCCATTATGAGAAACACAAAATCTCTGCACAGTAAATTACTGAAATGAGACAAGAGTTGTTGTTTTTTAAATGGACTCCCAGTGTTTGCTGCTCCTGAACAACAGAGACTGCTGAGACAACAAAACACAACCCGAATAGATAAATAAATCACCAGTGAAACCATGCAAGGGGGAGAAATGTCATCCAGGCATTCATCTTTAAGCTAACGGCGGGATCCCCAGAGCTGCAAGAGCGGGGAAATGCATTGCAAACTTAATTACAGTTGACTTCAAAATGATATTTTTGGACTTCTGCATTCACAGAGTTATTTGCATACAAATAGCATGTCACATAGTTTTAAGCCCCAGACTCGCGTGTTTAGGTGTGAAGGCTCTCGGTAGCCGGCTTGCGGCGCCGCGTGGCCAGGACTTAGCCAGGAGCCGCTCCTGCTGCTTCAGGGACCCGTCCTGGGCGCTTGTGACTTGCTAAAGATCCCCAGCCAGCCTTGGCACCAGCTCCCGGCACGCGCTGAGTGAGCCGCTGCCAGGCCATGCCCACACTGATGCCAGCACAGTGATGGTGACGTATCGGCAACACCGGCGGGGAGGGATGGCTGGAGCACTTGTTGGGTGACACCAACCTGCTGTTCTTGGGAGAGTTGCTGGGTGCTGAGGGATGGTCAACGGCCACCTCCTCCAGCGCCCAGGATGAGGAGGGTGCTGCTGGGAGGGGACAGTGCGGCCGTCATCACGACCCCGCTAGATAACGGGTCCCTCCGTGACAGTGGAGTTGGGTGGTCACCTCTGTCGCAGGAGGTGCGGGGGGTGGCTTTGGTGGTCTGGGAGGGCAGCACGAGGCTGCTTCCCTCGGCCCCAGCCCTCCAGCTTCCTCCACAGAGTGACAGAGCTGCCGATACTGGTGTCACACCAGCCGCTGCCAAAGCTGTCCCCATCAGCACAGCCGGGCTGGAGAAACCCCCAGGCTTTCTCCATCCGGCAGTGGTCCACCAACACTGTGCCCTGGAGATGGGAATCTGTGATGCGGCAGAAATGGAGGAGGTCAAAAAACGCTGATGCTCAGTGAATACCAGGGCGGCTCTGCACAGAAATCATTAGGGACGTAGTGGAGAAAGCTCTGGGCTTGCAGCAGTGCTGTGGGCTGGAGAGCAGAGCAGCCTCTCCCCGGCCTCAACCCGGCTCTCTCCGACTGCCTGGGAGACAAAAAACCACACGGGAGGGTCAGGGACATGCCCAGCGCTGCCCCAGCCCTGCTGCTCTCTGCGGAGGATGCTGTGCTTTGCCCCAGCTCAGGCTCCCTGCCCAGGTGAGAGCCGCTGCCCGCCCCACTGCCATACCCACCCACAGCTGCAATACCGCAGACACGGCCCCGAGAGGCGCAGGAGGGGTCCCCAGGGAGGGACAAACTTCGCGGGAGGTGTCGGAAGCTCTTCCAGCAGCAGCGGTGGGATGCAGCTTGCACCTCGTTCCCTGCAGACGCCGTTCAGCAGCCACAGGCTTTTCATTTTGTTTGCTTTTCATTTTGCCAAGGCAGCCAACACACTGACCATCACAGGCATTTAGTTTTTGGGGCATCACAGCTCCCCCCAGCACAGCCCGTCAGTCGGGGGCTGCAGGCACCTGTGCTCGACGGTGCCCCTGCAAACACTCCCCCGGGGCTGGGACCCGCTGGGCATACTGGGGGGAATGGGGCTTGGCCCCGGCCCCAGCCAAATCCCCTGCTCAACGCATTACTCCGGCTGGAGGGACAGCACTAATTCCTCTTGAATCAGACATTATTTTCATCACGGTTACTCAATTCTTCAAGCCCTTCAGTGCCATTTGACACGGGCATTAACGCTCCCTTCCAACCTGCAGATTTAGAGGTTGCGTTTGCCCACGTTACTGGAGCGGGGAGACACGTGGGGTACATCCAGACGCTGGCGCGGACCCAGGAGAGCTGCTGTCCTCCGACGTGGCCGAGCTGGCATCGCTGTGCCCCACAGCGCCTGGGAGCCGGCATGTCCTTGGGCAGCCCCCACGGCCCCATGGCTGTGGGGCGGCAGCAGCAGAGAGCTGGACCCTGGCTGCGAAGGCAGCACCTCGCCCTGAAGGAGTTAAATGCTCACCAGCACCTTTCCTAGACCTGAATTATTAATTTTCTTATAATCTGCCTTTGGGCACCCCGTGGCCCCTACAACACTCCCACATTAAAGAAACATGCGCTCCCTCGCTGGCTGCGCCGCTTTGATGTCGAACATGCGTGAAACACTCTCCCAGGGAGGAATTTGTACAAAAATTCATCAGACGATTGAGATATTGTAGATAAGCGTGCGTGGGGAAAGTGCCCATCCGACAATCCCATTAACAGCGCTGGCCCCTCCATCCAGCCTGCGGAGTGCGGAGGAGAGCGGGGCAGCTCCCGGGTAAATATTTGCCTGCTGCAGCTGGCTGTGTGCAAGGACGCGGCGGGTGCATCCCAGGCTCTCCTCAGAGGCTAGCGACTGACGTCTGCGTAATCCTGGACTCCATCCGCTCGTCGGCATGAAAACAAACTGTTTAATTTGGCAAAGAACCCCAAGCGCTGGCTCTTGTGACGAGGGTTGTGCGCTTTCCCTCTTCCAGCTGACGTCGCAGGCTCAGCGGCTGCATGCGGGGACGCTGCCCGTGCGCAGGCAGAGAGAGGGGACCCCCCAGCCTGGGAGCCAAAATACTCCAACGCAAGTGAGCACCCACTCGCCACCCTCCTGGTGGGGCCAGACCGGCTGGGGCTCACAGGGTGGTCGGCAGCAGCGAGGGTCCCTGTCCCGTGTGGCAGCGGGGAGCTGGGAGAAGGGTGGTCTGCGAGCGCGTCTCCAGCTGCAGCTTGACGTGTTGGAGACGAGCACAGAAACTCTTCCAAGAGCACCGACTGGCACTGGGATGGTCCTGTGGGACCGCTCCACCCTGACCCGGCGCCAGGTCCCCTCCCCACACCACAGCCTGCCCCTCGCCCCCCCACACGCCGGCCGGAGCTGTGCCAGAGGGCTGCCCGCCACGCTGTCCCAGCTGGAGCAGGGGAAGGCACGGGCGGAATCCCACCGGGAATGGAAGAGTGGAAGCGGCTGCCGCACGGGAGTCAGCACTCAGCCCCGAGCTCCTGTGCCGTGCCATGGGTGCACGGAGCCAACAGCCACCACCGGCTCTCGCTTGGCTCAGCGGGACTGCAGACGGTGTCAGTAGATGAAAGCTCAAGCAAAGCCACTCAGAGGTTTAAGCAAAACTGGGTCAAGCACGCGAGAAACCGAGGTGTGAGGAAGATAAAAAAACTCTCCCCGGCTGAGTGACATTGCAGCGGACGTCTAGGACACAGGGACACCCCGGCTGAGGGATGCACAGCTGGTGCTTCGCAGTGAAAGACCACTGCGAGGGGATCACGGAGCAAACAGGAATCCCTCAGCGCTGCTGCGTCCCCTCCCCTGCCCCGCTAAGGCTTGTGGCACGACAATAACAGGGTTGGGGAGGGGACTGGCTCGGGAGCAGGGGGGACTCGCTGCATCCTCCAAACCCACACAGTTCAAGAGGGATGCAGCATGTCCATCCCGACAAAATGCCACCCCAAACGACCGTGGCCGGCCTGGCCCCGCGTCCCTGCTGCCACCACCCCGCACTAAGGCAGCCTCAGATTTAATGATGGATCCGCTGCCTTTAATAAATGTTTATGTTCAAAGAATTTACACCAGTGCTCACAGGCAGCTAATGAGGGACATTTCAATGCATAAAAGCAGTGTGAACACAGTAATTAACTTTGTTGCTGATTCATTTTTAATCATTTAAATGCTCCAGAGATTTGCAGTGTCCTTTAAGTCAACAAAATCTTTTCCAAAGGGCATGCTGCCAACGCCCTTCATGCACACCAGCGGATGCGTAACTCCCACCTTCCTAAATAACCGGCCAGCACCGACTGAGGGTCTGACAAAGTCCGAGGCCAGGAAGCAGCAGGAGGTGAGGGCTTCCCAGCGCAGTGCTCGTGGACCTCAGCTCACCATCCCTCCCGCTACCGCTGGGTCGGGGCAGACAGCCCCCCAGCAAGCCCACACACTCCAGCCCAGCGTGAGCCCAGCCGCTGGGTGAGACCCTGCGGCTCATGGAGAAAGGCTGGGGTCTCCCCTTCTCCCATTTCCAGGGCAACTCCTTCCACAAGGGACACTTTAAAAAATGAATATTCCTTTAAAAAAAAAAATCACATACTATGCCCCAGCTGCTGCAGTGATGCCCTAATTAAAACCTGGTGTCAGAGATATGTTGCCCACTGGGTGATCTTTCAGTGCTCAGGTGCGAGCAAAGGGATGGGACAATGTGCTGGCACCACCAACAAACCACACCGCCCAGCAGCGTGTCCCACCGACCCCACGTCACACGCCAGTGCTGAGAACGGGTGACTCCAGTCACATCTAACGCACCAGCTGCCAGGGATGTAGACATGACACAGTCATCATGCAGAGGATCCAGGGCTGCAGACACCCGTCTCCAGACGCAAATGCCAGGTGCTGATGGCCCCGTGCCTGGGTGGCTGCTGTCCTGATAGAGGGTCTCGGGCACCACCTGCCCCAGGAGCCTGCTCTGGTCCCTGCTCCCAGCCCAGTGGCAGCAATTAGCGGACACACCAGCCCCAGCCAATCCCGGAGCACACATCATGCGGCAGAAACCATAGACGGCACCTCGATGGACACCCAAGGTCACCAGGGACCAGCATCCTTCACTTTTCAGTTTCATGAAGCATCCGTGCCCACAGCCATGCCAGCTTATGAGCTGGATTTCTTGCTACCAAAGCCAAGGTTACAACAAATTGCCGCGTTTACAAAAAAGGTCGTGGAAGACAGAGCAAGAACACGCATCATTAATATTGAAGGCCTGGCACCCTGCGTGGATGTACCTCCCTGTGTTTCTCCCAGCGCCTTGGCAGGGGAAGCCCTCCTGGGGCCTGAGCAAGGGGCTCCGCAGCGCCCGAGCCCACCCAGAGGAGCGCAGGGGCAGGACCACAGCCCACAGGCAGATGTGGGCAAGGCAGTGACCAGGGAACATGCTGCCTTCAGGGCAGCTCCTCACACAAAAGTCTCTGCCGGAGGTTTCGTACCCGTTCCTCAGAGCCCAGGCACTCTCTGAAGTCAAGGAAATTTCAAAGCATCCTTGAAGCTTGCTGCCTTCCTCTCTTCTTACTAATTAACTTTAGCAAAATGCACTGTCAGTCAAGCCCACAAAACAGTCCGTGTCGTTGGGCAAAGCATAATGGGCTCCCATTTGTGTGTGAGCCAACCTGGCCATTAGCGGAGAGCAATTAGTGAGGCGGAGTGCAGGAGCCGGGTTTGCCCGCTCCCTCCTCTCCCTCCCGCAGGCACAGGGATGCGAGGACGGTGCAGCGATGCTCCCGGCCTGGCGGGGTCTGCTCTCCCGGGGCAGCCACAGTGCCCACCGCTCAGAGGCCGGCAGTGCCCCTTCTGCTGCCACAGCCCTAGGAGCACCCCAAAACCAAAGGCAACGCTGGGCAAAGCCCCAGCAGTGGGGGTGCCCCCAGGGACCTGTCGCACCGGCACGTGGGGAAGCCCGAGCTTGGCCCAAGGGCCATCCCTGGGCCAGGATTCAGGCAGATGGATCCGTGCGGGAGCCAAATGGGGCTCTCCCCTGTGCCAGCGCCTGTCTCCTGGCTCGGCTCCTGCAGACAGAGGTGCAGTGGAGCCTGCCAGGCAGAAGCCGAGCTCAGCCTGCAGCCAAATCTGCCAGGAAAAGCCCCTCTCTCTGAAAATAACGCTGGAGCATCCTAGAGGGTTACCTGGGAATCCTAAGGAGGAAAACTGTACCCCAAGACGCTGTAATTACAGTCACTGCTCAAAGATAGCTGCAAATTAAACAACACCATCTTCCCTGTGTTCTGGAAAATATTGAAGGTTATTGGCACACACTACCTGCAGCAGGAAAAAGCTCTGTATTGAACATTTAGTCCAGGATTGGTAATGAATCGATATTCCCCAGTAGCTGGCTGTTTGGTTTCAGTTGTCTTAAAACAGATCTTGCTAAAAATACCTTTCCTGTAGTGTATCTGTAGCTAATGAGGTGGATTAGAGGCTGATGGGAACTGGAAACGGCACGGGTGTTTTGGGGCTGAAGTCGGTGGGCTCCTGGCACGGGGGGAAGCGGAGGGGTCTGGCTGTGCCCGGTGTGCCATCTCCCAGAGCGGAGGGAGCCAAGGCTGCTCCGGGCAATGGCAGGAGCTAAGACAGGAGGCACCATGAGAACAGCAGCTGTGAGCAAGCACGACATTTGGAGCCGGCAAGGACAGGCGGATCAGGAGATGTCCCCTCCCGCTGGTTCTGCCACCTTCGCGTCAGACCAACTCCAGGGCAGGGGAAAATGCGTAAAACCAGGAGCTGATGTTTTCAGAGCATCAGAGGGGCTCAGATCTCACGCTGTTCTCAACCACGTTGAAGACCTACTTGGCCCCTCTGCTCGGCTCCCCACTGGGGCACAAAATGGGAAGGATGGAGCTGGACTGGGCGCTCGGCTGTCGCAGCAGCCAGGGAAGGCGAAGTCTCTGGTCATGATGGGGAAAGTCTTTGCCTTTCCAAGGGATCTGTGCTCAAGGCTACCTGCAGAGACCCCACCACACCACAGTGATCCCCAAGCATGGGAGCATCACCTCTCCCTGGCTGGCAGTTGGGGACAGACTCCAGCTCTGGCCAGGAGCAGCCTCTTGGCCCCGGGGTCCCAGTGGGCCAGCCTTTCCCAGCCAGCGGTTCCTGGTGTCAGCTCTGCCATTCCCCGGGACACGGCCGTTGGCAGGACCCTGCTCTCCTGCTCCCGGGCCTCTTGGCATAGCGACAAGAGCTCATCGCGCTGCGGGTTAGACCTGCTCCACATTTAATTGCTCCACTTGCAAGGAGGAAAATCAATTCCACGTTTTATACATTAGCAGCCTCTGTGCTTAAGTTCTGGCACATTTGTGAGGTTAAAAAAAAAAAGTAATAAAACCAGGGAAGTGTCATTTAATTGTTTTAGCTGAACTAATTTGGAGCCTCCGCTGCTCCGGCATGATCTCTCCATCGATCCAGACACAAAGCCAGGCCCCAGGCAGCATGCTGCTCACCCGGCCGCGCTCCCATCGCTGCCCCTGCCTCACTCAGCAGCTGCCTGTCACCACTGCCATGCACTGTCACAGGCTGCATCCCTCCCAGTCATGGAGGAGTCCCTTCACATGGAGGATTCCAGGTTGAACCATGGCTCAAGGGAGGAGGTTGGATGCTCCATGCTCACTGCCACAGCCCCTTGGTGCTGAAGTGTGTGTGGGAGGGGGACACAGCTCCCACCTCCTGGACCAGCACCACATGGGGTGCCCACAGGTGCCCTTACATGCCCCAGGCAGGGTCTGTCCCAGCACCCAGCCCCGTCCCTTTGGACCAGGCACTGGTAAGCGCTGCCCTGGCTGGGCTCTGCAGCCCTGGGTTTCCTGCGAGGAGCCAGGAGCACTTCTGCAGGAGCAGCACCATGAGGTTCAGTCCTGCACTGCCTGCGGGGCTCCCAGCCCTGGGCTCTCCGCAGTGACCCTGTGCAGAGGAAGCACAAGAGCCCGGAGATCTCCCAGGGCCAAGGACTGCGTGGGGGAACCCCAGCTCAGGACTGGGGTGGCGCTTCCCAGCCAGGCCCTGACCACGCACAGCTCCCCTCTGTGCGAGGGGCTCAGCCAGGACCTGTGCCCTGCTCCATCACCCGCCTGCTACTCTGGATGCCCTTTATCAAACCACTGCTGCTCCTGTCCTTACATGCCTGTATTGCAGAGCTGCTCCCAGCTGTCTGCTTTTAGGCGATGCAGGATGGGTGACAGTGTCTGACGTCAGGGGAGGAAGCATTTGGGGTAGGACAGACCTGCTGAGGGGTGAGAGCAGGCGAAGGACACTGCTACATCTGTTCTCCAAAGGTCAGAAACCAGCATCCTCACGCCACAGGCATGACTCATGTCTGCCCAGCAAGGAGACAAACCAGGACCCCAGCAGAGCTGGAAGTGAGCACCATGTCACGGTGCCTCCCGACCTGCTTGGCAGCCGACGTGCTTGCCCTGCTCTGGAACAGGGGACATCTGCTGAGAAACTGCTGTCAAGACGGAGGGGCAAAGCAAGCTTGGTGCATGGCCCCGTGTGCTGCCTCACACCACTCAAAATGCTTCGACACACTGACTGCACCAGACATCCTTCTCTCTGCTCGAGCTCGCAGGCACCCGGGACTGGACCGAGCCCTCCTCTGCCTCCCGAGGCTAATGCCGAGCACAAGCTCCATGTCCCTGCCCAAGAGCAGCTCAGGGCTCCTGCAGCACTCCACTAACAACTGGGTCGGACGCTGTGGGGATCGGGGTGTGAACTGCCTGCAGCACCGCGTGCAGGACCACAGGTGGGGGATGAACCTATGGACAGAGGATGAGCCCACGGGTGCTGTGACCTGCTCACACGCAGTACTCTGCCTCTCTGCGAGCACCCCAGAGCTCCTCACAAAAGCCTTTACTGAAATTTAAATCCCACCATCTCCTGCTGGAGATGCACTCACTGTTCTCTGCAAATTGTTAGGTGTGGGTCTATCTGAGATCTCTATCTGAGTTCAGAGAGACAAGACAGCGGAGGACAGGGACTGTCCCTCTCACACAGCCAGAGATAAAAGGCGATGCCAGAAGGGTGCTGAGGCACACTGAGTGGGGCTGCAGGGAGGGTAGCCATGCCGTCCCCTGGACTGGTCATTTACTCGTGTTTTGGAGGCCCCTTCACGCAGGCGAGTGTTTTCTCAGACGGGATGGGAAACCTGTTATTGTCCCGGCTCCTGTTCCCGGCGGGGCTGGGGCTCGGGCCGTTGCAGCCGCCGCGCTGCCGTGGCTCCAGCAGCCATTTCCCGCGGCCGGGGGGGGACGAGCCGCGCAGGGCTGGGGCACGGCTGCCCTGCCCGGATCCGGCCCGGCCCCCACCCCGCTGGGCACTGCGGGAGGAGGAGGGAAAACTCCCCGAGTGCGGCCGGGCGACAGGCTCCGCCGGCGTCCCACGGCCGCCCGCCCGTGCGGACCGGAGCGCCGGCTCCCGCCCCGCCGGTGCGCCGAGGGACGTGGCGGCGGCCGCCGCGACAGCGGGAGCGGACCCGGGACCCGAGTCCGCCACCGAGAGCGCCGGGAGGGGAGAAGGCGGTGGGGACCGGTCGGGGGTGATCGCGGTCCCGCCGGCCGGGCAGGGCAGGGGGCGCCCGGGCAAGGCGGGGGCTGCCCGGGCGTGCGGGGGCCGGTCCCGCAGCGCCGCCCTCACCTGTACCACTCCAGCCCGCGGTCGTAGTTCCTGTCGAAGAAGTGGGGCTCGGTGCCCAGGGCTCGCACGTCGGGGTGCACCCGGATGAACTCCAGCACGGCGCGGGTGCCGCCCTTCTTGACGCCCACCACGATGGCCTGCGGCAGCCGCTTGGCTCCCGGGCGGGCCGGCCCCGGGGGGCTACCGGCCGGCGGGGCGGGGGGCTCCCGCGGGCGGCGGGCTGGCGCGGCGCCGCCCGGGGGCTCGGCAGGGGGCGGCCGCCCGCACGGCCGCGACTTCTGCAGAAGTTTCTTGGCGGCGGCGGCGCTGCGGGCGGGCGGGCAGCGGGCGCGGGGCGCGGCGGGGCCGCCGCAGCAGCAGAGGAGGCTGTAGCAGAGGTAGGAGCAGGAGAGCGACAGCGTGAAGAGGACGAGGACCCTCCGCGCCAGCCGCCGGGACGGAGCCGGAGCCGCAGCCGGGGCCCGCCCGCTCGGCGCCCTATGCGCCATGGCTCCATGGGGCCGCGCCGCCGGGCATGGCGCGGCCCGGTCCGGCGCGGCTCGGCGGGGCCCGCCGCTGCCCCCGGGGCCCCGAGGCGGCGGCGCCCCGCACCCTGCGCGGTCGCTCCGGCATGTCCCGCGGCTACGCGGCGGCGCGGCCGGGCCGCCCCGGGGGGCTGCGCCCGCCGCCCCGGCCCCTGCGCGCCCGCGGCCCCGCCGCCGCCGCGGCTCCCATCCCCGGCGGGCGCGGCTCGGCTCGGTGCGGCTCGGACGGCGGCGGCTCCGGCTCTCGCCTCCGCGGGAAGTGCCGGGGCAGAGGCGGCTGCGCTGCTATTTAAGGGGCCGCCTGACGTCAGCTCCTCCCGGAGCCCCCGCGATCGCTCGGCGGCCGCAGCCTCCCCCGGGCCCGGCCGGGATGCCGGTACCTGCAGCACCGAGCCCTCCCGGCCGGGCTGGGGCTGCCACGGGGCTCCCCCGCGGTGCCCGGCTCTGCCCAGCCCTGCCCGGGCGCGGCCCCAGTGCGAGCATCCCGCCCAGCCCCGCCCCGGCCGGTCCCCCGGGCTCCGCCGTGCCGCTGGGGATGGAGGGCAGGGATGGAGGCGCCCGCTGTCCCGCCCGGACCTGCAGGCAGCTCCGAACTCGCAGCGAGTCGCCAACTAGCCAGAGAAGCGGTTGCGGGGCCGCGGACATCCCCGTCTGCGCCCGCAGCCCGGGCTGGGACAGGGGGGCCGGGAGCTGTGCTCCCCGCAGCCGCACAGCCGCCGGGCCGGGAACGCGAACCGGCACTGGAGCGGGTGTGAGCAGCCACCGGGAGCCGGGCAGACAGGGGGCACAGCTGGCAGCAGGCTCGGGACCTGCTGGTAGGGAGGCAACGTGCCCAGCCGGTCCCTAGGGATGCTCCTTCCCGGGTGCCGGAACCGCTCTGCCCCGCAGCCAGCTTCCTCCGAGGGAGGCGATGGGAGCGAAGAAAGGCCGCCCCGCACGGTGGCAACGATTTCTGTCCTCATCAAGGCCAGGAAGAGCAGCCAGCCATCGGCCGCTGTGGTACCGCCGGCAAATAAGAAGGAAAGGCTTGAAGAACATGCAAGAATTAAATTTCTCTGCCAGGCTGGGGATGCTCAGCCTTGCCTGTATGGTTTGTGATACCCTACAAGCAGGCTGATCCAGGAAAGCCACAAGGCTGTTGCAGAATATGGGTGAAGGTTGTTGTTCCATCCCCATCCCTCTGTCTCCCTCTGCTTGACACAGCTTCCTTCCCTCTCATGCCCTGACATCCCAGGCTTCTGCTTCATTGCTCATGCTAAAGCCAATGGCCTGTGTGCAGCACCACTTAAACATTAACAGTCATCGCCCCTGCTTTCTCAGCACGGAAAGCTTGTTCAGCTGCAGAAAACTACTTGTCTTGTTACTTGGGAAGAAGGATGATAATAGAGAGAGACAGGCAAAAAGTGCCAGCCCAACACAAACAAGGATGCTGCAAGCTCCCTGGCAGCCAGTCCAGGGCGGTTATGAGGTTTTCTCTTGTGCAACACCCAGGAACTCAGTGCAGAGGTAAAGAAAGATGGAAAAGACAGCTGAAAAGCAGTGCGTTCAGCAGCCTCTTTCACCTGTGCTGGTGTGGGAGCAGTGGGATTGGACATCCATGGGTGTTTAAAAATAGTTTCTTAAGGAAGAAAGAGTCTGCTGGCGCAGGAGAGCTCTGGAACTGGAGGACAGGGGCTGAGTCCTTGTGGGGCCAACGTCATCATCCTGATGTGATGTGACCCACACGGGTTTTACATTTGGTACCTTGTGTGCTGCTGTGTGTGACAGCAGCTTCTGCCGGGGCGGGCTGGGCACCAGCACCTCTGTGCAGGACAAGGCAGGGAGACAGAGCTGTGCAGCCAGCGTCAGTCCGGAGGAGCCGGCCAGCACTGGACTGTTCCTGGCTGGTGTAAACTCACCCACCGGGCCGTATGTTCCCCACCTGAGCCAGTGCAGTGCCCAGCAGGGAGGTGGCACTGACGGAGCCCGCGGGGCTTCAGCCCCTGCGCCGGGGCATGCTACCCTGCCCGGGCAGTGGTAGCAGGGCAGGAACACCAGAATGGGGATATCTGAGGGGTCAGGCATCGGCAGGCTCCCCTTCCAGCAGCGGAAGGTGTCACTCAGTTCCGCTCCATGACAAACTACCAAAATAAATCTGTGGAAGGGTTGCTTTTTCCATTTTTAGCTGTTTTATTACCTCCATGTGGTGATCCAGCCTCGGCAGCAAACACATTGCTTTGGCATGAACATTAGAGGCGTCTGGATAAATAAAGCTGGTGTGGATGCCTAGACACCTCCAGGTTTCTCTGCTTGCAAGGGAGGAATGTTTTGTAAAGCTGACAATTTTGCTTTCAGTCTTTGTATCTTTGCAGGGCATGTCTTTTCCATGACATGTTTGCTGTTTACACCCCACTCCACATAAGCAACAGCTTTCCAGTGTTTTTGGCACACTCCCGGCCCTGTCGCCTGTGCTAGCAGGAGCCCCAGGAGTCAGCCCTGAGTGGGATCCCCCCGGGGGAGAAGCCAAGCACTGTGCTGCTGCATGAGCTGCCCCGCCATCATGGGAGGAGGGAGCCCTTTGAATCGCTGCAGGAGATTCCCCTGTCACTATCTGGCATCTTGCAGCACGGGGGCTGGAGGAACCACTGCTGTGAGCTCTGGAGAAGGTCCTGCGCCCCCTTCGCCCGTTCCTGAACTGAGCTGGCACTGCATTTTGCTGCCAGCCTTACACCTTCCTCTCCTTTGCCTTCTTTTCTCCACCTCCATTAGCCCCTTTTTCAGGCTCCCACCAGTGCCCCCATCTCCTCCTCACCTCTCCTGGGTTTCTGTCTCTCTTCCCAAGTTGATCTTTCTCATCCTTCCTCCTTCATCTCACAAACTCTCTGATGTCCCTGCTGGGGTGGGATTTACCCAAGAAGCTCAAGACCCCACTGCCTTGCCTGGCATTAGTGCTGGAAGTCCCTCACAGAGTCCTGTCCCTCCCAGGCCAGTTGCAGCTCATAGCACGGTCCTGGATGGTGGTTTGCCTCAGGACAGTTTCTCCAAATGCCCCCAGGAAGCCCCTTGTGCTCCTGTCTACCCACCCTGCCCAGAGCAGCGCCCAGCTCATGGGACCACGGGGGCTGTGGCCAGACAGCACTCATGACAGGAACACCATGGAAGGAATTTGGAACGTGTCCCCGTCCCTCAGCCCGCTTGCCTTGCTCAGCCCCCAAGGCACTGATCACCCCGGGCCATGAACTGACAGCAGGCGGAACCGCTGCCGAGGGCCTCCTGCCACAGTGGGTTTCCCAGGGAGGACCCGGATCGAGGGCTTATCCCAAGCAGAGGCAGATGATGGGCAGGCAAAAAGAGAAAGGCTGCAAAAATGTAGGGATCAGAAGATTGTTACAGAAACACACAAAGAAAGTCTGCGCCAGGAGCACATGAAACCTATAGAAAAAAAAAAGAGAAGCAATAAAATGCATACTGGCAATAGCAAATAAGATTAAAGGTGATATTCTACCCTTGATGTCTTCAGGTTGTAGGCAGAAGAGATCAAGGTTAGAATTTATTTCCAGAGCCAAAAAAACCCCCTCAGGGCCAAAGTGTCATTGTTAATCCAGTTTTCTGTGTCTAATATGTATGTCATTAACAACCTTTTGTTTCTGAGCTGCCACCTTTCTTGGTGCTGGGAATTGATGGCTGAGCAGTACATGTACCTGGACAGGGGATCTTCAGTGCCCCGGGGCAGCTGGAGCTGAGCTGCTCCAGCCTCATAGCCCTGGCAATGTCCTTGAATGCCTGCATGAAGACTCTGCTATGAGGTCTGCTGCTCTTGAGTGTCTCCCAGTTCTCCTTCTTCTGGCAGGAAACTTGGAGCTGGAAAAAGGACATTTCAGTGTTTTGCAGCTGGGAAGCAGAGGAGCAAGAGATGCAGCCGAGCCAGATCTGTGAGCAGCAGCGAGGGGCCAGAAGGGCATGAGGACAGGAGTTGGGGCTGATGGTGCTTGGAGACCTGCTGCATGTCCCTCAGGACCACTGCGGGTGCTGGGATGGGTACATGCCAGTGGGACCCAGCCATTCCCAAATGCTGGGACTGTGTCCTCTCTCCCACTCCGATGGTCCTCCCTCCCTCCTCTTTGGTGCAGCCCTTGCACCATCCCAGCTCTGGTGAGAACCACAGGCTTGGTGATGCAGAAGGTGGAAGTGATATTCAGTCCTATCAGCCCTGGCCTCAGAGCTGCTTAAATAGAGTAGAGTAGACTGTTTCAGTTGGAAGGGAGCTATGACAATCACCTGGTTCAACTGACTGACCAATTCAGGGCTGACCAGGTGAAAGCATATTATTAAGGGCATTGTCCAAATGCCTCATAAACACAGACAGGCTTGGGGCATCAACCACCTCTCTAGAAAGCCTGCTCCAGTGTTTGACCACCCTCTCAGTAAAGAAATGCTTCCGAAGGCTGATCCCGGCTCTCACAACCCCCTCAGCTCATCACCACCAAACTCAACACCGGCTGGCAGGTCTCCCAGCTCTGAAGTGTGGGGTCTCCCAAGGCCAGCGGAGCGCAAAAGTGCCTGTCAGACAGCAGGGTGGAAGCAGAGACTTTCTGAGCTGCCTTGAATCGAGTCCGAAACTCCTGTTAAGCCTTGTTAATCAGTTGTAAATGCACTGTATTCTGAATCAGGCCAGAAACAATAAATTTAATTTTGACTCTGACTCAAGCTACTTTGGTCCTAATTCTGAGCGTCTCGCCCAGCCGGAGCAGCCAGCCCTGGCCATGCTGCACAAACTCATTTGATTCTGAAATGCATTTTTAAGCAGGATGGAGCGGTGCTTAAAAGCTAAATGGCTTCCCCCAGCTGTAATCACTGTTAGTAGCGTCCTGGAATGAAAGGGGATAAAGTCTGGGGGTGGGGGGAGGTTCTAATCTTGCTGAGTAGATTACAGAGATTACTGCAATTTAATCCTTACATATCTGTCACTGACGCTGCAAAGACCATAACTGGAGGTGGGCAGAGGCATGCCAGCGCCCTCTGAGCTCCCACCCCTCGTAGCAGATGGCCCTGCTGAAGCCCTGCTGCCCACCACGCCAGAGGCGATGGCTGCTCCCCCTGGGATGTGGTCCAGTGCACGCTGACCCCATCTGATGCCAGCAGATGAAGGCGCCACGTTGGGATGACCCTCTGTCCCCATCCCGACCGGGCAGAGGCAGCCGCTGCAGGACTGTGGGCTGAATCCTGCCCACGGGGATGGGCATCTCCTGGCTGTGCTGGGGCTGGAGACCCTGGACGGCCGGAGGAGGAGCTCCTGCCATGAGGAGGGAAGGGGAAGGGCCCCAGGAGCAGGCAGTGGAGGTAGGGCGAGGATGACCCATGGTGTCTTCACGTCCTGGCCCCCAAGGGCGGCTGGATCCTCCCCGTCTCCACCATGAGCATCCTTCCTACCCTTGAAAGAGCCAGAGGCACCCCCCTGGTGCCAGAGGGCTCTGAGCGGCTGTGCCAGGTCTGTCTGCGTCTCGTGCTGTGGAGACGCTGTATGAACAGCACGGTGCAGAAAATGATGCAGTTGGCAGAGTTCATCTGCACGCTGCAGCAGGCGGGGACCCTGTAACCATCCTCTGCTCCTCATCATTACACCATCACGCATGAAGCTCTCCCAGGCTCTCCGCAACGGCTGCTTATGTTAAATCTCATTATCATTCCTTGGGGATCACAGGGGCAGGAGCTCGTTCTCCAATAACTAGAAATATCTCTTTGGCTCACAGACCTTCACAATTATATTTAACTGCAAATGAGGAATCTGTACTCAAACACAAGCTGGTAATTTTTTTTTTTAAAGCTTGTTTTCAGTGTCGCCTCGTGTTCAGCCCAGCTCTTCTATAGCTTTATAACCTCATCCTCGCCTTACGTAAACTTTAAGGCAGAAAATAAGAAGCAAGCTGCCCCATTCATGCTGAAGGGAGAGAACTGGGTAATTCACACTCACTCCCAACGCTGCTGTGTCCTCTGTATCTGTCTCTGGGTGGAAGAAGACCTGCTCTCTTCTTCCTCACTGTACTTGTGAGACCCTCTCCATGTGCCAGGAGGTGTTACTGCCCACATTGGAAGCCACCGGCTGGCTAAAAAGCCACAAAAAATGAGGAGATCAGGGTGTGCTGGCAGAGGTCTCAGCCTGCAGGACAGCCATTGCTCCAGGGGGAGCAGCCCCCAGCTCAGGAGGGGTCCCCGCAATCACCCCAACACAACCATCAACCCACCTGCACCATCTTCTGGGGGTTGCTGGGCACCTGTGAGCCATTCCCTCCTCTTATGAGCCCTCTGGGTGAGCAGCCCCATGGCTCTGGTGCTGGGGAGCCATGGGACCTCATGGCATAGCATGGCATGGTATGGCATGGGGTACCCACTTGAGCCTGCTCCAGCTCCTCACCTGAGCTCCATGCCCTGCCCACAGGGGCCCCAAGCAGCACCAACTCCACTCCTGGTACACCCACACTGCTAGAAGATTTTAAAGTCTCACCCACTGCTAATTTAAATGTCCTGACTAATCACCTCCCCACTCCTCACCTGGGGCTGCGGATGGGACCAGAGGAGATCTGCATCCACAAGGTCTCTCCATGGGGATGCTCGTTAGGGACCCAGCTGTTGGGCTCGTTGGGCAGCGGGGAGGGATGGTGCGGCCGTAGCAGGCACGAGAGATTGTGACAGGCAGAACAGCAGAAGCTTCTGTGGCAGCTTTGCACTAAAATTAACTGATCTGACATCAGTTCCTGGTGCATTTCCACAGGAGCCTGAGCTGTGAGCGAGCGAAGAACACAGGCGGGAGGGAACAAGCGAAGCGCTCCTCATCTCGGCGAGCTGCAAGCAGGGCCGTGTGCGGGCAGCTGCCACGGAGTGGCAGGGTGATGCCAGCCAGGGTGGACAGGATCCATCCTGCCCTGCACGATGGGCTGTGCCCGGAGCAGGGCTCCCGCTGGCTCACACTGCCGGCGCTCTCCTCCCTGCAAAACCATCAGCATCGACACCCCTCTCTGCTGTTGGGAACAGCCTAAACCGGCCGCTGGTGACATTGCAGTGTCCTCTGACTGTGCAGGAGGTGGCAGATGTGGCGGCCAGCAGAGCGGAGGCGGGAGGAGAGCTCGCAGCCTTCCCCAGCCCAGCACCTCCTGCAGCTCTGCTGGGCAGCGTGGCCAGAGACCAAAAGCTCCCTCCCACCCTGCTGCGGGTGCTAATTCCCATCACAGACCGTGTGAGCTCAGGGGAGTAAAGGCACCTAAAGGAGATGCTCTGTCGCCTTTCCTAGCAGTTAATTACACCAGCCCCTGCTGAGGGTCGCAGGGGCATGGGCTACCTCCCCGCATCGGGCGCCTGTATCCTCAGGAGCGAGCACTAACCGCACTGGCTGGGCCAGCGCGCGGGGAGCTGCGGCTTCACTGCACCGTGCCACCAGGAGCCGGTGGGGACTTGTGCCCTGCCCGGGCTGTGGCCTTTGCTCTCCTGCCAGCGCGGGGTAGGACACGTGTCGGGGTGACCACCCTCCAACTGCACCTCGGGGCATGGCCCTGAGCCCCAATTCACGCTGGTGCCAGGAGGTTGTCCCATCTGCCAGGGCCCGTCGTGGTGGCACGGCACGGCAGCGCTGCACGTGCCAGGCGCGGGAGGAGCCGCGTGGCCGTGGGGCTGGTGCTCTACCTGCCGGCGCAGCTGCCAGCTGCAGAAGGCGCGCTTCGCGGCAAGCCCGCATCCTTCAGATCAGAAGCGCTCTCCAGCAGGAGCACTTTGAAACACCCTGCCGTCTATTTTTAATGGGGTTGAAAAGAGAACAAAACCATTTAAGAACTTGAGGAATCAAAGCAAGCGTCCCCACGTCACACCCAGCGCTCACAGCTATATCCTGATTAATGACAAGAAAGAGAGGGGAAACAATATTTAATCACACCCTGTTTATACTGGAGCCAAAAATCAAAGTGCTGCATTCCTCTTTCATGAGAAAAACGAGGTGGGCATTTCCCCTCTGGTGATTAAGTTTCCCACTATGAGCACATCAATTTCCGTGATTTGGCATGGGGTCCTCTATCACACCACAAACGAGGGCTTCCTTAGCAACAAAATATTACAAACACCGAGCCAGATCCATACACAAGACACCGATGTACATCTATCATTTTGTCTGGATTATCTCAATATGCCGCTCCTTGGGGAGCTGGAGATAAAGCAGTTGCAGCCAAACCGCCGTTAACGATTGGCATGGCTGCAGCAGCCCTCGTCCGAGGACACCACAGTGCTCCAGCCACTTGTCCCCACGTCCCCTGGACACACAGCCCTGCATGGGCACTGCTTCCTGCGTGTGCGTGGCCGAAGCCCGGGCAGTGCAGGGCACAAGGGCTTTGGTGGGCTAGACACGGACCCCAGCAGCGCTGGCAGCAACGCCACGGTGCTGCCACTGGCCGGACCCGCAGCAGGAGCCAGGTCCCGTGTCACTGCGGCGGTGCAGACCCCTGTGCTGAGGAGGCGGCAGAGCAGGGTCTCAGCTGTGGCAGCGGGCGAGAGGGGTGACGCAGCCCCAGGGGACCGCAGGAGCCGGCGCAGGGACCCCCGCTCTGCTCCCAGCCCAGAAAAGTGGGTCAGGCAGCGTGTCACCCCCGCGACACCCGCTCGCTCCCTTCCCTGCTTCCCTCCTGCCCACATTGATTTGCTCTGGATTCCTTGATTAATTAATCTCAGAGAAATGCAAGGTCTGTTAATTACCCCTGATTAATTAGGGTGAACTTTTAATTGTATCCCTAAGCTGAGATGTGCCGTTCAATAGGCTCCGTAATTAGTGACCCAGCAATCTCTTTTAAACCAATTAGCCCAGTGTAACAAGTGAGACGAGCTGGGAGCAGCCCAGCGGGCAGGGGTGCTCCTGCGGTGCTCTGGCACAGCCGCGCTCAGCCGGGATGTGCCATGGGGACAGCAGAGAGGGCAACGGTGGCTGCCAGCCTCGCACAGGGCCCTGTGAGACAATGCCGGCCGTGCAGAGCTGTCCCCATGCTGTGTCCCCCACATCCCTTGGGACATGGCGGCCGGTCACAGCGAGCCTGGCCCCGGGGCGCAGCGATGCCGGGAGGCTGCAGCGAGGGGTGGCCACAGCCACCTCTGCTGGTTGGCACTGTCCCTGCTCCCTCCCCTCCCCAGGGACCCCCGGAGGTTTCGTGTTCCTGGGGAGCTCCTCCGCGAGCTGTGATGCACCCGCTTAAAAATACAACCCAGGATCCATCCAGAGACAGGGAGAGGCAGAGACTGGTCTGGTTTTAAAAGTCCTTCCAGCTCTTTGATCGACTGACATCCCCCAGAGCTTGCAGCCGCTACAGAAATGCCCTCCCGGGCAGCTCTGGCAGAGCCGGGCTGACATCCGCACTGGCCGCCCAGGGGTCCCGTGGATGTCCCCAGCACTGGACCAGCACCTCCTGGCCACGACATGAGCACAGCACCTTGGGGTGCCCCAGCGGTGGCTGGAGTATGGGGACACAGCGCCTGATGGAGGGACGGCACGCATGGGCAGCCATCCTGCTCACCCTTCCTCACAACGTCCTTCTGTCCTTCCGTCTTCTTGTCCCTCCGTCCTTCTGTCCCTCTGCCTGGCACTTGCACACTTGGGCAAAAGGCTCTGGCAGGCAGAAGAAAACTTTCTTCCCGTTGACATATTTTCATCATCTGCTGCAATTTAATATCCAGGTCAGGAAGCAGATGGAAACCAGCCCAGTTGTCCTGGCTAATGGGGACAGGAACAGTTGTTTATGAGTGCTTGTTTACTGACTCAATTAACTGCACCAACAAAACCAGCCGCTTGCCCCCTCCTGCTCCTTCTCGCGTCTCCTGCTGCGGCTCAGCGGGTCGGGGAACACGGGGAGCGCAGGGAGGGACACAGCGCAGGCACCCGGGGCCACGCGCTGCCCCGGGGGCAAAATCCCACAGGGAAACTGGGGCAGCACAGGCTTGTCCCAGCGTTGGAGAAGCATCCAGCCACAGTGAACCCCCCCCGGGCTCAAACTCCCTTGACGTCTCTCTCGACACCTGGGGGAACACTCCAGCTTGTGCTCACCAGGAGCCCGAGGTGAGGGGCTGTGCTTTCCCCCCCAGCCACGGCTCTGCCTGTTGGCTGCAGCAGCCCGCAGCTGTCAGGCTCAGCAGCGGAGCACCTCCAGCGCAGAGCACAGCCCCCTGGCTTGCGGGGGGGTACTGGCTGCCTGTGGAGACCAGGTCCCATCCTCTGGCTCCCCACACTCGTCCTCCTGCCCGCTAAGGGACCGTCCCTTCCCTGCCTGCCCGGCGCCACAGGCACTGCCGCTGCCTGGGAAACTCATGTCAGAACCGCCCAGGGCCCAGGGAAGTCATTACTAATTAATTTGGTTTCTAATCCTCTAATCCAGCTGCTCCTTGATTTGATAAGCGAAAAATCTGCTCTGGCCACATGGTCCTTGTTCCATCCGATATCTCCCCTCGGAGGCACTGGCAAGGACGGGTGCCACCCCGTGCTCTTCTCATTGCATGCCCAAGCCCGAGGGCCAGCCCGACACAGTGCCCTTCCCCAGGGCAGAGGTCTCCGGGGTCCTGCCCAGCCACGCTGTGATGTCCTGTGCTGTGCCACGCTGTGCCGTGACACTGTGCCGTGACACACTGTGCTGTGCTATGCCATGCTGCGCCACGCCGTGCTGTGCCATGTGTGCTGTGCCATGCCCAGTGGCTGGAGCAGGGGCAGGGGACCGCGCTGGCCTCATCCTGCTGGGCGCAGGTGCAGGACTAAAGGCGTCGGACCCCGATCCCAGCCCAGAGCAAAGGGGCTGCCGGGACCATGTGCCCCCCAGCTCGTTATTTATTGGACCTGCAGCTGAGGCAGGATGATTCCCACCTCTGTTTTGAGGCTGTCTTCGGGAGACATTGCGCACCCCAGGAACACCTTCCCTGTCCCACTGTCCCACGGTCTCACATGGGGTGGGCAGAGCCACCGACTGGTGGCACTCCAGTGGCAGCGGTTACAAAATGACCCCTGCTTGTGGCACAGCCATGGTGCCACCCCAGGGGCTGTACCCCATTGCCCCTCTCACCCAGCACCCTGGGCCCTATTACTGGTCTGAAGAAACAGGAAAAGAAGCAGCAGAAGAGCTCTGAAGAAGCAGGAAAACAGGAGCCATGTGCCCGGTCTGGTCCCCCTGGCCCCACTGTCATCGTGGGCACGGGGCCACGCGCCGCCCATGGGGACGCCGGCCATAAGCCGCCCGATGGAGCAGTCGGCAGTGGGGCTGCGGCACATGACGGGATGAGGGAACATCATAGATGAGAGGCCAAATCCTTCATTAAATCCCACGTTAATCTCGAAGAACAGCGATGTCAAAAATCTTAGCAGTAAAATTAAATTTTGTAGCTATATTTCAGCTGCACAAAATCAATATTAATTACAGTGAGAGAGACATTGCTGCGCGGGGGCCTGACCCAGTATTTACTCGCTGCGGTAGAACTCCAGCCTGGCAACTTGTTTGTATAAAATAACTGCACATGTTTTTGTGGCAAATGGCTTCCAATCTGGCGGGTGTCGGGGCTGAATACAGATGTAGCCGTGACAGTGAATGCCCCTCGCGGAGGAGAGGCACTGGGGAGGCAGCGTGGCGTCCGAGGGAGAGTAGGAGGCGGCTGTGGCTCCCCGGGGAGGGGTCTGCGGGTGGGCATCCCACTGCATCCCACTGGTATCACCCCCCCTGCTCCCGGCCCCAGCATCCCTGCAGCTCCTGTGCCGGTGTTGTGTGCCCTCTGTGCTGGGCTCTGCTCCTTGGGGATTTACTTTGAGCCAGAATAAAGCCCATGTCAGAGCCTTAAATCCTGTGTTTAAACATATTTTCCCTTCAGTTACATTAAAAATGAGTCCCCAAGCGCCAAGAAAACCTGAGTGAGACCTTTTGTGTTCATCAGTCCCCTGGGTAGTCTATTGCCTTCCTTCAGAAATACCATTTTACTCGTCCCACTTTGGCCAGCTAAGCTGGAGCGTGGCCTGCAGGAGAGCCTGGCTGTCTGCCCTGCGTGCCCCGCCGAGGCTGAGTGCTCTCCTTGTCCCCTCTTGTCGGAATGGCTTTGCCATGGGTGTGCAGGCAGGGTCTGGGCTCTGTCCCCGTGCCCAGCAGACCCCACCAGTGCTGCCCGACCACGCAGCTCGGCCACCCGTGCAGGGGCTGCACCAACCTGCAAAGAGGCGCCTCCTTGCAGGGAGGTGGGACACGTTAAGGAAAGGGATTTAGTTTGAATGGCTCCTATACAGCGTGGGAATTTGGGAGGGGACAGAAATCATTGCAGCTTAGTCATGGAAAGAGGGCTGGAGCACCTCTGCTGTGAGGACAGGCTGAGAGAGTTGGGGTTGTTCAGCCTGGAGAAGAGAAGGCTCCGGGGAGACCTTATAGCAGCCGTCCAGTGTCTGAAGGGGGCCTACAGGAAGGGTGGGGAGGGACTCGTTATCAGGGAGTGTAATGATAGGATGAGGGGTAACGGTTTCAAACTGAAAGAAGGTAGATTTAGATTGGATATCAGGAAGAAATTCTTTACTGTGAGGGTGTTGAGGCCCTGGAACAGGATGCCCAGAGAAGCTGTGGCTGCCCCATCCCTGGAGGGGTTCAAGGCCAGGCTGGACGGGGCTTGGAGCAGCCTGGTCTGGTGGGAGGTGTCCCTGCCCAGGGCAGGTGGATTGGAACTAGGTGGTCTTTAAGGTCCTTTCCAACCCAAACCATTCTGTGATTCAATGACTTTATGATTCTATGATTAAAACCTGACTCTCTCATGCGGGAAAAGCAGACCCTTGCTGTGCAGGTGGGGATATCCCTGGGCAGGTCATTGCAAAGGGACGCCTGCCAAAAATACAGGCACTGGACTCACAAGGACCAGGCTGCTGTCTGTGTGTCCCCACGGACACAGCTGGGAAACAGTCAGGGGCTGAGAGCGCCATGCCTTTTCCTGGGGCGGGAGCACATCTGGCTGGGCAGCGGCACATCTGGCCAGGGCTGGGACACACATAGCAAGGACCCAGCCGCCCGGTGCGTGGGCAGCCTGTGCAGCAGCGGGGGTGGGCAGGGGTGTCCCCGCGCGCCCCGACCCCGCGGCGCTGGGTCCTGCCTGCTGTGCAGCTGTGCTCGCTGGCAACGGGGCCCCGGCCGGTCCGGGAATGGGGCATCCCTCGCTGCCTGTCACAGGCAGTTAGTGTCACATTAGGAGATGATCCAGAACGGGGAGTTCGGGGGCGAAGGAATTAAAATGGGAGGGAGAGTTTTAATTAGAGAAAGAAGTCAGAGCCCATAATCAGCCGGGTGACTGACTGCCCGCTGTGGGAAATTCTCCGTATGTCAAATGGCATCAATCAAAATGCCACTTCTTATAAAACTGCCTCGGCACAGGAGGAGAGGCTGCTCCGTCCCTGCGCCCAGGGCTGTGCTGTGCCTTGGGCAGGGCATCCCCCCCCCAGCTGTGGTCCCCTGGGTCCTGGGCACCCCATGACATGGGGACGCAGGGGCAGGGCCAGCCTATCCTGTGCCCTGTGCGGACCTGGCACCAGTAGCCCTGCACCGGGCTCCTGCGCTGGGGTTGGTGGCTATGCCATGTGGGGGGTCCTGCTGTGGCCCCCCAGCCCCCCACGTTGGGTGGCCACACATGGGGTGGCTTCTTTGGGGGCCATAACCAGCTCCTGCACTTATCTCCAGGCTCATCACAGGTAACACTAATTGCTGCAAACCTTTTTAATTGACAGAAATACAACAGGAGCGTGTTTCCCAGTGTGCTGGGGCAGGAGGTGTCCGGTGAGCAGGAGGCTGGTAAATGGGTCCCTTTGGTCCTGCATCCACCCGCAGCATCCGCAGCCGTGGAGACCCATCCAGGCACCCAGCAGCCTTGGTGATGCCAGTCCTAGGCGCACAGGAGAGGGGGTGCGAGCCCAGTGGTGGTGCCATGGAAATGTGGGAGAAGGGCTCTGACGCCGGTGGGGACGAAAGGCTGGCCTTGGCCGTGTCGTTCCTGCCGCATCTCACTCTTCTGTGTGCAGACTCCGGTGACTCACCTCCCATCCACACCGGGCTGCGCTCAGCTAACATCTGTAGGAGTTCCTATAGAAACATATTTCATGCACCAATTATTTAACAGTGCAGAGGTAAAACGGTTCATGCTCTGCATTTCTCCAGGAGCAGAGCGGCTTTCCTGGAGACGGAGCAGTTGGAGTGGGAAGAGGAGCGCTGCCACGCTGAACCATGAGGAGGGACGGGGCTGAGCCATGCGGGATGTGCAGACGCAGCGGGAGCGATGCGGGGCCGGGGCAGCCCCTGCGGGGAAGTGACCCTCCTGCGGCGTGGGACCACGAGCAGCTGAGGAGCCGCATCTCCCAAGGTCTCTCCCGCTGTCTCCTCCCTGCTGCCCCAAGGACTTGGTCACACATACGCCATGAAGAGCTGAGCTGCCCTCTGTCCGGGGCTCCCTGCCCCACCTCCCCATGGACAGGGTGCTCTCACTGGGCCAGCAGCTGAGCTAAACCCTTCTGACTCTGTTTATTACTAGACAAATTATGCAACTGGGTCGTGTTCTTGCTATTTTTTATGTATGAGCCAAGCAGCAAATTCCATTATTTAAAAAAACTGTTTTAGCTAGTGATGCACTAGACCACGCAAGTAAATGCCCAAAAATAATTCCAGCTGACACCTTTATGAAGGCAGAGTGAAGTTTAAAGTCTACACGAGCCTTTCATTTCTAATCTCACATCCCTCCTAACTGGCTTCTGGGAGCTGCGCTTTCATCTGGATCTCTAATCCCCTTTGCTGGCTGTGCCCGTGCCCCGCTGGGGGGGTGCAACCCCCCGATCTCGGCACAGGACGGAGTGTTTGGGCGAACACGGGGCTGGGAGGGCTGCTCTGCTCCAGCGCCTGCACCCAGGGCAGGCTTTGGCCCGGAGACCCTGCTGTGACAGCAAACAACATCTGCACACATCTGCAAACAGCAGGCGGGGCGGGGCCGCAAACCGGGAAGATTTTTAGGGGTAAAATCATGCAAAGGAATAGGGAAAGGCTGAGCCTCGGAGGGAGCCTGGGGGAAGCTCACAGAGGGTCCCTGCAGCCCCCTGCACGCCCCGTCAGCCCCTCAGGGTGCATGGGGGACACTCGGGACCCTCCCCAGGCAGGGGCAGGGGCTGCAGGGGGGGCAGCGTGCTGCCCACAGACCCCTAGGAGATGGTGCGAGGAGGGGGAGCTGGGGGAATGCACTGCT
The DNA here is from genome assembly GCF_963924245.1 of Chroicocephalus ridibundus. NCBI lineage: Eukaryota > Metazoa > Chordata > Aves > Charadriiformes > Laridae > Chroicocephalus > Chroicocephalus ridibundus. The sequence continues at coordinate 49,651,041 of NC_086291.1, read as the reverse complement.
GACCGCAGCACCCGGCAGGGGACGCCCCTCGCTACAGGAGGGACATTGAGGTGTTGGAGCGTGTCCAGAGAAGGGCTACAAAGCTGGTGAGGGGCCTGGAGGACAAACCTTATGAGGAACGACTGAGGGAGCTGGGGTTGTTTAGCCTGGAGAAGAGGAGGCTGAGGGGAGACCTTATCACCCTCTACAACTACCTGAAAGGAGGTTGTAGAGAGATGGGGGCTGACCTCTTCTCCCTGGTGACAAGTGATAGGACGAGGGGAAACGGGTTCAAGTTACGTCAGGGGAGGTTTAGATTAGATATTAGGAGACATTTTTTCACTGAAAGGGTTATTAAACATTGGAATAGGCTGCCCAGGGAGGTGGTGGATTCACCATCTCTGGAGGTGTTTAAAAAAAGGGTAGATGGGGCACTGAGGGACATGGTTTAGAAGTGGCTCTTGTCAGGGTAGGCTAAAGGTTGGACTCGATGATCTTAAAGGTCCCTTCCAACCTCAACAATTCTATGATTCTATGATTCTATGATAATGTAATGATAGGACGAGGGGTAACGGTTTCAAACTGAAGGAGGGCAGATTTAGATTGGCTATTAGGAAGAAAGTCTACTGTGTGCGTGGTGAGCCCCTGGCCCAGGTTGCCCAGAGAAGCTGTGGCTGCCCCATCCCTGGAGGTGTTCAAGGCCAGGCTGGACGGGGCTTGGAGCCACCTGGTCTGGTGGGAGGTGTCCCTGCCCAGGGCGGAGGGTTAGAACTAGATGATCTTTAAGGTCCCTTCCAACGCAAACCATTCTATGATTCTATGATAAGAAACATGGGTGCTTCGTCTCATTACTGCCCCTCATCTTCTCTCCTTGTATTTACTGGTGGCTTTTAAAGACACATTTGCAAGCAGCCGGTGGCCAACGCTTTGTCTCTCTGAAGGCTGGCTTCGCCAGTGGCTTGCTCCAAGAGGCAGCGAGGCCACAGTTAATCACAGCAACCTGATTATTTCCAGCTAAATTCCACCCTTCAGCCTGACCTTGCTACTTTAATGAACAGGACACCGAGATTTTCCTTACCATAAAAAATTTTGGTTGACCCCAAAAGTAAAAGATGACAAACAAACCATGATATAAATAACCTAGCCTCCAGAAAAAAGCATTAAAGGTAACTTATCAATTAGTCCTTTTCTCACCATAAATCACCGTACTGTGGCATCTGACCCTGGCTAGGCTGACATTTCTATAACCCATTTGCCACCGTTCATGTATTAAATGGCTTCCAGCCATCCAGAATTTGGAGATTTTAATCTCCTATATTAAGTCAGTGGTTCTTAGTAATTCAGTGAATTTATTTTTATTGGCTTTGTAAATCAGAGTTATCCATGTCAGTGACCGTGGTCAGGGAGAGAAGCGTTTGTCTGTGAAATTGGGTTGACACAGACCATTGACTGCAATGATAACAGGTGATTTGCAGGGCTGGCTGGACAAGGCGTTTTGCACCCAGCAGATTATAATACAACAATAAAAAAGTTTCATTATTGGAAAAACAGACAAAGCTACGGCACACCTGGACGGAGGGGGCAGAGCGGGGAAGGGGTGCCCTCGCTCCGCCATGCTGGGGCCGAGCTCCTGGGTGCAGGATGGGCTAAATGCGGAATAACGCCTCTAAGGTCGGTCTGCCTGGATGCCAGTCTGTGCCCGCTGCCCTCTGCCCAGTGGGGACACCGCCGCGTGCTGCTCATGCTGCAGGACTGCCCTGTGGGCTGCAGCATCCCCCCAGCTGCTGGGAACGTCCTGGCCTGGAAGAAGAAGAACTCCCAGAGAGTCAACACGCGCCATTTTTAAGAGCTATTGTGGTTATTTAATTGGTTTCAGGCTAAACATTGATTCCTGCAGAGAAGGGGGCACCCCCGGGAGAACAACCTATAATTAATATGTTCGCCAAGCCATGCCGGCGCTGCCTTTGAACATGCTCCGGCATCACCTGCTGCCGGCACGCGTGTGGGCTGGGCGAGCAGAGGCGGTGTCGCATTGGCCTCTTCCCAGCTGCCTCGTGAGCAGCACCGGAGATGCATCGGGCTTTCCCCGGCTGCCTGGGGGAGTTCCGTCCCCAGGCTCCCCGTGAGGACAGGGCTGAGATGTGCCCTGTTCCCCTCGGAGGGGACAGAGGGTACTGTGGGCAGGCTGCGAGCACAAGCCTGGTGCAAGGAGTGGCTGCGTGGCGCTGGCACCGAGGCACGGCTCCACCAGCACCGCGCTTCCCGGCGGCACGCCTCGTAAATCTGAGGCTGGAGAGGTGGAGGAGAGCCGTGATTAACTGAGCGTGCGGGAAGCATGGCAGTCGCCCCAGCCAGCTTTGCTGGGAGCAGTCGTCGAGGGCTGTCGTTAGCTGAGATTTACACACAGGGCTGGTGATCACCGGCTAATCTTCGCGCACTTTTGGGAGGGTGCTTCGTGGATCAGGACGGATGGACTGGGAGCTGGGAGCAGCTCAGCTCGGTAGAATTGACACAAGGACGAGGGTCTGGCCAGCCCTGGGGGACCCAAGCTGGGCTGGGCTGCACAGGGGCTGTGGTCCCAGCCCCAGGACGGGCACTGCCCCGTGGTCCCACGGGTTCTCCTGCAGGGGAGCCCCACAGGCAGCTGCAGCAGGGGATCAAATAGGTGTGGCCCTGCCAGACATCTACTGTCCCTGTATAACGTACGTAACGTAGCGCACATCTGCCTGTGATAGGAAGCACAGTCAGAGCCAGTTCATTATTTAACGGCCCTTCCCAAGCAGGGGAGTGAGGGTGGCGAGGGCGGCGGTGCCACCTCGTTCTGCAGATCTAGGTACGAGCCTTCTCTGAAACATTTTCTTGTCCCTGTGAAAGTGCTCGGGATGGTCCGGGGCAGCTGGAGTGATGCCACGGGCTCCGCGCTGTGCAGGCACCTTGTAGCTGCTGGTGAAGCACATCTGCGGGTATTTAGGAGTAGCAATTCCCTGGCAGAGCTGAATAATGTCATCAGCTGTTGAACACGTGTCAGATGACCTTTCCCTGCACTCCCCACAGAATCCCATTAATCAGAAGAGCAGAGCAGAGCTAAGAACTCTTTAACAAAATTATTGTAATCTCTGGGTTTCTCATTCATCATGCAGCAGCTCAGCAGCCTCCGTACTCCCTGTGGGTGTTCGAGGATTCCCCAGTCTTTGCTTTGAAACACCCTTCCCCTTTCTTTTTCTGTCCTTCAGCTCCGTGGGCTTGTGGCTCCTCTGCCTATTAGAGCTTTGCGAACTCCCACTCACCGGCCTTGCCTGTTTGCTCATCCTAAGCAGGGACCTTATTGCACCTTCCCAAATCACTGGCAGAGCGGCAAGAGCGGCGGGGGGCTGCGAGCTGGCAGGTGGGGGTGACGCTGCCGGCTGTCACCACAGCAGAGAAGCCAGGAGGGCAGCGGAGGCACCGCAGTGACCATGTCTTGCTGGGGCATCAGTGAACCCCCCCTGTAGCAAGTGCCTGCACGTGTGCACACGTGTGTGCAAGGATGTCCTCTCAGCCCCGGTGTGGCCGCCACAGCCTGGGGGGGAGTGTGCGGTGCGTGGGACCATGGTGCTGGGGCTGCCTGGTGCTGCGGGACCCCCGAGAGCTGCTAAAGCACTTTGCAGAGTCCCTGGTGAGCTGGTGGCTCGTGGCAGGGCATGCTGGGCTACTCAGTCGTGGGTGATTCGAGCTGACTTGGGTCTGTGATCCAGAGCCACCTCTGAGTCTTCCCAGTTTCATCAGGCTGTCCTCTGGGGAGGGGGCTTGTCAAAGTTGGTATTTTTGCTGCAAGATGAAAGAGAAAATATGTAAATGAGAGGCAGAGAGAGAGAGAGAGGTGGAGCAGATTTACAGCTGTGATCGGCTGCCTGGCATGGAAATTCCTGGGAATGCTTTTGCCTGGAGCACGCTCAGACAAGTGGCTGTTAACCCCGGGGTCCATGGGACCTGTAAGCATCCCACGCTCCTCACAGCGGGATGTGAGGCTGAATCAGCCCTTTTCCCCAGGAAAACATGAGTGCCGTTGGCTGCTGCTGGCACTGGATGTCTCGGGAACGGTGAAACATGGGGGCACGTTTCTCCCCAAGCACCAGGGAACACAGCTCCACCGCAGCCCCGCGTTCCTGGTGGGCCTTGGTCCCGTGCCATTTTGGGGACCCCCGTCCCTCGCTGGTGGCAGTGTAAGCATCCTCAGCCGCAGCTCCTGCACGCGCTCGTTTAACATGCAGGAGCCTGTGACAGCGCCGAATCCCTCAGATGTGCTGCACGGATCTGGAGCCTTTGATTTGAGGAGTCTGAGCTTGTCCTGGTGTTTCTAATGAGGGTGCGCTGCACAGCAATAGGATCTGGATTGCCGGCTGATGCCGTGTTTCCAAACTAACAAGAAAAGGAGATCAGTCGAGGTAACTATTTGCCTTTTCAAAGCTTTGCAATCAACAAAGCATGGGTCAAAGGCAGACAGGAATAATTCTGGCCAGAGCTTGCCTATTGCCCACGCGGAGAGCATGGGGACGGCAGTCAGCGCCCCGGCACAGGGCGATGATGGGTGATGGGTGACAGGCAGGCAGGGTGGGAGCTCCACCCCCACGGCAGCTCACATCCCATCCCGTCTCTGTCACCCTCCCGTGCGTGGCTGTTGGTGGTCAACCCGTCCTTGTGCCCCCGCTGCCGCAGCCCCCCTCCTCCCAGAGGCAGGGGATGTCTCCAGCCTTGCAGCAGCTCCACCGAGAGCCCCCAGCGCTGCACGGCTGCTGTCCCGGTGAGGAACCCAAACTTCCCTTTGCGGGTAAAGATCTTCGTTGGTTGCTGGTAATCACAATCAGGACAAAGTCAAATTTTCAGGTATCTCGTGGCTGGAACAGCTGGGGAGAAAGTGAGCTCAGAGGCTGCAGAAGGATCCCACTGGAACAATTCAGTGGGATAATGTGAACGTGACAGTGTCCCACAGAAGAGAAAATACTGCAGGAAATCTGGAAAAAAAACAATGAGGGAGAGCTGTAATGAAAGATGGCATTTATACTTCAAATCATCTCCAGTTTTTCCGCTGAGAGTTTCATCAGTGCTGACACGTTCCTTCAGAACACCTCAGTGTCTGCGAGCCAGGGCTGGCGGGGGGAGGTATTTGGCCGAGAGGGTCTCAACCAGCTCCGGTAGCAGCACCAGCCGACGCTGCCCATGTGCTTTGTCCCCAGAGGGAGAGGGACACCTCCTGCGACCCTTGCGGCCACCCTGGTGTGACAGCTCCTGCCCTCGGCTTTGGGGGGTTGGAGCCCCCAGTGAGCAGGGCTCTGGAGACGGGGCTGTGCTGCCGGTTTACCCACCTCCGGTCTCGTGAGTTTGTTTATCACAGGCACACGTGTGCCCACGGTGGGCACACTTCTCCAGCGCCTCCCGATCTCCCTGCTGCCTTGCTGGCCAGGGCTGAGCTTCTTTCCAGGCAAGTCTGTACCCCAGGAGTAGCTGCTCCTTTGGCTGCGACTGCAGGATCCCAGAGCTGCTAATTACCAGCTCCAGCCTGGCTCTGCCTTTTAATCCACGCAACATCTCAAAGAATTAATTTTCAGCTGTAGAGCAGCATTCAGAAATATCCCCCTGGCATCTCCCTTTTCAGTAAGTCCCAGCTTGCAAGGTCTGTGCTTAATTAGTGAATTAAATACTCCAGAGTTCAGACTGGCTTGTTGTAACTCAAGTCCTCTCATGTTGCGGCGTCCCTGAAGACAACCCCAAGCACAGAGGACGGCACTGGGCTCATGGTGGGGCTGAGCTGGAAGCCTGGGGAGCTGATGGTGGGATGGATGCCCCTGGCCCAGACTGCACGCCGGTGTGGCCCTTGCTCCCTGCCGTCGGCCTCTCTCACACCGAATTTTGGACATGGCAGGGTCAGGAGCAGGGAGTAGCCTTTCTAGGAATGATTTTCCCCCCTCTCAGGGAGTGGCAAAGATGGACTGAGCAGTCTCACATCCCCCCTCCCACCCCACGCCTGGCTCTGGTCCTGCAGCAAAGCGGGGGTGAGCAGCCCACCTGGCACTGGTGGCACAGCAGCGGTCGGTATTTCCAGGGTTCAGGGCAAGAAGGCAGTTGCAGTGACAGGGGGGATTGCATCAGCACAGAACCGAGTCCCCGTGAGGTGCCATTGTCCCCGGGGCCGGCTGCAGCCTGGGGCCGGGCTCCATGGCCACACCAACCCACGGCGCAGAGCTGCTGAGGCAGTGGGTCACTCGGCCACAGTGACAGAGCGACAGCCCCATGGGGAGAAACAGGTGACCTAGGGCAGATGGGGACTTTCCTGGGACCCAAACCCCGCTCTGAGGGCAGGGGAAAGTGCAAAGCGGTGGCGGCGCAGCTCTGGGCACCGTGTTTGCCAAGCCAAGCCGGCGCAAGAGCGGAAAGCAAAGGGCAGGTAACTCACAGGACCCATGGAGTGAAACACCGGCGACTCAAATCCAGCAATTTTAAAAAGCATCTATCACAGCAGAGCAGTCTGAACTCTGGCCCCAGCGAAGGCCACTTCTTCATGAGTAATCACTAGGTATAAGTACAGCACATTAATAATGCACGTATTGATTGGCTCCAATGCCGCGCCACATACGTGCTCAAATCAATAATCCTGCTTAAGTACATATACCACAAAACTTTCAAGAAATACCATCCCTACACTTTAGCACAACACCGGGCTGTCACCTCCTAAATTTATTGACAACGCTCCCATCGCACCCACCTCCAGCCCTGGCCCTTCCCGCACCGGCAGCGACCCCCCGCCTCTGCCGCCGCTGCCGGCACCAGCCCCTGCGTGAGCGTGACACTGCCTGTGAGCCCGGCCTTGCCCCCAGTCCAGGAGAAAGGAGCCCACTGGCCACAGACCCTGAGTCTGAGGACACGGAGAGGAGCAGGAGTGGGGCGCGGGGGCACATTTGCAGGTGCAAAGCGTGTGACACGCTTAAACACAGACACAAACGGCTGCGCTGTCGGGAGCAGCGGATGAGATTAGCTCCGTGGACCACATAGTTCAACAGTTTATTTCAGGGCTGTTAAACACTGTTTTACATATTTATTAAATTGGAGACAGTTTCTTCCCACAAAAGTGTATCAGCGATTACTCTGCCTGACAAGCAGCTGCTGTCGGCTGGAAGCGGCGTCTGACTTGCAGCACTTGCGTTTTCTGTATTACCCTGCGATGCTGCGGCTCAAGCAACAGCCAGGAGCGCTCGGAAGCAATGGCTGAAGGGAAGATTTAGGAAAAAAAAAAAAACATCACGATGATCCCAGCAGCAGGGTGCTGTATTCTGCATGCCCGACATGGCACCTCTGATTGATGAGCCCCGCACTTCACTCCAATCTGTTCAGAGTCAGGCAATGGCAATCATTTTTTTTCAAGCCTTGTCATATATAAAAGCAATTGAGTCAGCAGGCACCAATTGTCTGGCACAAGAAGAGATTATATTTTTACAAAGTTTTGCAGAAGGTCCATAAAAGTTTGTTCTTTCTTTAAAAAATAAATACAGATATGTCAATGCCTCTCTGAAAAAAAAAAAAAACCCAGAAAAAAGTTAAACTTGCAAATTGAAACATTATGTCTGCAGAAGATGTGCTTAAAGAGCCTTTTTATTGCTCGTATTAAATGACAGGGATTTTATGTATAAACTGTGTTTCAGGCTAATGCCTTTGGAAAATGGGGAATTTCCCTGATAGTTCCAGTCCCAGATTATGGAAACGCTGCCGTTGCTGTATGCTGTCTCCTGCCGAGGAGAGCAGATGGGTCCTTCTGCCCCGGGTGCCTGAGAACAAGTGCTGGGGCACTGTTGGGGTCCCCCCCCGGGGTCCCGGGCATCGGGACTGGTGATGCTCGCTCCGGCAGGGCTGGGGGAGCTGCAAAGCTGCTGGTGCCACCCAGTTCGGTGACAATGGCCATCAATCGGGGACAGCCAGGCAGAGGCAGAGCTGGGGCTGGCACCGTGGTGGCACTGCAATGCCCTGGATCCATAGGGAGTCCCTTCAGCCCCTCATGGAGGGACGGGCTGGGATTTCCACTGGAGATTGGAGCAAGAGCCAAGAGGGAGAGCCATTGCTGCTTGGCAGGCACTGCGCCCAGCAGCTCCCAGCAGCGCCCAGTAGCGCCCAGCAGCGCCCAGCTCCTGCCCCAGAGGAGGCCCCGGGGAGCTCTGCCGTGCCGGTCCCGCCGGGGCCCGCGGCTGTCGGCGTCGGTTCATTACCGCTGGTCGCTCAGCGGTTGTTGGAGCTGTAGGAAACGCCAACATGAATCTACAGCTATGGATTTTTTTTTTGACAGAAGCTGACCCCTCGGGACTGCTGTTCATTACATGTTCAAGAAGGAGCTACTGTAGTTATAGCAAATCTTTTTATAATGATCTTTCATTGTAGATGTAGAGTATTAATTATCAGAGGGTATTAAAAAAAGCATTAGCCCACTGACCCCTGGAGATGCACACGGGCTTTTCAAAGTGTCTCCCGCAGATCTATGGGGCCGCGGGCTGTTTGTCAGGGCAGGGGTGGGTGACGCAGGTAATGGGCGCTGGCACCGCTTGTCTGTGGAGCTGAGCCTCCATGCCGGGGGCAGGGGGGGGCCATTGCTGCCGGCAGCCCCTTCCCCTGCATGGATCCTTTGGGATCCCCCCCACTCCCCTGCCCCGCCGCAGCCAAAATCTATCCAGGGGAAGACGCCACCGAGCCCAGGCACCCTCCCTGCCCATCTGCCCTGGGATGGAGGTGATGGGCACCGTGGGGCTGGGATCGCTCCGGCTGTGGAGGAGCAGCCCCATGCCCCCCTCGGCCCCCAGCCGCCTGCGCACACGGCTCTGGTGGTGCCGGAGTACCACTGGCAGCCCCGCGCGCCTCCCACCTGGACACGCTCATTCTGTGCTTGAAATGCATGTTAAAAATTTGTTTTTGCCTTCATTAATGCTGGAATTTATTGCAGAAGGGAGAATTTCTTTATTTTAAAAAACCTATAGGTGGAACGCAAGCAAATTGCTAGCTTTTACTAGCATATAAACGGGGAAAAACCTTTGAGATACATCTACATTACACTAAACTGCATCCATAATTCATACCTAAAGGAGAAATTTTTAGCTCCCTTGGAGGTTTGCTGGTATCTATTATTGATGGGACCATGTTAGGCAACAATAGGCTCCCTCTTATTCACACGCCATTTACTGGTTGAGTCAGGCTGCAGCACCTCCGCTCAGCAGCGTGAGCTCTCAATTAGATTTTTGCGAGGATTTGGAAGGGATTTAGTTAAGAAGCTGGAGTGATGTGGACTGAGTGAGTTGGAAGAGTATTTCTAGAGGGATTCCCACTCGCGGTGGTTAATCAATAGATCAGGAATGTGAAAGACACTCAGAACAATTAGTTTCTATTTAGATCTCCAAGAGACGCATTTGCTCAGCAAAACTCTGGGGATACAAGCATCTTCTGAACTGGGAATGCCGTAATCCGTTAATCGCGGTGACAGGAGGGCCGGTGGCCTGCAGTGGAGCGGAGAGGCTCAGGGCGGAATCGCTGAGCGTTTAACTGTGCATAATGCAGGCGGGTCTCAGCTCCCAGCCTGGCAAGTAATTACCGTCCTGATTGCACCATTTGCAGACCTTCCAGAGCCAGCTGGATGAAGCCCAAGTGCTGCAGGGAGCAATTGTCCCTTGTGTCCCCAGATTTCAGGCTGCTATGGGTCGCTGGATGCCGGCATCTCCCTCCCGGGAGGTGCCTGGTTGGCATCCGGACCCAGGGCTGCTGGGGAGCCTGGAGCTGCCGACAGCCCATGGCTGGGAGCTGCTGGGCTGTCTGGTGGGGTCACAGCCATTCCCAGCGCCTGCCACGCAGGATGACCCCATGGGGTGAGGATGCAGCAGCCCTGCACCCCTCAGAGTGGTCCGAAAAGGCTGGGGAGGGATTGCACGGACTCCAAGCTAGGGGCATTGGCACTGCCAACCCCAACCCCTCTCTCCCTCCTTTCCCAAACACGAAATTTAGCCAAAACATTCCTAAAGCAGCTCTGGGGCAGGCAAAGAGGAAGAAGGATGGTTTGTGAAAATGCCTGCAAAATTTGGTTTTCTTCTGAAATTTTTTGAGATTTCTTTTTTTTTTTTAAAGCCAGTCAGAAATAAAAATCAAGCAGATATTGAAATGTGCCCCACCATTATGGGGCACCTCGTCTCCACCGACAGAAATGGGGCAACGCTGGCTCGTGTGAGCCATGGCAGGGACAGGGCAAGGGGGACAGTGCCCCAGGTGGTCCCATGGCCCGGGCCGAACCGTGCTGTAGGGCACTGAAATCCTTACTCCAGTGCTTGGGTGAAAGGGAAAGTTTGGAGAGAGAAGAGCAACCAACAGCAGTTCTCATCGTGATTATAAATTAAGGAAATGTGTCTAGCACCTGCACGTATTTATAGAGCACGTAGCAGTTTGCTTAAATCTAAGATAAAGGTTGCTGTTAACATAAAAATCCCATCCTTCCCAACCCATCAATTCTGAATTGAATTAGATCCAGGAACCACAATGCAAATCTCAAGGCTACAAATCTCGCTGACAATATGTTTTGTTCCACAAACAGATGCAAAGCCAAGTATAAAACCACACAACGGTCCTTATCTGACAGATTTCCCTTTGATTAGCTTTTAATTGCTCGTTAAGATTTGGGTGGTTTATGTCTTTTCTGCGTGGCAGAGGAGCAGCATCCCTGCAGGGCTGTGGTGATGTCCAGCCAAGAAGCCCTGGCTCCTCCCGGGAGCTGGGAGAGCTCTGCCCGCTCAGCCCTCCTCGGGTGCTGCCTCTTCCTCGGGTGCTGCTCTCCATTTCGGGGGCTGCTCTCCGTATCGCCCCCTCCCCGCTTTATTTCAGTGTTGGTTAGGGGTAGTCAGCGAGGACGGGAACAAACGATCGCTGAAGGAGCTGCAAAACAAAATCTTTCTGGAACAAAAACACATCAATCGTGGCTCGGAGCCAAGGTAGTTATTGCAGAATTTCCCCGGCATTACCCAGATCTGAGGGATTATGATTTGCCTCCGTTTGCTGGCTCAGCCGGAGCAGGGCGCTCAGCGCTGGGGCAGAGCTGGCACCGTCTCTGTGCTCGGCGGAGGTCTCCCGGTGGCTCTCTCGGCACCCACCCTGCCCGGGTGAGCTGGAGCCTCCGGGATGCTGCGGCTGCTGACCGGGGGATGCAGGCAGCGTCTGCCCGGCTCTGGGTGCGCAGGCAGGGCACCTCTCTGTGCCACCCTCGCAAGCTGCAGGGAGGTGGATGCTCATTTCCTCCCGGCTCCTAGAGCGAGCGCCAGGATTAGCGGAGACTGCACATGGCAGGGGTCTCATGTTGTTGTTTATGAGAGGTTTGCATGAAATTTTAGGATTTACAAAGTAGTCATATCATTTAATCCTCTTTAATGAGGTTTGGGGATTTATGGGCCAGACATATTCATTTGCAGCTCGCACAATTAACCTTGGTTAACCTATAAAGAAAACTTCGGGATAAGTTTGACTTCATCAATTATTAAAGCCGGGGATTGGAAGAGCGGCAGGCAGCCCGCCGTGCCCCGGCTCGCTCACGCTATTAAGTATCATGTACAGAGGAGCCAGCAGCATCCTGAGCGCTAGGAGCAGTCCTGCCTCCCAGCTGTCTACGTGCTTGTGTACACTCCTCCTCTGACAGTTTATCCAGGGATTAAGCGTCTGTGCCGAGCTGCGGCAGAGCTCGGCAGCGCTGCTGGGCCGGGAGCAGTGTTCGGTTGCACAGGGTAACCCTTCCATGGGGCTCAGCGCCGGGTCCGTGGGCAGCTGCTCCTCTCCTCCTGAAGCGGGGCAACAGGCTGCCTGGCCGCACTCTGCTCTACAGATGGGCCTCTCACTGCTCCCCACACAGCCCCGGCTCCACAGCTCCCTGTGCCCCCGTGGCTTCCCCTGTCCCTGTGGCTCCCCATGCCCTCATGGCTTCCCCTGTCCCCATGGCTCCCCGTGCCCCCACGGCTCCCTGTGCCCCCACGGCTCCCTGTGCCCCTGTGGTTCCCCGTGGCCCCATAGCTCCCCATGCCCCTACAGCTCCCCATGCCCAAACGGCTCCCTGTGCCCCCACAGCTGCCCGTGCCCCCATGGCTCCCCATGCCCCTGTGGCTCCCCGTGCCCCTGTGGTTCCCCGTGCCCCTGTGGCTCCCTGTGCCCCCGTGGTTCCCCGTGCCCCCATGGCTCCCCATGCCCCTATGGCTCCCTGTGCCCCCGTGGTTCCCCGTGCTCCTGTGGCTCCCTGTGCCCCCGTGGTTCCCCATGCCCCCATGGCTCCCCGTGCCCCTGTGGCTCCCTGTGCCCCCATGGCTCCCCATGCCTCCAAGGCTCCCTGTGCTCTCATGGCTCCCTGTGCCCTTATGGCTTCCCATGCCCCCACGGCTCCCCGTGCCCCCACACCTCTCCTGCAGCCATGGGGGTGGTCCCCACACCAGGGCCATGCTCAGACAGACGCCACAGCGGGGACAGACATACTGCTGGGAAAGGAGCCAAATGGGGGCAAATCCCACCCGGGACCCCCAGTGGACATCTTTGTACAGATGGAAGCGTTTCACGAAGACAGCAGTGATGGCACGGGACATTTGACTGCCACCAGCGTGGGAAGGCAGTGGGACCTCCTTTCCTGGGAACACCAGTGATGCAGGGCATGGATGGCGCAGGGTCTGGGGTGGCGGGAGCAGCACCTCGTCCTGGCCCCCGACTTTGTTGTGGCACTGATGGCCCTGAGGAGCCACACGGAGCTCTTGAGCGCAAAGGGGTCCCCATGCCAGGGGCCGTACATCCCGGGCTCCTCTGCCTCCAGCCCCCAGCAGTGCCCATGCTGGCAGCAGCAGTTCGGGCAGTGCAGACGGTGTCTCAGATGGCACCCAAGGCATTGGGAGGACAAAGCAAACCCTTGGCACACCATGGCACAGCGAGGCACATGTGAGGGAAGAGCCCTCGGCGCAAGAAGGAACACCTGGGCAGTGTCCCCAGCCGGTGGTGGTGACATCTGGGCAGTGCTGCCAGCCTTTTAAAGTTCTCGTAATTCCACAATAAATCAGTATGGTAATTTCTCTCTGCAATAAAGCCCCTATTCCCGTCGCAAGCTCTCATAACCGGCACCTCGATCTTTCTGTGCTCTTTGCTCTTTATTACCTTTCAATGACTTAAGCCCCTGAACTGAATAACTTCATCAAGGTGTCAACCTAAACAGATTTTTCCCTATAATGGCCCAACTCTCACAGGTTCTTAATGAAAAATATTGATTCCGAAGGATTAGTTGCAGATTTATGTGGTGGATGCTGATCCCTCTGTCACCTGATACCTTATCAGTGGATGAAGGAACTGATCCTCCCCGCATGGTTTTAAAAAAGCAATCACAGACTGTGTCAAGCGGGAGCTTATTCCCAGAGAAATGCATATAATGCTGTGTCTGGATCAGATACGATGCTTAACAGATAGCTAATAGCCCGGGCTGAGGAACTGCCAGCGTGGCCAGGCCAGTTTGAATCTCCCTGCCCGGTGTGGATGAGCAGAGCTGGCCTTGCTGATCCCGCTCCCGGGGGGCATGGCATGGCCCTGGGCGCAGCGGGGGCAGGGTCCCGTGGTGGCTGTCTCTGCCGTCCCTCTGCTCCGGTTCCTTGCCAGCCTGGCAGGGCACATCTGCTCCCAGGAAGAACAGGTCTGAGCAGCAGCTCACGGAGCTGCAAAAGCGGCACTCCAGGTGGCATGAGTTTGCTAGGTCTCAGCACAACCCACGCAGTCACATTCTCCTGTCCCTCTGCAGCCCCAGAGCTGCTAGCACGGCACCACAAACAGCCCCGTGTTCCTCATTTCCCCCCTTCCTTCTGGGAAGCGGGTGGGACTCGTCCTTAACATCCCAGCCAACCCCTCTGCTCCCCACAGAACCCAGTTACAGCTTCTTTGATGTCATCTAAAGGAGGGTCTGACATGCACAAAAGGGCTGCTTGTGCCAGGTGAAGGAGAAGCAGTGTCCACAAGGGTGGGAGCTCCTGGATGCTGTGTGGGGCTCACTTTGCTAGCCACTGCCAGCCACGAGCATCCCACGCTGTAGCCCTTGGCCCCAGCCAGGCACCTTCCTTGGGCTGGATGACTCTGGGGCCATCCTGCCTCCTGCTCCGGGCTGCAGAGGAGATTTAACACGCGGAGAAACTCCCGAGCTGGAGTAAGTTTCCCCGCGGGTGGCTGGGGGGCTGGTGGGCAGTGCTGCGTGTGCGGTGGGGGTAATGGAAAGCCGCTGGCACAGCCCCAAGCCCGTCCTACATGGCTCGCCAGCAGCTCTGGGTTAATCATTTGCTCTAAAGACTGTCATGAGCTCCAGTCTACGAGCCGGCAGATCATATGGCACATCAGTGGTGACGAGCGGATGGTCTGCCAGCAAAGCCTCGGCCGTGCCGTGCTGTGCCCATGCACCAACAGCACCCTGGAAGGTCCTGCCCGCTCCCTCGGAGTCTCCCGAGCCCAGGAGCACCCAGGCTGCAAGGGATTCTCCCAGCACCCGCAGGGACAGCCTGTGGCCACCCTGCCAGCGGGTCCCAGGGCAGGGACAGGCGTCCCTAGTCCCCTGGGAGCAGGTAATCAGGTCTGTGGGGTTTTTGGGTGCTCGTGGGGGAGCAGACACTGGCAGCAATGGCATTTAGTGGCAGCCACACATCCGATTGTTAATCTTCTTTTTTCCCTCCCTTCAGAAACTTGCAGCTGAAATTAATACATAAATTACAGCCCAGAGTGAGGCGTTATAAATAATAGCAGAAGGGCTTTGATTATTTACATTTTTATGGAATCCGAACTGATCAAATACATAGAAGTCACCAGGCACATGGGAGAATTATGTCGTGTTCAGACATGATTTAAAGGCCGTGCAAGAGGGACCCCTCCACGAGAAGCGATCAGGCGAGACTGGTCACTCCGGACCAGATGAACAATGTACAAACACCACAAAATGAACCCAGCCCTTGGAAAACTTCAGAAAGAGAAGAGAAAGCAATGACTGCCCCTGACACCAGCCCCTCAAACGCCCCTTTGCCTCCCCGCCGCTCGCTGGGTGCGGTAATGAATGTTTTGGCAACAGCCTTGCTCAAAATCTAATAAAATTATTCAGGATTCTGTGAGGAGCCTTGGAAATAGAGGCTGTCCTACAGCAGCAGCATGCGACTATGGCAGCAGAGCTCTGCGTTTTGGGTTGATTTAAAACCTCATTCGTTTTTCATTAGCTCAGAATTGCTGCAGACGAAGGTTCATTTTTACTACGTGCACGGAACGCGAACGAAAATCGGGATTTTGTTTCTTCCATTTACTTAGTGTATGAAGTCATCCGATTTAAGGATGAAAGGAGTTATTTACTTCCAATTACCTAAACATGACTGAGAGCAGGTATATCCCTTTCTCGCTGTCAAATGACTTCCATATCGCTCGTGCCGATAGACTGTTCACCCTGCTGCCCACAGCCGGTCCTGCCGGGCAGCGTTGCCCGTAGCCGGCGCTCACCTCTGCCACCAGGTCTCTGTCACACCCCAGGGGCGCTGGGGACAGAGATGCTCCCGCTCCTCCCTGCCTGGCAGGGCCCTTGGTGGATGGGCTCAGCATCACCCTGAGCAGCACAGTGGTCCTGCATCGGGGCAGTCCAGCCCGCTGGCCAGGTGGGTGGGCCAGGAGGAGGGATGTGATCCGCCTGCCCCAGAGGGATGCGATCCACCTGCTCGGGAGGGATGTGATCCACCTGTTCCAGGACAGATGCGATCCACCTGCCCTGGGGTGATGCGATCCACCTGCTCCGGAGGGATGTGATCTACCTGTTCCAGGACAGATGCGATCCACCTGCCCTGGGGCGATGTGATCCACCTGCTCCGGAGGGATGTGATCTGCCCTTGCCTAGGTGGTCTCCATCCATGGCACCCCATGCCAGCAGCTCAGGGCAATAACGAGCACCTGCAGTGCATCATGCCCGCTGAGCAGGTCCCGCAGTGAGCAATGGGGTGCAGTGTCCTGCAGCCCTGCCACCACCCACCGCCCGGGGGCATCTGCGGGAGAGGTGCGCGTCCCACCAGCCTACCGAGGAGGGCAGCAGGCAGAAGCTGCCCGTGCCAGGAGGCAGAGGTCCCCAAAAATGGGTGCAGAGGTCCCACACCTACCCATCACCCTGGCACATGACCGGTGTGCCATCCCCATGGCACTGACCCCACACAGCAGGCACCCCCCGGCCCCCTCCCAGCGCCCGGTGCAGCCGGAGCACTCCTTCCCTCCCCCAGAGCAAGGACCCTGTTTCAGGCTGGGTTCCTCTTCTTTCTGATTTTGTAATTTACACGATAATCACACTCCATTCACATTTCCAATTACTTTACCATTCAGGGTAGCAAAAACTATTCCACTGATTAAAACCGCAATAATTAAAATTGAGGCTTTGTGCTGCTTCTGCCTTTTAAACATTTTACAAACTCTCCCCCAAATTCCTAATTTCAAAGCTCCCGTCAGGGTCCCAATTTCATGGCTAATTTGTAGAGCCATTGCCTGTGTAATCGTTAGCGCTGCCGGCGCAGGGCCGGGCAGCAGGCAGGCAGCCCCAGCAGCCGGGGCATTCCCACACCTCGCCTCCTGCAGTTATATATTTATTTTACCCCTTTTGCATTATTATTCTGCAAGCATCGGGTGTTTGTCAGCACGCTGAGTGGGAGGGGGGCTTGAAGGACCTCCTCCTTTCCCACACGCCCCAGTTTCACCTGCTGCCAGACAGCCAAGCCCCCCATCCCTTCCCTGCCACCCTAATGCAGTTTGATTCTGATTTTTCCTCCTAGTTTGGGTTTCCCCCCTAAATTCTTCCCCAAAAGCTGGGTGCACCCTGGGCCCAGACATGCCCTTTGCTTCTAGGAAAGAGAGGAGCAGAAAAGCGGCATGTATTTTGTATGCAAGAATAAATGAGAATGGATTTTAATTACTTCTAATTGAGTCTCCAGAATTCAGACAAGTTCCAAATTAACACCAATTAACATAGTATACTTGATATCCCATAACACTGCATTAAACCCCTTAAAATGAGATCTATAAAGCTCCCCCCCCAATTTCGCAGAGATGATCCCATCGGATGCTGCACCTTAAAGGTATTTAAATAAAATCCTTATACAAGCAGCAGTTTCAGAGCCTACTGCGGGGAAGCGCACAAGCATGGCAGAGGTGATCCTCAAGTACCGCTCTTAATAAACTGGGCTGATCAATAAGCCCGCGTGCGTCAAGCGGGTGTACCAGGACAAGCGGAGAGCACCTCCCATGGAGCTGACTGGGCACTGGGCAGGTCCCGCATGGCCACCAGCTGCTGCCTGTACCCCCCACCCTCGCTGGGAGCTGTGAGTGCTGGTGTTGGTAAAAAAGTGCTGCCTTTGCGGCAGGGCTCGGCGGAGGCTGCCGGGGGATTCTGTGGGGCGAGGAGCTGCAGGGCAGGTGAACCCGCCTGCGTTCCCCCCCGGGCCCGTGGGGCTCAGGCACCCGACTACGGGGTGATGGGGGGATGCCCGGGGTGCTGGAAAGTGATGGATGGGCCCAGTTTAGGTCAAACCCAGTTTAGCTCAAGCCCAGCATGCCCATGCACGGGTCTGCCAGCCACATGCACACTGCTGGCTGCATCCTGGGCATGATGTGAGCTTGCTGGGTCGGGGCACTCGGCACGTTGCCCAGGATTGGATATACGTCCTCTCCGGTTCCCCATTTATTATATGACATCGCTTGAACACTCTCCTTCCTCGTGGCATAAACCACTCACACAAGACCAACAAACAAGACGCGGCTTTGGAAGTAAACATCTGGTTGGGAGCCAGCTGAATAACTGCTAAAAATTGGTATTTTTCTGCTTGTCACTATCACGGATCACAGCCCTTATAATTTGCTACCTACAGCTCTCTGCTGGATGCACATTTCTTGTCCCTAACCTGCATCTAAGACAGAATCCAGCTGTGCAAAATCATATTTCACTTTATTTAGTGTCATGGAAACCTTTGCCTAGACAACAGAGGCACAATGCCAGCCCGGTACAAGAAGCTCGGCTCCGGTGCAGACTCGAGCCATGGGGAGAGAGCAGTGAGTCACTGCCTGCGGCCCCCGCGCCGCCCTCGGTGCCTTGCTCAGCCCCTGGCCACGGCACAAGCCCCCGTGACACTTGAGCCCGCCAGCGAGCCAGCCCGGCAGCTACACTTCAGGGAATGCCAGCTGAAATGAGGGCACCTCTGGCCACGGGCATCCGTACCCCTTGGCACTGAGCTGTCATTTGGGGACGCTTGCAGTGCTTGTGCCTGGGTCTCCTGTGCTCCTGGGTCTCCCCCCAGGTCTCCCCCCAGGTCTCCTCCTGGCCTTGGTGGCTGGCCAGGAGGTTTGTGAGTTCCCGGCCCCCAAAGGCAGGCTCCATCAGTGAGGCTGACAGAGCCCAGGGTGCGAGGGGTGGGAAAGAGAAGCCTATAAATAACAGGTAATGGAGGCAGCCAAGAGTTCTGGGAATGGCCTGGTGTAGCATCCATAACAAATAAATTATAAAAACCTGATGAACTAATACACAGCCTTCCCTCCACTCTGACAGGCTGCTGACCTCCAGCTCTCAACTGCGGCGAAGTGCCAGGAGATGAAAATAGCAAAAAACACCAATTAAATATTAAAACTCACAAATGTAATGCAGAGCAGGAGAGGGGAAGGGGGTACGTGTCAGCTCTAAAAGGCAGGGCTGAGCACTCGACCCAGCGTGAATGGGTTTTCACCATCTGCAAGCAATAAGGACAATTTGTATTGGAGATTAAAGAAGAACTTCCAAGCTCATTTATAATGAAAAAACATTCAATGCTAATGACAGTTAAGGGTGTGATGGAAATCCAGCTACCTCTGGGGTTTCTTGCACACTTACTCGTGACATTTGTTCAGTTTGCAATTCCTCTGCTCCTGAATTTGCTTCCCAGATGCCAGAGGCAGCACACAAGGAATGGGGAGAGACGCTCTACCTCCTGCCCCGCAAGGACCTCCTGCCCCCCAGGTATATCCTGCCCTCCTAGGGAGCCCCTGACAGCTCTTCCCCTTCCTCTTCCCGTTCCCTTTCTCCTTCCCCCAGCTGGCTCAATGACCCATCAGTGGAGGCAGCGTGGCCCCCGTGAGCCGGCCAGCACAGCCCAGCAGCGCTGCTGGCAGTGGCCACCGAGCCGCTGGGGGACAGTGCCGGTAGAGAATCCAGCTAACTCAAAGGCTCCTCATGGAAATGAGGCTTTAATTAGGCGAGAGGGAATCATCTTCCTCAAAGACAGAAAAGAAATCAGGGCCTTTAAAAAGGGGATTTAGTGAGGACATGTGCTTATTGAACGCGGAGATCAAATCTGCTTTGAAGAAGAGCAGATGAGAAAGTTTCGCTCCCTGAGACCTGCAGAGCTGTAACACCACCTCCGTCTCCCGAGGAGCCTCCCGTGGCAAGGCTCACACCTGGCCTGTGGCCGCATTGCTGATGCCGGGGGGCTGGTGCCACTCTGCCTGACCGCAGCAGAGCCTGGAGCCCTCCCTGGATCTGCAGGGCATGGGGCTGGCCTGCTCTGGCTGACAGTGCCTGCTCCACAGAGCATCCCGCAGCCTCAGGGCCTGGGGATGCACCAGGAGCCAGAATCTGGCCCCTGCTGGGGCGCAGGAGATGGCATCCAGGAGAGCAGCCAGTGTACCCATGGATGCATCCAGTTGGAGGGACCACAGGGTCCGGCAACTCCCCGGGGATGTTCATCTTCCATCAGGGGCTCTGTGCACCCCCCTCCATGCCCCCAGTACCACCCGCTTAACACTTAAGTGAGAGGAAGAGACTGGGAAATGCTGCCCAGGAGTGAACGCTGCAGGGCCCTGGGAGATGCTCGTCCACGTTTAACGCGTAGACAAAGCGCTGAAACACGATAAATCAGTGATTCGCGCTGCTCTGTGTGCAGCCTTCGCAGCACCGTGCGCGGTTCTGCTCCCTAAAGCTGCTGCTTGACTAGACTTCAATGGATGCTTCTCAGAGTGATTTAAAAGGTGATTTTTAAACATCACATAGCAACAAGAGAAGTACTTATGAACAAAGACCGCTGTGGGTTATGACAGACTGCGATGAGAGAGCTTCCCTCCAGCCTCTCTCCATCCCTGCTTGACTGGGGAAGGCTGTAGGGACATTTACAAACTTCACTGTAAATAATCTGGAGTTAGGAATGACCGTAGCTGTGCGGTGCTGCCATTAGACCAGCGCTCCCCCGGGAGCCGGGGCTGGCTGGGGCAGCGGGGGATGCCCCTGGGCGCGCATCTCAGGGGAGGCTGGGATGGGGACCGCTCTGGAGCTCTGGCAGCACAGCATCCCCCGAGCTGGCAGCTCGCCCCGGCAGGCTGGGGCTGAGAGCCACACGCCACCTCCTCTCTGTCACCTGCAGCACTCGGAGATGTCAGGAAGGACAGACAGGGGCAGAAGCGGGGGTTCTGTGTTAAAATATGGGGAAGCGCGCTGCAAACAACAGGCAGATCAGTATTGCACGGCCTTTAAAGTGTTATCACACCTCAGGAATAAGCATAAAGGTCAAAATCATTAGTTTTTTGAGTTCTGAATTAAATCCATTGCAATTAGCCCTGAAAAGATAACTGGAGATGCTGTTGAGATAAGAGAGCAGGTATCTTCTGTAATTGATAATTACTAGGTGTAAAGACATGTGCACTTGCTTTGAAAAGCATAATTGTTTCTCACCTGAAGAGATTGGTTTATTTTAATGGTCTGCCATTATTTTTATTTTAGACAGACCGGTGCCAGCATCTGTAGCCTCAAACCAGCCCATTTCTACAGGAAATCACTGTAATTTTCTCCTTTCCCCCCTTTACCTACTAGAGGATCTGTTCTTGTTGGAAGGGACAGAACTGGGGCTGTTTTCCAAACCTTACAAGGAAATCATGCACCAAAGGCACATTTGTGTGCATTTTTTTCTTGATCCAATTCTGTGTAAGCTCCAGGTTGGCCCAGGATATTTGTAAACAAGGTGATTTGCTGCTCCCCTCGTTTGCTGAGTGCTAGCTGGGAGCCAGGAGCACAAGAGGGAGCAGGGCAAGGCACCTGAGGAAGCGGGGAAAAGGCAGAAGCCTGCCCAGAGCCTGGTCCTGCCCCACGCGAGGGGCTGTGTGAGGCGGTGGGGCAGGGGCTCAGCCCCTGCTTAAGCCTCTGGCAGGAGTCAGGCCCCGGAGATGTGGCTGCCTAAATGCATCCCTGAGGTCTGCTTTACCTCACCCACCTCCTATAGCTGAGGGTGAGAGAGAAATGTCGACGAGTCCTTCCCTTCCGAAGGAGACTGCCAAGCATCCTGTGCTCAGGCAGGGAATCCCCATGTGTTTTGAGGCAGAAAAAATCCCTTTTGGTGACGTCTTGAATGACTCCTGCTTCTTCTGCACACCAGCAACTCACCCTGGGATGCCCATGAAGCAGGGACCTCTTTTGTCCCTTTGTTTTGCCTGGATCCCCAGCCAGGAAAGAGCACGGCACCGCTCACCCAGACGGCCACGAAATGCAGTGACACGTTCACCTGCGCGGCACAGACTGAACAATTATTTCATCAGGGCGGAACAGGCCTTGTGTTATCTCTGCTTTGCACTGCGACTGCCAGAGACACCGGGTCTCTGTGCAATTGCTGCTTTGGCTGATAGCATCCTGATATTATGGCCTTGAACAATCAATGAGCATCGATCGTGTCATTAGTGCACAGGCTGATCAGAAAGCAGGCAGGACCTGTGAAGTCTCTGCATTTCCTACAGCAAAGAGCTTATCTCCTCCGTGAGGACAGATCACAGGCGGTCGCACCGGGGATGAACCATTGTCCTTGCTCTCGGGTCTGCAGAGCTGCATTGTGAGCAGCAGGAGTAGGAGCAGGGAAGGTTTTAGATGAACCTCCGGCTGCCAGCTCCCTGTGCTCTGCCCAGTGCCACGGCACCTCTGGCTTGTGCCCTTTGCCACCAAGCCCTGCAGGGCCAGGAGCTCCGGCTGCCAGCAGGAGAGGGACAGCCCCGTGCCAGCCCTTGGGCAGCTCCCTGGAGAGCAGCTGAAATACCATTAACCAGGAAAACGGCAGTTTGCCTAAAGTGGACATGCTTCATCAATGCTAAGAGGAGCCGGTTATAATTTCATAACCTTTCACGCTGTCTGATGACAGCAAATACATCTTTGTTCGTTACTGCAGATACATCAGTTGTCGTGTGCCCGCTGTGCTGCCCTTGGAGAGGGGGTGAGAACGGGGCAAAGGGGCTGGAACTCATGGCCACCTACTGCTAACCCACCTGGGCGCCGGGAGCCGCAGGACCACGTTGCCGGTTGTGGGCACGATGCTGTGTGCCAGCCCCCGCTAAGGGAGAGGGATCGCATGGTTGGGGTGGCCCCGTCCCCCAGCCTGGGATAAGGCCAGGCAGAGGTGCTCCCCTTCACCCAGGAGCCACCTGTGTCCCCAAAACAATCACCTTGAAAAGAGAGGAGAAGAGGGCATCCGTGGGTGCAGGCCCACGTGCTGTACACGTTGCAGATGCCTGTGGGGCTCCCAGAAATGCCAGCGCACAGACAGGCTTTGGCAGAGGTGCCGTCGTGTGCAGAACTGCCCCGTCTGTTTGCAAAGCACAGCAGTCAGGTCTGATTTAAATATTTGCTCTTCTTACTCCAAATAGTTGTTTGAAATCTTTGGGGACATTAATATTTATGCATGAGTTTTGAATAAATCTGTTGTGATCGAAAGGTCTCGCATAATTGTGGTTCGTTGCTGCTGTCCAGGACCCTTCAGAGCCCACACAAAGTGTCAGGATGGAGCGGTGCCATGGCCAGCCTGAGCGTTGACCTTTGCAAGAGCGTGTGCAGGGCTGTCCTCCTGTCCTCCTGTCCTCCCACATCCAAAAGCAGCGATCTGCTCTCTCCCAGGCTCTCCATGCCAGTGCCCTGCCCACAGCCCTGACAGTCTGTCCTGTCCCTGTCCCCATCCCTGTCCCTCTCCCTGCCCTGTAGGGTGGCACATCAACTGCAAATGGCAGCAGAAGCCCTCAGCCCAGTGTTTCTGCTCTATGTCCTTCACGCAGCAGACCGGAGCCTGTCACCCAGCCCCTCTGCCAGGAGCTGATGCCATGTGCCAGGCGCCGATGGAGCCAGACTGCGCATCCAGCCCCCTGTCACCCAGTCCCACCGCCCCGTCCTCTGGGCAGGGATCCTGTGGCTCCGGGACTCCGGCACCCCCAGCCCGCACGATGCTCAGGGGCTGCAGAGGGGCCGTGGTGGGATGTATGGTGGTCCTCCAACCCATCATGGCTCTACCCAAACCATCCAGGCTGGGCTGGAGCCCTCCTCTCCCCGCTGGTACCTTGGAGCCATGCTCTTTAGCCCAGGCTGGGCTGTGATTAAAGAATGATTCATGTTTCACACGGAGGGTCCTTCCAGCAATCCGTCTCCTGAATTAGTTTCTCCTGCGCAGAGGTAAGTAAATCAGGGCAAGCTGGCGGCGGGCCCGGCCGGACAGTGTCACCCAGGGGCCTCCCCCGCGGGTGATGAAAGGCTGTAATCACTGCTGCGGGGGGCTGCCTCCGCCTGGCAGGGATTTATCACCCCCGTGCTGCTGACACAAACGCAGTTTGAGGAAGCGGTGGCAGTGTAATTATTCTGCAAATATAATTAGGTACAGATGTAGTGAATAAGTAATACTAAAATATATTTATTTCCCACTATTCTCCCGACTCCTGCAGCCCATTAAAATGCGTTATTATGATAATTTGTCAGGAAAATGACAACATTTATTAATGCATTAAAGTTAATTCCTAGTAAATTAGTAATTGGCTAAACAATGCCACTCAGATTACGGCGCTGGGGCTTTTAGCGAAAGAGAGAAATGCAAGAGGAAAACAAATTGTTTTCCGTGGTTTCTCCCTCTCTTCTCCATGGCGGCTGCAGCCAGTGGGGCTGCCTGGACCCTGCAGGGAGATGAGCTGCTTCTGCCGGGCACACACCAGGGCTCGGGGATGGTGTCTTGGCGGGACGGGAGCCCTGGCACCCGGGATGGGGATGTGGTGTGTTGGGGTGGCTCAGGAAGGCGGAGGGGAGCATTTCTGAGCTTTCAGGAATGTGTTGTAAAACTTCCTCTGAGTGCGTGGCAGGGGGAAGAAGAGAGAAGACAGCACTGGGCCCCGGCACTGCTCCTCCGTCAGCGAGCTGCTGGCACCAGGGATGGCAGGGAGCACGGGGAGCAGGGCTGGCTGGGCGGGTGAGAGGACATCCAGGCAAACACGAGGTCTCTGCACAGAGGACGGGGTGGTGGGACAGGGTGATGGGAGGCTGGGTGTGCTGGCTGGCTCCATCAGTGCCTGTCACATGGCACCAGCTCCTGGCAGAGGTGCTGGGTGACGGGCTCTGGGTCTGCGTGGCCGTCCCACCGCAAATGGGCCGGTAGCGCAGGTGGAGAGTGACGAAGACGGTGGCAAAGACGGGGCCTGGGGAGGTGCAGAAGTGCCCAGGTGAAGGAGAGGAAGGAGGTGGTCTGATCACAGCCCAACAGAGCCGGAGGGCTCTGCTGTCCCAGAGGCATGGCAGGGTCCTGTGCCCGGGAGCTGGACCTGAGCACAGGGATGATTCTTTTCACTCCAGCAGTGACGGAGCGTGGGATGGCTCCTGCTGCCACCCCGCAGAGCCAGCCAAGCCCAGTCCCTGCCAAAGCCCTCGGTGCCAGGGCTGCGTCCTGGCAGGCAGCCCCTTTTGTGGAGGTGGGCAGGGCTCTGTGGGGGCACAGGGTGCACGCGTCCCGGCCCTGCCGGGGCTCCCCACAGAGCAGGACATTGCCCCAGCTCCTTGCCCTGTGCCCAGCCTCAGCCCCGTGGCTGTGCCGCTGCAGCCACTTCATCATCCCAGCTCCCCGTCTGGGGCGAGCCGGGATCGGACACAGCAGGGATCCTGCTAAAAGAGGCAGGGCTGCAAAGTGCTTCCGGATTCCCAAGCCCATTATGAAAAGGTCGAATCCAGCAGACTGCTGATGTAGGCGCTGAAAGACCCAAAATGTTGAAACCCAGAAAATTATGTAATTTTTCATGTACACAACTGGAAATATTTATTGCAAAAGATAAATGCAAACACACATTTGCACCGTTGCTCCCGGCTGTCTGGGCCCTTTACACTGACTGCAAATGTAATCTTAGCAGGGTTGTTTGGGATTTAAATGTTGATGTCATTTCTGTTTGAATGCAAAGAGCTTCAGCTATTTGTTAAGTCCAGCTCCTCCAATCCCGGCTTTCCATCTTGTTTATTATACAGAAAGTAACCGAGTGATGTATGAGTCATCTTCACAGGCACTGGGAATAGAATTTCAATTACACTCTTTCTTAAAACATTCACACAAAGTAAACGCCCATTCTTAGAAACAGGAGAAGACCCCGCAAGACAAGAGCTTGTTGAGGATTCCTCTCACCAGCACCTCGGCTTGCAGGTGCGGTTAATGAGCCTTTGAAAACAAAATGCTTTGTCTACATTTTGCTTCTCGTGCAGCTGAAACAGTTGCTTGCAACACCGAAGCCAACATTAAAGCCCTGCGTTTAGCACAGTTATAATATCCATCCAGAGCAGTCCTGTAGCAAGGCATCCGTGTGAATGCTACCGAGCCTTTCCACCGCTTGCTCGTGCACAGACACGCTTTTCCTCCCTCCCTCCCTCCCGGTTGGCACAGGTATGGAAAGGCAGGCAGGGAGGCAGGCAGGGGCCAGCTCCACCACGGCCCCCGCTCCCTGGCTAGGCTTGGGGGATGAGGCACCCGCAGGAGTTTTTCCTGGTTTCGCCTCCTTTGCATCATCTTCCATGTAGCACTTTTATTGTCAGAACATTTCCATGCACCTGTATCTTTCAGAGGCAAGGTCACAAACCTCCCCTGGCAGGCTGCTCCCTGATGTATGGCACAGATTGTCACCGAGCCTCTTGGCAGGTCCCCTTCACACCCCCCTGAACGTATCCTCACCTGGCAGCGTCCTGCCATGGCACACTGCACCTCGTCCCCATCTCACTTTATCCAGGACTGAGATTTCAGCCCCTTCACATTGCCTAGAAATAATACAAAATAATAACAACCCCCAAATGTTGTGTCAGGTTCATTTTAAGACAAGATCTGCCAGAGCCGCCCCTATTTTCCCAGCTGATTTTGCCTGCTCAGCATTTTGCCCCTTTGGCCATGTGCAGCTGCAGCCGCGTTGTGGGGAACCCTGGGGTGGGACAGCCTGGTCCCGTGGGGATGACTCCCTGGAGCACCCTGGGGTGGGACAGCCCCATCCCTGGGGTGACCCCTTGAGGTGCCTGGCTGGAGGAGCACGCCTGCCTGTGCAGGCAGGCTCACGCAGGCAGGAGAACGTGTGCCTGGCAGCCTCTCTCCTTGCTCCCGGGGAGGACGTGGTGGCAGGCAGGCGTGCACCACAGGCCCAGGTGTCTACTAACTGATTAGGAATGACATTTGACTTTACCACATAATAAAAGTTTCCACTTATGACCTTTTCTACATTTATTCCACGCGCTCCAAGATTTCATTCAGAAAGGTCATCAACAATCTTTTATCCCCAGCAGCGGTGCGCAGATGCTATATTTATCATACAGAACTGGCACTCTGGGTTCAGCCGGTGCCAAACTTTGAAGATGCTGAACAACTAGATTGCAGAAGTGGCTGCGAAGGCCCTCTCTTCACAAATTGCTTTTCCTGGCTGCTAATGTTGTCTGCTCACTGACAAACCCATGAATCACCAGAGCATGGTGGGGACACCAGCTGTGATGGGGGCATGAAGCGATGGGGTTGATGGCTGTGGGTGTCCTGCAGAGCGGCGAGTACAATGGCATGCCAGGGCTCTGGGCACTGCCAACACCTGGGCTACATCCCCACCTTGGATCTTCCTGCCGGGTCCCTGGAGAGGCTGGGGGGCAGCATATGCCAAAGCCGATTCCACAGCCCATGCGAACTGTTGTGGCAAGATCACTGCTGGGGACCACCCTTGCCCAGGCTCTCTGGAGACACCTACATAATGAGGTACCTGAAGTGAAATCATGGCCTCAGCTACCTCTGTCTGCACCTGTGAGGTCATGAGGGATGGACATGCTGGCCCCGTTCCTCCTAATTATGAGAGTTTCACACAACATTAAGTTTCTAAAAGCAGACGCTTTTGCAGCGTACCCTATGAAATGAAGATTACTGGACTCGAAACAAGCAGCCAACTTCGTTTAATTAAAACTCTTCTTGCTGCGGTGTCCAAGAAGTGGTCCTTCCCCCCCAGCCTGCTCCCCGGGCACAGCTCTCACCTCTGCAGCCCCTGGCACCACCCTTGCACTCCAGATCGGAGCGTGGTTTGTTTGGAGCTGCCCATTGTTTTCTCCCCCAGCGCCTTTGAACCACGGACATGTGGGCTGAGCAGCCCGGAGAGCAGGACCCTGTTACCCAGGCCTTGCAGCCCGGCACCTCCGCGCAGCACAGCCTTGGCAGCGCTCGGCCCCGGCAGCAGTCGGGAAGAGCAACAAGCACAATCAGTGCCAGTTAATCAATTTCCCTTAATGAAAGTGCCAGCCACAGACGTGGATTTGGCCTAAATAACGATTTCCTCCCTCTCCTCTTCCTTTCATATGTGGGGGCTCATTAAACACCCCCAGTCAGGACGAGAGGGGGAGAGACAGGTACGAGTGAGGTTTTTCACATTTGATGTGCAAAAAAGTTAGTGAAAAATCAGAGGTGACAAGGGACCGGGCTGCGCATCTGGAATCGCATGAGCTTTTAATTTGGTTAAAGCCAGACTGTGTCTGTGCAGTTACACCCTCGTTATCAAATGTCGCTATTACTGAATGCACAGCCAGGCTGGTGTTGCCCCAGCTGCCAGAGGTTACTGTTCTCATTAAATATCAATCCAGAGTAACTCAGGTGAACTTCGAAAGCTCATTTTTCAGTCAGTGACTTATCTAGGAAAATAAACACAGAGCCTTCGGTAGGTGTTGGATGAACAGCTCAGCGCGAAGCCGTGTACAGCATCTCCCTTGTTTAACGAAACCTGCTCCACTGGGCGCTGGCGTCTCTGGTAGGGAAAGCTGAGGGTCAGGCAGGGAAAGCTAGGGACACCCTGGAGAAGTGAGCCTTGCCATGCTACACTTGCCCTGGTTTTGCTTGTTGGTGCCCCAGGAGCTGGCCGGGGCAGCGGGAGCAAGGGTGGGCTGGCGGATGGGGACACCCCAGCTGAGAGAGGGGACTTCTCCTCCTCCACCTCAGGAGAGATCTCTGCAAAACCGGGCTGGGGGAGCGGGGAGCCGACTCAGAGAAAGGGTCTGTGCCCACTGCCTGTGAGGGTGGCCGCAGGCAGGACCTCCCGCGGGACCTGCTGGCCTGAGCCCCGCTCCCAGCCACGTCCCCTCAAGCAGAGTTGGAGGCCGGTTTCCCCCCGGCGGGATGGAGGATGCAGCAGCGCAGAGCCTGGGCAGGGCAGGCAGCGCAGTCCCTGCAAAAGCCCACTGCTCTCTAGTGTTCAAAGCGCAGCACTTTGCTGACAGTAACCAGTTCCAGGAGCAGCGATATGTGCTTTTGCAGGAACCCAGGGATTTACCCCCCTCTTTCTGCTACTACGGCCCATGGGCTCTGGGTTGCAGCACCCCAGCTCCAGGGCTGCAACCGCTGAAAGGATCAATTTGAATCCTTTATGAAGAGCAGGACCCCAGCTTCCCGTGGCCATCAGCAAGTGCTGAGGAGGATCGTATCATGTGTTGTACTTATTTCTATTGCAGCCTTGTCTAGAACACTGCAGCCGGCTGGGATTTCCCCTCCTGCACCCTGCTCCCCTGACCTGCACGGCCGGACCCTGCAGCCCAGCATCCCCATTACAGCTCTCCTGTCCCCAGCAGCAGCAGCGCTGGGTGCCTGTCTGTGAGCACCCACACTCTGGCCTTGCAGAGACGCAGCTGGTGACCGTGACCCCTGCCCTGGCTGCACCCAACAGTCATTACTGTGCTCAGTGAGTGACCCACCATGGCTATGCCCATTCGGGCAGCACCACCAGGTGCCAAGGAGCTCTCTGTCCGAAACCATGATGGAGAGATTATTTCCAGGGGGTAACCCCACAGGCTGGGGACACTGACTGCACTGGGGAGTTTGACAGCTTGTTCCTGGGACCAGTGAATAAGGCGTGCTGTGTCACCTCGTGTGGGCAGCGGCACAGGCTGGCTGTGCACGCTTGAGAGAACAGCGTTAAGTCAGTGGGAAGCCTGGGTGGTTTGTTCGGCACCAATGGCTTTGGAAGTAACAAGGAAGCATAAAGGGGATTGACTGATGGATATAGAAATCAATAGGCCTGAAATATTTCATCCAAAGCCTCCTCCAGGTGACTTCAGAAAATGTTACATCTAAATCAGGTTCCCAGATGGCCCAGGAACCAATATAAGTTGTGTTGTTTGCTAGTCCCTCACGCTTTTAGACGAGGTGTGATTTAAAGGGTTTATGCTGAGAATGAAGGTGCCGGGCCGTGTGAGGCTGCAGGGCAGGCAGCCGAGGAGGCATGGCGGCACAGCTCTCCTCCGGAGCTGTGGGTATTTATAGGGCTGGGAAGGCGCTGCAGGTGGGAGGGAGGCTGCAAGGAAGGACAGGAAGGGAAAAGCGAAACTCCCTCTTCTAGGTATTGGCACAGAGAGAAACACTGAGACCTTTACACTGAAATTTACACCTTTACGCCAATTTGGAGCTGGGTATCTGCATTCCTGAGGGCACTGTGGCCTGGCACCCAGGAGAAGCAGGAGGCGGGGGAGGGCTGGTGCAATACGCCATGGAGCAAGAGCATCCCATGCCCACCAACGACATGTGGCACAAGCACTGCTCTAGTAACTTTCCTTGTGTTTCTGTCTGTGTAGGACATGGTCCTAAGAACTTGAACCCCGACCTGGGACCATGTCCTACATGTGCCACTGGGATAGCATGGTGGGGGTCAGGGGGGACGAGGTGAAAAATACCATAAGTCAGGTCTCTCTCAAAGACCCCAGCAAGATCCCAGCTGGTGGGAACGTAGGCCTGATGCCGCGGTCCAGCTTTGTCACTATGAAAGATTGTACAGAAATGGTGTTTCGTGGAAAATGCAAAGCCCTCGCCATCCACACTGGAACAAACTGCAGTGCTTGGGTTGTAAACTCAGAGAAGGGTTTCAGGGCAGCTGGAACTGTTGTGAGCAAAGTTACTCAAGAGGAGGTCAGCAAAAGGATTTCATATGGTGTGAAAGCCGCAGGGCCATGAATTCAGCTCAGCCATTCAAGAAGGCAACCTGGCCCAGCCGGTTTGGCCAAACTCTGAGCAGCTGCAGAATTCTTCGGCTCTTCTCAGGGATGGAGATGCAGCAGCAAACTGCCCAGCTCTGGTGCAAAAATCTCCGTGTTACTGTCTTCTCCCACTGATTTTATTTTTCAGTGTCTTCAGTGCCACAGTTTTGCTTCTGCTGCTAAAGTTCCTGGGCACAGGTCCAAACTGAACAATGAAAACAACGCTGCCTGCTGTCACCCCAGCCAGCCTCCCTGCCTGCAGAAGCGGCAGCCACTCTCCCAGGCCCCAGGGAGGGACAGAGGTCGTGGAAGATGCTATCTTGTGCCCTGCAGTGCTCCATCAGAAAAAACATTTTCAAAGCATCCATCAGATCCTAAGTAACGTGGGAAGGTTTTTCTATAAAAACCCCATTTTTTTCAACTCATTCAGCTGTAATGTTGCAAATGTTCCGGTTACACTGTGATACATCGTGGTGTGAAGCTGTGACTCCCCAGCAGTGGTCCCCGAGATCCCAGAGCTCCCAGCAATGGTCCATCCTCCTTGGAGGCAGAAAGCAGCTCGTGAGCTTTGGGCTTGTGCATGATTTGAAACTGTCTTTTGTGCTGGCTTTTTGCAAAGCATGAATGTTTCCAAACAAGAGTAGCAATGGCTGCATGACTTTGCAACTTCCCTACACGTGGCCATAGGGAACCAACTTTTTGTAGTGGAGCTGCCATGTCCTTTTCTGATCAGCCAGAGAAACTGCTACGTTACCAGTGAACCAGAACTCAAACACACCGCGCTCACCACCATGTTGTGGTCAAACATGTTGGAGGGTTTCTGAGGGGACAGAGACCTGTTGGTGGGTGCCCCATAAGCACTGGGAGCAGCCAAAGGCACCATAAATGAGCTCTATGGTTCACATTAGCCTTGGGAATTGACACCCTCAGCTGTGGGTGCTGCAGCGGTAGGGTGGGAGCCAAGCTTCTGCCAGCAGGCAGCAGGACAGGGGTGCTGGCACATCTCTCCTGCTCTGGATGCAGAGGCAGCAGGCAATATTTTAGCAGTTTGACCAATGAACGTCGTAACCCAATGACTGATGGACCAAGTGTTTTAGCATGAATTATGGGCCTAACATGATGCTAACAGTTATCGATTATAAAATAAGTCTTTGTCACCGAGGCCTTCAGAAATCTTTGAGCGAAGAATGAAAGCTATTTTTTAAATATTAAGTGATCAATATATTGAATAAGTGACAAGGGATAACTTTTTGCCTGGCTGGCTGTGGCTGCAGGGGAGAGCAATTCTCATGGGATGCAGGCACCAGGCGTGCAGGAGTCCCCCTGTGAAATGCAGGGGAAGGTGGCTGAGTGGAGGCACCTCCCCATACCCCTCGTTGACCCAGACCAGGCACTTCGGATGTGCCAGGGCTCTGCCAGGCACAACATCCCTCTGCCAGCATGGCTGGGCTCTGGCCCATCCCTGGCACAGCTTCTTCCCCCAGTGACATCATAGAACCATAGACTGGTTTGCGTTGGAAGGGACCTAGTTCCCAGCCCCCTGCCCTGGGCAGGGACACCTCCCACCAGACCAGGTTGCTCCAAGCCCCGTCCAGCCTGGTCTTGAACACCTCCAGGGATGAGGCAGCCACAGCTTCTCTGGGCAACCTGTTCCAGTGCCTCACCACCCCCACAGTAAAGAATTTCATCCTAATATCTAATCTATATCTACCCTCTTTCAGTTTAAAACCATTACCCCTCATCCTATCACTCCACTCCGTGGTAACAAGTCCCTGCCCATCTTTCCTGGAGCCCCTTTAGGTACTGGAAGGAGCTATAAGGTCTCCTTTCTCTTCTCCAGGCTGAACAACCCCAACTCTCTCAGCCTGTCCTCACAGCAGAGGGGCTCCAGCCGGCTCATGTTGAGCTTCTCATCAGCCAACACTGCCAAGTCCTTCTCCTCAGCGCTGCTCTCTGTACATTCTCCGCCTAGCCTCTATTTGTGCTTGGGATTGCCCTGAACCAGGTGCAGGATCTTGCACTTGGCCTTGTTGAACTTGATGAACTTCGCACAGTCCCACCTCTCAAGCCTGTCCAGGTCGCTCTGGATGGCATCCCTTCCCTCTAGCATGCAGGCTTTTCCACACACAATGGATGGAGATGGACACCGTCACGCAACTACACCCCGTCCCCGTCCAGCGGAGCACCACCACCACGTCAACGCAATTAGCGACCAACTGATGTTAAAACCAGCAGAGAGAATCGCAACTGCAGCCACGTCATTTTTTTGTCCCCATGCAAGCAAGGTCAATTTTTAGATGCATGTTGCACCGGGAAAAAAAAGTAGTAGCGTGGCATACAGCTTGATTAGCTGGAGGTTCTGATATCCTAAACTGGAGGAAATTACTCTGATTTCCTTGTGTGTGTGAGGCTTTGAGGAATCCCTCAGAAAACCCCTGAGTGAGACCGGTAGAAGCCTCTTGGGCCGCAGCTGCAGTGCGGGCAAGGGGTGGCCCAAGGGGCTTCTACCGGTCCCATGCAGCTCGCCATGATGGCCAAGGCCTGCGTGGGGCGACGCGGCCTGTCACACCGATGAAGGCCCGATGGTGCGGCCCCTCGCCCGGCCTCCCCCTTCTACCCCGGGCTCTCCTCAGGGCTCTGCGGGCCGACACCGACCCCTGGCGGCCATAGAGCGCAGGGCCGGCGGGGAACGGGGAAGGGGACGGGGAAAGCAGTGCCCGCGGCCCCGAGGCCCTGCGGGGGCGGCAGGCCGGGGTAGGCCGCACCCGCCGCAGCGGGCTGTGCTGTGAGACCCCCGGCCATGCGGGACCCCCATGCCTGAGGAGCCCCTCAAGCCGTCCCCCAGCAGCTGCCACTGAGTGGGGCAGAGTCGAGGGGGGTGTTGAGGGACCCCTTCAGACCACGCCGTGTCCCCACCGCTGGGTGACCGCACAGGTGCCCACGCTGCCTGGGGATAGGCAGGCCCCTTGGAGAAGTCCCTGTGGGCCACACAGCTCGGGCTGCTCCAACAAGGGGCCATGGCAGCCCCTGCCTGGGGCTTTGGGACGCTCCGCCCTGGGCCAGCATGTGCTGCCCTGCCTGCACCATCCTGCCTGTGCTGTCCTGCCTGCATGGCCCTGCCTGCACTGCCCTGCTTGCCCTGTCCTGCCTTGCCCTGCCCTGCCTGCATGGCCCTGCCTGTCCCACCCTGTTTGCCCTCCCTGCCTGCACTGTCCTGCCTGCATGGCCCTGCCTGCACCACCCTGCCTGCACCGCCAGCTCCTCGGAGAGGGGCCTCTCCCAGCTCCTGCCCTGCAGAGGAAGGGGGTGACAGGGGAAGGCCTGGCACTGCCGCATCTGAACTCACTTCTGCTACCGTGGCCCCCCGGGGCCAGTGAGCTCACCGGCACCCTGTCTGTAGGGCAGGCTTGGGGCCGTGCCTGGCCTGTGTGGGGCCAATGTAGCCAGGCACCTTCCTGCTCACCTGGCCCTGCCATCACCCAGGCTGCGGTGTTGCGGTGGCTCAGCAGAGTGTGCTCTCTGCTCGCACAACGCTGCCTGCGTGGGCAGGGAGCTGCTCCTGCTGCCTCGGAGGAGGAAAGTTTGCATATTCTTTTCCTGCAATGCTTTGAATCGAAGCCCTGCCGCTCTGGAGAAAGCCTGCCTGAAAGAAGACGGAGCCCCATCCCTCTCGTTCACCAGCCTTTTCCATCAAGAAAGGAGTCTGCAGTCCAGCTCTCTCTGATGCCCTCCTGCCCAGCTCTGCGTGTGGCTCACAAGGGGATCCTGTCACTTGGGCCACTGCGGAGCTAGCAGCTGGTTTCACTAATCATCACACCCTCCCAGCAGTTCTGAGCAACTTGTGCTCATTGGCCCCCCAGAGAGCCTCTGAAGAGGCTTCAAAGCAACAAATCCCTTCCTTCACCTTCTGCAGTAATGAGTGAAGCAGGATTAGGCTGGGCTTTAGCTGCACTGCTATCGCGCCGGCTGGGGATCTCTTTCGGGAAAGGAAAAAGAAATAAAGTAGTAAAATGCCTTCTGTTAACCCTGATGAGTTGTGCTGAAATGGCAAGGTCACTTCTGTTGGATTTCTGTCTCACCTAGAAAGCATGTGGCTGTTTTGCAGTTAGCAAACTCACGTGGCTGGGAAAGGCAAGGGAAGTAAGGATGCGGCTTGCTCAGCTCCCAGGCAAACGCCTGCTGGGAGCGGCTGAGGCAGAGTGTGAGCAGACACTGCCCAACACTGCCCGATGCTGCCCAACACTGCCCGATGCTGCCCAGTGCCACAGCTCC
Organism: Chroicocephalus ridibundus; assembly: GCF_963924245.1. Taxonomy (NCBI): domain Eukaryota; kingdom Metazoa; phylum Chordata; class Aves; order Charadriiformes; family Laridae; genus Chroicocephalus; species Chroicocephalus ridibundus. The sequence continues at coordinate 49,616,507 of NC_086291.1, read as the reverse complement.
TGCATGGAGCAAGGGCCACCGCTCACACTGCCTGCTTCAGCTCCCACTCTGCAAACCTCTGGATTTTAGAGAGGCCCGAGCGATTTCAGAGGTGCTGCCCACAAGCGTGGCTCTGTACCCTGCCAGTGCTGTGCCAGCCCCCTGTGCTGTGCCACCACACGGCCTCTGGCTGGAGGCTTGGTGGGATGGGGGAGCCTGGTCCAGCCACAGCAGTGGCATTGCCTCTCCCCAGCACCCCGGAGCTGCCTGTCCCTGAGGAAAGCAGCATACTGCATAGTGCTCTGCAAGCAGAAAGTTCCTTGGTGCTCTTGCCAGGCTGGAGCTGGACCCTCTGCGAGCTGCACACTGCTGCCGTGCTGGCGTGATTGAGCATGGTGGAGTCCAAGTGCCTGTCACCCTGCATGGGTATATGGGAGCAATATACTCATGCGGAGCAAAGCTGGGTAGCAGCGACATCTTCTTTTATCTCCACTGCCCGAAGGAACAGAAAGAAAAGCAACTTTCTGTTCTGGGCTCTTTAATTTGGTATGTCAGTTTACTACCACAGTGAAGGTGGTCTAAAATTCCTGGAGAGGGATGGAGGTTCTCAAATCCCAGCAGCCGAGGGAGCTCTGTTGCCCTGGGCAGGACAGCGGTGACAGCAAGCAGTGGGAGGGAGCTGCTATCTCCCTCCAGAGCAACTGGGCAGCTGGACACCCCATCCCAGCTGAATCTCCAGTTCCTGCCATTGTCATTCCTGAGCAGCAGAAGGAGCACTGCAGCTGGATCTGCTTGCTCGGGAAAGGCTTTGCCTTGACTGTGGGCAGAAGCTTTGTGTCAGCCCAAGAGTCCACCTCCCTTTGGGGCTGGCGAGCTTTCTGCCCACGGGGGCTGTGGGAAGCTCGTGCCCTGTGTGGTGCCCAGGGTGGAGAAACAAAGGCTGGTCCACCTCTTGGGTGCCACGGTTGGTTCCTGGGGAACAACTGCCTGTATTTAAGACCAGCCACTTGCCTGCTTGCCTGTTTGATTCCTGAGCAGCAGGCAACAATGCACCTGCTGTGACAGTTCAAGTTGTGTTTGTTTCTGCCTTTCCTCCAGCTGAGAAATTCACTCAGTGAACTTTTCATCCTCTTCTCCTGGGGCAGGAGAGGCCGTGGCTGGCAAGGCAGGCGGTGGGGAGCGGCTGTGTTTGCTGCCTGCTCATAAAGAGGCTTTTCCAGCTGAATTAACCTCGTGAACTCAAGAGGCACGCAGGCAGCTGGCGTCCCTGGCACGCATGTGCCTGCAGAGAGGTGATTTCAGGGATCCCCTCTGCTCCTCGCAGTGCTGGTGGCTCTTCAGCCTCATCCCAGGATGCACAGTCACCCTGGGAATGGCAATGGAGGGAATCTGGGGGGCTCAGCAAAGAGGAGGACTTGCTGCATTTCCTGTGGGGCTCACCAGGGCAACCTCTGGGCAGAAGATCCTCATGTGGGCACGAACAAGCCCAGACCAGGCTCAGGAGGAGGACATGTGGCCAGACAGCCTTCTCCATTGCCTGGTTTGTACAGGCAGCTGGACAAAGTGAAGGAAAGAGGAGAGAGGGTGCCATGGGACTTCCTCAGCAGGTCTGAGCATGTGCCCTGAGCCCGTGGGGAGCCAGGCCTGATGTCCTGACCGAGGGAGCCACATCCCCGTCAGAGCCAGAGCTGCTGCTGGGGGCACCCACAGCTCGCAGCCCAGTGAGGGAGCAGGGCTGGAGGATTAGCATTCACGTCCCCTTGCTGCTAATAGATGGGACTCCAGAAAACGCAGCGCCTGCACCTGCCATTTCATTACACTTTGTTAAGCACCCTGTAACTATGACCGATGGCGCTTCCGCGGGCGGCTGCTGCTATGTGCATTTCAGTCGTATTTTTGCTGCGCTGGCAGCACAGAGCCGAGCAAAGGACAAGTGTAGCTGTGTAGAGACATTCACGCGGGCTCCTGAAGTGATGCTGAGGGAACTGCAGCAAGAAAAGCAACAGCTTTGTAGGGAAATCCGGAGGCGGGGAAAACGGCTGCTGACAAAGCCATCGTGGCATGGCTTACCAAGCACCTAATGAAGGATGGAACTGTGCTTGGGCACCTTGCCCTGCTGTTGTGCTCCCGCCCACTCCGTGCCCTACCTGCCAAGGAGACCTCCTGGTCTGTCCCCTTCCATGCGCCAGTCACCAGGTGCTGAAGCACGAGGTGACCTGGTCCCTCCGTGCATGCACCATTCCTCCCTGTAACAGCTAGGACCATGCCTTGTGCCAGGACATGCTCTGAATCCAGCTCCTTGTGCCACGGTGCATCCACGCTGTCCCCTGCCTGGGGGACAAGGACCTTGGAAATATGCTCGTCCACCCCTGAAGAGCCAGAGCAAGACCCAGTGCCACCGGCTTTGGCATAGATGCCACGGCCACTGAAATGGCACTGGAAGCCATGGGCAGTGGGTTACACTGGTACACTTAAACATGCCAAATGTGGGTAGGCTCTACCAATGACACTTGATTAAATGGGGGATGGATGTCTGCTGTCCCATGGACAGTCACTTAATGGACATACTATAAATGGAGTCCTGCCCTGATTAAGTGTCTTGGGGACTTTTCTGTCTCAGAGTGAAGACAGATAGTGAAGCACCTGGTAACTCTTTGCATGCCAAGACTTGTGGTACAAGAGGAAACAGATGGTGCTTTGCATTCACACAAGATGAGAGCAGAGAAGTCTCTTCTGGCACTTAAAGTGTGAGCTAGGCGAGGAGCAGAATTCTGTATCTTCAGATAAAATCTTCCCTCAGTATGCTCATGTTCTGGCAATAAATTAAAAAAAATCACATCTTGGCTGTTCTTATTCGTGCATCAGCTTTTGCCCTCATGGAACTGACCTGCGACCAGCAAGAAAGATCAGTCAACGTCTTGGGGTAGTTAAACACTTTGCAGCCCGCTTTGAGCAACATCCATGGCCTTCCCGAGGGCATCACAACCCTTGTAGAGCTCCCGGATCTAACAGCAGGGCGACTAACAGCCTGCAAATACTCACACAACCCACTCTTTACCCCAGGGCGTGGTCTGGTGCTGTGTGAAGATCCCCAAAATCCATTTTTCCAGCAGCACTGGGTATGGAGGTTGCCGGGCTGGTGGTCATGCAGCTCTGGCTGTGCAGCTGGCCCAGTGCTGGTACGTGCTGGGGCAGAGGTGGCTCCCCGGTCGTAAAGGGGCTTCTGCAATGTCAAAGGAAACTTTGGAGCACATTACTGTCTTATTTGCTCAGCAGCAACCTGCAGCCCTATGGATGAGATCATGAACCTGTGAGAATTGTCAAGTCCTCTCTTTGCAATAAATCAGCATCTCATTGCATGTGTAACTTCTCTTATCAGCTTAATACAATCCTTATCCAAAAAGCACTAATCCAATTCCTCTAGAGAGATGCGTCTGATTAGATTAATTAATCTGTTTGCACTGGAGATTTTCCTAACACTTGAACTTCTTCGGGGCAAACTCCTCTCTGAACCCTGAGCTGTTCTGTCTGAACTGGGGAAGAAAGGGGAGAAGGGCAAAAGCATCGCCAAGGTGGAGAAAGGGCCTGGTTGCTCCAGTCAAACCAAGAGGGGAGCACACGGTAAAAAGGATTTTGGGAAGCAGGGTGCTGCCCAGGGATGCTGTGAGCCCCGCAGCTGGTGCAGAGCCCCGCTCTGGCCATGGCTCACCTGCCCCTTTGGGCACGGCTGCCCCACGCTTGGGGAGCCATGGCCAGTCACCAGCCCCATGCCCTGTGTCACCAAAACCCACACTGCGATACTGGCAGCACCTGTCTCCCTCCGGTGTGGCACATCTGACTGGGGAGCTCTGCAGGAATCTGCTGTCTGGTGTTTTTCCAAGTTGCTCCACTTTTTATGTATATTTCGATGAGTAAATTGGCCACAACAAGTTAATCTAACTCCCAGCAGAGCCCTCTGTGCACTAAAACATGATGGAATCAAAATTCTGATGTTTTAATTGCCAGTCGTTATGGGCTCACCTATTTTTATCCATGATCTTCATAACTGCCGAGATAAAAGCTTTGAAAAATTATTAAATTTTACTCAGAAATTTGCTTAATTACACTAAGATTATGGTGTTGGTCAATGGTGTGTAGGTGAGGAACTGAGGGGAGGGGGTGGAAAGGACGGTGGGGGGTCCCCTCTTATGGCCGGGCTCTGGAGGGCAGAGCCTGGAGCTACCTCTGCAGCCCAGGTTGGCCCCAGCTCCACTTGGGTCCTGTCAGCCTCTGGTCTCCTCCAAACCCCTCCGGCTGCTGTTCTCTGAGGGTTGGTGGAGATGGCAACTCCTGCAACACACTGGGAGCCAGGGCAGCTGGGGGCTTTGGGACACTGCACTGCAGAGGTGCCCCACCGCTCTCCATCCAGCTGTGCTCGTGCCGGAGGAGAAACCAAGACACCCCGCAGTCCCACCAGCTTCATGAGGACTCTGCCGCCGCCCCGTCAGCTGGCCTTGCGGGCACCCAGGGTGTTCCCAGCTCCTGGTGCTGTGGCATGCGGAGGGCATCACTCCTGCAGCCCCAGTGCAGCAGCGTCGGCAGCGGGTGGGCAGCCTCTGCACGGCGTGGGAGGGAGAGCCTGGGGTCTGTCCCCGTGAGCGACGAGAACAGTGCAAGCCTGGTGCCCCATCTGTGCAGAGACTGAGCACGCAACTGCGCTCTGGTGCAGGTTCCGGACACGGGACGGCTGCTGTGGCAGGCGGATCTCAGAGATGGGGACACATCGCTGAATACTGTCCCCAGGGCTGTTCCCGCTCTCTGGCAAGGACTTAAAAATGTCATTAGCGTTTGTATTCAGATATGCTCTCCTTGCCCTTTCTCACATACAGCAAAAGAGGTGATTTAAAATTTATCAGCAAGTGTCAAGATAACCTATGCAATTCAGAATCAAAGTGCAAAGACCAGCATGAAATGACAGCTGCAGCATCCATGGAGTCACATGTTTTATCCCAGTAAGTACATGAAAATTGCAATGTGCTTTTCTGCTATTCAGGCTGAAGGGCTCCTTTACCACAGACCATCTCCTGATATCAAAGTGAATGATTTCTTTCATTATTCCTGGTTATGAAGCCTATTTTCATGTTATTTGTCATTTGTGAAGCAATTTGGTTTAAAGATGGCTCAAAGCTTTTGTACCGAGCAATCAGGGAGAAAGTAGGGAAGGAATAACTAAGGGGAAGATTGGGATTCTTCGTCTGCTCTTGCATAACGAATCGCAGAAGCTGCCCTGTTGCAGGGCAGGGATCCATTCCCCAGGAACTGGATTACGTGGGCAGTCCAAGGCGCAGACGATTTCCAGGCAGGTGGGTGTGCAGGATTGGGGCTCAGCTCTGCGGTTTCAGCTTCCTGAGAACTAACAGCACCCCTGGGACACGCAGGGAATTTAAGTGACTTTGGAGACGGCAACTTTCTGCAACTCACAAATTTGGACTTAAGAGCCAATCAATTGTGCAGTTGTTTTCGTACCCCCAGAAATGGAGTATGGATCTGCCGGGAGGAATTTTAGAGGGACTTTTTATCCTCCCATCTACAGTTGGGCTGCTATTCCTCATGCTGAAAAGCCAGCCATAAGAGCGTCCTGAAAACCAAACCTTGCGCTCCTACAGGGCTGATATATCGCTCACCGAGGAGTAATACTGTGGCACCAGCTAGGAGGGAAACAAGGTGCAGAATCAATTCTCCAGCAAGTGTTGTTTGATTTTGTCATAAAATCCTAATATTCTATATTTAAAAACGTAGCTGCTCAGCCTTGAGATGAAAAGCTGTGGCATTAAAATGCCACAGAGGGCAGCTGCAAGCCAGCGACCACCAGTCGATTCCCTCGCCAGGAGATGGGCACGTTGTCCTCCTGTGCTGCTGGGTCCGGCCAGCCCCAAGCCCTGCTCCCACCGTGACCCGCACTCTGGCTGTGGGGCCACTTCCCATCTCCATCCACACAGTGTCCTTGTCCCCCAGTGCTCCCGCAGCCAGAGCTGGCCGGGACTCTCTCTCCCTGTGCTGCACTATGAGCTGCCCCCAGGCAACGTGTCCCTGCCCACCCCGCGAGGGCTTTGGGGACACCTTGCCTCTCGCCTGGTTAGTGCATAGGGCTAAAGGCAAGCCAGCATCCTGCCTGCACCGCGGTGCTGAGGGGGTGTCCTCAAGGGACACTGCACCCAGCCAGGGCTGGGGGGAGCATGTCCAGAAATGCCGTGGGGAGCAGGGACAGCACGTAATGGAGGGTGAGCAGCCTTTATGGAGGTGCCACGGATAGTCCCAATATCAGGGGCTTGTCCTGCGGCCACAGAAGGTGCTCCTTCCCCCAAGGAGCTGAAGGCACTTTCGAGTCAAGACAAGCAGCTTTGCTTTAAGTACAGAGGTAAGAATCCCATCGCTTCCAGGAGGATATTTTTATTGGCCGCTCGCAGAGAAGTGGCATGGCAAGTCTGAAATAGCTACTGATGTAAAAGCAAATCTAGGGAATGTGCCTGCAGAGGCCCCCTCTCAACGGAAACAGATTCCATCTGCTCTGGCACCAAGCACATTTCAAAAGGGTTTTAGTCCAGTTTCAGGGATTTTGTTCTCTCTCTTTGTATTTTAAGACTGAAGTGAGATAGGGTGATGTGCGCAGGGGTTTATCATGCACACAGCAAATCCCCTCTTGTGAGTGGAGCCTGGCACAGGGGAGCTGGGAGCAGCCTTGGCCAGGGCATCCAGAGCAGGTCCCTCTGGGGAGGCAGGGTCTTCCCTGGGGCTTTCTGCCCTTGGGGGCTCTTACCTGGAGACAGAAATTGTGAAGGTTATTACGGAACAGAGCCAGAATAGGAAAAGTCTCTTCCCACTCTCGGTTGCTCCCTCTGAGGCTTTGTGAACTCCTGCTGTGGAGGCAGAGGCTGCACGGGCAGGGGTGCAGGCAGGGTGGGCAGGAGTGCTCCTGCAGCCGTGTGCCCTGGATCCAGCAGCACAGGCAGCAGCTTCCTCACCCAGCACTCGTCCCTGCCCACAGAGCACCAGGCACTCCAGTCTCTTGGACCCAGCTGCAGAAGCAGCATCAGCAGGGCATTCACCCTGCGGTGCCCGGGTGAGAGGCAGCGGCTGAGCCCTGCCTTTCCAAAACCAGCCAGCAAAGCGAGCAGGAGGTGTTCTGAGTCAAGGATCCGATACGAAGTGTGGAACAGTAATCTTGGCTCGCAGGAGGTGGATGGTTTCGGCAGAGCCCGGTACCCGCAGCAGGGATCAGCAGTTGCCATGGCGTTCACGTGGAAAGCGATGGCTGGTGCTGGTGGGGCTGGGGCTTCATCGCCTGCTGGCCTCAGGTGGCCGACATGGCCACGCCGCTGGCTCCAGCGCTGCAGATGGAGGGAACACACAGTGCCAGGCCAGGCACCAGGCAGCAGCTTCTGAGGGTGGTTTTGGGAGCATGGGAAAATGTCTTTTAATGAAATACTGATTTCACCAAAAAATGGTGTTTCCTAAAGATGCCTTATCTTTTTTTTAGCAAAAAAAGTTAATTTGCTTTCAACAGAAGTATAAGAGGTCTTCGCTCTTAAGTAAGATCTACATGTTCTCAATTTAACTAAGATTTATGCTCTTCGAGGATTTTCTTTTTAAATATAAACCTTATTTACCCCACTGAACATCCCCCCCCTGCCTCTGGAATGCTCTTTTCCAGCCAAAGCAGCTCTGTGGTGTCCCTCGTGGTGGAGTCAGGCTCCTGAGATGATGCCCAGGCTGCCACACCTGGGTGATGGCCCTGCAGGATGGGGACACAGAGCAGGGGCTGGCCCTGTACCTCTCCCCCTCCCCGCCTGCACCCAAAGTACAGCTTGAGGGATCCCTTTGCTCCATGTCCCTTGTCTCCCTGCATTGCCACACACATCCCTGTCCCTTCGCGTCTCTCCTGGTCCCCACATGAAACACTCGCTGAGAGCAACAATAAATACAACATGCGCTTTCTCAAACTCACCTTTCTCCCAGCAAACCCGCAATTAATTCTGCACTGATTAGAAGTCACTGCTAATGAAGGAAGCTGGTGGAGGTGGGCTGGGGCGCAGCAGGTAATAGCTGCACTGGAGCACTTGAGAATTAATTGTAAAGGCAGCAGAAAGGTAAAAAAGCTGCAGTAAGCCTAACGAGTCAGCAAAGCAAAGTGCCAGCTCCCTGGTGCTGCCCTACAGCCCTGTTGCTGCCTCCCAGCCCTCTGAGGTCACCGGGACTCACCGGTGGGTGCTGAGGACCCCAGACAAGGCGGGGGTTACGTTATGCCCAGCCCAGCAAAGGGCTCTGCTTGCCCTGCTGCTCCGGACATGGCCCCCCAACTCGGCGCTGCCCCTCGCCTGCAGGGCTGTTACTCGCTGTTGCTGAAGCCCCAGCGTTGGCCATCAGAAGGGATAACCCCGCAGAGCGGGCAGGGGGATCTCTGCCGTCCTGGGGCTGCGGCCAGGCTGGGAACGGAGAGGCAGTCTGTGCAGTGGGGGACCCCGGGAGCCTTCTCCTGTCTGGGGCTGCGAGGTGACACTCAGACCTTCCAGCTTCTCCTGCAAGACACACACGTGTAGTGGCTCCATTCAAGATCGCATCCTTAAAATTACAACATTCTGGAGACGAAAAGAAAGCCACTTCTATGGCTTAAAATTAAAGATACTGCTTCCTGATCATCGTAAAATTGACTTCTAAAATAAGATACTTAATTAAATGTATCCATTCTTCTGATACTACTCAAAAGAGTTAAGTCCAGGAATGATGCAGAGATACTGTGGGATAATGTATTCATGTGGATGGTTATCTTCCTCATAAAGGCATTTTGAAAGTAGCAAAAGTAATTGCATTATATTTATGTCAATTCTCTTATTTAACTTGGCTGCAAATGAAGTATTCTGTATTGAACTGCAACCCATTTTAATTTACAAAACCAGCTCTGCTTTGCTCAGTAGTATTGCAACTAATGAAAAATGACTCAAAGGAACGGATCTTTTCCATATGAATGCTCATATAGACCCCAAACAGACAGGCTCGATGGATGGAGCAGCTGCCAGGGCTGAGGCGAGCTACGGGCTGAGGGAAAAAATAAACTGAGTTTTAGCTTGCTCTGAAACTTGCAGGAGCAGGGGGATCATCTCCCCGCCAGGTCTCCCTCTCCTGGGGGACGTGGCGGGAGGAGCCCCTCGCCTCTCCTCGGGGCACTGCTGTCCTCTCGGCACCTGCTGCAAAGCTGCCTCCAGCCTTGCCCCGCAGCGAGCAGGTCTCAGCATCCCGTGGGTGCAGCCCCCATGGGCCTCGGTCTATATCTCACGTGCGTTCGGGAGGAACGGGGCCATCCCGCGCTGCCCATCGCGTGACAGTGACATTTCAGCCGCGGCGGAGCTGCTACCGTGGCAGGACGTGCCCTTCGCCGCAGGCAGGGAGGAGGCGGCGGCAGCAGCAACCCCTCCCGTCCCCACGTCAGTGCTGTGAGCTAATCCAGCCTGATGTTTCTGCACGCAGAGGCATTCCTGAGTGTGCTCAAACATGGTAATTTATTATTATTTATTTACAAGCGACAGAATGTCTTCTGACCTTTCAGTCCCGCCAGGCCAGCTCTGGAGACGTGGCTCTAATAGCATCTTGCACATCCAAAGAATTCCAAAAAGGATGCCGTCCTGGGCTGAATCCCGGTAGCAGGAGGGGCTGGTGTGACCGTGGGAGGCTGTGTTTTCTGCAGCTGAGAGGAGCACTTAGAGCCAGCAGTGCCGGCGTGGTGGGCTCAGGCGGCTGGCTCTGTCCTGGGGGACAGGGAGGGCTCCCCGGGACAGGCAGCCTCCGTGGAGCATTGGCTCCTCCTCTCCACCATCCGCCTAAGTGCTTTATCTCATCTCAGCATCCTCCGGGCCCAGGCTCAGCCACCTCCATCAGCAAGTCCCTGCGTGTCTTGCTCAACTTCCCAGCAAGGCACTTTGCCTAATATCTGAGGGAGAGCAAGGGGCCCTGCCTGCAGCGCCAGCTCCCCGCTGCGCCAGCCTCTCCAGCCCCTCAAATAACCCCCTCCACCTGGTGAGTGCCTCAGCACTGCACCCATCGGGCCAGCCCTCTCCTCCTTGCTGGAGGCTGGAGACATGTGTGCATGTCCCCATCAGCTCTCTGCAGCCATTGCACCTTTTCCGTCTCCTCCTGCCCGCCTCTGCCTGCTCTGCAGTGCCCTGACACCTTGGGAATGCTGTGTCTGCTCTGGGCTTTGGCCTGGCAAAAGCCTCCCCGCTCTGGGGTGATGTGCGATGGGGCAAAAGGCTCTCTGCTCTTTCAACTATGTCAGAAAAGGTTCTGTTTACATAACCCCGGGGATTGCAGCTCACCCTCCAAGCCCCTGGGAGCAGTGCTGGGTGCGCTTCCTAAACCCTGCCTAGCCCCAAGGCCATGCCTGCCCTGCACGCACCCCGCAGGGACCCGAGCCTGGCCCCGGCTTGCTGCCTGGGCTCGGCTGCCTGGCAAAAGGTGCCGTAGCCCCAGCCTGCTCCGTGTCTCCCTCACCCACCCTCTGTTGCAGGCGCAGGAGCTCGGGTGCTTATTAAGCACATCTGAAGGCCACCACTCACAGGCAGATGCGGAGATACAGAGATTTTCATTGTCGGTGACAATATTAATGTTGCATGATTTACAATCTCCTGCGCGTCCGCTCTTCTGGCAGCAAAGCATCTGCTTCAGGCCCGTTTGGGTGGTTTAGATCTGTCCTTGAGAATGTAATAGAGTTATTGAGAGGGCACAAACATTGATTGATTCATATTGAGTTTCTTGGCAGGCGGCCTCACGTGGTTGTACAGGAGGGAAGGTTTGGGACAGGGGACAGGGACACGCTGGGTGATTGCCACGCGCCCCACAGCCAGCCCCACTGTCCCTTCCTGGAAATGCCACTGCTTGGTGGTGGCAATGGCTGAACCTGCCATTCCTGCACGATAGCGATGGGCTGAACAACATCCCTGCCACCGGTGTTTGGTTCCTGGCTCTGAGCAGCAGCAGAGCCCAGCCTGGTGCTGCCCCCCAGGATGCTCTGGCCCCCTGTGCTGGGCAGAAGGGCTGGAGGTCACGCTGCTGGACCCCTTACCCCAGCGAGCTGGCCTCCTCTCCTTCTCCCCACACAGAGCTGGTCCCACGGGCTGGCCCTGTCCTGGCAGCACAGATGGCCACTTGGTGCCGGCTCCCTGTGTGGGACCTGCCCGGTGCCATCGGTGCAAAATGAGCCCCAACGCAGCCACGTGTGCCTGTTCCGGCCAACACATAGCCATACCCTGGGGGACTGCAGGGAGGATGTCCTCGAACCGCTACTAAGGAGGTGACAAATCCTATTTGAGCTGTTCCTGGTGCAAAGCGCTCCCTGTGGCTGCCCAGGACATGGGACATGGGCTCTGGAAACAGCACGCTGGGATGTGCACACCTAATGAAAAGGATGGGCAGCTCCCTTCTTCCCTCGTCCAGCCCCAATTTGATGTCCCCTGGTTTAGTGCTCCTCCAGCCGCTTGTGCTCTGGAGACACTCAGATGAATAGAGATGAGGAGAGGAAAGAGATGTCCATAAAAATTCACCCTGTTCAATAAGCTGGAGCAGAGAGACACCGAAATCCATCATCCTGCAAAGCCACCTCTATTTTAAAGTTTGCAGTGCTTGCAAGTAGCCAGAGCTTGCTGGATCTGGCACAAGCTGGGAAATAAGGGTGATGGTTTTTGAGACGGAAAATTCATGCAGATCCAATCAGCTGGGAGGCAATGGGTGGCAGTGACCCTGCAGCCCTTGCCTGGTCCCTGTGCCGCGTGGATGGGCAGGGCAGGCAGCCAGGGAGGGCCAGCATGTGCTGCCTGTGGCCATTGGGGCTCAGGCACTGTGGCCCCTAGACGGAGCCCAGAGCGTGCCGGGACAGGACAACACCCCAACCACCCGCAGCACGACCAGCGAGGACCTTGGGGGCTTGATGTAAAGATGCTCCTGCAATATTGGTGCTAAAGCAGCCTTGGAACGGAGGCAGATTTTGCCCGTTCCCAAGCGTGCAGACTGCACCCGCGAAGGACCCACATGGGTTTTGGAGGATGTCTTCCCCCCCCCCCTCCCCCCCCAAGCTGGCAGCAGGCACGGGGACCCTTTCCAGAGTGCCAAAGGGGATGGCAGGTCTTGCCACTGCAGGTGACAACCTCAGGGCTCACTGTGACTGGAGGGGAGAGCTGGGCAGCCCCGGGCAGGAGGCGCCGATGGTCAGTGCTGTCCCCCACCCGCAGAGCCCCCTCCCACCCCACATTGTCCCCCCAGGCGCTTCCCTGGGGCTGTCCCAGCTCATCCCTTCTCCCCCCGCAGCAGCTCTGGCACAGAAATGGCTCCCTGATTTCAGAGATGTTTGAGCCAAGGTTTCTGCCACCCTGGAGGCTGTCTCCAGCCAGGGCATCCCAGGAGATGACCAGTGGGCTCTGTCCACCTGGGGTCCCTCCCACGAACATTGGCTGCTGATCCATCTCCATTCCAATGGCTCTCCCTCATTCCAGCCAGCCATCCGAGGCAATTACGGAGACACCGCCGGTGTGCAGGCTGGAAGGGGCAGCGCTGGAGGAGAGGGAAAGTTGTGAACATATTTTCTGCCAGCACGGCTGACTGAATGACTAATGCCCTGCACATCCCCGGCTCCCGCCGCACAGCTAATAACCAGCCAGATGCAAAGCTGCGGCCGCTGCCGGCAGTGCCAGAGCGGTGTGATGGCGCCCAGAGGGTGGGAGCTGGGGGAGCAGCCGGCCCAGCCGCGGCAGGATCAGACAGCAAGACAAACATCTCCTCACCTGTTATTTATAGGTGCAGGGTACCAGTATCTGCTGGGTCCCAGCAGACCATCACCAGGTCCTGACCCCAGCAAGAGCCATCCGAGAGCCTGTGGGAGAAGGTGAGGGCCAGGGTGTGATTGGGGGTTGCTGCCCACTGTTTCTGGCTGCCCCAGACCTTAGGGAGCTGCGGCTCTGCATTGACCCGGCTGCAGCGCAAGGGGACCGGGGAGCACTGCCAGCATCCGTGGTACCAGCCTGGTCGGATGGGAGACAGCCTGCCGAGGGCAGCGGGAAGCCTCCCAGTCTGGCACTCCGGGCATGCGCTGCGGCAGCTCCCACCGAGCGGCACCCCGAGACATAATTGAATTCACACTCTTGGATTTAACTCGTTATCCTGTCAAGATTTTGGCATTTCAAATGATTCACGATTGCTTCAATTATAAGAATTGGGGTGTTTAGACAATTCTACCCACCCTGCCTTCCACCTTTCCCCTGCCGGGCGTTCCAGGCTGTCAGGCACATAACCCAACTCCGCTCCAGACCGCCAGTCGGAGGAGGGTCTCCTCCAGGGGCTCAGCTCTCCCCTCTCCTTCCCAGGCACACTTTGTGTGGCCCCGCATGAGGTCCCCTGTGGGTCTGGTGCAGGGTGGCACTGGGGACCTGGCCCTGTGTAGTGCATCTCCCCTTTTCCTCCTGAAATGGGTAACATTTACTTAAGGCAGCATCCATCCTGGAAGCGCCCTGCGGACTCCCAAGGAAATTAATAGCTCTGTTTCCTGCTTTTGTGGTGCAGAATTGTAATTCTTCACAGCGCTGTAAAGAGCTGCGCACAGCAGTGCAGGGAGGGACAAACAGGAGCAAGCTCTGCAAAGGGACATTTAGACCTGACCTCCGGAAAACATTTGTTTATCACGCTGGGACTGGCTGGAATAAAGAGTAGCTGCCTGAAGGCAGGTGCACAGGCAGGGGACGGGCAGAAGATGAAACTGCATGGACAGTCCTGCGCGGTGCTGGGAGGTGCTGCCGGAGCCCGCAGGCAGCTGCCTTCCCCCTCCAGGGTCGGGGGGGCACCGGCAGGGTGCTGGGAGGGTGTCACCGTGCCAGGCATAGGGGTGTCGGGTGCCTCCCCCCGACCAGAGCTGCCGCACCAGCCTCATTGGCAGGACCCCCTCATCGCCCTGGGAGGGTCACCCCCTTACCATCCCAGGGGGCTCACCCCCTTCTGCTTCAGCCACCTCTCCAGCATCCCCAAATTCCTCCCCACCTCGCAAGGCAAAGCTTTCCTCTGCAGACCCTGCACCCACTGGGGCCTCCTCCCGCCGCCAGTTTGCTCCACGGTTATTTTACCCCAATCACCAGGTCGATGCCTGATGAATTTATAAGTACCGAGGACCAACTTTGGAGTTTTTAAATAAAGAAATAAAAAAAGCCCCAAGCAATTAAAGAAGCAGTTGCAGCATTTGCTACTTCTTTGGGACAAGAGCTGTTTTAATGCAATTCCTTCAGAAAAGCTTAAACATTTCACACCTGAACACCATCCCAGCTTGGGGCCTGGGCACTTGCTGCTCCCTACCGTCAGCTTCACCACCTCTCCCTTTCTGCAGGAGCCCACCTTTGGATTTGAGTGGCTCCAAACCGGGAATCTCCCTCAAGTCCCCCCAAAATCACTGCAGCAGGGTTCCATCAGCCGGTCGCCACGCTGCTGCCCCAGACCAGGTGCTGTGCGGAGCTGCGAACCCACATCTGCAGGAAATGCACAGGGAATGGACATCAAATATGAACGCTGAAGGCAGTTTTAATGCCAAGGTCATTCATTTGGTTTTGTTCCTTCTTTTCCATCTTGCCCCTCCCTTTTTGTGCTCTGAAATTATAAAATAGCATTGCAACGCTTAAACTGTACTCTGGAAGTCATCAGTCAGGGGCATGTAAAATACGTATTTGTAACAGGAACACAAAATTCATCATCTTGCACACATTAAATATTTCCTATTTGGAGTTTGATGACAAAGTGCATATCAAGACATATTATGTAAAACGGACAAGTTAAATCCAATTGGGTCTGAGTTAACATCAGTATTAGAAACTTAACTTTTGCATTTCCTAGCTTTCTGAAATTTCCAATACATAATTTTGCCGTTGAGATAAGGTTGAAGAAATTGCTTTTGATAGCTGGGGTCCCCATACCTCACACAGTACTTTTAATATATTTCCTAGAATGTGTGGTACATCAGCACCCAGTGGTCCCAAACAGCTGTTTAGTGGAACTCACAGGTATTTGGCATGGAATATGTTCATTAGGTACCCACAAAAGTTGTCTGCATTTGAAGAAGCCCAAGCCCTTTACAGGAAACACAAAACAATTAATGTAAGCCGTGGTATTTACTTACAGCAGCAACCTGCTGACAGCAAAGGGTCGCTCTGGGGTCTGCTCGGCAGCCGGGGTGCTGCCTGGCTCCCAGCCATGGCCAGGCCGGATCCGGAGGAGACGCCCACCTGGGGCTGAGGGGAACCTTCCCCAGCCCTGCTCAATGCCTTTCAGCAGAGACATCAACGCTTTGCTTCCCAATAACTTCATTCTTTCACTGCATCAACTTGCCCATCGCTGGGCGAGCTGCTCCGGAGGGGTCGGGCACCCTCCCTCCGTGGGGGCTCAGTGCTGGAGGTCCAGGCTCTGGGGCAGTGCCACCACTCCAGCTGCCACCCCACCTATGGGGCGTTCTCCACAGGGAAAGCTGGTGTGCTGGCCCTCCCACAGCGGCACGCTGGACCGGTGGTGGGATCTGCCAGCCCGATAAGCCCCGAAAGTGTGTGAGCACCACGGACAGGCATGCCCAGCGCAGGGGCAGCGCCTGGCAGCGTTGTGAGGAGCCGCGCGTGGCCCGTTAGCTGAGCACACGCCGGCTCTGCAGAGCTCTACTTCAAAGAGCCGTGCTCAGGAGATCTGCTCGGGGGCTGCGCAGCCTGTTGGCTTGTCTATAATGGGAGAATCTCTCACATCCTTATAAATATTTCACTTGCTCTCTCATCCTTAGACCCTTTCCCAAAGCAAACTGGCATTAACCCTGTTTGCTGCCTCGCCTGCTCCAGCCCAGAGGGGCTTGTCCCTCAGAAGCCGGTGGGTGCCCTGCTCAGGAAGCCTGGCTGGGCTCTGGGGCATGAGGCAGCTCGCCCTGGGCACACAGCCCCTTGCCCCCAGCCCCTCCCCAGCATCCCAGGGCTTTGCTTCGTGCTGCATGCAGAGGAGCCCTGCCTAATTTCCCCTCTGCTCAGCTTGCTCCAGCCTGGTTTCCCATAAACTGGGCACCCAGCACCCTGCCAGCCTCCTCCTGCACACCCTTATTTTTCCCCATCCCCACACAGGAGTATGATCTTATGAAGAAGGGCTGAGGGATTTGGATCTCTTCAGCCTGGAAAAAAAGACGGCTGAGGGGGCACCTTATCAATGCTTAAAGGGTGGGTGTCAGGAGGATGGGGCCAGGCTCTTTTCAGTGGTGCCCAGCGACAGGACAAGGGGTAACGGGCACAAACTTGATCATAGGAAGTTCCACCTAAGCATGAGGAGGAACTTCTTTACCCTGAGGGTGGCAGAGCCCTGGCACAGGCTGCCCAGGGAGGTGGTGGAGTCTCCGTCTCTGGAGACATTCCAACCCCGCCTGGACGCGTTCCTGTGCCACCTGCTCTGGGTGACCCTGCTCTGGCAGGGGCTGGACTAGATGATCTCCAGAGGTCCCTTCCAACCCTATGATTCTCTGATTCTATGGTGCCTGCAACACGCACAGTGCGGGATCACTGAATCCCACAGGTTGTGCGTGGATGCGGAGAGTGAGGCAGGCTCTGGATGAACACTCCTCCTCATTCCCAGCGCAGGCAGGGCCAGGGCAGGCAGAGGGCAGCGCCGCAACAGCATAGCTGTGCTGAGCCGCAGCAGCTGGGATTCATCACACGTGAAGCATCTTGCCTGTGGCTTTGGACTTTGCTCTGTGTCGTGTAGTTCTCCATTAACCCAGTATCCTGGATGCACTCGGAATATACTCTGTGGGATTTGTATGTGGTGGTTGCTTAACTCATCAGAAATCATGCTGGAATCTCTCCCCTGCCTGGCTACCCCTGTGCTGGCAGGCTGGGGGTCCCTGGGTGCCTGCCCTCTGTACATGCATGGAGCCCTGTCCCCGTGAGGTCCTGCGGACCAGTAGCATCAGGCAGGCCCTGGGAGAAGCTCTACCAGGAGGAAAATGACACTGGGGACTTCTTCACGGTCTATAATCTAGAGGCTTATTCAGTCCAGTTTATTTGTCCTGCTAACGAGCCCAGAAATGCATTCACCTGCAAAAAGCTCTCTCCGACACAGCCAGGAAGGGTCCCAAGGTCACAGGATGCTTTTCTCCAAGGACACATTTCGATGGAAACATGTGCTCTCACTCTGCAGTCACGGGGTCACCTCAGAGGGACATCGGGAGCTGGCTGCAGGCTGTGGGCAGGGGTGGGAGGAGGCACCGGGACCCAGAGCTCCCCCTCCAAGCTGCAATGCAAAGGCTGCATGCAGGGCTGGGGTCCCCTGCTCCAGGGAAAGGGACTCGGAGGAATGATTTCACTGGAAACGCCAAGGAAAGACTAACCTCCTCGGAAAAAGAAGGGGAGGTGGCCAAGCAAGAGCCCCTTGGTGTGTCCAGGCAGCTGCTTTCCCCAGGGCGATGGGCTGGACACTCACCTGCCTGCGGAGCCCCTTGGAGGGGCAGCAGCTCCGGGCTGGCTTTGTCCCCATCCGGGACAAGCCAGGGATCCCTGCTCTCCCTGGGGAAGGCGTTTGGCCTCTCCTGGAGCCCAGGCTCTATCATTTCTCCCATGGTGGTTTCAGACCCCTTTTTGTGCCGGTGAGAGCCCCGGCGGGGGGGATGCTCTCTCACCTCGCGCTAATAGCAGAGCGGAGGTTGGTGCAGTATGTCCTCCTTCACTGGGGAATAACAGCATTTCAGAAACCGCTTTCTCCAATCACAAAGGAAAGCCTTCACCTAGAGAATATGAGCTCAGACCCCCTGATGTAAGTGTGGTCGTTGAAATCCATCTCAACCCTTTAATAGAAAAGGTAGAAATTCCTCCGCTATTCATCTCCGATATTTATATAACTAACCACAGAGCTAAGGCACACTCTGAGCACTGATCTCAAACAAATACTTATTCAAGACTAGAGATTTAATCATTACTTTTGAAAACATAGCTGTTATTTTTCTTATTATATTTCAGAGAGAGGCAGAGTGGCTTTTTCAGACCAGACTTGGGTTTGCTACGGGTATGCTCCAATGCTGCAGGTCCTGTGCCCGGACATGGAGCAGGAGGCGGCACTTGCATACCCCTCCTTGGTCTTTGCAGCCCCCAGATCAGCCCCCAGTGTGTGGAGTCACTTCTCATTGTGCAGGTCGGTCCTTGCCTGAGCCTGGGAGAGGCTCCAAGGGAGACTTCCCCTCATGGGAAGCTTTGCTGCAGATTTCGGAGCAGAGGTAGGGATGAGGCGTGGGCTGGGACTTGCTCTAAACTGGAGGGGCTTCATTGTGAAGGGTGCTCAAACTCAGGATGGAAAGGCAGTTTTGGAAGAAACTTCTAAACTGCAGTTGGTCTCAGATCTCCAAGCTGGCAGATGCAGAATGGCAAGTGAGGGTGCTCCTGCTGACATCCAGGGTTTGGCTCCTGAGTTGTCTCTGGAATAACCGCGTGAAGAGGCGCTTTTGGAGGTCAGCGTGGCTCATCGGGAGCGCTCGCAGCTCTGCAACGCAGGGGTGATCATAGAATCATAGAATCATAGAATTGTTGAGGTTGGAAGGGACCTTTAAGATCATCGAGTCCAACCTTTAGCCTACCCTGACAAGAGCCACTTCTAAACCATGTCCCTCAGTGCCCCATCTACCCTTTTTTTAAACACCTCCAGAGATGGTGAATCCACCACCTCCCTGGGCAGCCTATTCCAATGTTTAATAACCCTTTCAGTGAAAAAATGTCTCCTAATATCCAATCTAAACCTCCCCTGACGTAACTTGAACCCGTTTCCCCTCGTCCTATCACTTGTCACCAGGGAGAAGAGGTCAGCCCCCATCTCTCTACAACCTCCTTTCAGGTAGTTGTAGACGGTGATAAGGTCTCCCCTCAGCCTCCTCTTTTCCAGGCTAAACAACCCCAGCTCCCTCAGTGGTTCTTCATAAGGTTTGTATGTTTGTGATGTCTGCTTCCCTATGAGTGGCCCCACACGTTTCCCCTGCACGGCTCGGAGTGCTGTCCCCGCCGTGTAGATGGGCTGCCAGGCTCCAGTGCAGCCGGCTGCGGGGCCTGGGGGCTGTCTCTGACACCGGCACACTCCCTCCACACTCCCCCTCAAAGCAACAGGGCGACATAGCAGCTTATATTAATTAGGCCTTAAATTGTACCACAGCACAGACAGGAGTGCAGTTTGTTTGTTTTTAAACAGGGCACATGTCACAGTAAATGCCAGCAGTCCCGGTGCTTGGAATAATAAATGTGCAAATAGCAATTAACAGTTGCGTCTTCTGCTCACATGCAAAGGACATAATTAGCTAGTTCCATCTGTTAATTATACCTGCCATGGTTCAGATATTCATATCCCAGCCAGAACTCGGAGGAGGAAGGTGAGCTTGTGCAAGCAAAACTCTTGTCATCCAAACATGAGATCCAGCAAGCTTCTGACTCCTCTCCTTGGCTGCTGCTCGAAGGCACCACATGCTTGCAGGGTGCAAGAGCGCGGCAGCTCCCTCCCCTTCCCCGCTGCTCCAGCCCCCCTGCAGGGTCTCTCCCCAGTGCCCTCCTGCTGGCATTTCACTGGTTTGGGAAGCCCCCAGTAATAGCTGCCCACTGGAAGCACCTGCAGCTGCACCTTGGTGGGTGGTTTCAGACACAACTTCCCTCAAAGCCCTTCAGGGCTGGGTTTGGGCAGGCCTTTGCCAGGGCAGGAGTCGGAGCACGAGTCCAGCGTGGTGGGAGGTTCCGGTCAGACCTCGGGCTGGGACTTGGTGACTGATGAGTCTGAGCCCAACATAGAGTGAGCAGAGACTTTAACACAGCACTCTGGCAGCGGGCTTGGTGCTTGCACCCCACCGTGTTTGAATTTTTACCTCTGAGGAGGTAAAGAACGAATGCGCCCATCTCATCAGCCATGGGAAAGGGTGAAGATGGCGCATGGCACCAGGGAAGGGGATAGGGATGACGCTGAGGCTGCAGGAGCAGAGCACAAGGGATGCTTCCAGCTGGGGTGCATCAGTCCGGTTCTTGCCCATGCCAGCTCTGCTGCCACCCCCCCACAGTGCCCCAGCCTGGTCCCCCTCCCTTGACCCCAGCACCCAACCCTGTCCCCAACTGTCCCCCCAGCACCCAACCCTGTCCCCAACCAGCCTTGGAGGGGGACACAGCCCTGCAGTGCCTGATCCTGCCGCTCACTCTCCCCTCCTGTCCCACTGCCGTCCCTTTCGCTCAGCCTTTGCAAACGTTTTTGCAAACACATTCCACCCACCACTGCCCATGCCTAAGAACAGCCCCCGAGAAAGCCGCAGGAGGGAGAGGGGCAGCACACCGTGTAGGAGCCACGAGCAGCTGCTTCGCCATTGAGAAGTAACTCCAAATTCAAGTGCGGAGGGTGCGGAGCGAGTCCTGGCTCGCCAGGCGCATTCCTGTATGCTAATTTCAAACAGACTTTCAGGATGTGCTCTCGTGGATCTAAGCAAGCAACAGAATCTTAACTATCAGAGCTCCTCACTGGCTGATAAAATATGGATAAAGGAGCCATCACTTTAGAACAGCGGGAAGAAAAATAATTGCCAAGGTTGGCTCTCATTTGAATATTGTTTAAAACCCTTGTAGCATGGAGAAGGCTGTTGCAGTTTCATTCTGCTTGTGTGAATAATTTTGCTAGACAAGATTTCTACTCGGCACAGCCAGAGCAGAGGTAACGAGGGGCGCCTGCTAATTGCCCCATCAGACCCAAGTGATTTGCCTGCTCCAGCTGGGTCCCCCCCTGCCCCACGCAACGGGGACCCCGGGTGTCACGGCCACACATGCCAGCAGGGCTCAGCCTCCTGTGCGGGGCCCTGGCGCAGTAAATAGTGCGAGCCACGAAGGAATGAGCCACGGAGAGAGAAGCTGAGTATTGGCAGGATTTGGCTTGGTTTTCACAGGATTCTTTTATTTTTTTTTTATTTTTTTTTTACCCAAGCTGGTGCAGAGGCTGACAAGGACGGTAAAGTGACACTGACTAATTGAATTCTGAACTAGCAGGAGCAATGCAAATATCCGACAAATTGATTTAATTGCATTCACGTACAATAAAGCTGAGATCTAAAAGGTCAGCTAGAAAATGGAAAGGGTCCCTGGAGTGCTAACAGGAGGAAGCTGACTTTAATACACATTCATCACATTTTATCATCTAATTAGTTCACACAATGCCAGACTGATAGACAGAGGCCTAAACAAAAGTATCGATTGATTATTAGCCACATATCTATCATATTGCCTCCAGCCGGCTGTCAGACCGTGCTGGCAACTCCTGTCCCGTGTATCAGCAGAGGGGGGGCAGTTGATAAATAGTTTTTCTATAGCGGAATTTAGACTCTGGAAAGTGTTTTACACAGACACTGAATGATAAAGATCCTTGCAAAAGCTCTCCAGCAAAACCGCGATCAAAACCCAGCCAGTCTTGCCTGCATCGAGAATATTTATGAACGTACGGGCAGCCAGCTCTGCTCCGGTAATGAGCGCCCCAGCCCTGGCATCGCCTGGCACCTGCTCTGCAGCTCCGGGTTTGCCCGGGCAGTGTGTCCCGCTCCACTCCCCGGTACGTGCACCGTCTCTTCTGAGCCTCTCATCAGGCAGTTTTTCCTTCTTTACTTTTCTAAAACACGATGATTTTAAGCAGGCAGTGGAAAGCCTCCTTGCGAATCCACAGTGCGTCCTGTTCACTGCAGCACGCGGGGCTGACACCGGGGCTTCCACAGCCGAGCTGGGGTTCCCCCGAGGAATAAACCTTGGGGTCCTCCTGCCTCCGTGCACGGGACATTGCCACCCCAGCACAAGCAGCCATATGAAGCCTGTCAGAAGCCACCTCCCGCCAGGCAGGGACCTCACAGCACCCGACCCTACCCCAGGGGATTCACCCCAAATTGCACAGCTTCCCCCGAGCAGCCCCACGGTGTGGGGTCTCCCCTTGGCCAGGTGCAGAAAAGCAAGTCAGGGGGAGAGACCAAGCTCCTCTGCCAACATGGTGCCAGCCCCAGCCCGTGCCAGCACCCAGGGGGCAAGCAGTGACAGCCAGGGCCTTGTGAGTGCCTGACACGACGCCATGGACCCTGACAGCAGGATGATGGCTTCGTTGAAGCTTGCTGAGAGCCTGAGTGCTCCTGCTCCTTCCCACCCATTCCCACCGTGCTGGGGAAGCCTGCTCAGCCTTGGTGGCTCCACACTGCCTGTCAAGAGCATGCGTGAGCATCCCCAGAAACGCTGGTACCCAATCAAACCCAGAATCTTCTTGCTCTTTCAGGCTGCTCACCTCTGCCACGAGGGAAGCCCGTTGGCACTCACCCTGCCAGCTCCGCATGGGGCTGGTGCAGGTGTCCAGGACCTGTGAGATGCAGGGCAACACAGAGCAGCCAGCGGTCCTTGGCAAAGAGAAAACCCCGGCCCATGGGAGAAGATAACTGCAAGGCCCATGTTGTCCACATGTTCCCTTGGAGGCAGGGATGGCCAGCATTTCCTTGACCACCAGAGCAGCTACACACACATAAGCTCTTCTGCACACACGAATGCAGCTGGCACACTGGGCTGGCAGCTCGGATGGTGCTCCTGCCACCCTCTAATTCCCCACGGTGCCGATAAACCCCCGAGAGACCCAAGATCCTCACGCATACTGGTTCAGAGCAAGTGTTTCACCTTTCCTGGGCGGGAACCCTCCCTGAAAAGCCCCACGGAAGGGAAGGTCCCTGGGGGCAGCTCAGCATCCCCAGATGCTGTGAGGCTGAGCCCAACTCACTTCGCCTGTGTCCGTCCCCCAGCCCCGACACGTACATTGCTACGCTCCTTGGGAAGGCTCAGCATGTGCTTACTTGTCTCTTGTGAGACAGCAAATTTTATGAACCGTAATTTCATTAAGCAGGAATCGGTCGTGGCTCCCCATGACCCAGCCGCAGGGTGCAGGGTGGCCGGGATTGATCCCTGTCAGCTGGGCAGGGAGCAGGGAGCAGCCGCTGGCCATGTTAATGACCTGCAGCGGTTATTACTAATTAACGACAGCCGGCTCCATGCAACTTCACTCAATTTGCCACTTTGCAGCTTGTACTGGAATCAGCCTGGAGCAGGTGCCACTGAAAGGGATCCCCCTTAGAGGGAGCGAGGGGAAACCTCCAAAAAGCAGCGTACTGAGCACAGGCAAAGCAGCAATTTGGACCAAGTGCCACAAGGTTACACACTGGTCTTCTGCTACTCATCTGCATCTGCATTTATTTGCATTATTTTTGTCAGAACATATGGGACGGGCTTGTTTTTCCTTTTTCTCAAGCTTTATTCATTTGTGCTCTGGATTATCTAATCATTCGGGCTTTAAATATTTAGAGTTAGAAAACAGATATTTGACTACGGCCTAATTCAGAAGAATTAGCTTCTGCTAAGACTGACGCGTTCAACAGCTGCCAAAATCACATCAGTCTTAAAAAGAAAATGCCTTCACTTTTTTTAATGTTAAAAAGTGAGTAGGGCTAATAACTGGAATGGAAGCATTTAATTGGTACTGAGTCTATTTGTTAATTAGACTGCAAATCAGGCCTTAGAAGCAATGCAGTTCTCAGCCTAAATACTCAGCCGGAGCTGGGGTGCTGCTTGGAGACCTGCAGGGAGCCTTGGCCAGACCCAGCTCGCCTGCAGCCACAGCATCCCGGGGCTCTCTCCCCAACCAGTCCTAATGCAGGGAAAAATCTTCCCGCAGAAACCTCCTGAAACTCTCTGGTGACACAGGGCTGGGCAGGGAGCATCCTGCAAAGGCTTCGGCTCTGCGCAGCCCTCCCGGCTCGCTGCCTGCACACCTCCCCGCACTCTCCTGCCCACCGGCAGCTGCAGGCAAGGACTCCCCTTTTCTTGGGTGTTTGTACTGCAATTAGCAAAAGGAGCCCTTGCCCGGCAACCCTGCCATGGTATAGCAGCACACACCAGCCTGCAACGGCTTCGTCTCTCACCAGCATTTCTTCATCGTCCCCTCCATAGGAAGGGAGAAGAGAAGGTCCCAAACACGGTGGGATGCGCAGACTCCTGCGCAGGGCTGAGTCTTCAGCCTGGCTTGGCCTCAGTTATGTCCCTGACCTAGAGAAGGCTGCTTACATTCTGGTGTTTAGCCTGACTCTAATTATCTCTCTGAACAGACTACCACAGCTAATTTATTTTGAACAAAGCTAGAAATAAAAGGATAATCAGGTTATCCCAAATGACAGCTGCAACATCTGTATTTTCTGGTACACTGGGCACATTTGATGTACAGAATATTGTAATGAGGCTGAAAAAATTGTCAATGATATTTCTTTTGTCCCTTTCTCAAAGGAGCAATGGTTAGCTCTCCAAAAGAATATTAATTGGTGCAAAATGTGGGAAACAGCATTTTTCTGCAATGATGTTTTTTGTTTGCTCCTGACTTTGTGCAGAGAAACCTCTCCCCCCAGCAGCGAGCACACACATCCCCATCCCTTCCCCAGCCAGTGGGGAGCAGCTGGAGCTGCTTTTGGGAACCTTTGCACGCCCTGGACACCAGCCCCCAGGGTAGGAGCCCTACACTCCCCCCCCCGACCCTGCCTTTCGGGTCTCTTGTGTCCAAATCCAGGCAGAGCGGCTGGTGCCAATGAGCCAAAGCACCCTGGAGCTCCCACGGTCTAGCACAGTGCACACCGTAAACCATCAAGCCTGTTTATTTAATTACAGGGAAACTAATGGGTCTGTATAATCCGGGGCAAGGGCCCGCCTCTTGCTCGTCACATCATCCCCGGCTCGGCCAGCTCCACTTTTCTCATTTTCTGTTTACGCTCATTTCAGCTTTTTATCTCTGCTTATTCTGCAGGGGGATTATATGCTACTCACCACCAGGCTGTTCCTTCAGTATTTTAATTTCTCTTTTAGCTATAAGCCCATTTTCCACTCTCTTTTCAAGGAAAGCAGCAGCCACCACAGGTTGCTGCCGGCAGGTTCAGGCTGAAGGCAGGGCAGCTTCCACCCCACGGCCAGAGCCGGAGAAGGTGCTGGGTGCCCCTCGCACCAGGAGGTGCTGGCTTTGCTGACTGTGAAGGTGAAGACTCTTCCTTAAGCCCTGATGAAATTCCCTTTAAGGGCTCCTTTTACAGCTTTTCTCTTTCCCAAAATTGTTGCTGTTCACATCAAAGTTTTTAGCGCAGGCTTGACTGAGCCTCCTATTAAGGCTGAAACCACCACAAAAGTAAATCTATACATGGAGTTAGTTAGAACCACAAAAAGCAGAAGCTGTTGTCTCAATAGACATCCCTAAACACCCCCCAAATCCAGAACAGCCCTATATGCTCCAAAGAGGTGAAGCACAAGTTAGCAAACCAGTAATTCAAACAACAGAAGATGCTCCAAGGAAGATCGGTGTGGCATGGCCACTCTCCCATCCTGAACACAAGAACACACACCTACAGGCAGCCATGCCTCCTTCTTGCTTTTATCCTAATTAATGGCTATTGCTTTCCCCTGTGTGCCCAGCTGCTGGTCCTTGCCCGTAGTCTCCACTAAATGCTGCTGGGGAGCAGGGTCTCCATCCCTGTACAGCGTGGCCCGTCCTGGGGACAGCCCTTCCCCTGGGAGGGAGAGCTGCCTCGCAGTTTCATGTTTTATAGCTATTAAAAATACTTTGGGTGTTCCTCTCAGCCCTCTGCAGAGCAGACAGCCAGCGACCTGCAGGTCCCCAGGCTGGGACCTGGGGAGGCTCTTGTCCTTCTCGCCTTCTCCTGACTCCCTGCGCCCACCCTCCCTTCCCACCACCCACCCCCACCCCCCCGTTATCCCCATCGCCCATCATGTGCCAGTCCGGGTGCAGGGCCTCCTGTGTCTGGGTTGGTGTGGCGGGGACGGGGTCACTGCTCCCAGGCAGACGTACAGAGCCGCAGGTGGTGGTCCCCGTGCACAGGAGGGCTGTGGGAACCCCCCAGGCAGCCGTGGGGTTGGCTGAGGTGGGGTGACAGCAGGCTTGCTGAGGGACGTGCCAGAGGGACACACCACAGGTTGTGGCTAGCCATCTTCTGCCACCAAATTCCATTTGGCTGCAAGCTTGCAACTCATCTCCTGCTTTCTTTCCCCAGCTTCCCAGAAAAAGTGACTGGAGCCACCCTGGGGCAGTGCTGCTGGCATGGAGCACTGCTGTGCTGCTGGGGACACTGCCAGTTCAATGGGACTAAACAGGGTTCTGGCTCGGATAACGGTCCGTAATTCGCTAGTTTT
Organism: Chroicocephalus ridibundus; assembly: GCF_963924245.1. Lineage (NCBI taxonomy): Eukaryota > Metazoa > Chordata > Aves > Charadriiformes > Laridae > Chroicocephalus > Chroicocephalus ridibundus. Next base: position 49,590,270 of record NC_086291.1, on the reverse strand, counting down.
CATTTAAATTGAGCTTTGTGCTGCTTTGATGAGGGAACGTATTAAAGCCAGCATGGCCGACATTTTTAAAATAAATTCCAAGATGAATTCCACGCATATCCTGCATTAACGTGGAAGGTGGAGATAGAGGCCAGGGTGAGCTGAAGCAGAAAGTATACTGTAAATTGAAGCTTGGCATTGAATATAAATGGCAAAGGTTGCTGACTGCCAATAACAGTAAATCAGGTTCAAGCAGCACGCAGCGATAAGGCTGCGAGATGGATTGCCTTTCAGATGGAGCTCGCCCGGTCAGGAGGATGGCTCGGGGCCCAGCTGGCGAAGGGGACGGTCGCTCACCTCAACCAGCGGCTCCCGGCGGGTGAGGAGCCTGCGGCAGCAGCGCAGCGGGCACTCGGTCTCTGCCAGCCCCGCGCAGGGGACACGGCGGTGCTTGGGGACGCAGACGCCTGGCTGCTGGAGGGACTGGCAGGGAGCAGCTCCTCCTGCCCCGCAGCGCAGGGGTAGCCCAGCCCCAGCACTGCTGGCACAGCTACACGCCCCGTCTGGAGCTGGGGGGCTCAAGGTTGTTTATGTTATGTAGCGGTTAATTTGCTTGGGAGATAATGGAGATGATTAATATTTCCTTTATGTTTGAGCTGGAACTATGCTGTCACGGGGATTCCTGCAAAGCTGCAGGGGATAGTCTGGGGAATTTTCCCCAAGGGGTGGCAGCCGACACCTGGAGGGAGTGGGGGCTCGGCAGAGCTCTGCCCAGGGCATCATTCCTCCCGTTCCCTGGAGCAGCTGAAAATCACACCCAAATCCAAAAGGAAATCACTTTGGTGAGCTGGTTCTGCCTCCCAGGAGGAAAGCTGGTGGGCCGGCTGAGGGGTGGGGGATTGCTTGGGGATAAAAGCTGATTGCAACGTGTGCCACAGCCTCGGCGGTGCCGGCGCTAGGAACTTCGTCAGCCTGGCATGTGCTGCAGCTCCCTTGGGCCCAGCAATGTGGTTGGCAGCAGAAAGAAACTGCAGTTTAGGAGCTTGGATGAAAATTGGTGAGTGCAGGACTCCCAGGCTGCCCAGAGCGTTGAGGTGGGGTTGCGCAGACGCTCTCCTTCCCGTGAGCACATCAAAAGCACCAGGAGGCTTCAAAGCTCCGCAGCTGGACTTCCTAAGGGCAGAAACCCAGCAGCGTGAGTGCCCTGAAAAAGAGAAGGCTCAGAGCCTGCTGGGTACAGGAGAACAGAATCAAAAGGGTCTGTGGGCCCAGACGTCGGGCATGTGGGAAGCCGACGGGAGGAAGCGGTGCTGGGAGAGTCTGGTCGGTGGGGCTGGGAAGCCGGGAGATCTCTCACCCATCCTGGCTGGGGATGCTCTGTCCTCTCAGTGCGAGCCCAGCCCAGGGCTCTCCCAGCTGCTGCCAGCTCTGGCCCCACTGCAGGCGCTCTGGGCACACAGGGGAGATGCTGCTCTGCAGCAAACACTGCCTCGTGCCATGGCAGGAATTTTAAGCATCTCTCCTGAGGACACTCCACATGCACAGGGAGGAGCTCCCTATACCTCTCCCGTGGGAAGATGCAGGAGTTAGGGAGTTTCTGAGGCTTTTGCTCTCCCGGCCAGCACGTGTAGGGAAGGGTAATTTGTATCAGCAGCATGAGGGGAGAGCGCAGAGAAGGAAGAAGACCACAGAGAGACAGTTTGAGAAATGAGAAGACAGATCAGAATTTTCTTATAATGAAGAAGGAACCTGTGCAAAATTGTTTTCGATTAATCTGCAGCTAACTGAGCTCATTAAATTGAAATTATTTCATACAGGGCCACGAGAGTGCGCCTGCGAAAAGCTCTGTTAGAGAACAGGGAGGTATCAAACCCCGCGTTTCTGGGAAAGTTTCGCCTCAAGTCCACCCGAGCAGGAGACACGAGTGGGAGGTCGGCTGCCAGGCCCGTGCTCAGCCCGCTGTCCTGAGCGGGGCTGCTGGTGGGAGGATTGGCAGCGTTGGAGCGGGATGCTCCGGGAGAGCCTTGCGATAAATAACCTTGGGTGGGGGGCATCTCGGGCCCACCCCTTCTCGCCCGCTCCGTGCTGCCGGACCCGTGCTCAGCCTGGCGCCGGGCTCCTCTGCGTTTCGTCAGTAGGAAGAGCTGCGTAGGCAAAGCCAAGCTCTGCTGCCCTCAGGCAACACTGCTCCCAGTCGCCCAGTGTTTGTAAAGCATTTAGGCTTGCTGGGCTGACCGGTATGCGTGGGAAAGAGGGTGACCTTCTGGTGACAGACAGGATGACTCCGAAATGTAGAGAACACATGGAGAGTATATGGGCCTTCATTTAGCCCCTTTTTTTCACTTCTTGTTTCACTCCTAACCTCATCTGGATTTAGCCGTTTCTGTAGGTTTTTTCTGAGGCAGTTGAAGAAAATGAGCAGCAGAAGAATGCTGGGGCTCCCCATGCCTGTGGGAGAGCAGGCAGGAGGACTGCCAGGCTTGGTGTCCCCGCTCTGTCCCCTGGCACTGCCACCGTGGATCCGGGTGGCCGCTGCTCAGCCCAGTCCCCGCTGGGGGCCAGTCCTGGCTCAGCTCCGCAGTCTGGGGTTCTCCTCACCCTGCGAGTGGTGACTGGAGGGTGGTGGGTGATGGATCTCAGTGCAAAGGAGCAGAAGAAGAAGCAGATAATCCTCTGCTCAGGATTTGCCCAGAGCGGTTCTGCAGCCCCAGGAAAGGACCGTGACTGATGGCAGCCGTGGCAGGATGACAGCTCTCCCTAACCAGACCTGAGGATCTGAACTGGCTCCAAGTTCCTTCTGGAAAACCAGCCAGACTGGGGTGCTGCGTGCGATGCTTGGCTGCAGGACTCTCTCCTCAAAGGCAAAGCGTCTTCAAGGTTACGCATGCAGAAATCTGCGTGGCTTAGCCTCAGTGCTAATCTCACGTCTGCTGCTTAGGAGCAAGTCCTGGTTTTGTAAAAGTATCCCCCAAATCATGAGTGTCTGCACTCTCTTCCCAGACCGGGTTTTGCCTTGACAGCAGCCTGATTCCTCTGACCTGGAGGATTATTCCAGATTTATGCTTGGATGTGAGAAAAAAACAGTCCTGATCAGGCCTGGTGGGAACAACAGAAGGTAAATCCCAGCTGTCTTCCTAACATGTCCCTAATAATTAAAACCTTTTAACATGATAATTTTGCAAACGTGTTTATCTCAAGTGGGTCTGACAGCCAGTCTGCTCGTGGAAATTTATCCTCCCCACCCCAGCCTGGAGGAATCCACAATATGGGGGCTTTCATGATGGTGAGTCCTGGCCCCCTTGGCTTGTTGGTGCCTCTCCCAAGGAAGCAGCAGACAAACAGTCTCAGGCACTTCGGATTCGTGGGGCGGGAATGGCCCCAGCCTCTCCCGGGTTGTGGGTGGGCAACTGTCCTCCTGCAGAAGGTGTTTTACTCTTCCAGAAAATGATGAGCATTCAGTGAAACTCTGTGGAAGTGCCATTGCCTCTGCTCCTTGAGGATCAATTTCCACTCTTATCACCACAGTAATGCTCTCTGTGAGGCAATATGATTTTCTTCTATGTAAACAGCAATAACTTCAGAATTACTCAGGAAAGACAGAGACCTCAAGAGATGTTTAAATTACTGGCTATCTCATTAATCAAACACAAATGCAAGACTAGCAAAGGCTCTAGTTGCTGAGCTGGAAAATGCTTAAATTCATTTATTGAGACAGCAGGGAAAAGCGGATCCCTGCCAAGGACTGGGAAGTCCAACAGCCTGGAGGCGACCGTGCTGATGTGCAGTTTTGCTGTGGTTGTTCCAGCTCCGTAACTTCTGCTGGCCCAGACGCCCGGTTCCTGCACCAACGTTTGCTCCTGCCTCGCCTGGGCTGAGCTCGGCCCTTCAACCGGAGGGAATCCAAGCCCAGATGCTGGGAAGCCATCCCAGGAGCTGGGCCCAGCGTTGCCCACAGACCCGCTCTGTTTGTGATTTTTGCACCATCTGCCTAGATCAGCAGGAGCACCGGCACGAAGGAGCCGGGATGTGCCTCCAGCCAAGCTAGAAAGCTGTAGCAAGGCTGTGCCATCTATCCTCCCAGGTTGCTATGCCAACAAAGAGGAGACAAGAACTGATTTAATTTGTAGAATCACCCTCTTGACACAAAATCCAAGCAGCTTGTGAGGAGTAGGGTGAAAGATGTCAAGGAGGAGATTCTCCGTGTCTCTCTGCACCCAGTGCATGGCTGTGTTTCACTTCCCAGAAAGGTCCCCGACACCTCTGCTGCCAACACAAGAGCCAGACACAAGCCCAGAGGAAGGTGACTTGGCTAGTCTTTGGAAAGCAGCTGGGAACCCGGTGGGTATCTCAGCACAAAATACATCAGCATGCTGCTTTGATATGGCATGGCTGGGTCACGAGTAGGAAGCACTGTCCCAAGGCATGGAAATGTCTTCACCTCAGAAACTCCTCCCCTGTAACGAGAAGGGGGAGAGAAATGGTGGAAATTGCAAAGCCGTTTCTGCTCTTCACCCTCTTATTTTCATGCATGAAACCAGGTGGGACTGTGGATGATGAAGGCTCTGCATCATTCTTTTCTGACCAGCTTCTGTCTGGACTTGCAACCCAAGAAGGCTCTTTCCCTGGAGAGATGTCCAAAGATAAGGGCCAAAACCGACTGTCTCTGCTGCATGTCTCACGCAGGGGCTGATAGTGTGCATGTAGCATGATAGGTATGTCTGACCATCCCTGGAGCCCTCCAGGTTTGCCTTGCTGACTGCTTATCACATTCGTATCATACAAACTGACACTGGAGACACCAAGAGCTCCATGATGTTCTGCCAGGGGCAGGGCATGCCCCAATATTGTTCTACCATCAGAACAACCTGTGTAGTGGGGAGCAGGGCATGGGGCTTTGTGCGCCAAGTTTCCTCGGCCCAGCTGCGGGTGTCTACATGCAGTGAGGTCATAGGTGTAAAAAAGAATAATTATTATTTCCTCAAACATCTTGTGGTGATGCTCCATCTTTCTCTGCTCCACCCTTCGTCTCCGTCTCTGTGCGTTTGCCATCCTGTGCACCCTGCTCTAACACGGCTCATTAGAGTGACCCCGCCACCAGACAGGTTTTTGGTGTGCCTAGCAAGGACCGGGCTCCTGCCTGTGGTTCTTCCACGCCAGCATGATGGATGTGATAAACAAGAGTAACAGTGGACACAGTGTCCTTAACAACAGCACATTTAATTCTGTGTTCCTGCTTCAGCCTCTGGTGTGAAATCTGAAGAAATATAGACTGCTCTTGGAGGGGTTTTGGAGTTTTCACAGCAGTCTGGAGCACCCAAGATCACAGGATCTGGCCAGATTATCTCAGGATTGGACTGCCATCATCACCAATCAATATCGCAAATTACTTCTTCATATCGAAGGTGCTTTGCTAATTTTCATGGATCCCCTGTGTTTCACGCCCTTGGTGTCCTGTCATGCACTGATAGTTTTAGTCCACAAGCTAGAGTGCAATATGCTTATGAGTAATAGCATCTTATTGGAGTGTAAAGATCTTCCTATTTCACTGATTTATCCTGCACTTAAACTAATTCAAAATTCACTTACTTCAAAAGTACTGGAAGCAAAATGCTCTCTGTAAATAGCCTAGCTTTTTCTAAACTGATATCGCTGAAAGGGAAGATGGAATAACTTGCACTATCTATTTTCTCTTGGAGGTAGCATCACTGTATTATTTTGACTGTTTTCCATAACGAGGGCCATAGTTGATTCTTCTCCGTAAAAGAGGCTCATGGGCTGGCAAGGACTATTTGACCTTTATATCCGAGTCTTTAGAAACTGTGCTCAGATGAATCTGAAGTTTGTTTAAGCAGCTAGTTAGGCAGCCACTTTATTTTCAGGTCACCACATGGTGGATTTCTGAATCCCAAAATGCCAGATATCCAAATCCTGTCCCTTGCATTGGCATTGCGGGGTTTCTTTGCTTTCCGTTTCCTCAAACATTCCAGATACTCTGTCAAGTTTATGAGATGTCACTTCTCATGTCATGGAAGAAAAACTGAATGCTGCCAGGACCAGTTGCGTTACCCGTGTGTAAGAGAAAGATGCACAGCTGGAAATACAGAAACGGGTAGGGGATGTGAAGGCAAGCGCCAGTCACCAGCGCAGCTCCTGCCATCCACAGGATGGGGGCGAGGAGAGAGGAGTGGGAAATCCTTGCAGCAAAATGGTCCAGTGATCCCTGAGTAGGCACTTCCAGCTCCATCCTCCACCCTTTCCCTGCTGTGTCCCTGGTGAGAGGCAGCAGCCTTTCCCTCTCGGTCACTGCCTCTGGTCTGGAGCCAGCCCAGGAGCACCCTAAATCCATTCTGAAGATTTAAGAGGTCTTGGGAGTTGGGCTAGTCTCACAGCAAGGACAGCACTGGACCATGCTGGCCATCTCCTTACAAGTTGTTGGAGGGAAAGGCCAGAGGCAGGTAGTGTGTGCTGCCAGCCTGATCCTGCTGCTGGGCTCCCAGGGGTACCCAGGGATTGCTGGCTCCCAGCGAGGCCAAGCCCTGGTGTTCCAAGCTGGTGGGTACCAAGGGAGAAGGTACAGAGAAGAGCGTGGTCGAAGTGCAGCAGCCCAGGAGATGTGAGTGCAGCTCTGCTGTGGTTCCTGACAGCCTCAAGAGGAGGTGATTTGGGATATTTCCTTGTGGACTGTGTGCTTTAGCTGCAGATAATGCCCTGTCCTGACACGCAGCGACACAAGCTTGTGAAATTCATTCACTTGACACACTGCAGGAGTTTTCTGCTCCCAAATGAAGCCAAATGTTTTACATGAGTCGGTTCTACCTAGAAATTGCACCTACAGCTGGACTAAATTACAGGCTGAATACATTTACTCAATTCTAACACAGCAGAGGACAAGCTCAGATTGCAAAATTTATCCGAGAGGGTTGCATGCAAATTGGTGAATGGGTAGCAAACGTTTATTTTGTTTCCTGGTCCTTTTCTTAATCCCTTGATGTTCTGTACTCCAGGGCAGGACTGCTCCATCACTTGCACCTGTGGGATGTGAATTCCACCTCTGGGGGATGTTCTGGTGCTGGTGAAGATTGCATCCCACCACCAATTCTGGCAAGCACTGGCAACATCACCTTGCTCTTCTGCGGCAGGCAGTGGCCTTCTTTGGTTTGCAGCTGGTGAAGGAGGGGTAATAGGAACTGGCTTTGCACCGCAGTGGGCTCCCAGGAGGTCTCGGGCTGTGTCTGTGCTGTTGCTGGCCAAACAAGGCTCTGATCCCATGCCGGTAGCCAGATGATGATGAAACAACAGACAGATTTGTAAAATTTAATATTGCAATGATATTACTAACATGAGAGAGCAAGAACTTCTCATTTTTGATAGAGAAAAAATGACTTCAGACTTCGCTAAATGCCATCCCAGGCTACATTAACTGCTGTCTCGCTCAGAGCCCGCTGTCAAGTTGGTCATATAAGGCATGGAGCATAGTTCATTTCCCCGCTTGAAATTCAGGTATTATTTGCGTCACAGCAATTAGGGATACATCAGCAGAGGTTTCTTTTTCTAGACTATAGAAGATAGCAGAACCAAAGGTGGCAGATGTGGTATCAAAATCTAGTAAAAGAATAGTCATAATCACTTACTAATCCTATTTCTATCCCAAGTAAAATAATTCAAAATTGTGAAAGAAAGAGTCCCTAAGCAGTCAAGAGAGCAGAGCCCCGCAGAGTAGGTGGCATGGGTGTTTCTGAAGAATAAATCTTAGTGGGAACACGCTGGGTACCTCGTTACCAGGCAGAGAGTGATAAATTAGGCAGCTCACAGAAGAGCTACAGAAATGATGAGGGAGGTGGAGGATCCATCTAATGAGCAGAGATTAAATTACTGAAATTGGCAGGGCTTGGCTGAGTGGAAAGTGAGGAGGGGAGGAGGAACTGCGCAGGGAAAGGAAAGGATGAGTAAGAACAGGGATGATTTACAAAGACTCACATTGGGCATTGCTCCTGCCAGCGAAGGCCAGTAGATCATGGGCAGGTCCTGGCAAGCCTCATTGCTGGGTCTCTGTAAAACCTGATGCTGATTTTGGGGGGGAGCTCTGTACCGAGGCAGTAGGGTGAAAGCCCTCCCGGCTGAGCACCCAGCTACAGCCAGCGCCGAGGCTTGTGGCAATGAGCAGCAGATGCCATGAGCTCTCTGTGGCTATCCCAAGCTACAAGATCAAAAACATCACGGTGCTGAGCCTTGTCTGGGGCAGTGCTGGGGAATCACATGTTATGATGCAGAATCAGGTTCTGAAGCCCGTACAGGTTTGTCAGCTCTAATTTAACAGCTTAAACTGGCAGCATTGCTGACTACCACAAGGTCTTCCACGGAGAAGGGATGAAGTGAGTGAGGTGACAGTGACTTAGCTCCATGGCCCAAGCATCAGTGTGTGATGGAGAGGGAAAGGGAGAGCATCTTGGCTGGTAGGGCTCTGGGCTGGGGCTCAAGGGCTGCTGCACCCCCTGGACACATGGCTGCAGAGGCTAGGCTGGCTGTTCCCTCTCCAGGCAGCCTATCCGATTGCTATGGTAACACATGAGGAGCACCTCAGAGTGCAGCATGAGCCAGCTACCCGAGGTAGAGCTGGGAGGCTGGCACGACTGTGCTGATTCAATGGCATCTTGCCATAGACCATCATCCCTGGCCCATAAGAAAGTGCGGAAGATGTCCTGCATCAGAGCGGATGCTGCTGTGCAAGGCAGTAGCACAGTGGCCCAGCACGCTCCTCGGGCAACCAAGCTGACCAGTGTGGTGTTCTGGAGTGGACCATGCAGCTGGTGAAGGGTGTTTTAGAAACCATAGTGTATGCTGGCAAAACATTTCTAATCCGGCCTCCGGATGCAAAGCTGGCAGCAGGCTGAGCTGCAGATGAGCCTTATCCAAGGCCCTGGGCTCTGTGCTGTTTGGGAGGTACATCCCACTCCTTCCCAGTTCAGGATTTGCCCCAGTCTTCCAGTGAGCACCAAGTGAGCAGGACATCAGCAGCATCCGTGGAGGGGCTCAGATGGTGAGGTGAAGAGGTCAGGCAGTGTCCTGGTTGTCCCGCTAATCTCTCATCCTTGGCTGGCTGGCTGCATGATGTCATGATGGCTCAGAATGAGCTCACTGCAGCCAGCAGTGTTGCAGTCCACGTCAGCATCAGGACATGTCTGTGCTCTGGCCACAGCTGCCCTGGAGGCAGCCCTGTCCGCAGAGCTGCAGCATCGGCAGCTGGGGCCAGGTCTCTGTGTGATGTGCTGCCAGCCTCTGTGAGCCTTCGGCCCTGAGCACCGAGGCAGAGCAGGGCAATGCTGTGCCCACACCGGGGCTGCGATACGGACAATGTGCCTTCCAAGATTGGGATCAAAGACACTCTGTGACCACAGGTGGATCTCTTCCTCCCCCCGGCCATGGTTTCCCCTCTGTAGCCAAGTGATAATGTACTCAGCCACCTTGCAAACAGGAGACAGCTTCTCTGTGACTGCTGCTTTCCCCTTTCCTACCATTATCACTACTTTAGCACAGGATGGAGACAGCCAGCTAACACTGTGTTCAACGTGGCTTTGCCATGTCATCCTGTCGTGCGATCAGCAAAGGACTTCCTTTGCAAGCCCTGGTCCTCATTCTGCAAGAGCTGAGATTAGAACAGGAGATTATCCCCTGATAACGTGCAGATAGAGCCACTCACCCACTTCCACTGAGTAAGTACATGACAGATGGGGTAGGTCCCACAATACCCTTCCTACAGGGAGAACAGCCTGCTCCTGTGCTTATCAGTGAGACAGAGGGCAGCTGTAAGGGGAACTGGAGGCTTCAGTCCTGAGCAATAACTGGGGCTTGCAGAGTGGGATCACGTTGCTCAGAAGCCAAAGGAGGTTTGATCTTCTGGCCACAGCAGAGTATGACCTCGATGTGCAGCCCCCCTTAGTGGGACACTCGTCAGGCTGAGCCCTGTGTAGCCTCGCTGCTTGGGGTCATGTCTCTGGGGGTGCCAGCAGCCCCAGGCTGGGCTTCCCACGAGCGTGGTGGCTGCAGCCTTCATGTTTCTCTGTCCGCATCTCCTGTGGACAGGCTCCTTCCTGAGGAGAAGCAAGGCCACCTCTCCCCAAAGTGCCTCATGGGTCCAGGTGGACAGCAGGCTGCTTGTAGGAAAAGCAAGAGGGAGGGGAGAGAGAACCATCACTGCAAGCAAGGGAAGGATTAGAGGGAGGAGATACGTAGTTCAGGTGTTCAGCAACGGAAGGAAAATTCCTGGCTTCAGTCTTTTCACAGCTTTCCTAAGCACTGGCTTATCAAAACAGTGACAGAAGAAACAAGAGAGCCCAGAAGCCCTTGCTTACCCCAGCATTTGCCACAACCTCTCTGATTGCTCATACAATTGGAGCCAAGGGCCTTTATGATCTTTGGCCATGCAGAGTGTACAGAAACAGACTTTAAGGGCTGGTGGGACCTTGAGGGACCATCTAGTTCATTCCTATTTCTGTGTCACCTGTGACTGTGTTCTGGTTTCAGCTGGGATAGAGGCAATTTTCTTCCTATTAGCTGGTATAGTGCTGTGTTTTGGATTTAGTATCAGAATAATGTTGATAACACACTGATGTTTTAGTTGTTGCTAAGCAGTGCTGGTACTAAGTCAAAGACTTTTCAGCTTCCCATGCTCTGCCAGCGAGAAGGTGCACAAGGAGCTGGGAGGGGACACAGCCAGGAGAGCTGTCCCAAACTGGCCAAAGGCGTATTCCATACCATGTGAAGTCACATTCAGTATATAAACTGGGGGAGTTGTCCCTGGGGGCAGGGGGGAGCTGCTCGCTGCTTGGGGATGGGATGGGCATCAGTCAGCTGGTGGTGAGCAATTGCGTTGTGCATCACTTGTTTTTCATATTCTATTATTATTATTAACATCATCATCTTCATCATCATCATCTCTTCATTTGCTGTCCTCTTAAGCTGTCTTAACCTCAACCCACAAGTTTTACTATTTTTTCCATTCTCCTCCCCATCCCACTGTGGAGGGGGATGGTGAGCCAACGGCCGTGGGGTGCTTAGTTGCCAGCTGGGGTTAAACCACAGCAGACTGCCCCTTGTCTAACCTCTTCTATTGCCTCTGCCAGCATGCACCTCTCAGACTGAATGGCTTTCCCTCTGGCTACGTTTTCAGGACTATTCACTGTATAAATCATGTACCACAACATATTTGTGGCATAAACAATTTTCCAAGTCTACAAGCTTTTCCCTTTTTTATAGCAACTGTGAACAATGCATCAGTGAAACAGGGGGGTTGATTTCTAAGCAGCTTGCCCAAAGATGCTCTTCTTCTACCTTTTGTTAATTTTAGACAAGGAAGATGGATGTAGGTTCCTAGGCGGTATAGGTTAGATCACAGGAGCCACGACTAAAAGCCATCAGAACAAACACTTACTCTAAACCTGAAGCTGTTTGCATGAAGGGGAAAAAGCTTTAACAGTGTGGAATGCCGCTACAAAACATCTTGAGTGCCTTCTTGGACTAGAGTTTAAATGTCATTGCATTTTTTCTGTTTGTTTTCTATTCAGTGTGTATTTACAAACTTCATTCATTCCCTGAAGGAGGTGGAGCACTGAGTGAATTAATCTATCTCTTTTCAAGGTGTTTCAGTGCTTCTGATGACAAGTAAATAACGAGGAGGAATTACGGGAGGTTAACCTCTGAAGTTTTCTGAAAAATATATTTCTAGTGTTTGTAAAAGTCAGGAAATAAAGGTGGTAATCTCTGGAAGCTTACTTCTTAGCAGAAGCAATAATTAGGATAGTGGCATGTAGATATTCACAGGCCAGAGACTTTCCTGCAGGGACCTCATCCCCGGCTTACGGCTTGGTCCAGTAGGATGATTTCTTTCAAAAAGCCTTCCAGCCTCAGTGTAAAGTCACAAATTATTACAAAAGGAAATTATTGTCCCTGTTGAAATATACATTTTTCATTTCACTCTAATGTGTCTAATTCCAGTTTCCCATCAATGGGTCTTGTTAAGCCTTTGATAGATTAACGAGCCCTTTCCTGTCAGAGGTCTTTTTCTGAGATCGGTGCTTGTGAATCACAACAGGAGCATAGAACTGGAAGGGACAGCTTGGGCCATCAAATCCCATTTCCCTGCAATTGCTGGCAACCATGTTGTAAAGTCCATTTCAAACTCAATCTTAAAACTAATTGCATGCCTTGCCCCCAATACTCCTCTCAGGAATCTGTTCCAGAACAACATTTCTCCACAGTTAGAAACCATCTGATTTGCAGCCAAAATGTATTTGTGCCAATTCATACCCTCTGGTTTTGTGCCAGCACTGCCTGTTATCTGAGGCCATTTTCCTCCTTCCTTGGTGCTCTTCTGCTTGTGCGTTTAGAGAGCAGGGATACAGTCCCCAGCCCTCTTCTCACTTGGCTAAATATGCCCAGGTCCCTTCAGATGGGCTTTTCAGTCTGGAGTTGTCCTTGGAGTCTGAATCTGCCCCCGTTCCCTCTCACAGTTTATGTTCCTGGAGCAGAGGTGATGAGAATGGTGGACGTTCCCAAGTCTAAACAGCAAATGAGCCAACCCTCACCCATCCCTGCCTTGGACCGGAGTTCTGCTTCCCCTTCACAAGCTAGACCACCAGCCTTTGTGCGGCACCAGCCAGGGGTGAGAGATCCTGGGTCTGCTTGGAGGTGTAGCAACATCTCAGAAAGAACTGCCCAGTCTATTATGTGGGAAAAAGGGCTTTAATTAGAGTCTTGCCTTTAGTACACACAGAGGCAGGCCCTACTAGCTGGTGCAGGGAAGAGCTCCCAGCTGCCTGTCATGACTTATTGTAACTCATCCCCATAATCAAAAGTTTGGCATGAATCTCAGTGCTGCTGTCCCTTTGGAGATGAGAGCATCACAGATGTGTCCACCAGGCTGGGACAGCCACAAGTCACACTAAGTGATGGGGACTTAGAAGAAAGTGCATCTGAGGGGAGACTGCTCCATGTCTGCCCACTCCAGAGTTCCTCCACCTTTCTCTAAAGCAACTGGCCTAGATCCCTGCCAAAATCTGGGCAGCGGACTAGAAGATCCACCAGAATGACCTATCCTGGCAATTGCCACACAGGTCTAACAGCACCAGCTGGCCTCGCTAGGCTGGACACTTACTGAATGCTTGAGAAGCACTCTTATTGCTAATTAACGTGACTAGAAGTGTGCAGGTATGCAGTGTAAATACATAAGCCTTTAAAAGTAGAACTGTCAAATAAAGTGTTACACTCCATCAGCTCCTATTGCATCCACTGGCTGAACACCACCAGACGCTTGGATAACACTCAGATCTGCTCATGGATGCGTTTGACATCCATGCAGGAGAAATACACATTCTATGATGAATAAAAAGAGTCAGAGCCCAGGCAGCAGGCATTTAAGACTAAACCATTTGTTTTAGGGGGCTTTACATTCTGGTTGTAAAATTTCCTCTGGGCTGGAAGCTGGTGCCTGAGAAGAAATAGTCTTTCCGTTATGTGTGATTTGCCTGCAAATCCTATTAGTCTTCTGTGCAGCACATCACAGGAGAAGAGACATGAGGATGTCAAACCAGGGCATTTTGCTAAGCACTGTGGTTTAGTTGTGTGCTTAGTATAAGAAAGACCAAAGCACTGCGACTCTTCATTAAATGGTGTCTATTTTGAGATTTATCCTATATTTTTGGCATTGAAAACTGTATATTCTTTTCGTGTGTCCTATTGTGAAACTCAAGAGCAGGCTTTTTGACACCAGTAGACTCTCTGTGGGTTCTCCAATTTGGAATAAATGTATCTCCACATATAAAGAGGATTCATCTCTCTCAGGGTAGATCTATACATATTATAAGTTATGTGAACAGACATATCTATGAGCTAAGCAGAGCAGCACAGTGAGCCCACTCTGCTCAGGGCTTCCTGAGAACGTTAGTCTGTCCTCAGTCCTGCAGCATGTACTTCCCCCCACAATGACCCATACTGCACATACTCAGGATTTTCATTTAAGGTTCAACTCTGGTTGCTAAATTTGCATCAACCTCTCTGTTGGCTCAGCCTCTCCAGGGCAGGGACTGCACACCTCCCTGGTGGGTTCTGCAGAGCTCTAGGGGACACCCCCAGGCCAAGTGCCTACTCCCCGGGCAGGGACTTGTACAGCCTCCTTTGAGCACCAGGGTAGGAAGCTGTGAGTAAGGGATGCAAGGCATTGCTTCTGTCAGTTCAAGTTAGTCCCTTAACATTCACATTACTGTAATGCAGTTGAAAAGGAATCCACGAGTTACAGGAAATGATTTACAGGACACAAGACACTGCATTTCAGAGGTCTCATGTGTACCATAAAAAATATATTATGAAGGAATAATCTCTATCGGAACTGGAGCTGCACAGAGAGAACACATGTCCAGCTGAGAGCAGCATTGAGCTTTTGTTCATTATGGGAAAAGTCTGCTCTCTTCCTTTTTTTCAATGAATATTTTTCTTAGCTCTGGGTATCTAGTTAATATTGGCACTTAATTTTTTTTTTCAGATGTTGCTTTTGCCGTGAGACGGAGCATAGCTGAGACTCCAATGGCATGTTGCTCTAAGGTGTTCCCTGCTGAGCTTCACACAGCAACGGCAAGATTTGGAGCAATCCCTGGACTTCCCCGTGAAATCTAGGCCACAGCTCATCAGCTGGGACAGCATGAGGGAGCTTGGCCAGCTCTCTTCTGGCCAGCCCTCACCCAGAGCACCTTTGTGTGGTGGGATACACAGCTCTGCAGTTTCCTGAAGTAGAGGCTAATGGAGAAGGGTCACTGCCTCTAAATACTCCTCCTGCACACAGGCAGGATGAGGTACCCAGCACTCATGGCTACATGAGGCTAGAAATGTACTCTGCACTTTTGCACCACTTGCTCAGAAGCCCAGCTGTAGCCCTCATATGTGTTAACAGGCAGTGCAGCTGCTCTGCAGCTTTTGACACCTGGATCAGGTGCTGGCTCTTTGGGTGATCTGCAGCATTCAGATGGTGCTGGTGGTTTTGACATAACAGTTCAGGTGCAACAGATTAGACTGCTGCTTGTTCACCTGTGAGGGCTTTAGCAAATGATTGCGTTCTTCAATTCATCTCTGTACCACAGCAAGGCCAGCACTGTTCTGCTGAGGAGGACCATGGTGTCCAGGATGCCAAAAGCTGTGACATGCCTCAATGCCACAGGACGATACCTACAAAGATGAGACTCCTGGGAGACCCCAGAATGAGGGATAAGAGGAAGTTGAGAGACACTGAAGCATTTCTTCCCCTCAGAAAATCCTTGCTAAAGCCAAAGCTGAGAACTGGAGGTGGGAAGTGCCAAAATGTGGAGCTGGGAAGATGTGGTGGCTGCTCCAGAAAAACTGTGAGAAGGGAGGCTCTCAGCTCCAGCTTGCTTCACCAAGGCTGGAGACAGCAATCCTGTAAGAGCAGCATGCAAGGGTGTAGTTGGCCTCACCTACTAGTGCAGCTCCTGACACCTAAACTATAAACCCTCCATGCTCCAAATGGCCCTTAACTACGCTGTACCAGCAAAGAAGCTACAACCTCCCGCTGCCCACGGTCTGCCACTTCTCAGGCTCCCAAGAGGCATCAGACTACCCTGTGAAACCTCTCCACTCTGTTCCAGATCCTCAGAAGGACAGAGCCAGGGGACCTTGGCTGTGCTACATGGGGCTGTCCCAGAGAACCTGTCTGGGTCTTCCTCTTTGGGGAGCTGGAGGATTTGGGCAGGAGCCATAGGCTGGGGGCAGTGGAGCAAGAGGGTGACAATACAGAATGCAGTTTGGGGGAGGCAGAGGGGAGCAGGCCGAGACAAGGGGTGAAGGAGCTGTGGCATGGTGATTTCTGCTGAGGGAAAGGAGAAGCATAGAGGATAGCTGGCACTGAGTCCTGCTCTTGGGGGCCCACGGCCTCCATGCATCCGTGAGTACTGGCAGGGGGTGCAGGTGGCACTGCAGGTGGATCTGGGGAGCAGGTGGGGCAGGCGACGTGTGGGGCTGCTGGGGGCTGTCCCCAGCACACCGGGGGTCAGCAGGGCCGCAGCCAGCCGGGGCCTGCCGTGGCCAGCTCTGCCCCCGGCGGGGCTACGAGCACCTCCCAGGGACTGCTCCGGACACGCCTGCCGCTGTCCGCGGTGCTGACCGGACGCTGTCCGCGGTGCTGATCGGCCCCGGTCCGCAGTGCCTCCCGGCTCTGCCCCCGGCGCTGCCCCCGCCCGGCCCGGCGGTGCCTGCGCGGCGCCCGGCGGGACCCGGCGCGCTCCCCGCGCTCTCGGCGGCGGCGGGGGCGGGCCCTCCCCGCGCCGGGAGCGCGCTCCCGCCTCCCACCCGGCACAAAGTTTAGCAGCAGGAACTCGGGCGGCAACAGTGCGGAGCCGGCGGCACCGGAGCGCAGCCGCGCTGAGCCTAGGCGCCCCGGTGCCCGGCGGGGGCCGGCGGCGACCGTGCCATGCGGGGCTCCCCCCCGGCGGCGGCGGGGCGGGAGGGCAGCGGCGCCCCATGCTGCTGGGGCGGCCGGGCGGCGGCTGACACCATGTGCGCCCGGTGCCCGGGGCGAGGAGCGGGGAGCAGCCATGTCCCCCCCCGCCCAGCCCGGGGTGCCGGGCGGGCGCGGCTCTAAGGTGCCCCCGGCGCGGAAGCTCCTCTGCATGTGCAGCCTCTCCCTCTGCCTCACCTACCTGTGCTACAGCCTCATGGGGGGCACCGGCCCGGGCGCCCTGCGCTCCCCGGCCGCCCTCTCCGGCACGGCGGCCCCGCGCTCCCCCGCCGCGCTCCCCGGCACGGCGGTCCCCGGGGCGCCGCGCTCCCCCGCCGCGCTCCCTGGCACGGCGGCCCCGCGCTCCCCCGCCAGTCCGCCGGGCAGCTCCAGCGCCCCGGCCCCCTCCGCGGCTCCGACTCGGGCCTCCAACAGCAGCCGGGAAGGGGCGGCGGGCGCCTGGCTGCGGACGCCGCTGGCCCCCGGGGAGGTGATCACGGCGCAGAGCGGAGCTTTCGAGAGGGACCCGCAGGAGTCGAGCACAACGGACGAGGAGCTGAGCCGGGCCGGCAGCCCGGGGAGCCGCGGCGGCGGCGGCAGCACCACGCCGGACTACGGGGAGAAGCGGCTGCCGCAAGCCCTCATCATCGGGGTGAAGAAGGGGGGGACGCGGGCGCTGCTGGAGGCCATCCGGGCGCACCCCGACGTACGCGCCGTGGGCACCGAGCCCCACTTCTTTGACAGGAACTACGAGAAGGGGCTGGAGTGGTACAGGTGAGGGCGCAGGGGCTCCGTCCGCGACCCGCAGGGCAGCGCAGGGCCGTCCCGATCGCGGGGTAGGGGGGCGGAGAGGATGTGTGTCCGTGCCCGCCGGGGCGGGGGGTCCCGGAGGGCCGTGGGACGGGGGGTCCTAGTCCCCCCCAGATGGCCCCGGTAGGTGGCTGGGCGGTGGGACCCGGGGCCCCGGACGATGGCGAGTCAGGGGCCGCGGCGGGTCCCGGGACTGCTGCGAGGGTTCGCGGGGACGCGGCGGGTGCGGAGCCCGACAGCCGAACCGCGCTGTCAGGGCAGGCCAGACGATCGCGTTGGTGCCTCGCCTGACAGCTGTCGTGGTTTAAAATGCGGTGTTCTGATGGGAAGGCAGAAAATGTGTAAAAACATCCCTCTTCTGTAACTCCTGTGCACACAGTGCTTGAGCAGATCGCAGCAGTTCAGCTGCACTTGGTGTTAAAACATGTATAAATGGGTCAGTAATTAATAATTACTGAAATAAACAAGGTTGCAAGTTGTTCCAGGTGATGATAGGGGCTTTGAAGTGAAGAAGGGTGCCAGCTTTCATACAAGCTGCAGGGTTCACTTCACAAATAAGATTCACTCTTTATTCAACAAGTTCCAAGTCAGAAAGTTTTTTCCATTGACAAGATTTAATTCTGTTCATGAAGAAGTCTCTAAATGTTGTTGTCTGACATAGTGTAACATTTTAAGGGTACCTTATGCTGATTATTAGAAAATACTGGACTGCAGTAATGAAGTGTTAAATGCCTTGGCAGATTTAGCAAATCAGTGAATTGTAATGGCTCAGGGTTTCTCTCTCTCTTTAAAAATCTCAAAACTAAAAAGAATGCAGTACATCAGTGGAACTTGGAAATTACTAGTAGTTCTGTAGTTTACAGTTAAAAGCAACCCATACTAGTTTCTTTATAAGAAATAGTAGCTAAGATGACTTCTGTCTTTTTGTTGCACTTGGTATGGTAGCCGTTTAGCTGCTCTGAAAATGAAGGGAAAAATAAGTAGAGGCAGCAAGTTAGTTACTGCTTGGATTATCTGGTCGCTCTTTGTTAGAATAGAATAGACAGTCTTCATGTCAATGGCATTTAAATGTGAGGAACTCCAGGCGATTTTCTGTGGCAATTGTGGAGGCAAAGTCTTCATAACACTTATTTGGTGTAGCATCCACTTGGCTTTGTTAAAATGCTGAGGGATTTTCTTGAGGGACTTCAATAAAGTGGAGATCAGCGCTGAGAAAGCGCATTTGTCTCTGAGAGTGTTTTCAGTGTGCTGTACCAACATGAGGAAAGAATAAAGGACCGACTGTGGTTATTCTGTTTATATATATAATTTCAGGCACAGTATCTTATTTTACTCGATTTTCCTGTAGGAAAGGCTTGCCTTGAAAAATAAGTTTAGAAACTTGCTGGCATAGGCTAGAAAGTGGCATCTAAAAAGGCTTTGTTTTATTCAAAACAGGCAGAAGAGGATCAAGCACTGAATATGGCAAGCAGCTGCTTTTTCATCTCTAAAGTCATGCTACAAGAAAAGGGCTAGAGAGTGGGTATAACTCCTCTTGTGGAGTAAAAGGCACACGCAGGTTTTCATTTGCTGAATGCATTCTGAAATTTTTCATCCCTGCAGTAGCTCTGTGGTTTGTTTAGCTCATTTCTAGCACTGGTGCTGTGCTGCACTGCTAGAGAGGTGGGAGAAGAAAAGGTTGGGTCAGAACTGATTTGTGAAGGTCCTGGGCAGAGTGGGCTGGGGGATGGATTCTCTGGTCATGGGATAAATAAATTACCCTGCTGCTTAATTGCCATTAGGATTTGTCCTGTGTGTTTAACCTAAAGCCATCTTCACACCTATCCAAGCCAAACAGCTTGCTTCTCCTCCCTCCTTGCAAAAGTTTGTCAGCCTCGCTGGGATGGGACGCCAGGTTGCACAGCGTTTGTGATCTGTGCCTCAGCAGGAGCGACAGGTTTCCCCTGGTGCTGTACCAGTGTCAGGCTGTTGTCACAGACCAGGAGGCTGGTGTGCTTGGTGCTGTACAAATACTAAGCAAAAATGGAGGGGCGGGGGTAGATTGCCATCCATGCTAGCAGCTATTTCTTCCTGACCTTCTCCGAGATTACCTGATTGAGTGCACTAAGAAGGCTGACTGCTTGCAGCTGTGTCCCAGGTAGAGTAATTGGAGATTTTTTCCTATCCACAGAATTGCCAATTTTCTTTAAGCAAAGAAGCAACTATTGAAGTGTTTATACCAGCCTCTCCTTACAGTGACTTCTATCATTTGTTTATATTTTGCATATAACACTTCTTTTTGTGCATTATAAACTGTTAGCTTTTAATACTGTCAAGTTTTTCCTTATGCAGTGAAATAAGGAAACAGCAGACCCTCAGGGTTCCTTGCTTTTTTATTCAGTACTGAGAATATCTTCTCGTCTGGCAGAGCTGTAGGGCAGAGAAGCAGTTTCCTCACCTTGGTTCCTCCACCTGTAAAATGGAGACAGCACCTAAACACTACCATTTCTTTTGTGTGTGTCCCGTGCTGTGTTATTCATGTCTCTGCTGCCTTGAGGTTAGTCGGCTATAAACACCGTGTCCAGGATTTATATCAGGACAGTAGTCAGAAGCTGAAGTTAGTGCAAATATAGCTTTCTGCCTGTTGGCTGGTGCAGTGTGGAAAGCCTGTTACGCCAGCTCTCTGCAGTCTGTTCTATTTTCCTGGTAACCTTTAGGGAAAGCTGTGCTGTCTGTGATTGCTTTAGCTCTGCAGTCAAAGTTTATGTAGAAATTGCCGAACTGAGGTCTTCCTACACCTGTGCCAACATGAACTGGGTTGAAGGCTTCTTTCAGTTGGTTAGTGTTATGCTGCCAGAATTGTTTGTGTAATTGTTGTTTGTGTAATTTTCATTTGTGATGCCGTACATCCTAATGTTGGGCTGTCTGAAGGACAAGTCCAATGATACAGCTTTCCTTAAACTGCGCTTCATACCCCCCATGTACATTAGATTTTGTTGATAAATTTCCTAACTTGCTGCTTTTTTTTTTTTCTTTAATGCAAAATGTAACTTGACTACTATTAAACAGTGTGTAAAGGCTGAGTGGGAAGTGACTTTTAACCTTTCCTTTTGTTAACAGTGTGACAATACTTCTCTCTTACTCGCATATCTTCACCTCTCTCTCTTAAGTCCAGGACACTGATAGCTGGCAGTAAATATTATCTTTGGTGATGAACTTTGCTGACTTCATCCCTTACAATATGCCAGAACTTGGTCCTGCCATGGACAAAGGTTGTGACGAGGAGCAGGTACCTGCCTTTCCTTTGGAAGTTGCTGGCTGCTCTCTTCCACCTCCTCGTTCTTTCTAAGCCACAGGATACGCCATCCTTCCCTGTAGGAACTGCTGCTGATTTTTAGCCAGTGCTAAGTGTCCTTCTGCTCCCTCACGTGTCCAGGGCAGATCTTGCTGCCCACTCAGCCCAGGCACTGCTAACCCCACTTCATGGCCCCCGTGGCCAGGCTGGACCAGAGGCATTTGCACGGGTGACGTGCTCTCTTCAGCGTGATGCTCATGCCTCAGTGGGCATGTCCCATGCCGTGAGCTCTGCCCCGAGCTATCCTGCAGTTGGAAATGAATTGTGAGAGCCTTTCTGAGAGTGCAACAAAGACAGCAGAATGATGGGGAGACTTTGGAAGCCTCTGAGCACAGAAGGAATTTAGCTTACATCTACAAATGCTCATTACCAGCACAAAAGGAAGCAGCACCTGGGATATGCCCAAGTTTCTTGCCTGGGCATGAAATAAGGGTGCCCAAGCATGAGAGGATATTGTGGATAATGGGAACTGCAAACTGCCTGCAGTGTCCAACACTTGGACAGGTTTGTCACCTTGCAGTGCTGGAGGCCTTGGTTTGGTGTCTGCTGCGACAGCTGTTGGAGAGGCTGTGTACCAGAGGGCTGGACCTGGGGTCTGCAGGGGAGCCCTGGCTTCGGTGTGGTCCCAGGTGGCTTTATGGGACTGGAGGAGAGGGAGAGGCAATTCTCTTGGCATAGCACAGCTGTCGTGCTGCCCCTTTGCCAGCGGTTTCAGTTGTGGGATGGTTTCACGTGTGCACCTCCAGATGCTCAGACACTGCTGGTGACCGGTCTGGAGGTGTCAAAACAGAAACGCTTTCAGGTGGCTGTGTGAAGCGAGCAGGGGCTCTTAGCACCGGGACAGAAGGTGCTTTAGTTGGGTTGTTTTGCTTGTGTGAATGCCCAGCGCAGTAGATCTCAGCACTTCGGCATCTCGGTAGCTCTCCGAGCTGAGTGGAACAGCCCAGAGTCCACCGTTCCCAGCTGTCTGCAGGCTCCCCACAGGGAGGTGGTTCAGTTTTGTCCGTTCACACTTTCAAGACCATCTCAACATCCTATGTTTAGCAGAAAACTGGGGACTCGTAACAGTATTTTAAAAACAAATGTGCAGTTTTAACAAAAATATGATCTCCACAGTGCAAAGAGAGTATCTGAAAGCGGTGAACTTAAATTATGGAGTTTTAAAGTTCACTGATTTGAATATTATTCCAAATAATCAGGAGTGGAATTCTACATGTAAACACGTATTGCTTTACTCCTTGCCTCCCTCTCAGTGGAGCCTTCACAGAGAAGCTGCAGCGATGTCTCTCTAATTGGACCATGTTCCTCTCACTCTGCCCTAGGCCTCCATACTTTAAGCACTTATACAGGGGCGTAGCTTTACGTGCAGAGCGGTCCCACTGCAGCCACTGCAGGGAGCAGTCACCATGACAGGCAATGAAATGGTTTGCATGTCTAATGCTATTTTCACCGCCTGTCTGGGTTTTTTGGAGCGTTCTCCCTAACAGTCAGGCCTGTGTGTTATTCGGTGAGCTGCTACCCTCATACAAATAATGAATAATACCATGACAGGGAGCTCTTCTGCCAGTAATAAACATGTGCTCTTGAGCCAGCGGTTCCAAGGAGCAGCTGGCTGTGGCTGCAGAGCCAAAGCTCTCAGTCGTGTCCCTGTGGACATTAAACTCGTCTGTATTGGGGAAGCGGCTGTCATGCACTGTTATCGCTCTAACGGGCTCTGTTCCTCCTGGGGGCTGCTCGCCATCTCACCTACCCTCCTGCTGTGCTGATCTGGAGGCTGGCATGGCAGGGCTGTCTCTGTGTGTGCCATGGCTGATCCTACCTCGGAGTTTCCAGCTCTTGCCACCACAGCCATTGGCAGCCGGGCATGTCCGAGGCTGTGCGATGAGACCCCCCTGCAGCATCCCTTAACAGCTGTTGGACAGCAATAGCCTGGGGCCATTTCAGCCTCCGTCCCACACAGTGTGACCCTCACTGTGAGCTGTAATTGCCTTGCTGGGTAATGCTTGTGCCTCTCCGATCAGCTCAGGATATTCAGAAAATCAAACCACTTCCATCAGCGCTGTGAGTCTGTGCTGATGGGCACTACAGGAACACCTACAGTGGACGGATAGATCGGGGTTTGCTGCTAATGACAGGCATGGCTGCAGAAGCCTGGTAACTCATGTATTTCTCTACAAAAGGCTTTCCCAGTGTACTGTGCCCTTTGCGCTCCTGGTAACTTAGGAAAAGTGTATTGATTTTTTTTTATTATTATTTTTTTTTTTCTGGGACCTGCTGTGAGTTGGCTTTTGCTGAAATGTAGTGACTCAGCTGCTCTCCCTCCTCTCTGGATCCAATGCATTGGGATTAATCCGGGTTGAAGACTGTACGAGTATTTCCATGTAACAGCTCTTTCAATACTCTGTATCTTTCACCTTTCCTAAACCTTTAGGTCTGGGTTAAATCCTATATGTGCGCTGTTTTTTCTACCCCAAGTCTCCCATGCAGAGCAAGCACAGGCATGCAGCACTGACCTCCCACCGATGCCTGCGTCCAGCTCTCGGTGAAGCTGGTGGAGGTCTGGGCTGAGCTGGGTTACAGGGGGAGGCTGTGAGCGGGGTGTGAGGCTCTTTGCTGGTCGGTCCCTGTGTTTCACCCATCTGGAGGCTGGAGAGAGGCCACTCCAGCATCAGGCATGGATTTTCTTTCCACGTGCTGGAGCTGGGTCTCTCCTGTCCTCTGCCCCTGCCCTGTGTGCTGGGCCAGGGGAGCTCACCCTGCACCCTTGCTGGGCAGCAGTCTTCTACCTGCCTTTCTGCTCAGTTTCAGCTCAAAGGATGGGATGGAGGAATGAATCAGGTTTCTTTGCAGTGTTTTATCACCTAATGATGGTTATCCACAGGCTACTCGATTGTAGCCATGGGAATGGCAGCTGCTTTCAGCACCCGCAGCCCCTCCACACTGTGCTTGCTCTTCGTGCAAAGAGAGTGAGAGAAGCGCGAGGGGCGACACGCTGGCAGGGGAGAGCTCGGGAGCACCCGCTCCTGCAGAGCTGCTCGCTGCTTCTGCCTCCGTGTAAAATGGATTTGTTCACAGGTGACAAGGGAGGGGGAGAGGGAGGCAGCACGGCCATGGATGAAGCCCCTTGGCAGCCCTGGCAGGGATGCGGCCAGCACCACTCACTCAGTATGGTCCGGGGGGGGGACACACCAGGGCCACATCCCACCACTGCACCCAGCTGGGTCCTGCCCCGCTCCCCCTCTGAGCCCCAGCACGTGCACAGACCCTGCGAACGGGAGCAGCCCAGGCTTGGTTATGAACCCAGGGCTCAGAAAACCAGCCAAGCAAGGCAGAGGTGCCTCTTCCGATAACTTTTGGAGCATCCCTTGGAGCATGTGGGGAACCACCATATGTCACCGCACCTGGGATAATCTAACCGTTGCACTGTATTTTCAAGAACATTCTTTCTCTAGGATTTTGCTCAATAATCCACTAAGTAAACACTACACTGCTTCGCTGCTAATAGTTTAAGTGTTATTCGTAGTGTCAAAGTTTGTGAGCTTCGCTTTCTGTGTGAATGCAGTATGGCTCGAGCACGTAGACGCTACAGAAAATCCAAAAATAGGCCTGGGGAAAAACAGCGCCCTTAGAAAAGAGAAAGGGGAAGAGTCAGTTGGTTGCATTCATGGGTTTAAATGATGAGCCTGACCCCTGCTCGGTTTCTGATTTAGCGAGGGTTGTTCCGCTCCGCTCGAAGCCCAGACTAGCAAAGAAGGAACAACAGGTTCTCAAAGAAAGTTATGGACAAAGGCTTTTGATTTTCAAAGTGAAAATTCTAGCACAAATTGGTGACACCTTGTATCGAGAGAGGTCGGAGTCTTTTGCTTTTCATGGATTTCTCTTACCTCTTGTTGTCATGGGGACTTCTTTTCCCTGAGTCATTATATCATGCACTTCAACAGAAATTTTATTGCTTTGGGGGCTGGAGAGGCTCATGTGGGACATTTCTCACTGCTCGTGGTGTAATACACAGAGGTAATTTCTTTCAAATGATTTTTGCTTGAAGTGGTTTCAATGAATTGAGAAGGGTACGAGTATGAATGAGTGTCTGAAATGTTCATACCGAGTTCAGGTGAGGAACATGCACTATCAAACTTTCCAGAGCATTAAGTGTGGATATTATAATTTCACTGTGGTATGTATGCAGGCAACAGTCCATTTTATTCTTTTTATTCACTTTTTTGAAAATATTATTTAGGATTTGAAGTGGTTTAAATTGGTTTCCCCTCCCTTTTAAAAAGTTTAAAAGAAAACCCTGAATTATAAGAGTCTCTTCAATCACAGTGAGAAATTACTGTTTAGATCAAAGGCACGGGGTCAGCCGCAGTAAAGCTTGGTGTTGCCTTTTCTTCTGGGGTGTGGGATGTAGAGAGAGAGGCCCGGGCAGGATCGGTCCCCGTTGACCCATGCCGGGAGCAGCTCAGCCCCCTGCGGCCACTGAAGCCGGCCATGAGCGATGGGGCTGCAGGAGCTGCTTCTCAGACCTCTGCTGTACACGTAATAGTATGTGGCCACCACTTTCCGCTTCCACTTTTTCATGGGACACCGGTGGGTGGGAGAGCATGGCCAGGGCACACGTCCCCTGCCAGGTTCCTGTCCCCCTCTCTGTGACCCAAGGCGAGCATCCCCCGGGGAGCCCCATGTGCCAGGTAGCTCCTTCCCACGCAGATTCCTGCCCGGCCGTCTGTTTGTTTGTTTAGGTAGCTGCTGTTTCCAAGCTGAAGGAGAGTATTTAAAAGCCAACTGTTTGAAGGCTGTGGAAAGGATTCCTATTTATGGGAAGAAAAAAAAAAAGAGAGGAAAAAAAAAAAAAGACCGAAAACAACCAACCTCAAAAAACCCCTCCAACCTGTTTTTTCAAATCTCCCGTTTCCATCCCCAGAGTCAACACACCAATTTAGTAAATGTTGCAAGGCGCGCTATTTTCCCCCTTGTCATATTATACATCCAAGCATCAAGGATGGATCATAAACTTGCTCTTTATGGCTTTAACATTTCAATTGCTAGTCACATTTTATGTAAATGAAGGTATTTACCTTGACAAGCTCTCCTGTGAAGTACAGTACTTCTTTAAAGAATTTATTTGGTAATATAAACAGGCCAAATGCTGAGGGTGGATGCAAAATTCACAATTGATTTTTACAGCTAAGTAATGTGGGATCCTCCCAAAATATACCCGTGGCTGTCTGCTCCAATCTCGTCGGTGCCTTGGAGAAACTGAGGCAGGGGCACCAGGGGGAAGAGGAAATAGCAAAGAGACTTCAGTTATAGCCACAGACCTACTAAACAGAACTGGCTTTGGATAAAAATAACTCCATCTGCCAGACTTTATTTTGTATTACAGAGATTGCTGTAACACATTTCAAGCCAAAATCTGATTTCCATTCCCTCCTGAGCCAGGCTGCAGTGGACTTGGCCCCCTCCTTTATTAGTGGGTAATCATTTTGGATCTGAGCAGAGCCACGTTGCTCTGGTAGCTTGAATTTACAGCCCTCCTTTGCTTTAGAGTGTATTTCCTTTCATCTTGCATTGAGATGGGTACAGTAATACAATATACTTTCTATTAGTGTTCATCCACATCTGCAAATAACTTTATTTCAGCCTCAGCTCTGCCCTTTCTCTATTTGTTCTTGATGGACATTCATATAATTAAGCTGAGCAGCCAGCACGTTCATGGAAAGCGAACGTCAGCGTCGGAAGCGCGTATTAAATTCGCATTTGGATTCAGCAGCTGACAGCATGAGCTGCCATCACCCAGCCAAGGGAAAGACAAAACCACCCAATCTGTGTAAGGCCAACTGCAAGGAGGCACCAGCTCCAGAGGCTCTGGGGTTCCTCCAGGTGTCCCCACACCCTGGGAAGCTCCACTGCCCCCTCCCCATGTTCAAGACCCACCTCTGAGCCCCCAAACGTGGCAGGAGGAGTCATCTCCTGGCTCACCTGTGGGTGGAAGGGGCCGCATCACTTGGGCAGGTTTTAATTGTGAATTACTCGGCTCCAGTCCCACTTGTTTAAAAACAAACTGACCCTTTTACATCCAAAGTGCTGACTCATGAGATGCTGATGGCAGACCATGGATCCTGGAGCCGTTGCTGCTGGAGGTCTTTAATTGGCCTTTGGTTCATCCCTGCTTGGTCTGTCCCCTGGGGAGTGCCAGCATTGATCCCGCTGCCGCTCGCCTGCACCGTCAGCACTCGCACCTCTGAGCTAATTTCTGGGCTATTTATTTGAACCGTGTTAATCCCAAAGCACCGACTGCTGCCTCTGCTCTGCTGCTCCGCGGTCTGGGGGCCTGCAGAGCTGGGCAATACACAGAGGGGACAGAAGTACCCCAGGAAAGGGCTCTGATTTTTTCACCTGAGCCATTAAAAACATATAGAAAGGCGAACTGCTGCAGTCAACAGCCGGGCACAAACTCGAGAGGTTCTAGGGGAGCCGGAGAGCGTGATGGGGAAGGTGCTTTAGCTGGTGTGATGGAAGACGGGTAAACTACAAGAGGGGAGATTTAGATTAGATGTTAGGAAGAAATTCTTGACTGTGGGGGTGGTGAGGCACTGGCCCAGGTTGCCCAGAGAAGCTGTGGCTGCCCCATCCCTGGAGGGGTTCAAGGCCAGGCTGGACGGGGCTTGGAGCAGCCTGGTCTGGTGGGAGGTGTCCCTGCCCGGGGCAGGGAGGTTGGGCTAGGTGATCTTTAAGGTCCCTTCCAACTCTAACATCCTGTGTAAGCGTGGTGGCTGGTGCTGTATGCTGATCTCTGCCACGGGCAGGAGGGGATTAAACCTGCCCAGGGCCCAGCAGTGGAGGGGAGGCACTTGGCAGCATTCTTGCTCACTAGTCTTCATTAGTGGCTACCCAAACAAGAGCAATCCAAGCTAGCCAGGCATTCGCTGCAACTGCTGTTGTAACCACGCGTGTGTTCCCCCCACCAGGGAGCTGGGCCTGGCAGGGCAAACGCTCAACGGGGGCCTGGGCACCAGGGGAGCCCTGGAAGTCCCCGGCCAGTGGCATTGGCAGTGCCCACCCGCCTCCCCCTCATGAGGGGCAGAGAGCCTGGGGCTGAACAGTCCTGACTCAAGATGGGGGTCCGGTCCTTTCCCACAGCCGCTCTTTGGGATGCTCTTCGGGTGCTTTTGGGGATTCGCTGCAGGTGAATAAGCGTAGGAGGAGGGCACGCAGGCGGTGCTGCTGGGTCTGCTACACACGCCTGGATCAGGAACAATAAAGGTTCCTTACTCAGCTCAAAATCCTCTAGAAAGCCCCTAAAAAATCAAAGCGCTGTGGAAAAATGCCTGAGGCAATAACTTCATTGGTAAACTAACGCATCTCGCTGAGAATTTCTAAGACCCAGCAAATCATAATAAAATTTCCTATGCAAAAAGGGTTTATCTCTATCTAAATATTATTATGCATTGTTACTCATTGTAGGGAAGCTATTGCTCTCCTAGGTTAACTGATTGAACTTTGGAAATAAAGCTGCAAGCTTATCATACAGACGGGAGCTTGACTTTTATTGCTCCTAAATTGTAGTGATATTGTTAGATGTAAGTAAATGTATACTCCATTAGAAAATATTAAAGTTTTATACTACTTTGGAATTAGAAAGATTAAAAGAAGCATTTCCGCAGTCTAGCCCACCATGAAATTGGAGTCTATTTGGTATGTAAAATGGGTAATACAAATAGCCTAACAATTAATGACAAAGGAAGAGCTGGGATGGATTTAAGGCTCAGACTACCCTGGATTTCTCGAGGCTGGAGTGGCAGCAGGGGAAATGTGTTATTAGATCATTACAGGCTTTTCTGCTCGAGTCACTGCTGGTAAAGTTACATCAAAGTGTTTTATTATTACCCTGTTCCCACATAATATTCTGAAACACTCTCGTCTTGGGATGTGGTTGTCTCTGTGGGAGACCATCCCTGTCCCTGCCACGGACTGGTTCATTTGGAAAACCTGAGCAGAAATTCTTCAGCCATTTTTTGCGGTAGGCAGCGGTGAGAAAGTGCTTTCCCATTGCCAGAGTGTTTAAGGACCTCATTTATTAATGTTGAAGTTCAAAGCTGCTGACTGCAGTCGGGGTAATGTATTCAGCAGCGGGGGAATCCTGCTGGCCGAGGTCCCCGCAGGGCACCGTGGTCTTCTGCTGCCCGGTTCGAGGTCCTTCCC
The DNA here is from genome assembly GCF_963924245.1 of Chroicocephalus ridibundus. Classification (NCBI taxonomy): domain Eukaryota; kingdom Metazoa; phylum Chordata; class Aves; order Charadriiformes; family Laridae; genus Chroicocephalus; species Chroicocephalus ridibundus. Next base: position 49,561,450 of record NC_086291.1, on the reverse strand, counting down.
CGGGGTAACCCGGCGAGGCGCTTCCCAGCGCGGCTCTGCCAATGCCCCCTATTAACTTTTGCTAATGCTTGGAGTGCAGCGCTGGTGGAGGAGAGCGTGAAGTTCCTTGCCGTGCCCAGAGGGCAAGGATTTGGGATGCTGGCGTAGGGAGGGACTGGGGGGGGCTCTGCAGAGAGGCGGATTTCACCCTCCAGCAAGCTTGGGGAATGCTCAGCCCCGAGTTACCACTTACCTGGGTGCACAGTGCTCTGCAGGAGCTGGACGGGGGGGAAAGCTCCCTTCTCCTGCGGCTCTGCTGGCTCCTGACGGCGGAGGGTCTCCGCAGACCTTCCCCTCCTGCCCACGGGGGCCAGGAGGAGCCTGGGCACAGTGTGACCCCACTGGCAAACCCATGCAGCCTAGCTGTGCCTTGTTTTTTTTCTAGGGGGGGAAACTGAGGTACAACAGGCTGTTTGCTGTGCCTTTGGGATGCAGGTTAGGTGCCTACAGATGTGGTGGTGCCAAATTAATGTTGTGTGGCCCTTCAGAGTATAAATTGCATTTCTAATCCAGTTTTTCTCCCAGAACACCCCCTTGCACCTCATGTCACAGTCCTTTTGTAAGGTGGTGCCCCTGTGCTTAAACGTACAGCGCAGAATATGTAGCTCTTTCTTCATTAACAGGATTTATATCCTTGGTGTTTCTTGCTGGATGACTTAGTACTGTAATGAAGAACATGAATGCTGCCTTAATTAAAATGCAACCCCCAACATTAATATATATGTTGCCACTGAAAATTAAGGTTCACTGCAAACAGTGCGTTTAAAAGCTTGTGGCAGGTTTAACTGGCGGCGTGTGAAATGGGAAGTGATTTGGGACGAAGCGCCCCAGCTCTGCAGCCCAGCCATGCGGGACTGGGCTGAGCCCACCGCGGGGACGGTGGATCACAGCTGCCTTCCCAGACCCCCACATCCCGCAGGCAGCTGCCCGCTCGCCTGCCTGTCCCTGGCGGGCAGCAAAACTGTCCCAAGGTGCCCAGAGCCTGTGAACGTGACACCGTGGGTGTTGGTGGAGCTTGTCCAGGCTCTGCCGCCTGCCCGCCTGGGCACCTTGCCCTGCCCAGCCTTGCCCTGCGCTCAGTCGCGGGTGGGAATCAGCGCCGGCCGTGGTGCTCGCTCCCAGGCTGTTCTGTTTTACCAGGGAGTGCAAGGCAGCTCAACGAACCAGAGAATTTGTTCCATAATATTACTTAAAAAAAAAAAAAATATTGTAAATGCAACCGTTCCTGACTTCTTCTCTCTGAGCGCTGTGCATGCATCGCTGTTGGCAGTATTATCAGTTATGAAGATATTTTGCATTCAAGGATTTGCAGTTTCCAGGCCCATGAATATTCAGACTCCAGTTCGCCCTTTCTGTCTGTACACTGCACCTATCCTCTTCTTTCCTTCACTCCTTTTTTTTTTCTTTTCCAGTGGATTCAATTAGTTCTATTTGCTGCTTTAGCAATAAAACAATTCCCTCTGTGGCATTAAAATGAGTTTCTTTTCTTTCATTATTTCATTTGGCTTCTTGTTTTCTGTTGAAGGAAAGGGAGGGGGGCTCTGCTTATTGTCTGCCCCGCTTCGCAGGGGCGGGCTGCCAAGGCGAGGAGGACACTGGATGTACTTGGGGCAGCATTAAGAATTAATGAAGGGCACTTGCTAGCGCAGAGGCGCGGGATCCTCACTGACAGAGCCGCTCTCGGAGCCACGGGTAAAATTTGACCCGTGCCAGAGACTATCGATAGGACTTTGGCACCCCAGTCTCTGAGCTAGCCTCGAACACGCTGGGCTTCTGAACACGTTCGAGGAGTTGGGTCTGATCGGTTCCCAAGCACACAGAGCCTTCGCATTAGCCGTCGGTAAAGAAATGCAGAGACTGAGCCCGTAGTTATTTTAGGTGAGGCACAAGTTAATCTGAGCTGAAACAGCAATTTAAAGCTGGCAGCTCAGTTCATGGAAGCAGCCTGGGCAGCGGCCGGTGCATGGCATCGGGGGCTGGTCGAGGGTCCTGGTCCCGTTTTCTCCCGAAGCAGAGCCCAGAGTGGTGTAGGAAAGCACGCAGGCGTCGTGAGAGCCAGAATAACAGTGATTATGTGGGCAGGGTGTACAAATAATTACAAGTAGTGCCAGAACTCTCTCGGTAATCTGCTCTTGGAGTGCCCTTTTGGGGGGCTGAGATGGCGTCAGGTAGCCGTGTAGCGCTAACAGACCCATAAATCATTCTCGTTTCACACTGTGCTAAACGCAAATCATATTAGTTACAATGCTGAAGAGCATCTAAGTAGAGAAAAGAGAAAGGCAAGGTAGAAAGAGGAAGCTAGATTTAAATATAATTGCTTTTCCACGTGTGTTTCGCTGCCGTTTGGCTGGGACACGATGGCAGGCTGCGGAGAGGGAGCCGGGAACCAGCACGGGGTGGGAGGTGGGAGCCATGCAGAGCTCTTCCTCCTCTCCCCCTGGATGGTGAACAGCCAACGTGGGTGTTAAAGGTGGATGAAAGGAGATGTGGCTTTGTGTACTCTTTTTTTTTTCTTTTTTTTTTTTTTTAAATTACTTTTCCTCTACTTTCTGTGACTAGGGTAGGTTAAAACAGTTGTGCTGGCTCCAATTCCTTTTTCATTACGAGATTAAATCTAGAGCCAAATGAGAATTTCCAGGCTGACGGAGCAGCTGCGACCCCCTGGGCCTGACGAGCGCCCGACTTTTTGGAGAAAGAGTTTTGTGCTTTTCCGCTCCCCGTGGAAAGTCCTGAGCCCCTCTGCAGTGGGAAGCGGGATGAGGAATGGTACCGGCTGCCTCCAGAAGGAACTGCGAAATCAGAGGGGGAACGGGCTGATCCCGGGGAAACCTCAGCTGGAGGCTTTGCCGGTAGGATTGGATATTAACAGCGAGCTTCAGTGGGACAAAGTAAAGGAGGTTAAAAAGGAAATATGTCTATTTGGGATGGAAAACCGTTTTAAACGGAAGAAAAATTAGAGCGTACAGCAGGGTAAGCAGGACTGCAAAGTTAAGTAATTAATCACACCGGTTGTAACTTGGAAAGGAAATAAACGTGATAAAAGGATTTGTCTGAGTAGATTACAGGCAAATTAGAAAAAAAAAAAGGAGGGGTCATCACGCACTTGGGAATTGTGCTCTTCAGAAATCTTCAATCATCCTCACAATCAATTCTGCATTTCCTTAATAGCAGTGTGAAACATGGCTCGCTCTGCATTGTCTTAGATTAACCGCTAACTGCAAACCATACATTAAATGAAGTATTGAATGTTTGTCTCTCAACAACACACTTGGAAATTGTTTATTTCCCTACTAGGTCTTCTGCAATGCATTTAGGTACTGTAACCTAAATTGTAAAATACAGACTTGCAGTATCTGCACTCGATACCCTGCCAGTGCTTTGCCCTGACGGCGGATGCACCGAGGACCCACAATTACAGGAGGTTTTTTTTCTCGTAAACTGACTGTTTGTTTCTGGAGACAATTACACCGACTTTATTATACAACGTATGTTTCTCTGCAACAAACAATCTGCTTTATGGGTTTTCCTAGTAAAATACCAAGTCGCTATGCTCACTAATATGATTCAATTGTATTGTGTTATCTGACCTTTAAGGAACTTGCAATCTATAATAACATGGTTCTACAGCAGATCCACTAGTAAAAAGCCTTGGCTTCTGGGAAATTCAGTCTGCAAATAAGTGGAGCCTGGGTATGAAAGGAATAACAAGGCACTTTAACCCCTTGGCTGCCGGCCTGCCTGGGGTGGTTTCACCATCCCTGCGGCGAGCTGCTGTGGGGATGTGTGTGCAGAGGAGGCTGGAGGTGGGAGCGGGGTTCGGCGCATCCAGTCCCAGAGCACCCAGACCTGCTGCCTCTCGTCCCTCTCCCCAGAGGTGTGGGGGCATGGTGGGGACTCCATTGGCCAGTGGTGCTGCGACGGGTTGGCAGGGCTGAACGGGCAGCTTTTGCACAGAGCCGGTGGCCCATGCCGTCGTCCACCGCGCACAGTGCTTGGCAGCGGAGCGGCGCAGGCTGTGCACTGCCGCGTTCATGTACGGTGGCACGGAAATGATTAACGCTGGTATCATCCCCGCCCGCCCACCCGCTCCCGTCTGTTCACTTCGCTTCGGGCGCCCTGCCATGCGCAGAGGCATCGGCGAGCTCCGCTGCAGACAGGGTAGCCCGTGCGCGGCCCCTCGCCCTGCTGGTAGCATGGGGGTCCCATCACCACCAGTGCCACGGTGGCTGCCCTCCTGATCCGGCACAGCCCAGCCTCCATCCCTCCCTGCTCCCCTCCTCGTCCGCCGGAGGGAAGCGGGGCTGCAGCCAGTTGGCCCCACAATGCGGTGGAAGCTCAGGAGCCAGGCCACCACATGCCCACATCATCCCTTAGCCCAGGCTGTTCTTCTCCTGCCTGGAATTTATCCACAAGGTGTCTAGAAGAGGTCTGAAGGTCTTGGTCTTGGCCGAGGCTGGAGTGACGCCCCGCTCGTAAGTCGAATAGCCCTCGGGAAGGGATTTGCCATCCACTAACTCATGCTGCTGATCCCTCTTTGCATCTCTCCCGGTATGACTGGGAGGACCTCAGGCCCATGCAGGACACAACGCTACGGAGGAGCCATCAGGAAGCCCCAGTGTGACAGGACCATTCACTCCCCTGGGGCTGGAGGGGTCTCCGGGCAGTGCCACTGTGTCGTCTCTGCCCACCAGGCATCCGCGGGTTCCCCATTCCACACCCTGTTTGGATGCGTTTCCAGTCCACTAATCACTCTCTAATCATGCTGATTGCTTCTGTCTGACCTCCCTCCACAGCACTAATGCTTCTCCTAAGAGGCATTCGAGTGATTTTATTTAGCTAAGTGAAAGATGGGGGATAGTCGGAAATCTGTTAGACCCAGGGAATTGGCAAGAGGCTGGGAACTGGAACAGAGAAAGAAATACTTCAGAAGTTTTTAATGACTGCTTTCTCAGAAGCTGGAGGACAACCTGTGCCTAACTCTCGGTGTTGGGGTTTTAAGAAAGTTTTCTCAGACGGCTGCATGGACTTTTGGCAGAGATCTTTGTGAAATAACTTTTCCACCGAGGAACAGGAGATCAGAGAACCGTTCCCTTTAACGCTCGAGTGTGCATGAACTTGCAGGGATATCGTTTGAGGCTCTGCTAACCTTGTTAAAGGTCACCTTTTGATCCCATCAAATACCCTCTTTACCTGGAGATAAGATTTAAAAATGAAAGACGAAAGAGAAAGAGCTTAAGAAAGACGGAGAACCTGGAAGCTCACTGAGCTCACCCGCGCCTGGCTTGTGGCGGGGGAGAGATTAAAGCAAGCGCTGGCACAGGCAGGGAAATGGCTGTGCAGGGTGGGAATGGAGCAGGAATGGAGCAGCTGGGGTGTCTCCAGGGCCATCGAGCAACCCCGTGGCATGGCCAGGGCTGGGACCACCGACCGCCCTGCCCCGCTGGTGTCTCCCTGCCCACCACCCTGCCGGAGCGGCTGCCTGTCGCCACCATCGCCGCGGTGCGGAGGCACTCGCAAAGGAAACCGCGCCGGGCCAAGGTCGCGGCTGAGGTCAATAAATAATACATGACAATTAATCTTAGAAACCTGCGACTTGGGGGAGAAAGGCGAGGACACTGCGGATCCTGGGCCGGGCTGTCAGGCGGATGCTTTGGCTCCATGTCAGCCCAGGCAAGTCAATGAAAAATAAGCCTCTGCCGGGATGCTGTGAGTCGGTGGTGAGTCACTCGGCAGGGCTGGCACGTTCCCAGTGCCGGCGGCAGCCGGGTGCCACCGGTGCCCTCCCTGGTGTGGAGGGAGGTGGGTGGCTGTTGCTGCCCAGGCAGGGGGTGCTTGTCCCTGCTCCCCCGCGGGGTCCCAGGGTGCCACGCAGCCTTGACGTGCTCCTGCCAGCCATCAGCCCTCAGTGCTGGAGGGGGGGGGTTCAGCAATTGTTTGCCTTTTACAATCAATTCCCATTTGAGATGTTTTAAAATGTATAACTGTCTCCTTGAGACTACAGCATTCAGCAGGTGGTAACACTCAAAGCTTTTTTTTTTTTTAATCTGTAGTAAGGATTTACAAAGGAAACCTTGACTTTTAGATTGATTTTTAAATAAGCATATATTTAGCTGTTAGTGCTTGAAGTACATATTGGATTATATTCTTCTGCAAACAGAATATTCTAATTGATCTTGCTAATAAATAATGAAAGCCAGCCCTGCTACATATAATTCAAGGTTACACTGCATTTGTACTAGCAGCACTGGGGAGTTTTTTAATGCTTAAAAGATTATTTCTTTAAAAAATGGAAAAAACCTGTGTGGGGTGGGGGAGGAAGACTAAATGCTGAGCTTTTCTCTAGAATTTCCTTTTGTTATTTTCTAAAATGTAATTAGCAAGTGTCGCCGTTTGAGACCCTCATATACATATAAAACTAAACTTGAAAGCCTTTCCTCCTCCCCGGCAGCTGCCCGCTCAGGAGTGGCCGCAGGCGAGGGAGCGCGGCTCAGTCCTGGCCTCCTGCGGCAGCCTCCGTGGCTGGCTGGCGGGGTGTGATGGGGGCCAGACCCCTCCTCTTCACCTGCCATGTCGCTGGGTACAAATAGCAATGGCAAGTCTGCAGAAATCATCAGGACGAGGGTGCTGCTCGCTACCGGAACGTGAGATCGGCTGGAGAATCAATTTTAATGTTCAGCCTCGTATCGATCAGTGCCGTGATGGGTTGCTTGGCTGTGGCATGAGCAGCTTCAAGGAGCCTTCGCTCTGGGACGGACGTGGGTGCCTTCACACCGCAGGGACGCGGAGCTGCTGGGGACGGGGCTGAGGTCTGGCACCGCACCGGGAGCCCGTGCGGAGCTCTCTGCTCCGGCCCCCGGGGACCTGCCAGGGCTCTCTACGGGGGTGTGTGGAGCGGGGCTGTCCCCCCGTACCCCCACATCTTGCTGCAGGCCAGTGGCTGGCACCCGGTGCTGTGCAAAGCACACAGCCCGTGTGCCACCCGCACCAGTGCACTGCCACCCGGGGGGGAATTTCGGGCTGGGCCATGGGTTGGGCATAGTCACGGCTCTTGATGCTGGTGCAGAACAGCTTTTCTTTGTCAGCTTGTGTCCTGCTCCAGACATTTTCTGGCAAGTCTGGAGACCACCCTTTGCGTTGGCTCACCAGAGCCCAGCAAATGACCAGTGACAGAAAGGCCACGCAGAGCTCGGTAACTCAGGGGAGCTGGGTTATTACGCTTTGCAAATGTTGTGCAGATTCTCAGCTTGTAGAGCAGGCATTAATCACTCAGTGACATTGCAATTACCATACAGGATAGGGCATTTATTTGGCTTTTAACATGTAATTAGGGGAAATAACTATTTCTTCCCCGTGCTAAGGAAGTGCAAATTGCAAATGGCCAGATTTGACCTGGTGAGTTTATGTAGCTCAGCTGCATTGGCTTTGCCACAGGGCAAAGAGCTTTTTTGTCCAGCTAAGGTGAAGTCTGCTATTAAAGCTGACATTGGTAGCAGCCATCCCTGCTCTGTACAAAAGCCTCCCACCTGCTGGAGTGACAGCAGTGACCGGAGCGGTGGGGAGAGCACAACGCCTTACAAGTGGTCATTGTGGCGGCAGGTCAGCGAGCCCAGTATCCCACCTTCTGACAGTGGCCACAGGTGGATGCACAGGGATGCAGACAGGGCATCCCTCTATGTACAAGGTATTTCTCCCTAATATATATGGTATTTCTCCCTAATAATCTCAAACATCCCCAGCTCTAGGACTAGGACGGAGGCCAGCGAGGCAGGGCTGCGCGCAGCTGTGTGGCTTTTATCCTTTGCTTCCTGATGGCTGCTGGAGGAAGGGAGAGATCTCCAGGGACAGGGCAGCCGTCCCAGCTTGCCAGCTGGGCAGGGCTGGAGGGATGGTGTGATGCAGAAGGCTACATCCAGTTCCACCCCTTTGAGACCAACAAAGCTCTTCATTTCTGAGCAAAATGTACCTTGCGGCTGGGACCTCCTGCTCCACTCCTCTTTGGGGACAGAGCAGAAATCTGTGACTGCACGCGTTTGCTGCTGACCCTCTTGCTGCCATCCTGTTGCCCGTTGCAAGAAGCCATTCTTCTGGAGAGTCAAGAGTGGTGCTTGAGGATGAGCCAGCGCAGGCCTTCCAGGCGAGAGGAGACATTGCTGTCTTCCTGTTCCTGTAGGCAGCTGGCAGCAACTCTCCCCACCAGCTGGAGCGATGACATGATCAGCCAGCAAAGGCAGCATAATATTAAAGAGCTGCTGACACCTCAGGGGAATCTCACTAAAAAATATTTTATTTAGGTGCATGTCTGTGAATTTTTCTGCTTCGCTCCCCTTCGCTCCCTACTACAGAGGACATCACCAGGAACGCAGGCTGGATGGAGTTGGTGGCTTTTAGTGGGGAGAGGACAGGGATGCAGAGCCGAGTGCATAGAGCATCCAGGAGCCATGTCCTGTGTCCGACTGCTGCCTCATGGCCGGCACACACCGGGCACTGGGAACAGTCTGATGCGGAGCTGCAAGGCCCCATGAGCTGCTCAGGGGGGGTGCACCAGGCAGGAGCAGAGGAATGGACACAGCGGGGGAGTCAGGAGAAGAGGACGGACAGACTCTGCTGGACCTGGGCAGGACAGAGGTCTGTTTATTAGCAAAACTACTCCTCATGGTTTTGCCTTCTGTTTGTTTCAGGAAGTCGTGATGAATGTGGATGCGAGCGTGCAGGGAGCTGGGATGGGTAATTAGCATGGAGACCTGGGATTGGGAGCTCCTGGGCTGTAACTGCACCCCGGGGAGGGAGCCGGTCCTGGGGGTACTGCGGGATCTCCTAGGCTGTGTGTGCTGGCTCTGCGCTGCCACGCCGTGGGACACAGGGCTACTGATTTCCCCTCTCCGTGGACCTAATTGTACCTGCCTCAGAGGCGTGTTGTATGAGTCTGAGTTAATTAACGCTCATAAAGCCACTCCACATCCTTGGAGAAGTGCAAAGTATCATAGCTGCTGTTGTGATTTCCTAGGCAATGTAATTAGTTTAATTTCAGAAAGTTCCCAGACAGCCAGCCCTTTCCCCAGCCACCGCGCGGTCCCTGTCTGCACGCTGTCATGTGCTCGCTCAGGGAGGCCAGCTCGCGCCGTCTACCAGGGAGGAGACAGCAGCACTCTGTGTCTGCTCTTTGTGACCACCTCCTCCCCCCTGCCCCGTCCCTGGTTCTTGAATCATCCCCAGTTGTCACCCTTTTGTCCCATTAAAGGCCTGATGTCATCGTGACCTGTGGCTCTGGTCACAGCAGCCACCAGTGATATCACGAACAGATGAAAAATACAAGTCATCCCATTAATCCTCAGCTGTTTACCTTGATGTGAGCTCTGGGCTTGCCAGTCCCTCTTCTCCAGCTGCAGAGGCGTCTGGATGTTACCCTCATACTACATCCCGAACTACTGGAAGCCCAGGTGAAGGATGTGAATCCAAACCAGCCTCTGCTCCAGTGACAATCTCCTTTGTCCTTGCTGCCTCTGACCAGTAGGTGTGTGGGACAAACTCCATCTCAGGCTAGCTCCAAGCAAGACCAGACTGCGGTAAGGCCAGCTGCACGCCTGCCTCAGCAGAAGTGCCGTCAGGCCAAGGAGCATTTAAACCAGTCTGGCAGGGAGAAAGAGAACAGGGTGTGCATTGCTGGGGAACCAAGCAGCTCCCCACGCTGCTTTGCAGCAGTCCAGCCCAGACACACGTGTTTGCAGGATGAGGCGGGTGGGGGGTGTGTATTTATATGGATATGGATATGTATGTACATGTATGTGCGTGTATGTATATATTTAATAGGTTAAGAACTTGAGGACCATCTGTCACAGCTTTTGGGGAAGGTAAAAGCCAATGGCATCCTGGGGTGCTGTCGCGTGAAACGGGGCCAAGCGGTTTTGGCAGAAGATAAACCCCCTTGCGTTCTAACACTCCTCACCGAGGTGGGAGGCTAGGTGCGGCTAGGTTTAAATTCTGAGTGATGCCCAATTCAGCACTATCAGTCCAATTGCGTTTAATGTGTATTAAACTATTACGATTTGGATACACTAATAGTGGACTGCACCTTCAGTCTAGTCGTACTCCTGAACTAGCACGGCCTCTCTCAAGTTTTGGTCGCGTTCAGTGAGAAAGCGAAACGGCTAGCTACTTAAACAGTGCAGTTTATTTAAACAACAGATATACAGGTTCTTTTGGATTGCCGGTGATAAATACACTGTCTGCAAAGCACGTGCAAATAAAGATATTGCTAAGTATACAAACGCGCGACAAAATTATAAACGATACAGCCTGGCTATAAATGTAGGGTAGAGATTCTCTAGAGAAATTTCTAAGTCCCCGAGAAAGCACTCGGTGTAATCGAAGTCTTACCCAAAGGCGTCCCTATGGGGGGGAAGAGAGGCTCAGCCCGTCGACTGATCCCGGAAATCAGCGGTGGAATTCTTCGCGATGGTGTCTTCCCTGACATCCCCTCTCTCTTGGGCTATTTTTATATTATTTTTTTATCTTCAAAGTGGAGTTTGAGTGACTTTAGTCATACGTACTTTTATTATGATTAATGTATTCAAGGAGGAGTGTTCACACCTCGGGGGCGGATAGCCTCCGGGATGGAGGTGTGTTTTGGTACATTGTGGTGAGCAAAGTTCGCACAAAAGGACAGCATTTCATCAACATTCGACGAAATGTTGGCTCGGGTAGCGTGTAGGCCGCTTATCAGTTCTGTAGTACCATCTCATCCCCATATCTGCTATTCGTCACAAGGGAAGGCCACGGAACAAGCGTGTTCCGTTCCATCCCTCGTGTAGTTTCGCAAACAACCTTGTACAGGGAATCACAGATGTTGCATTCTTCGTGTGCTAGCTGCGGCTGTATTCTACCTCAGAAGCCTCTCGATTTTATGACTTTCCTTAATGTGTGAACAATGCTGTATTTTTGTATTCTTGGCCAATTTAGTAATTATTCCACAGGTGCATCAAGAAGTGTGGCCAGCAGGTCGAGGGAGGTCATCCTCCCCCTCTACTCTGCCCTGGTGAGGCCACACCTGGAGTGCTGTGTCCAGTTCTGGGCTCCCCGGTTCAAGAAAGACAGGGAACTGCTGGAGAGGGTGCAGCAAAGGGCTACCAAAACGACCAGGGGACTGGAACACCTCTCTTAGGAAGAAAGACTGAGGGATTTGGGTCTTTTTAGTCTGGAAAAAAGATGACTGAGGGGGCACCTCACCAATGCTTATAAATACTTAAAGGGTGGGTGTCAGGGGGATGGGGCCAGGCTCTTTTCAGTGGTGCCCGGGGACAGGACAAGAGGTAACAGGCACAAACTTGAGCGTAGGAAGTTCCATCTCAACATGCGGAGGAACTTCTTTACCCTGAGGGTGGCAGAGCCCTGGCACAGGCTGCCCAGGGAGGTGGTGGAGTCTCCGTCTCTGGAGACATTCCAAACCCGCCTGGATGTGTTCCCGTGCCACCTGCTCTGGGTGACCCTGCTCTGGCAGGGGCTGGACTAGATGATCTCCAGAGGTCCCTTCCAACCCCGGCCATTCTGCGATTCTGTGATTCTGGCGTATGCTGAGGCCGTAGGTAATAAATCACCTCAATGGTTCACTTCCACAGGCTGTGGTTGTGCTCTGACACCCCTTTAGCTGCCTCTTGTGCAGCTGGGGCAACCTCTGGGACTTGCAGCCATCCCCGGGAGCAGCTGGGGCCAGGTCCGGGGATGGCAGTGGGGCCACGGGGAGAGGCAGTGTCCCCCGTCCCTGCGCAGCACCACGGGGCCACCCCAGCCCCTGAGGGAAGGCAGGGCTCATGCCCTTCCAGTTCAGCCTGAAATAATTAGATTGCTTGCTTCTCTCCAGGCTGCCAGGGGAAGAATGCCTGGCCTTTCCCTTTGTGCCCCATCTCTTCACAAATCCATCCTTTGTTACCGGCTCTTTTTTCCTCCCAAGACATGAAAACTGAGGCCTGTCGTCTCTCCCTCTACCTTTGCAACAGATGAAGATGTCAGGCGGCTTGACTAGCTGTTTAAGAGATCTGCCATTACCTTTTACCTCCTCCAATTCCTGAAATCATTTCATGGGGATCCAATTTTCTCTTTCATATTCACTCCTGCAAACAGATTTGAAAAACTCTTTGTTAGTTGAAATAGTCTCTGCAATGTGCTGCTGTATTTCTTTTTGCTATTCTAATTAGCCTTTTAACTCAGTGCTGCTTGTATTTATAGATGGCTAATCCTCCCTCTTCAGTCCTCCTCCTCCTCCATAGCAGAACATTTCCACTGTTTAAAAGCCGTTTGCTCTTTCCTGTTTTCTGTTTCCCAGTTCCTTTGCTATTGCTGTTTAAACACTCCAGCTCTTGACTGAGCTTCCTGATCAGACGCAGGGTCTCCTTTGCTGCGGCACCTTTCCCGGAGCGAGATTCAGCTCCAGGCTGGCACACGCCTTTGAGCAGCTGCCTCGCTTCTCTCCTTCAAGATTATTTCAAGACCGCCTGTTTTAGCTGTTCAGCTCCTACCATCCGCTCCTGCAAAAATGGGCAACCCAGGGTGGGCATGAAGGCAGCTCCGATTCACTTGCACCTTTCTAGCTGTGCTAATGCGGGCAGGAGCCTCTCGCATGTGTTTGGTAGCCGCGGTCTCACGTCCTGGTGTTCCCCATGGCTGCACAAGCTGCAACCATCCAGAGCAACATCTTGTTCTGAACGTCTCGGATTCCTCCGCTCAGAGCAGCTTCTGCATCTGTGCAAAGGAAGCAATGTAACCAGATTTGTGTCCCCATCCATCATCCTAATTAATCACCATCGTTTAAAATACATTTTTACTTTTGGATGCTTTTATGTACTTAGGAGCCCGGACGAACTGGTTTGCTGTAGTTTTTCACTAAGCCCTTCAGCTTAGCGCTGGTGAGCGTGCTGCGGTTTCCCCAGGGTGGGGAGGGTGTAAGCATGCACTTATCCCCGCCAAAGCCAGTGTGAGAGTACCCCGTAAGAACCCTTTTTGCTGCGCGCCTCTAACCCTTGACTTAGGAACAATTCCCCGGCTAATGCTTTAGCTCTGCATTTACGCAGCTTAAGATAACTCGGAGCTCTTCTGGAGCAATGCCAAATTCTAGCATAAAATATCAAAATGTCTTGTACGGTGCAAAGCTTTATCTGTAGGCTGGAGATGTAGGGTTTCCCTTTATGTGGCCCTCCTGCCAGAGCTTTTCATAGCATGGTTTCAAAGAGCAAATATGCAGGAGATCTGCTGGCTTAGCGCAATTCCTAAATGCAGATAAGGCTTACAGCCCTCGCGCCAGGTAGGAAGATTCCAGTGACAGTTAAATGTGCTCGATTGTGCAAATCTCTGGCTGTGGCAAGGAGAGATGGGGAGCACAGACAGATGGTCTGGCACAGAAAGCGCGCTGGGAGCCTGCTAAAGCACACTTTCTAAAAGGCGTCCTGATTGCCTTGTGGCAGAGCCCTCTGAAGTCATGACGGTGAGCGTAACAGGAGTCCTGACTCCCACTCACACCAAGGGCTGGCTCCTACCTTCATAGGTCATGGTTTTCACGAGTCCCTCAGCACGTCGTCTTCCTCTGGGGTGAACTCAAAGACTCTCAAGGTATGGTAACCACACAAGTATGAATAACTTACACTGCTGAGCTGAAGAGCATCCCCTGTGTAGAGACTTATGCCCTCGGTGGCCGGGAGCAGTGGGCACCATGCAGCATCAGGCGCGACAGGGCGATTGGAGGGTGTGGGATGGGGATTTCTGCACCTAAAGCCTACACATGAAGTTGTCGGTATCGGTCATCAGGAGAAAGTGCTCCTCCACATCGGAGATCTGGAGCAACGATCCCATCTCAGCATGCCAGGCTCCAGCGGGGAGAGAAGATGACGGGAAAGAAGAAGGGCAGGGAAGAGGAGGATGTTTAAATACAAGGCAATGCCGAGTGCAGGGTGAGGAGGTTGTACTTGGCAGGGACTCTGATGAGAAGTAGGGGAAACCAGGACTTTCTTCCTAATACCACATTTTTAAATGTGCATATCTGTTGCTAGTGAGTTATTTGCTTCACATAAAATATTAGTCCTTGTCAAGATATAGCTTTCTTGTGCATCAACTGCATATTTTGATGCCTTGTTTCTTAATTCAATCTCTCTGCTCCCAAAAATTCATCTCCATTTTATCATTTGCTCAGTCCTCTTCGTGTTTGCATGGCATTTATGAGATAGCCACGGCATTAATCCTCTGCCTTGGGAATGTCACGAAACCCCAGCTGAGGAGAGGGGCTCAAAGAGTCACCAGTCACGGCCTCCCCGCTGGCATCAGGATCTAATACCGGTAGATGCAGCACGGAGAAGCAGATGTGGGTGGGTGGCAGCTTCCCAGTGACCCTCAGGTTTCTTCTGAGGGGCTCAAACATGGGCTCTGGCCGGAGGCACAGAGACCAGCTCTGGTGCACAGTGACCCACCGCTTGCTTCTCAGCAGCCACGAGCGGCGGACAAAGCACCAAAAGAGTCAGCCTGAATGAGGACGGAAAGCGTAGGCTGTGCCGGCATCTCTCTTGCTGCTACACAGCTGCTGTTTCAAGGAAACCTTGGCAGACACCAGTAACGGCCCTGAGTTTCACAGATGTTTACTAAGAAGTTAAGTGTTTTCCAAAGGATGGTGCTGCAGGAGTCACACTGTGAGTGGTCTGGGGAGCCCACCCTGCCCGGTGCCCACACGTCCTGCAGACACAGCCCCCGTGCTAGGCACCTCTGTAGCTCGTGCTCCTAACAGTCTCCAATGACTTTGCAATGACTCTTCAATAATTCTCCACTCCCAGAGGGAAGAAGGATCCAGAGATCTCAGGGAAGGTTTCAGGATGAAAAATAACTTTATTCCATTTAATACTGGGTCATAAATTTAGGAAAAAATAAAGAAAATAAAAAAATAAAGAAAAATATAAAGCAAGGAAACCCACTAAGAGCATATTTAGGTACTAGGATTAGCCTTGTCTGCCTCAGTGTTTCAGCTATCATGGGAGTCTATGACTTCACCTCTCCGGTGTGGATGTGATGCCCCAACCTCCCTTGTCCACCATCAGATCTAGCATCTCAGCACCTTGTGTCTGTCCTTGGGGTATCACATGGACCTGGAGGAGATGGGATAAACCTTCCCTGCCTCTCTTCTCTGGGCTCTGGCTGCTTCCAGCCCTTCCCCACCCTCCTCAGATTTACCTTTTGATCCTTCCCCCAAATTGGCATTCCCTCAGCTGCTGTTCCCTGCTCACAAACTCCTTAAGACCTTGCAGTAAAACTTTACACATCATTTATCACGAGATGTATTAACGGTACAAACAATCTCTTAGCTTCCTTTTATCTCAGCATGCCCACCATGTGGTCTACTCATGACTATTAGCAGCACAGATGACAGACTAGGCAGCGAGAGGATGTGTTCTAATTTGCTTTCTTCACCCCGTTATATTGGGGGGGGGGTGTTTCTACCACCAGGCTAACCTGAGAATAGACTGGGAAGACATTTATAGTGTGCAAGGGGTTAAAGTTTTGTGTGTCATTATGCACAGACCAAGAAGATTTCTGTCCGTTTCCCAGTCCAGTCTGTATTTTTTAAGCATCATAAATCTGTCTCCTTGCTGCTAAAGCCAGCAAGAAATCACGCCTCACTGTGTCAGTCTCCAGTCAGTCTCTTGTCCTGATTTAAGCAAAACCATGCAACTGGTTGCTACTGTACGCGAATGCAAAAGTAAATGCCTCATCTGCTATGCTGCTGGTGGTTCTGCAATCATTAATCTAATGAAAGCGATAATAACTCTTGGGGATGTGGTTCTGGGTGAAATCTCAACTCAACCAGAGACATGCTGTGCAGCCCGTACATTCAGGGAGTGATTTGTCATCTGCAGGATGGAGGCACCTGTAATGAGCAAGACGGCTCCTGGAAAAAACAGATGCTGCTTCTTGGGGGGAGTAAACTGGGAAACATTTGCTGAAGGAGCTGTGCATGCAGCACTGAACCTACAGAACCTGGGTGGTCCTCGGGACAGGGATGGTCAAGCAGGACATTCACAAGAGAACCTAAAAAACCTCAAGTCTCACTGTCAAAGCTGACCGGGCACCCCAGAGCCCAGCACTGAGCCCAGGCCCTGTGTGTCAGCACCCTTTCCCAGCAGTGTGAGATGTCCGTACTTCTGGTAGTTTCACCACCAGAGGCCAAAGGAAAGTGCTCATTTTCATTATTGCTCCCAATGAAGAATTGAGAAAGAGCAGCCAGTGGAGAGACAGGAGGTTTCTGTTGTCAGGGAAGGGGTTTTCGTTATTTTGTTCACATGGAAAGGTCTGCTTGGTGCCTGGGGATAACGCACGCAGATGCCCATGGTGGCATCTTCCCGCTGCTCAACCAGAGATGTACTTACACACCAGGGGTACCTGAGAGTGATGGAGGCCAGCAATGGCCCAAGCTGCCAAGGTGTAAACCCAAGGACACCCAGCCATAGCCAGGAGACTGTGCTCTGTTAAACATTACACCATTTTGTCTTCTTTATGGCTGGAGGCTTTTACAAGAACATGCAGTTTTTGTCTGCACTCCAGCAAGAGGAAGAAGGATGCTTATAATCCGGTGCTGGAGAAATTGGCTGAGGATCAGAGATCTGTGCCAGCCCCCTTTGCTCTCCCAGAATCTGCAGCAGAGATGCCTGTGAGCATTTCTTAACCGTTCTTTTTGCTACAAAAAAGCTGCTAACTCAAAACCTAAACAGTTTGCAAACTAAAGTTGATTTTGATGAACCTTCAGATTTTAAAGTGCGTGGGGGAAAAGTTCCATTGTTGACAGAATACCTTCTTCCAGCTGCTCCAGTGAACAGGTTTGAAAATGAGTCAGAATTTGAAGGCTTAATTAATTCAGACCTAGTATTGGAAATAAAAAACAACAAACCAACAACAACAAAATTAATAGGGCTGAAATCTGAGAAGGCTGCCTTTCTATAGACCCCAAATAACTCAGAGAGATCATAACATTTTCCAAGACGTCAGTCCTTCATCCATATGGGAAGAGCTTTTCATGTTTCAAAATCTCTTCAGGAGCAGAGAACCATTTCTGGCTGGTCTGTAACCAGGATTTACTTCCAGACAGTCCCTGAGAAGCGTCTGTACGAACCGGCCAGGCTCTGAGATAGAGAGAGCAGGAGCTGATTTCAAGCCACGCAACCCTTTGTATCTGGAGGTCCCATGCTCCCCAGCACATGCCCAGCCAAGAGCATTGCCCATGGAGACCTTCCTGGATGGCAGCCACCCTTTTGGAGACCACCCTGTACATACAGGAATTCAGGGTCCCTCGCTTTGTGCTTGTCCTTCCTTCTCCGCTCAGGCTTGTGAAGGGGGCAAGGGATGGGTTCCAGTTTCTGGGAGCTCCCTCCGAAACCTGCCTGGCTGCTGCTGCCCCATTTCAGCTGTTGCCTCTCCAGAGAAGCCTCCTGGGATGATGCTGGTTATCCTGCAGGTTTTATGCACTTCCGAGGGGGCAGAGGGAGGAAAGTTTATGGTTGCATTTATGAGGAGCATGAGATTATCTGCATACGCTGAAAAAATCACAGAGGCTATATAAAGAAGGGAAAGTACCATCCTTTGGCAGACGGAGTGACTTGGTATTAGCCTGCAATCAAAGAGGATCTTAAATTATTGTTGTCTTTTTTTGTATTGCTGTACAGTAGTTTAAAGATAAAAGCCATCTGGGAAGAGTTCAGATAAGTTGTGGGGGGAGCCAGACAAGCTTAGATGCTCTGACTGCAACGTGCTGAAATGAACCTGCTGCCTGTAAGTGTTTCTGCTTCGTCTCCCTGGGTTCAGGCTGGTAAAGCTGAGATACCCCGGGGCAGGGTAGGGCAAATCCTACCCAGGTGCTTCAGCCTCTTCCCCCGTGGCGTGTCCCCTGTCCCAGCACCTGCCTCTGCAAAGCAGCATTGCCTCTGCAAATCTGCTGACTGTAGCAAGCTATGGGAAACACCTGCTCATTAAGCAGCGCTGGCTATAAATTCACTTTCTTTGCTTAGTGTGTACTATCATTGCACCTTCCCCAAAATAGGAGCTGCAAGCCCTGATCAGAGGACAGCCAGCTCATCTCCATCTCCCTCTTGCCTGGGACATCTCTGTCACTGGCACAGACCAGATGAGGTGTTTGCTCGCAGTCTCCCAGAGCTGAGGTGTGTGATTGAGTGTGTGGTGAGCCCCTTCGGGTTGCCCCCAGGCCCAGAGAGGTGGCCGAGATCCTCCATTGTGAAAGCAGAGGAAGGGGAGGCTGGGGGACTCCCTCCCAAGCGATCACAGGGGTACAGTTGGAGGCTTTGCCTGGCCCAAAGCTGTCTGCAGTAAAGCTAATGGAGTGAAAAGCTTTCAAATCAGCTGGCCCCTGCCTGGTTCTGTGATTTAAACATGGGTTTATTAGAAATAATTAGTTTAGCCTGTAGCAGAACAGCACAGGGAGAGCAGCACGGCTGTTTGTGCAGGAGCTGGCATGTGATGGGAAGGGGAGCTGGCAGCACTGCGAGCGGAGGAGCCCAGGAGTGCAGGTCTCACCGGCAGCCCTGTACCCCTGGACTCCTGCACCTCTGCTCCCTGTCCCCCTGCCACTGCCCGGCCAGCCCCGCAGGGCCCGCGGCTCCGTCCCATGGGGATGGTCCAGGAGCATCGCTCCGGCCGTGCCTCCAGTGGGTGCTGGGTGTGTGTGCGGCATGCATGGCTATGGGTGGTCCCACGAGGGGCAGTGGGCTCTGCAGACTGGCCGCGATGGGGCAGCGCGGTGCCCAGTGCATTCCCTTCTCCATGGACACAAGCAGGGAAGGGGTCGGGCAGCGCAGGTGGCCCCGGTGCCCACAGATTTGTTGCCTGAAGAGGGAAATGGCATTTTGGACCTTTCCTGGGAGGAGGAGGCTTCTGGCAGTCACTTCCCAGGCAGTTTTACACCAGTCCAGTGGAGCATTAACAGATGTGCTTGGCCTCACGAATGCCAGAACAGTTTCACTCTGCAGCGCCAGGCGCGATCGCTGCCTGTAGCGAGGGGTGAGCAGTGAAACAACCGGGACGCCGTTAAGAGCAGCCGCTCTCCTGGCGCAGCGGAAAGGCAGCCGATGAAACACCAAAGGCTTCTCTGCCGGGGGGCAAACGCCAGATGAAATCTGTGATTCTTGCAGAGCCCTGGCAGCGCTTCATGGCCAGGGTGACGGGGGCACTAGGAGCACTAATTGTGCAGAGCACTCATTAAATCTGGTGACCTAGAGCACTCTTCTTTCGAGACCTTTCCAAGAGGGAAAACCATCCGGGACCAGCCCTGGGGCGAGGCGCTGGGTTGATGGTGGCCGTGGTCCGCACAGGGCTGTAGCACTGCCCTGCGGGACTGAGGGCTGGTAATCAGTCCTCCTGGCAAGCTGGCAAGCTGCAAGGCATTACTGTAATCTAGTCTGCCGGAGATAAAAGCGCGAACAAGCTTTGCAGAGTCAGACAAGGATAAGCACTGACTAAGTCTGGAATGTTTTTTCAAATGATAATGGCTCTCCTTAATAAAATGCTAAATACAACACTCCGGCAAGGCTGAAAGCTGCAAACAGCAAAGGATGCATGGCCATCCCAGCCTGGGAGCGTTGCCCAGGTGGGCCAGCCACGGGCTGGCTAATTGCAGTGGCTTGTAGCTGGTCGCAGCATTGATCCGGCAACCTGGAGGCTTGCTCCAGCTCTGCCTCAGCCTGCACATACCCTGGCACCCGTTGCCTCCAGCACCTCACCAGGAGCCCGCTCCTACCCTCCCTCCGGCAGGGAGCCAGCCCTGGCGGGCACGGTGCCTGTGAAAAGTCCAAGTGCCCCCCTCTGCCGGTAGTGCAAGGACTGATCCCCGTGCCAGCTGCCAGACGTCAAGTGCCATGAGGGACGTTAGACCTTCACTGGCCTTGCTGGGACTAATTCACCGCCTTGGGACTAGCGGTGCTGGAGCACAAGCTGAAATCAGGCAGGACAGGCACAGGGTGAGTGAGTCTTTGAGCAACTATATTACTGATTCCCCCACGGCTTCAAAATCTGTCTTTGTGTGGTGCTGCTTTTTGAATTGCCTGCGTTCACACAGCAGCTTGAGGGGAGTGATAAGACTCATGAATATGGAAATTCTTCTCAGAGGGTGGGAGGGGGTTCGCTGGGACCTGGGGTGTTTTCCTGAAACACTCATGCTCACGTCCTGGCTTTCTTCCAGTGCCACATGCCGAAGCGATGGGCAGCTTGGGTTCAAAACAGACCCCAGGGCAAGCGCCAACGCAGGCAGCGCCCAGCCCTCCCCGGGTCTGGGGAGCCAGGGCAGCGCTGGAGCAGGGACCGGGGGGCAGCTGGTCCCCGAGGACCAGCTGGGCTGGTTCCTTCTCAAGAGGAGAAGAGCAGGGGCCCAAGGAAGCACCTAGGGGAGCTCTGTGAGGGTGACAAGGCGTTGCCCGCGCAAAGGGCACCCGGTTTTCCATCAGTCACCATGGGACTGCACCGTGCGGGCTGCGGAAGCAGGCACATTTCGTTCAGCATGCGTCGTCCCCGCCAGCAAGCACAGCCCAGCATCACGCTGTTTGCCCAACGCAAATGAAGTGGTTTTCCAATTTCTTGGCATTGAACACTCCTCTCCCTGCTAATCTGCCTGCCAGATTGAAGCTAAACTTCCCCTTGCTCCTCACAGGCATCTGCGTGCCCACAACCTGCCCGGGCAGCCGGCAGCAGCCAGAGCCTGCGGATCATTGCAGGCGTGCGGGAGCCCCAGAGCGGTTGGGGCTCAGTGTCCCCCCAACTATAGTCCCGTGCCAGCAGGACTTGGTGTGCCCTGGGAACCCCCACCGCTGCTGGCCTGGCTTAGTGCTGCCCAGGTCCCTTAAAGGCACCCAGGATCAGTGCCAAGAGCCCCCAGTGCCGTGGGGCTCAGTGTCCCAGTCACACCAGCCCTCCAGTGCCGGGGTGCCCCCCCAGCCTCGAGCTACAGGGGACAGTGACCACCAGCCAGCACTGGGCTCAGCACGGGTGCTCGTTGCACTGGGAGGTGCTCCTGGATGCCGCTCCAGGCTGCTCTGCATACATCCACTGGCTATTGATCGCTCTAAAAATCTTTAAAGATTAACTTCTGGGAACAAATATAACATCTTTATGGAGCGCCAGGAACAAACTGCTTTAGCATTCGGGTGGCTGCTCTGTTGCACGGAGACATCTGTTTGCAACAGGACGCACGGAGCAAATGATCTGTCAGTGTTGGAGGGGACGCGTCCTACAAGCGTCTGCCTCCCCTCTGATGGCAGGTAAAGGTAACCTTGCCATCCATTGCAGCTGCACAAGGTGCACTCCCAGACTGTGTTGGCGGCACTTGCTACTACCCCGAGCTCCTGGCATGTGCTGTAAAATCAGCTGGTGTCTTCTCTGCTTTCGACCTCCAGCATCACAACAGGTAGGGCACAGCCTTTGGAAGGCATTGAGGGAGCAGTGGGCAGCAGCTGAATGTGTCCCATCCCTTTGGATTCATTTCTTTGCCACAGATATAGAGAGCTTTTTTTCTGGTTTCCATGATTGCACCTGGAAACAGGGGGCTTCTGCCTACAGGCACCATGGTGCAGGACGCTGGAGTCTCCACGGTTAAAGGAAGGCTGGGAGGAGCACTGGGCATGTTTTGTCATCTTGAAAAATGCCGGCTTTGCACAGCATGGTCAGAGCTGTGTGGGTGACACGAGGTGGGATACCACGACCAGTGGGTTTCAACCTCAGTCGAGATCTGTGAGTTCATCATTTCTACAGGGCTCTCCTGGGAGGAGGTCAGCGTAGGCACAGCAGCACTCTTGCACTCACTACGGTGTGCCCAAATTTTGGGGAAAGCTGCTGTAAAAATAGAATTTATGGCTTGGGATAATTTCGTTCCTTCACCTTGCAGTTTTTGCTCTTTCAAAGGCTGGCTGGAGCCCAGCATTCGTGCTCGCAGCTGCCGTGCAGGAGCGGGTCTCTGCTGCGAAGCTGCAGGATGCTCCGGGTAGCTGTCAAGCAGACGCGCCGTTTCACAGAGTCACAGAACGGTGGGGTTGGAAGGGACCTCCAGAGACCATCTAGTCCAACCCCCCCGCTGTCTGCCTGGAACCAGTCCTGTCCCACCCCCCTTTCTGTGAGCCTCCGCTCCCAGGCAAGGCTGCAGCTGTAATTCCTCCATAGAACTGCATTTACCCCTGTTTCTGCCCCAAAACAGTAACGTATGTGGAAAGAGCAATCCAAACGGAAATTGGTTTTATTCCGTGGGATTGGCAATTCCTAGGACCCAGTGCAGCTGGTTCCAGTGCTCTCCCCGGCAGCTCCCTGTGCTGCAGTCTGCCAGCGGTGCTCACTGCACCCGGGCGAGGGGGCTGCAGTGGGTACAAGCCCTAGAGCTCAGCTACAGGCAGCATTTGCCATGCCCAGCCTGCGAGCGGCCCGTCCACCAGAAACCAGCCCTGGCAGAACCTCTCTCCTCTCGGGTTCGGCAAACAGCCGCCAACACGCTCGGGGCTGCTCCTGCCCGCCTGGGTAGTATGCGGGTTGATGGGAGGTGCACAGGGACTGCGTGCACAAAGAAATAACCTGCTGCGAAGAAATAACCTGCTGCAAAGAAATAACCTGCTGCGGAGCCCAGCCCGTGGCAGGGCAGCAGAATGAGCATGGAGAGAGCTGGGTAGCAAGTGCTCGGGTCCCTCAGCCCTCACCCAGGGGGAGACGTCGGTGAGCGCATTGCTGCCTTGCCAGGCAAGCCGTGAATGAATGCGCCTTTACCCAGAGCAGTGAATCATCATTAGAAACCACGCAGTGATTGATAGGAGGAAAAGCAAGTCATATATTGGGTCATCCTGTCCATCTCACGAGCCAGCATTCGTGCATTCCCTCTGGGATGTTTGCCAGGGATCTCTGACCTGTATCATGCTGTGGAGTTTCCCCCTTTCCCTGGGATGGCAATTCTCTGATTAACATGGTTTGCTGCCAGAAAACTTTCTCCGATATTCAGTCTGTGTTTTCCTTATGTTAATTTCTTGCCATTACAGCACCCTGATTAATTACTCTGTTTATGCCTCTAGAATATTTGCAGGCTGTTGCCATTGATGCAGGAACACTTTATAGACGAGAAATGTCTGTAGATCTGTAATTGCTTAATGAAGTGCTGATAGACAGGAATCAAGAATATTCACTGTTATCCTGGGGTTTGTAGGACCAATTAATGTCTTTGTGGGCTGTAAAAATATCAGCTGTGCCCCAGTTTATGATTGCCTCGTAGCCCGACTGGGCTAGCTCAAGCCTTCTGCTCACCCTTGTAGTCTCTTTTGTGGCTGGTTGACTTTGCTGCCGTTGCTTGGGCAAAGGGATGCCTGTAAGGACTCATGCCACAGACTCCTTGTCCGAGGGAACACTGCTTCAAAAATGCAATCCAAAAATGGGACAGGGCTTCTGTATGGCTTTACTGGCTTGTAAATTAGGGTAAAAAATCACTGGGAAGGTGCCTAGCAGTGAGTGCATAGGGGTCCAGGCTCCTTGGCCCGACTACCCAAGTGTGGATGCATTTTGCACTTCCTACCTGTCAGATGAACCTGTCAGTTATGTCTCTGTTTCCCCAGCTCTGCCTGTTGTTTTTGCTCCCTGGCACTCGGCCGTACCTCCTCCGCAGACACGTAACGCTGTGCATCCCCAAGCAGGGGCTGAAATCCAGCCCGCTGTGCTTTTCCCAGATTGTCCCTTTTTTAACTTGCGGCATGGCTGAAACCAAGCTCCCCGCACGCCCCTGGGCAGCAGACGTGCCATGCTGGCACCCGGCTGCCGTGAGATCCGTGTCGCTTCGTGCTTCTGCCTGGGCATCTCCTGGGCAGGGGGAGCTCACAGGGGCAGCCGCCGGCTCGGCTGATACTTCCACAGACTCAAAATAAAACGATGCTCCGAAAGGTCTTCTGACACCCCTGCAAGGCCCCCCTGCCTTCTCAAGTGAGAAGAAAAGGATCCGTTAATGTTTAGCTTCATTTCTCTTTCTCAAAGAAAAGAAAGCTTTTGTCAAGCATCAAAGCCAGGATTTAGGACACAAAGCAAACTGCTTTTCTGTGGGCTTCTGAGGAACCAGAGGAAGAAAAACAGTTGTTTGAAATTACCAACTAAACTGGTAAATCTGAAACCCGCGGTTTGTGTTTAGCCGAACAGAAGAGGCTCAAGAAATTACCTGTCTGCTCTAAGCCTCTCTGAAGTCTGGAGCTCCATCCAGGTCTGAAATCCGGGGGCACTGAGGACACAGACTCTGCACCGAGCGGGATGTTGGAGACAAGGGCCGGGGTGAGTCCACAGCTGGAGCCCGACCCAGCTGTGCCGCAGAGCAGCCCTGCGCTTTGCAAGGGCTGGTGGCAGACGGCCTCGGAAAGCCCCAGAAAGCCCACAACAGGGTGAAGCAACTGCAAGGAAAACATACAATAAACGTGTGGCCTGAAGTCCGGATGTGCAGTTTATTTTAAAACCTAATAACTCCAGATAATTGATAGTGGAGTGCAGTATTTTCAACGCCTTGGATTACGAGCGTCTGTCGCTCACAAGAAGCTGTAACCTTGAGCTATGAGACATTATTGGCAGTATTTAACACAAATCTGTTTTCCATCATTGTCAAATCCCACTTCAATATGCACCACAGGAAGAAAGCCGAATACTAAATTGATTTCTTTAATGGGAAGTGTTCTTCAGGAGATACCAACCTGTGTGGAGATGCATTAATAGGATTACAATGGAACCTTTTTATTTTGCCTTATTTTTTATGGAGATTTTTTATGGAGATTTCCCATCCTGACACGCCTGCGATACGCTGCTTGGCCGCAGATGTTGCAAGGCAGGCCGCCATGAGGAGAACGTCTTCCTCTGGAGACGGAGCTCATGAACTCGGGGCTGTTTCTGCGGTGAGTCTGCCAAGCCATCGCTGCAGGGAACAGCCTGGGAAACAGCGGCGTTTGCCAAAAGAAAAGCTCATCAGCCACTGCCGACCAGGATAATGTGCTGCATCCCACTGGGACCTGGGAGCACCCAGTGTATCCCTCCCACTCCTCACCCAGAGCCTGTTTAGCCGCAGGCTGCGGGACGGCGGCCCTTGGGGAAGGTGTGGAGAAGCATTAGTAGAAAAGCAGGAGAGAACGGAGGCCGGGCACAGAGCAGAGCCAGGCATGGGAGCAAGATGCTCTGCACAGTGTCCAGGCCTGACCCAGACCTGCCGTGAGCCCTCCCCTCGCCAGCAGACGGGGGGGTTCGTGCTACTGCCATTGGAGCAGAGCGGGGAGTCACGCTGCAGTTCTGGTTTTCACGCTTTTCCCGGTATTTGCAGGTGCTGAAAGCCTGACCTGCCGGGGAAGAGCGCAGTCGGGGTGTGCTGGTGCTGTGCCCGGGGCAGGCGGTGGCCGGGGGACACCAAAATCACCCGCCATCGCCCCCGCAGGCTGGCCGTTAAGTGCGGGGATCATTTGTGCCAGGCAGGGAGGAGGAATGTTTGCCTTCTCCAGGAGTGCTGTAAGTGATAAAGTAATTACCTTCTTCAGCGTAAGCTAATTGACAGAGAGCTAATTGACTTCTGAAAAGTTGCTATTTCCCATCCCTGGGCAGGGTGAAAACCCCTGGAGCTCCTCTCAGCACCTCCTGCTGACGTGGCCCGAGCTTCCCCGGGAGCACGGGGCACATCTCAGGCTTGGCTACGAGTCCCGAGACAGGGCGGCTGCAGCCCCCCAGCTGCATCGGGGGCGGGGGCGGGGGTCCGGCAGGCGGGGTGAGGAGCCAAGGAGCTACACCCACGCTAAAGGGCTCGTGGCCGTGCTCCAAGCCTTGGAACAGGGGTTTCACGTGGCAATTGCTGACTCAGGCTGCGTTCAGTTTTGGGCCGCTCACTACAAGAAAGGCATTGAGGTGCTGGAGCATGTCCAGAGATGGGGAATGAAGCTGGTGAGGGGTCTGGAGCAGGAGTCTTGTGTGGAGCGGCTGAGGGAGCTGGGGTTGTTCAGCCTGGAGAAAAGGGTGTTGAGGGGAGACCTTCTCACTCTCTACAACTACCTGAAAGGAGGGTGTAGAGTGGTGGGGGTCGGTCTCTTTTCCCAAGTAACGATAGGACTTGGGACTCCTATCGCCTCCCAAGGCGATAGGACAAGAGGAAACAGCCTCAAATTGCACCAGGGGAGGTTTAGCCTGGATATTAGGAAAAATTTCTTCACTGAAAGGGTTGTCAAGCATTGGAACAGGCTGCCCAGGGAAGTGGTTGAATCGCCATCCCTGGAAGTATTTAAAAGATATGTCGATCTGGTGCTGAGGGACATGGTTTAGTGGTAACTTGGCAGTGCTGGGTTAACGGTTGGACCTGATGATCTTAAAGGTCTCTTCCAACCAAAGCGATTCTATGATTCAGCACACAAATGGTGCCACATTGAAATGTCTATGTCGGAGTCGTGGGCTACTGTAAAGTGGTTTACAAGTCTGGCTGGCAAAGCTGAATCTTTTCTTGTGATATGCCGAGGATTTATGTCTGTAAATAGAGAAGAGACGTGTAGGAGGCGTAACTGGTAACTGGGCTGTGAAGGGCAGATCCTTCGCAGGCTGAAGGTTTGCTCCTCGCAGCGGCTGTACGTCCACCACAAGTCGTTGCTGCCCAGATGAGGATCAAAGTGTGGAGCTGAGGCTGTGGAGCTTCCCGGCAGCTGCGCTGAAGGACAGTGTCGAGGCAGGGAAGAGACACCAGCTGCTGGTCTGCTCTCAGCCCCACGGAGGCCAGGAGCAGCTGAGCCCAGGGACCCCCAGCTCCAGCACAGACCCAGGCCAGCAGGTCATCTGCTCTCTAGAAAACCATCAGAGCCAGCTGGATTAATCAGGTGCTTAAAAGCAAGCTGGAAAAGCAGTGGTGAAAGCAGAGGAAGGCTGCTGCTCTGCACCCACCAGGCCGGTGGCAAGGGAAGGAAGCGGGGTGCAGGAGAGGCTCCTGCCAGAGCTGGATACATTCCTTCGGAGACACTCTCACTACGTGCATCTTCTACCAGCCGCCACTGTTGGACTGTTTGCTCTCTCATCAGAGACAGAGACGTACAGACACATGCAAACACACACAGGAATGCTTTCCCCTACCGTAAAATGAGGATTTTAAACCTTCAGCCCAGTATTGAAACTGTTTACTGCTCCTTTGTGGTGACATGTCTCCTCGTGCGTATCTCTTGGACCCTGACAGCCTGTTTGGCATCCCCAGTCCCCACAGCCATCCTAGGATCCAGGCTCAGCTCCTCAGACCTTGCCTAGCATGCACCATTTCCCAGCCGCAAGATTACAGTTTAACCCCTCAGGAGATGAGATGGAGATAGCAAGCGGAGACGCTGTCAGCAGAAGAGCACACTGAGCACAGCACTTCTGATCACACCACTAGCAAACAAACAAGAATTTGTAGATTTAAAGCAAAACATTGCATGTTCCCAAAGGCGGTATGGTACGCTCTCAAGCTAATCCAGAGGAAGGCATTGAATTCAGAGACACGTTGTCCCCTGGTTTGATTTCAAAAGAAGAGAAGACTCACGGTGGAGTTCTGTTCTCATGCCTTGGGGTGCAGTGGTGCAGACCCCCCCTTGCCTGCCTCACCTGACCCCTGTGCCGATACCCACCTGCATCCTGCGCTGCTCCTGGCAAGGGCAGAGAGCAAGCAGCCCCCTCCATGCCCTGGCATAGCCTTCCAGGCTGTCCCCAGCATGACAGTCAGTGATGCTGTTGCTGTGACAACTACCCAAATCCACTCTCAGGACCCACCTGGGCCTCCCGCCGCCCCGGGGGTGCACAGGGCCAGCACTGCACCCCCTCCCTGGGGCAGCCGGGGCTTCGCCCATGGGCACCCGCCGCTGGCTTTGGTCAGCAGGACTCATCCTGCTGGTCCTGCTCATCTGGCTGCAATGACAGGAAGCAGGGGATGCCCATCAGGCGCTCCCACTGCTTCCCTGCCAGCTGCCCCACTTCTTCTCCACTGCCAGCACGGTAATGGGTCCTGAGCAGGTATAAATAAGCTGCCACTATGATGGATAAGAAAATCACAGCAGCAGTTAGGCTGGATTATGTCTTCTGCGACAGGAAGGAGACATCTCACCATATGAGCCTGACGTTGCCCAGGGCAGCCACCACCACCATCCATCACTGCTGGTCCCCACATGCTCCCAAACTGGAGATAGAATCATAGAATCATTTAGGTTGGAAAAGACCTTTAAGATCATCAAGTTCAACCATTAACCCAGCACTGCCAAGTCTACTACTAAACTACTTCCCTAAGCACCACTTCTACCCATCTTAGTCTGCCTCTTCAACCTGGTTGGGTGGTCTTTAAGAGACTCCCACCATGATAACTGCCTTGTTGACCTTGCCCCTGATTTTTACCCATAAACATTCAACCCTCTCATCACCATTATTAAGCTCTAGACAATCAAAACACTCCCTAGCATACGTGGCTACCCCACCACCTCTCCTTCCTTGCCTGCCCCTTCTGAACAGCCTGTAGCCATCAACAGCCACACTCCAGTCATGGGATTCATCCCACCAACTTTCAGTAATGGCAACTGTATCATAGTTTTCCTGCTGCACAATGGGATGTGTTTGGTCTGAAATGCATCCACACAGTGTGGGGCTGCTGAGCATCCCCACAGTGTCCAGCAGCTGAGCAGGCTGAGCCCATGGAGAGTGCTCTGCCCCGGAGCTGTGTCTGAGGCAGGGAAGTTGTTCCGCTGCCTGCAGCAAGCACTTCCCATCCTTGTGAGCTGCAGAAGGCACAGCAAATATCTGGAGTCTGGAAAAGCCCCAGGTGACGGTGGGAAGAGCTGCTCATCCCCATCCCCACAGGCTGCTGTTCCCCAGGGGCACAGGACATGCCCGGGGCAGGGGGCAGAGAGCTGGGATCCAGCAGGGCTGCCCTTCGCTGGGTACCGGGGCTGCTGCTGGGACCAAGCGGCTCGGCAGCCAGCCAGCAGCGGGGTCACCGTCAGTGCCTGGGGCTTCGGTGGCTTTTGGGAAGGGCCATCCCTGCCCCACTGGGTCTCTGGTGTCCCAGTTGGCCAGCACAGGTGCTCAAACTGGCCGCAGGTCCCCATCCCTCTCCCTGCTCCCGAGCCCACCACTGGCTGAGCTGCACTGTGAGCCCCTGCTCGCAGGCAGCGGTGACCAGATTCGAGCTGAGCATCCCTAGCTGCAGCCAGCAGAGCCGGCTCTTCCTTAGAGCAAGGTATTTGTGACCGGTCAGAGAACACAGAAACATCTAATGGGATTACCTGCAATGCCCGAAGTGTTAAACATGCAGGCGGCTTTGTCCCGTGCTAAGTGCAGCGATGAAAGGGCAGAGCAGTCGAGAGTCCTCTGTGGCAAAGCCTCTCAGAGGGCAGGGAGTCAAACAGAAATAACGGCCTTTCCAGAAGGGCTGGGACAGTGTTGGGGTTTATCATTCCTGGCAGTGCGAATACGTTCCCCGGGAGGCCGGTGCCTTCCCAGCAGAAGCTGTGCAGGGAGAGCGGTGCAGATAAGTGGAGTCAGCAGCGCAGAGCCATGCCGGCCACGCCGCGCTGGAGATGTCCCTTCCCGCAGCACACCGGGGACATTTGGGTCCTTTGGCTCTGGGAAGATGCCCTCCTCACAGGGTGGGAGCTCTCTCCAGAGCACACCCCGTTCCCTGCTCAGGGGTCGGGGCACTGCAAACGCTGGCGTCGCCCCGAGCCCGGTGAGCAGGCTGGGAGTGCATCACCTGTCAAACAGCATTGATCCAGGCTCTGCCTTATCTGAAACAGCTGCGGCCCCAGCCAAGTGCAAGGAAGACACCCCACTTAACAAGCACAATTAGGGCTGTGACACAGTGGCGGGAAAGGAGCTTAGCCATGGGGATTAATTCCCTCGTACCATTGTGTGCTGCAGCAGGGCTGCACGTCTGCCTCTGGTGCAGGACAGGCTGACCCCAACCTTGCTTTACTGTAACCCCAATTGGCTGGAAACTTTTGGGAAACTTTCAAGTGCAAAAGGAGAAATGTTTCCTCTAGGAAAGTTAGTGGGAATGCAGTGCTTGCTTGATTTTGGGACCAGACTGTTGGCATTGTCCCTGGCAGTGGGGAACCAGGGCAGGCACGGGATCAGGTCGGGGTGGGGGTGACACGGTGATGGCAGTGTGAGAGCCTTGGTGGGATGCAGTGCCCTTGGACACTGCTGCCTCGGGCAGGACAGGGCACAAATAGGCATTCCCGGAGGACACGGTAGCACTGCCAGTTGGCATGAGGTTGCTCACAGTACAGAACCCACTTGCTGCCGAGGCCGTGGCGATTTTCCTTCCATACAACTTCAGGCTTCTCCTGCTCCTTCCTAGTCATGCTCCCCTGGCGCCGCCGGCCCAGCCTCTCCGCCGGCAGCACCGCGCTCACACTCCCAGCGCCACAGCCTCCGCTCTTGGCAAGCGCCGGGGATTTTATTGGCTGTTTGCTAACGGAGTTGGAAATTAACATGATTATTTTGCATAGTAATTGGCAGCATGTGCGGTGAGGAGATCAAAATGCAGAGAAACTAGAAGTGAAGAGGTTTTAGCAAAGCAGAGCATGTGGGGAAGTTAAACGGTGTGTTTAAATGCCTTGCAATGATGGTCCACAGCCAGGGTCCTGGTGACATGGGTGACGCTCCCGGTGCTCTCCTGGATGGGGGGACGTGGGGATGGGGCTTCTCGCTGGCCGCCCAGCAGACAGCATTACCCGGGGGCATGGACCTGCGTGGTGCCAGCCCGCTGCCGATGGCAGGCACCCAGCGCGCCGTTTGGTATCCGCCGCAGACAATGGCAGGAGGAAGCTTTCCCTCCCACGGCGCCATACGGGAAGGCTTCTGTCACCGTGCCACCACGGGGAGAGGAATTTAAATGTGAGAAGGCAGGTTCCTCTGAACTGCGTCCAAACACCCACCCAAGTATAGTCTCTCCCTCCAGAAGGGCGGCTGGTTCCAGCCTCTCAGCTCCAGGCGCTCACAGCACCCCGGTCCTCCTCCTGACTCCTGCAAACCTGCGGCTTCTCACCAGCTGCTGCTGATCGACGTATGCAGGGCCTTGGTGTAATTTAGGAGTCACACAGAAAGCACAGTTCTTCTCCTTCAGTCCCAAACCTGCACCCCACCTGCGTGAAAGCAGAAGTCTTGGATTTATTCGTCTCCTTCCCCTGTTAATAGCAGGCCCTCTGCTCTGCCTGTAATGTCTGACTGTAGCAGCTTTTATCGGGCGATAAACCTGGCTCAGTGAAGCCAGACTTTGTGTCAAACACACTGTAATATTCTCGAAACACAGCCCCAGCGGTCCGCATCCTAACGCCAGACATGCAGCTCCAGGGATTAGGCGGCAGAGCCCCCGATGTCCTGTCACTCAGGATACGGCAAATCCTCTACGTGCAGCACGGGGGGAGCTGCGGTTCGAGCGGCAGAGTGGCAGGAGCCTTCCTCCCTATTTGCTTTCCATTGCAGACATTTACCTTTGGACCAATGAGCTGGGAAGGTTTTCTTGCTGATTGTAAGCCCAGCATTAGTATGCAGATGAAAATGCAAATCAGCCTAGATGAGACTTCCCGGACGGCAGTGGAAGTCAAGGATTTAATCTAGCCTGATCTCGGACACAGTTTAAGCTCCTCAAAACAAGAACACATAACCTGATGCAAAGATTTCACCTCAATAAACCTCCCTGTCAACAAGCTCCCGGAGCCTTTGTTTGCCTTAGCAATGATGTTCAGGCAGAGGTGAAGTGCTTGGCGTCGGTCCCCGTGCCCGAAAGCGTCTCGTCGGTGCTGCCTCAGCAGCACCCGGCTGCTGCCTCTGCCCAGGCATCGCCCCACGCTCCCGGGCTGTGCCGCTTCACCCCGGGTACCCCCGGCTGAACCTGCTTCTCCAAAATGCATCAGCCTGAGCCTTCTGCCAGCTCCCCCAGGCCGTCAGTCACTCGGCTGGACCCTCTCCCAGGACTGTGGTCATGAGCAAGCGTGCTTGCTGCGGCCCTTCAGAGAGCTCAGGCAGCGTCTTCTCTTTTCTGTCCACCTCATGTGGCTTGTGGGAAACCCCCATTTCATGCTCTCCAGGTCCCTTTCCAAGAACCCGCCTAGCTGTAAACCGGGACGCTTGTTCTGAGCCGTGCTGAGGTTCTGACTTGGGCGAATGAACTGCATCCCTCCGAGTTTTAGTGTTTCATCGTAAGAAACTAATTGTCATCTCTGTGCCAGGTTCTGGGATTTCTTCTGCCAAATCCTGCCTGCTTCCCTTCAGTATAGAGGCCAAAGCCAAAAGAGCCAACGAAGCCCCAAATTTTGATCAGAGGTTGTCGTGGCTCGGATTGCCAGCTACAAGTCTCCAAATCCAAACAGAATTCATGGGCTGCAAAGTCCATGAACCGCCCAGCCTGAGGGCACTTGGGGCAGATCCAGCAGTGATGCCGAGTCCAGTGGCTACAGGGGTCAATGCTTCTGCGCTTCCCGTGCGAGAGGTGCCGCTCGCACCCCGTGGCGTGGCAGAGCCACAGCCAGGCGTGGGACAGAGCGGGGGGTCTCCTCCTTGCTGCCCACAACTCCAACAGCTCCTTTGGCAGGGTGCGAGGGGGCGATGCTCCTGACTCTGTCCCAAGGGAACCGTAGGGAAGGCACATGGGGACGCCGTACACCAGCGTTCAGGGATGGCATCTCCCATGCAGCAGTCTCCAGGCGCTGAGTGCCAACAGGCTGCTGTTCGCAGAGAAGGGCAGGCTGAGAGGGAAAGGCTCAGGCACGGAGGAGCAGTAGACCAGCCTCCTTGATAAATGAGCACTTAATTAGCCTCCATGTTAAAGGCCCAGACCCCAGGAGCTGTACACAGGTGCTGTGGGGACAGGAAAACTTCTTCAGCAAGAACAAGCAGGGAGACCATGGGCTTCCCAGACCTTCCTTCCGGAGCTGGAAAACCTTCACACTGGGAGCACGAGCCAAGAAATGCTGGCACCACCAGGCAGCGGAGCACAGCCCTCACTGCTCCATCCTTGCGCATAAATTACCTCCAGGCTCTGAGCTAAACAAAGGGCCCTGAAATAATTCTGCATTTTAATAAAGTCAGCGTTCGTGCCACTGTCGTCCTTACAGAAAGGGAATTTGCATTTCTTTCTGCCAGCTCATTCTGCACAGCCTGCTGGCACCAGAGATCAGCTGCACTCTCCCGCACTCCCCACCAAGGACTAAGTCACATTTTGTTGCTTAATCACTGTAACACCAGAAATGCAGGGTAGAGCTGCTCTAACCCCCCCGAGCAGAGAGCACACCAGTATCCCAAAAGCCCTCCAATGTGCAAGTTTGTCTGAAAAGCAGCACTTTCCAGACGGTGCATCTCCCCCAGCCTCCTCCAACTGCTCTCCTGCACTACCCTGCAGGCGGGCTTCCACCCGATTCACCCGGGAGCCCAGGGAGGAAGAACTGGCACTTGGGCTTCTGGTTTGTGTTTCTGTAAAAGCTGGAAAGGAGCAAACTGTGGCTCCTCCCTCCCAAGGGGAAGGCATCCCTCGGGGGCTTAGAGCCTGTCCCTAGCTGTGCCTCCCGCAGGCAGCACGCAGGGTGCTCCCCTGCCTGGGACGATCTGCAGCCCCAGGGCAGGCAGGCAGAGCACAGCTGATGTGCCCCTTCTCCCCTGATGGTCCCTGTGAAGGTCCCTTCACTCCTCACATTTCTATTCTCAGCCCCCCAGAACGCTTCCTCTCTGGAGGCCACTGTCTTTCCCCATGGGAGGCGAGATTGGAGCTAAAGCATCAGTGTGTCCAGACAGAGGATCTGGGAGTGCGTCACTTGCCTGCTTCTGGGGTCACCCCCTCTTTTGTCATGGTCTGGTGAGAGTCCCCCAGCTCACAGAGCTCCGTCCCTCCGGCACAGGACTGAGCAAAGCGCAGGGTGCCTGAGAGGCAGCAACCCCCCCGAGCATCCCCGCTCCCCGGGCAGGGTGGGTGCATGGGACCGTCAGTGCCTCCGGCCGGGTCCCTCTCCTGCCTCCCCCTCCAGCCCGCTCCCCTCCGCTGCCGCAGCCATGCCAGGGCCTCCCGCTGCGGGGGAACGCCGTGATCGTAGCTTTCAGCATGTTCAATTACTGTCAGTTAATGATGATTAATTTATAATTAAGGGCCTCTAAAGGGTAGTGTGTGTGTTAAATAAATATTGATCTTTCATTTGTGGCCACAGATATATTACCCCAGTTACGGGAAACGCGGCAGTGGCAGGAGCTGGGCTCTGCCTGCACTCCCAGCCCCAGCACGGGGAGAGCCCCCCGCATCGTCCCGAGCTAAGGGGGGCTGTCAGGAAAAGAGGGGCTGCCAAGTGCAGGAGGGTTCGGCTCAGCTTTGTCCCAGCTGGGAGCTCTGGCTGCTCAGGGCTAGACGAGGATGGCTTCTCCCGGCGTGTTTCGTTATCAAC
Organism: Chroicocephalus ridibundus; assembly: GCF_963924245.1. Taxonomy (NCBI): domain Eukaryota; kingdom Metazoa; phylum Chordata; class Aves; order Charadriiformes; family Laridae; genus Chroicocephalus; species Chroicocephalus ridibundus. Next base: position 49,527,002 of record NC_086291.1, on the reverse strand, counting down.
TGCAATTGCTCTGTCCTCTTTCCACTTGCAGAAAGCGTGCGAGAACAGGGGGGCGCTGGGAGCTGGCGGTTTTCCTCTTGCACAGCCCCTAATTGGCCTTGTAAAGTAAACAAACTGTCCAGACGCAATGTGTTTTTCAACCCAGTTTCGACCATGCTCTGGGGTCTTTCTGGCTGGCGTGGTCACGCCACAGCCCGTGCCTGCATGCCACACCGTGTGCCGGTGGGAGGGCAGGTGCCCTCAGCATCCTCCACAAAGGCACCATCAGGAGATGTGACCTGGCGCCTGCTGGGTTCTCTGGTGGGGTTTGGCGAAGGTGGCCAGGAGGAGCCCTGTCTCTGCATAGATGCTCATTAGAGGCACCACGAGGGGATGAGCAGTGTGGACTCAGGGCTTCGGCTTCCCAGGGAGCCCCATCCCCTGTGTCACTGTCTCTCCTCGGCCTCCCTTGCCCAGCCAAACCGCTCGGTGCCCATCTCCAAGCTGCAGCTCCTCTGGGCTTTGGCCGTGCCCTGCGGGAGCCCTCACCCTCGCTCAGCAGAGCTGGCCGTTTTGTGCAGCTTCTCATTTCAGGCCTTGAGGCACAAGAATTGCCACCAGTCCAGATGACTGTAATTTTCTTGTCCTGTCATGCATGTCTATAAAGATTTTCTTTTATGTCTATAAAGTTTCCTGACATCTATCTGACTTTTCTGTCTGTAATGAGCGCGCTCTCCAAGATGTACTTTTCTAGAAATCTTTCATCAGTTAGCTGGTAGCTATACACCTCTCCATGTTTTCCAGTTTTACCACTGTTTTTAACTTGCATTTGCAACTTCTTTGTTGGGCTAGCAACAGATATCTGTGCGTTATCAATATTCACATCGAGATCCAGACTAAACTTCTGGAGACTCCTTCGTGCAAGGTACCACAGGCCCTTCCCTGGCCAGCACCAGTTAAATCACATCTGGGAATGACAGGTAAGGCACTGCTAAGGGTCCCAAACTGAGGAACGTGCCCGAATTGTCCTGCCTCTGGAGCATGCCACGGCCAGCAGCTCCTTGTGCCATGACCAGCAGCTCCTGGGAACCACCACAGCATATTACACCAGGAGAGGGCAAGGAAAACACCACCAACAGAGGCAGAGCATAAAGACCAGGGACCAGCAACAGTTGGGAACACTGGCAAGAAACAGTCATCTCCTTGGTATTATTTTTCTCCAGAGACACAAATTTAGTGTAGCTGCTGCTATATCATACACTGCTGCATCCCATACGATGGCTGGGTGGATGCAGCCATCCATGCAAATGCTGTTGCATCCATGCAAATCCATGAGCAAGGACATTCAGAGGCTCTGTGCATCCTCCCACACACCAGTGAGTGATGTCCACAAAGGTGAGACTTCTTTTTCTTTGGATTCCTTCTGATTTCCCAATACCTGGTACTCAAGAATCTAGAAAAATATCTAAACGTGGTTCAATCCACCCCAAATAAACGAAGGCCATTTCAGCAGGCACCAGAGCCAACATGTCCTGAATGCTGGAGCTCAGCGGGGGGTTCTGCAGCACCGTAGCGCTCTTCTTTCCCATCTGGGATTCTTTTCCACATGCAGATGATTCAGGAGGTGGGAACACCATTCCACCCCGCCTCCAGCCATGTCCCAGGCAGCTTCTGAGTGGTCTTTGCTCCTTTTCCCCAGCACATTCCCAGCACCATCCCCTCGCCAGGAGCCAGCCTCCCTTCTCCTCTGCAGTGCATTTCTTGGAAGCCAGCTCCCAAGAAGAATATTGTCTCTGGCTTTCTCTTTTATTTGAGGCATGTATTTAAAACGATGCTTTTGTTCCAAATGAATGAGTTGATTCATTCAGAAGTGCAGTTTCTGTTTTTGAATCAGCAGAGCTGTTTATGCTCATAGTGTCCATAAAACTGTTATTTTAGTCCTGACACTGATGCTTATGAATAAAATTTAGATCTCATTCAGAAGTACATTAGCTGTAGCTATTTGGCTTCTTGTTAAAGCATTAATTTTTATTGAGAAGACTACGTTGCCAAGCAGCTCCGTCTGCATCTTACAGCAAACCGAGTACCTCGAAGTACAGACTTTTGTAAGACCGAATTGCAGCACGTGGCCTCCCTGCCCCCGGTACCCTCGGGTCTAAACACTCAGTTTGCGGCTGGTTTTGTTCTGCTGCTGGATCACGGTGGGAATGTCCCGGTTTCCCTGAGTGAACAGGGGAGACTGGAGCAGTTGCGCCCTTGCTCCGGGGGGGCGTTCGGGGTCTGCTGGAGCCACCAGAAAGCTGGCACTGCATTGCTTATTCATGACGGGCTGGGTGTTGGGTGTACTGGAGCCAATTAGCTCTCCCATGTATTTATTGCACTTTTTTGCTTGAAGCAAGCTGTTAAATGTCAAAAATACTTTAGCATTTTAGCAGAAAGATAATTTTTTAATAGATTCCACCTACAAAAAGGAGCTGACTGGCAGAATATTAAACTCTGGGAGATTTATTTTTAATCCGTGCCTCCAAACAGCTTGAGATAACCATTTTTGCATCGCTCCTGGCTGATTAATACTGCTGTCCCTTGCCTGTCCTCCTCACTTGGTGCTGTGGCAGCTGTGGCCTCTCACATCCCATTAACCTTGTCTGCAGAAGGGACACCTGGCCAAACTGAAGAATTAGCTCTTGTAATTAGGAATGTAAACATCATACACTGCCTGCTAACATCCACATGTCCCATCCCTGCCTTCTCCTGGTGTTTGTTAGGGCAGGATACCTCCAGCCGGGCTTTTCCCATCATCAACTTCCCACACACCAGCTTCCAATAGTTTCTAAATTAACAGCCCTATAAAACCCAAATGGAAGCACAAGCAGCTTTGGTTTTTCAAGGACTGGGATTGGTATTTTGTCAGTGTTGGTTGCACATAGCTGTGCCCCAGAAAAGGACGCCGGCAGGCAGCGGTGTCTGTCAGGACTGTGTGGTAAGTCTTGTCCTCTTCCTTAGAGGCGCTAATTGATTCCCATGACTTGTGTCTGGTACCAGCAGGGCAATAATATTCCTAACAGTGGCCAAGTTTCTATCCTTGCTCTGTAAGCTGCTGGCATAGCACCAGGCTAGGGTGCTGAGTGTTTCCACAAGGAAGCTGCCTGAGGTGGCACAGAGATGTCCTCTCGCCACTTCTGCTTGTGGTCCTTCTAGGTTTAATTTTTGGGCTAAGTAATGTTGGTATCCGTAGTAACTCCTGGGTGCTGGATCGAGCAATTAAGCCATTGTTCATAATACAGTAGGTTCTGAAAATTAAGGTGACTTCACTTGTTTCTCAGTAATATGATGAGCTATTTTGAGTGATGCTAGATTTAATGGCTAAATCAATATGTGTATTTAGTGTTGGGCTTTACTTTAGCACTAAGTGACATGAGATAAGCAGACTTAGAGAGTGTTAATTGGTTTGTGTTTAGCATTTTACACTAATCAGAGTGTGCAGTGCTGCCCAGGGCTCTTCAGCACTAGTAATTCTGTTTATCCAAACCAGGAATTGTTTACTCTATTGACTGGAGTGGGATCACTCTGTCTTTTCACTTACCTGAACGTTAGAATGCATGTGTGAATTTAACAGAGAGTCCTGGCTAAATCTAAGCTGTGCTGCACATCGTGCGTATGTGTATGGGGAAAAGATGGCCAAACAAACCCTGAAGAAAACAAAAGTACCTGTACTGACAAAGTCACTACGTGGAGACTTCAGTACTGCAAGCAAACAGCATTTATTTTCTCTTCATGGCTGGTGTATTTCTCTGCCTTCATTTCGAGGGTGTGCGTGAGGGAAGATGAGCCTGCGCTCCCCTTCCCAGCTCACCGCCTGCTGCAATCAAGACAGAGCTCCCGTCACCCCGTTTATTGGATGAATCCACCGCGCCTGCCAAGCCCTCATCGCCAGGGTCGCAGCGCTCTGTTTTCATGAACCAGACATGGGAGATGGGGTTTATCAGCTGAGATTCAAGCGACTGGCTCCGCCGCACTACCCAAGGAAGGATCCTGCCCAGGTCTGCTGGGTGGTGTGGATGTAGCCTGCGGGGACTCTCCGGGGCACAAAAGCATATGATGTCGCAGAAGCCTCCTCCGCAGTTGTTGCTGAGCTGTCAGGCCTGGGTTCATCTCTGTCTTGTGCTTGTGGGAGCAGATGTCTGGGGAAGAGCCCGCTGGACCATCCTGAGAGCTGACACCAGCAGCAGCACACCATGGCCAGCCGGTTCATGTGGCATGGCTGCCTTCAAAACAGCTTGGAAACAACCTTGTCATTGCCGTATTCCCATCACCTGCCTCTTTTTTCAATAGAGTTGCTTTTGGATCATTTAATTTTTATCTAAACATTTGCTTCCCAGCTGAGGTCTCGGAGAGTGCAGCTCTGGCTGCCTGGACCAGTGCTGAGCCCTGGAAATAGACCTGTCTGCTGGAAGCGCTGACAACCCTTTCTGCCACTGGAAGCTGCCTCCTGAGCCGTTCCCAGGCTCCCTCCTTGCTGCAGACCCAGAGCTTGCTCTGTTCCCACACTGCTTCCCTTCGCAGTGGGGCAGGTATGGCTCATAGACACCGCTGGCATGTGCAGAACCTGTGATGTTGTTCCCCCAGCAAAGATGCCCTGTGTAACGAAGGTCACGCGCACCACAGACTGCTACTCCTGGCTGCTCTAAACTGTACTGAGAGGCAGAACAAGATGAAATCCCTTTTATTTTGCGAAATGATATTTTATTGATTTGTGCCAAACAACCCCTAACTCGGTCGCGGCGACCCTCCAGGTTGGCGGCCTGGGAGGGGACCGCGTGGCTGTGTGTGGTGGGGGACCGGGGGGAAGCCCGGAGTCGCTGTTATCTGGAGCTGCAGCAGTGTTTTGACAGTTCCCGAGATGGACGTTAAATCACTTCTGCGAGGGAGAGTGAAGGGATGTCACTCGGGCTCAGAGAGGAAGCTCTGCTGTACCGATTGCACTGACTGTGTGATCCGAGTCAGAATGAGAATCATAAATCTTGATTATTCTCTGTCTCAGCTGATTTGAACCAAATGCCTTGGACAGGGATATAGTTCACATCTCGCTGAAAACTGCAAAAAAACTGATTAAATGTACAAACTGATATAAATAGCACTCTATCTGTGTTAATGCCCAAACTGTCACTGCTCGGGGAGAGGATCCGGAGTGGATGGGGCTCTGTCCCAACCCAGAACAGCTTCCTGGGTATTTTCAGAGGCGGCTTTCTCCCCACTGCCATTTATTTTGGTACTTTGTTCCTGCAATGCTGGCTGTTATTATGATGCTGTCAATTACAGATGGCATCTCTGATTCTGATTGCACTTTGCTTACAATTAAGCATCCTATAGAAAAATGGAAATGCTGGGTCATTAACATAAAGTAATAATAAGGTAAACCATTCAATTATGGAGGAAAAAACATTTTGAATAATAAGGATATTGTATGCCTAAAAGACATTCAGATGCCAGTGTATTACCATTTTTGCATACATAATAAATGAACTTAAACCCCAAAATAATCGACAGAAGCAAATAATAAATAGCTGTGCCCTCAGCAACAGCCTGGCTGGCATCGCTCCCTCCTGGGGCAGAAGAGCAGCTCCTGGATGGGAATGGAGGAGTCTCAGGTCTGGGCAGTCGCTTTGGGGGATGCCTTGGCCACCGTGGGCTTGTCTGATGCTGGGACCGAGATGATGCCTCGCAATGCCTCGAGGGTGCCCTGGTGCCTTGGGAACTGATGCAGCCAGCTTGCCTCGGGTGCCAAGTTGGGGAGATCAGGGGCAGCAGGGAAGAAGCAGTAAGGGGGGACGGGGTGGTGGTGTTCATTGCTGCCTGGTGACGGTAAGGGAGGGCAGCAGGGCTCTGCCCATGGTATGTGCTGGATTGGGTTCCAGAGACTGGATGCAAACATGTTAAATAGTTGGATATTGTGTTTTGGACATCTGAGAGGTTAATGCAATTGGGAAGATCTGGCCACCCAATGTGTATGTGGAGGGATTTGGGACTGGCTTTGCGACCGCCGGCATACTCTGTCCCCTGGGGGGCCTGTCACCTCCCTGCAGGACCCTGTCCTCCTCCCCACCTGCCCTTGTGTTCAGCCTCTGCCTGCGACACCAGTGGGTCTGCACTGACCCTTCTCATCTACAGCTAGAAATCAAGCTAGTAATTGCAGATTTGAAGACACAGGAGGGCTGTACTCCTGGCTGCCTCCCTCTGAGCAGCCAGGAGCTCCTATGGCAGCCTTTACCGGTGGGTTGGTGTCAAACCTTTCTGTAGTGGTGGGGTGAGAGTCTTCCTCCTTTCCCTTGTCTGCCAGCAGTGCAAGAGCTCAGCAGCGGGATGTGTACAATTACATTTGTTATTCAACCTATTCTGCAGATATCGCTCTTCTGTTGTCCCTCCATAACAATTCCCAGCCTTTTAGCTGTTGATGGCTCGCCTATTACTCTGGCACTGTGTTAGGATAACATCCAGATACATCTGAAAAGTGGAATTTATTTACTGTTTTTCCCTGAAAAGCTTTTAGCATGATACAGCAGCAGTGCTTTCACTTAGGCAGCCATTATTTTCAGGGTTGTTTTTTTTCCTGGTAGAAGTAAATTTTCCGGAAGATGAAAAAGGACTCCGCACGATGTATAGCTCCATACAACTACATTTTAATATTCTATTTTTGTGTCCTTCCTTCTCCGTAAGGGCCCATCTTTGGGAAACAGGGATGGCTTGAACTGCCCAGTTAAGTCAATTCAGTGTTTAAAGTGAACTGGACTGTGTGTATAGCTCTCTCTTCCTCAGCTGTATCTTTTCCACATCAAATTGGCTTTTCCAGGAACTGTAGCCTGCAATAGCATGTATTAACAGCCTTGAAACTTCCAGAGATATTACTTTGCAATTAGCAGGGCAAAGCTGGATGGAAACACTTCTGCACAGGTGCCCGTGCAGATGCCTGCCAGCCGTGTCCAGGGCAGGAGGACATGGCTGGATGTGCTGGGGATTGTCCTGCCGTGTGTCCCAGGTGAGTTCCCACCTTGGGAATGGGTCTTCCCAAGGAAGTGGGAAGGGAAGGCCTGTGATGGCCTGCTGCCAACGAGGTGCACTGGATCTAGTGTTTTGGGGAGGATTTCTGTCCTGCAAGTGTAGACCAACATGTATGTCAGCATTTTATGTAGTTTGTGCCCATTTTATCTACAGGCATGCTGAGGACTGGCATGTGGGCAGACACGGCTGCAGTCCTGAGGTTTGTCCGAGACTGATGAGTGGACTAGAACAGCCAGGGATGTGTGTGCGTTCCTGTGCATGCCTCAGCTTAGCCGGCATCTTGCCGCTGCTTGGGCTCCAGCATGCAGGGGGATAGCGGAGGGAGCCCCATGCTCCTGCCCAGCCCCGGGTACCAGCTCCTGTCCCCCGCTGCTCCTGCCCGAGCTGGGGCTGCAAACAGCTTTCTGGGCCAGTCTGGGTGGCAATGGCTCTGCTGGTGGGTTTGGCTGACACCTTTAGTTACACCTTCCCACAGGGGTGGAGAGAAACAAGAGCACCCCCATTCTTCAGCAGGACCCACTTTGCAGAGCAAGCTGCCCATGACTGAGACATGGGTGTTGGGACACCCCAAGTTTTTCAGAGCTAGTTTGTATTTCTTAGCTCATTACACAGCTGCCGTTTGTTCCCCAAACTGTCTGAACCCCTTCTGCAAGACCAAGCCTCCCTCGAGTGTGGAGCTCGATGTAGTTACACGCACCCTCAGGGTGGGCATGCTTCTTTCTGGGCTGGCTGCTTGCTTTCTCAGCCCTAGGATTTATACCAAGTCATGGATGTCCAGGTCTCTTCCCTTCCTCCTATGACAGTGGAAAATGAATGAGCTAGCACTCGAGGGACGTGTACGTTGAAGGGAAGCCTGGACTCGGAACAGACTTCCTTGACTTGAATGTCCTTAGTCAAAGGAGGCAGGATTCACCCTGTCTCTGTCAGCGAGTTCCAGCATGTGTGTGAGGCAGGGCACTCAGTGCTGCTTTGCCATAACTGTGATTAATACAGTAATTAAATCTGGTAGATGACACGGAGATATTCCCAGTGAATAGCATCGCAGCGCTTGTGTAGAGAACGGCAGTGAGGCTTAGTCAAAACAATTTTGACTGCAGCGGGCTCAGAAATATGCATTTCCAGCCTCTTTCACAACCTGTTTCATGGCTGAGCGCTGACCAACTATAAATCTTACACTAAAATTGGAGCGATCAGGCCAAATTTATCCCTGGTAAAACGATGTCACGCTGAACACGCATCTCCGTCCACAGGACCGAGATTGCTTTGTGCGGTTGAAGCCAAGAGGTGCCGAGGGCTGTAGTTGTGAGCCACCCGAGATGGTGTGCGCTGGGGTGGATGTGCTGAGCGCTTCCAGCCCTGCCAGGAGCTTGCGGAGCGCTGGTGGCTGATCCCAGGCGAGCTGCTGGGCCAGGCCCGGCAGCTCCGGAGTTAGCACACCCCTATGCATTCGTCGTGGCTGCTGGTGAGGAAGGCGGTGGTTAAGGGCACCCTCCCCATTAGTAAGGCTGTCTAATCGGAGGCTGTCCAATTTGTGCGTGAGCTGTGCGGTCAGATGGGCGAGGGATTTCGGCACAAGGCAACAGCCATATCCCAGAGGAGATCCACTTGAGGAAAGAACAGAAGAAAGCGAGATTTAGCATTAAGATCATAATTTCAGATTGCATTGTGCAAGCATCAACAATCTATATACACGAGAGTCTTTGGGGAATGCAATGCTGTAATAGCTATCCAAGCCAGCCTGAACAGCGAGGGTTATTTTTAATTGCAACTGAATGGATCTAACCTTGTGATGCCTGTGCACAAAGCATCGCTGGATTAATACAGGTTCCACAGTTGCTTCTGCTAAAAGACTTTAATGGATCAGCTTAGTTCTCTGCTCCATGATTATAGCATTCTTACCCGCCTATCATACATGAGCCAGATGGTCCCAGTGAAATCGGAGCATATTTATATTTTTGTCTGCTACTCAGCCAGCTGCCCACTGATTTTGTTGCATAGTGGTAGGAGGAGAGGAGCCTTCCTGGGTTAAGTTCACCAACCTCTTCCTGTAGCCCTGGTATCTCCCTCACCTTCTAAAACACGTGGAAGGAGCAATGGAAGGGTTTCCTCCCCAGGGCTGCCGGGGGAGGTTTGCCCGGCTGGCCATGGAGGGCAGCCACGCTCCTGCGGCAGCAGCGCGGCACTGTGTCCTGGCACACATTCAGCCGCTTCCCAGTGCGCAGGGGATATTTTCAGTTCTATTGGCGATGAGAGCCATTAAGAAGGTACAAGTACTAAAGAGATCCTGAGCGATGCCTATAAAACCTCTGAATCCCTGACAGAATCAATAGTGGGCTCTCAGGAGTAACTTCTTATCCAGGCCAACTTAAGCACATGCCAATGAGCCGTTAAAGATTTTGCATTTTGTGGAGACACAGAATCCTTTTCTTTGCGATTGTTGGACTGTAGACTGGGTGAGACAGTGAAAAATCAGAGTGCTCTAAAGGCATTTTCCTCAGCGCCTGGGAGAATGGCTCAAATGATACTTGAGGGTGGCATCCTTCCTCCAGGCACATGCCCAGCCAGCGCTGGCAGTGCCCTGCGATCCCGGGCTGCCTGCACCATCGCCGGAGGGGAGTCCTGTTCCTTCGGGGTTTGTTGCAATGAGAGGCACAGGCTTCCCTGGCCATGCCTGCGAGGAAAGCAGAGGAGCAGGAGAGGGAAGGAGGGCGCAGGGGAGCCATGCCCTGTGAAACGGAGGTCCCGGGGCTGGCACCTGGGATGCAGCCGAGCCTCTGTGATGTCCTGAGATGTTTCCTCAGCCCACAAGCAGGAGCTCCAGGTGGCCTGGGCAGGCAGCTGCCCGGTGCCCTGCTGCGCACGATTGCCTCTTCTTGGATAACTTTGCTATTGACACATTTTTCCAATTTGGCATTTTGGTTACCGTAGCAACTCGATGCTGCCATTCTCTGATCAGATCAGCTCGCAGTTAGTCAACACGGCGTTAGCACCTGCGTTGGTATGGCAACACAGGACCGTTCTCCATCCTGGCTGACACTTCTGCCGGAGGGACGGCTCCAGGCGGCACCGGAGGGGAGGGCGTGGAGGGGGCACAGATGGCCCTGATGTGGGGCAGCGAGATGCTCCCAACCCCCAGCTGCCCCTTACTCCACTGGCTGCAGCAGGAGCCAGGGCTGCCCCCTCATCCGGCTGTGTTGTCCTGGGCCCCAGAGTCCTCCATGGCACAGGAGAAGCTCGTCAGGGAAGTGTCAGGAGAGGCGGCTGGCACATAGCAAGGAAGCGTCCTTGCAATCTCAGACTGCCCCACGTGAGTGTTTTGCACTTGGACACCAAGTGGCTTTGCAAATCTGGGACAAAGGAAAACTGCTTGTCTTGGAGAGGGAAACCAACGGTCCCATGCAGCCCTTAATTTGGGGCACTGAGTCCTGCAAGAACAGAGCTGGAGTCACAGAGGGGGATGGTTCACCCCTTCTCCCACAGCCGGCAGAGGCACACCAGCTTCCAAACCGTGGAACTGTCTCAGTGAGTCTCCTGGGGGAGATTTGTTTTGCTTTAGCCCCAGTCTGAACTGGCACACACTTTTCTGAAAGTGCTTTACAATTTGCGTTTAATGTTTTTTAACAGACATGTGCAAGCCATTTGAATTAGAGCAGTATGAATCTATTAGGCAGCGACAGATGCAAGTTTTGTGTCCCTTATTAGAAGGGATTGGATTCTGAGGTTTAGCGATGTGCAAAGGATTGGACTTTGGAGAGATTAAAATTATTTTCAGCGTTAAGCACAATATTTCTAAGCTAATGCAGTCAGTCTTGAATATAGATTCACAGACCAAAAAGATTATAAAACATTAAACCTATGTAAATTCAGCTGTAAATTTATGTTTGAACAAATTCAACAAGAGATTTGACTTGGGGGCTTACAGCAAATAGGTTCTGCTTTTAATGCATATTGCACTCTTCAGTTGCAATGCCGTTCTCCCCTTGAAAGTCCCACGCCTGCTGAATTACTGGCAGGTCACAGTTGACAGCTCAAGCAATTATACCGGAATGTGTTAATAATAAAAAGGAAAATGACTTCATGTTTGTCTTGTCAGAAGACAAAAGCAGATGTTTGCTCCACACTGGGGAGCAGCAGAGATGAGCTCCACGGGCAGGTGACACTGTTGCAGTACCTGGCCATCGACTCTTTCGGAGAGCAATTGTGCAACCCCATGTCCTTCTCTGTGGTTCTCCCAGCCCTGGAAGTTGCTGTGAAGTTTTTTCTCTTGTTAAGAACATGAAAATACAGTTAACAAAGACTCCTTTTGAGTGGGATTGCAGGAAACCTGCAACATCGTGAGCAAGCTGCCCACACAGAGATAAATGACAGCTGTGACTGAAGGAATAAACAAGATAATCTGGATTTAAATAAACCACAAGGGGATTTTGGCAACATGCAAATTCACAAATTTATAAAATGTATCCCTTGAAAATAAAGAGCTTGTCTGAAGCCAGCAGTTAAGAACAATTACTACAGCACATTTTCCCAATGAGGGCTTAGAGCTGGCCTTTGCCACAAACCGGAGGAGCGCGGGAGCCAGATGTCCTGTCCATCGCCACATGGTGGCTGGGGGAAGTTTTTATGCACAGAGCAAAAAAACACTTGAAGGGGCGATGGCAGCAAGTCCCTTGGCTGAGTGGGGAGCCGCAGGAGCGGTGGCAGTGCTGGGGGCACGCAGAGCCTGGCCCTCCTTAGCCTCCCACAGCACTGGGGAGTCAGTAGGAAAAGGAGAGAAATATCAAAAGCCCAAGCAAGCACTTAGTAGCACATATTTGATCATCTGCTGTGAGGACCAGGTAATTCCTGGATCCAAGCCCAGGAATGGCAATAAAAGTTTCATTTAGACATTGCACAGTGCAGGGATGCTGCTACCAGCAAGCGTGAAGAAATGACGCCCATCTCCGTAACAGAATGAAGGAGTCATTAGTGCTAGGTGGCAGTGGAGCTCCTTCCATGGGTGTGGAAGGAGCTTGTTGTGTGGATGTGGCTTGTTGTCATTGCCCCCCCATTTTCAGGTGGGTACGATGGAGGCAGAGGAGGGTCGAGAGGTGAGTTGACCATGAGTAGACGTGTCCTGTTCCAGTGCTTCATCTCCTGGGCTGCTCCGTGAAGGTGGTCAGCAGCACGGCCGTGCCTCCTCATCAACCGGCCTGGCATCGAAAGGGAAAGAAACGCTGCAAGAAAAACTAAAGCATGTCCAAGAGGTTGTGTGAGTTCTCCCCAGGAGCAAAGCACTGGCCCAGCATGGCAAAGAGCTCTGCAGCAGCCACGGGCGCAGAGCGATCCGGAGCGTGGCCTCCTGCCTGCACGCATGGAGCTGGTTAGCATTCTGTCGGCACACACACAATTAGAGCGGAGCACATGGCAGCAGCCCTGTGAAGGTTACCTGCTCCGAGGAGTATTCCTGCCGTGCCAGAGGCTTGGCTGCTCCAGGTTTAACACCCTTGTTATTCTCAGCAGCAGGAGCCGGCGGTGCCATGTATTGCTCTCAGCAACAGCTGCTGTGGGCGGCAGGACGCGCCGGCTCCCGGGGCTGACAGGCTCAAGCCTCCTTCGAAGCTGCCTTTGCTCCATGGGAGCTCAGCAAGGCAGTCCGTGTGCCTGCCCGGGAAAGGCAGCACCTAGAAAGTAACTCTGAAACAAGGCAGAGTTTGGGAAAAAGCATTTCTGCACATGCATCCCAGAGCTGCAGTCGTTCCAGTGCTCTGCAGGGCCAGGGGTGTCTCGAGGACACACTGCAGCTCCGAATGTTATCCTTAAAACTGTACAGCAAAAGCTGAATCTGCTTTTCCTCCTCTTTTCCTTGATCACTACTTCCCTGCTGTCTCTCCTCAGTGCCAACCGATCTATCCATTTGTCTTTATTGTGCATGGAATTAAACGCAGTCCTTAAATGTGGCAACACTTTCAGATTATTAGCTCTGCAATTTCTTGGCTCCTGTTTATTGTGATACCATCATCTGAAGGGGCTGTTGTAATTAATAGTTTGTTCGTGCTTCTTTTATAAACCCCTGGTGTGTTTGTTTTATACTTGAACATCAGCAACTCCAGCTTGCTTCCAGCGTATTGTCTGAAGCGTCCCCACCACAGAGAAAAGGCTTAGAGATTTGGGTTTGGTTTTTTTTTTTTTGCAACAGCTTATTGAAACCATAATTTAAAGTAAAAGCTAAGTAAGTATAATATTAAAGGCAAGGCAATCGTCTTGCCTTGACCTTAGGGCAGAGGGAACCCAAATCCTTGTTTGCAAAATGTCCATGAAGGGGCTATTGCCATGGCAGTGCCTGGAAGGAGAGGGAACCCCGCTCCTGGCTGTCACCCAGCCCTGCCAGCGGCAGGATGGGCAGGAGCGGCAGCGTGGGGGAAGGAGAGCAGCCGTACTTCCTCTGAATTCTGATTAATTTTCATCTCTTTTAAGGCATTGTCATCTAAAAACCCACAAATCACCAACACGATCCATAATACAAAGCAAACGAAGGCTTGTGCAAGCACCGGGTCCTTGGGAACCTGCCCAAACATCCCAGTGGCTGTAGACAGCTCGCGGTGACGGGGAGATGCTGGTCGCGGGGAGCAGGAGCAAATGCAGCACAGATACTACCAGTACCACCCTCCGGTCTGACTGCACGCCTCAAGCATCGGCACGAGGGGCAGGGGCCCGGCCAGCCCCCATTTGCTCGGAGCTTTGAGCGTGAGAGTCCGCAGGCACTTATTTGCAGAACAGCATCTTGTCAGCTTGGAGAGATTCCAGATACAAAGATGTATTACAAAAAACCAATAAGCCAGTGGCTGTGGCTAGACCAATTCACAGCGCAGCTGAGGTGCTAAGGAGCAGTGAGTGGTGTTAACTAACCCCGGGAGCTCCCCCAGGACCACCCGGCCCCCCCAGCTCCCGGGAGCTCCTTGCTGCAGAGCAGACGCGCTGGCGGAGGCAGTGCTCCTTGGTGGGCCAGGGCAGGTCTCTGCCGTGCCACGCGGAGGGTCAGAGCAGACAGCAGCAATGGCCCCCTCGAGCCCTATTGTCTGAGAGTCCGCCGCTCGTAGTCCAGCAGAGCTTTTAGCATCTCATAATCGCCACGTTTTGACATTTGACAGCCTGCTGCATGCTGCCAGGGTGCCTGACTCAGAGGAGCGTACACCAGCCAACTCTGCCTGTGCTGGTCCCTCCTTCTGCTCAGACAATTGCATGGGAAAACAGCTTATCCTGTCTGAGACGGCACAAACAAGTGTGCGGTGCTGCTGCGCGGGTGTCAGGGTAATTGAACACCACGGGGTAATGGTGTTTTCTGCTTGCCTGGCACTCCAGCACCATTTGCAAGGCAGAAGGACTTTTACGCACTGCTACTTCTCCCGTTATCCAGGCTGCCACTGTCTCAGCTGAAAAAATCACACAAAAACCACACAGCCTCCTCCTGTTCCCCGTAATGCCACACGCCACGGGTTCACTGCAATCCTGTTGGTCCTGTTTGACCCCCTTGTCTCAAAGCCCTCATCCAAGCTCCCAGCTGGGGCAGCAGGAGCAGGAGTGACTGCCCCAGGTCAGCCTCCCCAGAGCATCGCCCCGATTATCAGCTCAGGATCAAACAAGACCCTGGCCTGGAAGGGATGCTTCAGGAGAACCTGCCGTGAGCTGAGATCTTCAGTATTCTTGTGGAGAGGGGGCAAAGGGAGCACTGGAGCTGGTCCAGGCCTTTCAGACTTTACCATGGTGTAAAATGAAGGCTGGGATAAAGGGAGAAGGTGGAGAACTCTGTTCTCCCATCCTGGCGGAGCAGGACAGCAGTGAATACAGAGCCGGTACGAAGGAGAACTGCCTGAGCACTGAGGGACAAGTCCATGGAGGTTGTTGCTGCTTGATGTCTTTGAGCACAGAATTTGGCACGACACAGGAGGGACTGGACGCCTCTGTGCATGTTAACCATATCTAGACTTGCCACTAACTACAGAGGCTGAGAAGCAGGACTAAAGCTTTCTGCTCCAGGACTTCATTTAATATTCAGTGATAGGTATCAGGAGGAAAGGAGCACGGGCAGAGTAATCCCATAGTTGGTTGAGAGATTCTCAGTCCTTCCTCAAGGGATCCCATTACTGGCCAGTGTTAAAGACAGGCGAGCTGGCAGGAAAACTCCCAGCTGTGGTGGCACCTCTGTCCCTGGGGGCTGGCAGCTCCGGTGCTCTGGGGGTGCTCTGGGTGTTAGCACAGGACAGCAAGCAGCAGGGTAAAACGTGGTCTGTGGCTAGCTTGTGATAGAATCCTTTAGAAAGGAAATGCATAAAAATTGCTAGCTATAGCTGATGATAAAATAACTATTTTGTGGAGCAAGGAACAGAAGAGTAACAGATTGATTTTGGTAATTAATGGTTCAATAGAAACCTGTTCTGGGAGCGCCCTGGGCAAAGTCACTGGATTGGAACTGCCTTTATTCCCTGGTCTCAGTTCTTTGCCTTACTCCTCCGCGTGCTCTCCGAGGCCGATCGCACAGCCCCAAGGACAGCCACAGGCGCTGGCTCCTGCACGGTTTGGCTGCCGCTCCTCCTCGCAGGCTCCCACTCTTCTTCTGGAAGCTCTTCGGGGCAGGGATTGTGGCTCAGTCTGTGTGCAGTGCTCGTTCCAACAGGGCTGGAAACCGCCTCCAGCCGCTGCCAAAGTGGTTTCCAGTGCGAGTCCTTGCTGGAGGTGGATCACTCCCCACCCTCAGCCGCTGGCAATTGGCACCAGGGCTGCAAGAACAGCCGCACGGAGCGGTGCTGCCTGTGGCAGCCCCCGGCAGCTGCCAGCCCTCCTCCCATTCAGCCCCCCCCCAGCTCTCCTCCTTCCTTCCGCTGCTCTGACACATCAAGACCGAGACCTAATTTCCGTGCAGAAATTTTAGCATTTCAGTTCCGAGTTTCTTAAGCAATATTTAAAAAAAAAAAAAAAAAAAAAAAATCAAAGGGGAAATTTTACACAGCCACGCTTGTGTTTTGTGGTCAGCGCAGAAAGGACTGGTGCACGGCAAGCTGGCCGCGCATTCAAAGGCAGTGTCTGCCAAGGCCAGGGAGTGGGACTCTGCAGCAGGGAGATTTCTGCAGTGGATCACGTCCTGAAGTCGGGGGTTATCTTTGGCTAGTCGCTTTCAGAGACTTGCTGCAGAAAGAACGTAATTTCCGTGGGAATACAAACACTGGTCGGAATCACGCAGAGACTGAGAAGTCAGGTGAGCCTCGGTGCAGCTGCAGGAGTTTGTTGGGATGCCTTTGCAGGGTCAGCTCTCAGCCACTGCTCCCTGTGGCCAGTGCTGCCTCTGCTCAGCTGGCCACTGCCCCTGGCCTGGGTGGCAAGCTGGAGGCGGGTGCTGCGCAGCACTGGGGAGGGAGAGCCCCGCTCCAGCCATCAGCGATGCTCTCCTGGCCATCAGACGCTTTTGGAGAGCAGCAGGGAGCACTTCTACTCCAGTCCTCCTCGGGGCAACTGCTGCCTGCCCAGGTAGCCAACCTCCCAGTCTCGTTTTCTGTCCACTTTCCTCGCCCCGCTCCCCTCCACAGCCTCACGCTCAGCCGAAGGGTACCCTACTCGTACGGCAGTGAGACCTGAGGACTCAATCCCTGGTCATGCTGTGGGCCTTGCTGTGATGTGGATAGCCATAAAAGATGCTTTCTTCCTATAGGGCTGTTAAATCTGGGGGCTAGATCGCACCCCCCACCCCCCAGCCAGCCTGTCACTCTGCAGCACCTGCAGTCCTCAAGTGCTTGCATCCTTCTCAATTTGTTCAGGCTTTTCTTAAGGTAAAATACTGACTCAGAGCTCAAGAGCTGACTGCAGGAGAGGGGGAGCCCCAGGACCCCGCTGGCCTCTTCACCCCAAAATGCTGAAGGCAGGAGCAGCCCCGTGGCAGCACCAAACCCACCTTCGCTCCTGCCTTGGCAGGAGACCCGGCACCTCCTCCAGCAGCGCTTTGGCAAAACAAGCCCAGCTGGGTGGATTACACCGGCGGTAAATACACAAATTACAGGGAGTTTTAAAGCAAGCCGATGCATTTAACAGTCACAAATACAAGGCAACACTGACAGGCAAATCTAGCTGGGCCTTGCCTGACAGGCACTTCTGCTTGCAGACTTCAGCTGCGTAATTCCTGAAATGGCTGTTTCCTGGGGCCCGACGGTTTGACGTCAGCATCGCTGCGGTTGCCGGTGCCCGAGGTGCTCTCACAGAACCATTTCCAGCCGATTCACATTGTTTCCTCGCCATATGTTTGTGCTAAAAATAGTCGCAACGTGAAGGGATAATCCTGCAAGACCCTGAGCATCGCCATCCCCCGTGTCTGCTGCAGGAGACTCGGCCAGCGCTGCACGGGCTTCCCGGCAGCAGCCACACCGCTCCTCCTCCTGCCTCCCAGCTAGCAAGCACCTCGTCTTTGGGACAAATTAACCAACAACAGGTTAAACAAAGTACGCTTTGTGTGGTTGTGCCTAGGCACGGGTATTTGAAAGCCTTAAGGCTGGGACTGGCCACTGCCACAGCCACAAGACGTGCGGAGTGGGAGGTGGGTAGTGCTCGTGGCACTGCCCTCCCGCCTCTCCAGCACCCGGAGGCGTGAAAGAGGCTGTAACGCGCTTGCAGGGGACATCATTTAATACCTTCCGGCTTGCTATGGTAATCTTTAACTGGGGGCAGCTGGGACAAGCATTTACCTCTTCATTTTCTTAGATATAAATGCTATCTCGCTGCGGTTTCATTTCACTATATGGTAATATGCTATCCAGGAAAGTCTTGCTACATGCTAATTTATCCAGTAGGCAAATTCCTTTTGGCTAATAAAAGTGCTTGCACAGGAAGCTCAAAACCCAGCAGCAATTAATTATTGACAGAGCATGTGAATTAGAGATAAAAGAAAAGTCATTCTTTCTCACACACAAGATAGTAAATAAATTTAATTATTGTACTAGAAGCAAGGGATCTTATTCTGTATTAAGTTTTATTAGCTGAGACATTTAAAAGCATGTCATCATAACAAAAAGGTCTTGTGTAATCCTAACTGCACCACTCTGGTACAAGGCTCTGAAGTGAATGGGCTTAATTGAGCAAATGGAAGCAGATGGCTTGCTGAACAGACAGGTATTGTACAGGTTTATTGTCAATTAACTTTTGTCTACATATGCCTATGGCGAATTGACTGTATAATGTGTTACCAAGGCTGATTTAACACTTAAGGAGCCCACCATGTCCAGGGTCCAAGAAGAAACAGAGCCAGAAGTGCTTTGGTCCCCAAGGCCCGCAGGTGCAGCAGCATCCCTCCTCCTGAATGTCCCACCAACATCTGCATGGGGCAGGAGGGACACTGAGGTGCCCACCCATGCCTGGCCCCTTGCTAACCACTCCTCCTCTGCTTCTGCGCAGGAACGTGATGCCCAAGACGCTGGACGGCCAGATCACCATGGAGAAGACGCCCAGCTACTTCGTCACCAATGAGGCCCCCAGGCGCATTCACTCCATGGCTAAGGACACAAAGCTGATCGTGGTGGTGAGGAACCCGGTCACCCGGGCCATCTCGGACTACACGCAGACGCTCTCCAAGAAGCCGGAGATCCCCACTTTCGAGGTGCTGGCCTTCAAGAACCGGACCCTAGGGCTGATCGATGCCTCCTGGAGCGCGATCCGCATTGGGATCTACGCGCTGCACTTGGAGAACTGGCTCCAGTACTTCCCCCTCTCCCAAATCCTTTTTGTCAGTGGCGAGAGGCTCATCACTGACCCGGCCGGGGAAATGGCCAAGGTCCAGGACTTCTTAGGCCTCAAGAGGATTGTGACAGAGAAACATTTTTACTTTAATAAAACCAAGGGGTTCCCCTGTCTAAAGAAGCCAGAGGACAGCAGTGCTCCCCGGTGCTTGGGCAAGTCCAAGGGTCGAACTCACCCCAAAATAGACCCAGATGTCATCCACAGACTGCGGAAGTTTTACAAACCGTTCAATGTCATGTTTTACCAAATGACGGGCCAAGATTTCCAGTGGGAGCAGGAAGAAAGTGATAAGTAGAACCACGAAATCAGGAAAAAAGCTCTTTTCTTTTGAGATGCAAATCATTGTTAGAGACCCAAAACTCACGCGGGGCTAGAGGCTCAGCCATGCGAGCGCAAGCACCTTGCGCTGTCAGGGTTGCAGCCAAAGCTGCCCTGCCTTTCCGGCTCCGAAACCTTAGTGACACGTCACCTTGGGTTGCACTCCCCCTGTGACGCTGAGGGATCAGGGGGCAGGTGGGAGGAGGAGAAAGTGGAGGGAGAGGGGCTCCTCGGGGCGATGGGATGCTTCATGTTGTTCACTGCTGGTGTCCCCCTCGCAGCCAGGCAGGCATGACCAGGACCTCCTGCCATGGCTAGCTGAGGAGGGTGGCTCACAGAACCCAGCAGCACTGGGACAAACCAACAGATTTGATTTCTCCTGCCCTGGCTTTTAGTTTTGCCCAAACAGCAGCATCAGACATGGTAAATTCAGGACACGTGCATTCACATGCACGCTGGTATTTGTGTGTGGAAGGAATAAAGCCAGTTATGCTGCAAAGGAACTATGTATAGAAACTTCATTTGCACCAGATGTTTCAATTACTTGTTGCACTAAAACTAGTATTTACCAAGTGCCACAAAACACCTGGGCCAGATTCTCCCCCAACAGATGGGTATGACACCGCTGTTGGAAGAGAGTTGTTCCTGCTTTACTGGGATGCTCAGTGAGACCGGAGCCCCCCTGCTCCTCCTGGAAGCTGTACCGAAGACCCTTCCCAGGCACCCGCTCGGACCGAGCCGGGTTCTCTCTGCCCATTCGGGCTGCCGAGGCGCAGTGCAGAGCCATGCGTGCCCGGCAGCGCATCCCGGCAAGGCCGTGCCATTCCCTGCTCTGGGCTTTGGAGCCGGGCATTCCTGGTGGGAACCGAGGGGGTGACTGCAGGGCAGGGGCATGGAGGGGGGGGGACAGCCCCAGCCTAGGGTTTGGGCAGGGCTGACCCCTGGCACTGCCCTTCATTTGCACCTTGAAAACAAGATCTCTGCTGCTTGCTGTTGGCGGCTGGGTGAGCAAACTGGGGAAGCAGCCTTCATCTTTACTTCAGAATTACAAAAAAGCAATTAATTCCCAGGGTGAGCACTGCTCTGCACAAAAAAAATGTGCGCTTTCTAGTGGAAATGACGAAGTCAACCAAATTTGCAAATCCTGGTGAAACTGTAGAAGAAACCCATTGCCCAACTGGATCCTCCAGCAGTGTGATGAGAGCTGCATGCTGGAACCAGCGCAGAGCAGGACAGCAGCTCTTTGACGCAGCTGCACCAATTCCAGCTCCGTAACTGAGAGAAAAACAGTAAGAGAGGGAACAAAAGGAAAAAATACCGTTGCTGAAATGTTCCCTTCGCACGGGCGATTTCTAAGGGCACTCGAATATTGCTGGGCGCTGTCTTTGTTTTAATGAGAGGTAAGGACGCCTCCCAGGTGGAGCGTAGCTGTGTGAGAGTCCCCTGTCCCCTTTCGGGTGCCAGGTCCCTGGCTGTTGGGAAGCAGCAGAGGTTCAGCGTGGGATCGTTCTGGGAGGACCAAGACTCAGTTTTGATCGAGGAATCCCTACTGATCCAGCTAACCGAGTGAAATCGCCGTTAGGTTTGGTAAGAAGCTGAACATGCTCCGGGTTTCACGGCCTCTCCTGTGGTTCCTTACACCGTGGAGTGGTGCTGGTGCCTTGGATTGGATGAAAGAAGAGCTGAAGCCATTTGGAAAATTTACACCGCGGGCCATGCGGGGGGGGGCACCGCAAGGTCCCTGCTAACGCCGTGTCAGTTCCTATTAGCCTGATTAGATTTAAAAACAGCTCCTGACATAACACGGTTTTTCACAGACCCACAAATCCCAAAATTATTACATGAAAATTGGAAGCATGTAATAGGAATAATTTTACAGTGTTTCACACGTTATTAAAGTGTCAGATCGGCTCCTAAGCGAAAACTCTTGTTATACAATTTGGTGCAAGCTGCTTGATGGATTCAGTTGGAGGATGAGGGGCTCACTGAGTCCCAGTGTCCAGGCTCCTCACCGACGGGATATCCAGAATTTTTTCCCTGTTCCCAGCGTGCTGCAGCCCCAACACCATGGCGGGCTGGCCCTGACGGTGCTGAGTGGAGCCTGCCAGTGGACACGGTGGGACTGGTGGCCCTGGCTGCCTGCTGGAGGGGCTTGGCTGCGGGGGGATGCCATCCCAGCTCGTGGCATCGCCGGGACCTGGGAGGTTGGCAGCTGTGTGTGACCGTGGTTGTTAACGGTTCTCAGCATGGCACCGTGCATCACCTCCACGGCCAAAGCTTGGACTCTCGCAGCCACCATCCACAGCTTAACCAGGAGCAGTATCTCCAAGCAAGGTCTCCTTGAGCTTGAAAGAGTCCCTCAAAACCTCCATCTCCACCCAGCAAGTGTCCCTGCACACCCCAGCCCCTGCTTGGTCTGGTCTCAGCACTGCCCCATGTCTCCCTGGGTATCTCCAGCCACCTTCTCCCAGGAAGAGCCTCTGGTGTCCGACTGCCATCAAGCCACCTCTTCTCATCATGCCCACTGCTGTAAGGACAGGAGATCCGAAAACGCATCTTTGAGAATTACAACGCAATGAAGCACCTCGTTAGGGAAGTCGCTGTGTGCGGCTGGGAAGGAGCGTCTATCCTGCACTGGGATGAAGCCGAGTCATGCCTGGGGCTCAGTCCTGCAGCTGGAAGCAGGCCCTGGAGAAGGGCTCCCAGGGGAGGAGTCCCAGAGCTGGGCACAGCCAGCCCTGGCCCCCCCGGCCCCCCAGGAGGGGCCACCCCATGGTTTACAGAAGCAGGGCTGGCCACCGGAGATGCTGGGCCTGACTCTTGCTCCCATTCTTTCTGCCATATATTCAGAGGTTTATTTTTTATATCGGCTGCAATCTCTGTCTGGGACAGGAGAAGATGCCCCGCTCCTCCGCCCTGAGCGTCTGCCCCGCAGACACCCACCCGCCCCGCTGCACGCCCCCGCAGTGCCACCATCCCCTTCCCAGCGCTGGGAGAGAGCAGGGACACACCAGCCACCTTGGGGGGGGGGAGGGAGGAGCTGGGGACACAGGCAGCATGGGGGGGGTGTCCTCTTGGGGGGGTTATTTTTTTTTTCTGAAATGCACCCCGTGTCTGCTGTGCTAATGCAGGGGCTTGGCAGGGGAATTATTTTCTATCTATCTGGCCGGAGAGTGGCCTGCCAAACGAGAAGGAGTCAGGTTAATAACACTTTTTTTTTTTTTAACTATTCAAATGTCCGCATTAGAATACACAGGAAATTGAATTTTGTATTTGATTTCAATTAGCAAAGCATAAATTATATTTAATTTTATACACAGACTGGGTGATTCATTGTTCTGGAAAAGCTGGTACTTTATGGTTCAGAGACTGGAAATGGAGAGTTAGTCTTTTCTGAAACCAAACTGCTGTGCTGTCGCCTTCTCCCAAACGCGTCTCTGTCTGTCGGTGTCACTCTGTACCTGAACAATATGAAAATCCTGAACTGAACACTTGAACCCACAGCACTAAACAATAAAACGTTGTAGCAGCCGCATTTCTCTGCTCCATTTCTCCCAGGCCCCCCAGCAGCACCAACACCCCACAAGCCGCAGACCCACGGTGGCCACTGGCTGTCCACTGGCCACTAGCCAGTCCACCCCGGTGCCAAAAGGGCCAAGGGAAGGCGCATGCCACAACCAGGACCAGGACCAGACCCACACCAGGACCACCCGGGCCAGCACCGGACCTGCAGGGTCCCAGGCTTGGAGGGGTTTCCAGCCCGATGGGGAGCATCCCCAAAGATGCCCTGCACGGGATCAGGTCAGGGACCCACAGAGAACACAACCTCTGCTTTCTTCTGCAGGCAGGGACCGGCCACCAGCCCCCCACGCCCAGCGCTGGGGACAGCAGGATTGTCCCCGCGGTGCGTGACAGCAGAACGTGTCACTGCGGTGGGGGGACAGCTTTCCTCGGTGGCCTGGCAGCTCGGGGTGCATCACCCAAGGTCACAAAAAACAAATCCCCGAGCAACGCCTGGGAGGTTTCACTTGCTGCTGATTAAGGATAAATCAGCGGATAATAAAAGGAGAGAGAGGGCTGGCTGCCAGGCAAAGAAATTAGGGGGAAAATTTTTTTATCTTATTTTGTGTGCACAATTTCCTGGCAGTTTGAAAAAAGCTATTTCACAGCACGGCCCTATTGTGTCATCTGATAAAAACCACTGAAAAACTTTTATCAACAAAATTAGGAAGTAGTGAACTATAAAATTGCTAATTATTTTCTAGTAAATTTACTTTTAAATAACTTTAGACACCAATTACAGGCACCATTAAGCACCATTAACGCTGGGTATATTTACCAAACAAGGACGGAATACTTATTATTCAAACCAAGATCATTTTGGTGTAGATTTTGCTGTTTGGAAAGTTGTCCCCACTTACCAGATGTTTAAGAAGTCATCAGAAGATCAATTATACCTCAAATGTAGTCAGGTTCCTAATATCTGAGTTGTGGCGTGATATAATTCAACCCTTGAAACAAACACCTGTGTGAGCTGGGACCGCAATCCCAAGGAGCTGCCCCGGCAGCGCCTGCACCTCGGCACGGGGCCGGGCCCGACGTGCTCCTCTCTTGGAAGCCCCGAGATGGCGAGTCCCACATTTAGCAGATCCAACTGTCTCTTGTAATGTCTCTTCACCCTGCTCCATGCGGGGCTTCACCACCCTTTGCACAACTCTTCACGAGGACCGTTGCTCCTCCCGGCAATCCCCTGCCGTTTTGTCTCTCCAGCGCCGTAGCCGGGTGCCTTTCCCTTCCTCCGGGGATTTGCTCCCCGGAAGACCCGCACAGCACTGCAAAGCGTTTGCCTGCTCCCTCCACCTTTGGGATCGCGTGCTGCAAGCTCGGTGCCGCAGGCTGCCCCGGTGCCAGCATCCTGACAGCCCCAGTCCCGGCGCCGGACACGCTCCGCGCTGGGCTGAACGGCGGCGCGCGCCTCTTAATTGGACGTTGCCAGGCGGCTGTCAGAAAGCTGGCTGCAAAGCTGTTACCTGCTCCCACTTTCCTGCTGTTATCTTTGACATCCTCATTATTTATTAACTGCCCTGTACCCAACAGGCTGCCACCGATGCGGAGATGCTCTTGTTATGCAGGTTCAATATTCCGCCTGCCTTCCAAGGTCACATCCTCCAGGATGTCTCGCAAACCAGATTGAAGAGGTACCGGCAAAGATGCAACATGTTCTGTATATGCCAATGCCAGGTTTCAAACAGAGCCCTTTGAATAAGGATAACATAGTAGATGATGATATAAGACCCTGTTGCTTACTGCTTTCCCCCGTGCTGTGTGTAGCACTGAGCTTTCTGCACCTACGTCAGCAAATAGAGGAAACCAGAGCATCAGGCAAGAGCTCCAACCATCAGCTTTCCACATACCGGAACAAAGAGTTTTTCTTTGACACTCGAGCCTGGGAGGAGAGAAACATGGGGATTATTTATTTGGCCAGGTTGCAAACCCGCAATGACCTGTTATAGCTTTGTCAGCATGAATAAACCCCTTTCTCCAGCCCCCTGCCCTCTGCCGCTGCCTCCTTGGCCCGGCGCCGGGTGCCTGTGACCCCCGCGCAGTGCAGTGCGGTGGCTTTTGTGCCCTGGGCCAACAGGCTGCGGCATCCCGGTTGTTCCAGGCAGAAACACCAAAAAACCCCAATGCTCTCACCTCCCCAGCTTTCATGGTGCCTTTTGCTCAGGGTTTTTTTTGGTTTTGCTGACCTCAGAAACTACCCCTCTGTGAGTCACTCACTGGAAAAACAGTCTGATTAGAAAGTTCTTGATGCCTATTAAGAAGCTCTTTCCGACTTCAGGTAAGACTTGGAATCAGAAGAAATCATTTGAGGGTCACTTGACTGTTACTTTATACTACCAACAAGGATATTTTGGAAATTTTTTGGTGTAACGCACGGTCTAATATCCCAATAGATATGAGCACTTGCCCGTATGCACCTCATGCAAGGGTAGAGACTGCCAGATCAGAAGGTTTCTCCATGGAAGGATTTACCTACAGATGAAGAAGAATTTCTGCTCTAACCTAGTGATGGTCTAGGATGGCAGAGGAGAAAGATATTGTGGCTTTGCAGAACAAAGCAGTGAACTCCCTGTGCCACCAGCCCTTGCCCCCACAGCTGCTCTGGGTGAGGTAGGACACGTCTCACCTGCGTTAGAGAGGATCCACCAGGCACCCCGGCTGTGCGGGGAAGGAAAGGGTCTGCAGCCACTGGATTCCCTCCCCTTTCTCCATCTTCGGAGGCGGGATGGAGGAACCTCCTGCAGACCCTTCCTCGCTTTGTCCCAGGGTGGGCATCCTGGGGGGGTGGGCTGCCCCACTGCCCTGCTGCCCCACTGCCCTCTGCCCCTGCTGCCCCCCGTGCTGCAGCTGGGCATGGGGCCGGGAGGGAGGCACACTATGTGCACAGTCTCCGAGGAAATCAAAATTGAGAGGAACCAGGATTGTTTCAACAATACGTTTTGTGACTAAAGTCATTATGTGCAGAGAGATGTACGGGTAGCTGAAGGACAGAATTAATATAGTAAGTAATCCTCTCCCTTTAGCAATATCTTTCTGCATGAAATAATGATTTAATGTCTAACTTTTTCTAGCATACACATTTCCTCATAACAAACACTTATATGATATGCAGCTATTTATGTTTCAAGGCAAAAAGCGTGGAGTGTAATGGACTCTTCTCTGACTATCTGTCCGTGAAGAAATTTCACTGTATCATGGGAAACAAGGAAAAACATTTTATTTGGAGACAATTTCTTTCTATTTAAGCTGGTCTTATCTTTCTCCCTTGTTCTGTGTTGGAAGGGATACCCGCACGACTCTGATTTGCCTCTCCTGCACATGGAGTGCACGTGGGGACCCCTTGCCCACCTGGAAGCCCCTTCCCACTCCTGAGCACTTCTCATGGCTGGGGAATGGCCCCGTCCGGTGGGTTTTCTGATGCCGCCAAAGCGGTGGTGGCCGGCACATGGTATCGACTCCAGGAAACAGTTACAGAAGCTTCTGTATGGGGGTAGTGCGCCCATTTGGACCTTACAGCTCTTAAGAAGGATAATTAATCCTGTAACCTTAAGCAGCGGCAGGCACTATAATCTGTGTTTGTGCATGAGACGTAGCCCCAGGGTGGTCCCTACCCCGCAGGCGCTGGCACATCATGGCCCTGGAAAAGGGGCAGCCGCCCTCTGGCCAGCCGACCCCAGCAGTGCCAGCCCCACTCTATGCTGGCCACTCCACCCATCCTCCTCGTGCCCGTTTGCCCAGAGCCAGCCAGGCCCCATGGCACAGAGACACAGCCGTCCCCGACAAGCTGGCCCGAGGGGCAGGGTACTGCTTTCCGAGGCTGCAGTGCCCAGCCCAGGCAGCCCTGGTTGCTCTGGAGCCCAGTTAAGAAGCTCTCGGCTCTGCTACTCCCTTTTCCTTCCACGAGACTAATATCCAGAGCAGCGGAGGACAGAGATCTGTCCCGCAGGGACACTTGCCCCCAGGGTGCTGCTCTCCACACTCCCTAAGGCAGATCCCACAAACATCAACACCACGCGGAAGCAATGAGCTTTTCCCCGGTAGCGACACACCGCTTAAAAGCACTGATCCAGATAACACGAGAGATGTCTGTGTAATGAAGGCAAACGACACATCTGGCAATTTTCCACCCAACTGACAGAGATAAACAGTTATAAATATACCCCATTAATAGTGCAAGCATCCTTCAAAGCTTGTCTTGAGCGTCTGTGGGGCCAGCGTGCAGCCAGCGGGCCGGTGCTCTGGCTGGGCGCCTGAGCAGCAGGTACGACAGAGCCGCCAGGCGTGCAGCCCCTCGTTAGCAGAGGCGAAACGAAGCGCAGCAGAGGCAGAGGGAGACACGTCCCAGGAGGAGATAAGGGGTTACGAAGCCGTAAGCGGCCCGGGCAGAACTGTTGGGGTGGCTTTCATCGCCCCATCAGGTGCTGGCCAAGCCATGCTCCCCCCAGCTGGCACGGTCACCACCAGCCCAGCCCCTGGCAGGTCCATCAGTGCTCCAGTGTCCCTCCCTGAGGACTGACATCCTTCCCCCTTCCCAGGGACCCTGCGCAGCACCCAGCCTTGGACTCAGCTGGGGTTCAGCCCTAATTTAACGAGGGAAAGCTGATGGATGATTTTTGCCTTTATCTTAGAAAGCTGCTCTCAGAATAAGTTGCAGTTAATGAAAGGAGTAAGGAATACGCAGGTCATCGAGGGTGACCACCCTCCCCTCTTGAAGGATTTCCTCTGAGCGGAATAAGCAGCCGAGAGCAAGTCCTCTGACAAATTCAGCTTTTTCCAGGAAATCTTTCCATTCACGTGACAATCCCCTGGACATCAGTCTCTCTGAGTAGTGTTTTTAAGGTTTTCACTGTGTCTGTGACCTACGGCTTCTAGTTTCACTGGCCAGATCCCAGACGTGTTTCCTCCCTTACGGGAATCTCTTGCTCGTGGTTCCCAGCAGGAACCATGCCATGGGCGCAGACCCAACGAGCGGGGACTCTGCCATGAGTGGGCATTCTCATCCGCTCCGCTCCTACTGTGCCCCGACCCCAGTGTGTGTCCAGGATGCTGGGGGCTCAGTCACCTCGGGCTCCCTGTAGCACCTTGCTCCAGCCCGGAGCAGGGAATCATAGAATCATAGAATCATAGAATCATAGAATTGTTGAGGTTGGAAGGGACCTTTAAGATCATCGAGTCCAACCTTTAACCTACCCTGACAAAAGCCACTTCTAAACCATGTCCCTCAGTGCCCCATCTACCCTTTTTTTAAACACCTCCAGGGATGGTGAATCCACCACCTCCCTGGGCAGCCTATTCCAACATTTAATAACCCTTTCAGTGAAGAAATGTTTCCTAATATCCAATCTAAACCTCCCCTGACGTAACTTGAACCCGTTTCCTCTCGTCCTATCACTTGTCACCAGGGAGAAGAGGTCAGCCCCCATCTCTCTACAACCTCCCTTCAGGTAGTTGCAGAGGGTGATGAGGTCTCCCCTCAGCCTCCTCTTCTCCAGGCTAAACAACCCCAGCTCCCTCAGTCGTTCTTCACAAGGTTTGTCCTCCAGGCCCCTCACCAGCTTTGTAGCCCTTCTCTGGACACGCTCCAACACATCAATGTCCCTCTTGTAGCAAGGGGCCCAAAACTGAACGCAGTACTCGAGGTGGGGCCTCACCAGTGCCGAGTACAGGGGGATGATCACTTCCCTAGTCCGGCTCACCACACTATTCCTGATACAGGCTAGGATGCTGTTGGCCTTCTTGGCCACCTGGGCACACTGCTGGCTCATATTCAGCCGGCTGTCAACCAACACCCCCAGGTCCTTTTCTGCCGGGCTTCTTTCGAGCCACTCTGCCCCAGTCCTGTAGCGCTGCATGGGGTTGTTGTGACCCAAGTGCAGGACCCGGCACTTGGCCTTGTTGAACCTCATACCATTGGTCTCAGCCCATCGGTCCAGCCTGTCCAGATCCCTCTGCAGAGCCAACCTACCCTCAAGCAGATCAACACGCCCGCCCAGTTTAGTGTCATCTGCGAACTTACTGAGGGTGCATTCGATCCCTTCATCCAGATCATTGATAAAGATATTAAAGAGAACCGGCCCCAGCACCGAGCCCTGGGG
Source organism: Chroicocephalus ridibundus (assembly GCF_963924245.1). Lineage (NCBI taxonomy): Eukaryota > Metazoa > Chordata > Aves > Charadriiformes > Laridae > Chroicocephalus > Chroicocephalus ridibundus. The sequence goes on along the minus strand of NC_086291.1, from coordinate 49,498,239 downwards.
GACACCACTTGTGACCGGACACCAACTGGATTTAACTCCATTTACCACCACTCTCTGGGCATGGCCATCCAGCCAGTTTTTTACCCAGCGAAGAGTACATCTGTCCAGGCCATGAGCAGCCAGTTTCTCCAGGAGAATGCTGTGGGAAACAGTGTCAAAAGCTTTGCAAAAATCCAAGTAGATAACATCCACAGCTTTTCCCTCATCCACTAAGTGCTCAGCCTCCTCTGTCTGCAGCGGAGAGGGGGTCTGAGGGAAGAGAGACGTGGGGGTTTGGGCAGGGCCACGTACGCAGGCCAGAGATCCCACATGGTGGTGAGATCCTGTGTACGACCATGAGACAAAGCAGCCATTGCCTTCTGTACCGAGGACACTGCCATCATTTCCCTCCTTGCTGACGAAGGGAAGGGAGGACGATCCATGACCACACAGCAAATCCCACTATGGGAGATGGTGAAAGGATTCCCACCTCTTTCATTAGGGCTGACTACCCTGCAGGGCTCCCGGGTCCCACGCGGATGGGTGCCCTGCTCTCACCATGTCCTGGAGCAACAGTGCCCGTGTCCCCAGTGTCCCGGATGGCTGGGTGGGTCTGGCACTAGATGGCACCCCGATACGTCCTTCTCTGAGGAGGAGGAGGGCACCCAACCTCCAGTGAAAAATGGGGTGGGTAAGGGGGGGCTCAGCATCTTTCCAACCCCAGGGCCGACCCAGAGCACGACCCAGCCCAGGGCAGCCCATCCCCACCTGCCGGCCAGAGGGGGTCTGGTCCATCCAGCTGGGCTGCTTGGAGGAGGAGGAAACCTTTCCAGACGGACCCTGCACGGGAGGGCAGATGCAGAAAGCACCAGAGGCTGCGCTGCCTCCAGCTCCCCCCGGCTCAGCAGGTTGTGAGCTGGGGGATGAAACCCAGGATGGGGGTCAGACTTCAGCCCGGCTCCAAGCTGGAGGGCTGGATGATGTGTCTGCGCAGGAAATCTCTCACCTGGTCCAGCACGATGGTAGAGGATGGAGAAGTGCTCCGTTTCCTGGGAAGACGTGTCTCTCCACAGTTAACTCCTGCTAATTTTGTGTAATTTCTCAGCACTGTGACCGTCTGCTCCACACTGTCCCATGGCTTTGAAAACACTTGTGGGCAACGGGCGCTGCTGGAATAAGGCCTGGCAGATGAAGATGAGCCACTCTCAGCAGATGATCTCCTTGAAGGAGGTCGAGCAATTTACGGTGTTTTGCCCAAGTGCCAATGATTTTGGCTGCCCTTTCTGGGCTGCCCTGTTTGTCTAGCAAAGGTTTACTGTCTAGCAAAGGTTTACTGTTCAGAAGTTTGCTTTGTCTTAAAAGCCCACTGCATCTCCTGAATGCCACAACCGTGGCGAGTCCTTAATCCTAAACACTGGCACCACGACAGCCTCCGCCGAGCGTGATGCCAGTCTGCAAAGACAGTTCATTAGTGACTATGCAAAAAAGTTCTCTTTATCTGGGCTGCAATTTGGCCACTTTCCAGTTCACGCAATCTGTCAGAGTTCACGGAAGAGGAGGTCCACGCTGAGAGGGGCTTTGCAGTTTCTGGAGAGCTACAGCTCCTGAGCTGGAGTGCGTACACAACAGCAAACACTCGGCTCATCTGTTTGGTTGGGGGCCATCTCTACAGGGTAAGGTAGAAAAATAGTTTAACTAACATTTTCTTCTAGCAAGATTTAATAATAAAATCATACGTCTGGTGTTTTCCTTCCAGGTATGACAACTTAGGTGGCAAAGTAGATTTGTTAGATTTACAATATGAGAATTACTCTCAGAGAGGAAAAAAACCCCGAAACCCAAGCCCGTGTTCCCAGACGTACATTAGAAATACTCTAACTCCCTGAGAACTGTGAGTTTTATCCCCATTCTATTAGGAAAAATGTCTTTTCATGCAATGCAGAGAGGAAATGGCATATGCCACTGGCTTGTCCATCTGTCTCGCCCTGTTGCGGCAGCAGAGCTCTCAAACCAGAAAGCCAGCCATTGGTCCTGTCAAAAATTGCAGCATCTGCTTTATTCTTTTAAACACAGAAAACAAGGAGCCACAGAGCAATAAGAGCTGGAGTTATGACCGTAACACACACAGGTCAGGCATCCCCAAGGGTGCAAGGTACAAACCAGCGCGTGGTGTCCAAGAAGAAGAGACAGACTCGGTGTTGATGCGAGCGCTGCAGCAGAGGAGACTCTTCCTCCCGTGGTGTGGAGCGAACAAGCCGACCTGCACCATCTTGTTATGCATAGAGACACGGCCTTCCCAATAAAGCCTGTGCCTTGCAAGAGCATGGGCGTTTTTAGGACGTTCCTGCGCGTCCATGCACCTCGTGTGCCGCCCAGATGGTTTGGGAACCGCAGCTTTCCATCGCCCCTCTGTGCAGAGTTGCACCCTTGGCCTCAACCAGGTGGAATTCCCCTTTCCAGGTGGGAAAAGTATTTTGCATTTTGAATACGTAAGCAAAGAGCCAGACTAAATAATAACCTCGAAGCCCTGTGCTCATGCTGGCCTAGTGATCTCTGCGGGAGCGTAGGGCTTCTGGAGATTTAAATGTGTGTGCTCGTGCAGAGGATACCTTAGGAGCTGGTGCGCTGCCTGCTACCGTTCCTCCTCTACCCAACCGCGTCTTTCTTTCCTTAGCTCCTTCAGCTCCTGGCCTGATTGCAGCTGTCAAATCGTTTCTGCTAAAGCCTTTTCCTCCTCGCTTTTGTAGCGGTCTCTTCCACCCGCTCTTCCCAGCTGTGCCGAGGTGATAGCAAATGCTCCTGCTGCGGGGCTTTACCAGTTTGTGTTCTGGAGAGCACCCGCAGCCCCGTCACTCATTTTGGCAGTGCTCTCGGGTGATATTTGCAGTTCCCTTTGGATTCGCTTGGGAAGAACCAGACGGCCTGGGTCCGGAGAGACCTGTGTACGCTGGAGGTGTCAGCTCGTATCCCAGCAGAGAAGGAGAGGGAGAAGACGCCGCACAGCTGGAAGGCGTGAGAGAGAAGCGGTGCCCCAGGATGGTGCTTGCACGCTGCTGCATTTGAGTGTGCCCCGCTATTAAGGAAGACACACAATGTTATCTCCCCTTTCACATTAAGGGCTGCTTTATCCCAGATAAATCACAGAGCAGCCCAAACAGACATGGTTTGGGGCTGGGTTTCACTTTAGATGCGAGTGTACTTTACTCCTGGCATGTACTTTAAGAGAAGCAGGTTGTGGAGTCACTTTGAAGGCTTCGCGGGTGACAGCTCTGTCACCCCTGTGAGCATCCTGGTGGTGCTGTGCGTATGGCAGCCACCCCAATGAGATACGGAGGGAAAGAGGTGGTGTTTGTAGCCCGTGGTGCCTGGTCATGCTGCTTTCTGGGCCATTTGCGCTACGGGTTTCTTGCGGGCTACAAATAAAATGCTGTTGGCACGTTTCAGCACGTTTCACCAGGTGGAGCCTTCCCGTGCCCCTGAGGAATCCTGCTCTCTCTGTGGGCACGGCTGCTCGGATTTAGCCCACACAGCACCTACCGCTTCTCCGGTACTCACCTTCTTGTTAAGTGTTTAATAAGTTGCTGTAACTTTTTGTTAAGCGGCGAGGAAATGTTTTCCAGGGGAAGCTAATTCCAGCACATCCTCCTTGTGTAGGTTTGATGTTATGGAACAGTGAGTCTGTTGAATTAATTAGCATACAGCACTTCGCTTACTCAGCTCATTTGCATATTTTGCTCTGAGGGTGAGGGAAACCTCCAGGTGCTGGAAGGATGCTCGAGCGGTCGCGGCCCCAGCCCAGAGGCAGGTGGGCACACGCAAGTGTGACAGAGTGCCACTGGCTGCCCCTTGCCATGGGCTTGCTGGTGGCCTGGGGCTACCTGCCTGACACCATTCTCCAGCCAAATCACAGCAAGCAGGACCTGCAAAAGGCAGTACTAACCTCCTGCCAGAGTTTGTGTCCATTCCCTCCCCACCTGGTGCCCAAAGCAGGCGCTGGCCCAGCAAGCGGACCGTGCCAGCCCATCTCCCCACCGCCCTGGCCCACCATGGTGGGGAGGACGAGCAGAGCTGCCCCACAGCTCCCTCCTAGCGTGTGCTCATGGAAAGACACACATGCTTCTGGGATCTGGGCATTTTTTCATCTTGGCACGAAATTCTTCCAGAGATGATTATTTGAAAGATGAGTCACCAAATACAATAGCAAAGACACATCCTTGACTTACTGGCAGAGAAGAGAGATGTGACCAGCATTAAGTCTCCATGCAATGTCTCCATCACACTGTGTCTGGCGTTTATTCTAAACAGCTCTCAGTCTTGAGCAGAATTGTTTTTTCACATTAGAAATCCAGCTACTTTTCCATAAGAAATGTTCCTTAATGACAGGAAAGACAGACTGGGTGCACGGATGTAAAAATCATTATAGTGTAGCTCTGTGCTCTGTACAGCTGCTGTCTTTTAAAGCCTGTTTGTACGAACACACATGCACGCATGGAGACGCACATTAGCATCCCTGCATTGAGGTTATGCTCTGAAATGGGGCATAAATTCCAGCTACCTTTGGGGAGCAGGAGGGTTGCTGCTTCTGTTTCTTGAATTTTCTCTCTCATTCTGCCTATTTCTCCTCATACGCCTTTACAGAAGTGTTTAAACACGGGCCCTGTGCCTGCCCTGGGGGGACTGTCACCCATGGCCACGGCTCGGCTGTGCCGAGGGTTTGCAGGACAGGTTGGTCAGAGCAAGGGCAGCCCAAGTGGAGAAACCTCCCTGGCTCGACCGGCTGATGGGAATGGGGAAGGGGATGGTGACGGCACAGCAGCAGGGCGGAGAGGAGGCAGTGAGGGTACCTGCTGCCCCAAGCAAAGCTTGGAACTGGCCAGGAATGGACATCCAACCCTGCCCCTGAATGTCCTGGAGGTCCCTAGAGAGAGGGGATGTTGCTGGAGCAGCCAGCCTTTTCCAGGGGAGAGCGTTCCTTAAAAACCCCACATTGCCCTTACCCGTTGTCCGAGGGGGGTGACCAAAGGGCTGTAAACCGGGGCAGCAAACCCCGGAGCTGAAGCCCCTGCCTCTGCCAAGCACCTGCCCGCGAGCAGACCCGCGGGATGCAAGGCGGAGCAGCCCCTGCCTGGCCACCTCTAGCCACAGGGCCCCTGGGCAGAATCCCCCTTCCTCTTTGCTGGGAGCGGGCTGGGACGAGGATGGGCTCTCCCTGGGAGTGGAGGTCCGGTTTCTGCGCCGCCCCTGCGCCATGAAGGGGGACGCTGTCTGGTAGCCTATTCCAATTCATCAGTGCGTTCTGACCTTGATGATGTTGGTTTAACTAGGGTATGAAATGCAAATATAGCCTAAGCTCAACAATTCTGGCACCCAGCAGAGAGATTGAAGGGTGGAACGCTTCCCAGAAGGGTCAGCAAGAGCAGGAAAAATTATATAGAGCAAATAAACAGAATAAAAGGCTTCTCTATTATCCTGGTGCACAGGGCTGCAGCTCCAGGGGACTGCAGGAGATTGTGCTGCTCTGAGGCTTATCCTCAGGGACAAGCTGCGGATCAGGAAACAGAGAAAGGGCTAAGGGCAAGGAGATAAGTTGTTTTTAAATAACTACAAGCCAGGAGAGAGTCACCCTCATTCTGCTCCTTGGCTCATTTTGCACCATCCGTCACCCCACCCCACAGCCAGGGCAGTCGCCCCAGTGATTTTCCTGGGATCTGGGGCCAGACCTCAGGAGAGGGTTTAATGCGCTCTCAGGCTGGGGAAGAGGAATTACTTCCTGACCCGTAGCCGAGCAGGTACCCTGCAGGGGAGGGCAGCCTCCGTCAAACCAGCCTCCCCGCTCTTCGGAGGAGCTGCTGTCACCAGCCTTGTAGGGAGCTGATTGCACACAAGCTACTGCTGCAAGCTTTGGATGCCACAAGGCACTCGAAAACTTTGAATTTAACAGGTATAAATGCCTATTTTCAAATTCGAGGTGGGATTCACACATTGTCAGTAATTTTTAGCAAACCCATCCAGAATGCTGATCCTTGCTCGGCACCTCCGGAGCAGAGCAGCTCACTCACCACCTGGGAGGGTCAGAGCCCTGCTTGTTTCGGCTCCGCGGGGACGGAGGGACCTCGTGCTGCCGGCTCCAAGACGGATCAGAGACACCGGACCCTGCAAGCCAGCTCTGCCTGCGGGCTGGCAGAGAGCCCAGGGACGGTGCTTGTGAAGAGCAATGTCAGGCAGGGTGAGGTTGTCTCCCTTCTCCTTATGCGGTTAAGGAGCTGATATCCTTGTCTGCACGGGGAGCAACTTGTAGATCAGATTCAGCTCAGACTCAGACAATCTTCTCACTCACGGGAATGCAGGGATTTCTCCAAGGGCCGCTGCGTCCAAATCACTACAGGAGGATCTCACTGCCCGCTCTGCCGTGTGGCACACTCATGCGTGCAAAGCTGGAAGGCGTTTCAAGGAGCTCTGTCAGCCCTTGGAGCAACCCAGGGTGTGCGCGGTTATGATGCTGGGATGGATCCCGCACAATGGTGACAGCGGGGACCGGAGCAAAGGCTGTGTATGTGCAAGGAGCAGCTGTCACGCCTGCCTTTGGTCAGGGATGGAGGTTACCACAGCCTTAGCGTCCTCGACGTCCCACTGGCGCACACCTCGGAAAGACCCACGAGCAGCAGGTCAAGGGACACAAACCTGCAGCACCCTCACACCCACCCAGCCCATCGCGCCCGACGCTGCGACTCCTTGTAGGGGAAGCACAGATGGAGGCACGTTTGGATTCGGGCAAGACTGAGCTCATACGGAATCACGGGAGTCTGTCACTAGGGGATCAAGGGGGACCTCAGTTGGGGTGCAGAGCCGGATACCAGGGAGGATGCTGGGCAGAGATGAAGCCATGGGCCAGCGTCCCCAGATGCCATGGGGCAGCCCCACAGTGCACCGGCTGGGGGGATCACAGCAGAGGCCAGAAGTTCGAGCCAAAAGGAGCACCCTTATTTAGGGATCTGCAGTGCCATCATGACTTTATTAAAAATTTAAACCACAAATTACAACATTCACCGGGGAAGAATCGCTTTCCTACCAATTACAGTTAATAGGGTGAAATTAATGTACCAATTAATATGGCTGCTTCTAAAACTCATTCTAATATGTTAAATACTGTTCCTGCCTCTGTAAATGCAGCAAAATAAAGTGATGATCAGGATGGGAGCTAATAAAGTTTTGCTTCTCTGTACTTAAACTATTTGGCATCACTGACTTAAGGCGCAGGAAAAAGGAGATTATTTAACATTTTAAGGTTTGTAAGACCCATAAATCATTTCATACATGCCATATTTGTTGAAAAGGATAGAATACATTCAATTTTACAGTATATTAAACTTCATCTAATTTGAACGTAAGAACAGACCAGCAAAATAAATGACCAATTTCTGAAGCAGAAATTACCATTTGGCTGCTGCCATTATGAAGCTGCTGGTATTTTATCATGTTCTTAACATAATATTGCTTGTCTATTGATGCATAGTTATAGTGCTAGTCCAAATTGGAAGGCGGTGAAAGAGGACAGTGCAGAGTTTTTTTTTAATAGGCATCATTTGTCAGATGTTATTTCAGAGGTCTTTGCACTGATGATAATATGCAGATTAAAGCAGAAGTAAATAGGAAAAGAAAAAAAAAAAAAGAGAGAAAGAAAGGCAGAAAGGGAATGAGAATTTCAGCACATTCTGGCTGCAGCAGACAGGCAGGTGGACCGGGCCCCAGTGGGTACAGATAACAGTAATTAATCTGGGTTGAAGGGTTTCTTCTGAAACCCCGCGGTGTTTGACAAAAGGAGGCATCCCCCTCTGAATCTCAATGCTGCTGGGGACCCGCAGGGACAAAGAGGAAGAGTGCTCGGTCCTCAGGCAGGACCCAGGGATGGGGCATCATCCCCTGCCCCGCGCCAGCCCCCTCTCCAACCCATGCCCCCCTCTGCAGCAGCCACAAATCTGAGCACAAATAAAAATTATGTTTAGTTTGCAAAACAGGAGGAAGGTATCTCCATCCTCCAGAGTTCATTGTTCTGCTAGACTTGGTATTATAGTGGCAATATATTACAGAGAAGAAAAATCAGCTGGCTGCGTTGCTTCCAGAATGACAATGGCAAGCCACAAAACATGATGGAGGTGTGACTGGCCGGAGGAGATCTCTGCTGGGGTGGCCAGGAAGGCTGCTTGCAGGGAAGGAGTACCGCAGGGTACGGTGTCCCATGGGGCAGAGGGGACAGCCAGGTGCTGGGACAGGGGGCTTGGGGTCGGGACCAGCATCCTTAGTCCCTCCTGCTGCTCCTCAGCCACCTCAAGCTCTTCAGGCAGCAGCTCCTCTGCCAGGGCAGGGCACTGTAACACCCCAGGACAGGGTATTACCCCAGGGCAGGGCACTGTAACACCCCAGGACAGGGTATTACCCCAGGGCAGGGCACTGTAACACCCCAGGACAAGGTATTACCCCAGGGCAGGGCACTGTAACACCCCAGGACAGGGTATTACCCCAGGGCAGGGCACTGTAACACCCCAGGACAGGGTATTACCCCAGGGCAGGGCACTGTAACACCCCAGGACAAGGTATTACCCCAGGGCAGGGCACTGTAACACCTCAGGACAGGGTATTACCCCAGGGCAGGGCACTGTAACACCCCAGGACAGGGTATTACCCCAGGGCAGGGCACTGTAATAACCCAGGACAAGGTATTACCCCAGGGCAGGGCACTGCCCTAGTGCAGGGCAGCTCTGCCAACGCAAGGATCTGTGGCCCTGGAGGCAGCTGGCACACATCTGGCCCTGGTGCCTGCCCCAGCGATGCCCCATGGGCATGGCTGCAGAGCTGAAATTACCTTCCTACCAAAAAAAACCCCAAAACCAAAAACCAACCCAAAAATGGCAAGGTACTTCACTCATATTAAAGATAATCGTCCTGTCCCCCAAACCCTTCAGTTTCCTCTGGTGCAGGGTTTCTGCTGGTGGGAGGCTGCCAGGAGAGGGTGCACAGCAAGGGGCGGCGGGGGGGACACACGACACGCGCTTGGGCAGCGGCACCGCTGCCGCCCTGCAACCTGTGCACGTGCTCCGCAGCGATGCCTAACAAGAACACCTCGGAGCCTGGGTCTGCTTAAACCAAATGAATTGCTCGGATATTAGAGCTGAAATTGTGTTTCATGACTGCAAATCCGCGCAGGCATAGATTGTGCTATAACATAGATTTCAATTACTTTCCAACCTTCAGCGTGATGATGCGACATTACGCTCCACTGTCAGAGTTTGCCAGCATGCTCTTACTTTTATTTCTCCTGTTAAATATGGTCTTTGTTGCGCTTCATTGATCTCTGAGCATATTCTGCTGTTTACAACTTTGATAATCTTTGTGTAATCTTCAGGGGTAATTGAATTCCGACAAACATAGCTGAATTTTAAACACCACGTAGATTTAAGCACATTGAAAAGCCACGATATGAAAGTCAAACCTGGAGACGGGGAGAAGCACTTGTTCGCAGCTCCTTTCCTGAAAATCGGGAGCTGAGCCAGGCCCAGAGCCCAGGGACATCTCAAGCAAGTTAGGAGACATGGCTGCGGGTGGGACCAGACCTATCCCAGAGTTTAATCTCAAGCAGTAAATATCAGGCCATTTAACGCTTTTTTGAATATGCAAACCCAAAACACTTCTGCATCTGTGCAAAGTCCCAGTAATTCCACTGGGTCTCACTCTCTGCTAGGATGGGATACAGTCAGCAGCTATCAATCTCTGTTTAAATACTTAGGGAATTGCCCTTGTACAGATAAATTATTGTTTTTATGGGCATATTTTGTGAATTAGACAAGGGGGAAAATGTTCCGGTTGGATTTTGATGTAAGAGTTTTTTTGCAGAGCCCTAGGGGCACATGCACAGTGCTCTCATTATCATTATCGTTATTTATTATTTGCCAGCACCAGGAACGTGCCCAGCACAGTGCAGGCACAGCGTAACGTGGATCCCAGGCTGGCACCGTGTTCCCAGCGCCAACAGACCCTGGGCACTGACAAAACCTCCCCCTTGCCGAGATGCAGGCGCTGCATCCCCCTCCACCCTGAGCCCCTGCAGCGCGCTTGTCCCTCCCTCGTCTCTCTGCTGACACCCCCCCCCCCAAGTCGCCACAGTTAGTTATAGCCTCCCTTTTGCTGCCTGGAAAAACAGATGTCTTGCTTGAGGACATCAGATTTTTGATGCATTTCCTACAAACTTTAATTTCCCAAACCATCCTGGCTCAGGATGTAGGGGGACTGCTCAAGTACGCTATAAATTAGTATGCCAGCAGAGCTTCTCCTGGAAGGGGGATAAGCTCAGCCAGACAAGAAGGAGCCTCCAGAAATCTCTGTGATGGAAGGGAAAACTTGCTGGTCTCCCACTATTTGTGCTGGAGCTCCTTTTCTCCGGTTTATTGCAGCGGCAGCACAGGGCAGCCTCTGTGCAGCAAAGATTTCCTGCCGACGGGTCTGTGATGCACGGAAGGGTCCCCACGCAATCGAAAGAAAAGGAATTAAAGGGTTGTCTGGCTAGAGAAAAGGGATATTGAATCTAATCTGAGCTAGTGTAATTTGGAAATCCAATTGCACTTGTCCATCAGCAAAGGCAGCAACTGAAGAGGGGAGCCAGGAGGCTGCGGGCAATGGGAGCCCGCAGCACCAGGGCAGGGGAGGGGGGGGTCAGCCCTATGGGACCCCAGCCCACGCCGGGCAGAAGGATTCCCAGGGTGGTACAAAGCCTCAGTGCCCTGCTACGGTCCACAGCCCTTTTCCCAGAAGGGTTTTATGCAGGCTGGCACTGACACGGGAGCCACGTGCAGGACAAACACTCCATGAGACGGGGAGGAGAAGCAGGAGCAGGAAGGGGAGAGCAGCTCAGAGCAAGCCCTCCCTCCCCACCTTCACTGGCAGCACCGGGAGACGCAGGGAGGGAAAGGCAAAATGCAGGATGCCCCCACCCCCCTGCACAGCTCTGAACAGTCGGTTCTGCTGGGACACCCCACTGATAGCCCGTCCCCCAGAGAAAAGCACGGCTTTCCCTGCACCTCCTTCCTTGGAGGTTTTGCAGGACAGAGCAGACACTGATTACAATTGATTTAAGTGTTTCTGCTAGGATCTTTAACCTGGGCTCAGATACCTCCTCGTATTTCACTTGCCCTGAGTCACTCCACTGATATTTTACCAGAAGCCAGGCAGATTTTCAAGGCCCTTGGTGGACCCCAGTGATCCAACCCAGGCTCAAGTCTTCTGCCCCATGGCTCCAGCTCAGCCCTTTGCTGAAAGGCTCCTGCAAACCACTTGCAACCACTTCCTACCCCGTTTCCCAGAAGGCAGGAGGCTCAGAGCGCTGATCAGTATTTCAGATGCCAAATATAAGTTACTTTGCCCCCAGGGTTTTGTTAGGAATTAAATACTCAAAGTCTGATTGCAAAGCCCACGATGCAAGGTGGGATGCTGCCCCGTTCTTGGGGAGCAGGTTACAAGGGCCCTCACCGAGGAAGGTGCCAGCTCGGCAGCTCTCCCTCTCACCACCAGCCTGCAGGGAATCGCAACGTGAGCGAGTGGGAAGGACACGCATCAAAGTGCATCGGGCTCATGGACCAGCCCCCTGCCGAACCATGCAGCCAGCCCCTCGTCCCTTCACAAGGCGAGAAAACGAGGGCAGAGAAGCAAAGAGCCAGACTTGCAGGCTCAGGCATGTCCCCTGTAGGACTGGGGGACCCCCAAAGAGCCCCAGGGCCGGCCCTGTCCTGATGGGGACAGAGGCAGCGCTGCTTGGCCGTCACCTCCCTGCCGCTGGCTCTGCAGGTCCTCCCCGCAGCACGGTGCTGAGCATCCCACCAGCGGGAGAGCTGGAACACAGCCACTCGCAGCCATTATCCCCCCACACACGTGCTTTATTTCCTGAATTAAAGAGCAGAATTATAATGAGACTTGACATTAAATTCCATAAAAAGTCAAGCTAATCAGTGACCAAACCTGTAATTGATTCTTTTGCTAGTTCAATACTTAATGCTACATGTTAAGCAATAGGATTTTACAATTTGCTAGCACTTCACTTACAGAGAACTAAGCAATAAAAATCCATTCCGAGCACAAACAGCAGGAAGGGAGCCACGTCCGCTAATAAGTGAACGAGCCAATAAAGTGGCTCAACACTTGCATCGATATCTTGTTTTTCAAAATATCTATCACCCCTGAAGCCTCTTTAACGCATGCAAGCACAGTTTGAAACCCCCCCAGGAGGTAACGTTGAGGCAGGGAATGCCATGGATGAGGTCTAGGAGGCAATGGTTCACCGCCAGGTCCAGGAGGGCCGCAGACCACATCACCTCGCTCCCCCGATAGCTGCAGCATCCAGGGAAATCCCCAGAGTGCTCAGCCCAGCAGACGTTCCCTCCCCATGGAGCTCATGCAGATGCCCCCATTCCCCCTGGTGCAGATGTGACCCGCATCCAGCCACCGGTTCCCGGCACAGGGAGCAGAGCCCCCACCCCTGCACAGGCGGCAGCTCTGGAGGGGGACATTGTGGCTTTTTAGAAAAGGCAGTTTGTTTACAAAGCTTCCTGCAATATTTATTTGCGGCTAAATTCAAAACAAGGAAACACACCTTCCACAGCCATTTTCCATAGACAGATATCAGAACTCAGTCAAAAATCGCTTGTTTGGTTTTTTTTGTGGTTTTTTTTTTTTTAAATGTAAAATTGCTAGCCTTTTTCTTTGCCTACTGTTTTCAAAGATGCTTTCCTCCATTGGTCTTTTATTGTTTTTCAGCACAAGTCACATATTTGCCTCGGAGCAGCAAGGTGCTGCCGCTGACGGATTAACCCGCAGCAGTGACAGGAGAGCCATCAGCAGCGGGTCTCGCGTATCCCCGGGAAAGGCACACACTCCATTCATCTCCCAACTCACGTGCTGACCCCCAGCAAAAAAAAAAAAAAAAAAAAAAAAAAAGCAGCCCTTTCACGCCATGACTTGCTGCTTCCAGGGCACCGGTACCAGCGTAGGGAGAGAGAGTGCGCAGCAGCTTCACCGTCCGCTCTTTACAAAATGACAGCGTTTTATAGATCTCTAAAAAGGCTTATTTCTCCTGCAGGAGGAATGGTTAACAGGGCTTTTCTCTGCCTGATGGGATGCAGCAGCCAACGCAGAAGAGCCTGTTGCGGAGGTGTTGTCCTCACCCATCCCACCGCAGCCCTGCTTTGCTCCCTGGGGGCACCGACCCGGTCGGCTCTGGCAGGCAGTCAGGGGAGGGGGTGCCGGGCAGCGACACCCCCGACCCTGCACACAGGAGCCGCGCTCCCCTCGGTTCCTGCCCTCCTCCTGTCACCCTGCCACCACGCACGGTCCTGCTCCGGGAATGCGGGGTGAGGTGTCCCTGGCAGCTCCGGTCCCCCCGTGCCCCGCTCCCCTGGGGTTTGGTGGGTGAGGGGGGTAGGTGCGGGGTGCCGCACGCCTCTCGACAGATTTTACTTTGGAAACGGTCTCCGCCAGGCCCCGTGCGGCATGGCAGGAGAGACACGCTTCAGAAATACAATTATTACTGTAAGGGGAACGCCCGCGCTCCCGGTCTCCACGGGGGTTAGGCATCCTGCTGCGATGATTCAGGGAATCTGTCGAGGCACATTTCATGAATTCCACTGAAGCCGTGGAATTGCTGCATTAGGCGAATACCTCAACGGTTGTCAAGTCAGCCACGTGCTGTCAGAGCTGCTTTACATTGCTCAGACCAGAGACAGCAGATGCTCATAAATAGCAGTCATTTTCTCCGCTGCTTCCAGCGCTAACCCTGCACTGCCCGTGCATCTCACCCAAAGCCTACAGCAACACATGCTGCAGGTCCATTTTCCTGGGCTCTCTTTAGGACCCACTTGTTACATGGCTGCAGAGATGCTGTAAAAGGTGCCCCTCGAGCCACGCTAGAAACACCCAGCGCCTGGACGCTGCCCGGCCAGCAGACCCTCCCCAACGCGGAGCCAAGCCAGCCCGCGCATCGCGCACAAAGCTGCTCTTTGAGGAACAAAATGCCGAGCAAGGAGTGTCTGATTAGCACCAAATCTTCCCCAAGGCCCAGCTGCGGAGCACGGCACTGCAAAGCCTTTCCTACAGCCACTGTGCTGCAGGATTGAAGTGCTGAAACACAGCAAGGGAACAGATCTACAGCCCTAGAAAACGCTTCTGAATTCAAACTTTAAGTAGTAGTAAATCTCAGTTGCAATAATGCAGATTAACACTGCTGAGAGATGTGGCAGAACAAATCAAATTTCTCTGAGCTGGAGGAGAAAGGAGAGAAATAAAACCCTATCGCGAGGCAACAGCACCGGGCTGGGGGGGCTGCTGCCACACAGGAGCCCCGAGGCAGGCGAGCGGGTTGGGGGCGATGGCACAGCAGCCAGCAGAGTCCCAAGGAGCCAGTGTCACCACTGTCAGAGAGACTGCAGGCAGCACTGCTGGCTCCTGGAGATTGTATCTTCAAAATACACCTGACTAATGAATTTGTGTCTGACAGCTTCAAGCGTTAGACAATTTGTACAGTACGAGAATGTGTCTGAACACTTGTCACTAAAGACTTGTAAAGGAGTGCTGTGACCACGCGCCGGGCATGCCCCACATCTATTACAGGCACATCCATCACATTCTGCAGGCACACTATGTAAATAGCTGAGTTACAGCCAGCCGTGCGCTACTGCCACCGCAGCCAGCGCGGTGAGGACGGCTCGTCCCAATGTCCCACCTGCATCCCTTCACCCTCCACAGCCCTGGTCCGGCTGCGCGCGAGTGGCTGGCAGGCCGCCGGAGAGGCAGAAAACAACAACTTTGCTTAAGAGGCTTCTGCTGTCTCCCAAGGAAGCTGAGGAAGCAACTGGAAATACAGGTGCCTGCGCAGACGGGAGGAAGGCAATGTCTGTCCAGGCAAAGCTGGGAGCTCTGGGAAGCAGATAAAAGTTCCAGGACAGCAGAACGTTCTCTGACAGCATTAAGAAAGAGTAGATTACATTCTTTTGGTGACAAAATAAACTCCAACACGGCCATCTATTCTAGGGGTTTAGCAATGATGCCAATTTGTACGTACCTGTTCCACATATATTCAGCAGGTACTTTTGTTCTGCACTCAGAACCCTTGTGCCCACTTGTCACACACAGGTAAACGTTCTCAATCAGTGACTAGCTGAGGACATCACAATGACAGTGACTATAACAATTCTCAGTGTCCCCCGCCTGAAAAATTCACGTCAACAGAACCTGGGAAGAGGCAGAAAGAAAAAGTGTCCAGCCCATTGCTCGTTTCTACTCAGGCTTGGAGCTGGGGGGAATTGCAGTGCTCTGGAAAACTATACGGGGACAAATGAGGAGTGTGATATTTAGAAAGGCTGAAGAGAATTGCTACCCCAAGGGGAATTAGAGACAGTGCTGGGGAGTGACTGCAGCCTCAAGGAAGAGCAACAGGACAGCTCGTGGGGGGACCCTAAAGATTTAATGGGCAGGGATAGGTCCAGCTGGCATGGAGCAATAGAAAATTGGCCTTGTCAAACAATCCCCACCTCCTCCTTCGACAAGATTACAAGTTGGGCTGATTAAGGCAATTACACTGATGTAACAGGCTTCTGCGAGATGTTTGGCACCGTATCACATGCCATTCTGAGTGAAATATCGTGCTCCACAACAGACCCTGTGCTAAATGGATTAAGCAGCAGCTGAAGCGACTGTCAATGAGGAATCCCCACCAAGGAGTTGCCTCTCGGGGACAAGGATGGGTTAGAGGCTGCTCAGCCTTGTCACCGACATGCATGCATGGGGCAAGCTCTGCCGCATGGGACCTGGGCACCAGGAGCCGGGCACGGGGCCAGGTCCTGCAGGAGGAGCCGCCTCCTGCACAGCGCTGACCTTGGGAAGCACTCGAGATGCGCCGACAAGCAGGGCGGCATAAGGGCCCAGCGTGAGGTGGTGGCCAAATGGGCTGACGTGCAAACAGCGGCGCCAATTAGGAGCGGGGAGGACGACTTCTTCATGCAGCTTTGGGGAGACGCAGCGGGAGTGTCACATCTGTTCCCCTCCCATGCTGCTACGAGGTGTGAAAGTTGCGGAAAGGGAAGAAGAGCCACAAAGCACAGTTGGAAGGCTCAAGAAGACGCCTGCTATTGAAAAGCAAAGCCTGGACCAGATTAGCAAAGAGAGGCAAATGGCAGCAGCAGCCGCCTTGGAAGTCAGCTCATGATTTCAGGTTCATTCTGGTGGACATTTGGAGGCTCAGTACTGCTTCAGCACCATCTTTTTCTGGCCAGGCTGGGCAAAAGAGCAGGACACCCCGGGTGCTGGCATTGGGAGAGGCAGACACCCCGCAGGGGCCAGCCAGGACGTGGAGAGCTGTAAGCCCCTCGCAGCATTTCTCCAGATGGGATCCTTGGAGCAGGTCCAGCCCCACGGCTCCCAGCTCCTGCCACCTCCAGAGCTCAGGACACGCACCGGGGTGTTTGGGGTTGAGCCTCTGCCCCAAATGCATTCAGCGCTCCTCCGGTGACATTTCCCCTACCATGCCAAACACCTTATCAGTAAGGTTTCTGCTGCAGCCCAGAGTCTTCAACCATGAAATTATATGACTCTACCTTGACCTCAGATATTCTACAGTTAATATCTCCTACAGAATACACACCGCAGCTTGGGGGCATTTCTCTGACTCAGCCAACAAGAAATGCAGTCTCAAAATATGGATTCCTGGTAATTCACCGGGATGCCTTTCCCCCTTTTCAGAGCAGCCTTGGCACCAAGACCAGAAGCTTGCCTGCTACAGTGAGGGCTCACAACAAGGGTCTTCTCCAGCACCTAACGCCAGCACCTGTTTACATACCTTTGTGTTCGAAGAACGTGATGGGGTTGATATCACCCTGCAAATACCTGGTTCCCCTCGTGCCCACTCGCATGCTGGGATTGTCCTCACCAGCCCATCCAGGCACTGATGCTCCATCAAAGCCTATGGCTGCTCCAGAGGAACACTGTGCTGCCTGTGAGAACAGGACAAGACCTGCAGAAAAGGGACAAGAAGCTCCAGTTTATGTAGGGCTGCCTGGTAGAGTCCTGCTCCTTTTAACAATCCCCTGGGACTTGAATAACAAGCCACAGGTGATGTTGCAGACATCATTGCACTCACCACACCCTTGGCCCCAGGTGGCTCCAGTAAAGGCTGATCCCAAAGCTCAGCTGCTCTTGCTCCCAGTTCACACTAGCATCTCTCCTGCTCCATACGTGGCTCTTCCTCCTGTTGTGCCTGCAGAAACAGGCGCTGCAGGCAGACACCCATCCAAACACAGGCTGAGCATCTGCCAGGAGCCCAGGCAGCTGCCCTCATTCACCTGCCTTCTTCCAGAGGATTTAAAAGAGACACATGACTTTTAAAACTAACAAAAATCTCTAACTGGGTGTGTGGCAGAGCAAGAGGGCGCGAGGGGCTGGAGGCCTGTGCAGGGATCCCTGAGCTCCCAGGGACTGGGCTCAGGAGGGCTGTCAGAAAGCTCTAAGGGCACATTTGGCTAGGCAATGCACTGCTGCTTGCAGGGATGCTCTCCACTGGCACCCCTCTTCCAGCGGCCTGACACCCCTCTCACCGCCCAGGGGGAGAGAAAAGCCAACAAAGAACCTTTCCAAGTGGCCCCTGCCCTGGCTGCACCTCACAGGCACTACTGTGCGGGTCGCACACCCCCGCCAGCAGAGCTCTTGGCACACGGCAGCCTCTCAGGAAGCTGGGGAACAGCACCAAGAAGCTGCTGGCTCCTGCCCAGAGCCCCTGGGAAGAAGCAGCTTTTGCCCATTGCCTTTTTCCAACTGCCAGCAGAGAGACCCGGCTGCGGGTGGGCAGGGGGCAGGCAGGGCACCTCCTGCACTTGGGGTTCCTGTGGACATCGGTGGCCAAGCTTCTCACTACCTGCACGTTTCCAACCCTGATCCAAGCACGCTACGGCCGCGCACAGCCCCAGAGCCACACGAGAGCTTCAAAAGCAGCGCCCTGGCCTCCTGGGGAAAGGGAAAAACCCTCTCTCTTTTCCTGCCACTCTTAAGATTGCTCTAACAATCGAGAAGCATCTGATCTTCCAGGAGACTGATAGAGAGAGGATGCTGGTGTCATTATCAAGTTAATTAGAAAAACTCAAATGGAGCTTTAAACATTTTTATAATACATTTGGGCCTTTTTGGCAGGATTATTGCATCTTTTGGGTTTCCATTTCCCATTAAAGCATTCTCAGTAGTGCATATATAAAAGCCATGTGATCTTGGCTCCTTGCTGCTTTTTTTTTCTTTTTTTAAAGACATCTTTTTTTCGGGTAAGATTTATTAAATATTGTAATCAGTTAAATTCTGGCAGCTTAAACATTTTCTTTAATAGCCTTGTTAAATGTGGATTAGATTTAAAATCCCTGCCTCTGAACTCTTGAGCAGCAGTATTTATATGCAATGTTAAAAAAATTAAAAGCTTTACAAAGTGGTAATTACTCCTCTGCTGCAGGAGGAAAGAGACTGACTTTCTATGTTATTTTAAGGCAAGTTTTCCAGCCTCGCCCTTCTCGGGCAATACCACAAAAGCACAGTTAATTCTTTTTAAAGTACCCTCAGGTCAGGATTTGGGAAGAACCGCTTGCAGCGCCCACATCTTTGGCTTTGTTTTGGAACAAGGCAAGCAAGCTGCACATCCCTGTGACACCAGGAGCAGCCAGAGGCCCTTGCAGGACACTGCTCCCACTGAGCCCCCCCAGCACGCAGGACCCCTTCAGCTCGGTCTGGGAACAGCCCGATGGGAGCCCCTTCCTGGCAAGTGAGTCCCCAGCACCACTGGCCACCGGGGCGAATGGGGAGCAGCCCATCAGCAGCTCAGCGCCAGATGGGGAGGGCACGCACCCCTTTTATAAGCTGAGCCCAGCAGCTGCCCTTGTGGCCCATCAGTTGCTCCTGTGAGACCTGCAGCCCCTCCATGGGGCAGCCCCCGACTCCTGCAGTGCCGCACGTCTGCTCCGCCTGCTGTCCACCCACCGTCAGCCTTCAAAAAGCCAAGCAGAAACTGGAGAGCCCAGGCTGGACGCTTGGATCACACTGTCAACGACATTTTTAGGACTTCTGCTGTATTTAAATGATGCACGCCCTGATCACCGTCACAATTTCTTTGCCGTGCTTGCAGGAAGCGCTGCGCAGAGACCTGATTGAGCGGTAATTGAACCCCAGGAAAACTTTCAGGTGCCATTAAGAACACCTAAATTCTCTTTCCCAGTTCCTCCTTCCTTTCCCCCATGCAGCAGCTCCGTGTTGCCCCCTGAGACACATCGCGTGTATGTGGACACGCAGGAGCTCCCTGACCCCAGCCTGGGGCTGCCCCGGTTTACTTCCCACCAGCCTCACACAGCTCTGTCCCCCATGGCTCCCCTCCTTCATGCCGAAAATCACTGCTGCCGCCCCAGACAGCTGCCCTGCAAGCCCGTTGGGGTTTTGCTGGACACAAGGCAGGCACCAGAGATGTGCCAGCTGGTACCGCTGACACCTTGCACCGCTGTGGACAAGTTGCTCCATGCCACTGCTTCCCCATACCGAACGCACCGGCAATGCTCACCCCACTGGTGCTGCCAGCTTGGTTAACTGGTGCTGGCAGAAGACAGTCCTGCCCTACCTGCCCCAAGCCTTCCCTGGGACCGGCCACGGGCCGGCTGTGGCAGAAGGCAGCAGCATCCATTTCTCTGTCACTACGTGTCAGTAGCAGCGGTGTCAAGGCTCTGCAGTTGGTCCTGTTTGTTAACAAACATGTTAATGAGCTGGAAAGGGCAGGGAGGGGGTGCAGCGATTTACGAAACTTGCCGATGACACTGATTTAGGCAAGCAGGAGCAGAGCAGCACCTCAGGGACAACCGCACCGGCCAGGGGGATGGGGTGCACACAGGCACCACGAATGCAAAGCCAAGAACAGGGGAGGGACACCTGAGCACCATTCACACCCCTGCAAAGGTATGAAGAAACTGCCCTGGCTCCTGGGGGTGGTCAGGGTTCACAGTAGCACAGCCCGTGGGGATCTCTGTGCCCCACTACGACACGAGCACGGGCAGGGCAGGATGAGCCCCAGGCCGAGGACTGCAAGGTGCACCCCGGCAGCGCGGTACCCAAGTCTGCACAAGCCTCCTGGCCAGAAGGCTGGGATGCTAAAAACCCCATCAGGTGGTCTGGAAGTCAGAGGGAGGCTCCAGAGGACTCCCAGAGGGTGCCCCGGAGTAAAGTTGCCGGGTTTATAGGTGGCACCCTGGACTCTGGGGAAGCAAAATTACCACCATGTGCATTACAGAGGGTGCAAGAGGGCAGAGGAGCCCACTCACTATTGGCTGGGTGGTACTGAAACTCCTCAGTTCCCGTTGCTGGAAGTATGAGTTTTGCTGAATATTTCTGAGGAACAGAAGGTACCTTTGGGAACCTTAACTGGGTTTTAATGAAGCTTTTTGCCATTGAATGTAAGTCAATTTTCTTGGAGTGATTACCCTATCTCTAGAGGGTATTGTAGGAATAGATGAGAACTAGAGAGGGACAAGAATAATATCAAGGACTGGAAAAATTCTCAAATAAGGAGAGACAGAAAAACAAGGTAGAAACAGAATGAATAAATAATAAATGGTCTTGAAGAGACAGTCTGGGAGCTCCTCTCATCCCACTCTCATAACAAAGGAAGAGAAAACATAATGTTGAATTAAAAGGTAGAATAAAGGGGAATTACTTTTCCCATGTGAGCTGTAACAAGTGCATGAGTCTCAGCTCCTCAGGGACCGGGGAGCTCTGCTCTGCCTGGCAAGTGCAAAGTGCTTCAACCCCAGGGCTGGAGGGGAGGAGCCGGGGAACCTCGCGTGGCTTTTTTTGGCCAGGCTTCAAACTGGTTCACTTACAACTCCCTCCCTGCAGGAGAGGCATCTTCACCAAGCTGGAAAGAGACTCAGACTGTTTTTTTTAGGGCTGAGGTCTCTGCAGCCAGGGAAGGATGCTCTGCTGATACCCTGACATGCAGATGCTGCGCACGCACTCCCAGGTGCGTGTTTCCATCCTCTGGGTCTGCAGGTGGCAACCACAGGGACTGTCACCTAGACACAGGTAAAACGCAGGAATAAATAGATTCAAAGTGTGCTAACACAGAAAGAGGTCCATGAGCAGATTTTTTTCCCATCTCACAGCCAGTCCTGTGAAGCTGGCTACTGCGGATGGGACTTCAGGGAAAAAGAAACCTGCTTCACTTCTGCGCTAGAGAATGAAGACTTTCTCCGTTTAAAATTCATAAACCAACACAGACTGTAAGTTAAAAAATAAGGATCCCCTATTTACATATATCACTTCAACAACCACAGTGCTCGTTATGAATTATTTAGCATAATGCACTTTCACATCGGCCTTGCTTACTCAGTGGCCTCCTCTCAATTAGGCATTTATGGCAGAGGGGTCAGTAATAACAGGTCACTTAAAATGTAAATAAAAGTGACACTGGGAGATACGCCAGAGCATTTATTTATACTGTTATATTACTGCAAAAATGTGTTTATGAAGACCAATTCCTAGCGTGTTTACTTGTCGTGCAAAAAAAGCATTTAGCAAAACGCACATAAAACATAATTTACCCAGAGCAGAAGCAGTGGATTTGGCTGTTGAGAGTGTGGAGGAAGAGCGCCCCGCTGCCGGCTGCCCGCAGCCCTGGGCCCAGGGGTCATGGACCTGTTGGAGCAGGTCCAGAGGAGGTTACGAAGATGATCAGAGGGCTGGAGCACTTCTCCTATGACAGGTAGATTTAGATTAGATATTAGGAAGAAATTCTTGACTGTGAGGGTGGTGAGCCCCTGGCCCAGGTTGCCCAGAGAAGCTGTGGCTGCCCCATCCCTGGAGGTGTTCAAGGCCAGGCTGGACGGGGCTTGGAGCAGCCTGGTCTGGTGGGAGGTGTCCCTGCCCAGGGCAGGGGGTGGGACTGGATGGTCTTTAGGGTCCCTTCCAACTCTAACCATTCTGTGATTCTGTGGTCTCCTGTCTATACAATGCACCCTCCCAGCGTCCCCTCTCAGTCTCTCGCAGCGGGGTCGGGAGTTGCAGCAGAGTTTGGAGGGTGCACGGGCAGCACAGGAGGAGGTGCCCACGCTGCGTGGTGGGAGGCGTGCGGCTCTTGCAGCACCGTGTCCGGGATTGGGACGGCGCAGTCCCCAGCAAGCTCTGAGTATATGGATCCTCACAGGCATGAGAAAGTGGCCAGGAGAAGTTCTTCAAATGAAACATTTTGTGGCGAAGAAACAAATTTGATGACACTGAAACTTCTCACAGATTGAGTTTGGTTTTGCCAATTCTTTTGGCTTTAAAAAGGACAGTATGTTAAGCAGAATTTTTGGGGCTTTTCCATCTGACGTCACTTAATGTTCTTAAAAAGTACAAATTCAATGAGGAAACTAGGTTCTTCATTTTGGACCGAATTAAGCACTTCGACCACATAGAAAGGTTAGCCTTTGTTTTGTGTTTTACAGTGCTTTTTGCTTTGCTGAAGTTTTTGAAAAGTTGTTTAATGTCAAGCCAATATTTCTGGGCTTTGGGGGCTGCAAGCAAACAGAAAAATCAGCTTTTCACACCCCTCCACTGGATGATCTCCCAGCTGGCAGCTTTTCCTCCCCTTTCTGTATGGCAGCCTCCATCCCCGGCCGCTCGATCTCCGTTAGCGCAGCTCCCCAGCACTGAACGGCTGCGGCACGGCTCCGGCTGCTGCCCGACGCCAACAGGCAGGGCCAGGCTCCCAGGGGACCATGGGGACCCCGCTGCCACGTCCTTCAGCCAGGCAGGGAGCCCACCTAAGTCTGCAACAGACCACAAGTTCATTTGCCATGAGTGGGATTAACATACATCGAAAATCAAATTAGTAGCCTAACGGAGCTACTCGTTGGCAGGTGATGACCCCTGGGACTGTCCACAGCGCAAAGAGAAGGAGGGGAGAGCGGGACAAGGTTCCCCACCACCAGCACACCCCTGTGCCCCGGGTCCCTTTGTCCCTGGGAGGATGCGGCTGGCCCAGCCTCGCTTTTCCCTTTGGCAAAGAAGGTTATGAATTAAAAATCTCACAGGGAGGGACAGCATCAGCATCTGTGGCTGAGACATCTCTTCCTGCAGAAGCCAGTGGTTCTCCCAGCCCCAAAGCAGGGGCTGGCTGCTGCTTTCCCACCAAGGCCAGCAGGACAGGCATCCAGCCTCTCCTGGCCACGGAGAGGGGCTGGGGGTCACCCTGCCAGCATGGGATGGGACCGGGGGTCCCACATACCCCGTCAGCCAGCGGCTTTCCTGGGCTCAGGTGGGGTTTTTCCCATGAACTGTTATTAGCCCTGTATGGGAGGTGATAACAACAAGCCATTAATGGGAATCTGTTTGAGTGCCACTGTGTGGCAAGACCGTAAATTAATGGCCATTTCATTTATTGTCATTTTATCCATAACAAGATGCTGATTTTCCCCCTGGGATAATGAAATTGGTCTGTAAGAACCATAAATCCTCACCGTGGTGTGAGGCTGGAGCAAGGTGTTGGATTAACGGGCTAATGACAGAGATGTGAAAGCTCATGAATCGCACAGCTGCGGGGAGAGCAGGCGGCCGCGCCGGGGGGAGCCCACGCCAACACCCACGCCAGAGCATTTCTAAGGCTAACAGCGAGTTATTTCGGATGTCAGACCAGAAAGATCCACATATCCCCTCCTGGCATGCCCTCGGCAGCTTGCATTTTCTGCCCACAGAAAATCAGTTTTTAAAGGCAAACCTGTCAGACCAAAACGGCCCAGGATCTTCACTGACCTTCAGCCCCATCAGAGGTGTCCCAGACAGATGCTGCTTGGCCTGCTGCAGCGTGAGCAGTTCAGGGTCAGCCAGGAGGGAGAATTGATGACTTCTGCTCCCTTCACCTGGAGCATAAAACAAAAAAATACACTGGAAATTTATAGGGTCTATTGAGCTGAAATGCTTCCTTCGCTGCCGTTTCCAGGACCATCAGCCAAGGACCCTTATTCCGTGAACAAGTATGGCTTCAAAACAGTGACTGCCTGGAAATAAAAATTACAAAGTAAAAGCTTCTCATTATTAAGTCTTTAAATGGAAAAAGAGTTAGAGGTCTCAGGATGATGACGACCCTCTCCATGCCGCTGCAGAGGTACCAGCCACAGCTGGAAAGAAACACACCTCTCCTCCTACCCGTCCCTGCGGTGAGCCGGCCGCGGCGGTGCAGGCTTACCCAGACAGCGATCTGGGTGGCGAGGAAGACTCCAGGAGGTCGCTGATCCGATCACTCCGGTCACACCAGCATGACACCGCCTTCTCGCACCCCTCGAGTGCTTTAACCACCTCCCTGCTGCCTGCTGGCGCGCTCGCTCCTTCCCTATTTCTCTTTCCTCATCTTGCTCTCCTGTTCACAATCAGACCAGGCTGCGTCAGCTTCACCCAGCACAAGGTAGGAAACCTCACCAGGGCCGGCTGGGTGGAAAGGCTTCACCTCCCCAGGACTGCCCGGAGACAGCAAAGCAGTCCCAAGGCAGAGGAGGACGATGTGGAGGAGACCCCCACAGAACCCCCCGCAGCCCTCTGCAAACCTGCATCTCCCGCAGCCGAGGGTCGAGAAGGGTTTACAGCTTTCTTTTTTTTCTCCTTGCATAATTCAACAGAGATATCATTTTAAATATTGCTATTTTTCTCACTCAGATATGAGAAATATTAACTGGCCAAACTTTGCTGTGGCTGTCACTATCCTTTTAGCAGCGTGATTGCCAGTGGGGGATTTATAGTTCTCCCCGCACCTGGGTTATTTGAGTTTTGCTTTGCTGCAGGGCCAGGGCAACAATAAATTTCCTTCTCCCCTGCAACATGCTCTATCCTCTCATTTTCTAATAAAGCGTTAAACCTTGGAGCAACCCACACTGGCCTCAGTGCTTGAGAGGAGTTTCAGCTGAGCTGAGGAGCCGCTTGCCGCGGGCTGGAGGGCACCGATACGGGCCAGCGTGGCTCTTCCCGCAGCGGCTCTGATGAATTCCGGGTTGTCTTTCCAAGGAGACCCCCCTCCCCAGGCAGAGGCCGCATCCTGCCCGTCCCCAGCAGCACTGCGTCCCAGCTGGGCTGTCAGGGATGGCGGGGTGGTGATTTAGGCAGAAGCAGGGGAGGCTCCACAGCACCGCTCCAGTCAGCCTCCCCTGCTCAGGGGGATCCCGGGGGGATCAGCTCATCTGGGCAGGGATGGAAAAAACAGCCTGAGTTAAACTGAGGATGCTGAGTTAAACTGAGGGATGAACAGCAACAGCGATGCTGTTCAGAAACAGGCCACCTGCAAGCTGGAGGAGTGCTAGAAGGCATCAAGGAGGAAATGCAGAGAAGCGCCCAGACCTCCCCAGCGAGACCTGAGCAGGATGGAGTGACAAGCGGGAAGAAGCTCCAGGAGCTCCCCATCCCATGGATGGCCCCACCATCTGCCCCAGCCCACACTCCTGCAGCACACAGCGGGCTCAACCCCAGACGGCCGGAGGCGAAGGGACCACAAGCACCCACCAGCAGCACTGCACCCATCATCAAAATGGGGTTTATGATGTTAAAAACAGTCCCAGCCTCAGTCTGCAACCATCCGTGCCATCCGCAGCCCTTCCCTGCTCCGTGCAGTGCCTTGGGAGAGGCTGACGGCGCATGAAGGATGGATGGGTGGATGGATGGTGCATCTCCTGCTGGTCTCATTACAGTAACGGAGGCGGCCGTGGCATCAGGCTTTTACCGGCTGAGCTGTTCGGTGAATTACGGCAAGGTTCTGCATTGTGGTAATATGATTTTTTCAATATATTCTGTTTGGATTGGCAGGTTGGTCTCACTCTTTCTCAACTGACTGATAAAGCACTAGACAGGGGATTAGTCCTCTTGGAAGCTAAAGAAAGAGGTAATTTGGGTTGTTTATAGCCTGCAGGGGTAGAATCAAAATGTACAATACTGAGAGAGTCAAACTTTTACAGCGTATGGCACAGCTATAACTCAGAGCAAGTATCAAACATTACAGTCCTGTGAAATGCATTCCCGTGACAAAAGGCTGGAAAGGCAGAAAGAATGAGAGGAATTAATCTGTTCTTGGGACAAATATTGTAATGAAGACAGGAAATGCCAAGAAAATTAACCCCTGCCTGGGCCGGTTTTAGCATCACACAGTTTGGCCCAGAAGTCTCACCTCTGCACTTGGAGCGGTGTCGGAAATAACCCAGACACCAGAGATGCTGCTGCTGGTTACACACAGGGGCAGCCCCAGTCTGACCTTGGCTTTTCTGCATTAAAAGAATAACAGCTTTCCCTCCACCGGGTTTTGCTGGATTTTCATAGCTATTAAATCTAATTGCTGAGATAGAGTTATAAAATTATAATTTTAACCATGCAATTTAGATGGAGTAACCGGTCGTCTATTTCTGTGATTATCCCTGATTATTAAATGAACAGCTGCCTCCAAATATGTTTGCAACAAACTAATTCAATGAGTGCATGTGCCTGAATATTCATGCCCCTGATTCGCAGCACAGACTTTTCAGACTTTTTCACTGTGGCTTTAAAAGTTAATTTATCCCAGCAGTGGAAACAAATACACTTCCATCAGCTTCGGTTAGTGCTCCAGACTTTAACACTAAGTTTGGCAGCAAGCGAAGGCGTCCCAGCCCCTGCTTCGACGCCCAGCTCCTCAGCGGAGACAGACATCAGTGTTCGTGTCGATTCCAGACTTCTCCCGTGTCTTGTTTGCCGGTTTGACAACCCTTCTCCGCACAGCACTAACAAAATGTGACACTCCACAGTCTGTTTGTTTTAGCTTTTCCACTAAATTTTGCAACCGCGCCAAGTAGCCGGGAAATAACCTGCCCTCCCCAAGCGCTGAAATATGGATAAGGCTGGCCGGCGCGACAGCCAGCGAGCAGCTCCCCCGGCCTGCCTGGCCGTCGCTGAGCCGAGGAATGGCTCGCGCACAGCTCTGCAGTCATCGTTTCATCAGGAATTTCATTTTCCTCCTTGCGAAGGAGGTGCTCCCCCCCTCGCCATGACTCGCTGCCAGCCCGGGTAGCGGGCGGAGGGGCTGGGAGCATCCCCGAGGCAGCAGGAGCGCTCCCCAGCCCGCAGCGTGCAGGGGACAGCTACGGAGCAGACCCACGGCAGCGAGTTACCACCACGCTGGGAGTCAAGCAAAGGCAGTGGGACACAGTGGGAGCGCCCTTCACACGGCATCTGCTCGCTCCCAGGTGTCACTTGTGTCCCCCGGGCAGTGGCAGACGGCACGGACTGGGGCAAATCGGTGCCAGGGTTTGTCTCCCTGCGTGAGATAAACGCCGCTCTCCCCAGCACAGTCTGCAAGAACATTAAATGTATTTTTTTGGGACTTAAATTTCTGTATACTCTTCAGAGCAAGCTGCACTTCTACGGACTAGTAGAACATTTTAATAATATTCATGGCATGATACAGATTGTTTAAAAAAAAAACTATTAGCCTGTAACACAAGCAAGTGTCCAAGAATAGTTATTTCAGCCGATGCTGCTCATATCGTGATGCATCGGAGTTTACCCCGGGGTCTCCCAGCCTCTGTGGCAGCGTGCAGCCTCTGGAGACTGACAGAAACCTCCCGCACTTGGGAATGTGCTGGGATTTACATACTTACTGGAGAGAAACAGCTGCTGCTCAGAGCGAGGCACGGCTCCCAGGATGCATTTCCGAGGTGCCTATTAGGCAAATGCTCAGAGCCGCGATGCCTGGGTTCTCCAGGCGATCCATCCTGCCTCCCCTGCGGAAACGCAGGCAGCCGCTCAGCTGGAACAGCCGAGCACCAGCCCAGAAAGTCAAGCCCGGTTTGGGGCAGTGACTTGTGCAACCTCTGACTGCACTGCCTTCCTCCCCTCCTCATAGATATATCCCTTGACAAGCAATCACCATTTTAAAAAAAAAAAAAAAAAAAAAAAGGCTTTTAAAAGCTTTTATTAAAGATCTAAGAAAAAAAAAGAAGAGAAAAATCTGTTAAAGTATTTGAAATGTAAAGTAGGGCTTTCATTTTAACAGCATCCCTGATTCCTTTTGTCTCTCTCTGTATAGAGGTTTCACAAGAATATACACAGTTTGACAGACTTTCAGATGACATTAAAGAAGGCAAGATCTGATTGCGGGGGGAAAGAAACAGTTTAATTGAGATGGGCTAGAACTGTTGGACTCTGACCCGCTGCTTTGCAGAACCACCCAGACAAATGCCGATGGAAAGGAGAGCTGTGGAGGGTACCGGTACTGTGCTGCAACCTCTGCTAGAGAGTCGAGCCCACCTCTCTCTCTCACACACCCCCACACACCCCCCGCCGTGCGTGCCCATGCCAAAGGCAGTGTGTCCCCTCTGGGGGACCCCTGGCCTGGCTGGTGGGACGGGGGGGCGATGAGAGCTGTGAGCATCAGCCCTTTCCCCTCCCCACCGCCTTTCCCCTGCCCTCCCACTGCACATCCCTCCATCAGTGTGTCCTGGACCCCACAGGTGCAGGGTGCCCAGGTCTGACTGGGGGGGTCCCCCACTGCTGCAGTGTCCTATGGCTGACACAGCACCTTCTCCCCAGTTTTTTCCGAGGGGAGTGCTTGCTTCCAGCTTCCCCCCTTGAAGTCTGCAGCCGGATGAGCCCTTGTCCCCTCTGCAGTCGCTGCTCTGCAGGAGCCCTGACCCGAACTGGGGAGGGGGGGACGCATCCCAGGAGAGGGTGCAGGGGGGTAGCGGAGCCCAGCAGCGCTTCTCCCAGGGCTGAGTCGAAGTCCAGCGTTCAGGACAACTGCCAAGCCCTTAGCAACACAGTGCCACGTCGGCTAGTGCTAGACGGGGAACCCAAACACGCGGGCTTGCACAGGGGCCGTGCTGCTCTGCAGACAATGCGCGCAACGGGAGCGAGGGAGCAGCGAGCAGATAGAAGGGACCCGTCAGCAAGCCCCACGTGTGCCACGCTGTCAGAAATTGCCTGTTACGACACCCAGAACTGGGCACCGCTGTGCTGCCAATACAGGCAGTAACCAGAGCACTCGTTGCCCCTAAACCTTCAGCTCCCCACAGGAGAACTTGAACAGCAGATTCGGGAGTACAGAAAACATGCAGCAACGGTGCAATCAGACCAGCCCCAGGGTTGCCACTGATGGAGCAGGGAGGACGGTGCTGCCAGGCCACTGACCAGTGCCAAGCCTCCCGCGAGCTGTGCCAGGGATGCTTGTGCCGGAGCTGGGGCAGCCTCTCCCAGCACAGCCCAGGGGCCGGGGCTTGTGCTGGAGCCAGGAATGAGCAGAGGAACCTGGCACAGAAAGTGATTAACCGAAGTACTGGCCATGCAACAGCCCCGGCCAGCAGAGAGCCAGACCCTCCTTGCACTGGCAGATCATGGTCCCCGTCTGCCACCCTCACCAACAGCTTCAATTTGGCCACACACTGGGTGCTGAGGCTACACCGCTCAAGAGGTAGTTTGTGATGGGCTGGGCACAGGTATTGGCTTCCAGGGACCACCCCATCGCTGGGCTCTGCTTTTCCCAGGCACCACCTAAGGGAATTTCCAAAGACCCACGTGAGCAGGGCAGGAGATCCTTCCAAAGATCCTGCCGGGCAGGGCAGGAGCGGGGTCCCTGCCCCGGGAGCAGGGGCTCAGCAGGGACCCCGCTCTTGGAGCCAGGGGGACAAAAACAGGCACCACAAAACACTCCTGCTGTTCTAACAAGAAGCAATAGATTAAAAAGCTAGTTAAAAATTCATCCAAGAGAGGCAGAATTTCCCAAGCATATCAGAGTTAATATTTATAAAGGGGATTGTTGCTCAGTCTCAATTATCCTAAAAGCTCGGTACAATTGATGCATTGGAGAAACCACGAACGCAGGCATGTCAAGGGAAAACCATTCCCTGTGACCGCTAACAAAATGCAATCAGATCTGCAACATGTGGAGCCAATTGATTTTCAACAAGTTATACAATGTAAACAAATGATTGATTCTCAGGCTCCTTTTATTTCCGAGCAAGCAGTCAGAAATCTCTCCAACCTCTCTGCGCAGGTAAGGCTGGTGGTAAACAAGGGCTGCGGAGGGGCAGCATGCAGTCCTTTCATCAACCTGCAAACAGCAGGAGCTTTGATTTTTTTGTTCCCCCAGCCCCTTAAGCAGCCACTAAATAATCAACAATTCCTCAAGTAAGCAACCCCCTGATCACGTGAAATCTTTCTGTTGCCAGTGGTCATGTCGGAGCAGCTTCTGCCTTCAATGAGAGCCAGGAGTTTTTTATTGCCTTTGCATTTTGCCTCCTCTGATGTTTCCAGCCTTCCTCTGATTTACCCGAGACAGATGAGACAGGAATATCTCCAAGAGCTTTATCACTTCTCTGTCAGCAGCGGCTGCTAAGTCAACAGTGCGGTGGTGTGTGTCTGGACCGGCGGTACAGAGGTTGCTCAAATTGTTCTCCGCTCCCGCTGAAACCAATAAGCTATACTCCACTGCATCGACTCGGCTCCCGAGCCGTGCCCCCTGGTTATGTCAAATTAAATCTCAGCCCATCACCGGCAGAATGCCAATATCAGCGAACATCCCCGGGCACCCCTCCGGGGTGGGGGCACGCGGGGGTGGGCGCCCCGGGAGCTGGGGATGCAGCTGCCTGTGCAGCACCCACCCCCCCACACCAGCAGGGCTGGGGGCCGTGGGGACCCGCAGGTCCCGGGGTGCCCACCGCTGGCACATTTCACTTCCCAGTTCAGCCACCTCCACCAGTGCCGGTGCAGGGACCTGAGGAGCACCGGCACTGTGGCTCAGGGAGCTCCCTGCACAGACGCGGACCGGCTCTTGCGAGGGTGAAGGGGTTTCTCCACACACCTCCTGGTGACCGCACACCTCTGCACCACCCTGCCCCGCCAGCCACGCACCGCCATGCAAAAACTGCCCTGCCCAGGCACTGCTGGAGGACTGTGCCCATCACATCCGACGGCATCGCAGCATCTCACCCCGCACAGCTCCTCCTTGCCTTTGCACCGGAACCGAGACCCATGGGCGAGGGCCGGCCCGTCCTCCCCAGCTAGAGCCGCGCGCCTCCAGCAGCCTGCGAACCCAGCCCGTTCGTGTCGCACCTTGTGTTTTACTTCTCCATCACTCCTCCTTTTTCCCCCGACCTACGCTCCTGGTCACATCCTCCTCAGCCCTGTGGCAGTGGGGGCTGTTTTGGGGACACAGAGGCACCAGCGCCGGGCAGAGCATGTTCCTGGTGCAGCTCGCTTCACTCTGGCTCTCCTGCCCTTCTGAGCACGGCTGGGGTGCTGTTGCGATTACTGATTGAATATCTGAGAAGAGAGTCACATTGCTATGAACTGTGATAATTATTGCAACAATAGCAATAAAAATGCGTTTCCAGAGCTCCACCGCCTGCTTGATTACGCCCTGTTTGCAGGATGATGTGCACTTGGGTGTTTCTGTAGCGCAGTGTCCCAGGCGAGGGGGAGCCACCAGCCCATGTCCCAGATCCCCAGGGGACAATGGCCCAGAGCAGATTTAACAGCCCCTTGCAAGAACTAAGGAGCCCCCCAGGAGGGTGGAAAGGGCCAGCAGCGGGGCAGAGGGGGTCACCTCCCCTGTGACAACAGGCGAGGGGGGACTGGGTTCAGCAAAGAGCATGTTGCGAGTCAAGCTGCTTCCTCGCTGGGCAAGAGGGAGGAGAGGGGATGCGCTGGGGAGCGGCAAGAGAAACGCAGGAGAGCATCTGGGATGGGACCGGAGGAGAGGAACGCTCCAGCCCCAGCCAGGAGGTGGAGGGCTCATTCCCCACCCGGCCGAGGTACCGAGGAGGTACGGACGCTGCTTGTTACCACGCGTGAGCTGCAACGGCGTTCTTCTCGGTTTGCAGCACCCCACGTTATCTGTGTCTCTGCTCCGCGCGCTGCTCTGCCAGAGCCGGCTCTCCTCTTCACCTGGGGTTTCTCCGGCCTTCAAGGCTGACCCCGGTGAATCTGGGAGGCTGAGGGCACTCTGGTCTCTCATGGATGCCAGCGACCTTGTGCCGGGACCTGAGCGGTGCAGAGCCGCCGTGCGGGCAGAGGTCCGCAGGCAGCTCCGGCTGGGTGGCGCAGCCCCATCCCGCAAACCAAGGACACCACAGGGATGCCTCCTGGGGCACCCAGCGTGCTGGGCTGCAGCTGACCTCCCGGCCACCGGGAACTGCATCCTTCCCTTGAACAACAGCTCTCAGGTCGGGCTGTTGTGGAACCCCCCCCCACAGGGGACGCCCAGAAGGGGTAGAGCTGCAGGGGAGGATCCCAACGCCGCCACCCCCGGCGCTGTTTGCGGTGGCACATATGCTGCGCGGTGGGTTTGTGGTGCCTGCGGCGTGTCACGCGGCTGTCAGGCACAATGCCCGCTCCCGGTGCCAAAGTCTGGCACGATTTCCCCGCAAGTGGGCACAAATTCATCCGACAACACAAACAAAGGAGGAGGCAGCAAAGTCGTCGCTTGCGTGGGCGCTGAGATTCCTGCACGGGGAGGGACTGCGCTGGGGCCAGGAGTATTTCTGTTTAAAATTAAAATGGTCTTTTTAAAGCAGATTAAAACTCGTTATGAAAGCAACCATGAACATCTGTGATCTCACAGCAAAGACTTTCCCGGCTCTTTTAGAAATTGCCCTGTTCCTATTATAATATCAGCATAATTCTGTCTCTTTATTACAAGCTTGCAAGATATTTATATTTCAAATAATTTTTTGCGGAGTTCAACTGTGAATTGCAAGCTGTTTTTTCTGCTTATGTATTAAATGTATGTGTGTGTCCAGCGCTAAGCCTTATTGCCATGTAATTTGTACAACGTAATTAACCATGTAGAAACCATAATACATTGCGTTTGGAGGAGTTACATCCAGTTAATCTAATTGACTAATAACATGTTTTCATTTAGCAGCACGTACTGTATTTCCAGTGATTGAATTAATGTCATGTTAACGGCTGCTTTTTGCAACAACATTTGGCATAAATTGCATTAAAAATTGATGTTCGTACAAATGTATTTTGAATACAGCTCAGCATGGGGTCTGGGAAAACACTCCTGTTGTTTATTAAATCAGCTCAGTTTGCAAGTGCACTCAGAGGAGCAGCACCGCCAGTGCCCTGCCCCGTTCGCTGGCAGGACTGCGGTGGGACCCCTGCGGGCCACTGCCCCCCCGGGTCCTGTCCCAGGTCCAAGCCTCCCCCAGCTGCAGAAGGACAGACTCTTCTTGGCCTTGCAGTGCCCGGGGTTACAGCTTCCCCCTGTGGGCTCCTGAAACAGGTTTTAAAAGGAATCTCTGCTGATGGAGAGACTGTGGTTGGAAAGCTCTGGGCACCTGCTGGGGAAGAGACAAACCTGGAGACGCAATTAGCCGTGTCCCTCGGTAAACTCCCCACCGCTGTGCCTGTCTAGCCTGCCTGCCTTTCTCCCACGGCGGCCACGAGGACAGAATGAAAACATGCTCCGCAGCCGCCTCCTTCCCTCCCGTCTGTATTTGCACATGGTCCCGAGGGAGGCGGATCGATGCGCCTGCAGCCGGGAGACTAACACTCACTTTGACCTGCCGCGGGAAACAAATCGGATCGCACAGACCGGGCCCCTCTCCGACAGCTTTCCATCTTCAGAGGCACAAGGAAAGCAGGCATCCCTACGACGCAGCCTGCGGACTGCGGCCGGAGGCCGGCAGCGTCCGAGTCTCCTGCCAGCAGCACGCTGAAAGAGCCCAAAGATCTCCCTCGCACCGAGGGTGGCTCCAGAAGCTGCTCAGCCCCCGGCGGCAGGTTGAGACCGCAATTAAAAGGAGCGCTTGAAAGATGAGATCTGCTGCGCTCAAGTGAAATCTCCAGCAGGGGCTGCAGTGCTTTTGCGGGCTGGCGCGTTTGGTTTTCACGTGCATCATCAATCCTTAGCTTCAGTCTAAGCCAAAAGCAAAAAAATATGGAAATAAAGGGGCACAAGGTGTGTTGGCAGCACCACGGCCCAGCCCAAAGCTCTCAGGAGCCTGCTGGCAGGGAGGGCTGCCCAGGGGGGAGGACATGTTCATCACAGCATCACTTGTGCCACCCCAGTGGGAGTGGGAGCGGGCAAGGACGGTGCCCAACCATCCCACGCGCACTCACTCGCCCCGGGTGAGCAGATCCACAGCCGCAGCCCCAGCACGTCCTGGCAGGGGGGTCAGAGCCCCCCACCGGCCTCTCCTGGACTCCCCCAGGCACCAGCCTGCCAAGATGCCTCGGTTCTGGGGTAGATCTTCTGTACGCATTTCAAATGCACTTAAATAAACAATCAGCTCGGCGGGCTGGAGCCCAGGCTGCACGGAGGAGAGAACGGCAGAGCTCCCGGGGCTGCCTGGGCTCGGCACGCTCTTGGACCGACACGTGAGAGTCCTGCTCGGCAGCACGGGGCGTGCGGCTGCGGGGTGCCTCCCACCTCTCATGCACACCCATGCACATGCGCACCCCCTGCCCCCCCTTTCTTCCTCCTCGCGGGGGTGCAGGGGGTTCCTTTTACTCTGCGGTGAATAAATAACAAGAGCTGGGTTTTGATTCTGCACGGCAAAGATGCTGCTTTGAGGGCTGTCTGTGATCCCTCGGAGCCCGCTCACTCTGCCTTTGTTGTACATCGCTACTAGAGAGGAAAATAATGGCTTACGAAATTCAAGGTGCGAAGTGGAGACTGTCAAGGAAAATGGTGAGCCCGCATGGGCTTTCTCCTTCTGTGCTTGAATTTACATAGCGTGTCTTGGGCTTCATTATTTACAGGTTGTGTCTTTCCTAATTCCTTTGACAGGTCTTGAGTGGTGGTAGGGACCTGCCGGCCTGGGAATGGCCTGAGAGGTGGCACAAACACAAAGTCACGGACTGTCTCAGATCCACTGTCCCATCTGTCCCTCCCTCTCCCCTGTACACTGAGCCATCCGCAATGCACACATTTGAAATGCAAAAGCAGAATTACCATGCTGCTGCCTGTCCCCTCCTCGGGCTGTCGTTACCTGTTGGATGGCGGTGAGGTTTCTGCCTTCGGCATCTTCAGAGCGCCTCCTCCTTGGTCACCCCAGCACGGGGCTGTGCCCTGCACACCGCTGTGCTGGCTCACCTCATTTCAGCACGGCGGGATGGGCACCCAGCTCATCTGTACGTTCTGAGGGACCTGGGAAACAGAGAAGATGCTACTTTCCTGCCTCAGAGGGTCAGAGGCTGCTTGCAGGTGGCAGCAGGAGTACCCACAGCATGGTGCTTCTGTGCAGGTGGATAAGGAAAGCCCTTTCCTAGGAACAGGAGCCTCCTCCTCCCTTTTCCCACTCCTGCCACTCCGGGCAGGGTGATAACAGGCGTTCATGCATCTCAGCTCTTAATCTCCAGCTCTTTCTTTACTGATCATCTATGTGCTTTCACCAACAGATGTGGGCAAAAGAGGGCAATGTCAGCGCTGGGAGTCAGGCCAAGGGGGAGGTGCCCCAAGCACTTTAGAGTCAGAAGAGACCCCTGAGATCCAACACATGAACTTCAGATCTCTTTGGTGCTGCCAGAGGACTAGAAACAAGCCTTTGGGATAATGATCTGGAGAGCCAGGAGGAACCCGGCAAGCGCACGGGATGAGCACCCTGGAGCGGGAATCTGGAAAGCCCTGCGGCCTGTGGTCTACACCCTCTTCAGCCTCAATCTCTCCAGTTTCTGCTGACACAAACCCCATGTCTCTGCTGGGATTTTGGCTGCGGCAGGATCTTCTCTTGAGCACCTTTCCAAGCTTGCTGCTTCTGACCAAATCTCATAGCACTTTGGCAGCACTGGCTCTCTCTAGTCTATATTTTTTCTTTAGGTCCAGGGAACAGATGAGCTGTGTTCTGTGTCTTTTCAGCAGTACAGCACTCCACGCAGCAGGAAACGCTTCCTGCAAAGCCTCAGTGTTTCTGGACTCAGTGGCAAAGGCTGAGATCATGTTTATAAGCCACTCAAGTGGCTGCACGCTGAGATCATGTTTATAAGGACCACAGCTCTGCTATTGACTATGATTTTTTAACAATTTAAAATCAATTAAAGGAGAATATCAGCACGTAGTTAGGAAATAATGCTCAACGCTTCCCACACAGCCAGAGCAAACCACCTTTCCTGGGAAGATGGATCCGAGTTGAAAAACCACAGCAAGCACAGCAGGACGTCGGGGTTCACGGCACAGCTAAGCTCAGAGCTGGTGAATGAGACTCACAGATCTGCGCATCACACTTGCACCAAACAACTCGAAAATCTCTGGAAGATGTGACCACTGATTACCAGCCCTGCAGGTGGAGAATTTACTTAATTTAAAGCAACAGTTAAAATGAGATTTATTGGAGAAAATTGTATCTAACATCAAAGTGAGTTAACTAAATGCTTAGAGGTCACTTTTTAAAGTAAGTTCAAATAGAATACATGTTATAGAACTTGTGGACGGCTTTTTTACTTTTTGTTTCCTTTCAGACTTGTGAACAAATTTAGTGCTCCTAAACAGGGGCATAATAGTACTAGACCTAAGGATCCGCACTGCAGCCAGGCAACGCGCAAGGTTCCCGGCAGCTCTGCTGATGCACCTACATCCCAACAGGCAGCCACCAGCCTGCTCACCTCGTCCTCTGCTGCCGCCTCTTATCTCTGCCCGCACCGCTCCCTCAGCAGTCCCTCATGCTCCATCACCTCTGGAAGTGAAGAGCGGGACCAGGCTGGCCCGATGGCTGGGCTGCGCAAAGCTGCCAGCTGGGCTGCTGTGCGCACAGTTTGGCTGCTCAGTGAAGTCATACAAGCACCGTCAGGACGCGGGATACACCGGCTTTGCAGCAGGAGGCTAATCCCATGGAGGGGCACAGACCACCTGGGGATGGGGCACCCCAGCACCGCTTACACCGCTCTCCCCGGGCAGGCACAGAGGGTCTCTCCCCAGCTGTGCCTGGTTCCCAGCCAGCGCTGGCTTGACCTCGCTCGCTGCACTGCCAGCCAGCACGGGGACCATAAGGCTGTGAAATAAAACCACATTCTTCTGTTTCCTCCTCCTTCCCCTGTAAAACTGCTTAAAAATTGAATTTCTCTCCTCTCTCTAAAATGTGTATTTTATTCTGGTGAAATAATATAACTTTCCTACAGGGAAATCCTGCAAGAGCACCGGCGTGCTCTCACCCTCCTTTCTGAGTGAAGCAGCGCCCGCCATGCAGCACAACAAGGAAACCTGTTACCTCCCTGCTGCTGCCTTCACCGCCCCGGGAGGATGCAGGGCAGCACCCTCTGCCCCAGGAGGAGGGAGGGTTTCGGCCACAGGGACACGGTCAGGGTGACATTCAGATTTCCAGTACCAAAAGGGGGCTTACAGGAAGGATGGGGAGGGACATGTAATGATAAGACAAGGGGCAATGATTTCAAACTGAAGGAGGGTAGATTTAGATTGGATATTAGGAAGAAATTCTTTACTGTGAGGGTGCTGAGGCACTGGAACAGGTTGCCCAGGGAGGTTGTAGATGTCCCATCCCTGGAGGTGTTCAAGGCCAGGCTGGACGGGGCTTTGAGCAGCCTGGTCTGGTGGGAGGTGTACCTGCCCAGGGCAGGGGGGTTGCAATGAGATTGTCTTTAAGGTCCCTTCCAACCCGAACCATTCTATGATTCTATGACATGCAGGACCTCTCCCCATCTGGCCAGGACGTTGCTGTCACAGGCTCTCTCCACAGGGGACTGGGGACACCAGTGGTGGCTCCCGACAGCAGGAGGGCTCGAGGACACTGGGAAAGCCCTCACTGCCAGGGCAAAGAGAAGAGACCTGCTGCTGGCACAGCTCAGCTCCGTGCTCCCGGGATCCAAAGAACCCCCACACTGACCAGCTAATTCTTCTATGTTTTCTACTGCTCTTTGATAAATATCCCATCGACCCATACGAATATCTCTCCTAGCCTTTCTTTGTTCAGGGATATTTGTTTATCTCAGCACTGCTGACACAGACACATTTCTGAATGTTCCAAATAAATGGGCCGGCCAGACAACCAGGTGTGCTGTCACCGCCAGACAAGTCCACCCTGCATGCTCACCCTGGGCACAGGCAGTCCACCCTCGCTCCTCTGGCTCCAGCAAACAGATATACTTCTTCTCTGCTCCCTGTGGGAGGAGGAGACAGAAAGAGGGAGAGGACAAAGTCATTAGAAGCAGTTCCCAGCACTGGCCACTTGCTCCGGTCATGACCCACGCTCAGCCTGCAGCAGCCAGGGCTAATTTAATCCCTGCACGAGACTCCATGCGACGCAACAGAGAACGGGCAGTGAGGGTCATATCACACGTTCATTCCCCACTTCACTTTTGCCCAGAGGTTGGCACAGCGGAGCTGGGACCAGCTGGGGGTCACAGGGCTGTAGTTCAGGGCTGCTGAGCTCCTTCTCCAAGGGAAGTGGGAACGGTCGCTCCCCGGCTCGGGCAGGAGCCGGTCAGGGGAACGCGTGGAGCTCAGTGGGCATGGCTTGGGTTTACATCCAACAGAAACTTTTTTCCCTGTTTCTCCTTGATGGATTCAAAGTTGTGATTTTTTCCTTCTGTACCCAACAGTGCATTCTGTTCCTGCTGGGAAGGAGGGGTTTGGTTTAAGATACTTGTAAAAGCAAAGGAAAAAAAGGACAGGAAAATTGTTGGTTGTAGAGGCACTTGTCCGGGAGCCTGGAAAACAGGAAAACAATGCACAGTTACATTTGTGCTGGTGACAGCCTGATATCTTTACTCACATTTTCCATTCCCTTACAAAAACATATCTTCACCCTCTGTGTGAGCACCATTCCTGTGTTGCAGCAAAACTCAAGGGGCTGTAAAAGGCTCCACAAGTGGCCCGTGAACTGGGAGTATGTCACAGCTCTGCGGGGAGAAAGTTTCCCTTCCTTAGCTTGCTTTCTTCGCAGGTTAGACAGGTTTAATTTTCCATCTCTCATCCAGTTGTTGCTCATTAGCTCCATGGGCCAACATCCCTGCACACAATCTTTGCTGTGGCAGGGGGACGTATAGGAGCTTAGTTACTATTACCGACATCACCAGCTTTAATCCCACAGCATCCGCAGCCTCCGTGGGTGTTACAAAGAGCTGCCTGCAGCCCACGTGCCGTTCAGCACGACCTACCTGTGTGCGCTGCCTCTAGCTCCGTGCGCACGCAGCGAGGGAAGAGGCAACGATGTCCTGCAGATCGCATTTGAATGGGCAGAGATGTGGTGAGAAAGGCAGCGCCAAACTGCCGGGCAAACAACGCCACGGAGAACAGCTTTTGCCTCCGCAGGCATAAGTGCTGGGAAGCAAACCTCAGTCGAACGGGGAATCGGCAGCGAGGAAGGAGGCAGAGTGTGGGCTGATGCCGCCAGCGAGGAATGCTGCTGCCTAGGAGTCCTCGGCACACGGCAAACAGAGCCGATCTCTGCAGATTCCAAAGGCAAATCAGCGATTCCCGTTCCACCCGAGACTCAGCACAAACAGGACTGGCAGCCCCAACTCACTGGGACGTGCCTTGTTCGTCCCCAGTGCGTCGTTGCAATCAGCATCCCACCTGAAATCTCGGGGAAACAAAAGCATACCCGGAAAGACTTAAATCACAGAACCATATAGTAATTAAAAGTCACGTTCATAACAGAGTCATTAGTGCCGATTCTCACACTCTTTACATAGGAGTGGCACATAATAATCATTTCCAATTAAATTACACTTCTCCAAGGCGCATTAACCACTTTTATCCATCCGATTAATTGGACCCATCTCTGCTGCGTGGAGCAGAGTTACATCACTCCGGAGGGAAAGCAGACAGTTAATAAAAATTGTTGCCGTGGTACTAATGCAGGAACACTTTGCCATCAAACACGTATGCTCACACGGACACTCGCTGCAAATTGGCTACTCAAACACGGATGCGCGGTTTTACCTGCGCACATGCGGTCGAGCACTGAGCAGGCAAACACACGGCTGCTCTTGGAAAGAATGAAGTGCACATTATGCAGCATTAACGTCTCCAGAAGACGTGTCCTCCGAGCCCAGTGCGATCATCCAATTTTCCTGGCTGCCTGGGACCTCGTTCCCACCCCCTCTTAGCTGCCAGCCTGCTCTGCAGGGGATAAGAGCGCCCATCGCTGGGGCTGGAGGCAGCGAACCAGCATCCCATCACCCACCCCGAGCCCTGCAGCAGCCTTGTGCGGCTGGCTGCTCGCTTTCCTCTGCTCCGCTAATTACTGCTGTGCGACGGGGAGACTCACCAGTCGCCCCAACTCCACGCCAGCGCGCTCTGATCCTGCCGCTCCCTTCCTCCGAGGATGCGGTGCCCGGCAGTTCTGCGGAAAGCAAAGGCTTCGGTGAGGGAAATTGCACAGGGCCCAATTTGTGCAGGAAGAGCTGACCTGCTGCCATGACCTGGGGGTGAGATTTTATTTACTTGAGAGGGATGAATGTTTCCATGCAAATTCTTCAGGCGCTCAGTTCCTTCAGATTCCTCTTGGCAAAAAATGGAGATTCTTCACACGCAGCAAAGGAGCCATCAGTGCAGAACAGCAGCACTAGAGGGACAGCACGTATTTAAAAATACAGTCAATGGGACACGTAGGTATACACATGGTGGTTAGAGTGTGCTTGCAGACAGCGCAGAGACACGACAGCAGCTGCACATGGGATGGAGCCCCAAGGTGCATTCCCAACAAGAGGCAAGGAGAGATCTCCAAAAAAAGTTGCCTGGGGTTTTGTGGTAGGGTCAGTATGGTCAGTGAGCCCTGCCACTTCGTCATAATTGCAGTTCCTCTGTGGGAGCAACCACCCGCACACCTCGTGGGGTTTAAAGTAAGTCCTTGTGACAGGACACAGTGCAACAGGAGAGCTGCCAAGTGCACCCAGATAAGAAATGCCCACGTGGATTCCAGGGAGCTGAGCGAGGCAACGGTAAGACTGGGTGGGCAAGGGAACCTCACCAGGGTCCCCAAAAAAGAAACACGTTGAAATGAGCAGGAATGGGAGAGAGACAGCCCATGCCTAAGAGGGAGAGGTCTTTTCCAAGATCCTGTCTGATGAACCTCTGATCTGCACCGAAGAGGAGGTGTTGGGATGGCAGAGGCAGAAGTACGTTTGTATTTCTACATGCCCATGCTGTAGGGGAGGAACACTCTCATTCATTCTCTCTGCAGGCACAGATGATATAGCCTCAGGAGCACGCAGTTATCAAAATGTTATAAATTGCTACCTTTTAAATAGTGGGATAATTTGCTAGTCCATTACAGAAGGAGTTGTAGGATACAAGGAGCAC
Source organism: Chroicocephalus ridibundus (assembly GCF_963924245.1). Classification (NCBI taxonomy): domain Eukaryota; kingdom Metazoa; phylum Chordata; class Aves; order Charadriiformes; family Laridae; genus Chroicocephalus; species Chroicocephalus ridibundus. The sequence continues at coordinate 49,456,970 of NC_086291.1, read as the reverse complement.
ACTATGAAAAATTATGCCTTCTGCGTCACTGCTGACCTCTGCAGTTGAGGTGCTCTCAGAACCGTTCCATTATGTCAGACTACCCTGAGCAATTAGCCATCTGCCAGAGCTCGTCAGCGTGTCATGGTGCCACAGAAGACACCACGCGCTCCTGACAGCTCCCTTACTGGAAACATTGGCTGCAGAGGTGCCATTCGCCATCACGTCACTGTAACCCATGGTCACCAGTAGATTGCTCTCAGCAGGGAAAGCCTCAGTGGCTCTCTGCAGCCACCTCTCCTTCTGTAATCAAGGCATTTTTCTAGACCTGGCTGTGAGCTGAGCCAGTTAATTTTAGTCCAGCAGTTTCACCCTAAGAATTTTTCACACATGGAAACAACCCTTTTTTGTGACCGGTAGTGGTTTTAGTGACAGTGCTGCTGCCAAACACTGTCTGTGCAGAAGCGAGCAGAACTGCAGCCTCTTCTGGCGTGGCAGCACTGACACTTCCCAACGGGATGTGTTCCTCTGAGGCTGGAGCGGAGGCAGCCGTGCTCCTGGTCTGGCATCTTGCTGAAAACTTTCAAGTCTCCTCTTCTCATGACAGTCCTCCAGTGCAGCCCTATCGCAGTCTCATTATCTCCAAGATTCCCAAATCCTACTACTTCTGTGTTAAACAAAATACAGTTTTCTACATAGTCCATAGTTTTTTGTCCAAGCAAAATGTAGTCTATGATACAGGTCATCTTAAGCCTTTTTCTCTTAAAGGATTCTTGGAACTCCTGCAAGTCTTGAAGACAGGGATATAAACCTTTCCTCTGTGGCCCACTAATGAAAAGATACACTCAGAGGTCCCCTTTCCCAAAGTCAGAGGCAATTTTCCTTAAAGGGAGCTTCTTAAGGCCAGTGAAGATGCAAGGAGCCTTTGTGGTACCACCTCTAGCATCACGCAACAGCGCTGCAGACAGCAGGTGGGGACAAGCCACGTTGGAGCAAGTTACCTCTGCAGATGATGACCCTCCTGGAGAGCACGCAACACCCCTGTGGATGGTCACAGCCTTGGGATGGGTCCAGTCATCAGAAGTCCATACACACAGCAATGGAAAAACACAAACAAAATCCTTCTCTCTCCCCCAAGACGGCCCTTCACGTCCCCTGCTGCACCTGCTCCCGGGTACCTCTGGGCTCTGCCTTTAGTCCCCTCTCAGAAGACTGATGTTTCACGTTCCCCTGGCCCAAAGGCCAGGGAGCAACCCCTGCACTTGGATCCCCTGAATGGTCATAGACAGCCTTCACACGTTTCAGAGACCACCCTGGTTTGTGCCGTTAAAGGCCGTTTCCCAATCTTCCAGGCAAGATCCTCCTAATGGCGAGGTGCAGCCAGCAAAGCTGTTTATCAGCCCAAGATTGCCTTGCAGTTTGGGGAAGAAGGTAGCTCCAGGTCTGTTCAGCTCACACCAGGAGAATTATGTATGTTACACCGGTTTTGTGCAAGGCAAAGGGACATTTCTCCTAACCCGTGTTTAATTTCTGCACATAAATCCCTCTGAACCTAAACTTCCCATTTGTTTTACGTGCTTAGATATTTCCCCATGAGTCGCAGGCAAAATCCATATCCTGGCACGCACATAAAAGCAAATGCAGAAGGAATGTGTCCTGGCAATATAAACACCATCCCTGGAGATAAATCGTTTCTCGCTGGGGAGGAAACCCTCAAGGCTCACACACACACCAGCTATTAATTTCTCTCAAAATATATACGTTTCAGGACAAAAATAAACATGTAAATACAGGATGTGTTACTCCCAGGCTTTCTGTTCAGGAGGCAAGGTGACAATTGGCAGTTCGTAGGGAACTTGCACGCAACTTACTTACAAACAGCTTATTAAAAACATACCAACCATCCAACACCTGGGGCACAGCCAGCACCCTGCAAACACGCACCGATTGTATCACACACAGAAAACGCATGTGCTGCTGCCACGCTGGCCAAGAAAAACACAGCAAAACAGGAAAACCCAGGAAGGGGCCGCAGCAGCGTGGGGATGGGGGGTTGGAACGGGATGGGGGTCCCGCAGCCCCTGTCCTCCACAGCCGTGCCCCTTGTGCGGCCACTCGCCTTCCAGGGGATGGAGCCAACGGTCCCACCACGGGGGGCCGTCGTGGTCCCTGTTGGTGGGGGACAGCTGGGAGCAGGGGCAAAACCTGCCCAGTTTGCTACCTCCACATCCACATTTCTCACAGGAAACACTATCAGGAGCTTTGTGGGATCGTGAATATGAATTGCTTTGACCTCACTTAGTCTGATATGGCGGAGTATTAAATCTCTATTTTTCAAGCATTAAGCCTGTGTAATAGAAGGATGCTGCGAGCAATTTGCAATAAGATGAAGGGATATTACTGTCCTGGGAGACAGACAATCCAACCACATCCACAAATTGATAACAGAGATAGTGGCTTAGGTTCATGCTAGCTATTAATTAAGGGCATGTTTTATGTGGTAGACAATACCAGCTTACAGAGGCAGGTACTTGTTGGCCTTCCTTTCCCTGTGGTGAGCAGCATTCCCGGAGCTGGAGTGCAGCCAGGTGGGTTAGCTTACCTTGCCGAACTGCACTTCATACACTTACATTTGAATCTCTGACAGGCAAAATTAATTTCTCAAGCCTCTAGCGCAGCAGCGTCAGAGCGGCTGTTCTGCCGCGCACTGGCGGCCGGCGGCTGCTGGGAGCCGCTGCCACCGGGAGCAGCGTGCGAGCCCTCCTTCCAGGGACATTCAAAGGCTCGGCCAGAGCAAAGAGCCGGCAACTGTGCTGAGAGCTCGTACGTCTCTGGCTGCTAACGAGCAGCTAACCGTGTTCCGAGCTCTTCCTTTGCCCTCAGAACTTGCTGCCTCATTATCTGACTGATCCCCAGCTCTCAGGCAAAGAAATCCAAAACCGGATTATCATTCCTTCTTGCCTCTCCTTCTCTCGTCTCGGCTGCTGGCAGCATCTCACTCAGCCAAGGGACGCGATCCCTCTCCCACTCGATGCCCTCAGCAGGCTTTCACTTCCCATCCCCTGCAGTGGGACTCTCTCAGCATCTCACATCCCTTAATTTACTCAGGCTGCTAACTTGTGTCCTAATTACCAACGGAATATTACCCTTCTACAACTTTTGCTCCTCGCCCTGGAATCTAGCGGCAAGCCTGCAACATGCCCTGAAAGCTGATCCCCCCTCTGATGTGAAAGACACACTGCTGCTCCTGCTTCGCTCAAGAAAACCTTTTCCAGGTCCCACCCTGGTTCTCCAAGCAGGGTCAGCCCACGCAGGGAGAGCTCACAGCCGCCCACAACACATTGCGAAGTGAACCATCGCAGAGGGCAAGAACCAAGAGCCAGTGTGTGCGACAGCTCCCAGGAGCAAGGACAACAACTGGTACCCCCAGAGTCTGTCAGGCTGATGGAGCCAAGGTACACAGTCCACTGAGCATCAGCAATCCCAGTGCCAGAGGGCTCTTCCGGAGAGCGTCTTCCCTGCTGGCTGTTGTCCAAGAGGTTTTGTAGAGCTAAATGCCGCTGGTCAGCTGTGGAAGTACGTATATAATACTGGAGGAAATGGCATAAAAGTCCTGCATGATGAATGAATCAAAGCATCCCTTCTTATGGACAGGCACCTATGGAGAAGAACTGAGACAGAGATAAATCAATGGGGTAGGCTAGGGAGACAGAAGAGATTTATTTTTTTTTCCCAGATGGGATTAGAGAACACCTGGAAAATTGATGAGGTGGTGAGGACAGGAGATCACTCCCGATGGCAAGCTCCTGCTGACGTTGCTGCCCACACCAAAACCCCTGTGTTGGGGCCCACAGGCAGATCACACACACCTTTCTGGGAAATTGTGTTCAAAGATGTGAGGAACTTCCAACGGGAAGCGTGAGCCCTCATGAACCAAGACAGCTCCCTCTAGGCTCTTCTGATAAAGTGTCCCCTGGCCGCTGGTTTCTCTGTCATCAGCAAAGGCATTTCATGACAAAGCAAAGCCCCTGATATTTGCCTGGAAACAAATAAAACAAAAAAAATGCAGGGTGCACGGTTTGCCCAGTGGGTCGCCTCGCTGCATGCAGAGCTGAAGGAAAGAAGGGATCAAGGCCCAAGGGCAATGCCAAAGCTGTAAACAGTGCAGGTCTTCCCGAAACCTGGAGAAGGCACTCCAGCTTGGAATTTCTCTGTTTTTCAAAGATGACAGTTGATATGGTGTGGGTATGGAGAGCCAGAGATTTCAGTTGGACCTAGGACACATCCATGAGCTGGACAGGATGGGATTTGTCATGTGCCCAAATGCATACATCCCTCGCTGAGCAGAGGCAAGGACCTGGGAGTGGGCTGCTGAAGAGGAGCAATCCAGTCAATGTTAGGAAACACAAAAATTTACAAAACAAAGGGAAAGAAAGGACAAGCTGGAAGTCAGGCCCCTGAGAACGAAAGGAGCAGCCTTTGGTGTCAGAGAGCACGTGTCCACAGCCTGCAGACCCCACCTGGCCGCAGACTCACCCCCTGTCTGTAGCGTCTCCATTAAAAGCCCGATGCACACACACTTACGAGTCCAAAACTCGTCCTGGGATGGCACTGGTCGTTAGTCCGGCAAGTTCAGGATCCTCTGTGCTTTTCCCTGTTCTACATCCATACCCACATCCCAGCCCGCTCTTTGAAGCCCGTATCTGTACTGCACCTTGGCATATTGTGGATTACAACATTTCAGGCTGCCTGCCGCAGCTCAGCTGTATGTCTGATCTTGGGTGAGGAATTTCTCTTTATACCAAACTGTCTATTCAAGTCATAAAAATAGGCTTTTTTTCCTTCTGTAAGTGCAACACTTTTCATATTTTTACTTCCAGCTGTCTAGATAGTATTTCACTTTTTTCATTTCTAGTGCTCGCTCTCAGTTATTTAATGTGAATTTCTAGGGCACGGTGCCCTTAGCAGACATCAGAGCAATATAACACAAGAAATCAGATATATACTGTTCCAGGAGAAGGCAGGAACAAAAAGACAAACTAGGCTCTTAATACATATGGTGCTTTTGATTCATGGAATATAGAAAATTGTATTTGATTATATCTGTAATGGATCCTCGTAACTTTAGATTAGGGTTATGCTGATGGCCCAACTAATGGACAGTTTATTGCTGGAATAGATTTCATCCTATCATTTTTTTTTCCTGGTATCAATTACTTTGAATGTTTAAATGTCTCATTTCTCTGGATGTTTATTGCTCAATTTTCCTTTCTAAAAAAAACCCCCTACACACACACACACACACACACACAATGCCCCTGGTGTTCCTCTGCTAAGTTGCAAGGAACTCAAGTTTGTGTGCTCCTGGAGTCCAGCAGCTCCTGTCATCTACCAGCTGCATAGGTCGGAATAAGATCCACATTTCAGGCTTACAGTTACTGAAATCATCGCGGCACATAAACCGTGAGGTAACAGAGTCAAAGTTCTCTTAGCAGGCATGTGGATGCTATTGGGAAAAAAAATATAAAATTAAAAGGCTTATTAAATTAACCTGTCTAAAAGGGAAAAGGAACTTGTGGGACTGCTGCCTGTGAGATTAACAGCAAATCTGATGATAAAAGAGATTGGAAGCAAAGACAGTTTGGTGGAGGGCATCTCATTTTCAGTCAACGTATATTAGTAAAGCCCTGAAGAATAGAATCATTAAAATATTCTCTGAAGCCATGCAGAAGCACCTCGAAGGAAATGTTTGTATGCCAGTAAAGAGTTCAGGAGTCTGTGGAGGTACCAGAGATGTTACCTATTGATCTGAGGGCCAGGGGCCGAGGGAAAAGAGGCTGGTGGATTATTTTTTTTATTTTACTTTGCCTGGCTGTACCCACGTCAGAAATTCTCTCTAGGAAAAAAACAAACAAACAAACAAACAGAACCCGAAAACACTGTGCAGAGAAAAACACCACCTTTGTCACACTTTAAATACTAGCCAAGCTGCTCAACACCAATGATTTCAGAACGATCTCCGCTATTTACTTTATAGAATATGCTCTGCCTTCCCTCCAGAATTGATAGCTGCCAGTCAAGGGGTGCCATGACGTCGGTCTCCCTGAAGAGCAAGATCCCCAATTAGGAACAGACAATGAGCTTTTGAGGGCATTTGTCAGGGCTGTAGGCCGACACGCGTCAGGGGGAGCGCTGCATGCACATTTCAAAGGGAGACTGTCAATGAGAAAATACTTTTTTTTTTTTTTAAACCTTCAACTAAACTCTTCCATTTGTCCAGCATGCCCAGAGGAGAGGATGCAGGGCCTCCTCAGGCCTGATGCATTTTACTGTCACAGCCCTTATTTCTGGGGGAAAGAGAACAGAAAAGCCTGACAGCAGGGACGCACGAGGGCTCTGTCGAGGAGGGCAAGGCTGCACGTTGGCCACAGCAAGAGGCGTTTTCCATGGCAAGATAGGAGCATTGCGTCCTTCCCCTGCATTTTCCTAGAGCCTTTAACCCCATGCTTTGGTGGGGGCCATAGTCTGCATTATAGTCCCTCGCAGACGCCCCCGCACAAGGGCCCAGACTGACCGCAGAGGCCTCCTTGAGGAGGCAGAGGGGCGAGGGGATGCCTGGCGCTGGGACGGGGCACTGCAGCCCCCTGCTCCGTGTAGGTGGAAGCTGCTCCCGGGACCTGGGAATGCCGGAGCCGCCTCGCCCCCTGCTCAGGCACACTCATTCACATACAGGCTGCATGTTATTGCTACTTCAAGAAGAGAGCCGGATCCACTTATTTTTTTCATTAAAATGCAAATTAATTTAATAAAAAGTGGAATTGTAAATTAATGAAGCACTTAAAAATTCTACATAATACAAGGCTAATACTTATTCTCTAGAATTTCCTCCAGTTAATATCACCGCTAACTCTCCCGAGTGGGGCCAGCCTGGCAGCTCCACCGAACTAAATCAGCCTCTTTGACCGGTGATGGGATCAGAGCTCACCGAGCGGGCGCATTGCCTTTTTACTGCTTCCCAATTACTGGGGCAGTTGGGAAGCCTGCCTCCTCCGCAGGGAACTCCTCCTGCAAACACCTGCCTGCCCCCTTGCTGCTGATGCTTTCAGGAGCAGGGACATTTCCTTTGCCCTTCAAATAGTAATGGAGCCCTGTAATTTACTGCAACCCGACAGTTCATATGAAGATGACAGGGGCTGCTGCCCTAAACAGAGCTCCAGTGATGAGCTGCCCTCCCACGATGTTCAGCTGTAATAACATCACAGCTGCCTCCAGGCACTGAGCTCCCATGGAGGCTTTGGACACATTTGAGCCAAAGACTGCGGATCCATAATTATTTATATTTTTCAATTTTTGCCCCTACTACAAAGTGCCAGATTCAGGTACTGACTCCAAAGCCAAGACATTCTGCATGCAAGCTGCAGGGCTGCCTCTAATGAAGGGCTGGCAACCAGCCCCATATCTCACTGCTGTCACGCTGGTGGACAGCCACGGCACAGATCTTCCCTACAAGCAACTGGATTCACAGCATCCCTCCGTCCTCAGCTTCCTCGTGCCTGTTCTGCAGGGTCGGAGCAGAAAGACAGGAGAAAGTGCTTTGCCCACGGCTGGCAGGGGGTCAAATATTGCTCAGGTCTATCTCCAGAGCAAACCTGGCTCGAGAAAACAAAAAAAAAAAAGTTACCTTAAATGCACAGGTGCAAGGCTTGTTCTAACATATATTCTATGGAAACACTGTAGAAAATTCATCCTTAGAAAAAACTAGAACCGGAGAAGCACACTGAAAAAATGTTGTCTAAAGCGAGTAAGATATTTCCAACAGGATCAGTCCTTCCTGACTTGCACGTCGAAATCTGAGCTCATCACCTTCTGCTTTTTTAGAGCAAATGGAGAGAAAAGGCAATCCCGAGAACAATTCCATTCATCCTAAAGTAAGCATCTAAAGTAGGTCAGGTAAACCACACGAAAAAATAGCCCTTCCCTCTCTGCTAGCTATAAAGAGTCCTGGCAGACAGCTTTCACAGAGATGTGTCACCCATGTGCCCAGAATTAGGTGACACGAATCCTCCCTCTCACCTCCCTAGATGGGACCCTGTCCATCCCGTGCACATCCACCTCAGCCTTCCCAGCGCGGAGCCCCTTGTCGCACACAGAGCTCCACCGTCACATACATGGAGTCCCGTGGCACCCTCAGACCATCACACGTGGAGCCCCACCAGGCCCATGGGACCTCCCTGCCACTCAGGGACCCGCCGGGCTCCTTTTCCTCCGGCCACGCAGCAGGGACCACGTAGGTTCCGAGCTGGTGTTAATCACCCGCCACACTCATTTATTGCCATCTATACACCACTGCCAGGAACATTATCCCTTAAATAAAGCTCACCCACCCTATTATTGTAATGTCAACTCTGAACCTCTCAGATAAGCCCTGCAGACAATTTATAATTACACAGAAGTAGCTCTTGTACATTGCACCGAGGGGCCATCAGGAGAGGATTTAGGTCTTTCACAGAGCCAGCGTTTGACAGGTCTTTTTGCTGTTATTTCATCTTGACAGCTCCTTGCCACCCAGCTCCTCCTGTGACTCTACACTCACGCTTTGTTGTGTGATCTCAGGTGAAGAGAGCACGTAATGGGCAATAATTGTGGGCGATTACTGTTTACTTGTTAACTTTGCTTGGCAGAGCAGCTGTGATGGATGCAGGGACTGGAATATTCCCTTTATCGCCTGTAGCGCTGAGAGTGAACTGTTGCTTAATTCAAAGGCTGAAATCTATAAAAAAAAGAAGACGAAACCCATCATTAAATTTCTCTTAGTGGCTATGTGCATAATTCATCCAAACACCATCAAATATAAATGGCCTTGTGTCAGGATGAGCAGTACAGGCACAGCAAATCCAACCTGCTCCAGGAGACAGAAACCGCAAAGCAGCCTCTCACCACATTAATGAGATCGGGCACCAAAGTACTTCCAAGAGGTTCTTAAGCAGGACACGACAATCCGATCGAGCCGTGGGCGAGCATCCCCTGCTCCCCACGACCCCACTGACTAGCCGCCAGCCCCGACACTGGTGCTGGGCTTAACTGGGGCTGGGAATGATGAAGGTGGAGAGTTATCGGTCAAGGTGGCCCCATGGGCAGCATCCTGCCCGCAGAGCCCTGCGCCACCCCAGGAGCACTGCTAGCCCTAATCCTCCCATTACCTCCGCTCCTACAGCAAAGCCGCCTTCTTCCATCAGTTCGCTATTTACTGCCTTTTCTTTTTTTTTTTTCCCCCCCCTACAGTTTAAAAGCACTTGTATAGATTATGATATCTAAGTTCTTTATTGCTCCTTGCTAGTGTCTGAACTTTGATTAGGAGCCGAGTGACCTCAATTTCACAAGCAGCAGTCATGTACCAGTAAACAATCCTCGTTCCACACAAGCAGATGTTAATCTACGGCGGTTTAGCAAAGGCTCGCAACAAGTCTTCTAGAAAACTTTTTTCCAATTATCTGAAAAATACCGAGTTATTTAATAAATCACAGCAAGTTGTTTTGCAAAAGTATCCTTTGAACCATTAGATATTATTGTGAATGCCAATTTTTCTTCCCACCTTATGGCAGGATAAAGATACCCCACTCAATTTTCATCAAAAGCACATGAAAGCAATCAAGGCTCCTGTAGTTTCTATGGAAATAAGGGATGCAAATTGGGATTGCGTGGTGCCTTTTTTCTTGAATTTATCCATAAAAATGCAAATACTCTTCAACAGATACTGAAATATTTGCCTTGTTCTAAGGGAGGCAAAATATATAGATGAGGCTCTTTTGTCCACTGGAGCACGAGCCTACTGAAGCTGAACAAGCCCTGCCAGAGCACGAAACAGCGGCAGGGCTGGTTCTGACAGGAGCGTGCCCGGCCCCAAAGGGCTGCAGCTTGCTCCTTGCAGGTCCCTCAGCCACCGTCGTTAGCAAACGGGTTCTCCTGCCCTCTCCCACAGCGCGACCTACCTCATCCACAGGCACTGTGTAGATCTCTGCCCACAAGGCAAGGTCACGCCAGCCACCCTGCTGCTGAGTTAGAAGAGCAACGTCACCTCTTTGGTGTGGAAAACAGATGAGCAAAAGAAGCAGCACAAACAAATCACGTTTGTGATGCATCTGCTTTACTTCCCTGCCAGCCACTTCAGAGAAACGCATACAATGGAGGATACCCTGCTCCTCCGCTAGGTCTCATCTTGTCCTGCAGCAGGCACTGATCAAAACCCTGCAGCAGGAGCTTTAATTAATTCCCTTTCAAACTGAAGGATACAGAATAGTTAATGCTAGCAAAGGTCCTTAGGTTATTCCCCTAAGCGCTCTCCTGCTCTCTCCTCTTTCTCTGTAAGCTGCATTGTGTGCTTCGCACAGCACTTACCAATAAATAATCAAACAGCTCTAGGAAATGCTGGTCCTCAGCTGGGCTCCTTGCTCCCCCCCCAACCAGGTCCAGGTGCCAAGTGCTGCAGCATCGCTGCCGTAGGGAACCCTTGCAGGAAGCCGGAGCTCATCCCTGGTGCATTCACTCTGCTTATGGACTTAGGGAAATTTAAAAGGTCAAGGAATGGTATTTAGGATCACCTCTGTTTGCCAGAATTAATGACAAACCCTGGCAACTCAACTAGTAAAACTCCAAGCGTGAAGTAGAGCGTGCTGCAGCTGCACAATTATAAGCTTGCAATTAATTAATTGTGCTGTCACTATATGCACCTGAGAACAACAGCTAGATCAAAGAACTGAACAGAGATCAAAATGATTAGTAGATCACTTTACTTACAGTTGAAAGTGCCAATTAGATACAGCAAAGATGTAGTCTGGCTCGGTTCCTTCTATTAACAGCTCTGGAAGAGAAAAGTCGCTCAATACACTGTAGAAAAAAAAAAAATCAGGAAAGCCTGATTGCTTACAGTGTGGACAGAGAGGGAAGTCATGATGGTCTGTCCATTGACTTTTCCTTTCCAAGGGTGCTAAACATCTCTCTGTGCCTATTACACTCTCGACACTATTCACACCTTGGGCTATGCTGACATGAGCCGGGCGAGTCCCACTCACCCGTGCGGTTTTGCAGACCCAAAGGCCCCCCTCAGGCAGGTCCTGAGAGCCCCAGGAGAGCCTTGAGCAGGAGTCCAGACGGCGCAGGCTCTGCTGGGGGGGCCGGGGGTGGACACCCCCTGCCCATGGTCTGCCCACGGGAGCAGCAGCATCGGCAGCGCGCGTTGCTGAGCCACCGACTGCACCGACGGACAGAGGAGACTTCCCGGGGCTCGTGTCCACCCACATGGGCCAATGTTTAAGTGACACTGGTGACAGCGCCCAAGCTCTCAGTGCTCCGGTAGCCATTTCCCAAGGTGGAGAACGCGCCGGGGTTTATGAAATACGGTAGCTTTCACTCCTGCTAGTGCATTACCAAGCACCTGGACTAACTGCTCTGTGCTGATTTAGCGAAGCACAACTGAATTTATGGTGCTGATTTGTAATTTTCTTTAAAGTTATTGGGAAAATACATTCCAGCTGCACCTTGCAAACCTCCAGAGGGGCTTGTCCTGCTCTCTAGGCAGCCTCTCCCTTCCACTAGCGGGTTGAGGGGCTCAGCGAGGAACGCTGTGGAATTTTTTTAAGTTTTCAGTCTTGGATTGTTATCTTTCAGAGAGAAATGCTGTAGGCTTGACCAAACATCCGAGCTCACTGGAGGAATTACTCACTGATTCCTGGCATACATTAAGCTGGGTCCAACGTTTGTGACCGTAAATGGTGTCTCTGGATTGCAGAGCTGGTCTGTACCATCGCTGAGCTCCAGACTGAGACCATGCACTACCGCGAGTCTGAGGGATGCTGGCCTTGCCAGAGCCAGCTCCGTGAGTCCCTCGCAGTCCTCACACTCCTCACCAAGCATCCGGCCCGTGAGTCCAGAAAACATCTGCTCAGGAGCCCCAGAAGGAAGGGGCTTTGCTGGACTCCGCTGCCAGCACAGGAGAGGAGGCGCCAGGAGGAGAGGCCAGACCAAGGAGGTGATGTCTCCTGAGAAACGGGTCCAGAGCAGTTACAGCTACCAGCCCCACCGTGAGATGATCCCCACTCTCCGGGGAGACGATCACCAAGACCTGGGGAAGGCACCGCAGCACTGTGGCCAGACACTGGCTGCTGTACACATACTTGGTGTCCTTCCTTAGATGTACTTCAGCAGTGAGCTTTGTCTCCATTGTCTCCTGTTTGTCACATTGTTTAATTTCTCTTTTTAATTGACTCAGACATTGTTTAATTTCTCTGTTTAATTGGCTCAGACAGAGAGGCTGCAGGCAATGTCATTCTCACATCATTTCTCAGAAACGTTGCCGGCATGAGGGTGACATTATTGGTCATACGCAGCGAAGTTCTGCAGCATCCCTACGGATCCACCCCCAGCTGGGACCGAGGAAGCGGGAACAGAGAGCAGATATAAATCATAGATGTTTGCAGGACAAAGGCTATTAGAGGGGTGCCATCCTGCCTTGTATGGGAACTGCTTTCATTTAACATACATGCCGACAAGCGAGACAGCAGGTAGAATGAGAATTCAGCGCAGCACACAGACGACACCATTATTTACATCATTCAAATCCAGAAGTGCCTGAAGGGAGCTTCCGAGGCACCTCACAAAGTGAGGTGAAAGCAGGTAAAGACAGTGAGCAACAAAATCTTGCCACATACGTGCAGTCTTAGAGCAGCCACTGCAAGGTCTATTTAAGCCACATGATTTTCTTTATTGATACAGATTCAGCGGATACCTGAAAAAATATTGAACAAATGTTCCTTTGTATTTTTAAATGTCCTGCATCTAGCGTGCCCTATATTTTGCCAGTCACATGAATTACCTGAACAGACATATTTATCTCTCCAGGTTCAACAGGTACAATACAACGGCTATTTCACCGAGCATGGTTTGACGGACCCAGATCCTTCAGAAAGTTATTTTCCACGCTGGTTTCTTTTGGTGGGTGCTGGACGGGAGCGGAACAACTAGAGGTGAAAAATGCAAGTTCAGACTTTCCCTGGAGAGCCGCAAGTGTTTGGAGATCTGCAGCACTGCTCACTGAAAAGATTTTTAATAGCTTTGACCTTCGTGGGGTCTGTGCAGTCTCCTTTTGTCAAAAAGTGTATGTGGAAGAATTCCGGAAAAGAGCTGAAGATAATACAAATGTTCTGCAGACTGCTGGGGGAATTACAGAGCACCACTTCTCCTTCTTGGATTATTGTTCCAAAGAGTAGACCATTAGCATTAGCTGCTGCAGGCATATAGCGGTTTATAATCAGGAAGGGCAAATAATTGCTGGTCAGGAGGCAATATAAATATTTGTTATTGCAGATGACTTATAAATAAATAATTTGAAATGACAAAATTAATCAGACAATTCATTTGACAAACAAGTATTTGATCAGCTCTGCCTGGACCACAGTGGCCAGCCAGGCACTCTGTCGAGTTCCCAAATACACGGAAATCCCTGAAATTTATGGAAAGAAATATCACTTCACCTCAGGACACACAGGCGCAGGGAGAAGTGGCCAGATCGTAAATTGCCAGGCTCTCAGACCAGGCATATTCCAGAAGGCTGGCGGAGCGAAGGCAGCCCCAGGGACGCAGCTCCATCCTGTGGCACCCACAGAGCCCCGGGTACCCCCGACCCCTGCACCGGGGGGGCACGCGTGAGCAGACCCAGGATTTCAGCCAGCGAAGAGACTTGCCAGGTGTCTCACGTCATTTTCAGACCATGCCAGGCTGACCTGCTAAGGGGTTTATTTATTCTCTTTTTCCAAAACCACAAAATGAGCGCGTGTCATTCTAATAGCTCTGTGTACGTTGTGTCTCATCTGTATTCAGCACATCACCAAAACGTGAAGAAGAAAATAGCCCCTGAAAATAAAAGTATGAGAGATAGGAGGAGACATGCGCCATGAAAACAGCAAACAGCTCCCTGCTTATATTCTGACTTCCCAGCGCCTCTTGTCGCTCCCACACCCTCTGAGCTGCTGCGTACTGCTCTTAGTGGGCTTGGGCTCATCCATGTTCAGAAACATTAATATAATCTGCTCTGAGATGTGCACGTATTATCCATACTGAAATGTAAAATAGGCAAGAAGGAGCATATTTTGGGTGATTTTTTTTTTCTTGCTTTTGTGCATTTTAGCAGAACAAACTAATATAAAAAAAAAACCCAATGCTTGCCTCCAAGAGTTTAAATATCATTTTTCTATTATTTTTACAGTCTGGACTCAAAGGATATAAAGGGCACAACATCGCACTCAGCAGTGAAGAATCACAGAGCTTTTCCTTTACATGATGGCAGAATGAGAAGCATCATCCAGGAGAGCTGGAAGTAACGCCTTTCCCACCTTTCCCCATGATAGCAGGTTGGAGCAAGAACATGACTTAGTAAGGATGGGACGATGAAGAGCCTCCAACACACAAGGATGAGGTTGCCATCAAAAAGCTTTCTGTTTAACCAGAGTGGCTGGAAGACTTGTAAATGCCAAGGAGGATGAGGAACGTAGCCATGGGGAAAGGGGGGACCTGTTGTGAGAGTGTTAGATGGTGGCAGTGACACCACTGGCTGGTAGGACCCTAGATCCATGTGAGATTGGTGGGTAAGGTGGGCAGCGCTACTGGAAAACGGCAGGGTTGTTAGATGACCAGATTATCAGGAAAAAATGAGCATTTTCTACCAGCTGCTGCCCTCAAGCAAAGCACAGTCCCGCGGGGTGATGGCTGGTGCCTGCTCTCTGCAGGGAGAAGGGACCGGCCCCGCAGCAGCCCCATGGCCCGTAAAACCAGCAGAAATATCTGCCAGACAGGGATGCTGGGAACAGAGTCCTACTTGTTTGTATTTCACATCTCTGGTGCCTTTATCAGAAACATTAACTCCGTGACCTCCTCTGGGGTTGGAGACTTGCAAGGAAGTGGGGATCCCTGGACAAGAATCAGAGAATCACAGAATGGCCGGGGTTGGAAGGGACCTCTGGAGATCATCTAGTCCAACCCCTGCCAGAGCAGGGTCACCCAGAGCAGGTGGCACAGGAACGCGTCCAGGCAGGTTTGGAATGTCTCCAGAGACGGAGACTCCACCACCTCCCTGGGCAGCCTGTGCCAGGGCTCTGCCACCCTCAGGGTAAAGAAGTTCCTCCTCACGTTTAGGTGGAACTTCCTACGCTCAAGTTTGTGCCCGTTACCCCTTGTCCTGTCCCCGGGCACCACTGAAAAGACCCTGGCCCCATCCTCCCGACACCCACCCTTTAAGCATTGATAAGATCCCCCCTCAATGCCTCATTTGCATATTTTAGGAGGAAGCTCCCTATGAAATCACGTAAGTGTAATTTTCCTACAGTGTCCAAATCCCCAGCCACTTCCAGCTGATGCAAATAAAATCTTGTTATTCAGCTTACGCCAGAAGACTCTGGCACCTCCCCTCAGGACAGGAGGATTATCTGAAGCCAGGAGGAGAAATTGGCAGGTCAAACTTCTCCTCATATCCAACAATTTCACGGCTTGATTTTTATCAAGAAGGCGTTTTAATGTCGCAAACAAAACAGCAACAACCCTGCCAATAATAGCGATGCCATGGTCCCCGCGGCTCGTGTGACAGGGGATACGGGCGGTGACTGTGCTGGGAAGTGATGGCTGATCCTGGTGCTGGCGAGGACCAGCGATGGACCAGCGACGCAGCAATGCGGCAGAGGGACATGTCCACCCGGAGGGGACCCTGCAGGACCTGAGGCACCCTCACCCCAGGGGCTGCATCAGCACAGCCTGAGTTCAGCAAAGGCCGGGTTTGGACGCGAATGTGCTGCTCTGCGCTTCGCTCCTCTCTCTGGCTGTGTCGGGGCAGATCCAGGCTGGTGTGTAGCGGAATTTTCCGGTCTGTTGTGAATATTTTCTACTCTGTCAACCTTTTATTTAAATGACATTTGGCTGCAGTGCTAAAAGTACGATATTGAAAATCAATAAGTGGAAAGTGTTTGAAAGCCAATCTAAATCAAATATTACAATATGGTGAAGTTAATCATCTGAAATTAACCTTATAACTGCTTGAATCGCTCTAATCTATAAAGAAAATCAATATAGGCATATCAAACCCTACTCCAAGCTGCTGTCTGTTCCAGCTGACCATGCAAATGGAAAATAATAGCCAACGGATGCTTATTGCTCCTTATTACATGTTAACACTTCGCATGGGGCTGAGATGGTCAGACAAGGATTCCCTGGGGAGACGTGCCCATGAGATGCAAAGGCTCCTGCTCTAAAGAGGCACCACAGCAGCAAAACCCCTCCAAGCTGCTCTCATGGCAGTTAATTTCAGCACACCAGTTGGAGCCATGAGTGACTAACAGGCTGTTTCATGAGGAAAATTGTCCCTGGATGAAAAACAGCTGCTCGAGCACAGCACCCTGCAGCCTCCCAGGCTCCGGCCCAGTCCCAGGCTATGCCCAAGGTGTCCCCAGCATCCCAGCTCTTGGGCACCAGACGTGGACACCAGCACATGGGTCGACACCAGCATCACCTGCGCTGTGCGGGTGTCCTGGGCCGGGTCACAGCAGCGGTCCCAAACGTAACCACAGCTGATGTGGCCATGATGCTTCACAGGGATCCGCCCCGGTGCTGGCTGGAGAGCCACTGGCTGCATCCCCATCTCCCATCGAGCAGCTCCAAAAGCCAGGGCGTCACTAACCCGTCCCGGCAGGAGCCACAGCCCAGCAGTGTGGGGCGCAGAGCAATTACCCTCCCTGTCTAGCCTCATCTCCAAAGTGGCCATCAACACGGCATTTGCTAGGAGGCTCTGGGATATGACAGTGATAAGTGCTTTGATAGCAGACAGAAATCTATAAATAACAACAGCTTCTCTCAAAAACCTCATTTTAAAATAATGAAGACATTTCTTAAAGTGACAAGTGTCTCAAACGTTGATAGTAAAAGCTGGGGGAGGCTCTTTTTGAAGTCTTGGGAACAGATGCAAGGAGTGAGATCTCAGCGGCAACCTGCACAGCCTCAGGAGCCCAGGATTAGTCAGAGCCAAGCAGAGTGATCACAGGCTTTTCCAGATGCTCCTTGTGGGGCCTCAAATTCAAAGGCAAATGAAGGTTCATGAGCAGATGCTGTTGCCCAGGGAGCTTGGTCACTTCAAACAGGTCCTGTCTATGCTCGGAATGAAGAGCAGCGCTTGCCTCCAAGGTGCCCTCACAGGTAGACCTCCCCGTGTGCTCCAGCTACCCCGAGGTCAAAACATTTTCTGCATTGCAATGGAGGAAGAGAATAGTGCCAATTTTCTAGCTGCCAATCTGGTATGTGTCAGCTCCCAGCTCTTACTCTGAGGGTGCAACACCCACACAGTCCCACCAAGACCAGTAGGATTTCAGTGACTTTCCCCAAGCTCAGACCGCTTCCTCCCCCGGGGTGGTGGGCAAGATGGATGCAAGGTGGTGGATAACATGTGAAGGGAAGGTGCCAGCAGCCGCTGCTGGCTGGCTGTGCCAAACACTTCTGGATCATTTCCTTTCATCTCAGATAGGATGAGGTTGGAAGGAAACAGGAATTTTTATTTGTCATCTGAGTGCAGGACTGAAGGCTGGGCTCGGGGCGGCTCTGCTGCTTCCTTTCAATCCCCTGAAGCTTGTGAGAGCATTGCTGTATTCTCCTCCCTGTTGGAGGGAAGGGACCTGCATGGCACCTGATGCTGCTGTCCCTTTCGGGCTGCTGGCACAGGACAGGGACCTGCACAAGCACCAAGCGGCACAGTCTGGGCCAGATGACAGTTACTCCTAAGGATAAGCAGGGCACTGAGGTATCAACCTGTGCTGGAGGAGCCCAAGGCTCCCACCAGGAGGGATTTCAGAGGAGAGGATCCTCCACCGCAGACGGGGCTGCCTGGCCAAGCACAGGGCTTCCGGCTGCTTGTGCCGGGTGGTCTGGTGGTGCGGGCAGACAGACAGCACGCAGCAGGCAGACAGACAGACAGACAGACAACCGCGCAGCAGCAGCACCAGGCGCATCCCAGCAGAGAGATGCCGCTGCACCCCTGCAGCCCCGGGGCAGCAGCTCCCCCGCTGCTCACAATTAGCCTTTTGCTCAAAGTCTGCTTCTGAAATTTTTCCTGCGTTTCAGATCAAGATGCAAACGATGCGTTGCCCCAGAAAGAGGGAGGAGAACAAGTACTGAACCGGGCAGAAGCCGTCCCAGAAGCGAACACGCCGGCTGGGAGGCTGGAAACGCTGTTTGAAGCAGCAGGTTGCCACAGAGTGATTAAGAACGGCCCTTTGATACTGGAAATGCGCTTTAATGAGTTTCCCGCAATACACATATCCCTTGGGTTCCTGTGGAAATGCCTTGCGCAATCCTCCCTTGCCCTCACCCAAAGTGACACCAAGATGTGTAAAAAAATACTTCATTTTTTAACACTTTAAGCTGAAAGGGTTTTAAATAACTGTGGGCTTTCTCGGTGCTTAAGAATCTCTTCGTTTCTTTTAAATTACAAGGAGGAACTACATTTTCAGAATCAATACTCAGAATTTACAAACAGCTCTCCAGGTACGGAGACTCGTAGCAGAGCTTTGGCTTTGTGGGGGGCGGGGGGAGCTGGCAGCAGAAGCTTTCTCTCCAAGATGCAGCACGGGGCAGTTTCGGCTGCGACCCTCTGGCCGACCCATCCTCGCCACGTCACAGGGGTCTGTTCATTTTGCATAATACTTTATTTTAGATTTTGAGCTTTCCGAGGAAGGGACTCTATCTAATTTAGCGTGGGTAGAGTACGCAGCGGCTAGGATAGAAAATCTGTGCCTGCTGAAGCCATGAGCTCCTGCCACAGTGCAAAGAGTGAAGAAATAATTATTACGGTAATGGCAAATATTAACACCCAGGGGTCTATGCGGTGACAGCTCAGGGGAGGGTGGCATTGCGCTGACAAGAAGGGGTGCCTCGGTGGGGAGCCGGGGTTTGCTGCCCCCGTCCTGGTTCTGAGCCTTAGCACCCCCTTCGCAGACCCTCAGAAAGGGGAGCTCGGATAAAAGCCCCCGGAGCTGGTTTTGCCGTGAGCTCCTCCTCAGCACCCGCAGCAGCCCCGGTGTCTCCCAGTGAGCGGTGGGGAAGGAGTAGGCTTGGCAGCCTTCTCTCCAGCTCCACCCAGCTGGTTTCTCCAGCATTAAGAGGCAATGCAGAGATGAACTGGGCGTGCTCAGCAATTACACAATTGTAAAACAGAAGGCAGGCTTTGCCCAATGTCCCTAAAACCATTTACAGCCTATTGGAGGGGACAGTTGTCCCATTAAGAAACCAAAAGACATTCTGGCTTTCTTCAGCCTCAGGGCTTGGAAGGAAGAAGCATTTACTGCCTAATTAAATTTTAATATACTGGCAGAGTGCAGCTCTTCTTGTGAATCTGTATTGGACAGTGTGCCAGATTGTGCAGAAAAACAGCAGGCTGGAGCTGCCTGCGGCCACCGGAGCCTGCTCCCGGCTGGCGTGGCGGGGTCCCACGGCGCAGCATCACAGGGAGCGTGGCGGTCACGGCGTCGGCACCCCAGAGCTGCCGTTTGCACCTGCACATGGACGCGCCACCCAGGGAGTTTTGAGTCTCCCCACAGCAAAAGCGCAATCAGGAAAAAAAGACACCAGCACTGTGACACCGGAGGAGAGGACCGTGACTCTGGCGGCACAGGGGAGGGACAATGCTTTCCTGAGTGGATCTGAAAGACAGAGGAGAGGGAGCCAGGGACCTGGCTGATTTTTAGCAGGGCACTGGTCTGCTGCGTACACACACACGCAGTAGGTTTTCATCTGAGTTTGTTGTTTATTTTCTGTTGCTTGCTAATAGGCTACATCTGAAGCCAAGTGGCTTTTGCTTCCTAGTAGTGCTGCTCTTTTTTGCTCGCGAACTGAGGACTCCTCTGCTTGCTTTTAATGGGCAGATGGCTGTCAAAAGGGCTGACTCTGCTCCAGGGAGAGGTATAACACCTTGCACCAGTTTGCAGTGTCCTGGGCATGTGCTAGAAGTTGCTCTCCTCCTGCTCCCTTTTTGGCCCCTGCAGCATCTGCTGTGGCCTCCCTCCACCCATGACCCACAGAGCCGGGGTCATCCCACATCTGCCAGAGCTCTGCACTCGGCTGAGCCTTCCTAAAAAAACCTGCTCCTTCCTCTCCTGGCGTCCACTCTGCTGCTCCAGACACCGGGACACAAATGGGGAGCCCAGCAGACAACTCCTGGATGCCCCTTGTTATTTCTGCCACGACACCAGCCCTTGCCCAAGCGCCCTCAACACCCTGTGAGGTGATGGGGACCAGCAGCCAAGAGCATCCCCAGCCTGGATGCAGCCCACTGCAGACGTGTTGTGGCAAGCAAAGGGCTGGGACTGCTTGCCTGTTGCTGAGGGTGCCAAAGGGCCAGGGGGCTCCAGACATTATTTCCTTGGTGAATAAATGCCTAAAAAGCACCCTGGTGAGAGTGGTCACTGACAGACGGCCGGGACCAGAGTCAGATCCTGGTGCTAAGAACACTATGATTTTTAAACGGGTGACTCATATGTTTTCATTGTGCCACAGCTCTCCCACCGTGAAGCTGCCTGCAAGAAATGTTCACGCAAGCCTTCCAGAGCACTGCGCTGAAATAAGATGCTGTCAAAACAGCATATATTTGTGCAGCTGCCACGAGGAGTTGTTATTATTGTATTTTTCTTTAATAGAGAGACAAGTGTGCTCTGGTGCACAGACCGGTAGCAATCGGCTGTGGCGGTGCTGGGAAGCGAGAGGGAGAAGGATGGCCCCGGCCTGCCACAGGCACCAGGCAGAAACAAAGGGCTGACTGAGTTCCAGGTCTAAAGCAGGGTAAGACAGAGCATTCCTGCTGCCTGGGTCCAAACGCCTTTGGAAAAGCATGGCTGCGACAGCACAGCTGAGTTACAGACACCCCAGCCCTCTTGCTCCCAAACATCAGACACCATCTCCTCCGGACACACATGTGTCTCCCTCCCTCCTCCCGGCCACCGCTGCCGGCCAAGGAGCTTGGACTGGATATAAGAGAAAACCTGCTCTGCACAAAGGGATCATCTGTACCTCCAACTCCACAAAATCACTGCTGGGAACGCTAGAGGGTGAAACAGAGACCACAGCAGCCACCGCCTGCTCCCCCCAACACACCACACAGACACGCACACATGTACACACACACACACGTGTACACACGCTCTTCAGAGCTGCCTGCACACAAAGCAAAATGCCAAGCAATTGAGTAACTGTAACACCCAGTTTCAGTCCAGCCAGGGAACAGCCGGTGTTTGATCAATATTTTCCACAACAGCCACTTCCATGTGATAAATGCACTTATGGGAAAGAGGAACAAATTAACCTTCTGGTGCAGATGGCAGCTACTGCCTGGGAAAAAAAAAAGATGGCTCAATTCAGCGGGGAAGCAAAGGAAGGGCCACAGCCAGGATTCCTGCAAAACTGACCATACGAGGCAGCATCTGGGAAGCATTAATGAAAGTCAGCCCCGGTAGCGCCCACCCACCCGGGCAGGGGGAAGCTGAAACCAAGAGTCTGTCACTGCAAGTGTCATCCGCGTGCCTCGGAGAGCAGCGGGCAGCGAGGGACTCTCAGGCAGGGAGCGGGAGCAGCTGAACCAGTCGATAATATATATACTTGGGGCAGCTGATAGATGAAGACAAGGGAGGAATTGTGCTGCAGCACTGTGCATGTGGGAAGATAAAAGGCACCTCGAAAAGCGCTTCCCAACATCAATCCTTCCACTGGTGACAAATCGCTCGGAGTCAGGGTAATTCAGCAGCTGGCCGGATCAGAGATTACATCAGAGATTTCTCACCCACAAGGCAATTGGATGCAAATGGCAATGAGTGGAGACATGCTGAAGGCTGCATGTGTGAAAGGTACCATGCATGGTACCCAAGGAGCAGCGCAGCTCCAGGAAAACCATGAGCGAGGACCCAGAAGACTGGTGAGGTGGAAAGGCAATTGCCTTTGCAAGGAGAGGAACAGCAGAGAGACTGAGCACGTAGTGAGTCCCTTCATTGGGCTGGCTGTCCATAACCCGTACCTTAGGACTGGCCAAGGCAAGACAGACTTCAAGCGGGGGGGGGGGGGGGGGGGGGCAGAAAAGCTGGAGAAAAAGATCAGAAACCACGTGGGGATGGAGACATCCATTTCTTTCTGACTATGTATCTCTGACCATTCAGGTTATTTTTACTCTTCTCCCAGCTGCAAACATGGGGTGAAAATAAGCTGTTATTTCACTGCCCTGTAATCCATCACGAACTTGAATTTGTCTGTATCTGAAAGTAACCTTGTGCTGCATCAGCCTCAGCATATAGGATTCCGCATCAAACGCTGGTCTGGATACTGTCCAGGAGCTCAGTTTTCCTTCTGAACCCCATCCTGCTTCTCTATCACTGCCAGGCTGCATGGCTGTGTGTTTCCATCACTCTTGCTACGGACACAACACCCTGGGATGCTCAGGGGCCAGGTCCTGTGCAACACTTCCCTAGGCTGGTTGGTTGTTTTTTTGTTTGTTTGTTTGTTTGGTTTTTTTTGTTTGTTTGTTTTTGGTTTTTTTTTTTGTGGTTTTTTTTTTTTTTTTTTTTCTGTAAGATCTAAGCAGACTTTGCCTGCTGGAACATGACAAATGGAATTCTATACTCACATCCCATAAACGCCTCCCTGCTACTAGCAAAGTGCAGTCCCAGGTGCTCCACAAAATATCCAGAACTGTGTTTATTGTACAGTACTGCTGGGAGAGGGCCACCAGCCAGGCAGCCCAGCCTGAGGCCGCTCCCCACCCAGCGGAGCAGAGATGCTCAGTGCCTCCACCGGCACCATCAGAAGACAAACCCTGCTCCGCAGGCGGCCTCGGGGCAGGGGTCTTGCTGATGGACCGGACCAGGATGACACGCTGCCTAGCTCTGATCTGCCCTCCACACGGGGGCTCCTGACCCGCAAGGTCTAAAAACCTGCTCTAAAGAATATGACAAAGAAAAATATGGAGCACACATGACCCAGTAATGGTGAACTGCAAGGGAGAGGGGTCAAAAAATTCTGTTGAAAGAAGATGAAAGCCTGTTCATATTCTGGTTTCCTGCTGAAACAAATACACAGGGTGTGATCTTGCTGGAAATTCATTAATTTTCCACATATTCCCAGTAAGTTAATTCATCAACTAGTAACTGCATAAATAGAACAGGCAAAAATGCTGAAAGTAGATTAAACATTGATGTAAGTATATATTGATTTGAACATTCCTGTGCCTTTGCTTGTGACACATCAATAAAATTAAATAATATCTTAATAAAATGTCTTGGTAATTATGTCTTTTCCCTTGGGTAAGTATGCCCTCCAGCAATGTAATTAAAACCAAAATTACATTAACCCTCCAGTGACCATTTGACAAAGAAATTAAGAGTCTAGAGAGTTCTCTGAGCTCTCGTGCCCAGCCAGATTATTCTTGGTGTGCTCAATCTAGCTTTCGCGCATGCCTGCAACACCCCACTTACATTTGGACTATGGCTTGAAGAAAGATTGTCCTTATTCACAGCATTCAAATACCAAGAAAGTCAGGTCCCTGCTCTGTCTAGGAAAACAAAGGTGGCTCAAAGGTTTGTTCTTCTGGTGCTGGGAGGACCTGGTGCTCTGAGCCCTGGTGACTGTCTCCTGCACAAGCATTCCCAAGGCAGTCGAGCAGGGACAAGCCAGAGACAGGGCCAGCACGCAGCAGGATACAGCCCATCGGCCAAGGGGCAGTTCTGCCATGCCACGGGCACGATGCTCTAGATTGATCTCTATTGTGAGGCCACCAAGCTGACTTCTCCTCCCCTGGAACCAGGGAAGTGTGGTAAAGCCATGGTTCCCCCAGACTCCAGGACAAACCGCTCTGCCTGGAGTCACACCTGGTGATAGCCCTGTGCTAGCACAGCACTGGTCCCTCCTGAGAGAAAATCAGTTTGCCAGTGAGATGAACAGGCCAGATGGGACAGAAATGAGCATTTACCAAGATATATTAGACAACCATTTTAAAATTTTGATGACTCAAAGCAAACACAGTCTAATTACGGGTCTTGCTGGCTATGCCGTACAGAGACGTGGAGCCAGGCTTCCCCAGATGCAGCATGTCCCGCAGAGACCCAAGCACAGCCCAGGGATGCTGGGGAGGCTCCCAAGCGGCATCTCAAAAGGCCACTATTTTTGTAACTGCTTCTTGCCTGCAGGAAGTTATTCCCTTCCCTAGTTACACTGTTCCCGAAGGGTGGCTGCATCGCTGCTGTCCTCACTTGGGATTCACAGTCAAAACCAGCCACGAAGTGCCAAATAACCAAGGCATTGCATCTGTCTCTTTCTGCAGGATCAAGGCCACAGTCCAAATCCTGGCCTCCTGCACCTTATTCTTCTTGTTTCCAGCAAAACAGCCTCCCCTGGTCCCCTCTGCTCTGCCAACACCAGCACAAAGCCTCCTGCTCCCATGCCCATCATCTGTCCCCTCCACGACACAGGGTCACAGCCAAAACCCAGCTGCCTGGACACGGTGAGTGGCAGCCAGACGTGGTCTCCCGGGTTAGGATTTGGGGTGAATGGTGCATGTGAGCTCTTTGGGGCAGAGGCAAGGCCCCCTGTGCTCGGTCCCTCCTGTGGTGGGCTCCTGGCAGAGACGAGGCAGCCCCTGCATGGAGACCTGCTGCCCCTTTCCCCCTGCATCCAGCCAGGCACTCAGGCTCCCGTCTGGCTGCTCGTGGCTGATGCTGTGACCTGAATAAAAACCAGCAGCTTGCTGGCACGTCAGGCAGAAAGCAGCAGCTGAAGACCAGGTGCGAGGACGTGGCACTCACCACTGCTTGCAGAAGCCCTCCCTCCATTCCCAAAGAGCCGGTTGGGCTCGCCCACCTCGTGCAGGCAGCAGGCACGTGCCTGGGACCCGACAGAAGCCCTCTCCTCACACCAGCACAGGGGTACTCACCACAGCTCTGACTGAGGAGCAGCTGTTTGGAAATGTCACCAAGAAACTTCACAATTCACACCAGCGCTCAGAGCATGCAGGAGAGCCCTTCATTAACAGCCGAGGCAGCAGAGCTCCTTGTCATTTCCCGTTTGGCAGCGATGAACGGCCGCTCACCCGCTGACGGAGACACTGACAATATGACCTTTCAGGAACCACCAAGTAATCTGTTTGCTCCAACTCTGCTGTGTCACGCTGTCAGCTTGTCACCAAAACTTGCCATTCACACAACCTATTAGTTGTCCAATTTGTCTTTCTGTCACGGACCTTGATGCTCAGCCCAGTGACTCTGTGCATTTTTAATGCCCTTGTTAGTTAATAAAGCACCACTTCGGAATTCAGGGGGTTGAGAGTTGTCTCTGTCACAGCACATCTCCCTCCTCAGCACCCAGCACGTCCCACCATGCTGTGGCACCTCACCAGAGCCACCCCACGGGACAAGAAGGCAATGGCCACAGCCTTGACTAGGGTCTCCACACAAAAACCATCTTCCAACCTGCTCAACAGACCTGCTGAGGCCAGATACAAAGGCACCTCCTCTGCCTCAGCCAGAGCTGGGCATGGTCTCCTCCACCACCTGGGCAGAGCAGAAGGTCTGGAGCCAGACAGCGCCCAGCTTGGCTTTAATACCTTTTGTTTCACTTCTGAGCTGCAAACAGGAGGGTTTGCAGGTAAGTCCTGCCCAAGAAACACAAGCACAGCTGAGCACTGCTGGCTGCATGGATGGAGGGAGGCAACGGGGACGTGGGCCAGCTCCAGCAGGAGAAGAGCCATACAGCAAACAGGGACTTCGGGAGAGCATTTTGCCTGATCAGAGGCTTCTCTTCCTGTCCCGACACTGTGATAGAGGGTGAAGGTGGTGGTTGTGTCACATAGACATGTCTGCGTCCCAGACACTGCAGCCAGGACCTTGGTGTAGCTTCATCAGGTACTAGACCCATAACTTCCAGGACTGGAAGGCAGAACCTTCCCCCACCCCCAGGAGATGATCACAGCTCCAGATCTGAACTGAATCCAGCAGAGCAAAGCCTTTAAGTCTTGGCTCGCATCACGCAGTGTGCTTTGGGAGGTGACTGTACCCTATGCTGTGCTTCTGTGGGTGTTTTCATCTGAAGGCCTCACAGAACTTTGCAGCCACTCATTAGGAAAGAACTTCCCGGCACCATCAGCTAATGAGAGAAGGAAGCCGGATGAAAAAGCTATTCCTGAAAACCTGCATCAATCCTGAATTCACAGCAAAGCTTTTTTTTTTTTTTTTCTCCTGCTTATTAAGGTTGGAACTAAAACAATCTGGCCAACTATTGCGCCACTTGGCATAGCTAATAAACAGATATTTGTCTGTCCACATACAATTACAAAATGAACCTTTAGTCATATAGCGAGAAGTCTGGAGTCTCTGCTTACTTAACTTTTCATTGAAATCCTTATAATACTGTGTGCTGTACTTTATCATGCGTTTAAACACCATAGTTAAAGCCCCAGTATGACATTTTACACCTGACTTAACCAGCACTAGATTATCAGCTGTTGGCCTGAGAATGCATTTTTTTTTACAACTTGCTGTTCTCTGAACTTGCATTAAAGGGCCCTGGAAACCTACTGGGACTGAGAAGGCTCAAGACAGTAGCAATGTAACCTTACAGCTCTTGGCGCGCTAGTACAGACCATTAGCTGCAGATGTCCTTCTGAAGATCAAGAGCACTTCAAAGCCTCCTAAATTCCTTCCTAAGCTCCAGAGGCTTGGAACATTTGCACGGCTTACGCCAGCTGACCTTGATTCATAAGGCAGCACTCAGATTCAGACCAAGACGACTTCTGAAAGTAGTTTAAGTGTCTCCTATTCTCTGCCATGAAATAATCAGTAGACCCCATTTGCACAAATTCGCAAAGTTACATTTTCAGTAGCTTGTCTTGTAGCAAAAGCAAAGCCTTGATGCTTTATCTGTAAAATTATATGTCTATAAAACACTGAGTGCCACAAAAAGAAAGCGCTATATGCAGTGAGAGCTAGGAATTGTAAAGATCTACGGGAATTTCTCTTGCACATAGGCTAACTGGACAGCTATAAGTGGCCCAAACACGCCTGTCTCTCTGCATCCGTAATGGGGTACCTGGCTGGAACACCCAGATCCAAGGACTGGGAGGATCTCCCTTGTCCTCACTTCCAGCCATCTGTCCTCCTGTTGGCATACAGACCCTATGGCCTGACTCTCCAGCCTCTTCCTAC
The DNA here is from genome assembly GCF_963924245.1 of Chroicocephalus ridibundus. Classification (NCBI taxonomy): domain Eukaryota; kingdom Metazoa; phylum Chordata; class Aves; order Charadriiformes; family Laridae; genus Chroicocephalus; species Chroicocephalus ridibundus. The sequence goes on along the minus strand of NC_086291.1, from coordinate 49,429,740 downwards.
ACACGCCCAGGAAAGGTCCTAGCAAAGGCAGAAGCTCAGCTGAGCTGCCAGCGGAGGTCACACCAGTCGTTCAACACTTGCATGCCACAAGATAGCCTTTGTGGGACTGAAGAGGGACAGGGGCTGCCCTACATATCTTCAGGAACAGGCACAGGTCAAGAACCAAGATATGGGGTCCAAAAGTTTGAGGGCAGTAACACAATGGTCAAAGTAACCACCATGCTGCTCTACTGATTTGTCTTCCAGTGGGGAAATGACATTTCATTCCTGCACTGAAACATGTTTCCAGACAAAACAGATTCATCCAACTCTCAACCAACTGAATGACAAGGTTTTTCTAAGAGAAAAGCAGCAAGGTTGAAAATCCAAAGTTGCTGTTTGTTCTGCCATGAAAGCTTGAAAATTAATTTGCCTGGTGAGAATTTTCTCTATGTGCTGAAGGACTCTTTTTTTTCTTTTTTAACCTCTTATAGCCTAGAAAAAGAGTCATGACTGCTTCCTTTAGCATCAAGGCTATGACCTTCATCTGCAGAGACAGAAGAGGCACAAGCATGTTTCACGTGCCAGAATACTGCGTTGTTATGAAGGGATTCTTCTCCTCTAACACTGGTGCATTAATGCAAAGAACTTGGAAGACAGTATGACGGGTGAAAGCCACGTGTCACAGCATTTAGTGCCTCAAGGCTTCTTGCAGGCTCCTGTCTTTACAATAAACTTGGGGGAGACTCCCCACTCACTCTGTAAGACGGCAGCGGAGACGTTTCTGTTCTTCCTGACACTCTTGGGATCAGGCAGCAACTTCCATTAGTATTCGCAAGTTCAAAAGAAAGACTGAAAACAGTTTCTGATTTCTGAGGACTACCATTAGCTAATTTGCAAATATTCTAGTGAGTGACAAGTGCTTTGGAATTTGAGGATCACTGACGGTTCCTTTTGCAAGTGCTTACTGTTGTTAATACGAGTAGCAAAATAATTCAAGTTAGATAATTTAAATGCTTCATGAAAGAAAAAACAAAACCAATCCCATCACATCTGCATTGTCAAAGGTCCCGGGGTACTGACGTTCCCCAGGGAAGCAGACACTTAATCTGTGCCTGTGAATTTGGAAGAACAGGAACCCCTGGCACACCAAGCTCATGCTACCACAGATCTCCTGATTTACTGGATAATTCATTCCATTGCTTTTAAGCAAATGAACCAGCCATTGCACAAACAGGACAGTCCAAAATCCGAGAAGCAAATACTAGAACAATAACAAAAGGACCAGACGGCTTGAGCAGTGCAAGTGGCACAACGGCATTCCATTTCAAAGATGGAAAAACAGCACAAAAAGCAATGAGTTTTCATACCCTGGCAGCTCCTGCCAGTTACAAGTTCATAGAAGGGCATCGATCTAACAGGAGTTTGTTCAGTGTCAGCTGTGATGGTGCTATATGGGAAATTGATTTCTTCTTTAGTATATTCTCCTCCAATGGAAGCCGGCTCTCTCCATGGTGATGGGATGTGCTGATCAGTTTAACAAGCTGCCGATGGGATTATGCAGAATCATTTCATCAGTTTTCAGTAGCTGTGTGAAATGGCATTTGTCGGAAACACAGGTCTGCGCGGACCTAACTGAAAAGGCAATGAGATCTGAGCCCCAAAGCCTTATGCTGAAGAGACACACAGAGCCTGATCATCTTCCACATTTCAGAGTGGAAGAGTCTAGTTTCCACGGAGGGTGGACATCCCCGGAGCAGCTAGGCTTTCTAGGCCAGGGAGGGATTTTTAGCAGCACGCATAACAAACTAATAGCAACACATCAATGAGCAACTACTGCAGCAGCTCTGGAAGGCTGGTCAGCCCACCCACACCAAACACCGTGCTCCCTCCTGCAAAGACGTGGGTCCGCACCACACCACACGCCAAGGAAAAGCAAAGGAAGGGCGCTTCTTGACCTTCACTACTGTCAGGACCCTGAAAAAAGAGCTCAGGCCCTACTAGTGAAAGGTGAACAGCTCACCTAACTTCATTAGAAAAATAGCAGTATTAGTTATTTCAGCCTTCCAGGGCAGGCATAAAGATAGATGAAAGGAATAAGGCAAGCTGGGAACATCAATAAATTACTGCAGCCTCTTATTGGCTGCAGTATTCAATAGCTTAAAATGTTTTCTGGTGCCTTAGGCAAGCAGAAGATTTGCAGAAATGCTGAGCCTGTCGCCTGTGATGTATCATTGTCACTCATCAGCTGCTAAGTTGCATTTCCTCTTCCTTTCCATGCAGTGTGTGTAACTCTGAACAGCCGCAGCAGTGAATTAGAGAGATGATATCTCTAGGCGAGCACAGGCTGCCTGGTGACTAAATGTCAGGAGGACAGTCCCACTTCTGCTATCCAGAGACAGATGGGTGAAAGCAACAAAGACCTGGGCACAAAGAAAGGGACATACTTCAATTAAAGAGTCACTGATTACCCCAAAAGAGTGGGACATCTTCATGAGTGAGGTGACCTGCCTGCCCACTCACAGAACTCCCCAGACCTGCCAGGGAACAGGGAACGGGAGGATCCCTGCTCCCTGTGAAGACTCACGTGTCCCGAGCAATGACGTGCCCTGCAGCCATGTCCGGAGACCCCTTACTCTGCAGCTGCATGGGAAAGCAGAGGTGAAGGATTGGCTCTTCATTACTAATGAGTCACAGATTGCATTTCTATGCCTTGACTTGCCCTGCCCCTTGAGCAGTTTGGGGGTGGCTTGGATGAGGGCAGAGGGGCTGTGCTGTGGCCAGGGTTGGCAGCAGCTTCCAGGCACTTCAGAGGCGCAGGGCTGGGAGGTACCTTCTGACCACTGGACACTGTCTTCTGTCTGGTGCAGTGTCCCCAGCAGCACCCAACGCCAAGGGCCAAGGCACCATGAGGAAGGATGCTGGCCTGTCCCCCAGGTCCTCCCTCTGGAGGAAGGCACATGGCAGAGCAGGGATGGGGGCACAGCTCTACAAGAGGAGGATCTGCCCCATGGCACATCATAGATGTGGTGTCTGCTGAGGGCAGGACGGCTGAGCCCTTGCAGCAGGGCCAAGGGGGAACTGGGTCCTTGCTGCCCTGCAGCATCAGAAGGGAGCTTATTTTTCTGAGGAAGAACTGGGCCTCCATTTGTGTGTAAAGAGCCCATGGAAAACCCACTCGTGAGGATGGTTTGTGATGGACTTGGTCTGGCCCCAGAAGGCATATGGGATGTGACAGGTCTGTGAGCCCACTAATACAGAAAGTGCTCGAAAGCATCCTTGCAGCAGCCCAGGGAGAACCTGATCCAATTAAAAATTATTTTGGCTGGCCTGTTCCTACCGAGTGCCATATATCTGCACAGATGATTTCCACAAATGTAGTGGACTACTCCATGTGGCTTTGACTGCTGTTGAAAATATTTAATAAACTCTGGAATATGAATCACTATCAAGGACCCCGAACATTAATTTTAGTCACAGTTGGCCACACTGTATCACCCTATAAACACCTCTCCAGTTTCAATTAACATTTCTCTATCTCCTGTCTCACTGAATATTATATTTAACTAATTTAAGAGGATTGGTAAAGATAGTTTTCACACTTCACAGGAAAGCATAATGAAATAATTATACCTGTACCTACAAAAAGCATGAGGATATTGCATAAAGAGCTTTAAAGTCATATGAAGCAAAAACTTCTCCAGGAGACTTTCATTCTAGCTTTGGCTACTGAGGCTACCATGCAGGTAGGTGTCTGCCACCCCCTGCTCGGGGCCTGCTTTTGGACACCCGCACCGCAGCAGCCACTGCTGGCTCAGCTGGCGGCTTCCCCAGCAGAACGGGGACCTCCCACTGGCCACAAGGACATCTCTGCTCCTCCCTGCTGGGCCATCAATGGGGGTGTGCTGCATGCCTCCATGGTGGACACTCCTTTATAGCAGCTGCTGTGGGGCCTTGCTCCGAGGTAGGCTTGTCTCATCTGACACGTGGTTGTGGCTCTGTGGTGGTGGACGCAGGCGGCGCTGGAGATGATGAGCCGAGGGCTCTCCTGGGGCCATGGCTCCAGAGGAGGGCTCTACAGACCAGCAGACAGGGGGTTGGAGGCTCGTCGTTCCTGGCTGCACCCTCAGATCTGAGGCTAGAGATGCCCACACACCTCTGCTTCCTATCATCTCCTCTTGGCCACATTTTGGAGCTTGTTGACAGTAGCACCTTTCTGATCTCCTGCCTTAGGACAAGCCCTAGACCATCCAGCATCAGTCAGTGTTTTCTCCAGCAAAAACTGGCCTGCAAAGAACAGATCATGCTCCCCAGCCACTATGGAGGGAATTCAAATCTGCCTTGAAGTGAGGGGCAGCACTGCAACCTGAACTGGCTATAGACAGGCAAAGTAACATTTCCAAGACAAACCAGGCATTTTGGCCATCTGGGTCAAGAAGCGGAGTCCCCCATGGAGAATGCACATAGCAAAACCTTATTCAGTCAGAGAGCAGATCACCAGGACAGGAGTCCATCTGAAACCCCAAACACATCATTTGAAGAAAGGACTTCATCCTTGTGTCCCACGAAGGAGCTAAAACACATTCTCTTAGTCAGCAAGAGCTACGCAACACTAGACAAGGCAACCAGGCACAAGTACCAATTCCCAAACCTCTGTCTTTCACTTCAGAGTCAGGCTATAATCTGTACATTCCCCTAGGAAAAATACTTAAAAAGCAGGGAAACCAAGTCATGCACATATAACTAAATATTCCCTATTCTCCACACATCACTAAGGCTTCCCCTGGAAGCAACACACGGGATGTGTTTTCCAGGACACAGAGGTAACAATAACAACAGCAGGAGGTGACGGAGCAAATTGCAGACTGCAATTGCATGAGGCTCTCAGGAGCAGGTAGCATCACTCAGGAGCTCTGGAGAAAAGAATAGTGAAAACAACCTGGCTGCTAACGAGCAAGCATAATTCATTACCAAAGCAGCTCCTCCTTCCTCAGGGTGGGAGAGCAGCCAACAGTACATCAGCCTTTAGCTGGGCGGGTAAAGAGGGTGCCTGCGTTGATTATAAACTGCTGAGATCCATCCTGGCAACAAAAGGATGGAGCTGGTGGAGGTCCACTAGCTGGAGGCAGAGTTACAGGGGACTGAGGAGCACGACGTCCTGCAGGACACGCACCTCGTCAGTGCAAGGATGGTGGCACCTGCTCCTTCATCAGCATCAGTCACACTGGGATCCATGCCGGGGCGGGAGAGGCGGAAAAAAGACACCTGCTCACCCAAGAGGAGTCAGGAAGCCAGGGGAAGCACAGCCGCAGCCAACAGCTCTCCGGGTAACTTGATTAACTCCCACTGACCGTCTTACACTGCGTCTCTCCCTCCCTTGACTCACAGGCTGGACAGAATATTGAAATAATCGGGAATTTCTCTCTTCCCCCACAGGCTGGTGGAGAGGGAGGTTGTGACGTTTGTGATTAAGGTCACAGACACACAGAAAAACCTGTAGCAAAGCAACCTGTCCTGGTTAACAAAACAAAAAAGAAAAATCCACCACAGATGATGCAGCCCCTTAACAACGACAGAGAACAGGGCAGAAGAGCAGAACTGCTCCCAGACGAATCAGGGCCAAAGCTGCCATACCGTCAGATGCCTGTTTCCAAAATATAAGCCTGCTTGCTTGTACACACAGCTGCTCTTGTGTGATTTGCTCGGGGCATAGATCTGTAGCCCTAAACTTTGCTGCTCCATTCAAGCATTCACAGCCAAAGCATTGAGCTTTCGGATGTCTGTGATCCCTGGATACGTTCTGTACAAGGACTAGGACACAAGAAGTTCCCCCTTCAGCGCGGAGGCCTCTCTCTGTGGATTTCTTTACATCCCTTTATTCATCCCTAATAGCAAACCTCGTACATTTTCACCTGTAGCTGCTGGTTCTGCTGCCTCTGGGCCAAGCAGAGCTCCCTCTGCCAGCAGTTGTCTTTAGCACAGAGCAGCAGAAGGGTTTTAAAGCAAGTTCCGCAGTCCTACGGATTAGTTTTATTTGCAGAGCAGCTTTAGTACAGGATAAAAGGTTTCTCTCAGAGAAAAATAAACCAGAAACTCTTCTCCAGGTGCACATGGGACATTTCCAACCCATAATCAGGGCGCAATGAACCTAATCAGCTTCAAGGCACCCACCTGGCCAGGACATGGGAGGGAGGGGAGGTGACACGGAGTCTAGTCCCAAGTAAAACCTCCAGACGGCACACGCAGGAGGTGCAGGGGCCCCGACCACAACTGCTGCGATCTACTGACCCACTCCCGTCACGCACGATTGCTGGCTGGCGTAGACAAACCCTGAACACGCTGACACCAAACCTACCTCTCCAGCTGGCATCCCCAGACACTTCGAATACAGAATCCGCTGGTAGTCGTCTTACTCCCCCCCCAAATCCAGCTATAATTTCATCTTGCCCTTAGCCCCGCCACGTTACCTCGCAGTGCCGTACAACCACGTCTGGCTTTGCTCTGCTGACGTCGCCTGCAGATCTCCTAAGCTTTTTCCTTCTTGTTTCTGATGTTGTAACAAATGCCTTCAGAAAGAACAGGTTTTTCCCACGGCAGACTCAGAGGAATATTGATTATTGTTTGTCCTCATCTATAACCTCATTCGCAGGAAACCAGTAGTCCATTTTTTCAAAATCATAGACATTTAAGACTGTAAAGGACAGAAGACAACTGAATATTGTCTTTTGTGTAATAACTTTTCCTGTTATTATGACTGTCACTTTCCTATGACTGTCCCATTCCCTGCTCTGGTTGTCCCATTTCAGACCAACGAGAATCAATTCTTTCAGCCTTTCTCTGTGAGCCACATCTTTTGGGGCTCTCAGCATTTTTCTTGAAATTCTCCAGTGCTTCACCAATTTCTCTGTATTTTTCTTAGAAGTAATACATATTTCATTATTTTTTTAAAAAATAAAAAGTATTTTTATTCCCTGACATCAGATGCAGGGGGAACAATTATACCCAGGCCTATACAGGCAACACTCACGTTGATGCATCCTAAAATGATAACACTTCGCTTTTTGGCAACAGCAGAGCATTATCACACCCACATCCTTTCCTGCAAAAGTCTTGCCTTGCCAAATATTTCACATATATATGTGTGTGTATATATATATGTATTTCTGCTTTTGATTTCTCATTCCTGTACAGAATTTGGACTTTTCTATATTGACTTCCTTTCTTCTGGTGTAGGCCCCCTTTCTGATTCTAATTGTGCCCTGGGGACCACTTAGACTCTCACCGACATGAGATGGCCCAGATTTATATGATTTATAAGTCTATAGGCTCTGCCCTCATCCACATCAGTGTTTGTTAGATCCCCAAATTTCCTATATTAAACCATTTCTCCAATAATTTGCTTTTCTGATCTTTGTCTCAACTCCTCTTGTGTAAGGCAGTCCACCGAGCAGAGCAGAAGTAACGTTATCTTTGTGGGAGTGCAGCTTTATTTCGCTGCCACGAGGCCGAGTGCCACGGGGAAATTCCACAACTGGAGGGAGATGCGGAGGATGGCTCCATGCAGCAACACCGCTAACAGCATCCATCAGCCTCCTCGTAGCAAGTCCCCACCCATTTACTGCCGTTGTTTAGCACCTCTCTGAAACCCAGCCGTGCCCCTCGGCTGTGGCTGGACCAAACCGTGCTGGGAGGGTCCCTGCCCGGGCGATGAGGCAGGGCACGCTCCAGCATCCCAGCCCTGGGGATGTTCCATACCCCAGGTAATGACACCAGGGCTTTTGCCCCAGCAGGAATCAGCCTCACGAGCAGTTCTGTGGAACTGAAGGACCAAGATGAGGCAAAAATTGTCACCGTGCCCCTTGTTTCTGCCACCACTAACTCACACTTCCCCTTGCGAAGGTGGCAGTGGACGTACATTACATGCATCATCACTGCAGCTATTTTTACCGCACAGAAATTAGCCCAGCAGGAATTCAATTCCATTAAATTCCATTATTCTGAGAAGGGAAACTCGGTGCTGACTTCAGAGAACAGCGGCCACAAAACCTGCAGAAAGGCTCAGAAAGGACAGAAAAGGAAACAGCCGCTGGGGAGGGGTGGGAGGACACCGGGTGCCTGCAGGCAAGCTGCTCCCGGCCATCCCGACACCTCTGCCTGGGAAAGCAGCTCCCTGCGAGGGGGCTGGGCTGCCATCCTTCCTGCCTGCCAGTGCCCCACACGGCACTTGATCCGCTCTGCCAGTCTCCAAGTGATTTGGAGGCGATTTGTGGGTCTGAGCTGCCAACATTAATGGGTCTGTAATGGTGTTGGGGAGGAGAGCACCCACGTGGGCCGGCAGCCCAGGGTGCAGCACCAGCAATCAGGGTGCCCCAAGCCCCTCCACCAGCTGCTGGGCCAGGGACAGCCCGCTCCCTGTGCCCACCACGCAGACCCCAACCATTAAAACCCTCAACACCTTGGACACAAATCTTCCGAGGGCGGCTGACAGCATCCCTCCCAGGGCGGCAGCGTGCTAGATCCAGGCCAAAGAGGGCAGGAGGCTCCAGGGACGCCCGGCAGCCCCAGTGAGGAGCAGGCACTGGGGAGCACTTCGTGCCCCATCCCTCCCACAAGGAAAGCAGAGCACAGGGCAGAGGGTCAACAGGTCCTCAACCCCCACTGAGGGATGTGAGCAGCACAGGGCCTGTATAACACACCTGAACAACTGGAGATGGGGGGGGCATCTGCATGGGGACGGGACATGGGCATCTGCACCTTCACCCCCCCATAGCCATCATCCTGGACACTGAGACGGGGAGAACTGGTGGTAGCTCCCCTGTGCCGGTATGCCCCTGTGTCAGCAGCAGTGAGACTAGCGTACTGAGACGCGCAGATCTGAGGCCATCTGCATGCAAAATCACACAGGGAGGAAAGGCTCTTCTCGCTCAGCTTTTCAAAGGGCTGCAGCTCCTGCAGGGCTCCGGAGTTACCTGCGTAAGCGAACAGCTCAGGGACCCTGACAAGGGCCATCCTTTCCCAGCCTGACCTCAGCCTGGGTCAAGGTTGCAGCCCTGTGAGCCACAGAAGTTGGTCTAGTAATTCAGACACAACCGAAAAAAAAAGCAAAATTGGACTCTGGCACTTTGCAGCAGCTCACTGATGGTGATGATTTGAACCTGGGGCGCTGGCAGGACAAAGTCCTAAGAAGGAGGCTCAGCCACAACATTTTTGGGGCACACTCAGCTTTGCTGGACTCATGCTATACTCGTGACCTCCTCACCTAACAAAAAAAACCTAAAGAAGTGGAAGTCCTTGCTCCGGTGTTTACATTTCCTCATTCAGCATCGCTATGAATTTCCCAGTTTAAACACATACTCATTGAATTAGGGTCATTGCATTTCCACTCTCCACTGCTTGATAGACTTTACTGTTGTCCTTAAAAACAGCTTCAGAGTGCCAGATAATGAGTAGTAACTATATGTGGTCACCTAGGAGACAAGGGAGATTCCCAAAAATCAGTGCCAGAACATGTGGTAATCCACAGATAATCAAGAAGAAAAAGAGAAGCATTAGACAAGCCCTGTGTTTGTGATTGTGCCACTAACAGTGCAGTCAGCTGCCTGTGAGATTTTGTAGGGGCAAGATGCACAGGATAATGACACGGGATTCCCATAGCCCCCAGGGACAGTCCTGCCCTCACCCTGGGCCCATCACAGAACAGGAAACGGCTTCTTGACCAGAACCAAGCTTTAGGTTTAGATCCTAATATGCAAGAGGCGATTCTTGTTGTTGAAGTTGAAATTCATTCAGCTACATAGAGATACAGCTTTTCTTTCTGTGCACTGCACAAAACATCGTTCACTGGCAGGAACTGCTGGAGCTGATGGAGATCCTTAAGAGGGAGAAAGAGGGCATCCATCCTACCCGAGACACTTCCATCCTTACACATTTCTGCTGATCAGAAGCAGAAGGTTCAGAGGCAAAAGACCAGAGAGCCAAGCTGGTCCACACGTCCAGCACCCAGGGCCAACAGCATCGCTGCGCCTGCACGACACCAGCACGGCTCCTTCTGCGAGGTGTAATGGCAAATGCCTCCAAGTCTCAGGGAAGATCTATCGCTTGGAGGCCCTGAGCAGCTCAGAGCACATGTGTTAAAGAGATAAAATAATATTTTCCTGGTTAGCTCCAACACTTTATTGAATAAAGTTTAAAATCTTCACCCTGACTCAATCCATCTGTGCAGGTGTCATAGTACTTTCTCATTTTTAGTTTGGAGAGGAAGGAAATGCAGGGTGAGCAGATAAAGCAGTTGCCTGATTTGAATTTCGCTTCTATCCCATAACTCTTTGCAGAGGTCAAGGAGAAAATGACAGGTGGAAAAATGTGTCTTGGAATTGCCAACTGGAGGTTTAAGAAGATTCATTTCCAAAGCACAGACGGCAAGAGAAGCGCAGGACTCACCGGCTGGATCGATAGTGCAGGATGCGAACAGCAAGCACAGCCTGCCAGGACGGGAGCGGGAGGCACTGGCTTCTGCTGCCAGGCGGAAAATCCTCAGTTTTAAACCTGCTTTTTAACATTATGGAGAATGTTCGGTTTCCTTCTCCAAACAGACCATCCCAACGAGCAGCACTCAAGACAGAACCCAGCCCTGCAGCAGCCCAGGGCTCACCCGCTGTCCCTAGGGACCGTCTGTGCAGCCCCATGCCAGGACCTGCTCCCTGCTCCGGGGTACCCAAGCCGAGCACATCCCGGCAGAGGTGCCCAGGGAACCGAGCCGTGCCACGGGGCTGCTCCCGGAGCCCTCCCTGTGCTGCCTGGCACCCAGGTGACATTCATTTTCCGCTTTGAACAGAGCAGTATTTTGCAGTTCATGTTTCTGGGAACTGTAAATAAACTTGAATTCACTTGTCATCCGCCTTGGAGATTTACCAACCTTGAAAGTTTTAATTTCAGTAATTAGATAAAACTTTCTCCCTGCACAGGACTGTGGGCTCTGTATATTAATAGAACTTCCTCAAAACAAATGAGAGGTCACTGAAAGCATCACAAAAGGAGGACAGCAACAACCAATCATTCCCCCACACCAACAAGATTTAGGAGTTAACTATGCAAACATATTCTCGTTGCTCCATAGAGAGAGATCTCGGTTGTGACTGAGATATCACAATATCTCTAAATGAACGATTTGTAAGGGGAAGAAGCGCAGGGAGCCAGCCCGCCCTGCCACCTTGGGAGCACGCTGCCAGCCCTTTGATAATTTCAAGGAGGACATGGCACACTGACCCCCTGTGCGGATCTGCAGGAGGGAATCCCAAGGGACTGTGCCTCATGGAAGCCAGGCAGCGCGCGGCATCCCCTGGGCAGACTCCTCTGATACAGCAAAGATACACGAGAGGACCTGGCCTGCAGAGCACCCCGGGTACACTCACACGGCCCCCAGGCCTGCCCCAGCACCCCGGAGCTGATACATTATCACTTTTCATCTTGATGTGACCCAAAGCCTTTTCTGCAGCAGTAAGAGCTCTCAAGCCACTGTGCCATGTGTCAGGGTACACCCCTGGGGCACGTGGAGACAAACACAAGGAGGGAGCATGTCACTGAGGCCAGGGGGTTAGCATGTCCTGGAGCCTAAGCAGAGGCACCCCAACCCCGAGAAGAGCAGTGCCACCACTGTGGTTGTCCGAAGGAGAGATGCTGGGGAGGACCACGCTAATGGTGCTTGCATGCACCAGGTGCTGCGTCCCCACAGGGGTCCTGGGCTCCCCATGGCCACGAGTGCCTGGGGGCCCCATCATCCCCTGTGCTGGTACGTCTCAGGCAATGTGGGCTCTTGGAAAGTGCCTTCCTGGGCTCAGTCGACCGCTGGAAGCGGTTACCAGCAGCAGCTCCCTTCCGGAGACAGCCAATTTTCCCATCGGCTGTGACAGGTTTCGGAGCTGCAGCTCGGCACAGACATCTTGTATTCAGCACAAGGACAGAATCCCTTTCACACATTTCAGTGCTACCAACCTGCTTATGCAGCCCTGTCACCAGCACATCCCAGAGCCTCCCCAGGATTTAGAAATAGCAATCATGGGCCTTTTTTTCTTCCTCTTGTACAAGGAGCTTCCTGAGACGGTGCATACATATACACGCATACCTTGCTGGGGGAAGAATTGTGCCAAAGAGGTTTTGCATCTATTTCTGAGTGCAGCCCTGACTCCAGCCCAGGGATGGCTCTGACCCCTGCGTGTGGCCGAGTCCCGCTGGCTGCATTAGTGCCGATGCTCCTGGGAAGATGCCGCGGGTGAGCTGTCAGCAAGCCAGGGTCACTGCCACTGCTGTCTGGGGGCATCAGGAGGGAGTCCCAAGCGGCTCTACCAGAGGGGATGGCACTTCACCCCCTGCCACCCCAGGTGCCATCACACCCTTTGAGGTTTTCAGTCTGCTCTTCGACACTCCACAGCACTGTTGAGTCCTTTCCTGGCGGCACATAACTATGTAGCTATACCACTCACCATCACCTGTGTTAGTCAAAAGCAGGAACTCTGATGGCACATTTGTCTGCAGGGACAGGTCAGGCCTTTCCTGGCTTTTCCAGGGCTATAACACAGCACACACTCACAGGTGCGCACACGGGGCATTGCTCCATCAGAAGGCATCAGCCTCTCCAGCACAGCGCAGAGTGCCCCGTCCCACCTCGCCTAAGGCTCTTCCTCAAACCTCCGGCAGCCCCATCCTTGTGCGACCGCGTGCACTGCCAGCAGCGCGCATACACACACGGACACACCTCACCACCCAGCTGCCACCCCGTGCTCTTGGTCCTCGTCACCTCACCAGCACCGCCAGCTCCTCCCTCATTTCCACACAACGCTTTTGGCTTTGGCTTTGGTTTATTTGTGGTCACTGAGCCCTTACTGGGGGGGGGGGGGGGTAAGTCACAACCATACCCCTGCTAACAAATCCCAGGTGCTCCATTCCTGAACAGTGCAATAATTACGCAGGTTTGGGTCCCTGCAGAAAGTCTCACGCTGGCATGGCTCAACCTGTGAGGGTTTTTGCCGTGTCATTCCCTGAGCACTGAGCATGGAGGCCAATGGTTTAATATTGTCATTTCTTTTAGATTGTAATGCTCTCATTTTAGCACAGCAACTTATTTTTAATAGAGTTTGGAAAGGTTTTTTTGTATGTCTTCACTTCTACTCCAAGGATGTTTGCTCTCAATTTATTTCTGCTCCTCTTATCTTCCCAACAACGGCATCTCTTGTTCCAAGTCCTGCTCATTTTCTGCTCCTTATTGTGATTTTTCTTTAATTTCATCTTGTTCCCACACTTCCCAATCACACATTTCATCACTTCTGCTTCCCTATTGCCAACAATATGTGATTTCTTTATCTTAATTGTATCACCCAGTCATCTGGTTCCAGGATGGCATCTCTTTACCTCACAGTGCAGTCCCTTTAATCATTACTGCTTCTGGCATGTATAATAATAGCCGAGACAAGCTGTTAGCTTTCACCTCCCAGTTACAGTCACAAGCTTTTTTTTCATGTAAGTCCTAATGACAACACAAACTGAAAACCCTCCAGACATCACTTCATACAGACTGCAAAAGAAACCCACCACTCCACGAGCTCCTCTGAGCTCCCAGCTGAGCAGCAGGGTGATGTGCAAGATCAGCCCTTGGGGAAGAGGAGCCCTTTCTGAAGGATCGGGCCCAACTCCTTGCAAGGAGCCCGGGAGCAGAAGTCCCTGCACACCATCCTGGATGGCCACGGCACTGATTTCTGCTGCCTGCTCCCTTACTTGTTCCTGGGGGTGTCACCTTCGCATGGAGCCTGGGCTTTACTCAGTCCCCTGCCAGGGGGGCTGGTGATGGGCAGAGCTCTCCGTGAGTGGGGGAAATGCAGCCTGGGACACGCTTTTCCTCCAATCAGTCAGGCTACACCTCTCTCATGCCCACCTACCCACAAAGAGACAAAGCTCCACATCCTTCAAACTGAAGGAGAGTAGATTTAGATTGGATATTAGGAAGAAATTCTTTACTGTGGGGGTGGTGAGGCACTGGCACAGGTTGCCCAGGGAGGCTGTGGCTGCCCCATCCCTGGAGGTGTTCAAGGCCAGGCTGGACGGGGCTTGGAGCAGCCTGGTCTAGTGGGAGATGTCCCTGCCCAGGGCAGGGGGGTTGGAATGAGATGATCTTTAAGGTCCCTTCTGACCTGAACCATTCTATGATTCTGTGATCCTTGCCAGCTAGCCCCTCGCCCAGCAGAGAGGACTCATCACCGCCACTGCCCTTGTCTGGAAGGTCCTTCTCCCACCAAGCTGTGGGACTTAGTGCCAAGTGCCTTTGCTTGGTGCATGGCAGAAGTTACTGACTAGCTGCACCGTGTGGGGTGAGATGTCTTCACCTGGCTGTCTCCAAATACACCAAGGTCCTGGCATCACCAGGTGCTCCGGATAACCAGCTGCACAGGCTGCTACTTACAGTGCCCTCCCCAGCTCAGGTCTCCATCCAGCTCTTCAGTCTATAGCACTCAAAGCCCCCACGCAAAGTTTTCCAATTACTCATTCGTGTTTAGAGCATCTTCAGCATTTTGGGGGGGATCCACCTCTCCAGCCTCAGTAGCTCCAGGAAAAGGCAGAGAGCTGTGAATGCACTGCAGTTTATCAGCAATAAGAAGTTGTACATGCGGGTAGGAATAATATTGATACTAAGAACAGCTTAAATGCCACTGCAGAAGCTAGCACAGTGTAGAAGGAGTAGCTGCGTGTGTCAGACTCGGCACCTCTGTTCGTATTCTGATGCGCAAGCACTGCACAGAAGGTTAGCGAGAACCTGGCTCACACAGAGAGGAGCATTTTACACATGTCAGAGGGTATCGAGGTGCCAGCTATGAATCAGCAGAGGAGAATATCTGGGCACCTGATTTGCACAATGGTAGAATTGAATAGGAGCTTGAATAATATAGGTCAAAAAAAAAAAAAAGAGAGGCTGGAGTGTGGGGGATTATGCAGCAGGAAAATCTGACAAAAGGAGTTATTTAGTCTAGAGAAAAGCCATTGATACAAGGTACCGTGTTTTGTATTTGTCAATGTAAAGTGATCCTTGCTGATCTATCAGAGGTCTCTAGACAGGCCCATGCTAGAGGTCAGCAGCTCAAGTGGAGGAGGGATGTGCCCCGTCAGCTCCCCGGGGCGAGGGCTGTTCCCGTGCTCCTGTTGTACCCTGTACAACAAGGCTGCAACCACAGCATCCAGGCAAGATGCTGCTGCAGGTCAACAAAATTAACTGCTGTATAAAAACTGTGATATAAAGAGCAGTAGTCAGAAAAGAACTACTCTGTCTCTTGGTGTTGCTACAGGGTTGATTTATCCCCTAAAGCAACTGTACGTTTAGGGTTCAAAAGTATAGCATATCATAAGCATAACCACTCAGAAACCTGGGTAGAGATGGAGCACGGAGCAGGTGCCAAGTATTTCCAGAGCTAACAAGTCCATCACCTGCTTCAGGATGAAGAACTACATGTAGGAGACAAAAGGAGAGGGAGTTTTTATTAAGCGGTAAGAAAGCAAGCAGATGCTGTGCAGTAGCTGGAACAGAAGGACGGCACTGACTGACCCAGATGTCTGCGCATTTATGTACAGAGAAGGAAAACACACAAAGAACTAAGCAAGGCTCTAGAGTAGTGGCAAATTTGTTTAACGGCCCTGGAAGCCTCACTGCCTCTGCTCCTGCCAAAGCAAGAGAAGCAGTGTGCACAGGGTGCGCAGATTCGGAGGACAGGGCCACAGGCTGGTACTGAGCCTCTGTCTGAAGGGTTTCTGCAAAGCAAGGCGAGTATTGTCCAACGCGAGTGAAAAGGCAGAAGGTACAAGTGCTGACAAAGATGTACGAGTGCTGACAAAGACGAACAAGAGAACTATCAAAAGAGACTGTCAGAAACAAGGAGAAGGGGCTTGACCGGTCCCTGGGAAGCACTAGCTATGTGGACACCCACCAAGTGCAAACCCAGCTCTCCACAGGCTGCTGGAGAGAGCTCAGCCTCACGGTGCCAAGACCAGGGAATCCTGGGTCAAGGCATGTCCCAACCCAGAGGACAAGGCCGGGGTGTGATTTATTTACACTGCATGACCACGGGAAGAAGAGGAATCACAGGAACAGGAAAGTACTGCTTCCCAAAGATTAAGACCAACACTGAAACAGTCATTGTCTTTCATGGTCTTTCTGATGCATCAAGGGACTGCCAGGACAGGGAGACTTAAGAGCCTGCAGGGCTTTCAGGGAGCAAGGCACAACATAGGAGAGTGACAAGCCACCAGAGAAGCGCAGCTATTGGCAGGAGAGCCTCTTCTCCAGCATCCCCCTCTTGCAAACCTGGGCTCTGCTTCCTACTGCATTAGAGAAAACCCCCTGTGTTTCCTCTGCTGGGACCTGCCACAGCAAGAGGAGCCGATGGGATGCTCGGAGCTCCAGCGGTCCTAAGGAGAGGGCAAGAGGCAGCAGACGCACACGTGGGAACCTTCTATTCAGAAGTCCCCAAGGCTCGACTCTGCTGAACGCGACGGGAAGAGCTGCGTGGCAGTAACACTGCTTGCATTCCTCCTTATTCCCATACATTGAGCCTGCGTACTCATGTGGTTTAAATCTTAAGCATTCAAGGCATGTTGATGTATTCAAATATTTCTTCCATGCAAATAAGACTCTATATAATCCATTCCAGGCAGCTATAACTTAAACTGACAGCTACTAAAAACTGGGGGAGACTGCCATGGGCATGACAAACACAGATAACAATACTTAAATGCAAAGTGAAATGCACCAATCAGCTGCCCTGGAAACAGCTGGGGAAAGTCCTCCTGGGCACTCAAAGGTAAAGGAAAGGGTGATTCACCTGCACAGGTCTAGAGCTCAGTGAGCAGGTCAGAGCGTTGGCACTTTAGTTTCTTCCCTTAAAAAGGAGTTGTCAAAGAAGTTGAAAAAAATCAACAAGGCATACTGTCTGAAGCAAAGCGAGACTCCTCTCCAGAAGGAGCTCTTCGAGGGCACGTTTTCCCCCGAGGAAGAGCTGCCTTCCCCACAGGGACCCACAGCCAGGCAGGATGCCCCCCTGCATCCCCCCAGAGCACACACCCTGCACCACCCCAGCCAGGCTGCACGGGCAGAGCCCGCTGCTCTCCCCCTCTCTGCACTGCTTAAAACCCCCCGCATCTGGCTTTGGCCTTCTGGTGTCTTCTGCCCTGCCTGCTCCCCCACAGCCCTCTCCATCCCTGCTAAGCAGCCCACCAGGGCTGGAGCAGCTCTCTGCTGTGGTCCCCAAGCCATTGTGTCCTGACACAGCCCTACTCCAGAGTAGGGCTTCCCCTGTGCCCAGGCTCGGCCAAACAGACTTTTTAGAGAGCCATCTGTACCCTATCTGCGTATCCATTTGTGGGTAATAAGGCCAGGAGAGACCTGATGATCACCCAGCCTGACCCTGTGCTAAGCACAGGCCATCAGACTGGTCTGGATTAATTCCGGTTTGAACAACCCCAAGTCCTTTTAGAAAGAAAACATTTGATCTTCACTGCAGTATTTCTAGCGAGGAAGAGAACTTAGGTGCGTTGCTCCGGTGCTTAATTACACTCAGTTTCCATTGTGTAGCTTCTTTCTAATCTGAACTTGTCTGTCTTCAGCTGCATCTAGTTAGACAGACCTTTGTCTGCCAGACAAGAGCTGTCTGCCATCAGAGCCCCACTCCCTACGTAAGTACTTCTGGGCAGAAGTTAGTTGCTTCCGCAGCCTGCCTCTGATAGAAAATAAGAGATCGCTCTCCTGCAGGCTCTTACCTTACAGCATGATTTCATTCTTTGTAATCATCTCACAGCTCTTCCTAACTCTTCTCTTGCATGTCAGCTTCCACCTTTGCACAGCTAGTAGAACCGGGCACGTTGCTCCAGCCACACCAGTAGGAGATAACCTCTGACTTCTAAGTATTCTCTACTGCATCCATGAAAGGCGTTAGCCCTTCCAGCCCAGGTGGAAGCATCCCTTCCTCCCTTGCAGGGTCACCGGTTCCCAGCAAAGCTGTCTCCTTCCTGCATCAACAGCCTGTAAGACTTGGCTTTTCATTTACATTCGTTATCTTCAGCTCTTTTCTTTCACTCGTTTACATCTTTCTCCTAAAATCCTTGCTCCCAAATGATATGCTTCATAAGTTATTTTCAACTTTGTGAAATTAGCCTTTTTAAAACACTGTGTACATCTGTATATTGATTTGGATTTTGCTGTGTTTGTACATAAGAAACATAGTTGGGTCACAACCCCCTGCACCAAAGCTACCTCAAAGGTTCAGTTCAGTGACCAGTCCCTCTCTGTCCAAACAAGGGCTAACACAGAATTCTTAGTTCACTGGCTCAGGAGCTGCATCTATCATGTATGGTTTTTGGAAATGTCAAGGCCATTTTGGTTCTGGTAGCGTGGGACCTCCAGCACACATCACTCCGAGCAAAACATCCCAGGCGAACCTGGTCTTTTCTGTAGATTCTCATGGAGCTGATCCTCCTGCTCTGTCACACATTCCGTTTTTCACGCCAAACGGCCACCGCCATCCCACCCCACGCTCAGCACACCAGGACATCCATCTTGCCTGAGATCACTGGCTGCTGAAGTGCCGTTTATGATGGGGACTGACCTTCCACCACCTTTGCCCACCAGTCTTTCCCAGGGAGGTATAACCCGACGCTTTTCTGGTTGTAGGTTTTCCAATGTTAACTTTCCAGTTAACTTTCCCAGCAGGTCTCGGCAACAACAAATAGCTCAAATTGGCTCTCATAAATGAGCAATTCTGAATCTTCTTGTTTATTACCCAAGCTCCTGGCACTGATGCATAGCAATTAAATAACTTTGTTAA
Source organism: Chroicocephalus ridibundus (assembly GCF_963924245.1). Classification (NCBI taxonomy): domain Eukaryota; kingdom Metazoa; phylum Chordata; class Aves; order Charadriiformes; family Laridae; genus Chroicocephalus; species Chroicocephalus ridibundus. The sequence continues at coordinate 49,410,907 of NC_086291.1, read as the reverse complement.
TGTATCTTTCCTGATTCTTTACGGCACAGACAGGGATGCCTCAAGATCTTATCACCCCTGCTCACAGTCAGGGATTTATAAGCACAGGCAGTGACTCAGATAAAGATATTCCAACTGGTGCATGAAATCATACCAAAGCTCTCCCCGGTCCCCCCACAACAGGCTACTGCAGCCTTTGGGATAAAAAACTGCTGCTTCAGAGAGAGACGTTGCCCCTAGCTAGATCTCTTTGAGAATCAAAGTTCCCTTCTAATCAAATTGTCATACCAATGACTGTCTTTACCATCATTGTAATTAACCTCCTCACGCATAAAATGCAAATGATCAAAACGTTTCTCTTCTCCAGGGCTCCCTGTGACTCACGCATCTGAGAAGAGTGGTGGTGGGTCCATCCCTGCTGCTGGATGTTTCCACATCTTCTCCTGGCTCTAGCAGGACAGTCTTCTCACAGCCACCTCCTCTCCACGTGCACCAGCTGATCACCAGCACCACCTAAGCCTGGTGCCTCCTGCCCTGCCTTTTATCTCTTCTTATGGAAGGAAGAAAGGGGGAAAAAAAACCAAAACCACATCCCCTCACAACCAATTGGTCACTGGTCTTAGGAGGGGTAGGGAGAGCACAGCGGTGAGGCCAATGATTAGGACAAGAGCAGCACCACCTGCCCCAGTGAAGCCTGTGGAATGGGCACAAGCCAGGTGAAGCACAAGAGCTGCTCCAGGATAGACCCAAATTCTCCCTGCGGAGGGGTGCTACCCACCCCTCACTGCGGGCAGGGTGAGCCAGGGTGGGCAAAGCACATCTCCCCTTTCACCTCTGCTTTTGCTAAAGCTCCCCTTTGGCATGATACCTCCTGAGGTTACTCTGAGCCTTGCTTGTCCAGACAGCCCAAAGACTTTCTGGTTGAACGCTGTCCTTGTGTGGGATGGCGGATAGCACCTGAGCGAAACAGTGAGGAAGAGAGAGAGACAGAAACGCCGTTTCTTTTTTTTCATCCCAGACCAAGGCAGCGACACTGCCACATAACGTGGAGGAAATTAACTCTGAATCTGCCTGGTGAAAGCTATTTGTTTCCAGGTGACACCTACCCAGAGGTCACCCTACATGGTCAGCTTTCAGTTTTGGTGTCTGAAAAAGAAAACACACAAAACACTCGTGCTTTTCTCTGGCACCTAGCAACAGCGCTCAGTGCTGTGAATAAAACCAGCCCGGAGCTCTGCAGGAAGAGTACAGGAGGAGGACAAGCCCTTGGGCTAATTTACAAGGAATGAAAACACTTTCTACACAATGTCCTGACACTGTGGCAGCCATTTTCTCTACACAAAACAAATCCAATATTTGTTGTTCTTTCAGCCAGGCTTTTCCTGCCCTACAAACAGTTCCGAATTGCTCTTAAGCATCCCCTGTGCTGCTAAATTACTCGTGGCTGCTGAAGCATCCCCTCCACAGGGACGTTTAAGTGGAGGTCCCTGCTGGGCCCCGACCCGGTGGGCAGGGAGTCGGCCATGCCGTGCATGAGGTGGCATCCTCATGGGGCCATGTGGCATGCATTTGCCTCCTGAGCCTCCACAGCCGCTCCTGGCGACTGCAAGCCCCAGCCAGCAGAATCCCCTGAGATGCTGCTTTAGCATCCCAGGCAGAGCCATGATTAGGCAGACACGGGGGACCGCTGGCTCTGCCACCAAGTGGACATGGGGCACTGCTGGCTCTGCCACCAGGTGGACACAGACACGGGGCACTGCTGGGTCCGTGGGGCGCAGGGAGGCAGCACGTCACCTGCCCACCAGGGAGAGGAGCCGACCAGAGGCCCCTGCCAGCTGCATGTCCCTCTCCTTCGAAGTCTCGCAGGATGGGTCCCGGCTGGGCAGGCAGCTCCTGGAGCTCCAGCCACCCCATCCCAGCCCAACTCTCTGTCCCCTGCTCTCCTCTTCTGTCCAGGGTCCCGCAGGGACTGAGCAAAGGGTGAGACCACATCTGCAAGGAGGCAGCTGCCTTGCAAAGCCATGAGAGCCTGCCGGAGCATCTGTTCAGACTCAGAGCTGGTGACCCATTGAGAGAGGATCAAAAAAGCCCTTTCCTCATGCACCAGCTGGCAGAGGTCACCGTCTCCACACCAGGCTCAGAGCTGCAGCTTCCACCCATCCAGCCTCAACAGCACCCTCCTGCATCCCCCTGCTGACAGCAGCTCGCGGCTCTTGTGCACAACCCTAAGGAGCCCGGCATTCCCCGTACACCAGCGCTTCTTGGAGAAGGGATTGTCAGTGGCTGAGGGGCCTCGGCTCAGCAAGCTGACATCATGTGCCTGATGTTGCCAAACAAGGATGAGCTGTTGCTAGAACAATCAATTTTTAAATATCTCTCTGCCTGTTACCCTCAGCCCTGCAGTAACTATAGTAACAGTGCTCTGGGCTCCCCCTCTTCAAAGGCGCTGCAGCTGCGCCCAGGGCTGGGGGGGCTCCAGGGGCTGCGGGGGCTGGTGCCGCCTGGGCTCTGCCCTGGGATGCTCTGCAGGTCACCTCAGAGCAGCCCACCCTCCCTGCCCCGGCGGCACCGTCCTGGGCTGCCACCTCCAAACCCTGGCACTGTGACTCTGCAGACACCAGGCAGCTCCGGCCTCTCCGACTCCGGAGGAAGCGTTCCCGCGATGCCAGCGGTCCCCAGCACCCTTGGAACAGGGAATTCCCTGGGAGGGCTGACGAGGCTTTTGGGGCGCCCTACCCCCAACAAGGGGATCGGCATGGTCCTGCAAAGCGTATGTCCTCTGGCGCACGTGGCTTTTGACAATATCTTGGACAGCCTCGGCGCCTGGGCAGAGCCCACGCGTCCCAGTCCACGAGCCCGGGAGGAGCGTGGGCAGGCGGGTGCTGAGCGAGTGCCCCGTCCATCCCCAGCAGCGCCAGCCCCGGCGCTCACGCAGAGACCCTGCACGTCACAAAGCAAGAGAGAAGAGTACATCACGCTTCTCTTGTTTGCTGAGCTGAACTCAAGGATCAAGCTGTTGATACCAGGATCAGAAGCACGAGAAGGAAGGAACAGCAATGTGCGTTGCCGGAGTGGCCGATGCTGACCCCTGGGCTCCCCCCCGGCGCGCAGAGCGCTGCAGCGGCTGGCGCGGGTGCAGCAGACCTCTCTTTTCCAGCGTGGGTGCAGAGACACGGCTCTCAGGGTGCACCCTCGTCCTTTAACAGCCCTGTTCGGATGGTGATCCCATCCTCAAAGCCTGGTCTGGAGTGCAGCCTCCCACCATCTGCACAGCAGGATCACGTCTCCCTGGATGTGTGTAGGGGGGGGACTCTCTCCAGGAACCCCCTGCCCCACTGTAGGAAAGCACATCACACTGCGGTCTAGTTACCTGGCACACATGCGAGAGTACACATCTGAGGGGATGTTTACCTTGTTTCTCGCCCTACCTCCATTCTGCTCAGTAAAAATGCAAATTAAGTGTTGTCATTAAGTTCACTCTTTCTGCAATGCAAATGATTTGTGTGTTCCCTCTGTACCTGCCTGCCTCCCAGATTTAGGAGGTGGAGAACAAGGAGGGAGGTGGGTTGGCTGAATTGCAACCTTAATTGGACTCCTCCCCAGACAACACACACTGTGAATTTTTCAAAATCATATAAAACATGTAATATCAATTATTCAATCATTCTGCTAATCTCAAGGCTTCCAGAAGACCTCTAGCTTTGTATAAAAGCTATACTTGAAGTATCAATTATTGACAGCCTTGTCATCAGAGGATTAACACCCAAGAACATCTCCCTCCTGAATGCAAGCGGAGCATGCGGTGCTCCCCGAGGAGGTGTTACCTCTGCGAGCCGAAGTGCTCTTGGAGAGGCTTCATCACTGCATTTCCATCACTGCATTTGATAAATCCTGTACTATTAGATGCATTTATCCTGCTAACAACTTTGCAGTACAATTCCCAGGTTTTTTTCCTGACATTATCGAGGTCCACGTAACCAAGGTACATAAATTTACGAGATTAACACAGAAAGCACATTTGGCAATTGCGTATGCAGACAATTTCTGGCGTGTCCCGTGGGATTAGGGTCACATCTTTTGCACTCAGTGGAAGCTGAGAGGGGGCAGCCCGTGTCGCACATGAGGGTAACCACGTGCTCTGCCAGCTTCTTGTTTCCCCTTCCCCCAGCTCAAAAACGGGCAGTTGCATCCTCCACCCGAGCAGAGCCGGGGTCAAACTTCAACCTTCTCCCATAAGCCAGGTTTTATTCCTGCATGACCTTTCCCACACGCTGCTGGGCAACCTGCTCACAAAGGGCAATTCCTCTGGTATTTTCCCAGCTATTTTCCCAGGCGGGGATGCTCTCCTGGCCCTCTGCCGCTGTCGGGACAGTTTCCCGTGGCGGCAGCCCTGCAGCTGGGCAGGCACCTTCCCTGGCGCAGGGTGCACGGCAGAGAGGGGATACGGCAGATGTTTTGCACTCGTAGTTCTAAAAGCATTTGATGCAGCTGCTGCAGGCTGCGAAAAGCCAGGAGCCTGCCAGCACCACGCAGAGGGTTTGGATGCCTCCCACAGGCAGGAGGGGCAGAGAGAGTTAATTAAAATGCACTGAGCAAGTGTAAAGTTTTATTACAAGGCACAAAGGTAGGCTGGTTTCTTTCTCCAACAGACACATCTGCATAATCCAGGCTGGGCTCCTGCAGCTGCGCTGCGCTGTGCATGCTGCTGCCACCGATATTGTTTTCATCTATTTTATTGAAAAAACACTACCCAAGGTTTAAGCTGCATAACAAGCCCCGTTGCGCGGTAATGTCTTTGCTTTCTTTCTGCAGACAAATCTAACTGGAAACTCCCAGGTAGTAAGTGACCATCCTGCAGACAGGCATGCCCATCTTCTGCCACTGCCTTTTTCTGCAGAACTGGGAAACCTCGGGAACAGGCACTGTGATGGCAGGAGGGGAATTCCGGCACTGCGATGGCAGGAGGGGAATTCCAGCTCCATGGCAGGCTGCAGTTATTCCCCATGCTACCAAGCCATGCCAGCACTGTGTCACCAGGAGAAGCGAGGCGGGTAGAACTCTCCTGCACAAGTGACTGGACACTCGTGCCCTAGTGACAAGCACCAATTGCCGCAGGGAAATGAGCTGCACGTGAGTCCCAGATGAGATGGAGCCAAGAAAATATGTCGGCACCAGCAGGCTGAGACCTGCTCCATCCCAGCCAGGCACGGGAGCCAGCGCGCACCTGGGGGCTGTCTGGTCGCCCCATGTGCACTGCCAGGAGGGTGCCTGTCCCTCAGTCCCGGCCAGGGCAGACTGCAGGGGTATTTTCCAGCAGGAAGCAAATGTCAGGTGGGAGGATCAAAGGGCACTGGCACGGGCAAGGAGCAACCCAAGCTCTGGAAGCGTGAGCAGTTTGGGGCAATGCTCAGCCCCAAACTCTGCTCGTGCCCCCACTGCCAAGCAGGGAGGAGAGGACCAGCAGGAGGCAGGACTGTGGATCCCAGTCTGGCAGCACAGGAGATTGCATAAAGGGGGAAGGAGATGGTGCTGCCTCATTAATCATGATGAAGAACAGGCTTAAAGAGAGCCTGGCTTGCAGCATAGTAATTAATGAGCTCTTTAATTTTAGGCTGTAACATCCAAACTACCCCATTAGGCAAAGAGCAGCTCAAAGTGCCCTTCCGTGTGATGTCAGGGAGATGCATGGGGAGCTCTGGAGTGCAGAGCACAAGGGGCTTCTCCTCCAGCAACAGAGGTGCGCTGGGCTATGGTCTTAGCATGTCAGAGATTTAACGCCCTCCTTATCAGGTCAGCCATTCTGCTGGCCTGGAAGAAGCCAGGGATGCCCCGTGCCTTCCTGTACTGAGCTGCCAGTCCTTCTGCAGGGACTCTCGGAGTCTGCGCCTCGGGGGACTGCCGGGCTGGAGGGACCAAGATGGGAGCGCTGGAGCAAGGAGGCAACTGTTGTCTCTGCCTCTAGTCCCAAACAGAGCTCGGTGGCGTCCGCATCGCTCTGAAGGGAGGACGCCCCAGAGGACATGCATACGGCACAGGGGACTGAGCATCTACACGTATGACCTGCACATCGGCTGGTGGCATGGCTGAGCCCAGGAAACCTTCGAAACCTCAGGTGGTGGCAGGGATTGCAGCAGACAGGAGAGCGCCCAGGGTCTGTGCTCCCATTGCGGCTCGTTTCCCCAAGAAAGCATTTGCAAAAATATTTCTGGTTCCCTAGTTGAAACCCAACCCAGCCTGCCCTGTTCTGGAGTGTAAATATACTGTATATGTGAACTGGAGATTTGTCCCACATATTTTACTCAAAGACTGTATGTCTTGTCTTTTCTTTTTTTTTTAATAATGCCAGTCATAAATGTCACGTGTTGGAGCCCAGATCTCATTATTGTGAGCAGAGAAATGTATGCCATGCAATAAATTCTTTTGTGGGAAATAACCCCAGTGACTAGAGGAATTTATGAATTTATTACTCTTTGTAGGAGCCTTTCCTCCTACGACTTAAGGAGAGATCTATCATCCTACAGGAGACCTTGCAGGATCTCCGTTTGGAAACCTTTATAAGGCTTTATGTCGCATTCGCTGCCTTCACGTCCTAAGGATTCGTTCCACACGAATCACTCGTTGTAAACACGGTGTTCTGAACCCGGGTGTCAGCGCTGCCGGGGCCAGCTGTGCCGACACCGCTCCTGCACGGACCTCCTGCCACGGCCATGGCGGGGCGACTCTGTTGTCCACCAAGGCCCTTCCCCCGGCGCTCACAACCACCGCATTTGGGATGGCTGAGAGGTGGCAGGAGCCCTCGGCAGGGCAGAGCCCGCACAGCCCCACCGCTCCGAAGGGAGGATCCGAGCACATAGAGCAGACTTCCCAGGTAAGCGCGGCCCTGTGTGTCCAGGCCCTGCCATGCGGGACTCGCCTGTGATGCTCCCAGAGATTCCATTACGACAAAGCCCAAAAGCAGAGAAAATCCCACTTCTTGCTGCAACGAATCTTTGGCAGGGGCGATGGCCGTGGGAAAGGGTCATGCTGCCTTGTTGCACTGCGAGCTGTGGACCGGCAGACCTGCCACGCTTCACCATCCGTCACCCTCGAGCAGCCTGAGGAGAGGAGCCCAGCTGCAGCTACAGCCATTTCTCAGCGCTCATCAGCTCCGGAGAGAAAACCCCTGGAATAACGCGAGCAGCATCCTCTCTGCCCCCTTCTCCTAAAACCTCCCTGGCCTGCACCCTGCATCTCCCTGTGCCCTCCGCCACCACACGCCTCTTCGCAGACCTGCTCACCGGAGGAAAGCTGGGCACACTCAGCTTTTCCAGTGCCACATGACGGCATGGGCTGTGCGGACCCGCTGGGCAGAGACCCCCATCCTGAGAAGCGCAGTCCAGATGCTGGAGCCTGGAACCGGACCCCCGTGTGCTGCAAAGCCCCCTGCCCGTGGCGGAGGCTGCCTCTGCCCGGCATGGAGGGGTGCGGAGCTGCCGGCGCCGCACTGCGGAGCTGGGTCCCCGCAGCCCCGCCGGATGCCCAGGGACTGGGCTGTGCAGCTGGGATGGGGCTCAGGCTGCCTCCCTGCGCCCTCTGATGCGGCACTGTCCCAGAAAGACGGGACTCTTGGCAGAGATTACATCATTTTGATCTTCTGGGAAGTCACACGCTTTCTGGGGACACGTGGCTCACCTCCCGCGCAAGGACTGAAGCCACCAGTGTTAGCCCTGCGCCCCAACCAGGGCGGGCCTTGGGCAGTCATGATGTGCGCTAACGAAACTTCGCCCTCGCTCCAGCCTCAGCCCTCATCAGTGCCGCAGCCTCTTCTCCCTCCCAAAGTCGGCAGCTGCAGCATCGCAGGGCAGGACGGAGCTGCCTTCCCAGCCGTGCGCGAGAGAGCGGGCTGAAACCCACGGCACGGGGGGTGCAGGGCTGCGGGCCCCCTTCTCCTGCCCAAGCATTCCACGTTCTGCCGGTTTCGTGGCAACTGGGCGAGCGTGCCGCAGCGGTGGCAAGACGGGGCTGGCAAATGTGGAACATCAGAGGAGCAAATTGCATCGGTTCAGCTCCAGATAGCGCATTGGAGAGATAACTCTCCCAGCAGGACACCGCCTCAGCGCACAGGTATGGGTGCGTGGTCGCTTAATGGCAGAGCCGCTGCAAAATTATGCCTTGTTATCTCATTGTCAATTGTATTTTAATATACGTTCGAAATACTCGGAATGCAAACCTTTTCTGTAAGATTACAAAACGCTCGAGCACTTCTGCAATTTGGATGGCAGGGGATCAATTATTTGGGCATGGTTTTGCATATAATGGCCTGCAACAGATTGTAAAGTTTCTCAGTTAGCGAAGCAATTATGAATACTGAATACAAACTAATGGCTAGAGAGTGGTGGAACGGGGCCATCTGGACTCAGAGACACGCTTCTGGCTACGAGGGGAAGGGGCGAAGGGAGGGGACTCCTTCAGCTGAATGCCGTAAGTACTTGGATTAGTGTGTGATCTTCACGGAGCCTGCTGTAGCAGAAAAGACGTGGTGCAAGCAACAGCGCCCAAGAACGAAAATAAACATAAACATAAACATAAATACAAATACAAATGTAAAAACAAGAAAGAGAGAGAAGTGTTGGAAATTGTTCTGCCAAGAAAGAAGTTCAGACTTCACTTCCACGTGATTCCTGTTTATTCCAGAAGACCAGATCACTTCATTCATTTAATGATTCAAAACAGATTATTTTCAAAAATCCTTCAAAGCTTTCACAAACAGACTCCCATCCAGCCAAAACCCAGCTGGCAAAGCTCCTGGGTGTGAGGACAGATTTATTTATCACTTCTCAGCAATGAATATTCGGGTTTATTTTGTTGAAAAGGGAAATAAGTCAGGGGTTTGACCATCCAAAGTGGCAATCACCGCCCTAAAACAACAGAACCGAGAATGATTGCCATGAAGGGCTCCAGAAACTGCCTTATTTATGGCACCTTCCCAACACAAGGTTCAGGTGTGCCGTTCCTGGGCTGTCTCCAGCTGTAGCTGATCGGTCTTGGGATCCCCAGCACATCCAGGCTCTCATCCTGCTCCCCAGCACCGTGCCCAGGGCATCATGCCACCTGCATCCCTCCAGTGGCCCACAGACCCGCCGGTGCGGTGCTTCTCCGCAGTGTTTTACCACCATCACGCCTGCACCCGAGCCCGGCACAGCTGGAAGCATCCCTGCATGAGAGCCCCTGGGATGCCGGAGCGGCCTCGTGGGCAGGGGCACTGCCCCGCTCCGCGCACCGCGACACGGCTTGGAGCTGCAGGTTTGATTTCTCGTGTTTTTCAATCCATTCATAAAAAATGCATGTGGGGTGAAAGGTTTTACACAGCAAACAGGCCCGAGATTTAGGGCTACAAATGTCAGATTTCACAACGCTCCGTCTGTAAAACTGCTCGGATGAAAGTCAGGTCACCAGTAGCATGAACCAGGGGATGGGGCCACAGATTTCCTAGAAGTAAATGAAAATGACATCAGGGGTTATTTTTCTCCTACTTTTAAAAATTAGCCTAGCAGGAACATCAAAGTAATCCATGAGTCTGGTCATTCCTGTAACATGTTGGTATAAATCAAAACCGAAACTGTGGTCGAGTCAGGTAGAAAATCATCTTACAGAGACATCCGACTGAGCTCAGCAAAGGAGAAAAGGCTGACACAACATCTTTAAACATTTTTAATTACCCTGTCAAACTGACAATTATAGAGCTAATTATTAGGAAGACAATACCAGATATACTGAATAGCACATCAACAGTGTTTTTATGTAATTATGCAATTTAATGAATTGAAGGCTACAGTAATGGACTATATCTGGTTAATTAGGGACTCCCTTTCTGCTAATAATGCCATTTATTTTCAATCCACTATATTTGTTTTTTTCTGTAAAACGAGGCATATTTCCACAGATGAAGGATTCTTCACAGCAGTTCATGTGCCCCTGCCGTTATTTATGGATACGCAGATTTTTGCAGGGGGGTGGGTGATGAACTCCAGCTGGCTTCTCTTTCGTTTTCCAACTTTGCCATATTCTCTAGGGGTTAATTCCATCTTGGGGCTGGGCTCCTGCCACTTTGCTGCTCCTCCTGGCATCCTCCTCCCCCGAGAGCCCTGGTCCAAGCCCCCGCTGCAAACCCAGCCCCGTGCCAAGGTGCGCAGGGAGGGACAGACCCTTTCTCGGGCCAGGAGGTCCCCAGCGGCACACGGACGGGTCGAGGCCGCCCATCTGGAGCTCTTGCAGGACGTGTGGGAGGCTGGTGAGGAGATGCCCAGGTGGACCCTGCCCAGCAGCACCCTCCACACCTGCAGCAGCACCCACGCCTCGGTCAGCCCCCCAGTGCCGCTCCTGGAGCCCCTGGGAAATGTGCACAGGTACATGGGGCTGGCCCCCGGCACAAGCCACGGGAAGGAAAATAAATAATATAAGCATTTTCCCTTGCAGATAAAATTTTGGAGGTTTCAAGCCTCCTAATTCCTCATTGTTGAGTGAAAATTGTCTGATAAATTATTAATTGTATTTTAAATGTACCCACAGAAACCATTTTAATTCTTTTTTTTCTCTTTTTGGAAATAATTAAGCTGTTTAAATTCTTTAATCACTTGAAAATATTTCCCGTTAATTGATACCTGGAGGGGAGGGGCCCTGCCTGCTTCGGGAGACTCCAAAGGGAGGAACTGGTTGTGGAAAACTTCGCGGCCACACTCCATCACTGGGCCAGACCCTCTTCCCGCAGCATTCCCTAGGCGGGTGCTGCCATGCCAGCCTGTCCCCAAGGAGAAGACGCTCTAAAGAACAGGACCGGTCCCCGTATTTGTACGTGTCAGCTTGTACTCACATCGCCTCCCTCCTTTCACAGGTCCTTATCACCGAGGCTGTTCTGCATTATCTTGCATCCCGTTTTCCTCCCCCAAAAGCAGGGCTGTCCGGCACCAGCACAGACCCCCGAGCTCTGTGCTGCGAGTGCAGCAGCAGCAATGGGGAGCAGCTGGTGAAGCCAACCTTTCCACCCCTCCAGAGCCCCTGAGCACGGGCAGGTTGGGGGCGAAGGGCAGAGGAGCCCCATGGGACCAAAGCAGAGTGGCAATGGGTCTCCTCTGCGCTGAAGCAAACCTTCAGCCCCATTGCTGCTGGCTCGGCTCTGCTCCCCCAGCCCCAGTGCAGAGCTCTTTGGTGACCCCCGGCGCAGGAACCAGGTTGCCTCTCTCTGTCACCTGTTCCTCCAGAGCTGGCTGGGAGACGCTGAGCAGAGCCAGCCTGGCTGTTCAGGAGTACAAACGAGAAGCACTGGGAACATTGTTCTTGCCGTAAACGTGAGCTGGGATGTGCAGCCTGCAGACTGTGATAACCCCGGGTAGCCTGCTCCAGTGGGAAGCACAATGCGGCAGTAAAGGAAAATACAAGAGGAAAATATTGCTAAAAAAACCGCTGTAACATTTCAGAAGGAAAAAGGAAAACCGCACTATCTTAGTAAACCTGTCCCTAATCAGAACAGCAACACTAATGGCAGTGCAGGAGCCCTCCCGAGTCCCAGCTCAGCTCCAGTCAATGATTGTCACCCGGCTGCCCCGTGGGAAGGGGGATTTGTGCAGAGAGACATCCCCAGGCTGGGAGGGGGCCAGGTCACAGCACGTCCCATCAGCCGCTCCTCGTTACCCGGCCACTGATGCTCAGACACTCAGCATCAAGGGCTGGCCCCAGCCAGTTGCACCAGCACATCACAGCATCAACCACTAGCAGAAAACCACGCTTAGGATTAACAAGCAGCCGTACAGAGAGCCACCTCAGGGGACGGGACATGTAATCCTGGACACACATCACGGCAGGATGGAGCCTTGGCTTTAGCATGGAGAGGACACTGTGCACACAGAGCGAGGCAGCCCGTGAAGGCACTAACTGTCCCTGCAGGCTTGTGGCAGAACATGGAATCTGACTGAGAGCACCACTGAGGATGGATGAGCTGTAAAAAATGTCGGCCAGGAAAAGAAAAGAGTGGTGGAGACCAGGACCGGGAAAAAGTGAGGTCTGGAGAAGGTATTCCTTAAGGACAAGAGAAGGTAAATTAGACGCCAAGAATGAAAAAGATGCATCTGGGACAGCAGCTGTTGATGTATAGAAAAGAACTTTAAAATTGCACTCGCCCCATCACTTTTGCAGACAAAATTGTTGAACTGCTACCCCTTGCTCTCCTGCGGATGCACAGCAGCGGGAGCTGCAGGTGACACAACGCCCACAACCCAGGAGCAGCTGGGGCTGGACAGTCTCCTCCTGCCTGTGCACAGAGGAGATGCCTACCATGGCTGAGGGGACCCAAATGGGAACAGAGATACAAGCTAAATTTGGGCAAAATTGTTGCCCACCTTGACTAAGTGGGCAATAGAAAGAAACTCAGTTGAGAGGTTGTGTAAAGCCACTAGCAAAGGGTGTGCTTGGATCCCAGGCACGAAACTGCTCGCTGCAAGGGCACAGCAACCCACCAAAGATGGGTTTGAAGACATGGATGGTGAAGCTTCTGCTGTCTCCCTGAGTCAGGCGGAGCCACTGTCACCACAGGTGATTGCAGGCACTGCTTCATGTGCTGCCCACCTCCGAGGGGAAAGCTCAGCTCCTGGCTTTTCACCCCTCCTTAAGGCAGAGGTGCAGGGACTGTAATCCTGACAGTCAGCCCACGCGCCATCTGCCAGGCTAAAACAGCCCCGCTCTTTTGCTTTGGTCTCAGTACCTCATTTAACTCTTGTTACGGAAGGGGTTGGCATAGCTAAAACCAGCAGTGTTTCACCCCAGCAGCAGTGGGAAATGTCATACTAATGGATCAGCTTCCTCAGTTTCTGGGGATTCGCTGATCCTTTCGAGGGAGGTACCAGTATGTCGTTAAAGCAGGTCATACTGCTGAGCGGGAAAAGGCGAAGATGCCAAATTAAATTGTCTAGTGGCCAGAAACACAAAGAACTTAAGGAGAATGAAGGAAGAGCCTCTTCTTGCACTAGGCATTGGTGGAACTTGCAGACTGCGCGAGAGCCTTCTGGCCCACAAGGTGGATGCTGGGGCCAGCTCCCCTCCAGGGCCAGGCACCCCAGGGCATGGGGGAGGCAGGCAGTCCTCCCTTCTACAAAGTGCTGCAAGACCTGACAAATGAAAGCACCAAATCCATCTTATCGCATTTGCAGTTTACTGGCATTAATGGCACAAATATTTGGCACGTGACTTCCTTGCCGAGTTTTACTCGCTTTGCCTAGCGTGCACACCCAAACACACTAAAGGACTCCCCATCTAAGTGAAAGCTGTTGTTAGGAAGGAAGAAATTCAATAATGTACTTGTAAATTAATAAAATCCTGGCAATTGTGAAAACATCCTGGGCTTTTGCTGGCCTGGAGATTTATTCAGTCCTGCTGGCTTCCCAGCTGAGGCAGAAAAAATCATAAACCTGCCAAGAGAAATGCCTCTGCAAAATGTTCCAGGCTCAGCTATAACATTCCTCTACCTGCTGGCACAGCAGCCAAGGTGCCCCAAAAAGGCCAAGAGCTGAATTTGCAAACCCCGTCCCCTTTGTCCTTGCCAGCGGCTGCTCAGTGGCATTGACACTGACAAGAGTTGACCATTCTGCCGTTTGGATTTGGTTCGGGGGGATCTTCCAAAGCTTCATTCTTTCTAGGAATAGAATAAGCCTCAAACTGTGTTACGTGCCCATCAAAATCAGCACGGTCCACCAGGGAGTGCTGGGAAAGCTGTTAGAGGGATCTGGGCTGTGCACCAGCTCCTGTTTGCAGCCAGTCCAGGTTCCTTGCTGTGCTGGTTCACCACTCGCTCAGGCATCAGAAGCTTTTGTCAAGCACTTCCAGGACACACCAACCTCGCCCCCAAGCTGCCATTTGGCTCCTGGTTTCACTTCAGGTTGCATCTTTAGATGCCCAGACAGCTGTGTGAGCTGGGAATGGTGGCAGTATCCCACTTCCCTACCATCAGCTCTGCATCGGAAACAAGGGAACTGTGGAGACTTGGCCAAACAAAGCTGCTTCTCTGAGCTGCCCCATCGCAAGCTGTGTACAAGAACCCTTCATAAGTTCAGGGAGAATCAAAGCATTTTATCTTTGAAGACACGTCGGCATGAAAGTCAGACCATGAGGAGGGTAATGGTACTGGGCACCTGCACCACTGCGGTGCACCCTTGTCTCCATGGCTATGGGATCCGGAAGCAAAAGCTGCACCCAGCCGCCTCTTGGAAGACCGCCGGCAGCGATCGCAGCTTCGAGCTGCCCCGAGAAGAGCCTCTGTGGTGTTGCAATGGGAACAGCACAGGGATAAGCAACGTTAAGAGCAGGGGACACGGGGCAGGGAGACCAGACTCGCCCCCGCAGCACTGGGAGCTCAGGGCGAAGGCAGGCGGGGAAGGGGACAGCCGTGCTCCGCAAGAGCACAGCAGCAGCAGGAGCGGCTGTCTGAAGTGACATCCGCGTTCCTGCTCCTGCCTGTTAAACAGGCCAGACACAGCTCTCTTGCCCTCGCTCCCCCAGCGCTGCTTTGAGACAGCAGAACATTTTGCTGCTGCAGTACGAGTCAAACGCACTAACTGCAACCCTCCGGGGAGTCTCCGAGCACTGTACCAACCTCTGCCGCTTCCCCAAGGGTCAGCAGCGGATCCAACATCTTTCTGACTGCCTGTCAATGCTGCAGAATTCACAGCGTTTTCCTTGGGTTTATAAACGCTCCGGAGCCCCCGAGCCCCGGCACAGGAGATCCATGTTCTCTATGAATAGCATCATTACAGGATGGACCGCAGTCGAGATGACAGGGCCGCTGGTGGGATCTCTGCCATGCAGACTTGCAGCCCAGATCCCGATGGACAGCGAGGACCCTGCTGTGCCCCCCCACGCGGGGCTGGCTCTGCAGACTCCCTGCTTCGATGAAACACACAGCCCTGCCCCTGCAAAGCCAAACACATCCACCAGCACAAATTCAAACTGCCCAGCTCTGGTGGCAAGAAAGATCAATCCGTAAGTGGCAGCACAGACCTCTAGCACAGGACGCTTCGCCTTTACAGGTGCAGGAATGGGGCTCCATCTGGGAGGGGCTGAGCAGGGGGAGGATGACACCAGGGCTGCACTCAGACTTTGCCAAATATTTAATAGACAAACGATCCAGAACCAGCACTTCTTCTGAGGAGCAGCAGCATTTCATTTTCATTGGGGAATGCTCAGCTAGCTGATTTTATGACAGTATGTCTTTTATATATATATATAAAATTCGTGAGTGAATTTAGAGCTTGTGAAACCAAAGGAGTAATAGCACCGGCAAGAGCAAGGGATAAGGTGGAAAGATATGCCAGCGTCCTGTGGCCATGAGGCAGCACAGCACCGTGTGCGAGACCTCCTGTACCACGCTGAGGAAAGCAGCTGCCCGGCTCTTCCAGCTCTCCCGACCAGACACCAGTCATTCCCTGCTACTCAAGCGCTCAGTCCCTCAGGAGGAAAATCTCCACCTGTCTCAGCGTGATACTCATGAAAGTAGAAATTGCTTGCGCCAGTCCTTGTGTGGTGCAAGTGATACCAAGGAAGCTTGATGCAGCTCTGCGTGCCAGAGATTCATACCGGCTGTCTCCGGAGTGATTTCCTGAAATGTCCCAAGAGGCAACAAAAGAGAAAGGAGTAACTCGTTTCATTTGCCTCCAAGCTAGGCATAAGAAGAACTGAGCTTCCCCTTCTCCTGCACCGCAGAGTACCTTCCCTGCTGTGGTCTCTGTCTTCCCACTGCTCCTCACTTCCAGGGGGTCCAGTTCCGGGGAGCCTTGGGAAGCACCTCAGGCACACCACCCCTTCCCACAGCACGGCTCCCTACCTCCAACTCCGTCCTCAGCCTCCACTGTTCTTGGATACATTCGCGCAGCCTGCAAAACTGCCCAGGCTTTTTGTAACATCTCACTATCTGTATAACCAGTAATGACCATCGTGATGCAACGGGTACTTTCTTCTGCAGGACGAAAATGCGCTGCCTCAGCCCTGGGCCCCCACTCCTCTTGCTTTGCTCAGCTTCTCTCCTGCTTTCTTCCACTGCCTTATCAGCTGCCCTGACACTCGGTCTTCATCTCTCTTCATCTCCCTTTCAAGAAATGACACAGGCAGATTTTTTTTTCCAGTCATTTACACATTTTGGCTACTTACAGTCTAAGATTTTCTGGCTGATAATGAAGGAATCATCAGGAGGGACATCCCCATCACTTTGCTCAGTTGACTGCCTCTTGCATCTGCTGGGCTTTTGAATGGGTGCACTCGAAGAACCAGCTGCACTTTCCCTTCTAGCTCTTTCTGCTGCAGACCCTCCTGGGCAGCTGCTTCCTCTTGCCCCTCCTGCTCCAGCAGGTTTTTGGCAGGAGGTCAGACTGGATAAGCAGAGCTGTCCCCTCTGGTCTGGAACCTGTGAAATGCCAGGTTTTGCATCCGAGCTCTGTATCCATCTAGTGATCAACCATCCATTAGCTAGCGGTACAGGCTGAGTGGGACTGCACAGAGCCCATGGGGGAAGGCAAGGGGCCAGCAGCGCTGTGAGCTGTGAGGGCAGGAGAGACGGTCATGGCACAGCAAGGCAGAAACCGCTCAGGCACAAAGGCAGCACCAGTCTACAACAAACATCCATTTTTCTTCTGATGCCACCATCCCATCATCCCTGGAGCACAGCCCCCTGATGCCAGAAAGAGACTGGTGTGCTGGAGCGCACTCACAGAAGGGACGAGGGGGCATCCTGCTGTTGAGGAGCTGACAAAATAAAAGCCGATCCCCCTGCAAGCCGAGGGGAGGTCGAAAGCAGGGATATACTATAGATTTCAGTGAAGCAGTCCTGGTACTAAGGAACTGCCCCAGAGCCCCCAGGGCCAGGGCGAGAGCTGAGAGGCATGGCCAGAGCAGAGAGCACAGCACTGGCCCACAGAGCTGATCCACTGGTAGGGCACAGCCCAGTCCTGGCCGCTTCCAGCACTGGCTCCTCTTGGCCAACACTGCTCAGCAGCCGGTGCCACCCAGCCGATATCCATGGAGGCAGCCGTTACCCCGCAGATCCCACCCGGCTCTCAGCCCACCGAAGGGGCCTGGCTGCCCCATCCTTGCCTGCTGACCATGGGATCAGCTCCTTCCCACCCCAGCACAAAGGTCAAACCCAAGATTTTTCTGATGACCGGTTTGGGGAGGGGGGGGGTGGGTGCTGCAGGGCAACAGGAGACTTCTGCTTTCTTGCTTTCAAATGTTTTTGCAGAGCTCCATCTAGGGGGTGATGTTGCTGGACAAGGCTGCAGAGCAAGACAGGTACCAGTAAACAAGTAAATGGCTCCTTCCCCTGGCCCGAGGCCTCTTGTCACACACTTACGGTGCTAATTAAAAAGGGAGGGAACAGCCCATAAATTTTACAGTTTATTCTAACTTCCGTTCCAGCTGGTTTTAAAAGAGCTGATGAAGGTAAGTGCATCTGTGCAGATCACTGGTGCATCACAGACGGAGAGCCGGAGTGCTTAATTAAATGTTATTCTAGGAATAAAATTTAGCCCTCATCGGATGAGACTGAATATTAAAGTATCAATTTCCTGAAGGAGACCGGCTGTAATCAGAGGCTCCTGCTATGGGAAAGCAAAAATAATCCCAGCTACTGACACCAACATCCCTCTGACAATGGCGGAAAAAAGGGACCATGGCACAGAGACGCGCACAGCGCTGCAAAGGACAGAGCTGCCCTGCGGAGGCGGCAGCTCCTCGCCAGGTCCCTGCGCTCGTGGCACCAGCACTCGTGGCTGCTGCCAGCGGCAGGGAGCCCAAGTCCTGCAGGAAATGGTGGCTCCAAAAGCGTTCCTCCTTCTGGCAGCACCTACCAGTCCCCCAGCACAGCATGGGGGGCTCCCGGGAACTGGTTTTCAGGTGATCGTACAATTTCAGGCAGTTCTGAGGCACCTCATGGGCACGGGGAATTTCTGCCTAGCCGGTGCTGAAGGAAGGAGGGATCCATCCCTCATCTGCAGACCCGCCAGCCTGTGTCAGGCAGAAATGCTGGGTCCACAGGCTGGTACCTGTATGCAGACATGAAATAACGCATACCCTCACTCTGCTCTCCGCACCCACCCAGCCACCCCCAGCTTCTCCCGTGGCCTTTCCAGCAGCGGCTGGCAGCTGGTGCTCCTTTCTGCTGGCACTCGAGGCACTGCTCCCTCCAGCTCCCCGCTGCTGCTCTCCCCTACTGAACTGGCGTCCCCGACCGACCCTTCCGAGAGCTGAGGAGTGAGAGCAGCGCAGGCTGCTATAAGCAAATCGGGCATCTCCCACAGCTAACCAGACGCTGTTCCGGGGAAAGATCCCAGCGTCTGAGCTGCAGCAACAAACAGCAGTTCAGGTAGCTGAAGATCCATCCCCCTGGGGAGGGGATACTACAGCTCTACCCACATCTTGCATGTATTTTTATTTCCAAGTGAATCGTGGTGTCTCATTTTATGGCGTCAGCCCCGGGATGAAAGAATAGCATTAAACTTCACAAATCCTCTAATATTGCTGTGCCTGCAGTTGGAGGCCTTCACATATGCAGATATTACTTCTCCTTTGCTCAGAGGTCTCTTTCTAATTTAATACTTCCCCAATATTGCAAAAGTCATAACATGGGCTTCTCCAGAGGAACAAAGCTTAGCTCCTAGGAAAAGGCAGTCTGTCACTACAGATGATGCTCCGCAATTCCATCACATTCCCACATCAGGACAGCAGGATGCTGACACCTTCGCACCCGGGCCAGGGAGTCAGTGCCTGGACCAGCCCCAAAAGAAGCCACAAAGAGCATGGGGCAAAGGCTCTGCCTACAGGTGCTTCCCCTCCTCCCATGGTTCCCATCCTCTCCCCACCCAGAGCCCTGACGAACCTCTAATCTTAACGATATTAGCCAAGGGGGCTGGCAGCTGGATCTGCCCTTTGCTGGTACTGTCAGATCAGATAGTTGCTAATTGACCAACGCGTCTCCTTTTGCTGAGCTATTAGCAATGGCACCACAGCAGCTTTCTGACATTAATTATCTGTGAGTTAGCACTGTCTGAAAGCGTAAATAATGGCTTGCCATGATGGCAGGGTGAGCTCAGAGCTCCAGGCACACTGCGGCAGGCTGATGTGACCACCATGCCCTGAGCTGTAGGTGCCATCACTGGGCCCTGCGGCCAGGAAGGCGTCGGGCAGCACTCAGAACGGCCAGTTCGCCCCCAAAAGCACACAGGATTTGGTCAGACTGTCACGGTCCAGCGATGCCCTGCTTCCTGGGCCACCTTCATCAAGTGACAACAGTACGAGAGACAACAGGACTCTGTCAAGAGCTAGACTGGCTGGGCTTATCCCTGGTTTTGAAGCGTTGTCTTACAGCCAATGGAAACATGAAATACAGCAAGAAAAGAGCCTTTGCAGAGCCCACAAGGGATATTCCTCCAGCAGACCATCACCAAAGAGAGAAAAGGATCAAACACAGCAAACCTCAGCACAGGTTCCCTTTCCCGGCAGCTCTAAGACGTTCCCGTTAACCCAGTCACCCTTGGTTAGAGGGGCTGATTGTCCCCACAAAAGCTTCCTCTGAGATTAGCAGAGCTCAACAGTTAGCAAGCAAAGAAGCCGCAACAAAGCAAACAGGCTCCAGGCACTTCACACTGCTGAGAGGGCTGGGATAGGTTTAATACACACTTATCTGCATTTCACACGTGCATTTGCATTTAGCAAACACTCATCTGAAAGACTCTGAACCCTTGTTTCCTCATTGTAACACAGCTCCTGCACAAAACCCTCAGCCTGGTCCTTCTGGCTCCTCTCCAGGGCTCAGACACTTGCAGTGCTGCCTCCCCCAGAGTCCAGGCACCCCTGGAAGACTTGGAGAGGTTTTCTCCTGCCTGGCCACTGCAAGATGGACGTGGCCCCTATCAACACCTCCCAAGGCAGCATCTGGCAGTCCGAGGGAGGCAGACCAAGCCACCTCATGTGGAGCGGCACCTACCAGTCCCTCCATCCAGAGAGGGGACCGGCTGGAGAGTGACGTGAGTTCCTGGTGATGAGGGACAGGGGCTCTCTGAGGGCATCTCCCTCGGCCAGGAGGAGCCAGATTACCTCCCTCCCTCCGGAAGAGACTGATTTGAGACAACGTCTTCATCCCCTTTTTGCATAACGTAATCGATACACGATACAAAGGCTGAGATTAAGTGAGGAATAATTAATTCATTTTCATGGCTTAATCCAAAGGCTGGGCCCCAGATTGTCTGTCTGCAACCACCATTGTGGACGTTGCACAAGGGCCAGCCAGAGGACTCCAGAAACGTGCTTAATGAAGACTCTGTCACTCAGAACCTTGTTTGCATAACGCCAGCACAGAATCAGCTGATATTTATGCCAAAGTCGATTTTTTACGTAATAAGACAGAGCCGCGCAGGACACACTCATCCAAGTGGGCAGCATACCGCCTGCCCTGGTGTCACCAGTGTGTCCCCACTGACCCCAGCACCCCCCCAAAACCTCCCGTCCAGGACCATCAGCACCTTCTTGTTGGGCCCTTTCCTTGCCTTGAGCTGGCCCAGCCGCTGGGCACCAGCCGGCCCAGCCTGTGCCAGCGCTGCCAGCCCGGGGCTGCCAGTGCCCCTCACTTCTCCCGTCTCGTCCCAGCTCTCTGTGCCAAGCCACATGGCAGGTGCTTTGGGAAGTCACATCCAGGAGGAAACGCAAGCAGTCTCCAACCCACACACATCACTCCTGCCAGAGCCAAGCTCGAACATGGAAAGGATCTGGCTGTCATCCATCCCCCTGCTCTTTGCCTGCATCTGCTGTGTCCCAGGGAGTCTGGAGACTCCTCAGCCTGCCGGGGACAGACAGCGCTGCCTGCAGCACCCTTAACTTTTTTCCTGCTTTCCTGTGGGTGCTGGCACCTTTGGTGTCCCCGAGCTCTGCCACGGTGGCTGTCCCAGGCAACTTTTCTCTATCAGCTTTTTCCATTTCCTGCAGTGATGAACTGGGGTGTCGCAGCCCACAGGGCTGGCTCTGACCGCGGGTCACAGACAGGCAGGGAAGAACAGCCCCTTGTGCCCCCGTCACCCCACCCACAGCCCCACGTTTCTGTGGGCTCCTCTCTCTTCTTGGCTTTTCTGCCAGAGGGGAAGTGTCCCCAGTCTGCTGTTTCAGGCCTGCCGTGAGCCTGCTGCTCCAGCTGTGGCTGTCCCCCAGCTGTGGCTGTCCCCAGGCATCGCGAGCAGGATCGTGGCAGTGGTCCCCCCTGTGCTCACCCCTGCATAGCCCTGGCAGGAGCCAGTCCCTGGCACAGCTGTGCCCTCCGGTGTGCATACAGCAAATGTGACAGGGCAAGATGGTCACAGCTGGTGACACTTGTTTTCCAGTCCCTTCGTCTCTGTGACACTTGTCAGCTCCTCTCCTCAGATCTGGGACACTTCACTGTGCCCAGCGGGTGCTGCAGCTCAGAAAGTGTCGGGGGGCAGCGGAAGCCACCAGCAGCACTGCAGCACCAGGAGGGGTCTGCAGAGATCGCCTCCATCCAGAAAATGTGCGAGAGCTTCCAGCATCTGGACTGGTGCTCTTCTGCCACAGCTATGTATGGCACGTTAGGTGGTCACAAGGGGCGAGCAGTTCCCAAGGCTTTTTAACTGGGACTAACCTCAGCTTTCCAACTGGGAACACACTGCCAAAAATACAACCAGTCAAACCAGCATTTTCCCGCGGAAGAGGCAAGCGTGCCCACTTTCTGTCTTGCTCAAGTCATGACAGAAGCAACCAGACCTCTTACAAAACCACTACCACGAACCGTTCGTGTACCGTTTTCCCTAGTGCCAACACCCAGCTGCACCCTGCGAGCACCGGCAAGACAAGGATATTGCTAAAGAAGAACAAGAGGCAGAGGAAAAACACTTTCCAACTCCAAAAGGAGCTCCCAGGAAGCCCAGCTGGGGTGTGAAATGGCAGCCTGAGCGGCTGCTCTGGGGCAGGACACAATGACATGGGGCACAGAGCTGGCACTGGCCCCCAGGGAGCTGCAGGGACGAGGCGGGGGGACAGTCTGCAGGAGACTTCTTGAAGTTTCCATGGAGGTGGTGTGAACCTTCTGGCTGTGGGACCATGTGAGCTTCCCCTGTCCCCACTCCCCTCGTGTATTTAACCCTGTCCTTGGGAGATGTTACACTCCTGCTCTGTTGAAATAACCAGTGGGTTCAGATGTGAGAAAATGGAGTGTGGTCGGTTTCTGTCCCCTCAGAGCCAATGGCCAGCACCGTGAAACATCATCTCCTCCCTGGGATTTCACCAATTATCCATCTGGGCAAGGCGTGCAGCAAGTTAAACAAGCCAGGCTCATCTTCCGTTGGATGGTGGTGGCTTTGAGGGAATTCAGATCTTTAGCCAAAGGTAGATGGATATGACCTTCTGGAGTGTAACTGTAACAGTCTTGCCATTTTTATTCCCTAGTAGTTGAAATATTTCAAAAACTAAATGACCCAAGGTCATTAAACTTTGTAAAGAGATTGCTGCAGGTATTTCCAGACATCTATCAAAAACTAAGTCACCGTGACTGCGTATGACTAGAGGAGAGCACAGATCGGCAAACAGTAAATTGTCCTGTTTTATATCCCTTCGGAATTTTTGCTGAGGTTTCCTAATTTTTCATATCCAATTTGATGACCATATTAATTAAAATTAGAGTTGAATAAGAGGTACCTTTATCCTCTTATCACCCTATCTGATATGAAGAATGAGTCCAACTGTTGAAAAATAGCACGAAGATAGATATCTATATAATGCAGGTTTTTTAAACCAGTTTCTGATTTAAGCTGGGTTATTTTTGGGGACTGCTTCTGCTTGCCTGTGATATTTGGAAAAGACATGCAAAAAGTTTCCCTGTTTTTGCTTTCTCTGTTCATAGCTGCACAAGCTGTGGCTACATAAATATGTGGAGATGCAGGTCTGGGATACCTTCATCTCATTTCTGGTACTCTTTGTGTCTATCACAATATTTATTGTAAGAATAAAAGCAATGCAAACAACGAGATGCTTTTGAGCACAGGTACTGAGCAGACTCCCTCGAGCTCAGAGAGCCAGCGCCCGGTGCCACCTGCCCTGGGCAGGACCAGCGGTGGCAGGGGAAGCACTGCCCGGCTCCTGCTGCAGGGACCTGCGGTTCCACAGAGCTGGGTCCATCCTGCCCTGCCTCCAGCGGGGTTACACCAGGCCACCCTGCCATTCAGTGCTACCCCCACCTCGCCACGGGCACCAGATGTTGATGGACAGAAGTCGAGATTGTTTAAAACGTTGTACATTGCACCAGTACAACATCATACGTTACTTCATGCAAGGGCCACGACAGAGCATCCCTGCTACCCGCTTTGGACAGCAGTGGCATCACTGATGTGCTCTGAGCGACGGGCACGATACAGGGAATAAAATCCTCGTTGGCCAGCGTCCCCATGGGGCCTTCCCAAGCCGGCAGCTCATGTGGTGCGCAGGATGAGGCAGCACATTCAACGCAGGAGCGAGCATCCGCTCCCAGGAGGACCCTGTCTGCAAAGGCGATACAGCCACTCTGCTGCTCATTTTAAAAGTGTGACACAAACTTATATCACAACATTAGATTGGGTTTTCTTGTCATTCTTTTTGCTTTGTTTCACTGAGGGAGAGAAAAAAACCAAACCAAGCCACAGCTAACATGATCAGGGTGCGCACGGTGAGTAGCCCAGAATGCTGTGAAATCACATAAAAGATTTGATCAGAGTCAATATCAGCTGCTGAGATGTAATAGCTTTTGTGATTCTCCTAACAGGATTTTAATTTTATGTTTATTATTTGGGGACTAGCAAAGCGCAGGAAATGCCTGTGTGGTGGTGTGGGCCCCCTTTTCCTCTGTTCTCTGGAAGGCTGGGAAGACTCCAGTGCAAAGCAAGCTGGCTTTCAGTATTTTTAATTTTTGCTTGTGTTCCCCAGGCTTGGCAGGAGAGAGTGAACTTAATTAAAATCAATGGAGAAAAAGAATGGGATAAATCACAATATGAATATTCTCAGTGTCTGTAGGCAAGTGCAGCACGCGGCTCCTGCCTGCATTCACACAGTGACTCCTTCAAGGCACGGAGGAGCCTCCCTGCCCTCCTTTGTCTCCAACAACAGCAGCTCTTTGGAGCATTGCAGCTCTGCTTTGGAGGCTGCTCCCTCCCTCCCTTGCTCGCTCTTTGCCAGGATGGGAGATGGTTGGAAGCAGCCAGCAAGATGCTTCTGCAGAGTCTGCCAGTGTGCGCTGTGCTGGGCAAACAGCACGTTTCCCTGGTGGCCCCCTCCACCCTGGCTGGCCAGCAGTGCCCCTATGCAGAGGGGTTCCACCCCGGCTTGACAGACCCCAGCTCCGCCGTGGAGGCAGTCGCACAAGCCATTTTTCCTTTCATTCTGCTTTTGGCATTTTCCAGGGGTGAAGGGGAGTTGCCTGATTCTTTTCCTCAATCAGGAAGCTTGCTCTGGAAGTGTGCGCTTCCCACAGCAACATACAGCACCGTCCTTCACTCACCTGCAACCCGGCCACCTGGGGCCCCCCTGCTGCAGAGCAAGAGCCGGGGACAAGCCTGGGACACAAATGGCAGGGGCAAGAGAGGCGCTGGGCCCCAAGGTGGTTCAGCTTTTGCAAGACACATCAAAGACCATAAACCACCACAGGTTCAGAAAATGGAAGCAAGAGAATAGGTGAGAGGAGCAGCAGGAAGAGGGGATGCCGGGAGTGAAACTGCCAGACCCAGCACCCTGCTCATCCCCACATGGGCGGTTTAAGGGTAATCTCTGATTGCTTTTCAGAAGCAAATGACAGCTTTTTAGAGTCACCTGCCAATAGATGTTGACGGACTTTAAAGCTTCTACCATGTCTGGCAGAATTTAATTGCCATTTGTAGTATGCTGAGCTCTCCAGCGGGTTAACGCAGTGCCAGGAGTGCCCTACTCCAGACTGAATGGGCTCCACAGCCCCACATCTGCACCCGCAGCACCGTCCAGCCCTCAAACCCAGGGCTGGGGAGGCACCAGGCTGTGCCGGTGGAGCAGCTGCGTCGGAGCATAGTGAGGACAGCCCAGGCAGCCCTGACCCTGGCAGCGCTGCACAGGAGATTTGATGGGGACACCCAGGAGCTCCTCCCCTGCCGAGCGCACATACTGCATCACTGCTTTGCAGCACCCTGAAGTGCCACTTTTTTAGCTAATTTGGATGGTACAGGCATTACATGGGGCCACAAAGCAGAGAGGTTGGCGACCTGATCCCTGCGGGGCTGGCCGAGTCTCCGCAGCGGCTGGAGGGCAGAGCCCCCACAGCCAGCGGAGAGCCCTCGGCTCGGCATGGACCTGCTGCAGGGAGCCCCACAGCACCACAGTGGGCCAGGGCAGCCCGTCCTCCTTGCCAGCCTCTGCAGCGTCCCTGCTGTCCTGACCTGCCTCCTGCCGCCCCTGTGAACCCACAACTGGCACCCTACCGGGGCTTGGTCCTCCCACCACATTTAGCTGCTGCCGTAGCCATCATGCATGAGCTACGGGGCTTCCTCTCTCCACGCAGCCAGGGGTTCAGCCTTAATAAAAAAAAATCATTATTCCATTGTTTAGCACCGCATGCCAATCCCTTCCAGATGAATTAATTTCTTAATCACACTTTTAATGGGGGAGACTGTTAGAGCCCATGCGGGAGTGGTTAATATTAGTACTATTTAACTGTCGAAAGCTTTTCATATCGTAAACCAGGCTCACGGTCGAACAATAAGACTCACAGTTTAATTGGTGGGTAACAGGCCTCCAGGCACTCGTAGCTTATAACGGCTGACAGCAGCAAAGCCACGTGCCAGACCAGCACAGCCGGCTGCTTCTGCAGCCATAGAGTGGCTCTGCCACGTCCCCTGCCCCGACAGCACCCTGTCCCTGCTCCCCCCCAGCACGGCACGGTGGGGTGACCCCCAGAATGAATGCGGGAGGCATTCCCCCGCTCCAGGCTGGACCGCTGCCTGTACGGCGAGTGGATGTACGGCGCAAGCGAGCACTCAGCATGTATGTGGGCTGTTCATGACTGCATTTTTCTTCCAGTCAATCTTTCACAGATTTATGCTGGAGAAATGGGAGCATTAAATATCCCCTTGCTGTAATTCAGCATGCAGCAAGAGATACAGATTTAAATATTTAGTAGCACATAACTGGCTAAAAGCCTCAGCAACATTTTTAAAAATCACTTCTTAATAAAACTGGACTGAAATATTCCCCACAGTTAGAATTTATGGTTGGTAATTGGTGTTCTTGTGATAAATAGGAGTGAATATATATTTATGAACAACAAATATTAATGAAGAAATAATATGGGAGCCCAACTTCAGGCTGTGCAGCTTGCTATTACTCTGCAGTATTCCCTGAGGAATGCTGACATTAGGCAAATACAAAGGCCAGATCAACACTGCTCTTTGACTGAAAAATACAGGAGAAAGGGAGTGTGGTCCCGGGACACAGAGGCCAGCTCCAGCGGTGGCCGGATTCAATCAGAGTCTCTGCATGCAGCTGTACAGGCAGGCTTGCATCCCATGTGAACTCTGCTCCCTTGGCTGTGTATCAGACACATCGCGCATCTGAGTCGCAGCCTGCAAACACTCCAGCTCTATTGATTCTTATCATAGGTGAGCCATTAATTTGCATGTGTTCCCCCATGATTAAAAACCTGGAGGCAAAGCCCATAGTAACTGCTCCTCTTCTGTCTGATGGCAGGAGGAGATTTATCTCCAGGTGATGATCTTGATTACTGCTTAGGCACAGAGCAAGCAGGAGCAGCATGTTGATTTCTCTTCATTTTTCACCCAGCAGGAGCGCTTTTTAATGCCTGCTGCCTTCTGCACCAGAATCTCGAATTAACACTAGAGCCAGACAGAGGAATCCCAGAGAACACCACCCACCAGCTGGCGGGTCCTCACCTGAGCACAAGAGTGCTCCGAGCCAGCGAGAGGCTCTGCCTGAGCCCTAGCCGGGCAGCGAGGCAGAGGGAAGTGTTTGCAGCATGCTGGGCACCGCTGATACGCCTGCTGGAGCCGAGCGGGGTGATCCAGCCGGCTTCCCAAGGTTCCTGGAGGGCACCAGAGCCCACGGGCAAGGCAGGCACTGACACAATCCCAGGGCACCGGGTTCAGGGAGTTAACTCTGCAGCACAAGCAATCGGAGCAGCCGTCACGTCCCAAGCTTGGCCGTTCCCCTGCCTGCTGCCGAAACTGCCCTCCCGTGGGGGCTGGCACCCTCCACCATGTTCCGGGAGTGCAGAAGAGCCACGCTGTCTGTGAAAGCCGCAGCAGGCAAAGGAAACATTTCTAGTGTTAAATAAAAGAGACATTTTTATTCTGCAATAGAAGCTCTGTGATCTTGGAACACAATTTGCATAAACAGACAATTTGGCTATAAACAATTTCAACATTAACTGGTATTTACATATAGAGCAACTCACTCAAAATACAATTAAAGGCCTTGATGGATTGGAAAATGTCAAAACATTTAAAAGGCTTCAACACACATGTTTGATTTACATCTCCTTGGTCAGGCATAAAACTGGAGTTTGTTTACATTTTCTCTGCCGGAGCCCAGAGCACATGGAGATTCTGGCTCCCTGCATCAGCACGTGCAGGGATCGATTCAGTGGCTATTCCTCCACATAGGGAGTCACCTGTGTTTTCTCTAAGAACAAATTTAAAATAAGAAGGCTACGGCTCAGATCCCTAGGCTCACCTCACAGCTGTCTCCTCTCACTCAGTATCCTTAAAGGCATCTGCAGGGCCACTGTTTTTCATATTTTCCAGAAAACAGAGGCTGGAAGGATGCCTTTCATCCTTTAGAAAGACAGAGTTATTCCAGCAGCAGATAAGACCCAGATCTCACCCCAGGCTGCCTGAAAACACAAGGATCCCTAATCAGCAGCTGCTTTTGCCAGTTTGGGCCATAACTTTGCCTGTCCAGAAAAGGCATCTGACTCCTCAGCATTCAACCCAATATCCAAAAACCACCTCTCCTCACTCCCGACTACGTCACCTGCTCAAGAGCTCTTTCCGTCTCCCCACCAAAAAGCTGACTACCCTACACAAAGTGGAAGAGCTCCAGTAACAGAAGAAAGTCCATCTCACCCCAAACAGGCTGCTGCTGCAGGTAGGGCACTGACACAGAAGGTTGGAGATACGTTTCCAACCGCCCTTGGAGGGGAGGTAAAGCACAGCAAGGCTCCCGCATCCCAGAAGATGCTCTACCCGAAGGAGAGGTGAGAGAAGGAGCCTTGCTGGCACTGCACACCCCCACAGCAGAGCTTGCCAGGCAAGAGCTTTGCAGCACAGGAGGGCCGAGCGAGGTGCTGGGAACCAGGCTGCGCGCTACTGTCTGCTTCAGTTTCACACCATCAGAGCTTGTCTGCCCCGGACCAGCAGAGGAAGCAACACAGCCGAGACCGTCCTGACTGCCAGGAGTTAAGGATCCCTGGAAATCTCGCCAGAAACTTAGTATTTTTACCCTCAAGTTCTCTGCCTCTGGCTTTACGCTGAAGTTATCTGATAGCGAGAGGAGTCCTGGAGCTTGAGTTGCCTCCCCAAACCACACCAGCCTAACAAGGCCCCAAACCACACGAGCCTAACAAGGCTCACCTACTGCTGAAATAATAAGCAAGAGCGCTTGTTCTGTCTGTCTGTTCCCAGAACATTTCGAAGGCTGCTCACAGATGTATTTCTTCTCTTCAAGGTCAGATTCCTTAAGGGCTACAGGCTGAACAATTCCGCATACATCCTAAAAATACAGAGCTTTATTTATAAACAGCCTAATATATTTTAAAGGGCGGGCACTCCACATTTTACTTTTTATTGCCACTTATCTTCCATCTCTGCCGCTGTGTTTATCCTCTGCTATGCAAAGGCGCGTATCCGCAGCCCTCTGTTGCTGCAAGGCTGACACGGCAGAACACCGGGAGCTCAGTCAAGTGCAGCCCTTGTAATCTGTCAGAGAGCTCACGGAGGAGATCCGCACGCATCCCGAAATACCACTGAGCATATAAAGCAAAGAAAAACCCATAAGCGATCATTGACCATGGAGCTCAAAGGAGGTAAAGACTGAGAGCTACGCTCGTCAAAACCACAAAATTAGCCTGGGAATGCGGGGCACGAGCAGCTCCAGAAGGGAGCACGCTTTGCTACTGGCAGAGCAACGCCCTTGGCATTGGGAGCTTGTTCAGCTTACAGGGAGCCATTTGCCTTGTAACGCGCTTTTACACTTCCCTCCAGGCTACAGCAAGAACCTGACGACCTCTGCGCCCACCTGCGGGGAACGATGCTCGCTGCCCGCTCCAGGTTAACCCAAGCTCAGGCAGCGCACTCTGTAAGCCCCGCGCGGCTTTGCTCGGGAGGCCGAGGCAGCCAGCAGCGCTCGCACACGGGGCGCAGAAGTTCTGAGACACGGCAGCCAGCTGGAGAAGGAAAAGGTGCCGCTCAGAGAGCCTGCATGGAGGCCGCCCGCTCTGCTCCCCACCGCTCCCGCCTGGGCGATGCTGCTGGAGACGCCCCTCTGCCCGCAGCCCACGGCCAGTTCCCAGCAGCACCAGCAGGTCCTGGGGCTGCACTTGCCCCCCTGCGCCAGCACTCGGCCCCACCAAGGGGCAAGCAGCAGGACAAATTAATCATTTACTCCGCCAAGGTGTTCAGCACTGTATTAATTGGGCTTGCAGAGGGTTTTCATCCCCCATTAGTCTGCCACCCAATATCCATTAGCTCCTGGCAGGGTGCAGGGTCTTCCCATTGTAAGTCCTCAGCCTGAGCCCTCCTTCCCAGGCCGTGGTGGAGACCTTCGTTAGAGCTGCTGCTGCTATTGCCCAGCAAGTTGCAAGCTGTAATTTATTACAACACCGCATATGGATGCTCCTTTTTTCCATTTGTCCGCATTAAATAATTATTTAAGCTATATTAGGTATTTATCAAGTAAACTGTCAGCATCTGAAGTTGCCTTATTGTAGCTGGAGATTTAGAGCAGCAATTTGTATGCATCCTGGCCCTTGCATGGAAAAGGCTTTCCTGCAGGCTGAAATTACGATATGAACATGATGTTTTATGAGATACTAGAACTTAACCTCAGAATTTTGGGAGGCGGGAGAAAGGAGGTGACGGGAAGCAGGCTCGACAGGTTGCCTGGCGTAGCGAGTGGCTTCCAGATGTGTTTCTCCTGGAAACTCAGGGGCAGCAGCTGATGGTGGGGCAGCAGCAGACAAACCAGCGCCACTGCCACCCTGGGTTAAGGGCACTGAATGCGACTCTGTAAGGCTCCTCCAGTCCTCCCTCCTGGCTCAGGGCTGGGGGAGTCATCCCCACACTGACCCCAGCCCTCCCATCCCGCATCTCTCCTGGGATCTCAGAGGCCTCCATGAGGGTGCCGCGGCAGTGAACTCGAAGCTCACTGCAAGCCAACTGCTTCCTCAGAGGGTCCTGCCCACAGCCCCCACCTGTCAGGCAGGATGGAGGGGGTCCTGGGTCACCAAATCTCCCTGGGCAGGGCTGCCTCCAGCTCCACGCAGGGATAGCACCCGCCTGCCCTGGAGGGCCCCTGCACCGCTGGGGTTCACAGCCCGCTCATCACCCCAGTGTTCCCATCAGGAGATCCAACACTCCTGACTTGGGACCCAAAATGGGGAGGGAGGCTGTGTGCAGTGACAGCCACCCCTGCCCTCCCGAGCGTGTCCCCTGAAGCCCCAGAAAGGCTGGTGAAGAGGCCTGAGCTGGGAGAAGTGCTGCAACTGCTCCTCTTCCTCACCTCCAGCTTTGGCATTTCTCTCTCCCTCCACAGCTCTGACAATTTCCACAGCAGGAACTCTGCATGCTGGAAGCTGCATCTTTAATTTCCCAGATGTCTCGAGCTGCTCCTTTCCTTTCCCTCCCTCCCCATCTCTCCTCTTTACTGAGCTGTAGGTGTCTTCCTCCATGCCTTGCCCAAGCTGGACATCCACATGGGGAAACTGAGGAGATGCTGTTTAGAAAAGATGTCAGCTCTTGGCAACCTGCATATTTGAGGGATTTAGTGTCTCTCCGCATGAGCAGCAACTGCAGCAACCTCAGCCACACTCCAGCCATCACCATAACTACAGCCTATGTCAGCCTCTCGCAGCAGGTCTTTCAACAGATTAATTTAAAAGGTTTCAGTTTGGCTGATTGCATCTGATTTTCCCTAAACCACTGTCAGGATGCTGTGGCAAAGCCGTAGTTCTTGTCCTGGCAGCCTCCTCTCACTTCACCAGATGGCTGCCTTGGCAATTGCTCATCAACTGAAGAGGCTCAACACATAGAGTGCACACCAAGCGAGCCCCAGGAGATGGCACAGTGCTCCTTCCCATCCTCAGCTGAAGCTTTGCTCTGTATGGAAGGAGTCAGGAAGGTCTGGGCAGTGCCTCAGTCCCTTGAGGAGGCCTGTCACGGCCATGAAGTCAGTCCTTCTGAAGAAATCATCAGCAGGTGGCTGTTCTCAGAGCAGAGAGGTAAGGAGAGCCCAGAGGAGGGGGCTCACATGGGCAAGGATACTGGGTCCCAGCAGTGCCACCACTCCCTGGTGGGAAGGGAAGGGTGCAGGGGTGCAGCAGAGAACAGCAGCAGAAGTCCTGGTGCCTTGCATGCACCCCCAAGCCTGGCATCAGCTCTGGGACAGGGTCCGCGTTTGGGCCTCCTGGAGGTGCCAGTTGCCCCTTTGCTGTAGGGGAGCCTGCACAGGCAAGGGCTGTTGGCCTGCATTTTGCTCAGTGTGTTTCATCTGGTTTGTGTGTCTAAGCATAGCATCCACAAGAGTCACGTACCATTCCACCAAAAGCTTTGACCCGTGGAAAAAACAGAAACTACAAAGACTGAGGGACAAGTTACTTCTGACACACACAAGGCGCAGCGCAGACGCCAGCACTCAGTATGTTCAGACTAGGACCACATCGTGAGATGATTAGTACAAAGATGGAAACCTATCCAGTTTTCAATTCCTGCAAGAAAGCACATAAGCCATTTTTTCCTTTATAGATTCTTGACACTTAACCTACTCAATGCTTTTTATTTGCATTGATCACATTTTATAGTATGATTAAATTTGTATGGAAGAGAACCAATTAGTTTTGTTTTACACTTATTGAATCCACTTTATGGTCAGACAAATTAACTCTCAGCAGTTAGTTTGATTTATCCAACAGCATAAAGCTTGACAATCTGTACTCTCAGATAATCAGTTTTAAGAGAATTATCTTTATTGTTATTTTTCCTGCTTGGGAGAAACCATTAAACCATGTGGGTATGAAGAGGAAGCAAACACTGGCACCAGACTCGTCCTGTCCGGAGATTTCAAAACCAAACATGCCTGTTTGCCTCCTGACAAAGCCTTTGCCGAGAGGCACCATCATGTTCTGCACAGTGACTGTGTCTTGGCAGAGAGCGAGCGCCGGCACAGTGACTTTCTCTCGAGGAGCGAGTGCTGGTCTGTTCAAGAAAGCTTGCTCTACCCACTGTCAGGGAATTGTATGTAGGCACGGGATGTAAGAGGAGCAGGCGTCCAAGCTGCTGCGCCAGGGAGCAGCTGGAAATGCTGAGCTAAGAGGGCGCTACCCGGGGAAAATGATCACCTGGAGAGCTAGCAGAATGGCTTCAGGAAGGTGAGCGATCCGGGCACCATCTAGACCAGCCAAGGATGGAGACCTGCCAATAGACATCCCTTCCCCCTCATCCTCCACCTGGGGTCTGCCTGTCCTGGCCCACCTCTGGTCTGTCCTGAGGAGGGGATCTGTCCCCGCTGCTGCAGCAGGCGCTGTGCCACAGCTTGGGGGTGCCCAAGGCATCCACCCAGCAGAGCCGTGGGGCTCATCACCCTGCTCCAAAAGGGCAGCCGGAGTAAGAGGGGACAGCCCTTACACCCTGCGCTTAGTGGGCTGCCCTGTCAAGGGAAAGCCAGCTCTGGCTACAAATGACCTGAGCAGCCCATCTCTGGCTGCATGGGCAGCTGGCTTCACTAGCCTGGGCACTGGCAGACCTGGATGCCAGGACGGACACCAAGCACAACCCTAGCGCCGCAGCAAGAATCCTGCTTCCTCCTGATCCCCCTGTGCCAGGGGAGGGCTCCCAAAGCGGGTGGAAGAACACAGGGAAAGACATGGCTGTGAATGCTGCAGGAGGAGGAATAAGTGTCCACAAGCTGTGGAAACCTCTCCTGAGAAAGGGGTGGAAGTGCCATCGCTTGGATCAGGAGCAGTAGAGCGGATGGCCCTTGTCAGAAGCGGGTGTAATTGGGGCAATCCTTGCTGCGCCCAGCACACAGCTCAAAGAGCATCGCTCTTCTCCATTGCTATGTCATCACAGATATGCCTGCCAGGATTGGGCACAGGACATGGCTGACGGCTGCCCTTAGGAAGTTGCCTGCTCCAAGGCTGAGCTTTCTCTTTCTGCTACTTGGGCAGGGCACACAGTTTGGAAAAAATGATTGCCAGTGATGGTAAGGTGTTCCTCTGAGCTGGAACAGACTGCTTCCAACTCGGCACACAGAGATGGGTCTCCCAGTGAGTCTGGTCTTCCTTCATTAAGTTGGGCTCACGTCTAGCAGGGCCCATCAGAAGAGAGGTTTATTACTGGCAGAGTGACACTGCCATTGACCACAAGGACAAATGGGCCAAAGAAGCTGCCTGGCACCTGGGCAGCTCTGAAGCCCAACCTCATTTGTATTCGGCAGCTACAAGTAAAAGGAATTTGTTCCCAGTTAGTAAATGAGATTTAGTTAATAAAATGGCTCATGCGAGCAGGCTGCCAGTTGTTCTCATGCAATGCAATAAATGAAGAGATGAAAGCTTATTGTTTCATAAGAAGGAGCTGTTTTCTTATAGGACTAGGTGCTGGAGAGATGTTATTTTTTGGCAGACAGTGACCATGTTTGATAATTATTCATTTCAAGGATCTTTGCAAGGCAGTCAGATTGCTTCCCAAGTCCACTGAACTGTTGAGGGAGATCTTCTTCCTGACAGCTCTGTCGCCACCAGACCTTCCCCGCCTCCTCGGCATCCTCAGCCAGGGGGGCACAGAGGGCTCCTGTCGCTGATGCAAGCCCCACATACGCCAGGGACAGAAGGAGCCCAGACAAGTTACCCTGTACAGTAGCTAGAGATCTACTTAGGCTTGTGGGTCCAACACGGACAGATTGATACCAAAACCCGATATGGTAGAACTGAAACTGTCCCAAGAAAAAGAAGATCTGGAAATCCAGGGAGCAAACCCATTATCAGGCCTCTGTAGGCTCCACGTTCCTTTGCCCTCTAACCAGCTCTAGTCCCTTGCTAAACCCATGCAGACAGGCACCAATTTAGTGTAGCATTTGTTGGCAAACAATGATTGATTCCTCTCTTTATGACAGAAAAAGACCTGCTTGTCTGGTTCTTACAAAGGTCTTGATGTCATCCATTCTGCAGAGTGTTAATCCTATAACATAAAATCCAAAAGTAGCACCTCTTATCAGACATAACACTATTCGTTCTCAAAAATACAGAGCCTGAATATGATACTGACGGCATATTAGCAACAGAGTTATAAGCTGGGGGACAAAACCGCAGTTTGTAGGACCGCATCCAACAAACAAAGCAATCCCAGCACTCCTCTAAAGTGGATACTAACTCTGCAGGGTCCTTAGAGGACATAGTTGCTCCTCTGCCTTTGCAAGGATCCCCTTGAGAAGCTTCACATGTATAGACTACACAACTGCCACTTGGCCAAGCCATGAAGTACTATGAAAGTCAAAGCTTGCACTGGGAGTAGCATGCCATCTGTTCAGGCTTGCAAGACAGGAAACAACTATCAAAACTACAGTCTAATCATGATCAGCTGGCTGGCAGCTAACAAGCGCACACGCTGTCTGGCGAAGAGCTAAAATGCTTATCAGCTGAGCATCTTGCAAGAGAGAAATGAAGTATCTGATGGGCTGAGGGAGAAATACAACTAGAGCAGGCAGCTAAAACAAGGGTATTAAAGAGGAGAGTCATGTGGTCCAGTGAAAACTCAGGAGCATCTCCACAAGGTTCCTCTAGTTGCACCTATACATCTCTGGTTAAATCCACACCCACTAGTAAACAGCAGGGAAAATGGGTAGGCCAGGAAGCAGTCAAATGTATCTGCATGAATGAAACTAAAGCCTACAACAGAGATGGGAAGAGTACTACGTGTGAACCATAAAGCACAGGAACAAAAATAAGCACTGAACAGAAAAGCTTTATCTATGAGAAAGTATGTAAGGTGTTTTGTGAAAAAAGACACTGACAGCTCACAATCAGTGAAGTTGGATTGCTGGTCTGCTTGACCCCAAGAGGGATGTCACAGTGACTAGCAGTAATGCGTTGTTGCTTGGTATTCACTGTTTAGCCCAATAAGGAAGTGACAAATTCATTATGGAGTTAAATCTTTGTTCAGAGAACTGTTCTGGAGTCCATTCCCCAGTATGTCTAGAGCATCTACATTCCTAACAGCTGGTGGGTGAACAGATGCTCCTGGTATAACAAGGCTCTGGAAGGAGATAAACACAGCAAATGCATTTGAACCCAAGGAGATGCCAAATTTTCAGTCAGACAGCAATGAGAGAGAGTCTCATCCTCACCAACCTGTCGGAATTTCCAGCCAATTGACAGTCACCAGAGAGCACACACCCGTTCACACTCTGTGCATGCAAACCAGCAGCACATAATTGTCTGTATGAAGAAGCATCAAAGGATTGTGCACGGACAAACCAGTCATCAGCCTGAAAAAAATGAAAGCAAAGAACACCAGACTCATCCTTCAACAAAGCACACTCAGGGGCGGACAGTAAATCTTCAGAAACAGCAACACTTTCCCTGTGAGCTGCAGCAAGTCATCACTATTGGCCATAAGAGGAGGGACCAGGCAGGACTTTTGGAACATGTCCAGCCCACCAATGTGGATGTAGAAAGAAGAGGAAGAAATATGTGATTATTACAAAAACCATGGGGCCTCATGACTATAGTACCCGTGGACAGGGACGTTGTGGAAAGGAGAATGATAAATTTACCTGCTGCAGAGCTGTCCTCTTTCAACACCTTGTTGAAAGCCCCACCTGAATAACACCAATATTTAATTTTGGGCAAACTGGAAGCTAAAGAAGGTGAAAAACTTAACAAAGACATATTCACTGTAACAGCTGTGACAGCTATTCCTCAAGCACCACAAAGCACAGCCCTGCCTGTGCCCAGCTCTGCAGAGTAAATGGTAATTAGAGTTTGCCAATCATTGTTGCTTCCTTATTGATGACAATAGGGAGATGAAGGATCTGTGATAGACAAGAGATTCTCCTGAAGCTTCTCTCTCCCATTTGTCATTTCAAGCTTGCAGTTTGAATCAAAGGATTTGCTCAAAATGTGTTTCAAGGATTTTTTTACATTTCTGTTCTGTTTGTAAAAAGCTTGAATTGTTTCTCAAATGGCCTTGTTTCAGTTGTCTTCAGCACACAGCAAAGCACAGCAACGCAGACGCCATAAGATAATTGGTGCTGCATCACACCTACAGCATCCTACCTGCAAACTTACGAATCTCCTGCACTGGTCTTGGCTATTGTAAGATTATTACGGAGTCACTAACATGGAAATCAAGACCTACTTTTAGGCACAGTCTGACACAGCCCGTCCTTACAGAAACAGAAAGCACGTTGCATTTGATTAAGAAGAAGGGCTACTCCAGGATCACAGAACATCCTGCATGAACCCATGGCAAATGGGAAAGAGCACCAGGGAGGACAGGCAGGAAAAAACCCTCTTCATCTGGACCAGACCCACGGCCTGTTAGAGCTGCTGCTCCTGCAGACTGCATGTGTGCTTAAGGTCTGAAATACAAGACAATATTGATTGCCCTGTCACTTGTTGCTTAATCGAAACAACTCCGTAAGCCAAAGGTAGCTGAGTACAGTCGAGGCTGGGTACGTGGACGAGGACGTGCACAGTGTCTGCACAGGAGCAGGGGGTTCGGTCTGGGAGCCAGAGGCAGGGCAGTCTCCGCTCTCCATCTCCTGCAGGTGGATGGAAGTAGAGACCAGGCCAGGAGGGCACTCCACAGAGAAGGTGGTGGCGAGGTGGCAGCCCTGTTTTCATGTCAGATGGAGGAACAAGCAGCCCCTCCTCAAAAACTGAGGCACTTTCTTCAAGAGCTGTAGTTCCAAAACCACAAGACATTGAGGTGCTGGAGCGGGTCCAGAGAAGGGCAACAAAGCTGGTGAGGGGTCTGGAGCACAAGTCTCATGAGGAGCAGCTGAGGGAGCTGGGGTTGCTCAGCCTGGAGAAAAGGAGGCTGAGGGGAGACCTTCTCGCTCTCTACAACTACCTGAAAGGAGGGTGTAGAGAGGTGGGGGTTGGTCTCTTCTCCCAAGTAACAGGCGATAGGATGAGAGGAAATGTCCTCAAGTTGTGCCAGGGGAGATTTAGACCGGATATTAGAAAAAAATTCTTCACTGAAAGGGTTGTCAAGCATTGGAACAGGCTGCCCAGGGAAGTGAAGTGGTTGAGTCACCATCCCCGGAGGTATTTAAAAGATGGGTAGATGTAGTGCTGAGGGACATGGTTTAGTGGTAACTTGGCAGTGCTGGGTTAACGGTTGGACTTGGTGATTTTAAAGGTCTCTTGCAACCATAACAATTCTATGATTCTATGAAACAATCCAGGACATGCATGTCTTTAACCGTGACTAACTGCAGACAGGGAGCAGCTCACAGCCCTGACCCAAGTGCTCCCATAGTCACAGTGCTCCAGAGAAGGAAACGCACCATCTGCAGGGCAGCACAGCCTGCAGCTCCACCACCCCAGGGACCCTCTTCCAGGTGCAGGGAGCCCATTTCAGAGAAGGAACTAAGCTCAGGAAGTTTTCAGGCTGCTATGATACATCCAGTTTTGCTTTTTAACATTTGCTTGTCTTTTTCTTTTGCTCCTGTCTTTGGTCTTTGCATTTCTTTCTGGAACAATAATAGGAGCAGATAAGCATGCTTTAATCTGCTCCCAGTGAAAAGGTGGAATGCTGATTGCTTGCTCTGCCTCTTTTGGCCAAGCATTTTTACCCTGCATTGCTATGGGGAAAGGTCTTGGCTCTTCAGGCTCCAGCTTTTGTCTTTTTGTGAGATGAAGGTTTTTTCCCAAAGTGAGTACTGAAATGCTTCAATGATCTTTAAAAAAAAGTTGTGCAGATTTTGTGAGATTTTGGACTGCAGTACAAGGAAAATCTAACAAGCTGAATGTCATTTTTTTTAAGGAGATAAGAAAAAGGCTACTGGAGCTGTCAGAGTTTAAGCTTCAACCTTTATGTTTACAAAGCAAAAAGGGCAATTAAATGTGGAAAAATAAATCTTTCCAGGACTCTGCCAGTGGTTCTTCTGGTTTGTACTCAGACTGCTGAATGACAGGGTAGTTTAGTGCCTTAGGCAGGGACTCAGAATAGAGCAGCCCTGACATTTCTTTGATGCTAAGCAGTGTACCCTAATAAAGATGTTATTTAAAGCCATTCCCTCTTGCCTGGCAACCAGGCATTACAGAGCATCACCGCTGCAACTGGACTGCCTGCCTGCTCCATGCGTCCCCGTGCCTGGCACTCTTCTTGCCTTCCTGATGAACTAACTGCAGCTGCTTCAGACATCCTGCACATCTTTGCCACTGAATCTGAGGAAGAAATTGTTGGAATAAAGCAAGGATATAGTTAATAGGCAAACTCTGTACTTTCACCTCCTGGCTGTTTCACAAAGCCTGTCTTCACAAAGGTGTTGGTGGATAGAAAACATCACAGTCCTGCAAGCACAGAGTCAATAAACAAGCACATACCACCATGTGGCAAGGACGTCTGCCTATACTTGCAAGAAGCAGCAGCCCTCCTAGCATCTAAAAGAGCAGTTGAAGAAAGACCTATTTTCTCAGTACATGGAGTAAGAGTCTCTCAGATCTCTGCCCCTGCACCCTGTCAGTTTTGAGCCCATGGGGGCATCAGCACAGCTCCCTGGTGCAGGGCAGGGCATGGGCTGCAGATCGGAGCACCCTTGATGCCACCTGTGAGGTGCTGGCTGTCATTTGGGGAAGGACTGTGCTCCCTTCCCACTCCCTTCCCATAAGCCTCCAGCTCTTCACACATTTCTACTGCCTGCAAAGACCAAAATGCAAAAAAAAAGAGATGAACAGAAGTAGAGGAAAGGCACTGGGAAGCCCATCTCCAAGTGTTAAGTGACAGCAGATGGTAGAGGCGCTGCTCTATGACAGATGAAGAAATCAGTAACGTAAGTGTCAAAGGCAATGTCATTATCAGCAGCCTGCCTGGATGTCTTAGCTACCAGAGCTGCCAGCCCCTGTTGGACTTCGATCTCGCAGAAACACAGCATGTCCTTGCGCCTTCTCCAACAAAGCTGCATGCGCTGGCACAGCCTGCAAGGGCAGCTTCTTGCCTCCTTGGGAAGGACGCACCAGTGTGGGGTCAGATGATGTCCCTGCAGCAGAGGTCTGCTCAGCATTGCCTGGGTGTTAAATGTTCCTCACGTGCTCAGCAAAGTAACGTTGTTCCCTCTGACATTTACCACCCAGAACATCAGTAACTAAAAGCAAGAATGGCTTTTGGCATACCTCCATATACAGACTGAGGCCTGGGCTGGGAGGGAGCCAGCCAGAGCAATGGCAGCACACGGCTTCCAGAAGAACAGAAGATCAAGGTCCTACCTCCAGAGCTGGAGCAGGGCATCCCAGGGTCTCTGCATGCCCTGCTCTGCAGAGAGCTGTAGTCCTCCACATCAGGACCAGCACAATGCAAGACAGGGAGATGATGATCAGAGCAAATTGGGAATGGAGCAGGGTGGGCAGTGAACTTTGGGAGGCTCCAAGTTTCCTGTTCGTTTAGGGCCAGATTCTTCTTCCTTGGTTTTGTGCTCTTACACTCACACAGCAGTCAGTGGTGATACGACGCAGCCTTCATGTTCTTCCTCTGAATCTGTTCCCTTACATGGCTGCTGGCTTGACACCCCAAGCCTCACCTTCCCTGAATCTCCTTCAGCCCATGAAAAGTTGGGTGTGATTAACACACGCTCTCCCAGTTGCTTATGCAGAAAAGCATCAGGTTTGCAGTGTTTGTGAGGAGGTCTCTAGCAGTGACAAATACCATGTCATCACCTCCCCCCCAAGTTCATAAGCCTGGGAAGAAGAGTGCCTTCTGCTTACTGACCCAGAGCGTTATGAACAGTGCAGGAGCATATGTCTGGGAGACAGAATTCAAATTGAATTAACTTGTTGAACAAGCATGGGAAATCCTGCTCTCATTATTTACCCAAATAAATGTACAGACCAGAGAAGTTTCTATCTGCTAATAAATACAGAGTTAGTTTCATATCTCTCTGCTCTTTTGCGGAGTAGGAGTACACTGAGGTTGCAATGTCCTTGTTGGAAGTGATTGTGCGGCAAGCTCACCAGCCTGCCAGGCTTTAAAAAAACCCCTTGGATCCTGCAGGAAATAGCAGGCACGTGTAGAAGATGGAAATAGTAAAATACCAGCTTTCTAATGAACGGATGGCTACTAATTTGCCTCCTTTGCTGTTTAAAAAAAATAAGAACCTGGAGAAGTTATTCTAAGGAACTGCTGAATTGGTTTTGAGCTCTATAGACAAGACAGGGCAAAGAAAATTAGAAAGATGAAAGGCAGCTTTTAATTCTTTGCAGTATTTATTATTCACGGGGGTGCTATGGATTTCTTATTGCAGTATGCAAATAAAGAGGTCACCATAGTTCCTTGGAGTTGCTTCAGCCTTTTCAAGCTATTTACATTGATCCACAGGAAACACATGTATTAAAGGGTTTCACATACTGCAGATTTGCACAGGAACTACTGCATCCCGATGATACCCAAGTGCAGGATCCACATGTGCCCTTCCTAACAGCTGCCACAGCTAAAAGAGACAAATGAGACAGCAATTACTGTTTTCATGTTGGGCCCTCTGACAGCGCAATGTGTGTTTACATTTATACACAGTTGACTGCATCAAGCAATAATCATAAGTCTTCCATGCCCAAATAGCCCAAGTGCATACACAAACCACCCTAGGACGCAAGCCAAAAGCAGGGTTTCCCGGTGCCTGAAGGAAAGAGCTCTTGTGGTCTTCCAGGCAATAAACATGAGCGCAGCAATGGGACTACTGTGCGGCAAGCCATCCTCCTGCTCCGTGCCCTCCCCAGCCCTACCATACCCCCTCTGAGTCTCTAAACCAGGATGCATTCATCCCAGCGCGTAGCTATGCTGAGAACCAGCCTTCGCAGCATCCAGATGAGTCTGGAGGAAACAAAGAAGCAGTAGCAGGCACGAACACAATGCAAAGACTTTTGTTCCCCTGGAATTTCCAGCTAAGATTGTTCAGGGATCTTCCATT
Source organism: Chroicocephalus ridibundus (assembly GCF_963924245.1). NCBI lineage: Eukaryota > Metazoa > Chordata > Aves > Charadriiformes > Laridae > Chroicocephalus > Chroicocephalus ridibundus. The sequence goes on along the minus strand of NC_086291.1, from coordinate 49,369,516 downwards.
CAGGTCACCAGTTTCCTGTGGTTTGCTCCAAGCTCTAAGTAGGCTGTTCACACCGAACGGCAAGATAAATACCTGTGTATCACACAGCACTGCCACTGTGCTTGTTACCTTTGCTTTGTGACCTGGAAAGTCACAGAATCATGACACGGACAAGGGCTGCTGCCCCTCCGTAGGCAACAGGAGCTCTTCCCAAAGGCAGCAGCCAGATCGGACTCCATAGCGCAGCCAGGTCTGAACTGCGGACAGGAGCCCCAAGGCCATCTGTATCAGGGGTCCTCACCACCCGGCGCAGGCTGGGCACCGTCCCACGCTGTGCATTGCCGGAGCAGGAGATGGTCTGTGGAGGGACCAGCTCCCACCTGCCTGCTGACGGCGACGCAAGGCAAATCCAGGACATGTGCAGTTTCAAACCTCAGCTCTACCACCAGCCCTCCTGCTGACCCACTCCGTGGTCATGACTGTCCCCCTCACGCTGTCTGCAGCCTGTCCCGTCTGCGGTAGCATCCTGAGAAGATGGGCACGGTCGCACCACACCCCACCACAGTCCCCTGAAGCCTGCAGTGGGACCCACATGTCATTTGCTTGTGTGGAGCTCACGAGGCAGGGTGCATTCGGCAAAACTGGGAAACTAAATGCTTGGCATTGTTGTTGCCCATAATGAATCTTACAAATAGTGAAAACTTAATTAATAATAACACTTAGCACTGCCATGCTGCCTTTATATTTACACAGCACTGTGTAAACACTAACTAATTAACCTACTGTACTTAGCAATTATATAGTGCTTTATATTTTCCAGGTCCTGTGCAAACATTAGCTAATTAATCTACTTAATTATTTCCATGTTTTATATTCTGGAGTACTGCGTACCGTCAGCACAAGGAGGAGGCCTTAGCAGGGATACTCCTGAGCGGCTCTTCTGCACTCCCAGCATTTCCAGTGCCTGCCGCCTCCTGGGGAGACACCTCCAGCAGCCACAAATACTGCCAGCTGGGACAGGGATACAGAAGGCCCCCGGGGAGCAGAGGCAGAGCCTTCTCCAGTTATTTAAAACTGAAAGGGGTTCAGTGAACAGCAGGAATGATTTCACATTTTCAAAACCTGTTGTGCAGTGAGAGACTGAAGTTGCTCCGCAGATTCAGCACATCAGAGGGAAATTTAAGAGGCGACTTGATCACAGCCCATAAGGCCCCGTACAGGGACAACACATCAGATATTCAAATAATGTCTAATTAGATTTCACACCTGGAAGAAAAAGGTAGGAAAACTGGAAATGAAATTCACTTTTCTAAAAGTGACTGAGCGACGCCTGGCCAGCAAAGACCATGCTGAGGGGCAGCTGGGATGAAGTTTGGGAATTGTGATTCGCTATACTTCTCTTAATTTCTGTGGGCTTTACTGCTGCCTCAGGGTTGACCTCTTCCAGAATGCCCACTGACCAAGGTAAAGCACCCAGGTTTAAAAAAAGACTCGCGCAGGTATGAAGCATTAGCGCCCTGGGGAAGTGAGGGCCCATCCCCAGCCGCACAGCGTGGGTGGCAGCAGCCGCTGCCTCTCCCCCTGCACTGACAGCAGAGCCGGACTGTCCTGCTGCCACAGGGTGCCCAGGAAATTAGACAAGCCACCCCAATAGCCCAACTACAGAAATATGAAGCATTTTCCATCAGAAAGATACTAAAAGAACTAGGCCTGCCAATCAAACACTCTCTAAACAAGTATTAATGTACACCCACTCATGCAGAGCTGCATCTCGCTGCTGTTTATTGCATTTTAACATTGTCAACAGAGCTTGCTGAAGCACTCACAGTGCTCTGCTGACCTCCATTATTTATGATGCCATGTGAAATTGATTGTGGTTGAAAGATCCTTACTGGAATAAAATGAGCTTCTCAATTATTGCCACATAAATAAATCTCTGTTTTCCAGCGATCCCCCCTAGGGAGCACTTGCATAACCCTGAGTTCATGACAACAGATATCTCCAGCTGGCAAAATACAGGTGACTGCATTGTACTCATTGTCGAGTTACAGGACACAGAGGTCAAGCGATTCTCTGTATGACCACAGGGAAGGGAGACTGTGGGAACAATGTAGGGCTTACTGGTGTTTCTAGATGGATAAATGATAAATGCTCCAGCAAAGCAAGTTGTGATCATTTTTGATACTTTCTGTCAAACGCAGTGCAGGAAACATGCACTAAGTACTAAGGGGATTATGAACAGATGAACAAGACGAACAAGCCTTTCAGAGACCCAGCCTCCTACTTGCCTTTCCTCTCTCAGAAAATCCTCAGCTAGATGTAATTTAATAAAATAACTTAACCTGTTACAGCAATCCTGAGAGAAATCTTACCACCGTTTTTTTCTCTCCCTTCCCCAAGAAATGCAGAGCTCTACACATGCAATGGCAAGATTGCACGGAGCGTCCCCACCGGCCTGCCTCCTCGGTCTCCTGCTCGGGCAGCACCACGGGACCGCAGGGCAGACCCTCTCCCCACTCCTGCACAGACTTACAGCACATGCTGTCCTGCCCAGAAACACCGGCTTCTCCGCAAGGCTGAGCCCTGGCAGGGCTGACTTCAAGCTACTGGACTTCCCTCCTGGCATGGGATGTCAATGGGTCATCAAAACGGAAAGAGGTAGGCGTGGAAAAAAAAAGAGCTGCGGAGGGTCCGGCCCACACCATCCTGTAACAGGACTGTGAGCAGAGCCAGGGGAGGGAAGCCAAGCCTGGGAAACCACACGCAGGCAACCCTTGAGGAGACATGGCCTCTGCCGCTCAGAACTTCATGGGAACAGAGATCCACTAGGGATGGGGCTTGAGCTCCCATTTCCACATTCCCAGCAACCCCACAGTGAACCAAGGATCTCTCTTGCACCAGTTAGCACCAGTTTTCTATTCTTCTAGTTCTTTTACAATCCCTTGTTCCAAGTCTCCTGGGGGAATTTGCTGTTCAGAGCATTCAGTTGTACTTTCTTGGTGACCTTTAATATTAAGGAATATTATTAATTCTTGATTTATTTAAAAGACTCTATTTTGACAGGATTGCAGGAGAAGAAACCTCTCTCTTGAAGGATTACAGAATGTGTATTAATTAAATGCCAACAACAGAGCAGTCAAAGCTTTCCAAACGTCCACTGAGGAATATCTCTCCCTGCTCCCTTCTCCCCCTCCTTGAAAGAGACCTTTATTTGAGGTCTGGAAACCTGGCACACTCAAAGGAGACTGGAGCTCTCTCCTCTCTGCATTGACCTCCCTGAGCCTCCACTCTCTGGTTAACTGGGCACTGAGCAGCCTCTCATTACATGCTCACCTACACCCATTTCTAAATGGACAAGGCCTCTTCTCACTCTCAAAACTGTCTTCACAAGGATCAGCAGACCAGAGGAGCCCAAGTCCTGCCTCTGGACATTGGTTTGGACACCACAGGGTGCACACTCCTGGAAATTCGTCCTTTCTGTTCCTCCACCTGCTCAACAGTCCTCCCCCAGGTAGCACGGCGCAACCCTTGGGTGTGAGAACACACAGCAATACCGAAATCCTGTTTAACCCTCATCCATACTGACAGGACAACTCTGTATGCTGGGAGCATCCACGTTACAATAACTCACAAACTAATTGTTTCCTAACTGTGCTTCTTTATGGCACTGTCACACAGGCACATATGCACAATTATTAAAAAATGGAATCTGTCCACAAAAAACCACTGTTTTTCTATTAAAAAAAGGGCATGCCATAGAAATGAACTCCAAACCTTCTGCAGAATTTTCCTGAAGAGGCTCCATGTACACAATTGCTTCTAGCAAGACACATCTTGTACTGCAATAGAGGTAACTTTACATCTTTCACTAGCTGTTGAAAGCACACATACACTCTCTGAACACAGAACCATATAATGGTTCGGGCTGGAAGGGACCTTAAAGATCACCTAGTTCCAACCCCCCTGCCACGGGCAGGGAAACATGCAAACCCACAAAGCACTGCTGTGACAGTATCTACTACCAAACAGCATCCTCAGGTGGAAAGGAAAACAGTGAGGTTCCCCTTTTTAATCAAGATGTGCTTGGTACACTCACTGGGAAGCAGACTGAGATTAGGACTCTAGGACTCAGCCTACCTGAAAGGGATTTCCTGTGTTCATCATGCAAGATGGTGAAAAACGAGTAAATGAGTGCAATATTTTGCTGGTGATGTCATAAAAATGATTGATAATACTGAAAATGAGGCATCTTGCTGTGACAAAGTAAATGGCAACAACCTTCTACAAGTCTGGTCTTGAACAGGATATTCAATTTGCTCCGGTTTTCTTGGAGGAATCATGGACTCTATGTAGAGAAGGTGTTGCTGCATTTCCCCCTGGCTATGAGAAGTTTTCAGTTTGATAGCAGAGGAGAAGAATGAAGAGCATCAGATAAACTGGCTGCACATCCTGATGGATGGGACTATGTTTGGACAGCAGTTTGCAAAAGCTTTATGTTCCTAGGGCAGATTTCATTGCTTAGAAGTAACTAGTGCCTTTCAGAGGCCAATTTCTCTTCAGACAGTGTATCTAGGAAAAGCCTGCCTAATACAGCATCTATATCGTGTGGTATTGTGATGGTAGGACATTATATCCTCTGAACAGGGACACTTGTCTCTTCTCTCATGCCCCCTTTTATACTTGTCCCTGCCCATGTCAGCCAAAACACATTTATCTTGCATCAATTTCAACGTTCATCTCTCCCTCTTCACTCTACCTGCAGTGCCTTTTGGAGAGGGAAATGATCAAGGACTCAGACAGTATGCAAAGCAAGAGTGGAGGAGACATTTACATGAAGGTGGGATGCACCAAATACTGTTTCTTATCACATTTCCTGTGAATTCTTACATAATGTTTTGTATTTTGACTACTGGTACGCATTGAAGAGAGTTTCCTTGGCTTGCCTGCAACAATGCTGCACTCAATTCAGAACCTGTAAGACACATGAATAATTCAGATTGTTCATACCAGTGTGCCTTGCTCTGTGTTTGTTAGTAGTGGATAACGCTCCACTTCACATTGCTCTGAGCTGCCACTTCCACGAGGAGAACTACGTACACAAACTGCTGGATGAAGTCTCTGCTGCATGTATTTATCCATTGCTGGATGAACTGGCTTTGTTGGGGTAACCCTCACCATGCATCGCCCCTCAGACTGACACCGCAGGAGATGGATAGCCAGCCAAGGAAGCAGGGTACGTGTTTTGCAGTTCAGATGTTATCCCATTCTCAGATGGTCTGCACCAGCCTGGATCACTGAATCACCTTCTCATGTGTCTCAGATTGTCCTGCTGCAGACGGGGTCATCCCAACCAGCTGCTGCACATGAGGTGCTGCACCATCGCTGCTTCTTTGTGAGCAGGGTTTTCCATGATGAAGGACACCTCTCTCACAGAATCACAGAATGGTAGGATTGGAAGGGATCTCTGGAGATCATCTAGTCCAACCACCTACCAGAGCAGGGTCACCTAGAGCAGGTTGCACAGGAATGCCCTTGAAAAAAGTACGGGGTGGGGACAGGTCCCTGAGCACCACAAGCTTGACCCCTATAAACTGCTAAACCAAGCACCTAATCTGCTCCATAAACACCTAGACAGTGTTTTATATCTCCATTCAATGGGAAAATGTTTTTAATAGTCCTTTTCTCACCTTTCTGCCTGAAGACTGGCAGCACGCATGCCCCTTCCTCCCAAAGCATGTCCAGGAGGACTGGCCCCTCTCTGCAGGTTATGGACTGGGGGGCCAGCCAGCTGCATCATCACGCTGTGCCATCCTGTCCTGGCAGCTTGGATCTTCCAAAATCAGTCCTCTGGGAACACTGGAAGTATCCCATTGTGAAGCTGAGGACCTCCACAGGCAACACAGCCATGGTAAGTCAGCAGACCTTGAGAGCTCAGGAGAAGCAGGCAGCTGCTCAAACACTTGAGGTTCAGGGAAGGGAGACGAGGGGCTGCTGGAGGCACTGCCCACAGGCTGCTTGCCCCAGGAAGCCCAGCCTGAGCACGGCACCCTGAGCACACGGCGCCAAGGGCAGGTCTGGGCACATCTCCGGACAGTGGAGCAGCAGCCCTTCTCTACACTGGCCTTAGTCTGAAGGAACCATGTGTCATAACTGACATAAAAATGATCAAAAATCTCCTCAGATGCACATGAAACGCTCCCAGCTTTGCAGGAAGAGCTGTGTGTCCAGCATGCCATGCCACCAGCGAAGCTGTCATGGGTCAAAGATGGAAATCCTTCCCTTGTCAGAGTCGCCTTTTTAATATTCCTGTTCTGTGATTAATTCAGCTTCGTGTCGATGTGTCTTGCAAATTAATCGGTTAGAAAAATGGAAACCATTAAAAGCATTAGTTTCTTCCATGCTCCCCTGAAGGGCTCACAGGCCGCAGGTGAAACCAACGCAGGCTGCCCCCCCATCACGCAGAACTTGCAGGGAGGGCTGCAGGTCCAGGGTGAATTGCCGAAGACCAGGGACAAGGGGGATTGTGTAGATTAGGAGACATGATGGCCAGAATATGGCTATTTACAGCCCATGCACCTTGAGCTGCTGGGAACCCTGGGAGGGACTTGCCAGCCTTGATGGGGGCTCCCAGGTGGTGATCACTGCACTAAAAGAGCACCTGCCAGGGTGCCATGAGAGAAGTCACAGCAGCAGTGCTACAATTTAAGGTGGTTTCATTCACATGGATCTCCTGGGACTTCATTCCCTTTGCCTGCTTTGTATCTAACAGAGAAGCTCAGGCCAGTACGCAAGGTAAGTACAGAGCTAGCAGGCTGCTTAATATACATAACATTTAAATTTTCATTATAAGCTATTAAAGATGGATTCTCTCAAGTTGCTGTAATAGAAGAAAGATTTCTGAAAAGCTGATTTAAATAAGGCTTCTCAAATGGACAAAAATCAGGCATTCAGCAAGCTATTTCTGTTTACCTGAAAAGAAATTTATTCTGACTGACACAGCAAACACTGCCCATGGTCAGTGGTAATTGGAATTCTGATGGAGTTTGCATTGGCATTTTAACACCAATTAATAACTGGTTTTAAAATTTGCATTTAGGAGAAGACTTCATGTGTCTGGGAGGAAAAAAAAAATCAAACCCCTGAAATGTTCATGAAACATTTACCCATGCTTGTACTTGCAAGCCATGGACTTATTCTGAAGAATAATAAGTATTCATTTGCATCTTGACTCTGTCCCACAAGTGACAGCAGTGTTGCTCTCAGACGAGCACGCAAGCCAGGCGGACAAGCATCCAGGTGCCCCGACTCTTCCAATAACTGCATCCACATCCATCCCTGGGGAACTAGGGCATGGGAACTCTGCAGAAGGGAGCAAGTGAGGCTGGGGGAGCTGGGACAAGGAATCCTGATTTGCCGTGCTATCCTACTTAGAACAAGAGACTGAAAAAAGAGAAAGGCAACAGAGTGTGGCTGGCTGCAGCTCTGGCTGGTACTAGTGCCACAGACCTCCAAGCATCTCAGCATTGTGCTCCCCGCAGCAGGGAAAAGCACTCAGGACGCAGGATAAGCAAGTAGATTTTAGAGGAAGCTTTGTTTCTAGAGGAAGGCCTAAGAGGACATTTTAACCAGCAAGTGCAATCAGATGACAAAACTGGTGCTGACATTGTAAAACAGCAGCGCAGGGTGGCAGCTTTCAGAAGGCTCTGCTCCGTGTCATGCACAGTCTTCCCAGCAGCATCATCCCCACCACCCTACCCCATTTCAGCCCCAGACTCCACTCACACATGGTGAAGACGCTGTACAAGCCTGCAAAAAGGAGTGGAGGAGCAAGAAGTAGGATGGCTCCAAGCAGCAGTCCCACTGTAAAATGCCAGCGCAGAGGAGAGCCACACTTGCAGAATCAAGTAGGTCTATCAGAGGAGAAAGCAGCTGTGTTGGGGTGAGGGTCAGTGTTCAAAGAAGGATAAGGCCAAAGGAAGAAGATAGGCATCCTGTGCTTCTCTGTGTGTCTGCTTGGCTGGGAGTCAGGGAGATTTTCAGGATCAGCCATAGCCCCTTGGAAAGATCAAATCAGACAGGGAGCAGAGCAAGGGACAGAGACACACTCTTTCCCAAGGCCTCTTGTGCCTTCACCACAGCTGGATACAATCAGCATAAGACTTGAAGGCATCCACGTGTCCTCTGCCCTGAGCAGCACCAGCTGTGACATGACACAGCAGAAAATTACCATGTTGTGCCGGGGACAAAGGCAGGACAGCTGGGCTGCAGCACGAGCCAAGGACCGATGCTCAGAGAAGCCTGTTTCCAGTATCACTCTGCAGCTGAATCTGCTACATCATCCCCAGCCTGCTTGCCTGGACCAGCATCCTATGAACCCATGCAGTCCCGCAGTCCCACTGCTTGCTCACGCAGGAAGCCCAGGGTTAAAACCATGCTCGGCAGCTGCTCCCTGCCCTCAGTTCTTGGGGCTTCCCTTCTGCCATGCCAGGTGGAAAGGAAAGCAAGCGAGCGCAGCTGGATGAGAGATAAGCAACCCATGGTGCTGTGACTGCTGCTCTTGGGGGAGTCAGGGGTGAATCATAACTTCATCAGCCTACAAGGGAAAGAACCAATTATCTGGCAATTGTATGCAGTCTATTTCAGTGGGAGGCTCATAACCTAACCAGCCCTTGTAGTCAAGGGGAATAAAATATATGCTGACATCAGTACACAGAGGTTCCCATTGGAAGCCACTTTCACTGCAGTGTCGTGAATCTTTTCAGAAACAGCTTGAGAAGATTCATTCTGTGTATCAATCTTCCTGGGTAGCAGAGCTGACGATGGTCGTACATAATAATGCTTAAGTCAATTCACATGCACAGTCAGTGGCTGTCTACAAGTCTTGTCCCTAATCAGTATATTAAATAGAAACTTATGACTAATAACTCTGAAAGGGCCTCTCCAGGGGCAGTGAAATGCTCCGCTTTGGCCACTATCGGCTCCTCAGGCGTGTGCTATAGTGGCATACTCTCCCCTTGGCTCCAGGAAGGGAGAATGGCAAGTCATAACTCTTCTTCTGTTTGTTCGGGTGACACATTTTTTATGAGCCAAATTCTTTACTTTAGGTTTTGACAGTGATTCTGTGACTTTATGTTCATCCTGTAATCAAAGTACTGCTCTGGAGCAGGAATAGAGCCCATTAAAAGCTGCTGGCTTAGACAGCTCCATGTTGGCAGGGAAGCAGATGCCCCATCGCAGCCCCTCCGAAACTGCTCCAGCTGCCCTCTGCTCAGGCACCGTATGTGCCAGGGGTGGCCGGCGCTGGAATACAGACTGCTCCTGCCCTGTGCTGCTCCTGATGCCACGGGGACCCTGGAAGCTGTAAGCTGAGCAGCAGTCCAGGCAGGGAAAGGACTTGGCTACCAGGAAGTGGGACACATTTACTGTCTCAGCTCTGGGCGTGTTGCTTGCTTCCAGCTCAGCTGTGCTCACGAAAGATGCACCTGCCGGCAGCCTCTGCACCCACAGGTTTTTACGGAAAGCACCACGCAGCTCTTCAGGAGCCGGCGTATGGAGCATTCATTCAGTTCCCCACCAGCCGGGAACGCTCCAACCAGCCCAGCCCTCTGCAAAGCTGATTCCCATGCATGCCCTACGGAGCTGCGGCTGAGCTGAGCTCAGTCAGGGCAGAGTGGGTCCCAGTGGCCAAACAACCTGAGCAATCGCTGGGGGTGAAGAAGGAAAGGGCACAACAGAAGACCATACCATGTGCAGGTAAGAGGAGCCCAGGGCCCCTGCAGCTTTAAAGTAGGCAGCACTTAGAGGTTTCCTCCCTAACCAGAAACCTCCAATAAGAACAGATCTAAAGAAATGTGTTTTCTAGACTTCCACATGCAAATGCCCAGAGCAGATCTACCTTTGCTATTCAGTTGTGTGGCTTTTACTGCTTGAAAAAAAGTTGGGGTAAGGAAAACTATTTCTCTCTTGAACGAAACCTAGCGGAGTTCCTTTCCTCACACTTTCTCTTTTACTTCCAGGTCCCTTGCTTCACAGGACAGTTGACTCGAGGGAACGGCACCTTAATTAGGGCTAACAGAAGAGCCCACCTCTCTTTTAAGCATCTAAAAATGACCACATACACCAGTGCTTTCCGGCTGGTGCCCAGGTGGTGGGAGCTGAGATGAGCTGAGTATCATTATGGAGCTGAGCCCAAGAACCCAACTGACTGACCCAGAACTACGTACTAAGAGAGACGGTGGCTGTAGAGGAAACAAAGTGTAGACAGAGGATGGACAGAGTCATGGAGGAGCCCTGCAAGCTGGCAGATGTGGCAGCAAGCCCAAGGCAGCCGCTTTGGAATGCACCCGCGAGTGTGGAAGCAAAAAGACCTCATGTTCAGGAAAAAAAATCTCAGAGAAGATGTGGCTGTTTCAGCTTTTTGTTGCTGGTGTGACACTTCTCTTATCTCAGAGCAGCAGAGGTCCACGCAAGAGCAGGCAGGCAGGCTGGGGCTTTCCCAGGACAGGGCTGCGGAGGCCAACACTGGGCATTGCAGGCTGCCAGGTCAGAGCAGAAGTAAGAACCCACCCTTCCTCCTGTCCACGAAGAGGTCCCTCCCCATGTAGGGGCACACCAAGCTCAGCAACCTGCCACAGAATGAGCCACACGCAAGAGAGAAGAAACCTGAGGCCCGTCCTGGCCGGTGGCAGGCAGCATCAGGAAACATCCATTCGCTGCCTTGTTCTCAAGTTGAGCTCCCAGGGACAAATGAATGGGCCCCCAACACACTCAGATTTTCCTCTGAGAAGGGTTCGTCTTCCCCGGGTTGTGCTCTGCTCCTTCAAGCAAGAAGCTGAGGGAGAACTGCAGCTTTCACACTGACCTTCCCGACACCCGCTACGGCAGACTCTGCTGGTGAACCCACACCGGGAAACCTGACTCACAAGTTGAAAACCTTTCAGCGGAAATGAGGTGGAAAGAAAAAGAGAAAAAGAGAAATGTAGACAAAAAGGAGGGAGAGCTGAGGCGGCAAGGAGCAAAAAGGGAATAGAGATTCATCAACTTTGTTTATTTACTTACTTCATAGAAGGTTATTTTAACTTCCCTATCCTTGACAGCAGAATAAAACCTCTCTGAATTCCCCAAGGGCCAACCTGTCATTCCCCACAGAAACAGGTAATTTTTAAAACACGCTGTGCCAAAACATGAGTGAGAGTTGTAGCATCACCACCACTTCTGCACGGCTTCAGAGCAGCCACACCAGCCAGGCAGGAACCCCTCGGCTGAGCCAATTCCTGAGCCAGCCCTGAGCACACGTCAGGAGGCCGATGCCTGTGGGCACCACTCTCCCAGGGAGCCCTGCACACCTCTGCTGGCTGCAGCATCTCTGCTAGGGGCAATTCTCCTATGCCTTGGAGTATAATGCAGCTGATGCTCAGTGCTCAGTCCCTCCTGGTCCACCACACAACATGCTGCCTGTAGCCTCAGGCCATTCACTTCATATACCACAGGGAGGATTTGTACCCCTTCTGCTGGAGGGATGGAACAAACAAACCTATCTCCTTAGGCCTTCCCATCACCGCTGCCATCTACCACCTCCTTCTTCCGCATGACAATGAAAGGAGCCGTGAAGAGAAGTACTTGCAAAATTCCTATGGAAATATCTCAAGCCACCACATCCTCAGAAGGCAGAGTTCCCCCCTGAGGAAGAAGGCTCACCACAGCCCAGGGCAACAGCCAAGGCGAAGCAAGAGCTACAAACACGGAAATGCACACGTGTACATCATATGCAGACACAAGGAGGAGACTGCAAATCTGGCACCTGATCCCAGCACAGGCAGCATTCGGTCCTCTGTTCATGCAGTGTGCCGTGGGAAACAACCGCCTTCATGGCATCACCAAAGCACTGAGGAAGCACAGGCTGATGTTTAGCAGAAATTTTGTCTATGTTTTTAGAAAACCTCCCGCCCCTGAGGTCTCTCAGTGCTTCCCTAGAAAGATGATGAAATACAGCTAGATAGTGGCAGGTCTTAAAATAAAACCAAATAGCTCTTGCCTGCTTTTCCACAGTGCTCCCTCCTGTCTAACATCTCACTTCCCACCTCATCTGTGACATCTCATCCCTTTCTGTCACACTGGACGGGCACCAGGAATGGGCTTGCTAAATGCATTTGGCTCTTCCTTCACCTGTCTTTCTCCATGCTACACATAACAATATTTTCTGATCCTCAAGGTGCAGGGACAGGGTAGAAATTTACACTGAGAATGCACTGCAAGGCAAACACTTGAGGAAACCCTGCACTGTGCTCCCCTGAGAACCGCAGTTCCTTCTTGGGGCTACCAACATGAGACACGCTCTGTAACAAGCACCCTGATCTCTGTCCACCCTGCAGCTCAACAACTGCACACCTGAGAATATCCCCTTCTCCCATGCAGTACCTGGACAGTCCTGGAATGCACGAGGACAAGAGTCTGAAAAATAACAGTTCAATAGCAGAGGCAGTTCATCATGGGAAGAGTTTCCCCAGGAAGGCAGAGACAGCTCCAACACTGGACAATTTTTTCGCTTTGGCTATAAAGCACTCCAATTTTTGCAGGAAGACCTATCACCAGGCCTATGCAAGGTATCAGGCTAGGCAATTGCTGTGTCTTCTTCTGGCCTCAAAGTCCATAACCTCGACCTCATGAATTTTCATAATCATGGCACTGCAAAGAGACGTGCTGTGATTCTCAGGATTCCTGCAAGGAGCACATGGCTTGGAGCTGTCTGGTTCAGAGCCTCCCATGCAGTCAGGATTTCTGGAGCAGTATTTGTAATGCCATATCAGTTACAACCCATCCTCCTTGAACGTGGATCATGAGCAAGGATATAATAACCTTAAATTACACATATTCTGCAGAAAGCACCTGATGCATCCTCACCAGACATCCGGGTGGGCATCATATGTCCCAGTGTTGCTGGGAGCGTTCACTACATGTGCAGGAAAATCCCTCTAGGAGAAACATATTGCTCTTTGTAGATTCTCCCACATAAACAGCTCTTGTGTGTCTTTTTCTCTCTTTGAGATTATCGTGGGTTTTTTTAACAGGCGTCAGACCACCTTAAAACTCCCCCTTTCATCAACACACAGACAAAATCTGACCATTGATCTCCTGTTCACCCCCTGTGCACAGATACCTCTCATTACAGTGGCTGTGGGAGTCACCCATTTAATTAATGAAGTAAGCGAGCACTTATTTTCTGCTGCCAGAGGAATGTAATGTAGCATTTGAGAGAGAACCTAGTACCCACCCTTCTTTACCTTGGTGTGTGCTTTACAGCATGACTCACAGGCAGGCACTGACGAGGCTACTCAGGATGCTGAGGAGACAGGCAGCAGCGGAGCACGGCACGAGCTTGACTCAGGGGGAGACTGCCATGACTTGCTGGCAGGTTTGTAGGAGTGAAGTGTCATCCTAGATCAAAGTCTTCTGAATGATTCCCTGTGAAGAAGGGGGATATAAAGCAAAGCAAAAGATCAAAGCAGATCCTGGCTGCCTCCACCATCCCCACTTTTGTGTGGCTGCTCCTGGTGCAAGCCCACGGGAAGCTGCCGGCTATGCCCAGATCATGCGGACAGCGGGTCTGAGCTGGGAGCCTCTGTGGCATCCTCCGTGACACCACACCAAGGACAGGAGAGCCCAGAAGAGGTGCCCAGGCTAGACTATACCCAAAGCCAGTGTTAAGAGCTCTCTATGTGTTGTTTTCTACAACAGCTGAATCACAGATGGTGCTTCATTAAGCTTGAGATTCATCAGCCATTGTTAGTGTTGTACTCAGTAATAAAATAATCATTTAAAGAAAGCAGTCGTCAGAACTAAGCAAGCCCACTGGCTGCTGGGTTTGACTTCCCCCACCAAGGCCTGGCAGACAGCCTGCTGCCTGCCAGTTCTGACAGGCAGGGCAGTGATGGGAAAACCCCGGATGGCTCTTTTTATTGTGAAAGCACTATATGAAGCTGCAAACATATCTGTCACCTTCCAGCACATTGTTTACCAGCTCTCCTCAACATTCCCCAAACAATATTTCTAGAGACTATAATTCAATACCTCACACCCCAGAGCCGCAGCATCAGCCCAGAGAGCAACATGATGAATGTATCGTGTTCCTCCAGGGCTTGGGCTAGGGAACTGGTTTGCGGTGTTCCAGCTGTTAATTATCCCTCTGCTTTTTGCTATTCTCATCCCAGCTGTGCCTCTGTATTTATCATATGGGTCTACATGCTCTAAAAACATTCTGATTGTTTTAAAGTATAAGGAGCAATTTACCCTTTTTGCGCAACACTAGGCAGCTCAGGGTATCAAATGACAAGACTTGATCAATAAGGCGTTCACTGGATTAGAGGCACCGGGGCTCAGACCTCAAAGTGCTTGTTTGGAAGAAGTGCAAGTGAGAGAACACACCATGAATGTTAAACAACAGATACAAATACGATTTCCATCCCTCTCCCTTCCCCACCCCTTCCCCAGCCTGCGTCCCACAGACATCGCCAGATTAATCCCAGCACCAAGACAAATGTTGAAGAGACCATCCAGAGCCAGGACAGCCCAGGCCAGGCTGGGAAGAGCCTGGGAAGAGCCATTCCTGCTTTTCCAGCCACAGCAGCATTGGCTTCACTGGCAGCTGGCGTGCAGGGGGCAATGCCCAGGCAGCACCCGCGCTTTTCTGCTGGAGAGCACCATACCAGCCCCCATCACCTCCAGCTCCCCAGCACCCGCACGGCACACGGCAGTGCCCGCGGCACCTCCTGCCCCAGCACCACACCGTCCCCAGGCCACCCTGGCTTTCCCCAGCAGAGCTGGGGCAGCAGCATCCTGCTCCGCTGCTCTTTCAGCCGTTACCCTGCTGCCACACAGGGAGTCTCTGCCATTCCCCAGGACACTTCTGCTCACCCCGTGTTCCCACCACTGCTCACTCCCACTCCCAAACCTTTTGTCGGTGCATTTTCACAGCGTGCGTTCCAGATGACTAGCAATACTGAGATATAACCTAAAGACACAAACACCAGTCCTTCATGTATTTCTACTGAGTATGTCTTATACCTTCATATACACTATAATGCACCCTCCCCTTTCTCACCCCTCCATTACTGCTGCAGACCTTTTTCACGCCTGCACTGAGGTTTTGGGGTTTTTTTTGTTTATAATGACGGCTTGGGTTCCTTGTGAAACCTGAGGCCTGCCAAAACAGTTGTGATGTACCCAACTCAGGATCCCTGATAGGGTCCCTGTCCCGCTCTCCTCCAGTGGCCAGGGGGCTTCCTCTTGCTGAGGCACCACGCAACATCTTGCTCCTTCCACAAGGGAGGGGTAGCTGCTGCCCGCAGGGACAGCACAGGCTCCTGATGCTCTCAGCGTTGTAGAAACATTACTCCTCACAGCCCCTCAGGAAACGGCAAAGCAAACACTATTATCCCCACTTTGCTTCCAAGGACCTCATACAGGTAATTAAGACCCATGCTGCCACTTCTTGAGCTGTGAATTGCTGATATTTAATGACATTTTCCAAATATTTTTAATAGAAATTTCAGGTCTTGTTCCTAATCTGACATTTATCTTCTATTAGCATGAAAACAAATAGAAGGGCCTGAGAATCATTGCTTATATTATAAATGACTTTATTGTTGGTTTTATTACCTTCCCCATTAAGCTGTCACAATCTGTGCCTCTTCCCGTTTTTGTGATGACCAGCCAGTGAAATCTGTCATCTTTTCCATATGATTTATACAGGACCCTAGTGATAACTTTATTCATGTGGAAGATAATTATCGGCTATATTATTAAGGTTGCTCAGTTGCCCTAGGGGATAATGTGTCAGAAAGGTTAAAATATTGACAAGCAATAAAGCATGTATTATAATTATACAAGTGCCAGGATAGATAACTGGCTGTGAGCGAGGAGCTGAGCTGCAGTTCTGCATTTGCCCAGCAAAGACAATAATGACATGGCCGCATCTTACACCTCCCACTAGGACTACAGAAGTCTAGGCCAATGAGAGGGATCTCCAACAAAGGATATACCCACTCCCATTCACATATATTGATCACTGAAGCCCTGATGACAAGGCCTATGGTGAGATGGTCTATTATTCATAATTGAACAGGATGCAGTAGCTGAAGTAGACAAGGTTTTTCCACAATCCTTATGTATTTCTTCCCACGCCCCCTAGAAAAGTTTGTCTTCTTAAGAATGGCGAAAGGAGAGCAAAGAATTGGCATCTCTGAAATGAAACATTGATTTCTTCTGGGATTGGAGCAGCAGGTGCATGCCTTATTGGTAAAATGGTATATGGGTATAATCTGAAGGACAGTGCTGAGACAAATTGCCCTTTGGTTCAGGCACTAACAAAACGAAGCACTGAATAACTTGGCACTACATCTGAAGTGAGACTATAAACCTAACCTTGGTCATTCCTCCAGATCTACTATTGTTACATCAAGAAGAGTAGACGGGGGACTGAGTAGCTCATAAATAATTTCTCATGGAAAGCACGTACACTAGCTAGAAGAAATCTCTCTCTGAGAAAATGTGGAAAAGTGGTAGATTTAACCTACTCCAAAATGTCATTTTTTGAAGAAAAAAAAAACCCAGTCCACATCTCTTTCTTGATGCTTAAAGGATGTGTCTGTACTGCAGCAGCATGTTAAGCATCAACCCCTAGACTGGGCTTTGGGCAGCTAAAGGAATTTCCTGCAGCAAACCCTGCCAGTTCCCTCCAGTATAATCATATTGAAAATAGATGGTCACCTACGGATAAACATGACCAAACAAGAGCTGCAACAATATTTAATAAACTAAATAGGTTAACTTTCTTCTGCTAAGCAAGAGCCAAGGACTACAGAAAGCACGTTTATCTCAGCTTCATCTACATCTCGCTGGATTTGTCCAGGGAGACATAATTAATGTAGAGGACTGAGGTCCTGCACAGAAGGGTCGGAGCTCTAGCCCAGCCAGCATGAGACACCCGGCAGTGTTCCCCTGGAATACAGGCTTGCACCATTCTTTCACTGGCCCTTTGAATGAGTCACGGACATCACAGGAATCATCTAAGTGCTATTAGAATTAATTCTATGAAATACCTTTTCTCTGCTTGCCACAAGTACACAATGAGAGCGTATGGCTTTCTTCTCTTACTCAGAACCAAGAAGCCTGATGCTGTACACGCTGCCTTGTGCTCATGAGCAACAGTCTTCCAACGCAAGAAGTGCAAGACACTCCCTTAGGGCAATTATCAGATTTAAGAGGCTCCTCCGCCCTACTGTCCTTACAAATAGTGACAAGAATTAGCTACAGCAAGTCTGTGAGGTGCTCCACGTCCCCTCTGCAGGCTCTCTGGAGTCCCACAATTGATGCTTAATACAGTTCTGGAGGAGAAGCTCCTTGGGTACCCACAACCACATCTGTTTCCAGGCTTAACATTTACCCTAGAGTTGGACAACCTATTTGTGCAGCATACCATCCTGGTCCTCAGATGACAACACCTCTGCAAGGGCCACCTGGGAGCTTGCCTTCCTGCCTGTTTCCCACATTTTCCTTCCTCCTTCCAAGGAGCTGGCGGGCATTCAGCAAAGTGGCAGACCCAAGCCTGACTTGACTTAAGGACCTAGTTGTGTCGTCCCCAATGCCAGCTACAGCACAAACACACAAAAGTCCTCAGAGCATACAGTCCATTCCCCATGCAAACGGGTTTCCAGGAAGAGGCATTACTGAAGTCAGTGCTTTCATTACACAGGCAGGTAGTCTGACCCCCTGGAAAGGCTCCTTTTCTCTGAAAACCTGTTGATAACTTCCCCAATGACCCCCACAGCTTATGCTGCAAGGAGGTGTAAGAACATGGCTAGATGACCAAGATTTTCCTCAGATGACAGCTTTGTGGAACTGGTTTGAAACATCTGGTTCTCTCAAGGAAAGGTGCTGGTGCCTAGAGGGGCTCAACGTGGCCACAGATGGTGCTGCCCAACACACTAAAAGGATGAGGGACACATGAGCAGCAAGAGCTGGAACAGGAACTCATTTGGTCCATAGGCACCTTGGGAGCTGAGCGCATTTTACAGTGTCACACCAGCACACAGGGAACAGATGACGTAAACGGAGGTGAATTAAAACCTACAATCTCAGGGGGGTGATGGCTGTAGCGCGCAGCACCTGTTCAGCCTCCAGCTTCAAAGCAGCAGGAATTTTAAGTGTTATCATTTACAAAAAGTTCATCTCCAATTTTTGTGTAACTGTAAATCTCTGATACTCACTTTGTTAAGGAAAGGTGTGAGACGGCAGGAGGAGTACTGTACCTCCGTCACACCTCTGATGCATTATAGATCACCTCCATGAGGGAATACACCTGTATTACAAAGCATGAATACTCCTTTCAAATAAGTAAAAGACGTGTCCATTCCATGTCTCTGACAGCAGGATACAGACTCCTTGATTTGCAGTCACCTGCTCCAACCATTAGCTGAGCCTGCCGTATTTTCCCTGCAGTCCCCCGTAACGGTCCTGCAAAGTCCCAGCAGAGTGGCCCATGATGAGCAGGCAGGGAGTCTGGGTGTGCTCACTCTGAACCGTGGGTGAAACTGTGCTGTAGCGAGAGGGAAAGTACCTGCCATGGTGCCCTCCCTGCCCTTGTTCGGGTGGTTACCCCCTTCCCACCTTCCTCTCCAGCCCTAACACTGTTCAACCAGTGTTGGCAGCGGAGTGCTTGGTCTCTTGTCTGAATGTGGCAGATGTTCCCTGAATTCCTGTCCTAGATTTGCTACAGATCAGGCTGTCCCAGCTCCCTCGGGAATTTGCTTTATCAGCCCAGACAGTCTGGAGTGCCCTGTGCCTTTCAGGACAGCCCTCTCCGGTGTACAGACCTCCAAATGCTTTGAAAACCGGTGTTGTGAGGCCAACACTGTCTCCCCATTTGTCTTTGCTATGGAGCTGTAGCTGCTTCTTTAATACAGTCTTGACTCCCAGTGTAGTCAAAGGTAAGGCTTGTCTGAGTCTGTATATTCTGAAATATCTGCACAATCTAATTTACAGAAGTCAGGTTAAATGACCGTCCTAGAGAAGGGTTGGAAGACAGACAGACACCCTGTCTTGGGCAGCTCCCAGCAGAGCCTCGGGCAGGGATTCCCACTGCTGGGCTGCCCGAAAGGAGGAACAGAGAGTTCACACCACACTTGGGGTACCCAAGCATCCAGCAGGTTCATAGACCTGGGGTAGTGCCTCGGGTAGGACGCAGCACCAAGACTGGACGGACCACAGTTGACTTGAACACAGCAGGAAGAGATGCCTTTTTAAGAAATGCATGGGAAATCATAAACGCCCAGTCAAATTAAGAGGTTGTTCTCCTGGCCAACTGTAAATGTTATTTCCACTTTCTTTCAGGCAATTCTTGGAACGGCATGCACGCACTTCACACATAAATATAATCTCCTTTCCTCCCTCTGTGGCTTAACGATGTTAACCCACAGCCACAGTGCAAACCAAACGCACCTCCAGAGGCACAGGCTGCTGGTGTGAGAACGGGGCAGCCCGCAGGCTCCCAGCTCGCTGCCACTGCAGAACCGGAGGGATGTCTCAGGCGACAGCCCCGCAAGAGACAGGGCAGCTGCTCAGGAAAGGTGTTTGCTAGCTGTGCTACAGGGAGCGAGAGCACAGGGCACGCTCCTCAGTAAGAGCTTTCCTGTGCTTGTCTTCACCATGTTATTAAAATGTCCAGACAAAAACAAGGAGTGAGAGCGACTGGTATCAGCCTGGAGAAGGCACAGGGAGATGGGCTACCTATCCGCTCTCCTACCATAAGCACTGAAGGGTGAAATCCCTCCTCATTTGGAAGAAACCCTTCTAAGACACGTATTGACAGAGAATTGGAGAATACAGACTCTTAGATGAAACCATGTTTAAATAACATACCATTCCTTGCACAACGCATACAAATGCCTACTTCAGCTCTCTGAACGCTAACATCTAGCATCATAATACTTTGCAGAGCACCAGAAGACTGTCTCCACAGGACTATTACCTCTGACTCTTGACAAAACCTCTCCTGCAGTATTTTCTTCCCATTGTGCCTTGCAGATGCTTCCCTTTTTAATTTGTCAGAGACAAGCAGCTGCACTGCTGAAAATAACATTCTTCAATAATGCTCTGTTTACTGCCAGATCTTGTTTCTCAGCTAGTACTGGTTCTGTTTATCCTTGTTTATCAGAAGGGCAAATTGCAGTCCAGGCCCACGGTTTAGGTTAATCTCACAAATATGTTCAAATAAAAATCGACTTTGCACTATTGAAAGCTCTGTAGCTATGAAAAGATGGGAAACACAAAGTCTTACTTTAGCTATGTATCATAGCTTTCCAATTGTGATATCTGCTCTGAGCACAAAGGAGTTTTCTACTCCTTACCAATAAAAAACAGATGGTACCAATTCTGATTGTCACCTTCTCAGAGCTGACAATGCTTTTGTTGTGCTGGATCTATCGTAAGCTAGTTAGCTTCAAAGGTAATCAGATATTTAACATATCAGTAATTCAATGTGAAGTGCCTGGGACAAATGTAGTAACAAGCTTGTTAATTGTCAGCTGTTTAGCCTAAAAGCAGCGTCGGTGCTAGTTGAAGTTAGGAACACAGTATCTGCCATTCGGGACAGAACGCCATTCCCAGAGGCAGGCTCCTGTCCCCACTTGCTTATGGTGGGGTGACACCCAGTCCCTCCAGCCCGTCTCTCACTGATGAAAGTCATCCCACCCTCTGCAAGGCCACACCACGGAGCAATGCCGGACAGGGAGTGACAGGGACAGCACGTGGGAATGGGGCCCTTACCAGCTGAGCTGCCCCTCGCTGGCTCACCCACCTCCATCCTGCCTCCTGCCTCCACACTGAACCATGCCAGGAGGCATCCTGAACCAGCCCCTGGATGTTCCCTGCCTTAGAGAACTGGGAATGCCATAAAAGCCTGAGGGCCCCTGACAAGGGGCTATAACAAAGGAAAACCAGAGAGCACTGATGGTATAAAGCTGCTTCCCCGCCCAAGCTTCTGCCACGGAAATTGTAGCCAGGATGTATCCGATAGCATGCAGGTCACAAGCATTACCAGATTATAGCTGCTGGGAACACACAAATCACTCGGCATCTTCAGGGAACGCAATATAGCAGGGTTAGGAAATTCCTCCTACCAGTTGCTGTCCATTTGTGTTATAGTCAGCACAGCCCTAGGAATCAATATTACTGCTCATAGAAATTACAAGCATTAAGGATGTTAGATAGAATGTGAACTTGTCCTTTCTTAGAACTAAATGTCTTTTAATGGCACTTGAAGCAGCCTACAAGTAATCTGCCCTTATTGGATATACAATTGCAGCTGCTCTCCCAGCATGCTATGAATGGATAGCACAACCAGCGCTCCAGAAAGCGGCACGGCAGCAGGGCAGGTGCGGATGTTACCAAGGGAAGCCTGAAAAAAGGAGCTCCATCTCCAAGAGCCTAACACAGAGCCAGGCTCCACAGGGACGCAGCAAAACAGAGACGGAGCTGAGCCATATCAGAGGAGATGCGGTTTGCGACATCACCAGGAGACTAAATGCAGCGTTCCCTTGAGATGCGGCCCAAACACACAAGGAAGAAGGAGCTCTTAAATACACAATCTGTGAGGAAGCAACTTCTTTTTCTGCATATTTTCCCAGGAACACCATCAGCCTCACCAGCGCACAGCTCTTGGCCTCCTCCCTTACCTTCCCGATATGCTGCTTAACAGTCACTGTTACTCACTGTTACTGGCCTCTCAAACTTCTCTAGTGCTCCACATTTTGTTCAAAAACAACGTTAATGGTTCAAATAACTCTTTCATACCATCTTCCAAATTTAAACATTTAAGAGTCCCAGTTTATCAAATCCTCTAGTTTCCAGTAGAATAAAGTATTCTGTGTTTACGGCAGGAGGCGAGTGGCTCACCCATTTATTTCCAAATACAGATTAGGAATATTTCAGCCTTTCCTACTCTGTGAGTGCTGATCAGAGCCTAGTCCTCAGCACAATTGTTCCTGGTATGTTTAACCCTGGCCCTAACCCATGGATTTTTCATTGATACCAGTGTCTTCTCTCAGATGAATGGCCAAATAGGTGTCATTTACCGAGCTTCTCATTTTCCCAGTGAGATCCATATTTGTACCTTTTTACATTTTAATTGATACTTTCATAAGCTCTCTCTTGATCAAGAGGCTTTTTAACTGGAGATTCCTTCTTCGTGACTGCGAGATTATGACCATTTGGGGTATCTGCTAAAGCACCTTAAACAATCCCAGTGTTCGTTCATGTTTATGTTTACATTCTTCCTTTCTAGCAGTTTTCTTATGATAGTATTCATCTTGCATGTGCCACACCAGGGGTAAATTCTTAGTAAAAAGGCCCTGATCTGTTTTTTCCTGCCTGGGCAGGACTGTGGTGTTATTATCAAAAAGCTGTTTCCTTTCAGCCACTTTACCCTTTTTGGGGCAATCCTCTGTGGCCCCGGAGAGGTCAGCGGTCCCCATCCTCTTCCCTCAGCCAGTGCACCAAAATGAAATACCGGATCTAGTCTTGTATAATGAATGAGTTGGACCCAGAAGCCTAATTAAACCTCTCCTGCTATTGCTGTCTCCAGCCAAGTCCTTCTGATATTTGAACACCAGAGCCTCAGATCTCTTCAAAGGCAGATGCACGGCCGTACCAGCCAGACAGCTCTCCTCCGTTCCCACGCTCTCCGCAGCAGCTGCTGTTCCCTCTTTGAACCCAAACATCACCTTAGTCCCCCTCCTCACATCTGTGACTCTCTGCATGAACTTTTGCCTTCATAATGCAGCAAATGCTAATGTTTGATGACTCAGAGTAGGGTGAGGAGACAGGCAGGCACCAGTCAGAAAGCTAATAAACCCCACACTCAGCGTGGCTTGTTATTTACATTGGGAACATGAAGTTCAGGAGAGAGTATCTCGTGCCTCCTTCTAATAGCAATTTCAAGAATCCACCAGGGATCAGTTTAATGCTTTGGAAAAGGTTAACGTTGTTAGGGATTTACAGCTATATTTGAAATGGTTTAAACTATTATTTTTATTTCCTTGAGTAAAGTGGAATCTCAGTGAATCGTGCAAAGTTAGATGGTCAGTTTGTGTCTGAAAGAGGTCATTAAAAGCTTGGGTGGTTTTACATAGCACCTAATTCTCTCTGTTAGGCAGGGAGTGGGGAACTGCCATCAGCTCTGGGTTAGCTGCTACAAGTTGCTCCAACCATGTCCTAAAAGTGCCTTCCTACACTCTCCGAACAATGACAGTGAGCCCAGCCAGCATGTCACTGTTCCTGTCCCTCTCCCAGACCAACTGGTGCCCTGCCGAGCATTCCTGCCGCCTGCATCTCAGCGCAAGAGCCAGCATTTGCTGTCCCATGGACGTTCTGCCCCTGGAGCTGTATGCTCCAAGGAGAAGAAAATTCCACCCCAGTTTTACGTTTTGGGCCCGCTGAGCGTCCCGTGTGCCTGTGCCGTGAGCAAGCACAGGTGTTCCCAACACCTCCGCTGCGCTTCCCACTGCTTAACTCGCATCCGAGGCGTTTCCTCTCCCGGCACAGCACCGCACCCAGTGTGCTGCCATCCTTCTTCATAGAGAAGGGCTTGCAAGCACCTTCATAGCCTGCCACTCTCCCACTGTAAATACCCAGGTAGTAAAAGAGTCTTGCTTTTCTGCGAGGACATGCAACTCTGCAGAGCCTGGGCCAGTCCCTGGTCCCTCACCCTCTGCACCTCATCGTGGCTGCTGGCACTTGTATCGATGGGCAGACAGGAGGCAAAGCACTTCACGCACTCCTCAGTCATCCGAAACTCTGATATCTACTGCCAATGCAGTTACTCTCATGGGTTGCAGGTGGTGTCTTGTGGCCAAAAATGCTGACAGGGAAAGTCTGCATGCAGGCTGTGCAAGAGTGGAGTGCTTCTTGCACACAACCAGAAGAAAAGTGTTTGCTTTAATAACTTGACGCTGGCCACACGTTACCCTGAGAGCCAGCAGCTCGTTCCTGTGGAGGAAGTTTAGGGCATTGATGTCTCCTGCTGCTCATTTCAGGGGTCATCTGCCATCCTGCAATTGAAGGCATTTGTGCAAAATGCTGTGACAACGTCAGCTGTAATTGCATCAGTCATGCCATACAACAAGACAAATGTGACTGGAGATGGCGTGTCAACCTCAGAAATTGCTTAAGACTGAAAAGCAAGTGGAGGAAACAGCAAGTGTTCAGAAACAATTATTTCACTGTAGTAGGAATAATAACAGCTCTTATTTCCTACACAAAGTTCTCCTGGGAGATGGTGCAGAAAGCTGCCAGAGTCTCCTCCCTGGCCCACGGGATACTATCAGACTGAAATAAAAAACACAGAGCAAAGGTGTCCCATTTTCTTAAGGGAGGCTGAAATTGCAAGATTCACCTACCCCGGACACAGATGCATCCCTGTTGCAATGTCCAGTCTTCACAGCCCACAGGTACCAGTCTCTACAGAAAGCCTAGTTCAGCTAAGATACATAATGAGGCATTTTGCCCTGCCAAACTCATCTGTAGAGGGAACACAATGACTTGTCCCTGTTTCCTTCAGTGAGCTGTGGACACACGGCTGATACAGCCCTGTGACAATGGCATCCTGACTGCACGTGAGACTGGCAAGCCTGTGCTAAAATGACCTCACATTACCCCCATGGGAAAGGACAGGGCAGGTTTCCACCTCGGCAGACTGTTAACCTTGTATCAGCACTGCCTAGACCAAGCAGAAGGTGTGGGAGGGATTCTTCCTCCTAAAATTAAATAAACCTTATGTGAAAAACGCCATTTTCAATGTCTTGAGCTGTCAATTGCAGGAGAAAGTGATATTGATTTCTACAGAAACTTTATTTAAGTGAGTGACCTATTAAATGAAACTTATTTGACACCAGATGACTCTTGCAATTTAATTCCTGAATGAAGTGATGTCTCTAAGGCTTTGTGATGTTCTTTATCTTGAACGATGAAAGGCATTTTCCTTACAGCCATTTACTCATGTATCCCAGGGTCTTTGCAAACAAAGTCCGACAAAGAATCCAGAATGCTTATACCTTCATTAGCAAACTCCAGCTGATAAACAGATAGCCCAGCACACACCAGTCCTTAGGAGCCAAGCTGAAAGGTGCAAAGAGCCCGAGAAGAACTGCCAGACTCTCTAGCCTGCCACTTGAACCAAAGCACTAAGGAAAGCAGGAGGATCCAGGATCTCAGCTGCCTGGCCCTGGCCAATGCTTACACCAGGGAAGTCCAGCTCGCTGCTGAAGGGCAGGGTGACCTCTCAGCCCAGGGCACAGAGCTCTTCTGGTCAACAGCACCCTGAGGGCATGGAGCCTGCTGCTCTCGCCACAGGCACTCACAAGAGATGTGTGCAAGGGGCAGCAGGGGCTGCTTGGCTTCACCGAGCTCCCTCCTCCCACCCTGGGGGCACAGCAAGGCATCCAGCTCTCTGAGCCCTATCCTGATAAACAGAGTCCTTATCATCACTGCTCCAGATGCACTTTCTGTCAGCTTGTTTAATGTCAGGGCAATTGCTCCCTTGGCTCTTCTGTCTGCACCAAGGCTAATTCCTCAGGAATGGCCTGCCAGCAAGCAGCGCCTGGGGACGTGCACCAAACTCTTCCCTTGCAGGCAGACTGCACCCGGGGGCCTGGCGGTCACCCTGCCCTTCCCCAGCACCCGCTGCCAGCCCTAGCTTGGGCACAGCATCCCCATCACCACCCTGGGCTCGGCAGTCTGCAGAGGCTACCAGTCATGCAGATGCCAGCAGGATGTTGCCTGGAGGGCAGGGACAGGCCAGTGATTTATAAAAGTAGCAGATAAACCTCCTAAGCCAGCAGTTCCTTCTGAATGCAAACTGACCGTGTCACAGCGCCTGTGGATGTGCTGCTCCCCAGATGCCTTGCAGCAGCCTCTGCGGAAAGGAGTCTCACAAAGGAGATTGGGGTCCAGGAGGCATCCAAACAGACCCACTCTGCCACCAACTCCAGCATCCTGGAAAAAGCAAGTCTGCCACAGGCAGACCCGGGAATGCCAGCACCCATGGAGAGCCCCTCCAGAGACCCCAGCTCACACAGCCCCATGCTTGCCCTTGAGAGGAAGGCAGCCCAGCAATGAAAAACCCACCCCTGGAAGGGCCAAGGAGTTCATCCCTCTCTCACAGGCAAGGACACTGCCTCCTTGCCTCTTCCTTGCAGTCTCACCCCAAGCCTGTCAGCCCCGCAGGGCAGGAACCATGTCTCCCAGAATGTTCGGCCTCCTGCACCCACTGCAACAGAAACGGCAAACAGAGACTGTGCCGGTCTCACACGGGTTTTCATTGATTCTTCTGCAAGCAGCACCCCGCCGCTGGGGCTTGCAGGCATTGGCAGGAGCTCACCAGTGCCAGCAGTGTGCTGTCTGCAATGCTGTGCTGGGGATGAGCCTGCCTTTGGGGGATGCTCAGGCTCTAAAACCTCCTCCCCTTCCTCCTGTGCATTTCTTTCCGCAAGTGCCTCAAGGCAAAGCTTGAGCCAAGAAGAGGCATTTGCTTTTCAATCCAGCCCCCTCTGCAATGGGCCTTGAAGAGCTTGTTAGCTGGCTGTGAATACAGAGCTGTCTGCCATGCTTCAGAGACCACTCACTTCTGCTTACAAAAGCTTTTCCACAGTTTGTTCTTCTAAAAGAAGCCAATTTATTTTTATTTGAAATCTATAAGAAACAATTGAATAGTAAAACTGTCAGATTCCATCTCTTTCATCAGACTGGCTTAGTCATGTCTGGAATGTCAGCACTGAGTAACAACCCAGGTCCTTTGCGTGCTCACACCCCCAAGTGCTCCTGCTGTGGGCACCAGGCAAGCCTTGCAGGGCACTGAGCCCTGCAGCACACCCCGCAAAGGGACACTTCTACAGAGAGAGCTGAGTCCTAGCCGTCCTTCTCACTCAGAAGCCGTTCCCAAGGGCCCTCCATGGGGAGAGACCCACAGTTATTTTGTGATTTTACCCTCTCTGTTCCCAAAGACCAGGAGTTAAGACTGCCCCAAGTTTCAGGAAGCCTTTTTCCAGCTGTGTGCCACATCATAGCATTCACAGGAGGATGAGGCAGAGCGCCTTGCCTGTGTACAGGAAGATCCTTCTATGGTGCTCTGAACAGTGTATGGAACAGGCAAAGCCACAACTTGGTTGTGCATGTGCTCATGGGACTGCTCGGGAAGTTCTGGAGCTCGGCAAACACCTCAAGCAAGGCTAAGGAGGAGACAGAAGCAATGCCCACGGGCCTGGGCTAGACGGCAAAACCTCTCACTGGTACTGCTTCCTTCTGGGAGGCCTCAGACCAAGGCACTGGATGCTGAGCAGCCCTAGGAAGGTAAAGTTGCTATCAACAACCCAACAACACATTTAAAACAAGAACCATGCTCCGAGCAAGAAGCCATCTGATGAGCTGCTCCTTCCCAGTAGCTCTCAGCAAACATCCCAGGGGCAGGAATAGCAAGCAGAGGCCACTGTGCACTCAGGTCCCCCGGGACCATCAAGGCGTCATTACGGCCTCAAAACCATGCAGCTGTGTCCTCCCTCCTTACCACAAGCCTGCTGTTGTCCCATCTCTGTCCCTTTCAAGGGACAGTACAGCCCAGGCACGAAGTGCTCCCCCCGGCAGGCAGCCATCCAAACGGTTTCTATAAAACTACTTTGTATATCTCCCCTAATTTCAGTTCAGTCACGGCAGAGCAGCCCACAGGATTTGAATGCAATTTTCTCATTGAGTTATACTAAATCCTTCGGGGAACAAGCCAAAATTATGTAGAACCCATAAAAACTAAAGCAACATTTCTATTCTGCATTTTAACTTTTTATTATTATTTAGAGTTAACCTTTTCTACTTCTAAATCATAAACTCATTTTACATTCCACTATCAGATATGGGCCATAAGCTACAGGAAACATGAGATGACTCTTTCATACACGTAGGAGCTAAAAGATAATGGGGCACCCAGTGGTCATTGCTCCTCAGAACAAGACCCAGAGCAATAAATACACTCAGGCACGCTAAACTAGTAGTCCTCTTGTTAAGAGACGATGAAATGATGCAGATGGGACATGGATTATACTGCAACTCAGCCAGCCCAGCTCAGAGTGCTTCACTGGCAGTGGACAGCCAAAGCAGTTTCACCCAAGCAGAGATTTTCCCTTTTCTCCCAGGGTTACCTCCATCAGATTTAAACACAAGAGCTGGAAATCTGGGATGTAAGACCTTGGACATGAACTTGTAAATACCACAGTACATAAGAATCAGAAGACCCCATTTAAAACAGATCTGCTTTCTGCTAAGCTGCAAAGGGCACCACTGCCCACAAACAGCACTGGAGGCTGGAAGAAACTGCTCTCTAGTTCCAAAGCATCAGGTACGAGTTGTCATTCCGGAGAGGGAAAGTGGACTTTGCAGATGGAGAGTTAAATAATTATGACCCTACCCATGTTAGCTGCCTGCAGGGACAACTTACTGAGGGCTGGCAAGCAGCTGCCGGGGTCACCGCTCTCATGCCCAGCCTGTCTGCTGGAGAGCAGACCCAGCGCCACTGCCCCAGCCCACTGCACCTATCCAGCTCTGGGGATGGGCTCCTGAGACTTCTCATACCACAAGAGTTAATGTAAGATCATTCCAGCCTTCTGGAAGGAGGAACTGAAATGCCAACTATAGCCTCAGATGGAACAACAAAGGGGACCAGTTTGCCAATGTCTGCTGACAGTAGTTTGATTTTCCACGGAAGCACAGCCTTGCCTGTCCTGCTTGGTAGTGCACCTGCATAGACAGTGCAGACATTATAAGTATCGATAAGGTCCTGTCCGGTTCAAGAAGGACAGGGAACTGCTGGAGAGGGTGCAGCAAAGGGCTATAAAGATGATTAGGGGATTGGAACACCTCTCTTAGGAAGAAAGACTGAGGAATTTGGGTCTCTTCAGCCTGGAAAAAAGATGACTGAGGGGGGACCTTATCAACACTTACAGATACTTAAAGGGTGGGTGTCAGGAGGATGGGACCAGGCTCTTTTCAGTGGTGCCCAGCAACATGACAAGAGGTAACGGGCACAAACTTGAACAGAGGAAGTTCCACCTAAACGTGAGGAGGAACTTCTTTACCCTGAGGGTGGCAGAGCCCTGGCACAGGCTGCCCAGAGAGGCGGTGGAGTCTCCGTCTCTGGAGACATTCCAAACCCACCTGGACGCGTTCCTGTGACCCTGCTCTGGGTGACCCTGCTCTGGCAGGGGTTGGACTACATGATCTCCAGAGGTCCCTTCCAACCCCTGCCATTCTGTGATTCTGTGACATGGCAGTGCAGGATGCTTTTCAGGTAAGCTCTAGTGGTATCAGTATCTAAACTGCTTTGAAGCAGAACGAGGTATTCCTGGTAGTGCACAGGGCATGCGCTCTCTCACAGCAAGGAGCAACTAGTTTAATCACCCTGTCAGTTCAAAGCAGCAGCTCGTGCCACAGACCAGCAATTTGCCACTGAAACCAAGTCCTGCCAAAGGTGCTGGTATGCTGCTGGAGTCTATTACACTCTCCACACACAGCTGATGGGCTGTCACACCAATCTCTCACAGCCATCTACTGATAGCTGACGGAGTACATCCTTAAAGACAAGTTTCCCTCATCTCGTATGTTTGTTTTCTGTTCCTGCTGCCTTTCCAAATGCCAAGCCTCCTTTAAAAAGAAAGCATACAAAGCAGAGTTTAATTTATAAAACACTACTTTCTTTCTGAAATTTCAGCAAAGCTGAAACTTGACTTGAAAATTAACATCAGCTGCATTTCCTCTGCATGTAATTAATTCCCTTCATGCCAAGCGTTACCTTGGGAAAGAGAACAAGTCATAAACGTATTCACCTGTCATTAAAAAATGGCAGACAAAGTAAATAATTCAAGAGATTTAAAAATAAATTCACACTTTCATAGAAATAGACTTCCAAGCTTCTTTTCATCTCCTCTCTGCAACACCTTACTGTAATAGAACAGTGATACAAATATAAAGGGAGAGAACACAAAGCAAGTCCTGGGCCTGACTAGCTCGAAAACCAAAGGACTCTGTTTGCAGGGACAGAGCCCTGTGAAACACACACAAAGGCCTCCTGGATTTGCAGTCAGGTCCAAAGAAACCAAACTCTTGATATTCTGGAAAAAATACAGGCTTTCAAAGCAGACAAGGCTCCTTTGAGTGGGATGGGGGAGGGAATCCGCAGTGCCTCCTCAGAGCTCTATGAAATGGGATATACAGCTGAGTTGTTTAACAGGGAACCACATCAGCTTTGCTGCTGCATTTATGATGTAATTTCATTACTATTTCAGTCACGACTGGCACTTTCAAGCCCTACATTTATTAACAGCACCCTTACTAGAATGGGATAGTACTGCAGGTTCCAGACACTCCCAGGATCAACAAGGATGCTGGCTGCATCTGCTCTTCACAAGGTTCTGTGTGCATCTGAAAGAGGCCGGGAGGACACATGTGCCCAGCTCCACTGCTGTGGACCTCAGTTCACCGGGCAGCCGTGGGCAGAACGATTCCCAGGGCGTGCACCATTCCCAGGGAGCGCACCAGCAGCTGACCCAGGGCAGTTAGCTACATTCCCTTAACACGGAAACAGGGGGTGGCCCACCACATATATGCTATAAAATACTAATTAATCTCTACCAACAATAAAGATGACTATCGACAAGATAGAGACTATGTCTCTATAGACAAAGATGACCGTGGATACAGGCAAGCGCACTGGCATGGCATTGACACGTCTTTGCACAAACGCCACATCTCACACTCACTGTACGTGCATGTTGCATTAACTGATGTTGCTCTGCAATGCCAAGGGCAGCCCAAGTGCTATACCAGACACACCTCCCAAGGCAAGACGGTCCAGTGCCAAGGGTGATACACACTTGTGTCCTTCTGGATAGACGTAAAAGCAGGTTGCTGGCTGGTGTGGCCATTAAAGCATCCCCCAGCCATGGAACTGTGGGCTATTGCCACTGAGATCCTGACTAAGCCACCAGGTAGAGCCTGGGGCCAACCAGGGCCTGGTGCTGGCAGAGGTCATCACCATCCAGAGCCCAGAAGGACCCTGCGCAGGGACTTGTCCCAGACAGAACTGGCCCTGCAGCAATTAAAAGACATTTCAGGAATGATGGGCTTGGAGAGAATCCCTCTGGGATCCCTAAAAAGAAGGAGGAAGAGTCTTTCCTGACTCCACTACCCCCAGGATATTCTGAACCAAGGTACTCAGGCTACATAGAATTGCTGCTCCTTCCACCCACCAGCGTGTGCCTGACTTTTCTACACAGAATTAGGAAAAATAACTCCTAATACCAGGTAATAACGATCCATCACTTTTAGTATCTTCAAAATCTGTAGACGTTTATTTCCTGTTGTATTTGAAAATTACTCTTTGCTATTGGCTAGCTAAATAATGTCTTTGATGCTAAACAGCTTTCCAGGGGCATTGCAGGTAGTTCAGATTCTGGGTAATTATCCTTTGGGGTAGCAGTCACATAATTAAGCATTCCTCTGCAGCTCTCTCAGTCTCAGACTGGAGAAGTCCCCGGTTCAGCACTCACAGACTGAGGCAGGGAGCTCTGCAGAGGCAGAGTCTGCGACTTCTCCCAGTAAAGAACTGGCTTTTAAGTAGACAGAAATCAGGTGGTATTCTGCCTGTATCTTTCTCACGGACTGATCCCTCATTTCCTCCCTTGCCATCTGCCAAGCTAAACTCTCTGCTTACAGGTCAAATGTGGTTTATTTTTGAGAAATTCTTTTTTTCTTTTTCATAGGAGCAGCAACAAGAGTGGGAAGTTCTTTGGCCTCTCAGCCAGAGGTTGTCTGCAGTGCCTTCTTGCTGAAGTCAAGAGGCTTCCTGTCAAATGAACTTAAATATACCTACCTCATACAACAAAAAAGCGTGAAGCCACCTTCCAGCCAACAGCAAGAAGAAGCAATTCCTGGCAGCTCCATCCAGAACAACAATACCATAATGTTCTTCAATGTAGTTACCGTGCCCAAAACAGCATCCCACTCTCACTGACTGAGACAAAGTCAGATACATCCACGGCACAAAGGAGCCACGTGGACATGATTAAACTCTGCCCAATGACTTTGTGCCGAGTCCCCTATTTGGGCAGCTCTGCGACAAGATACTCTCAACTCCTCATCAACTACAGAAGCATGTGGCTTCCTAAAAGGGCTGTATTTCATTCCTCACTACATGAAAAGCTCCTGTTACCTCTTAGTTCAGCACAGAGTACACATATCCATATTGAACACCACTTTCCTCAAAAGCTACATCAGCCAAACCTCCCCATAGCCTGCCCGCTTTCCCAAAGTCCTTCAAAAAATGTTTCCAGTGTGTACTGGCAGGTTCACAGCAGGCCTGCAGTGTCAAATACTCAGACTTCATGATGCAGGTCTGGTAGTGCAGAGGACCAGCATTCAGACTGGCCCACAAAGGGATCCTGTCAGCATCTCCTGCTGGGACTATGCGGGACACCAGTGTTTTTTGGGCCCAGGAAAACTGGCTCTCTGCTGGCTGTGATAGCAAGGAAAAAACTGTCTTATGATCCCAGTTCCCTGGAAGTGTTTCTCCTTGCAGTCTTTCTTGGGGCAAGGAGACAAGGAGACCAGGCAACAGCTGGTGTGAGCTATTGGAGTGTGCTGCAGGAGAAGGAGAGCTCAGACCGTACTCCGGCATGGTCTGTAACAGTGTGATGAATTCTGGAGATCCCCCAGGAGCTGACTGAGCAAAGACTGAAGTGGCGTTGGGAAAGATGTGCTCGGGATCTAGCATGGAGGTGAGATGGATATGGATCTGGAAGCCTGGCGCAAAGCACTTGGGTCATCTGCTGGGGGCGAGGGAATAGGAGCCCCATCTCAGCACAGCTTCTGTCAGAGCTGCTCTTGGTCGTCTGCCTCAGTAGCTGCCACTCCTCTGCTTGGGAGGAGGGAGAAGAGCTTCTCTTTGATAGAATTTCATTTGTTCTGTTTTGCAATCTCAACAGCAGGATGGAAGCAGATAATGTGCAATTTGTTTTAACTCAGCTTTATCTTGTCAGTCCTAGCTACAATATTGCAGCAAGCATCATTCTGAAGAATAAAGATGCGATGGTGCAGGGTGAAATTCTGCAAACCCTATTGATTACATCACAAGTCATCACTATAAATATTTGAAGGACAGAAAAACCCTTGTTCTATCTAAACATGTTCATGTAACAAAATGTGCAATTGAGAGTGAGTGAGAGATGGCTCTAACAGGACACAGACACTAGAAAGCGAAGCATTTAAGCTGCTTACCTTTCAACCTAAATAACATCCATTAAATGGAGCATCGTGGGACTCACACTGTGAAGAGAGAAATACAAAGGGCTCAGTGTGCAGGAGCCTCAGAAGCACAGACAGCATGTCATGAAGGAAGCACCGTGTTCCTAATCACTATAGAGAAATTAAAGCACTTTCTATAGCTCCTTTTGGGGCCAAGAACCACTGCAAAAATGGGACAACGAAACCTGGAATTTCTGGGTGCATCTGCACTGAGCGGAGGAGGGTGCTGACAGCATTTACAGACACAGGGACACCAGTGCAGCAGAGCAGCTCGTTTACACCCTGCTCATTATTCCAGGTTTGTCATTGCGCCAAGACTGTTCTCAGTGTGGAGAAAGCAGAGAGAACAGGGTTGTCTGGCACTCCCTGGCCTGTCAGCTCTTGGGAAGGACCCCGTCCTCCTGCTCTTCTCCAGAATAAAAGTCAAATCCTGGGAGAAGACACTCCAGGCAGTCAACACTGGCATTTAGCAGCTGAGGGCTCCTGCCAAGTCTGTCAGGGTGATTTGCATGGCCAGCGGGCTGCCCTCCCAAAGCCAGCACCTGTGGTCGCACACCCTGTTTCTCTCCTTGTCTATAGAAAGCAACCCTGATTCATTCATTCAGCTTGTATTGATCCTCTTTCCTTTATTTTTACGAGAAACGAATTGTGAGGAGCTTTTTCTCTGTTTAAACTTGAGGAGATATTGTTCAAGGACTTGCTGTGATGTTTCTCTATCTGACAGCTTTATTGGGTAATAGCCACTGATGGTATATGTGTGCACAGACAGTCAGACCTTTTATACTATGTGTGTTCCCATAAAAATGATTGGTTTTCAGGTGTTATTCTAGCATTGTTGTGATTGTACCACGGGACCAAGCAGCCTAAAAGGCAGAAGTGAAGTGAAGGCAGATTAGTAGGTGTGCATTGATTCTCCCTGTCCTCCACGCCCCAGCAGGGAGAAGCCAGGCTGATATCTGCCTGCTAAAGACAGACAGCATGGAAGGGGAAAGCACAGCTCTGTTGAAGTTCAATCAGCAAATAATATCCAGACATCCCAGTTCACCCGGGGAATGGCCACATCATATTTCCCTGCTGTCCTGAACGAAGCTGGAGGGATTGGTTTGGGCTCTTCTGTCACCCGAGGCACATTCTGCCCACGACAATGTCGCTGGCACAAGCCGCAGAAGTGCCCGGGCAGAGAGTGGTGGGGCTGTTTTTCAGCAGGGAAACAAGAGCCCACCACCCTCCAGGGCCTCAGGAAGCCCATCTCTTCCCCTGGCTCTCCCAAAGCAGCCTTCAAGTAGCCCATGCACTGCTGCAACAGGAGCAGCAATTTACACAGACAGCAGCTCTGCTTATGGTGTGGCTTGACTGGATGGTCACTGTGGGCTCTCGTATTTATTAACATGTTTTAAAAGACTATCCGCTGTGCTCAGCTTGTTGGAGGGGTTTCAGTCCTACTGCTCCTAAAGCAAAAGGCAGTCCCCCTTAAAAGCGAGACTGAAGGCATAATTGATACTACTAGCATCGCCGTTAACTCTAATTCCAAAAGAGAAACCATGCTTCTGTTAATTTATTAGCCAGTGCCATTAACTACTATTAGTTAATTATCACATACTAATTGTAATTGGGATTTCAGATAATTTATAGTTTGGTTGCTTATTTTCTTGTCAGTGCTTTCAAAAACCCATACAGCCAGAAGTTAAAAAGTTTAAATGTTATGCCAGGGATGGCTGGCTCACTTTGGCACTGGTAAGTGAAGGTAACGAGGAAGAGTCACTGATTATTTCAAAAACAAAGAACAGATGTTCCACATATTAAGGAGCTATTACGCTAAGTGTCATTCCAGTAACTTGTGGGAGTGGCACACTCATTTGACTAAGATTAGCTGTTCCAACAAGGTCATTTATGCTTTAATGTAATTAGTTATGCCAGTATTGATAAAGAAGAAAAAAAATACAACCTGGCAATGAAGCACCACTACCTCATCACAAGACTATCTCCTTGAGTTCAAGCTTCCTCAAAAATCCCATAAGCGTTCCTTCCTTTTCTGTGCTGCAGGAGAAAAGGGGATGTGTTTGTTGAACCTGGGATCCCAAAACCAGAGGGTTTCAGAAAAAATGTTGGCATGTCACCCTCCTGGGAAGCAGCCGAATGGCTAGAGAGCCATTCTCCATCTAGGAGAAACAGCTCCATGCATTTAGTGACTGAAATTATTGACTCCAATTACCCCTGCTATAACCTGGTTAACTTTTCCTGGGCTGCACCAGGAGGGACTTTGGTCCAGCAACTAAAAAATAAAATCTCATCAGATTCAGCACTGGTTTTCTGGGCTTGACCTGATACAAGTGTCATGGTAAGGGGCCTAGTGTTCCTGGGAGCTCCTGAAAGGACTCAAACATTTTTTTCTATGTACATATTATTATTATTAAGGTATAACCAGAAGCCTGGTGATGGCATTAGCATTTGTAAGCTGTGACAGCTGCCTATGCTCCAGAGGAGCGTTTTTGTTGACATCTCTAGGTCACCATAGGAAATACTGATGGGAAGTCTCGACATCTGCAGACCATGCAAACAGGCAGCTCCTGAGCGCTGCCTCCTCTGCATTGTGCTGTGGCAGCCGCAGTAGCTCTTGCCGCTTCCCAGCCACTGCCTGGCAGCATCACCTTGAGCCACAGAGAGCGAGGAAGCCTCTGCCTACCCTGCCCTGGTCTGCACAGAGCCAGTGGGCCAGGGAAGGCTTTCTGTCCTAAAAGTGGGTGTGATGAACACCCAGGGCCTTCTGGCCGCAGTGGTGTTATGGTTTGAGAAACACACAACAATTTATTGTCATTTAGATAATTATTCTATCATCCGATGACCCCTCCCAACCTGGGAAAGTGAATCGGGAAAAACAAGGAAACCTGAGGGTTGACATATAAACAGATTTAATAGACTAAGACTAGATAATTAACATTAATAACACTAAAGAACCAACATTGATCCCAATACCAATATAAAATATGCAAGGATCATACTCAGCCCATTCTACCAGCAGGAAGCCGTGCGCTCCCAGCAGGGATGGCAGCTGTCGGACACTATGAGCACTGTGGCTTTGGGAGGAAGGGAAGGGCTCTGGGGTCTGGCATCAGGGCAAGAAGTTCTCTAGGAGAAAGAACTTCAAAGCAAACTTTCTAATTTATATTGAATGTGATGTTTGTGGTACGAAATAATCCTGTTGGCCAGCCTGGGTCAAGTGCCCAGGTCTCATTCCTCCTCTTCCCTGCATGTGGGTAGGCTCAAAAACACAGAGACCTTGAAAGCCACATAGCATAAATGGCTATAAAGTAAATATTTTCACAAAATTTTTCACAAATTCAGCCACTAGAGTCTTTTAAAAGTGCAGTTTTCATCCACATGCTGCTGCCGGCCGCCCCCAGCCCACCCTGCACGCCTGCGGGCAGCAAAATTCTCTCACGCTCCAGAAGTGTGAGATAACGGCAAGAAGGAATAAGACTTCCGAGTGCATGCAAACAGCTTGTGAAATCCATGGGAAACCCATTTTAAAAGCTTGCAACATATTCAAATATCCTAGCAGTAAGTTTTCAAACAAACAGCTGTTTCAAGAAACCCAGCTCCGAATCCACCCTCTCTTCTCCACAACGCGTGTCAAATCTCCATCACACGCCTGCCACCTGTTTCCACTTCCCAGGCGACCAATCCTTGTTCATCAAAGTAACAAAGCTGTTTTCAATTTGAAAGCAACAAATCAAAGTTTAATTATTTTGTCCTTCAGAGCTTAACGCTATCTTTTACGAAAGCTTTTTCAGATATGAAGAACTATCATTGGCTGGCTCAAAAAGGGAATAATTGACTGACAGCTGAAAAAACACTTCTAAGGACAATAGTATTTGTCAGTCTGGTATTTTTCACTCTGAAGACAAAACGCATTTTATCAACACCCTGAAATTATTTTGTCAACAAAATTCATTTTGTAGCATTACCTTCATCTGTCAAGCTGACAGAACATTCTCCGGAGTGTTTTAAAAACCATTTTGCTAACGCAATTAATTTCTGCAAAATTAAGTTTTGCCTTTTAATCGTATGTGTGGAAAGGCGTTGCAATACCTGCACAGGGAGGTGTGAACAGCAGCGCCATTAGCTCACACACAACCAGAAAGGGGCCGTGCGTGCAAAAACCTGCCACTAAAACACAACACCAGCCCAACACCGGCTGAAAACAGGAGTTGCAACAACCAACCAGCTACATGTAGGCAAGAATCACGCTTGAGTAAATCATGCTTTTACAAGTTACTTGATCTCACTGAAAACATTTCAAGGAGCTTTATGTAGAACACGGCACAGTGATTAGAGAAATATGCGTGTGCCTACGCAAAACAAAGCATTATCACCCTAAAACAAGTGGCACAGGCAACATGGAAGACGTAGCAGTATCCCACACAACAGCAACACATGCGGCTAATAGAGAAGGACCTTTTATACACTTGATACATTAATGCCGGTAGCAAACAAGTGCTGTGGTTCTAGGCCATACAGAGGGAATTTTTCCAAATGCCTCCCCGTGACTCAAACACCAAATTCTCAAATATTTTCTACATTTCCTCTCAGAATCTCTTGACTGCCTTTCTACTTGAATTGAGATTTCTAGTGGATATGTAAGCGGTCGATTTTCCTTGTGCCCATTTTGTTTTATGAGAAAACAATCCACAAAGAGGTCAAATAACTTTTCCAAGGCCATGCATTCAATCAGCACCAGGTAACGGAATAAAAGCTAAGCACCCTGCCTCGCAGTGCATCCCCCTAGGCAACAATACCAGGGAAAGTTCCTCACGCGTTGCCAGAATTACACATGCATGTGCCTAGATGAATAATGAATAAGGTCAGATGTTCTCAAACACGATTGTGTCTGCGTTTGTTGGGACAGAAAGCATCTCTTTCTTCACAGATCACACATGTTGCATTTTGGAACACTGAAAAGGTTAAAGGAAAAGGCATTTATAAAGCTTTAGAAATGAATTTACAGGCAACTGGAATACATTTCCCCAGAGCTGTACAACTGTGGTACATTCCCTGAAATCAGCTGGTAACTGGAGAAAAGGCTTGAACTGAAGTGTGGGTCTCCCGAGACTTCTAGCCCTCTATTCACGAGCACAAACCCACAGACGCTCACACATATAAAAATGAGAGTGGATCAACAGTCAGACATGCAAATTTATACTGTATGCTAAGAAATGCTGATAACTGTTATTCCCGGAAACAAAACGTTCCATCAAAAGTCTCTCTTCAACCTTGTTTCTACATCTTTTACCAGTTCCTATCTGCCTCTCACCTTGGTTTCATTTTTCTGATCTTCTGCAATGCACTTCCTGATTTCCTGGACACAGACTCAGGCTGAAGCAAGGAACAGCTGCTCAGCTTCAGTAAGGAAAAGCCAAAACACATGCACAGGTTTCAAAGCAAACACAAATTCCTTCCAGATGTGGCAGTGTCTGTGCAGTTCCTTCTTTATGACTTGCCATCGCTGTTGTATTTGGTTTACGTGGCAAGGTTTTGGTAGCAGGGGGGCTGCAGGGGTGGCCTTGGTGAGAAGAGACCAGGAGCTGCCCCCGTGTTGGGCAGAGACAGTTCAAGTCAGCTCCAAGACAGACCCGCCACTGGCCAAAGCTGAGCCCATCAGTGACGATGGTAGCATCTCTGTGATACCAGATTTAAGAAAGAGGAAAAAACACTGCACAAAAGCTGGGGAGAGAGGAGCAAGAATATGTGGGAGAAACAATCCTGCAGACACCAAGGCCAGAGGAGAAGACAGGGGAAGAGACGGTCCAGGTGCCGGAGCAGAGATTCCCCTTCAGCCCACGGTGACGACCATGGTGAGGCAGGCTGTGCCCCTGCAGCCCATGTAGGTCCATGGTGGAGCAGATACCCATCTGCAGCCCACGGAGGACCCCATGCCAGAGCAGGTGGATGTACCTGAAGGGGGCTGTGACCCATGCTGGAGCAGGCTTCTGGCAGTAACTGCATCCATAGAGAACCCACGCTGGAGCAGTCTGTTCCTGAAAGCCTGTCTCCCATGGCAGGGCCCACATGCTGGAGAAGGGGAAGAGCATGAGGGGGAAGGAGCAGCAAAATTAAGCATAATGAACTGACCACAACCTCCCATTCCCCATCCCCCTGCACCGCTCAGAGGGATGAAGAGGAGTTGGGAGTGTAAGAGTGAAGTTGAGCCTCGGAAGGAGGGAGGGTTTGGTGAAGGTGTTTTTAGTGTTGTTTTTCTTTCTCACTATCCTATTCTATTTTTAATTCACAATAAATTAAATTAATCTTCCCCAAGTCAAGTCTGTTTTGCCTGTGATGGTGATCTTCCTGTTCTTATCTTCATACACGGGGTTTTTAATCTTACTTTCTCCCCCTGTCTTGCCGACAGGGGAAAGTGTGAGAGTGGCTTGGTGGGCACCTGCAGCCAGCCAGGGTTAACCCACCACCACTGCTAATGGCTGAGCTGGAAAACTTGAACCTCAACCCAGTGGATGATACATCTGGTTATCTCTTACCCCTGTGCCGCCTGCTGGGTGCCCCAAGAATCCAGACCTTCAGTGGCCATTCACTGTCATGGAGTTAAAATCCGACACATCCCTTCCCTGTCTTGTCTGTGCTGGGGTTTTGTAACCACTGCCACTCAGCCCCTCTCCCATCGCTGTCTTCTTACCAGCTCCCAACGTTGCTGAGGTTCTTACAGTCACAGTCACATGACTTAAATAGACTTGCTCCCTCTGGGCCCCTTTTTGACACTGAATCATTAATTCATTAATCTGTTTTTCATATTTCTAAATAGAAACAGACATGACTGGTGTGGATAATCAATACTGTGTTCTCTCATTCCTCTCAGTTCCCGTCATTTTAAAACCTACTCTGCTTTTAATCTTAGGTCTTTTTAATAGGAATTGTGTTTGTGAAGAATTTGACACTTCATTATGGCAGCCCCATGCTAATAGATTTAATAATTCATTCATATCTGCATTGGTCACTTTTAACTGATATTACACATTCCAGGGCTGCTTCATGACTTTATGTTCTTGCAAGCCGGTAACAGCTTTGGCCTTCCCCAGTGATCTCCCGTTGCATTACCGACATACAGGGACCGCATCTGTCAAGATTCCAAATATGGCCTGGGAAAAAGAGTGAAGATCTCCTTACGCTGATCTTGAGAGCATCAGGAAATAGACCGTAGGTAAAGAGTGAAATCCAACAGACTGCCAGAGCAAGACATAACAGACCTACCAACCCAATCAAGCAATAAAGCACACAGACACGTCAGGAACACAGACAGTGCTGTGCCAGAGCAGCATGGCTTTGACACATCTACTGAGTCCTTAGAAATGTCCAGCATGGCACACTGCAGGGCCTTCTGCTGAAAAAACAATGATAATGCTGATAGCTCGTCACAGCCAGGGAAGAGGCAAATGCAAATCCCACTCTCAGAACAGACTGAACAGGCTATATTTCTGGCTGAGTTCATAATTGTTAACAGCATCTTTATTAAATCATTATGATAATTTAATTTATATAATATTTTCTGCAAGTCTGATGGCCTTACAGCATTACTGTTGGTGTGGGATCACTTTACCCCCATCTGAAGCAGGAAGAAGCAACTGTATGCAGCCAGGAGCTTAGGGAGGCACTGAGAAGGCATATCCCATCCATCAAAACCACAGCAGAGCTTCAGACAGAATGTAAAGCACTGTCTCGGCACCCAGCCCGGACACCACACCTCACAGCCTGAGCCGTCTAGGAACTGGACCAAGAAGCCCTAACAGCTGTGACTGGGCAGCATTTTGCAAATCGGCTCCATCCAGAGCCTGGAGCTTCTGCTGCTGCAATGCACACACAAGGAGCCCTCGCGGGGTTTCTGATCACACATCTCCCCAGGGTAAGTGTGCCCAGCTGTCCAGCTTGTGAGGTCAGAGCAGCTGCAGTGTTAAGGCAACACAGCCCCAAGCTGCCAGTGCTGTAGATGCAGTGCCCTCACACATGCTGAGAGCATATGCCAGCATGGCACTCAAACAGCAATGGCCAGCGCTTTATCATGGAAGGAGAAGCATTTTCATCTGTATGAGAAGTTTGGATATTGACTGTCAGGTGGATTTGATGTAAAGGAGCAATTCAAAGGGTGGTCCTCAAGCAATTCAGTGGTCCTCAAGAAATAAGGACACCCATGTATGGATCAAGGACAAAAATGTGAGCACTGGGTGTTGTCTGCATCTCAGGAATAGCAATTCCACAAAGACAAACCTCCACATGGTACTTTACAAGTTGTTCTTCAGCACCTCTGCAACCCAGAAAGGCAAAGAAGCCCAAAGGCTACAGAGGAACAAGATGGAGAGCTCTGAGGCTGCCAAGCACCCTATCCACTTGACAAAGAGATTCCTGAGTGAATCCCAAAGGAGTGACCAAACCTCAGACGTCAAAACTTTGGACTGCACTGGGTGACAGTGGTTGTGCTCAGCAGTGCTGACCTGCCCAGATGCTGGGTGGCCAAACTGACAGATGCCATTGGAGAGAAAAGGGACTTAAAAACCATTCAGAGCCTGAAACCCCACCACTGCTTTCTCTGGACACACACACATTGTGACCTTATAGCACCTCTGCACTCCAAAATCTTTGATCACAGAGGATATATCGGGAGACAAGCACAGAGACACTCCTTTTAGATCAGGAAAAGAAGGCACCAAGCTTTCAGAAATCAAGTGCCAATCGGCACTTTTCCTTTACTGTGAAGATTCACGTGAGCCAGCAGCACTTCCGTTACTGCCATGCAGGGGCCAGGTGTGCACACAACTCATCATGGGCACAGGAATGTAAAGGGCTTAGGTCTGTTACTAGGGCTGTGAAATATTCTCCATGCTCACCCAGAGGTAGCCTGGGTCTGCTAGCCCAGCAGTGTAACATGCTTGCCCTGGCCAAAAAAGCCATGCTAAAGCCTGCTTACCACAAGCATCTGCCGTGTGCTGTATAATTAGCCTGTGATGTGGAGCCTGATGAAAGCTCCTACGCGCCAGGCATGGCAGGGTGGAGAAGGTTCAGAGACTGGAGCAGAGTCAGTTGAATACATAAAAGCAGCTGGGAACGGTGAGATGACACGCTGGAATGAGGTTCACGGTCCCCGTCTTTGAGGTGAAACCCCATGTCTTTATAAGGGAGGCATCTTTTCCTCGCAGGAAGCCTAACTCTTGCACAGATCCTCAGCACAACAGGTCCCAGTTTTACCCCTTTTAACTGTAGAGAGCTCTGGTTCACCCCTGAACTCTGTGATTTCTCTTTAAACCAATTGTCCTTTCTGTCAACATCATGTGCCTTGGGGCAGGGCTTCTAGTAGAAAATAGTTTGTGTTATTTAAAACATAGAAGCTCACAAAATTGACTTCAAACAGCCCAGACAAAAAAGGCAGATGACATATTTGCTGCAAATTCCAAAGAAACAAAACCATATCTCTTGCTTCTTTTGATAGCAAGAAAACCTGAAAGAGACATTAACAGCTCTTTTAATCATGATTACAGAAGATGTCATTCTCTCTTCCTGAAATGAATGAACACATTGGTAGTTGGCCCTCAAACCCTCCTTAGCTGAATTACAATTGCTCTGTTCTGGATTTCAAACCAGACTGAACAAAGGCTGTGTTTCCTTTTGTTGTTACTTTAGTAAAAGCCTAATGACCAGGGCTGCTCCTCTTGGCACAGGAATTGCTCTGTATAAAAGGTTATAAACCAGCCCAGGTTCTGCTCTCCCAAAGAGAAAGCCACAAAAGATGATCGAGACAGCCCTACCCTGCACTTCTAACTCTGTCCTGAGGGGAATATACTGTAACCTAAGAGCTCTTTCTCAGCTTTCACTTTCGCGGCTTTGGAAGGGGAATATTTACCCCTGAGTCACAAAGAAGCTACTCCATTTCCAAAAGTAAAATTGCAGAACATTATACCAACTTCTATTTACCCACTCAAACCTGAGTTTTCAGGGAGCACAAGTCACCCCAGACTGCACCACTGCCTTTGCAGTGTAACAAGCTCCCATGCGAAGACAAAGGCAGTGAACCAGGGGTGACACACGGAGTTGCTGCACCCACCAGGAATTTCTGGAGCCTGCATGGGCTTTCCACAGGGTCACAGCCTCCTTCAGGCACATCCACTTGCTCCGGCGTGGGGTCCTCCATGGGCTGCAGGGGGACAGTCTGCCTCACCATGGTCTTCACCACAGGCTGCAGGGGAATGTCTGCTCCAGCACGTGGAGCATCTCCTGCCCCTCCCTCTTCACTGAACCTGGTGTCTGCAGAGTTGCATCTCACATATCCTTACTCCTCTCTCCCAGCTGCTGCCCTTCTTAAATATGTTATCACAGAGGTGCTACTACTGTCACTTATGGGCTCAGCTATGGTCAGTGGTGGGTCAGTCATGAAACTGGCTGGAACTGTCTCTGTCCAACATGGCGGCAGCTTCTGGCATCTTCTCGTAGAAGCCACCTTCACAGCCCCCCAGCTCCCAAAACCTTGCCACATAAACCCAACACAGATACCAACAGAAAAACACAGCCCAAGCTGTCTGCTCAGTGCTCCTTCTGTCCCCTGCCCCCTCCACAGCAGACCATGGAGGAGAATATGGGACCCACCAGGTAAGCAAAAGGGTGAGAGGTGGATCACACAGGATAAGTGCCTTTAACTGATACACACACCTCTGGCACGAGCTCCCTTGTCACCTAACCCCAGCAAGTATTTATTAATGAAACTCTCCTGACTGTTGATTCATTTGATTGTTAAAGCTTGTGGAACTCGTACTGTTATTATTCATTGTTATTAATGTTCACAGCTCAGCCTCTCTCTTTCCAATATGCTCCA
Organism: Chroicocephalus ridibundus; assembly: GCF_963924245.1. Taxonomy (NCBI): domain Eukaryota; kingdom Metazoa; phylum Chordata; class Aves; order Charadriiformes; family Laridae; genus Chroicocephalus; species Chroicocephalus ridibundus. Next base: position 49,325,283 of record NC_086291.1, on the reverse strand, counting down.
CAGAGGAAATCGAAGGCTGAAGCCAATCATTACAGTAAATGAATGATGGAGCCGCTTGAGGATAGGAGCAAGCCTACTGCTCTGGGACTGTTGCAGGTTATTGGGAGTAAGTTAATCTTCACACACAAGGACTGCAAAATGAGAGGCCATTTCAGGTGGGTTCTCTGGTCTGTGCACTGCTTCCTCAGTCAAGTTGTCAGTGAACATCAGCCTAACAAAGCTGTCTATGCACAGGACCAGGGACCCAGGCCAGGTTTTGATCTACATGTGGAAACGGGTCTGAGTTCAGCAGGAGCATGGCCCCTGTTAGACGGGTTTGGCACAAAGACTCACACAGATGCTACAGGCAACTTGGCACAGCCTTGCAGAAAAAACATCTGTGTATGACTGCACATACTGAATAAACGCAGAGCTGGCTATCTTCATAAAGTTTTCTCCCCTCCACTCCTCTGCAACTGCTCATTCCTCACAAAAGGCCTAGGACAACACCAGCAGGGCACAGTGGGCGGTAGACCGGCACTCAGGAGTGCTGTGTAGAGGGGGAACAGCACGCTGCTTGCTTCAGTACTCTCCCTCTCTTCCCCTTCTCCAAGCCTCCTCCACCTTTCCACAGCCTCTCTGCTACACGATGTTTGCCAATTCTTGCACCACATATTAATTCCCCAGTCCAGAATGGTAGTGCTCCTACCTGTCTGGTAGTCGAGATCCTTCTAAATCCTCAGTAGCGTTCCTACGCCAGCTTTCCAGAACAATATATTTGTTCATGTTATATCTTCAGAGTCTACAGAGCTGTCACATACCATATTCAACCTATTATTCATCTCAAACAGAGAATTCTGCAAAGGAAGAAGAAATAAAAGAGAGCTTAATACAGCTTTACTAAAATGGAATTTGCCAAAGACTCATAGAAAAATGGATTTAATTAGGGCTGCTAATGGGGAACAGTTTGTTCCTGTGATTTAAAGCAGAAGTTAGATAGTGTCTATAATTTCAACATTTTAAATTATATATAGGGGGTTATTTCTCATTTCTACCTTAATTACAAAAATCCATCTTTATGAATCACAATTTTGAGGCAAATAAAGCAAAGGCAGCAAAAATGATGTTTTATTTAATAAAACCTGTAAGAACTCACAAAAGAAGCAAAAGACGCTTCAGTATGGATAAAACAGACTTACCGTAGCAAATAATAGTTGCAGGCAGTCCTCTGTATGCTGCTGAAGGACAGCGCAACAAGGTTAATTTTTTACTTGAGAAAAGGCATGTAAAACAAGAAGATGTGTTCTGATATAAAAAATGAAGCTGGGTATGTTTTTTATGCAATGGGAAAGTCCTCCATCTAATTTTGCATCTAAGCAGTCTATTAGAGTTGCAGGCATTAATTGGCCTAACGTGCTCCCGCTAGTCATCCCGTATTCTAGAATTCTCTGCTACCCCTTCTTACATTGATTACTGTCAGAATCTCTGAATTGCCTGAAAATTGCTTCTCCAGATAAAAGGGCCAATAGATCTTGTTAGAACCACTCCTCCTGAGCCTCCTCTGTGCCTTTGATTTTATTTAAAACTAACAAACGTCGCTTTTGTGAAATTCCTCCTGTTAGCTGGCTCTGACCAGATGACCTAAGTAAATGAGTCTCAGCATTGTAAAAGCACTGATTAATTTAATAACAAATAACCCAGACAACTGACTAGCAAGCCAGGCCTAGCTGCTGTCACTGCTGTGGATTCTGCACCCACTGTAATGCATTTTAATACTGCACCTCGGATCAGAACGGAATCAATGAGTGAAGTTCAAATGTGGCACATTTCCTATTTCCCTGACAGCTTATTTCATGGATCACAGGGACCAAAGTACAGCTGCTTATTCAACAGAGGAAAGAATGAATCAATTTTCATTCTTTAATACACTGTGTGACCTATTCTCTGATGCTCTATCCTTTACAATGGCTCTAGTCTTTTCAAGGCCTTCAATTTTGTCAGATAGAGAAAATTTAAAATAATGACAAAATGCCCTGCCCTAGGTCTGCTTCCAACTGACTAACTGCTCTGCTAGTAATAAGTCCAAATGAAAGATATTATGTCACTCAGGTTGAATTAAACAGACAAACTATAATCCTGTATCATTAAAAATGAACCAATCTCCTGGAAGATTTCTGTGATTTTCCTCCAAGTTCCCCGCGAAAGGTGCTGGACACTACAAAGATTTTAATTCTCATCTGTTCCAGTTTTTTCCCCTACTTCAAAACATGAAAGAATAATATGACAAAATGGCAGCAGCAGCAGCTGGCTGAAAGAGCAGGCACTTCACTGGGGAAATCCTGTGTCCGCCTGCTCCCTTCCCCCCTGCGCCGAGAGCTCAGGACCCAAGGCAGGGAGCTGTAGGCCAGCAGGGAAGCCAAATACAGAAATGGAGCACCTCCTTCCCACCTGTGGTCCCAAAGATGGGACAGGGAGACCCAAGTTGCTCTGCTCACCCCATCAGAATCTCCAAAGCCAGCAGACACTGTCGAGTTCTTTAGATACTGCTCATTTGGGCAGAATTAAGACTTTCAGATGCATTATTTTGCAATTTCAGTGTGAAGATGATTATTGTCTTCATGTAGAGATATCCCTAGGTATTGTGGTTTTAATTACCCTCTGTGTGCCTTGTGTTTGTCTTGCCTTATTATTTAACCCCAGTTCACAGGTGATATTCATACTGTTCTTGTCATTGATAACTTGGTTTCAGCCTGGGCTTTCTTACCGTAACAATTTTTCAAAGAAGGAAAGTCAGATTCCGCAAAGGAGAACAGCACAGAAGGGGGAGTGCTACAACCACCCTGGGCAGCCATAGGCATCATGTCCTGGAGATGCTGGCACCCCAGAGCCACGTGCTGACGGCAGTGTGCGTGAGTGTGGCACCAAGACAGAGAGGGACAGACGATACGCCAGTGAACTAATGAACTAGACAGCACTGTGTGAACTCGAAAGCTTGGAAAGGAAGCACACGGACACCTCAACAGGCAAACAGGATTTCTAGCTCTCCTTTCTCAAATCCTCCTCCTTCTGCCTCATTGTACTTTATGACTGGGACAAAGGTGAGACCCCATGAGGCTTGCCTGGCCTTAAGACATAAAGGTAATAAATCAGGCCTTATCAGAACATTATCTAGATGAAATGGACATATCACAGCTGGCTTTATTTGCTTTTCTCTGTACATATCCAGTAGTTCAATTCTAGGGCTTTCGAAGCATGTGGATTTAACAAATATCAGTACTTCAGGGCACATGGGCAAACAAATTGCTTTTTCCAGTTCAGAAGATGAATCTGGGAAGAGCATGGGTCACTAAATGGCTGCAACAAACGTTCTAGTCCAGACTTGTGTTTAAGCAGGCTACGAGCTGTAGCAGAGGTTGCTGGTTTGATTTGTTTGCCCTTGAGAGATTAATTTTCCTTTTTTATTTTCCTGCTTTTTGTGAAGGCAGTCCAGAGACATGTCGCAGCTCAGAACAACCCATCAGCCGCGGCTGTTCCACTTGCTGCTTCGGTCTAGAAGCAAACAGGACAGACACTCAGCTTGTGGGAGCTGGTGGCTGAACTGTGAGCTCTGCAGCATTTGCCATCCCTCCTTCCCAGAGCTCTCCGGGTGCAGCCGTTCAGAGGATGAAAAGTAACTCGGAGGAGCTGCGAATAGCAAGTGCCCTGGCTCAGACATACAGCCGTACTCCTTCCCTTCTCCCCAGACTATCCAGCTTCAATAAAAAGAAGGTCTGCTCTAGTTGTTCAATAATGTAGCGGTTCTAAATGTTAATCAATTCTCCTTTCCATTATTAAGCTGCCCTTGAACCCAACAGTCCTCTGGCCTGAGGAGACCCGAGGTGACAGACCTGAGGGTGTTGCCTACCTGCTTTCCCTGAGCTCCGCAAGAAGCCAGCTCTGGGCAGGCATGGCACACCGCCCGCTTCACCCCTTGCACACGCGGAATTGACGTGCAATGCATCTCAACAAGAATATTACTGCACCAGGTCCTTGACCCAGCACTCCTCTGTGGGGACACAACAGAAACCTTATATCTGACGTGAAATGGTCTCCCCTTCTCACCACAGCTATATTCCCTCCACACCAGCCTGAAGACTTGTGGCTATCTTTACATTTTCCATATAAGATCAACTTTTCCTTCCCAGTTTTACCAGACTTAACTCTCTTATCTCCGGTCCCTCTCCTGAGCAGACCAGCTGCCCATGGACCAGCTACTACTGTTACTCAGTTCATTGTGGCCTTAACCTGCTGCTTTTCTCACCCAGCCAGGATTGTCCTGCAGCTAAACAAAATATCTGAACTTTTCATTGATAAAGTTTTGGCAGACAGTTCTGGAGGACAGTGATGAGGGATGGAGGCTGAGTAGCCAGCAGCTGTTGTACAGTCAGCTGCTGAACAAGTGGATTTTGATGAGGTTCTCCTGATCAGCTTTGGGTGCACGAGCAAGAACTGGCACTGGGCACATACTGTCATGGGGGTTAGTGCTCTGCAGCCCTGTCACCAGCACGCATTTGTCCCCTAGCTATCAGAAAGGATGTGAAAACTGCCCACTGTGCTCTGTCAAAGTAACGTTCAAAATGGAGTTCTAACAAGACCTTTTCCCTTCAAACAACGTACAAATTAACAGTCAGCAGCATTTGAAAAATGGCCCTAATCCCTGTCTGCATGGGGAGTTTGTTCCCAGTGCAATGTGCCATATTATGACAACGATATATTCTTCAAGTGAGTGAAAACTAATGAATAACTAACACCCTGACAGTCTTGCTATTACTGAGTGCTTAGGAGTTGGGTAAAACTGACAGTGCAAGATGAATACGGCACTAAGGCGACATGTTACTTTGCATGACTGGTCAGGGGAATCCAGACTTAACGGACAGTACAGATGGGTTAATTCTAAAGGCTGAATTTGATTCTGAGCCATAGTTGCTCTCTAAGCAAATAAGGAAGGCTTGATCGCTTGGACGACTGAGTCGCAGGTCATAGTCCCGTTTGTGAAGGATGCACTGGCAAAGGATGCGAGTTTGCCTGTTGCCTCTGCATCCCCAAAGCAGGCAGAGCCCTCTGCCTGCCTCCGGAGCGCCCACCAAAACTCTGGCAGTCGACTCGCCTACAAATGCAGTCAGGAAGGTGGGACTGTCCCTAGCAGGAGGGATCACCAGAGCACACAGAATGTGCACTAGCCCCTGGTTTCACAATGCAGGAATCACGAGGTGCCAGTGAAATTATTTGATATCAGGCTGAAAGAGGAAGGGCTGTATGACCCCAGAACTGAATGTTGGCTCTTTGCCCCGAACACTGTGGAGCCCAGATGTATTCACAGGTTTCAATAGGATTCAGAGACACTCCTGGAGCGCAGCCCCACCTGGTAGTTCAGTGCAATGGTCAGGTATAACCACCACTCCAGACAGACCATGAGCAGGATCTTCAAGGACCACAGGCAACTAATCATGTAATCCATGTCCTGTCTGCTATCGGGCAGTCCTGTCTCCATCTCCTAATGGCTGTGGCCAAAGAGAGACCCTGAGCTAGCCAGCCCTCCAAGCCACGCTGAGCTTTCTCCATGTTGGTGCTAGAGGTCATTCAATGGCTTGTCACTGTCAGCACCTGCCTGCAGCATCCCCCAGACTCAGCAGCGGATCACCGTCAAGGCGGGGATCTCCTGCTGTGTCTTGGTTAGCTCTGCCCATCCCCAGTGTTAAGACAAACTGTAGTGCTGTGGGGTCTCCCCTACAGCGGCAGCACCAGATGGGCTGTGTCACCAAAGAAGGCTTGGCTTGCAGCACCAGGCAAATTTCACACGTTCCTTGAGACTTGACATGGCTGCATCTCGTTTACACTGTCTTTCCCTTCACTTTAAATGCAATCATGGACAGATTTTCCCTGTTCTAAGAAGATAAGGAGTAGGTCCCAGTCTGTACCTCTTTCCAGGAGTAGAGATTTCAGACGGTAACAACCTCACAGTGCGTCAGTCTGGTGAAATCGTGGTCATGGTGATGTCAGGACGTCTCTGAGCCTCTTACCCCACGCACGAACCAGGAGCAGCCAGTTCCTGTAATTACAAAGTTGAGCCATATCAGAGGAAAACTAATCAGCTTGCTGGATGCCAGCAAATTAAATATTAATCTAACTATTGTGAACACAAAAATGTTAATCTTCAGATATTTTCTGGCACAAGTGTCAAAATCAGAGTGGAACTAAGGCTTTATTCATTTTCCATTATCAACTTAAATAAAAACACTCAGAAAAACGGCAATGATGTGCAGAAGCCACTCAGCACAGATAATTACAGTGTAAGTTTAGGCAGCTAATCACTCCTAGAATATGCTTCAGATCGAGATAAGTCTCACTGGCTTGTTTCCCTGCTTTGTTAAATCAGACAGACTCTCAGCTTTGCTTGACAGGGATGAGGCTCCCAGAGTCAGCATCTTTAAATAACAATAGGGCTGTCTGGCAGGCATGGAAGCAGCAGGATGGAGAGAAGGCCTCTGCACCAGGAAAGCAAAGCAGCAAGAGGGAGGGACGCGGCAGAAGCAAAGCTGGGAGGTGGAGCAGGCAGGAGCAGGGAGAGGTGGAGGAACACAGGACAGAGGGTACGGAGCAGGGCAGGAGTGGAAGCAGAGGTACCAAGAGCCATAGGCAAGGACACACCAAAGAAGTGAAGAAGAGCTGCAGCTGCCACAGTGGGATGAGAACGGCTGCGGCGTGGGAATGGCTATGGGAAGGTGCAGTCTCGTGGCACTGAAACCAAAGCATTCTTCTACAAGGGAATCCACTTCTTTGGACTGTGGGCAAGAGGTAATTTTCCACAACCTTTTTTCTGGCCTGACCTTCCCAGTGGGTGCCAGCCCACACTCTTCACATTCCAGTTCCAACAAGGGCCTGACTTTGCTGCCTGTGCTCACAGCAAGCACGGGTCCCAGCAGCAAGCGGGAACGGTGAGCTCTTGCTCCGCACAGGGTGGATGCAATGAATGAGGCCCTGTACTGGGGATGGTGAAAGGGCCATCTACCTGGGACAGAACACACTCAGCTGCAGTTTGGATAATTTTCCACTCACCAATATATTGAGGCAATGTCTGACCACTGCATTTACATTACCCAGAATGGAAAAAATGAACTCCCCTTTATAATTCTAGTGGATCGTCCTTACGTTCTCAATCGCTAATTTACATGGGCTTTTTGCTAGGAACTAGGGCAAGAATTATTTTTATGACAGCATTCATGGATATTCTCTCTTCTGCTTAATTATTAACTTTGCTGTAGTAAATAAAGGGGTGTTTATGAACTCCATCAATCTCAACAAACCTTTTGCATGTAAAGCACTGAGACATTTGTAATGAAGAAGTAGCATTCACTTTTGCTTTATTTAAAGGAATGAAATGATAAACATAGTTCTGTGGATGCTCTTGTGCAGTTCTTAAATTAGAATGCCTGCCAGCAATTATGCCTGACTTACTAGCTGCTTCATTATAACAACCTAAAAGATAGGAGTGGACTGGAATAAATTGGGACTTTAAAGAGCTCGTACACCCTTCAGCAACACACAGGGTTTCAGGGATGGCAGAAGGTCTATTAGTTAACACAGTGCTCTGTATTCTGTTTTGAAACTACGGTGTCTCTCCGTGTCAGGAGCTGTGCATCAGCCGAACTCTTCAGCCATGTCTCTGAACGCTGTTTCTCCCAGGCTCTGCTCACAGCGGTGGTGGAGAGCTGCTTTGGAGGGAAATGCAGAAGTTCCGTATTTACTTCCTTTAGCACATTCTGTGTCCAGCCTTTTTTAGTCATACCGATGGGCTTGTATCCTGTGGAATGCTGGGTTGCTCTATTTATTGTCCGTAAGATCCCCATCAGATAGAATGCACAGGGGAAGTTCCAGCCACTGAATTATTCAGTGTAGTCCCCAGGGTTGGCCTCACCATTGAAAATGCATCTCTCTAGAGACACACAGACTAAAGCAGTAGCTGCTCCTGGGTGTTACACATCCTAAGACACCGCTCCCAGCCATTTGTACATCATATTGCTAAACAGTCCTTGCTAAGGTTTCTTCTTCTGATCCAGTTTGGCCCTGACAAACAGTACTTTCCCTGAAACAGACAAGTTCTCTTCTGTTTTCTAAATAATCATCAATCTTTTTTCCCTCTTGATTTAAGAAAGCTATGATCTTTGGGTATGTGCTACTTAGGATCCTATGGGCTCAGCACAAGCAACTGACACAGAAGCCAGTAAATTATTCCAGCTGAGCAACATAAACAAGAAGAGCATTTGTCAATGTAAAATGAAAATGACCATGCTCTCATTCTGGAAGAAACTGTGGTATTAGAAAGCATAGGTTTGACAAGACAAGCTAAAATCTACACTCTTCAGATTCCAGTAGGCCTATGCTATATTAATTATTTATCAAGATGTTTTCTTAAAGTAGTGTCTTTGTGCCTTTAATTTTCAATTCCCTTAATGCTATGAAGATCTCTGCTGGCAACGCCTCAATTATTAATAGAGTTAAAACAATATTTGTTTTCCCAAAATACATTTTTGAATGCCGTCCTCATACCAGTTAGGTTTTTCTGAAACTTTAATGAGGGTCTCTGATTTCCTCCAGACTCTTAGCTGAGGCACAGACTTGGCTGGGCCTTTGATTTGGCTGTCAGAGCATGCACGGCACTGCATCCTTCACACTGTTCGTCCCACTGGGGCTGGGGGAGTGATCAAGCTAAACAGCTGTGATGAGGGAGGAGAAACAGCAGCACGTCTGTAATTGAGAATTTCAGTTGCTGAGTTCAGAGGTTCTGTTGTTCTAGTGACTGTTTTGCATTTTCTTATTCCAGCAGCTGTCCCCAGGCTCAACAGAGAGAGGCTGTGCTTTTCTCAGTTCGGAATACTTTCCTCCTAACAAAGAAAACAACAGTGCAGTTCTTTTAATCTACGAGAAAGCCATTTCAATCCAGCAAAAGGATACTTGAAACATCATGGTTTTAAGAATTTTATGCAATCTCAGCCACTTCTCTCTCTGCCAGGGAGCATATAAAAATTTAAAACCCCAAATACTGCTTCGTGCTTTTCTAGGCCCTAATTATAAATACATTTTCGCAAGGAGGAGTCAACTTAAGCCTAATATTGTGTGAAATCTCATAATTTCAATACAGTCTTCACTTGATGTGGATTGGTAATTGGTGCTGTGGAATCAATTTTTCCCATACTTGAAACACCCAAATGAGTATGAAATGTGTTGCATTTGTTCCATGCACGTCTACAGTTCTGCACTTTGCTTGGAGTGGAATGATCATTCTTTCTGATGTATTTTTTATAACAGAGCAACGTTCCTCAGACTTTGATGTTTCACGTATGGAGCTATTATAACCATTTGCCATTTAGATGCATGATCCGTGGCTAATCTCCAAAGCTTTGATGCATGCAATAATTATTACTATTGATGTCATTGCACCATATTTAAAATATGAACATCTTTTTGTAAGTCTACAGCTAACAGAAGAGGGAGGCAACCAGTCCACACCAAGGCTGGAAATTTCCTGTTGGTAAAGAGTAAACCTCTGAAACAGTGTAAGATGACATCCTATAACCTCCACTGACGATGATGAATGCAAGGGCTCAGAGCGCAGGAAGGTGATGCAACGTGTGCTCTGGTCTCTGTGCACGGAGAACAGCTCTAGGAAATTGAGCCCTGGGGTCTCCGGATACCACATTCTGACAATCTGCTCTTGATGCTTGACCCTGAACTCAGGCATATGGCATGTTTCAGGCAACTCCTGCACCTAGGGCTCTGAGTAATTTTATCTGTGCAGTGTGTCACTGGCATTCAGGAGCCTGGTGTTCATTCAAACCATGGTTTTCAGACCTGGCTAAGCAGAACAGCTGGAAGTTCCCCAGAGCTCTCCACTGCCCTGTCATGAAACCTGGGGCTGGACAGATTGTTAATTGGGGCGTTGTCGCAGGTATTTTTCATGAGGGCTGCAAAGCACTGGGAGTAAAACAGCACCTCTCCTGGTCTAGTCGCTTTCACACATTGATATTTAACCAGAACCCCCTGTCTTGCACAGATGCACAGGAACATGGGAATGGGGAGAAAGTGAAAAAGTTTGCTACTCATCCATAAATTTGGGATGTAGTTTTAGCCTTGGAGGAGGAAACGTCATGTTTGTAAAGTTTAAAACATGCCTTGACCTGGCTTTGATACGCTGCAGTGGAGCCAAGGTTCCTCATGAATTTCATCAAAGTTCACTTCTATTCTCCTGGAAACTCTTTGTACTCTCTGGCTACTTCTTCAGCTTTTTGGGGACCATCTTTGCAACAACAAAAGCCAAAATGGTCAATGGCAGCAACCTGTGATGACCTGGCGATCAGTGGAGAGAAAGAAGCAGCCACTGGATTACGACAGATCCAGCCCCATAACTTTTTCAAGTTTCAGCTGAATTACAAGATCAGGCAAACTAACAATGTGCACAGTTCCTGTGGTCTTATTTTCTGCAGTAGCCTGAACATATGTTTATCATTAGAATATATCTAGAGCTCTTCTGTTCTTGCAGAGGAAATGCGATGTAAAGCAAACACATTTAACAAGCTGCAGGAAAACATCACGGCTCACATGGCACTACCCCAGACTGGGGAAGGTGAGTCCCTGCTGGGGGAACACGTGCGAGGCAGCCATGCAACTTGCTGCCTAATTACTTCTGATGCAAAGAAATCATGGCTCCGCATCACGGCCATGGCCAGGCACAACTTCAGCCAACTCTGCGCTTGGGAGCATGTGGTACTTACACCAAACATGAGTTTGGCCCATGGGTGGGTTCATCTTTTAAACCAACCAACAGTTCTCCAACATGGATTACAAAGTGATTGGAACCTGCACAGCTGAAATCATCTGGTGCTTTATTTCCTATGTTAAAAAACACAACTTGCCCCATCAATTCCCACAAAACAGGTGTGATTCCTCGGTTTGTTCTAAGAGCGCTCGGAGGTTTAGCCCTGGGCTCCACACTCCAGCAGTCTAGGTAATGTTACAAAGCTGAAAATGTGCAAATGTGTGGGCCTGTATTAAGACATTCAACTTGCTAACACGTACTTTATAGGTAGCAAGCTGCATTAATATATTTAGTTAACCGTTCAATTATGCTACTGGCAACCATTTCTGGAAAGTCAAATTTAACAACTCTGAACATCTAACTAGTTGGAAAAAAGTTATGTTTTGATTGCACAGGGTTAATAAATTCTCAAAGCTTCTTTATCAGAATAATTTTTGTGTGCAAAGACTCATTTTTGTATCAAGAACTAATATTTGCTTTAATTATCTTAGCATAATGGTGTATCTACAGAAAAGCTTATTAGAAAATAACAACAGACAGAAAATAGACCAAGGTCTTCAGCCTAAAAAGTCACATGGGTCTGAAAGCACTGGAAAGAGTCTGCTTGGAGCATATAGGACAAGACTAGTTTGATTCTCAAAAGCGGATGGCTTACACTGCTAAACTCAGCCTCTTCCTGAGGACAGGTGGAAGCAGCCTGCGGCGTCGTCTGGCTTAAAACAGACAGCTGACACCAAGCTGAAGTTGTTACCCCGCACCTCCTTACAAAGGAAGATGTGCAACGAACAAAACTGGCTCCTGCAAGCCAAGCCAAGTGCCAGGGGGCCAGCCTGTCTGGACAGGGCATGCCCTTGTGCCTCTGTGGAGTGACTGCACTTCCATAAGAGGTGTTAATTATAGGCTGCCTTTGCCTTGCTCAGACTCCACTGGTTGGTCTGACGTGTCATGTCTGAGTAAAAATTTCATTGATTTTATTACGTAGAGCCAGTGTTTTACATTGCAGGATCGAGAGACGGAAGACAGAGAGCGATTAGCAGAAAAAGAGAACAAAAGCAGAAGGCCAGCAAGGGCAGATGCAAGGAACGGGAGTCAAGGGCAGACAAGCGCATCAGCAGTTAGGGAAGGGGCTCTGTGGAGCCACAAGCCAATTACACATAGCAAAGACGTTCCCTGTTCCCTGGCTGGCCTGTCTCATGTTGCCTCCCGGCCTTACTCAGCCATTATGATCAGAGTCGTGGCCTGCACAACTCTGCCTCTTAGGAGGTGCATGTGTTGGCCCTGCTCATGCGGTCTGACCTGCTGTGCTGGCTGCAGAACCTCTCCTTCCTGGGCCCCTGGTGACATAAGCAGCTGACAGTAATCCAGGAGCTGAGCCCCACTATCCAAACAGGCTACAAAAATTGCTCCCAAAGACATTGGATATAGTCAACTATCTGTAAGAAAAGTGAATCCATGCAGAGAAGTGGAAACAGAACTCTATGCAGGTCCTGACCAAGGAAAACCTCTTCCCTGGCAGGCAGAAATTCCTTTGTTGGCCTCCAAAGGCAGAGCTCTGCAGAGCTCCTGGAGATGCCAGAGCACACCATGGCCCTCCCAGTATCCATCACCCCCTTTCGACTGCTTTTAAGATGATCAGTGTACATGCCCTTCCTTTCCTTTTCTCTAGTAAACAAGAAAGACTGTCAGTGTCACAGTTAGTACAGCTGTACTGGATTGTCATTTCATCCCAGGGGCACAAACCAGGGAGAGACAAGTGTAACTTACTCCTCTATGAACACTGTCTAATGTCCAAGCCTGACAAACCGACAGCACAAAAGAGAGACATGACAAGAGCTTGCTTTACAGATCACTTTCTTGTTAATGGGGTTCTGGTGGCAAAATTATTGAAGTCTCCAGTTCCAGCTTCTAGGCAGTACTGCTGCTCTCTTAATCCAAGACTGAGCAAAATTAGCAAAGCTGACATACTCCCTAGCAAAAGCTCAACTGCTCATCTTACCATTGTGCAGAGCACAAAAAAAAAGTGAGTGCAGGGAACTAGATTCACAACTGGTGCAAATCATACTAGCACCACTCCACTGTGGTGTCACTCCCTATGGAGCTAGCCCAGCACCATGGAAAGGCCTTGGCAGAGTTTGTATATTCCTAGTTTAATTCCAAACCAAATTAGTTGAATGCAGCATCTTGATCTTTAGCTGGTGACAAGAGTCCTAACATGCTTCAGCAGGATGGCACAAAATTTTCCCAGATGTCTTTACCAGCTACCAGGGCATTCCATTTGATTTCCCCTTCAGGGATCCTTAGTATATCTACATTGTGAAGGAGAGACCAAGTTAATCTAGAACTGAATCAGGCATTTTATTCTGCAATACAGCAATACAAATCAGAACGCACTAGGAAGGAGGTTAAGCAAAGACAGAATCTCTCTGAAAGAGCAATATCAAGCCCCAAGAGTGTCACAACTGTCAAGAGGAAATGGCCTCAAGTTGCACCAGGGCAGGTTTAGATTGGATATTAGGAAAAATTTTTACAGTGAAAGGGTTATTAAGCATTGGAACAGGCTGCCCAGGGAAGTGGTTGAGGCATCATCCCTGGAGGTATTTAAAAGACGTGTAGACATATGCTTAGAGATATGGTTTAGTGATGGCTTTTGTCAGAGTTAGGTTGATGGTTGGACTTGATGATCTGAAAGGTCCCTTCCAACCTAGGCAATTCCATGTACCTCAGACCAAGCGTTGCCTATTCAGAACACCCTGTGGTCACAGCAGGCGTGCTTCTGCTGGGAACCACCACCTCACAGAAGTTCTCCTTGGCTATAAGGCTACTTCCCAGCCCGACACTTGCATATCAGTGAGATACCTGCAAAGTCTAATCACAGTTTTAAAAATAGATGAATTCAAGCATCAAATAGACTAAGCTCAGAATGCAGGTAATTAGTAATCAAGTCTGGCCTGCGTTCCTTCCCATTCTGGACCTGGCCAAGAGACCCTCAGAGCTGCATGGAAAGATGACATGTCACCTGAGCAAATCTGCAAAAGGACCTCTGGGGTACTTAAGCATTCAAGTAGCAACATAGCACAGCACAGTCTTGCTTTAACGTAGATTACCAGCTGCCCTTCATGATTTGGGTTCTTTAAAATAAAACACAAGTACTGATGGGAGGCACTTTTCATAAAACTGTATTTGTACATCTAAACAGCATGTAATAAAGTTCTCTGGTGTAACACTGATAACACATTAACCCTAGGTGTATATGCCCAAGGTTACACATATTTTCAAACTAACGCTTCCAAACCAACACTTCATGGAGATTGCTTCGAATTCACTGAAATAAAAAGCACAACCAGCACAAGGTCACACCGGCCCCATCCCCTCACGCTCAGGCCTCCTGCGTGTATCATCAGGTCCCAGGTGGAGGTGTGGGTGGGCAAGCAGCTCTGGCTCAGGACACTACCTCTCTGCCAGATTACAATCTGAACACAGCATCTCTTCTGGACAGACCTCTAATAAACACACATTGTCACTTGAGGGTTGAGGATTATGGTGACAGGAAAGGAATTGGAGCATTTCCAAAGAAAAAAAAGAGCCTATTAACCTGCTGCAGAGCATGGAGCTTTTTCCTGTGGCAGACAGAGCTGTCCCTGCTTAGGAATTACAAAAATGATGGAAAAATCCCAGGAATTTTTTGGCTGGTTTCATCTGTAAAGTTACCCCAAAGTAATTTCTCAATGTGAAAATAAAAGGACAGACAGGACTTTATCACCTGAAAGATGCTGCCTTGTATCTCATTCTACCCCAAAACAAGTGCAGTTGAAACACATGACACTTAATTTTTAGGCAGCAGTGTCAGCCTTGGCTTTTTAACTGACTGTTCAACCTTAACCTGCTGCAGGAATCAGAACCAACAAGGCTTGCTCAGCATCTGTGGCACTCTCCCACTTATTAGCTGCTCAGGTCTCACTGTGCAAAGCACACAGCAGTGGGAACAAATGAACAATCCTTGCTGAGAGGGAAGCAGCTGAAATACCCATAATGAAAATTCAATGTTGAAAATGCTCTGAACTTATTTTTATTTTTTCAGGCTTATATGGAAAATCATTATTATTATTATCACCAAACATTTGACTTAATTTTTAAAAGTTATTATAAAACTGAGAATAACGATGATATTGTGTTACCTTCCCCAAGGTGGGCATCAAAGGTAGAAAGTTGTGTATTTAACCAAAGAGGCTGCAGATGGGACGCAGGTACCCACATAGCTTCTAAAGTCCAAAGTGGAACTCTGGAAAGGATCCAGGTATCCCTCAACTCGAGAGGAGAGAGGAGAAAAAAGAATTTCAGCTGTTGCTGCCCTGGTCACTCTGTCAACAAATCAATAAAAGAGCTTCAATACCTACCATGAGACCTTCCAACGCTGCATCATTTCTGCATCCTCAACAAGCTACAAATAGCTTCCCTGTCCTCTGATTTCAGTGCCAGAGAAGAGGAATTTTCTTCCGAACAATTTGATGACACATTGGCAGAAGAGGCTTTGCACAGGAATACCGTAATTCCTTATCTCTTGCCAGCCTACAGAGATGGTGGAAAGTCTATGGAGAAATTACTACATCCTAGATGGCAACAATTACAGTCAGTGCTCAGCAAAGACACAGAAAAAATGGTGAAGGATGAAATGCCGTGCATGGGAAAATGGCAACTACTGTTTCTTACTACCTTAGTTTCCTCATTTTTTCTGCACCATCGCTATTACACATGACAGTGACTCCTAGCAGTTAGATCGTGGCCTTCTGTGGCCAAACACTGTACACATGTACACCATGTGAAACTGTCATTACCACTGAAGTTTATATTCCAATGCATGTATTTCTTCTGAATACCAGACCAGAAAACAGCCGATCCCTGTATAGCAGAAAGGTAGAGTTTGGTGATAAAACAGCAGTCACACCTTCATCACCTTACTGGCTATGAGTACTTTGGTGCTTGTAAAACTGTCCCTGCAGCACATCTCCAGACGAAGTTCTCCTCATTATTCCCAGTGAGACCAGAAAACATCTCAGGCCTAGGTTCAGAACAGCTCTATGCAAGCAGTTAAGGAATGAAATGCCAGCGCCCTTTTCCTCTACCCAGCCGTCCCTCCCTTCCTGTCCAGGATCTTTTTGACCAACTACCTAGTTAGAAGGGAGCCACATTCTGGGCAACTGCAGGAATAAAGAAAAGTCCCAACTTCTTGCAGCAAAGTGCCAGAGCTGCTTATCATGTGGATACACAGAAGAAATACCTGTATAGTATATAAATCACCTGTCATCATCCTCCCTGGAAAACTCATTATTATAATAGTCTAATCATTGTGATATCCACTGGTATTACTCCCACTAACATTAATCCTGATTAGTTCATCTGGTATTAATGTGGATGTCACAAGTACTTCCACGTGATTTTCCAGGCTTGTTGTGTGCTTAACACCATCCTGGTTTCTGCTTCAAGGAAAAAAGCTGTTCATTCATCACCTGTAAGACAGTCAGGCACCAAAATCCCAGGATTCATTAACTACGCTGATCCCTTCCCTTTGGTCTCCCAGTGTCTTCCTCGTAGTGAAAAAAGTACTTCATATCCTGGCATTGTGCAAGCTCCTCAGTGTAGGGAATTTGTGTTTTCATTTTGTTCTTTTGTGTGCATTCCACAGAGCTGAGTGCAACATCAGCGATCAACGATTAACAACAACCTGTCCAAAACTCTGGAGTCTCACAATCCATCCGATAGGTAGGGTCAGTCTTTTAAAGACAGGGGAGCAGCTGGGGTTTCCTACATGTGCTCTCCTGTGCCTGTGCTCTCCCCTGGACAATGGAGTGGGTCTGGCCTGCAGGCAGGTCCCACAGGAGCCAGGAATTTCATGTCAGCCTGTGACAGGTAACACGACTGCTGGCGAGAGCCATATTCTCCTGCAGCAAGAGGAATGGGGATAACTCTGTCTGCTCAGCCCAGGCATCTTATCACAGAGCCAAGAGTTTTACTACCAATTCCTTCAATGCTCCTTTACATTTCACTAGCTCTGCCTTAGACATGGCTGGAATATAAAGTGTAAGTCCACGTGAAGGAGCATCAGCTAACTCATGCTGCCCTCTTCAGGAGCTGCTGTTAAATCATTACCAGGGTGCAGCACAACCCTGCTGGGCAGGGAATAATTTGGACTGGTTTTCATAAACAGGCACATCAAGAACTTCATTTTAGCAAAGATAAAGTGCTTCTCAAAAGGAAGGGCTTTTTCTATGGCACCAAACGCGCTCATCTTCAGCTCTGGCTCTTAGGAGCAAGAATCAGCTTTTCTTCAGGAAGAGCATGCACACAGGAGACGCAAAGGAAGATGAAGAGTAGGTCAGTAGTGGCAGTAGCTATACCCACTGCCTGTAACTGGGGGGCAAACAGATGGAAGGAGATGAAGGGTGGCAAAACCCTTACTCCCTGCTTCACGTTGTGATGCAGAGGGTGGGACACACAGGGGGATTCCCTGACGGCACAGGCCGTCGCACCCACACCACGGTGAGCTCAGCTGCCTGATCACAGTCACAGACAGCAGGCACTGTCCTACTTTGACAGAGGGCTTTATCGCTCAGGAAGCAAAGCATCCAATGACAAAGCTGTTGGTCCACTCAGTGACAGGAATAAGTTGCCCCAGAACCAAAAGAATGGGCATGTCACGCACAGGAGAGGAAGAATGTCAGGAGCCTATACGCACACTTCTCAGCGGCCCAGTCATAAACTCCTGAAAGTGTGGAGAAGAAGTCAGTATCAAACAGCAGGGACACAACAATCAGAATGCAAACACAAATAGATCATATGAAGTGGGAATAAGAGAGGATTTTAGCATTACATCAGTATAGGGAAAGACCAGAAATAAAGTCAATGAGAGAATTTCAACTAGTTACATTTCATTAAAGAGCTAGAATTCAGCACAATGTGTTTGAAAGGTGCAACTCCATATGGCAAGGTCATGGTCTAGCATGTGCTGCAAAGGCGTGCCAGCAATGCTGTCTCAATAAAGGGCTTTTAGCTTCTTCCCATTACACAAGAGGAAAAAGCTAGACCCATCATACCCAAAGCAGCTATGTGGAGGCAAGCTACGACACATTTCAGAGATCGTGTGTTTATAGTCCAATCATGTTTAAATCTTTTGTTCCCATCTGCCACCCAGGGACATCTTTGCATTTTGCTTTTATTTATCACCAAAGTCTATTCTCATTCTGGCCCACAGAGGCTGGTGAACAGTGTTTCTTTATTTTTCATTCCAGAGGATTATTACTTATGTTGAACCCATTTGTCCCTACCAGAGATGTAAGATGTAGTTCCCTAGGAATTCAGATGTTATTTAAAGTTCTTTTCCAGTATCCGATTTGCCTTTTATTTATTTAGGGAGCTATTTCAGCAGGAACCTTGCTGTTGAGAGACACCGTGACTTGTTTACAGCACTGGTCCTGAAGGCACCCAGGAGCTGGGGGAGTCAGGCAGGTGGCAACACTACAGATTAACGAAGTAATTACAACAGACAATATAACATTATATAAAAGCAAAAATAGCGAAGGCAAGGGAGGAAAAGGAAACATAAATTGGGAAAAATATACAGTTGCTTAGGACAATCACAATGCAGGCACTGGAGTGTGCCCCCGTGCAAGCACTTCCCAGCCAGACATCGCCTCACTTCAGAGTAGTTCTCCCCGCATGTGTTGTGATCATGCATGTGGCTGCTAGCCAGGCTGGTATGTCACCTTCCCAGGGGCTATCAGCCAGGCCTGCAGTGAAAGGCTTGTCTGGCTGCAGCAGAGTGTGGGGCTGGTAACTCCCAGCAACAGACACGTGAAGTCCTGACTCTGCTCCGTTGCAGACATACTCCGTAGCCCTGGGCAAGCCTCTGCACCTTCTCTTCTGTCAAAGGTGATGGGTGACAGTGACACTCCTACTGTCTCACGAGAAAGTGATATACTCATGACTGTCTGGAGCTGCTCTGAGCCGCTTGATGGGAGAAGAGGGACTGAACAAAATCTTGCAGCCAGGCATTCCCAGGCCCCCTCGTATACAGCTCGCAGCCAGGTGTGCAGCGAGGGAAAGGGACTGGACTCGGTCAGGTAGCGGGGGCTGAGCAGCATCACTCGCACAGGACTTCTCTGGGAATAAGGCTCCTTGTACAGAGAATGAGCCAGATCCCTGGGCACGGCACCACGCTGCCAGCCTGACGCTCCCTCTGCGGGACTCGCTTGGCAGCACCAAAAACCTGCGTTCTCCTTAACTGTAGGGGCTGCTGAACCAGCACTAAGAAGGTACATCAGTGCCACAGACACAAAGTAGCTGGTAGTTATTCCTGCTGCTGTTAGTTTCCTTTGGTCTCACTCTCTGATCATTTAATGGGAACTAGATTATGCAATAATTGAATGTTGCAACCAGCAGACCCCCACACACAGCAGGGCATACAGATTATTTACCCATAAAAAATATTCCAAGGGTTATTACCATGTAAACTGTGATTAATTAAATTCACAGGAATTATTTCTGAGGCATGCAAATGGGAAGATTCCTGCAGAGGAAAAGCTGGGGAGCTGGCTCCATCCTGACAGAAACACAGCCACAGTGAGAGGAAGCCCTGAACTCTACCCCCCTGATTCTTGTGCTACACAGTGAGCAACAAAGCGTGCAAAGGAATGGGAATGGAGGAGACTGGAGTCAGTGTCTGCTTCACTCATTCAAATTTTCCATGTAGAAAGGCCACAGCCTCCTGACCATCTGGCCTCCTCCGTGCCAACAGGCTGCTCTATCCCCTTGCACAGGCATTAAGAACACTCACCAAAAAAAGTGCATAGACTTAGATCACCATCCACGGCACAGAAGTCTCCATAAACATTCCCAGGGCCTCACTGACTGTCTCACGGAGAAAAGAATTTAAGAATTAGGAAAGCACGTAGCAGCACATCCCCAGCCTCTCATGATGTGCATACAGTTTGGAAACTTTCTGAGTCAGAGAGGGGTAGGTCTTCAGTATTTAATATTCGCAAATGGATTTTTCTTCCATAATTCTATGCTTTCCTATTTTGAAACTTTTAGGATCTACTACATCCTGGCGCAAAGAGTTCCATGTTTCCAGTATGCACAGTGTGAATAAGTATCTCCCTTCTTTTTTTGCTTCAAATTTGACACCTGTATTGTCACTTCCCTCCCTCCACCCGCAGTTCCTTCATGAACAGGGGCAGTGAACAATTATTCCTTCCTCATCCTTCCTTTCCACATGATTTTATACACATATATTCTATTTAATCATCTCTTTTCCAAAGCTCTCCTCCTAAAGAAGCCATTCCAGATCTCTGATCACCTTTGTCTCTCTTGTCTAACATTTCCTAGTTCAATTCTTTGCTTTCTGCTTTCTGAAATGGGGGAAGAGCGCTGCATAGAGCATTCAAGGTGTGCAACACCAGGAATTTATGCAGGGACATAACCCTGTTACCTGTTTTGTTCCTTCTCTAAGAACTCCCAACATGTTATTTACTTTTATGACTGAGTGCTACGCCAGCATTTCCATATAAGTATTTTTTACAACCCCAGTTCTCATTCATGACTTAACAATCACCTCTGTACTCATCACTGCATACACAAAATTAGGCTTGTTCCTCCTTCCGCTCATCACTTTCTGTTCCTCTACACTGAATTACATCAGGTCAGTCACTCACCATACAGAAGAGTTTCCACAGTGCTCTGCAGTGAACTCCTACTCTTACTACCTTGCATGGCTGAGAACTGTCAGCAAACACACAGTCATCGTTCATCTTTTTCTCCAGACCATGCATGAGTATGTTGAACAGCTGAGGCACGGATCCCACAGGATTCCTCTCATGACCTCCCTTCACTGTGAAAACTGGACATTTACTCCTATATGCTTTTTAAGTTATGTGTCCATTTGGGGACCTGTCCTCTCAACCCACAGCTGTTTGCTTTATTTAGAAGTCTTTCACAAGGAGCCTTCTTGAATTCTTTTTGGAAATCCAAGTGGAATACATAAATCCAGTTCTGCCGTCCCGCATGTTTTCTGCCTCCTCCAGAGAACTCCAAGAGATTCGTGAGACATGCCTTTCTCTACAGGAATCCTAAGTCTTCGGTGTGTCACATTTACTCACATGCTACTTACTGACTTCAGGCATTCCTAAAAGAACGAGACACTGATTCCTCCCCCACCCCGTGCTGTCTCCAGGTTTTCCCTGGTTAGGTTACAATGACCGGCGCACAGGGAGTTTTCCCAAGTGCTAGCATTGACCCTGAGAACTAATATTCAGCCAAGTGTTACCACGAAATCCTGCCTGAAGCCGCACTGAGCATCACAGGACAGCTGGGAGAGGTGCTCCCCCTGCGGAGGTGTGTATCAGAAAGGTCAGATGAGGGGAAGGTGAGCACTCTCATCCCATTTGCAGGATGATGCTCCCTCTCCAGGGGCACAGGAAAGCTCCCTGGCTCTAGGGTGCCAGTCTGCAGCTTGCCATTGGCAATGAGCAGTTCATCTGTGTCCACTCACAGCTCTTAACATCCCCTGACACTGGGACTCCTAAAACCAGCTTCAAAACAAGGGGTTTGGTTCCACACTCAGAATAGCGGCACCGGTGCAGCAGGCAGCAGACTGAAATAGCATGTGCAACTTGGGAGCCATTTGTCACAGACTTTGTTTAATTTCTTACAGTGAAGAAGACAGAAGAATATAGGATTCATCACTTTAAATTCTATATAGTGACAAACCAGCAAGTGCATTTAACAACCGAAATATACTTTATAGACAGTAATGGATACTGTTAAATCGTAACCTGGTATTTGGATTATCAAAGGCAGAGTCTATCAATTTTTGGGTTTGTATTAAAGTTGTTTTTTCCATCTGTTGAAAGTGGCTCTTTGTGATTTCACAGGGCATTACACTTTATGTGTCTCATTTGCTGCACCCAAAGGAATTTCATTCTGCTACATTAAAAAATACCTTGGGACACTGGCTAAGCTTTTAACTTACCAGAACACACTGCTCCATGTCTATCTCCATGCCAACAGTGACCTTCTTTGAATGTCTAATTTATACATACAAACCTACATGTATATAATGTAATTCACATGTCATACCGCCTTTGTCACAATAAGGATTCTGTCTCTATCCCTTTGTGCCAAATCCACGGTCAGCAGCCCAGTGTCTACCAGACTTGTCTGGAAGGGATACACCTGATCTCTGAAGCACACTTAGATCTGTACCAGTGCCTTTGCTTTCCTGTGCACCACACACAGTTGGAGAAACGGAAAACTATATCAAAGTTTATTTTGCTGCAGATGTCATACAGATGCATACTGCAAACAGGTACACATGGGTATGCTTTCACTCTCACGTTAATCTTACTTTTTTCTTTTAAGTTAAAGTACAGGTCACTCTAGCTGAGTGTTATCATGCCAAAGCAGGACTACCTCTTAGTAGAGGATCATCCCAATTGTATCGCTGTAACTACCACCCATTACAAGTGCCATCACAAAACCCACTTCCAAATGCATCATCTACCCTTCCTTTAAAACCACAGCAACAAAACACCAGCAATTTTGCTTCAGTAGTAAGCCTGGTCTCCCATTTGTCCCAAGCTCTCAATGCCTCTAGCTCCCTGCACTGCCCTTCCTGTTATTGTCACTATACTGCTTTGGCTCAGATCTACCTGTCATTAGATCCTTATTCTGAAGGATATTGCTGCAAAGTAAATTCAGGGAAGGCTTAGTATATTGCTGAATCTAAGCTTCCTACTGGGTCTTGCCCAGCTGCATTATTGCTTCACAAAGCTGTCAATGGGAGCTGATGGTTTAATTTGGTAGGTGACTCGAACCTGCTGTGCAACTCTTGCTGGCAAAAGCAGAGAAGGGGCTAGGTCCTGCGCAGCTGTGTGATCTGGTGGACCACCTTTTTGGAGCAGCACTATAGCCCACAGTTTCCAAACACAAGCTGTGTGTTAGCACAGCTAGGTGACTCATTGTGAAATGTAGCCCACTCCCACAACGATGCGTATTGCACTCCATTAAAAATCATTACAGAGAGAATTCCCAGGGCAGAGGAAGCTGCACAGCATTTTCATGGTTTGTTACAACGTCAAGGGAATCTGAGCGCGTGCTGCTTCTCATATCTTCACTGCAGTGACCCAGAAAGTTCTCTTCCCCAAGAGCTCCAGCCTGCTTGAACTAGAGAGTTGCTCACAAATAAACAGAGGATGTTCCTTTTCAGGAACCCGTAATTTTTCTATTAATTCTCCTTACCATGGCAAGTAGCTGCTCATTTCAAGAGCACAATGGGAGCACAACCTGACTTTGCAGGATGCCAAGCACTCCCGGCCCAGACAGACTCTCTGTATGCCTTGTGAGGAGCTTTGCTACCACCAGCACCATACAAGGCAGGTACGCAGCCGCTCATGAAGAGTCAAAACCAAAATTCCACTCTATGACAAGTGCAACATCTTGGAACTAGCCAGGAGGAGGCAGAAGATCAGCACGGGCTTCTGCCACTGCAGCAAGCATCCATCTACTATCTGCCCATATGAAAAAAACCTGTCCAGTCCGAGAAGAATGACAGAGAGCAATGCTCAGAAGAAGCCCCTGATTCCTGCGGGGCACACATGGAGCCACAACCGAGGGGAGCTTCAATTTTTCTGCCACGATTCAAGCAGTGACACCAAGCTATACACAAAGCAGAGAGATGCTGGGCATCACAGGAAAAACTGAGAAGTCTGGGCTTGATGTGTTTCTCTCCTGCATTTTCTCACAACCTCCAATGTTATTATAGTGACGCACAACACCAGAGAATATAATTGCTGTAGTGATTACTTACAGCCATTACATTAAGCTTTAAAATGCTCCTTTCAAATTGAACAATGTTTTTTCAAAGTCAACAGCTGGTTCACAGCTTGAAAGCAACAGTTAAGATAAATTAAATAAAAAGGGTAATAAAATCACAGACTAAATTTAATTTCTGAAGCACATGCAAACTCCAGCAAAGCCTTTAAAATATCTTTTAAAAACATCCGCAGAAACAAAAGTCAATACGACCAACAATTATACTATGCTCATTAATAAGAATGTGATGTATGAACACAAATAACCGTGTACACTTCTAAATATACTTAAAACAGAGCACACAAAAAAAAATCATGCAGCATTTATAGCCCCAGCCTGGGGGATAAATCAAACAGAAGTTTCAAATGAGATTTGTAAATCTTGGGAGGATGAAAAAATATGTTTTATGTATATTCTTGCTTTTAAGGTACATACATATATATAAAGTGTGGTTAATGAACATGACGCGTCCCTACCCTTAGGATAAAAAGGTGATCTGGTGTGCGCTCAGGATCAGTACAATGCCAGGAGCCTTCATCAGCTCTTGAAATGCACTACTGGAACGACAGGCAAGACTTACATTTCTAGAGTGTATGACTTCATTTAAACGCCAGGAGACTTTTCTCTGGCCTGATCTTCTATTTGTCATTGGGAGAACGCTATTCACAGTTCAAATGGCCTCTGCTTGGCTAGCGATGAAGTGCCGAAGCTACATATCCATTTAGATGAGGCAGAGAAACGCACAGGAGCCATGCCCTGGCTTTCTTCCATGCTTCTGTCAGAAAAGCTTTCCACCTACCACACCGTTCCAAACAGGCCGACTAGCAAGCAAGCTGTCTCTTTGCCTCCATCCTTTATATTGTTAATCAGCTGTTCAGCATTTTACATCCTATCGCACTTGAAAAAGAAAAAGATGCAAGAATCAAGAATAAATATTCCATCTTCTTTATCACAGCTGGGTTTTTTTGCCATATCAGAAAGGCTGTTTATCATCAATGCTCATTAGCAAGAAGAAATATCCCAAATCAATTTTCCTTGAAAATCCTTCCAGTAGGCAGACAAATTTGATGTCACAGTTCTACAACAGACGTGCATGAGAGAGGTATATTGCAATAGACAGGTATATTTTCTGAGTTACACACCATTTTCCTTCCTTCCTTGCTGTTTGTCCCTTGCAAGCAGCAATAGGGACTATGACAGAAAGAAGAGATCAGCCAGCCGCTTGCTCTAGACATCACTGGGATTACCTGTGTTGTAAAAACTGCACTAAGTACAAATCCAAAAGAATGAGATGAATATGTAAAAGAGGATGTACCTCATTACTCTCAAGGAGAGGCATCTCTGTGAAGGTGGATTACACCAAATATTTTCCTTCACTTGGTGCACCAGCAAGATTTTGGCAGGCACTCAGAACAAGAAGATGTGTTGGCATATATTCAGTATGTGATTCACCTCACCTAAATACATTAGCCGAAAAGGCAAGAAGGTCATCTAAGCTAGTCTTTTAGCTTCCTCTGTAGCCTGAGAAGAAAAAAAGACACCTACAGAAAGCAATTTATTCCCCTTGCTTGCCTGCCCTAAGTATCCTACCTCAGGCTGGGATGGATCCCTCTCGAAAGATTTCTCTCTCTTTCTCAAACAACTCAAGAGAGCTCAGAGGACTGGCTTAGGCTGGACACCTAGTGGAATTTGCCCTAGTCTAAAATTAAATCTCCTGCCTACAGCAAGAGTACTTACTGCCATAAAGACTTTTCTAAAGACTTACTGTAAAGATTTTTTGTTTCTTTTAATGTTGAAGGAGCTGTCTGAACATGTTTGCAAATATGAAGGAGATTCAAGTTGATATAAGCAAAAAAAGAAATAACTAAATTTTTAAAATAGTCTAACTTACATAATTCCATCCAGCAAAGGTAGCTAAGGCTACACGTGTAAGCAATACTAGTAGTGACTGTGTCTCAGTTGCATCTCAGCACTGGCACATATGTCCCAGATGGATGTTACATAATGTTTTTGGAAAAATAAGCGTTTTCCAGTGATTTCTGAAAGTAGAACTGGGTGTGCTGTTATAGCCTGCTCCAGAAAGAACGCTGTGTGTCCTACACACACTGCAATGAAGCACGTTCCAAAGTGCCATGCAAAATGTCACCTTATCTTGCTTAAAGTTATTCCATCTAGTAATATCAGAGAAATTATGACAATATGTTGTTCTACATGAAAGTACATGACAGCGCTATTTGTGAGACCTGGCAGCTGCCACTCTCAGCAGAGCAGATGGCAGTGATAAAAACACAATGCAGGGAACAGGTTGATAAAGACATATCCGTCATTACACTTTCGCTGTACAATTACACTCAACTCCAAGATACAATCGAAATGCATGGCTGTGTCACTCTCGAGCAGGAAAACCTTGCTTATCTGAGGAAAATAACTCTTGTATAACAATTAATTCTTTATATATTATTAATCTGAATCATTCATCTCCTGTCCACAGGAGCAGAAAAAGCAGCCAGGAAAGACATCCAAATCTTTAAAGTCTTATGTGTTCACACTTTTTCTTGCAGGGGGAGAGACAACCATTCATCGCCTGTAATGGAAAGTCAGAGTCAGCCATGATAACAAACACTCTCATGGCAATCATCAATTTACGCTCCTATCTAAGGACCAGAGGGCATGTTACCTTCCATTTTCACTTCCCCCCCCTGCTTTTTTGGGGGGGCGGAGGAATAGGGGGGAGCATTAAATGAGTGTAGTGCTCATGGAAGGTACCAGCCAACTACTCCTGGAAGCAGAAACAGTCTACTTACCCTAAGGCACACACAGCAGGGCAGCAGCAGTACCACCTCCCTGCTCCAGGCAGAGAGAGCCGTTGCTAGCGCCAACGGGCACTTCTCTGCTGCGATGGCCAGTAAAGGCATACACCACCTCAGGGCCAACCATGAGAGCACCTTCCTGATGCAGATGGCCGGAGGGGAGTTGATGCCATCATCTCACAGAAGCATCACAATCGTAAGCAGCAGTCGCTACCAGCATGGAGCCAGTAACCCTGACGTTGAGCACCAACATCACACTAAACAGCTTCCTCTCAGAATGAAGAATCTACAGATGCTGGTTCGGCTTAGATCAACCACCAGAAACACTGACTCAGAGAACAAGGATGCTAAACGATATTCATAGCCTGTTAACTCCATTAAGATACTTGGTATCTTAACGGCTTTCTCTTTAAATGGGCAAACTAATAAAATCAACTAGAATTTTAAGTTCTAGTGGAAAATCTGTTAGTTTTTGTAATAGAGAATCTAGACCTGCAGCACAAACATAAAATGCGTATACCATGTTTACTTTAATACATGACCTCCAACCATGATACCTTTTTAATGCTGATTCCATCCTTGCTTATTAAGTAATCAGAGTAATTAACCTTGCAGTAGTTTTGAAATGTCAGTAAAATAAACAGTAAGAGTGTTTTTAGCACTCTATATGTTCTTACAAGATGTTACAGAAGACCACTTGTCTTCTCCAAGATAAACAAAAATTAATCTCTAACAACATAATAATTAATTACATGCAATGTAAGACTAATGTACTGGTAATTAACATGATAAAATATAACATGGCTGATACACAACCAATAAATACAGCTAAATGCATATATAATTGAAACAGGAATAAAGATTAGCAGGTTTTAAACCTTTGTATAGTCAGAGAGAGAGCTGGTTTCCCAGAAAAACAGTGCTCATATCTGTCACTCATTTTCCTTCTACTAGAACAAAAGACAGTAAATCTGTTAAGATATTCTACTTGAAATTCTTATATAAGATTGGCTATACTATTACATTTAAATCTGGTGTGGTTTAATGTGCAAGCATATACTATGTACTGATACAATTTCAGAAATTTGAATTAGTTTCGGAAACAACTAATTAAAAAACTGGCATCTAACTAGTTCGTTTCATGTAACAGTATAACAAGCCTAACAAAGAGAGCAGAGCTGACAAGAGATGGAGCCCCAAAAGACAGTTATGAGGTACAGATTACTGGAAGATATTATGCAGCTGTCCCATCTCACTCCTGCAGCATTCAGAACTTGGCAGTTCCCATGGGAGATGGCAACACCGATATTAAATGCAACTGCCTATACTAATACACAAAGGGAATTAATCCTATGATGGTCTGAGAAGTAGATAAGTTAATTTATAGCAGAAACTTGACAGCTCCTAACTCCAACTCACAACTGCGTCTATTATTCATCATTAAAATACCTGGTTGTTAAACGTGTGGCTGCAAACCTTGGATCTCTGCAAGGTCCTCACTCCCCATGCCCTGAACTGGACAGGCTGCATCTTGCAGGTTGTTTTTGAACTTTTATGCTTTCCGCTTGCAAAGGCATCACGAAATTTTGGATCTATGCTCACCTGACATGACTACAGAGTCCTTTTCTTTAATAGCCCACTACAGTGACTGCTAGACCCTCTTTCCTTTGTACAAATAATTGGCAAAATAATACCATTCAGAGGCTAATGTGTTTTAGGGTCCCAACTTTACATACCATAGCGACACAATTTATGCCAGCCTAACGGCAAGCTAGAGTAAGCCTAATAAGATGTATATAAAATTAGTATTTCTGAAGATACAGGATTTATAAAGTGACAGCCATCAAAATGTTATGAAATGTTATGAAAGTTTCAATGTAACTTCCATAGTTTCACTTTAGTTTATCTTCTTCTTTACAAAATGGGAAGGGGATATATCAAGAAAGTAAATTTTTCATTTGTTGTCATAAATTTGTTTTTATTTAAGAGCACCTGCAGTAGCTCTGATGAGTACAATGTAAATTCCAGCTTAGGAAACCATCACCACTGAAAGTCACAGTGGAAGGAAACACCAATTCTCAGGACAGGCTTTCCCCATCAAGCTGCAACAGTCACTTCAGGGGTGGTCTCATCAACTGTCAGGATAAGGGCAGAAGTCCCACAGAAAGTGTCTTCCGATGACTCTTTCACAAAGCACAGGTAATGATGAAACAGACCGCCTCTCTCTGTAATTCCAGAGTGCCAGGCATGTCAAAAGGGACATGGAGTTCCTGAGGAGCTGAGTGGCAGCCTAAAGTCCTGAGGAGATGGAAAACCTTTGGTGCTGCTGTTGTGTCCCTGCGGTGATCCTCCAAGAAATCATTCAGTATGAGAACACACCTCATAAGGGGACCAGAAAGGACCTGAATCACAGCACACCTGGGATTTTTGAGACAAGGTGGTCCAACAGCTGAGTTTCTTCACACTCAGATCCCTTTTTGCCCATTCTGCTAATATATCAGAGAGGCAACTGAAGTCACCAGAGATAGCTGCCGTGCTTCACATGCTATTGCTCACGCCAGCTGAGCACCGCAGAAGTGCTAGAATTAGACCCGGGATGCTCTCCGGATCACTGTTATGTGATGGGGTGGAGGAAAGGGTTTCATCTCCAATAAAAACTCCAGACAAAGTCAACCCATCTGACACTATTTTGCCCATCAGCAGTGCAAGTAATTTACAAGTCCCTACTTGGGTTTATGTATTTGGGGCATCTGTTTAGTTTTTATTACTTCTGGCCTTGCCTCCCACACTCCTTCACAGATCAAATAACTGCTTTCCCTATTTGCTAATTCCAACAGCTGGTTATTACTCACCAGACTCCTGCTATACTCGCCTGGGGAAGAATCATAAATAAATGTGTACAAGCAAGCAGATGCTGTCAGTTTAAAAACTGATCCACCTAGTAAAAATGTCCTACTTAGGACTCAAGTAGGGAAGCACTGAGCATGTGTCTTGATGTCATTTTAATAAGATCCAAAAACAATCGCAGGACTCTGTTCATTAATTCAAATTAGTAAATGAGGAAAGAGTGTTATAAAAGAGAGTATTACCACAAATAAATAACTAAATTCTGAACAGGCCAAACACCTGCTGTTCCCGATGAAGACAAAGGCAAGATAAGATACAGGGCATGTTTTTTGATATTTAGTGTAACTAATCACTTTTCCACCACTGGCAGACAAGGTAACATCAAGGTACTGTGGGTCCTGGAATCCATGACTGTAAACAGAAGAGAGAAATACAGATGGTTTATCAGATTTTATCATCTCTCTGAATTGTGTGACTGTTTATTTGGGGTTTTTTAAATAGGTAATTTCTTTCTGAATGTCAGTGCTAGGAGAAAGTGAGCTGCCTGGAGCATATTTTAAAAATACACAGAATGTAAAAGAGAAGAAAAAGTGCTTTGCAGACTATACCCCAGGATGCAGCAGGGGAAAAAATCTTGGTACCAACTTTTCCTCCATGTTTTAAAAGGGACATCTTTCTGTAAGGTTAGGCAGTTTGGCTCCCACAATCTTTAAAAAATTGACTTTTGATGAAAACAGTACAAGTTTTAGTGATGGTGGCATAGTCCACAGGGAAACGGAACTCTCTTTCATGTCAATTTTTGCAGGTTACACAGAGGACAATAATCTTTGTTCCTTGGCAGCAGGAATTAAATTATCTCTTGTTGACATAAAATAGAAATGTTTAGCACTGACGTCATCCACCTCATTGGTCAGACAGCTCACCAAAAAAAATCTGTGTCAGTTTACAGACATTTCAAAAGTAGTACGCAGGTACTGCAAGGTTAATTACTGTGACAGCAAAACTTCCCCATTCAGCTTTTGCAAATCTGTTGGGTTTTTTTACAATAAAGACAATTTCAACCAAATTGCTAAGATGCAGTATGAGGTTATGAGCTTTTAGCGGATTTTCCTCCCAGACTAAAGGCCAAACACACTACAAGACTTAATACACACCTGAAATCCTATCTTTATTAGCTTAGCAGATATACAGCCCAGCCCTTTCAAGACTATTGATGCTATACCAGCATTCAAAGCACTGTACCAAAACATGACTGACTAAAAGAGAAACACTGAACTTCCCTGAATACCCGAAACCTAAAATCTACTCCCAAGTGGTTCTCCAGCTACAGTAAAACTGATAAAGTTCATCACGGCCTCAATGCCCCACCGTTGCACTGGAGATTACGTGTTCGGAACTTGGTGCTATTTAAAATACCAGAAAGAAAATCCAACTCTTTCAAAATGCAATTTGTGAAAATATACCTAATATTTAAACTAGAAAACCTATTATTTAGAGATAATTGTATTAACCAACTTAAAGAGGAATAGAAGTTAATATAAATGGTAATAAAAATTGGACAGTCTTTAAGCACAAAACTAGCAACACTTGCTAGCATCAGAAATTACAAATATTGAACACAAGGTCTAACAAGAAGTTTCCCTTGCCAGTTAAATACTTTCTCCTATAGCAGCATATATTAACATTTAGCAATCAAGGAGGAAAAAATTCTAAATGAAGGTGCTAAAATCACACAGTCACAGGACGAATTTAAGGTGCCAAGCGAAAGGCAGTCAGAAGACAGAGAGCAGACAGGCCAGCATGATAAGCCAATGCCGCAAGTCTCAAGTGTGACAGAAGAAGAGCAAGTCGTTCAAACAAGACAGCTGGGGAATGGGGTAGAGGAGACTCACAAGCAGCAGCAGCGACGGGAGGACTCAAATCAACTCTTTTATTTTTTTTTAAAGCACTAGTGACTGAAGATGGGACAAAGAAGGAGCATTCTCTCAGCATGAAAGGTGACGATTTCAAGTTTTTCTGTAACTGTAAGATTTTGCATCAAGCCTGAAGATTTCAACTCCAGACAAGCAACACTTTTAAAATTTTTATGAGTTACAAATTCCTCACTTCTTGTTATGTTTCTTTGGATTTTGGTTTGTGATGTTAAGACATTCCTCAGAGTTGCTCAGTCTTAAGTAAGATAATACTTTCTCTGCAGTCAAATATTAAGTACTGAGAACACGCTCAGGGCACATTATCAAAGCAAGCTGGGGCTGAAAGATGCCCTGCAAAGTGTGTTAGAAGACTGAGGTGTATATTTCACACACAAAGCACGTATTAGGCACAGATAAAAAGCAAGCAGCATAAACCACCAGCAGGACACTGCCTCACAGCAGCCTCTATCCCTGACGCACCTAGGCTCCTCTCACGTTACTCAGATCAGCATACAAGGTCCCAGGTCAGCTTAATTTCTAACAGTTAAGATCAACATTGATTAAAGTATTTCCCTGTCTTCCAGGAGTCATCTACTCACTCGTAACTGTCCCACTTCTGGAACAGGGAGATTTCTGAAGTGAAAAAGTTGTCTTCCTCACACCATCATGGCATGGTTCGCATGTAGGCTACAGTAGAAAGAAAACTAAATTGGACTTATATCTTCCTCTTCAACGCAAACAGCACTGTCAGTCATACAATTGCTAAATGCCAGTAGACCCACGGGTCAAGGACCCAAATGGTCCTACCTAGAGAGTGCAGTGATGGGACAAGGGGTAATGCTTTTAAACTGAAAGAAGGTAGATTTAGATTAGATATTAGGACGAAATTCTTTGCTGTGAGGGTGGTGAGCCCCTGGCCCAGGTTGCCCAGAGAAGCTGTGGCTGCCCCATCCCTGGAGGTGTTCAAGGCCAGGCTGGACGGGGCTTGGAGCCACCTGGTCTGGTGGGAGGTGTCCCTGCCCAGGGCAGGGGGTGGCACTGGATGATCGTTAAGGTCCCTTCCGACTCTAAGCATTCTGTGATTCTATGGTGCTACACCGCTCATGGACACCTGGGCTACAGTTTCACAGAGTTCCTATCTCAGAAAAACGCCAGGGACGCCACTGAGCGCCATGGCTCCGCTCCTTCTCCCGCCTAAACGCCTCTCGCCCCCTTCTGTACATCTGCAAAAACATACACAGTTCCCTGAGGAACCAGGTGACGAGACGGACCTGGGCTAAAACTAACCTGAGGAAACGAGTATTTTTTACTCTAGAAGAGGCGTCCATTCCGGTTCGTTATGCGGCTGCACGAAGACTCGTAGCCGCATAAAGCCACGACCGGCAGGAACGAACGGGCGAGCGCAGGTCCCACAGAGCAGCCCCGCACCGGGGGAGGGAGCACCGGCCCGCCGGGGCCCGCCCCCCGGCCCGCCCAGGCCCGGCGGCGGGCGGCGGCGCTGCCGTCATGGCGGAGGGCCCGGCGGCGGGTGACGAGCTGTGGGCCGAGGCGTGGGCGCTGCTGCCGGGCTCCGAGGAAGGGCTGAGCTTGTCGCTGAGCGGCGAGGTGGAGGACTGCGTCCTGCCGCTGCTGAGGCGGGCCCGCCGGCTGCTCTACGGCGCGGCGGGCCGGCCCGGCGAGGCGGCGGCGGCGGCGCTGGGGCGGCTGGGCGACATCCTGCGTGACTACTCCTGGGAGAGGCTGAACGCGGGGCCCTGGCGGGAGGTCAGCAAGGCCTGGCGGCAGGTCTACGCCTACGGCTGCCTCTTCGGGGCGCTGGCCGAGGTTGCCGCCGGCCGCCCGCTGGTCCCCGCCGTCCGCCTCTGCGACATGGGGCTGCTGATGGGCGCCTCCGTCCTGGACAACGTCCTCGCCCGCCTCGTCCGCGTCCTGCAGGCCCGCCTGCCCCGCGGGGAGCGGCGCGACGCCGCCCCGGGCAGCGCCAAGGTACGGCCCGGCCCCGGCCCCGGGGCGAGCTTGTCCTCCCGCGCCCCTCGCCCGGCTCCCCCTCGCCTTCCCCCCCCTCGGGCTTCCCCCGCCGTCCGTTCCCCCTCTGCCCCGGGGCC
The DNA here is from genome assembly GCF_963924245.1 of Chroicocephalus ridibundus. Taxonomy (NCBI): domain Eukaryota; kingdom Metazoa; phylum Chordata; class Aves; order Charadriiformes; family Laridae; genus Chroicocephalus; species Chroicocephalus ridibundus. The sequence goes on along the minus strand of NC_086291.1, from coordinate 49,291,916 downwards.
GGCGTTCCCCGGCGTCCCTCCCTTCCCCTCCGGGAGCGGTGGGGCCTTCGCTGGCGGCTGTTGAAAGAGAACGTCTCTGTGTGTTGCAGAGGGCCCGGATTGAGCCCCTTCCAGTCCCCATTGTGCAGCCAGAAGATGCGCTTCCGCACGTTCGCTGCCCTTCACTGGAGCATTTCAGAGACAACTATCTAATTCCACAGAAGCCTGTGGTCTTAGAGGGGATTATTGACCACTGGCCGTGTATGAAGAAGTGGAGGTGAGAAATAAGAGTTTCTTCCCTGTCCTAGTAACAGCAAGGATCATCTTCTGTGCCTGGTATCTTGATGCTCGGTAGAGCAGTAGAGACCTCCACAGAAGACAGGTGCCATTGGGAGTGACTTGTTGGCAGCACCTTCCTGCTGCAATGCTGTCTTTGCTCTGTAGAAGTTGCTCCATAGATGAGGGAAGAGCATCAAACCATCCACAGCATTGCACGGTAAGTGCCCCCGTGTGCCAGGGAGGGATGGTGCTGGCCGTGCTGGTGCTGGCCCTCATCCCAGCCTTCCGGGGCTGTGCCGGGAGCGCTCTGGAGAGTTGCTGACATCTCAAGTGTGTCTGTGTCAGACACAGATCAGTGATTTTTACCTCCTGGAACTCACTGATAATTAGTGCAATGGAAAGTGAATTTCAGAGATGCGTGAATAAGCACGATTGGCTTTTTCATTCACAAGTACAGGCATCGATGTTTATTCAGCATCGTGTTTGAGTGTTGAGTTTCAGACACTGCCATTCAGGAGTAATAACATCATGCTGCATGTGTAACGCACAATGGAGCCAACACTTCCAATATTGAGAATCGCATATTTGTGAGATAAAGCTCATGATTCCTTAGAAAAGGGGGGAAAAACACTTATGCTTAGTTTGAGCAATTGCTTTTGTTCCACAGCCAAGGGTAAAATTGACATTAACTGAACACACTTGTTTCATAGTGGTTTTATTCTTTTTTGAGGGAAGGTACTCCACTGCTTAACTTCAGACACTTAAAAAAATTAACTAACTTCTTCATTTAGTTAATATAATTGTCAATGGAGAGATGTATACCACCCATCAAAGTAATTCCTCTTATTTTAGCCACGATGGATATTATTGGCACCTGTATAGAGAATTTGGTACTGACAGAGAGTTGATCTAGAATTCATGACAAAAAGATACAAGACTTTATTTAGCAAATGTGTCAGCAGGCAGCAAAAAGATAGATATCCCTAGTCAACAGAGACCAACAGCTTAAATCTCCTTAGCTCATAAGGAAACAATAGTTTACTGAGGTAAACAAGGTTTTAAACCAGAACAGACAAGTGGGCCATAATGTACACACAAACTTGACTGCTTGTTTCCTTGCCGCTTGCATCCTTTTCTGCTGCCTTTTGTCTCTGCTTGGTTGGAGAGAGAAGAAACTAATGGTAATAGAGTTTTATTTCTTTAAAAGATTGATTTTGATCGATTGTCTTACATTTAACACTAGTACGAAGAGCAGTATAAAAGGGTAATGGAACTTCCTTTATTCCAGTGTGGACTATTTTTGTCAAGTCGCAGGGTGCCGCACAGTCCCCGTGGAATTGGGTACCCGATACACAGATGAGGAATGGTCTCAGAAGCTTATGACCGTCAGCGACTTCATCAACCAGTATATTGTGAATGCGGTCTGTTACTCTCGTTCTGTTTCATCTCCAAATACAGCAGTGTGTTGCTGGTACAGAATTTCTGCTCAGAACACACACGTTTAGAGGTGATGTCAAGGGAGGGGGTATGCTGTAAGCACAACTCTGAATTAAAAGGTTTGACATTTTCAAGATCTGAAGCTACAAATTAGTTATTGCAACAATATCTATGTTTGATTCTTTTTTATATAATCAAATGTGCGGCAGCTGTTAATTTGATGAATAGATAGATACCTTTTGCAGCAAAAACCTGAATAGTGGAGCCTAAGGATAAGGGATCCTCAGCCAGCAGTTTTATTCCTCTTGGCAATTAAACTGCTTACTGAGATCTAGGATCAAGATCCAAATTCACATGCCACTAGGTAAAAAAAAAAAAAGCTGATTAGCAGTTGAATGTCCTTTTACTTTCACAGCTGAGGATCTGAAGCCCTCACTTCTGTTTCCTAGTATTCTGGCAGGAAGGACCGTGTGCCATTGCAAATTGATCTGTGGCGCAGCCTGGAATAGAATATCGGGATACCTAGAGGGAGTGAAGGTGAACTAGTCTGTACCATCAGGGTCTAGCTATAAAGATTCAGAGCGTTGTCACAGGATTGACAACAGAACTGTTGAGAAGCCATAGGATTATAGCTAGGCTTTTTCCAGTAACTCGAGCTAGGTAATTTGTTGATTTTGGGGATATATCTACACTCTTACAATTTCAGTGTAGGTGTAAGTTACTATTTCATAAGACACTTCATACTAGTCAACTGTTGAAACAGTTCCAGTACTCTGAAATGGGACATTGGAAATAGATGTTACCTATAAGTAAATTAACTGACTGACAAGTCTTACTATATATGTCACTATGTGGTTTTTTTTCTTTCTCTGCTGTAATTTCAGAACAGCATAGGATACCTTGCCCAGCACCAGCTTTTTGATCAGGTAAAACTGAGTGAATGTTTTTATCTTTCTGCAGTCAAGTGTTCCTCATCTCTGAGGATGTCAACTCTACTACATGGAAGGGTGTAGAGAGAATTCAGAGTATTTATTAAGTTTCTATTCCCACAATTTGGAGGAACAGAGGGAGGAGTCTGTTCCATTTGGCTGAAAGGCATGGAAACAAAACCCATTCAGGGGTGAAGACATTCAGTCTTAGTGCTGTTTTGGCACAATGTAGCATATACTTAGCAAGGATATCACCTGGAAAGCAGCATTTCCCCAAAGAATATTTAAGTCAGGGAAGACATTTGGACAGAAAAGAGTCTTCAGCAGTGATATGTTCACCATATTCTGAAATGTCATTCCAGTTTACCCAAGAACAGGTTGGTGGGAGATGTAAAAAGGAGCCTCACAGAGAAGCAAGCTTAGTATATAAAAGAGCAACGGCTCCTTTTCCATGACTGCAAACCTGCTTATTCTTGTGGGTTTCTCTGGTTTCTGCTAAAGCAAAGAGTCTCTGAAGAATGAGAAACGCCCTTCTTTCTCCCACCTGCCCTTCCAACAGAATCTGCTTGCTAGCACACAAAGTGTGAGGACGTTTCCTGCAGATTCCAATCAGTTCAGCTACTTCTCTCCTACCTTTGCTGGACAAGCACATCATTTGTTTTCTTTGTGTCAAGCCTCGTTCCTCTTTTCTATGAATTGCATACTTTTGGCAAGTCAGCACATACCCTTTTTAATGTTTATTTCTTTATGGGAGTAGATTCCAGAATTGAAAGAGGATATCAGTATCCCTGACTACTGCTGCCTGGGGGAAGGAGAAGAAGATGACATCACCATTAACGCTTGGTTTGGTCCAGAAGGCACTATCTCACCTCTTCACCAGGATCCCCAGCAAAATTTTTTAGCTCAGGTCTGTACTCTACTTACTCTACACATGCCATTAGCGCTATAGCTAGAAAAAATGGTTATGGTATGTAGCTGTTAAAGACAAGGGTAGCAGACAACATGATGACCAATTGAACGATAGGGAATACATGGGTAGTGTTTTGCTATTCTGTTGCATTTGTCAATACTGCAATTTAATAATGTAATCTTGCAGGCCGCTTGAGATAGACCATTACTTACCCTCATTTTAGAGATGATACATGGAAATCACAAGCAGCAGCTTTTCCAGGGCCACACAAGGAATTTGTAACAGAGTTGAGAAGAATGTGGATCCTGTCATAGCGTACCAAAGAACTTCCTTTTCTGGAACAGCAAGATTTTTGGGTGGACTTGGGTGCATACTTTAATCCACTTCAGGTTACCCAGTAAAATATCTACTCGCGCGTGCATCGAGAGTCAGATGCAGTAATAGTTGCACTGCAACCTCATTGCTGTTAAGTGAGTCACTGTTGGTAGGCTTCTCGATGATGACTTTTAGTGCAGGGTAACATGGTAAAATACTGGGGCCCTTTGTGGTGAGCAAGTCCAAAGATGTATTCCTTGTCCAAGCAGTTCACAACTGTACCTCTTCAAATGCTAAGGGGTTTTTTGCTTACTGGAAGATAGCCATTTTTTCTTGCAATATACAAGGTCTTAACCCAGCGAGGCAAGTGAAGGAAGGAGACATTAATAGCTCACAGCAGTCCAGGTAATACCCACCCTGCAAAAAAACCTCAAGGATTCAGGAAATGTGCTTTTTGATGAATAACCAACATTCTCTTTACTTTCATGCATCACCAAAAATATCATTTAACACTGGGTTCTTTAGAGAGCTAATTAATATCCATAATCCCTTTGGGGTATGGAAGGCATCCTAAAAACACATGGACAGCTATAGTTATTTAGATCAATGCTCTACTGCTTTAACCATTGATAGTCAAGAGTAGGACAGGGCAGGAATACATTGATACTTGTGTGGACTTTAGAATACATTTATGTGCTGTCCATGAACAACAAACTCTAAACATCTAGCATAACAACTTGGGTGTTGATAAGGTATCAGGAAATCCTGTTCTATTATATGGGAAGGTATGTTAAGATAGAGGAAAAGCAGCTTGGTTAGGAATCGTTTGGTAGCATAATGCCAGCCCAGTGTACTGTGGTTAGCCAGAGTACTGACTTACCGTTTAATGTGATAGTTCCAAACAAATGTGATCATGCCTGGCCCTTGAAGAAATCTTGAATGCTGGAAGAAGCAGCATGAATATTCATCCTGTGCCTTCTGCGGGTGTTCCACTGGAATCAGCGCAGGAATCAGCTTTAACTTTTTTATTCTGCCATTTCATTCCAGGCACCTATGACTTGCAATTCAGTGTAGCGTTCAGGTCAGTCAGTCCACTTGCCTTATGAATTCTAGTCTTTCAGTTAAGCACTCCAATGAAATAATTGATTTAATGACACAGAAATAAGCTGAAGGAGTATATGGAAGCTTAGGAGTCGCTCCGGACAGGTACCTCTGTAGGCTGACGTGAACTGCACTGAAGACTCAACCTCCTCATTCTCAGTTCTTCTAATCGCTTTCTAGCTACGTAGAGACCAAATAGCATTGTATAAATTGGGTTCCTTAACTTTGAATTTAAAGTAATTTGGTTAAAAGCACTTCCTGGTATTTCAAATTCTTTTCTGCTTCAAGGAAACATGTACTTGAATTCCAACAGTCTGATTTGTTTTAACTTTTTATTATAGCAGTGTCTGTTTATTACTAACAAAGCTAATGATGCTTCTTGTAATCCAGTATATTTTACTGTTAAATTGCCAGCTATGGCCCACAGTTTCCAGTAATGCGCGGGTTAATGACAGATGGAAAACATTTATTGTAATACACACAGGTATTTGGAAGAAAGTATATCCGTCTATATTCGCCACAGGAGTCAGAAAACCTGTATCCCCATGAAAGCCATATTCTTCACAACACTAGTCAGGTAAATAGTTGCCTGAAATTTTAGTATCAATAATGTTACTTCATCAAATCGTATTTGAGTAAAGACATTCTACTGATGATTGTTTTGTTTTTTAATAGGTTGATGTGGAAGATCCTGACTTACTTAAGTTTCCCAATTTCAGAAAGGCTGCGTTTCAGTCCTGTATTCTGATGCCTGGACAGGTTCTGTTTATTCCAGTTAAATATTGGCACTATGTACGATCACTTGACATCAGCTTCTCTGTCAGTTTCTGGTGGTCATAGCTCTGAAGCGTGCATAAAGTCTGTTAGCATTGGAATAGGAATTACAAATCAGAAAAAGTAGAATCTGGCATCTTCTCATAAGAGAATTCTTTTTAAGTGTGGAATGCTCTTCCCTATCTAAAGGTTAGAAGTGGATTAAAAAAATCCGAAAAAACAACAAACTCTTCCTTCAGCATGGTGAAAAAATCTGGATGGGTAAAGGGAAAGAAGATGCTACAGCCACTTTATTTTTGTGGATGATTCTAGTATGAATGCCTCTTAAAGACCATCTTAGGTCACCATCTTGTATGCATGTGTACATCTGAAACAGCTCTATATATGGGCACTGCCAGGACTCTGCTTCAAGCTATATTTGGAACATCAGGTTAGTGTTATCTTCTACTTGGATTTAATAACAGTAAAAACTGTAGTTACATAAACAATGAGGGAATCCAAAGGTTCAATATGTTAAAGGAAAAAAGAAGCTAACACGAAGCAAGATACCAATCTCCTATAAAGACAAAGTTACTAGTGTTAAGGCGTAGGAACATAATTAATTGTAGTTAATCTGTAGTTTAATTGCAGTTAAATGAACTGAAGCTTAATCATACTTTGATTAACCATCAGCTGAACTGTTGACACTCTGCCTTCTGCAGTGTCACACATTTCTACTAAGGAAAGATACGCTGCCATTCCATTCTGGTACCTGGCAATATCTAGTCCTCGTCTTCTCATCTTAAAAGGATGAAAATCCTCAGCTCACTCACTCTTAAAGGAAAAAGCATCCTTACATAAAATTGGAGATTGAAGTGCTAATACCAAAACCTAAAAGAATCTTAAGATGCTTATTTTTTCAACGCTTTGCAGACTGGCAATTTGTCTAAGCTGGCATTGCCCCAAAAGTCTTATCCTACTTCTTACCAATTGTTTTGACTGTGGGAATATTCCCTCTCTTATTGAGTGTAACTGCTTGTGACCTGGCCTTATATCAGATGAACACTTTCATGCCCAAAGAAGGGACAAAACCCAAGCAACAATGCAACAAGTGTTCAAACTCTACCCCTAGATCAGATATTCAGCCAGCTGCCTTAGTGAGGAGACCATGAGTGCTACACTGATTTTTATTTTTTTTTTTTGACACACACACACACACACACACCCCGCCCCCCACCTACTTGAAGCCCTATGGTGCTAGTAAAGGGTTTCATTTTCGGTTGTGCAAGTGAAATTACAAATAGGGAATACTGTTGCTGATAAAGGATTCTTTTAATAGCTCACCTGCATAGATCAGCTTGCAGGATTGACTAAAAACACCTGCATCTTTCATTCCCAAACATACGCTGAGAGTCACAACCCAAGAATACACACACAAAACAGCCTCCAAGAAAGCGTGCAGACACAACTGTGAAAAAGAACAGGAAGGTCAATGATAGTTTTATTGTAAGATTCTTTAAACTTGCGGAAAAAATAAGTACACTGAAAGCACACTGTTACTAATGAATACAATACAGTCTGGCTACTCTGCAAGAGTGGGGAAAAAGATTTCACTGAAAGCAAGTCTTACAATTAGCATCGTCTAGTGCTGAGAACGAAGCTCTTCTCTGTTCTCCCTGTTTTTGATGGTGACTGGGAGTCTGTCCGACTCACACCTGTGAAGAAAACAAAAGGAAGGTTAATGAATGACACACAAAAAAAGGATGATGTTGTATAACCTCCATATTTTTAAAATGCTTTACATGTTCCTGTTTGGAATGTCCAATTTCCCTGGCTAAATAAAGGAATCATGAAGAGATTGTGCTCTTCTTAGAAGCATAGTATTTCCAGAAGTTTTAGTGTCATGTCTTGTGTCTGTTCCCCTGTTCCCACCCGCCCCGGCTCCACACTTGAATGTTGTTAGAAACAATATGCACAGATCTGCTCGTGACCATAAGGCATAATCCTTGCACTTTCAGGGCTCAGTGTTGCCCATGTATGGTTTACTGTCACAAATATACAACTGAAGTCAGAAATAACTGATGTTCAGCTACAGTTACAAATAATACAGGCAGTGCCACTGATTATCACAGTCCATTCTCAAGTATTATTACACTAATTTTTTTAAAAAATAGGGTGCTTAGTACCTGGAATGTCACAAGACCAGAAATCATTACATTGTGGACAGCGCGGTTCAGTCTGAGTTCTGAAGTATTTTCTGACACAAGGTAAATGCATTCCAATTCCACAGGATTCACATACTTGGCTCTGAAATCAGAAGTGTTGATTAAAAAAAAATTAAAAAAAAAAAAATCTTTCTAACCTTCCTTTGGTTTAAAATAAAGTTGTCACAAATGGTGGCAGATATGCAATGCTTTATTCCAAAGAATGGTTCACACAGTGCAGTTGGTGAATACTCAAAGCTAGTAAATGATAAAAGGAGGTATTTTCCTGGAAACTAGGAAGTAACTCTCTCTCTACATGGACAAAATTTAGCTTGAAAGACAAACAACACTGAGCTATTTGGGTGCAATAAAGGAGACCAACTGGGATGGAAAAAGTAACATAGAAGCACATTAGTTGGGAAGATGAGAAGATGCAGGGTTAAGGAGCAAGAGAGTGCAGTAGTTTTGAAATACGAGTTCAGGCTGTAACAACTTACGCAAGACTAAACTAGTAACTTGCCAGCTATCAAAAAACAGTGCTTTAGCATGCTATATATGAAGCATACATGTTCATTCTGAAGTCCAAGACACAAGGAATTTCTGAACCAAAGTCCCAGGACCAAAGATGAATGCATGTCACATGAAGACTGCTTTTTGTAAGGTCCAAAGATAATACAGCTAACACTTCACTGTTACGCCTATTTAAGAATAAGGAGTTCATTTCTAGCCTGCTGGCTTTGGAAAGCAAGACAGCACAATAATGTTCCTTATTGGGCGAGTTTGCTTTCTCCAAGTTTATACTTGGAGATCCTGCTCCAAGCCAAGTTTTTGGGATTTCTTTCCAAAGACAGAAGATAAAATGCCTACACTGAAGAAAAAAAAAAAGGGGGGGGGGAGGGTTCTTTATATATACATGGGCAGCATTACCAGATTACAAGACCAGAATTTATCATTGCCTGCCTAATACTCGAAGGAAAGTATCACAAACTTCATCTATAACCACGTAAGTACATCAGCAGATGCCTACTCGGGTAATAAATCTTACCTGGATGGCAAGGCTGTGACAGATGTTACACTTCCTTGCCACATCTTGGTAGTTGCTGAGAATGTATTGTTCCATCTCAATTATGCAGCGAGTATGCAGAGTATATTCTCCATTTCTCTAAGGAAATAAGTGTCAAGATGAGGAATTTCTTGTAATTCCTTTTACCTTTTTTTGACTTTTCTAACCAGCTGTTAGCAAGCATTTGACATGCACTTTTTTCTGCCATCATGAAACTAACATGCTGACACTGATACAATGCAAAGCTGAAAATACCTTTGAAATACCAGAATTAATTTGTTTAGAGGATCGGAATAAAGATCTCACACCTTTAACAAAGATCTAGTCCTTGGAAGGTATAAATGAACAAGCATGCTCTTCTTAACAAAGACACGCAGTTTTGGGACCTTCCATTTGCACAGTAGTGTAAATTCTACTGGCTTTCAGCGAAATCTAGGCATTTATTGCTTGAGGTATCTTTGAATATCTCTGCTAAATCACTCTAACATAACAAAATGTGTGGCAGCAAGCTGGAGATCTATGATGCAATGAATCCAGCAGAAATGGGACTGAGGTCTCACTTGGGAAGCAACTGCAGTGTCCACATGGTAAGCTCATCTCTATTTCTCCCTCAGAAAGTAAAAGGGAGTTAAAAACGTGCACAGTGGCCCCTGCACTTCTGGTACAGGAGGTTTCAACATGTTTGGCCTCGCTGCTTTTCAGGATATCCTACATGTAACTCGCAGCACTGATCACCCCAAACAGCTTTCCCCAGCTCTTGTTCTAAGCTTAAGTATGGCATGCTATTGGGTACAAAGGATGTCCGCATGTCACACATGCCCACCCAGCTCAGGTACAAGAAACTGAAACCACGTTGCCCTGTATAAACCTCCCTGAGAACCTTTTCCTTGTAAAAGTACTACCTTTTCTGCAAAAATCACTGCAGCAGCAATAAGCACGGGCTCCACAAAACCATTCCTCCCATCATTCATTAAAGAACAGCTTCAGTTTCAACCGTCACATCCGTAAGAAAATAATAGCTGGACCTATTAAAACATCAACACTTGAAAAGATACAGCAATTACCTCAGAGAGCCACCTATCCTCCACAAAAACTTTCAGCACTTGTTCTGCTTCCTTTTTCTTCATTTTCTTTGTCTTAAGTTGGTCAGCCAAGTTTAAAATATCTGTAGAAGAGGCAAAGCCATTTTCTGATGAAATGATTAGGTCCATCTACAGAAAGAAACATTTTGAATGTTAAAAAAAACCATGCAATTATACCGACACACCTTATAGCAACGTGCGGCTTTTTAGCATCCACATATGATACATACTACAGTATATGGCTTGAACCAGAACTGTACAACAAAGGCCAAAATCTGAAACTATCGTTACCTTGACAATTTTAATCTTTGCCAAGAAAACATTTCCACAAATAGAACTGTAGAATGCTGCCTAAATGAAGCTGCATTCACAGACCCTTGAGCCTACTCGGGGGTGACAGCTCTGTTTGTCAAGGTTCTTTTTGAGGAAAAATCTCTCACTACTGAAGTTTGTCCACTCTGGAGTCATTGGTGCTGCTGAACATACCTGGCATTTGAAGGTTGTAGCAGTACTACCAATCTTCAGAGAATGTCTCATTGGAAACGTTCCTGCTGCTCATCATCCCAGAGCAGCACGCAGCGTTTGTATGCCAGTAGTAATATGTACCACGACAATGCCACCTCTGCAGGGCTGACAGGGCTGTATAGGTGCTTCCACCAATAAGGGGGGAGGGCAGGGAAATCTCTGGGTACTTTCCATGTAGATTAGACTTTTGCAGGTGTCACAGAATAGTCAACACAACTCTCTTTCCAGTTTATACAGAAAATTTAATTTTAATGAGTGTGCAATAAAAAAAAAATATTTAAAAGTCTAGTGGCTGGAGAAATTAAGTCCTCAAAGTTCAAGACACTACGAGAACAACTCACTAAAACATGCAAGATAAATGGCTATGATCACAACTCACAGATAAGCTGTCGATAAGAAATTAGACGTCAAATGTTCTGGAATCTCACCCCAATACTTCTATTTGGAACTTTAAAAAATTCTAAAGTCTATGTTTTCTTTTTTAAAAAGCAGCATCATGACTAGTTTATTAAACACAGAAGTAATTGGCTAAGCAATAACAATAGACAAATGCTTCTATTCAGATCAGCAAATCCAACTTCTATGTTATTAGCACTAAAATCTACTGTATATTACTAGACCACTGAAGCCAATGAAAAATTCAGCAATCACAACAGCAAACGCTGAAGAAAGGTGTATGTTTAACTAAAAGCAGGTATGTCGAGTGGCTAACTCCAAGGAGCGCTCCCCTATTGCTGGTTTCAGTTTAACAATAACTGACTTTCAACAGAAAATCATTACTTGCCTATGTGCCCATCCCCGCCCCCCATTCGATTTGGGATAAACTTAGGTAAGATGGCAACTAGTTCCTGAACCACATCTCCATTCACTTCCATGGCCATTCATTTTCAGATGGTACCTTCACAAATAATGTGATTTACTAATAACTGACATACTTACTGTTTTTCTGAACAATTCTAATTCATTTTCTGTATAGTCAGATGCCATTTTAGTTACTTCAGTTTCTGCCAAATTCACCTATGAAAAAAACAATACTTAAACTGAAATCAAAGTGCCTTTGTATTTCTGCACCATAAAATGTAAAGGATCCTGTGGGTAAAGAACACATCATCTTACAATTAACAGAAATGTCATTTCTTCAAGTGGCATGAAAGAGGCTGTTCCTTAAAGTTGGCAACCGACGGTTCTCAAGTCCTTTCTTTACAACCCCTGATCGTCCAGCCCCTTATTCTCCACAGCTCCCCCTGCCCAGTCCAAGCTCTTAAGCAATCCCACCTCCCCCGTACAGAACTAATATAGACTATTAGTTCTATATAGTAGAACTAATATACTACACCAGGATACTGTGCTGGACAGTAGTGGTAACTATGTTATAATACACATTTCTGTTTCACTGTGAAAAAGAGTTACTGCTATTTCATATTCTTATTGCACATCCTACTGCTGTTTATTAATAGCTCAACTTAATTGGCAAAATGACCCAGAAAGGTTAAAAGCAGCAGCTAATGTTAGAATACCTCCTGTACAGTATTTTAAAATTACTATGTACCCTTCCTTCTCTGACATGTGCATTTCAGAGCATCTAGGGAAACTTTTAATAGGCCATTCCTTAGGAACCCTTCTATGCTACGTGGATTTTTGAGTAAGAGAAAACTAAAGTTGGAGGGCTCTCTGTGCTTTCTAGCTTAAAAATTCCTCTTGAGAAAGAAAGTCTCCTGCGAAAAAGAAATTTCACTTCAGCACTTAAGCAATGTTTATTTTAAATAAATCAGAGGCTGCTGTATTCCTTGCTGCCATGTCCCATTTCCACACACCTCAGCTCCTGGTAGTTTATCCTCCTTTTTCCGTGTCCTAGAAGTAGCTTCTACAGCAGCTGCCAGCGGAACAGCCCCACATAAACCACACAAGACACTGGTAAGAGTGAGAACCCTGCTGGCACATGCAGCCTGCAGTTCTAGATTCTCCGTTTTCCCTAAATAGCAGTTCTATTACAGATGTACTGTAGGAAAAGGACCCTAGGTAACTCAATCTTTCTAACATCCAAAGATGGCACTTAGGGCAGCCTTATGTTTATTATGCACAGATACAGCTAGATTTTTTGGCCCATTTACAAACGGAAGGTGTGCAGCCCTTTTATTGGCATGTTATTAAAAGGTTAATTTGAAGCCGCAGCCACAGAGGCTCCCTCTGCTGCCCAGGAGCTAGCCACGAGAAGCCAAACCACGCGATGGCAGCACATCACGTACTTACTAAAGCATAATGTGCTCTCCCATCATCTTCCGACATTCCTTTCCGGATCTGCATAAACAAGGGCTGTAGGTGACTGTTAATAGTACTGATGAAGTCATCCAGTTTATCATGTGCGTAGTACACTGAAAATAAATAAGAAAAAGGATATACACAAAAACCCAAACAACATGAGGCAGACCTTTTTATGTTTTATCTGCGGAGACGTGTTTTTTTCTTAGGTAAAAGAGCTAAAAGTTAGTGAGGCAGAGTCAGTTATATTCAGCAGATGTATCATTTTCTGGTGCTTCTGACCACTACCCTTCAGAGAAGCTCAGCTCCTTGAAAGTCAGACTTCAGAGAGAGTCCAGACATTCTGCCTCACTGTAGGGAAATCACCACATTAATCCATTAATTACAGTCACTTGCACTAAATTGAATTGAAAATAAAACATGATCAGGAAAAATTATTACGCACAATACAAAACCACATGTGCTTTCTCTCATTTACACACAAGGGATTCCTTGTTCCTTTGTGTTCTGTTTCACAAATTAATGGCATGTAAATGATCATGTTACATACCAGAAAACTTAAAATTCTAGCGTTGTAGAAATACAGGCAATACCTCATGTCATGTTCTACAAACAAATTAAATACTAGCAGAAGTTCTATCACAGACGTAATTAAGATGGACTTTGGAGTCATTCTGTAGAAGCACATGCCATGGTTTTTCCTTGCACACGCCTTCAAGAGTTTCCGTCCAAAACAAAACTATGTCTGTGCCAAAACTCCTCTTGACTTCAGCAGGCTAGGGTTTAAAAAACAGAGCTAAGTAACAGCCTGTAACTTTAGAAAAATGACTGATGTCTCAAAAATACCACCAGTTAGTGATAACTTAATACTATTCTCAATTACAAGAGTCAATCACTTGTGTAACGGCATCAGACCGAGGTCCCACTCTCAAAACCCCACTATATTTTACAGCATAGTGCAATACAAAAACATCAGTCACGGGATGCTCCTGCCCAGAAAGTTAATGTTTCTGATATATAAGACTCCTTAAGTGAACAAAGAAACAAACAGCAAGAACAATAATAAAGTAAGTATAATATTAAAGTAGGTATAATTTTGTCAAATTGTCCTGCCACCTGCCTGGCCCCTGGCAGCAGGAAACACTGCATACATCAAAGCCAGGGAGCATCACTGACAGATCTAAAACAGGGTAAGATGCAAGATAACAGAAGAATATTCAGCTGTAACATTTTAATGTGAGATGTATGGCTGCTCAAGTAGATCTGCTATGGAAAAAAAGGGTTATAACTCCCCATAAAAAAATGCAAGGGGGACAGACCACACCAAAATTTACAATTCCAGACTCAGGAGAAATGATAAATGCCCTTTACTATTTGCAGAAGCTTATAACTTACCTCTACAAAACACTTCTTGTACAGGCAGCCGTAACAACTGATTGGATAGAAACCGTTTATTCAAATACATTACTACTGAAAACAAGTTATTTACTGTCAACAGATTTGAGGAGAAATTAAACAAACTAACGTGACCTTCATTAAATATTGACAATCTTTGTATTCTGACGATGCATGTACAGGAATCTCTTTGTCCTTTTTTCTTCTGGCAACGTATCTCAGAGGTGTCAATACAAGACCTTGTTGTAACATGAGCATGTTAGACACATACCGGAGCCAGGACTACCCTACTTACAAAATACTGGATTAAATTTTTCAAAAGTCTTACTTTACAATAACATCCCCTGTAAAATATAGTACCTTAAAAAAAAAAATCTAAAACTTAGTTACAATTACTGTAAATTATTTTTTTGTAAAAGAAATAAATTATTTCCTTCTCTAGAGTATAAAATGAAATCTCAACTAATACAATATCACAGACGTACTTACTATAATCTGTTTTCAGTCAAATAAAATCAAAGCAAATTGCTATTGCAGCACCCAATTATAAACACAACACAGTTGTTCACAGCATTTAAAACCAAATATATGAAGGAACCAGCTATTGTTCTTTCTGTCAGTAAACAATTCTCAGCTCCGAACACTTAATAAAGATACATAACACCAACAGAAAGAGAGCTCATTATGTGTTACCCTAGAACACTGCTTGGGAGCATTTTCTTTAGAAGAAATTATTTCAGTTCAATGACAGCAGATGAGCAACAAAGAAACAGCAAACAGTAAATAAATGGAACACAAATATTCTGGGGGTTTTGGTTTTAGGGTGGGTTGGTTTTGTTTGGTTTTTTTTCCTAAATTTAAACAAACTCTTAATAATAAACTAAAATATTTTCCACAGAAAAGCTGAACAGATCCCTCACTGAAGATAAAGCAGAGGTGCTCAGCGAAACCAGAAACGTCCCTGAACGTGTCTGTATGCACACTATAAACAGCAGGTAGCATAACAAACAACCTTACACTCTTGGCTAATTACCGCTTTTCAATGGGTACTATTTTAAATTTTCTTGCTGAAAGACAAATGAACAACAGGCATCTTTATTACTTACTCTGAGATGCCACAGCTTCATCATAAATTTTAAAATATACTGGCACCATCATAAAATTAGAGCTCACATGTTTGCAGCAAAATACTACAAATAAGCTGCATGAATACTTTAAAAGAAAAGAGATAGGACCTTTACTCATCTAAAACCCAAACACAGAGTTATCATATCTATGTACTTCAGTTTCCATCTCCTGTGTGACCAGAAGGTTAAGCTGAAGATTAAGTACAATTCTAGTTTGCAAAGTAACATTACAGAAATGTCATGCTTTTCTTCTATTTTGATGACACTGAGCAGATGTAACATAAGCCACTGGCAACTTGTGTTGATATTTACGACTGATTTTCAAACCATATTTAAAAAACTAATAACTATACAACAGCTTTTGGCATAGAAAAATGCGAACAGTTGCAAACTTGAGAATTAAACAAAAAACTAGAACAAGCCATGAAGAGTAACATGACAAATTACTTTGGATTTTAAGTCACTGATGCTCAGTTTTCATTTTGCAGAATAAAAGAGGAATAAAACATTCAGAAAAGTTATTTTCTTTGAGGAAAAAAATGTGGTGGAGTTTTGGTTGGGTTTTTTTTCCCATTTCCTTCAGTTACTCTCTTAGTACTAAGATGATTAATACAGTAAGAAGCTCCTTATCATGATTTGAAAATGCTGCCATCTAACTATTATAGCTACAAAAATCTGAAGCAACAGAACCATTACTGGTAGGAGAATCTAAAAGCTTGTTTACAAAGTTCTTTAAAAACAAGATATCCTTAATTACACTTCGCAGCAACATGTTGTACAATACCTCTTTTTTTCCTTCTGTTTAACAACACGAAAAACAAGCCGGAACACTTCCTTGTTATTATTATACCTAAGCACAAGTTATTATACCTAAGTATATAAAACCAGGTAATCGCTGCCTCAGAGCACTTAATGACAATTGAACTATGGACTAGACTACATCATTCACGGATAATTTTTTTATAGCCTGCTTTACATTATTTTAAACTCACATGAAACCTTTCACATTAAACCTCGTTCTATACATACATCTAGCACACGTGTTTCAGCCTTCCCATGAAAAACAGAACCACTGGGAAGAAGAACAAGTTGCGGCTTCTAGTAGCTTACTGCAACAACAACCTAGAATAAAAACAGACCGCAAACGAGTTTAGGGAGGTAAAATGCTGTTATTCAAACGGGGCAGACAGATTTCACTTGCGCTGCAATGCTAATACACTTGAAAAGTTGCAATGAACTTCAGTAAGGATTCACTGCCAAGACTTCAGCTTTGAAGTGTAATCACTAACCCACCACCTGAGCGATGACTAACACCTACGCTCTGCTACAATGCTGCTGCGCTACAACTTGAGACTGACACATTCAATCTTTTTTCAGTCTTCTTAACACTGCGAGTATTGAATTTTGACCCCAGGGATACAGTCAGTCTTCATTACCGTAACAGCTAAGTGAGTAATTGATAAGCTTCTCTACATTTTATGTTTCAACCCACCTACAAGGTATCTGATATGCAGCAAAAAATATTTAGCAGAAAATATGGCCTGCGTTACATCGGACACAAAAATAGATTACTTTGTTCTGACCTTAAATTCTATAGATAAGTAGATACAAACCCACAGTAAAAACAGAAGAGTCCCTGTAGAGTGCGTAGCACTGGGACAAGATACAAGAGTACGACTGAGCCTGGCAGGAGCATGGCTTCCAGAACTAGTAATGGGCAACGTGATGCAGATGAGATGGGAGAAAGTACAGCCATCCACCAGAAAACCTCATCTCATCCTCACCAAAAACGTTTCCTCACCGTTCACTTCTCCCACAACAGTGTATTTACTTACAAATGTTCACCACACTATCGCAAAGTACTTCTGAGGAATTGTGTGATCTCACAGTCTACACTCCCACTGATCTTCCCCAGCCCCTTTTCTGTCGATGCCTTGTGATAGCCTTTATTGTCTACACAAAAATGCCTAGTTTGAGGAGCCAAGAGCCATGTTTTCTTTTCCTAGTTTTCACATATTTGATGCATTATAAAGCAAAATACCAAAACAACAGTACAGTGGATTTTTTCTGTTGTTTTGCAATGCAAACACTTCTCTTGTAACATAAAACATAGACCTCAAACAGATGGTTATCTGCAAATTCCACCACAGATAAGAAAAATTCCCCTAAGCTCTAGCTGAACTTTGCAGACAAGGTATAAGAATAATGAGCACACTGGGTCACTTACCGGAGCAGCTGCTGGGGCTCTGCCTACAATACTAAATACTACAAAACAAACAGAACATGTAAAGCAAAAATGCTTGTCTGTTCTATGAATGCCCGTTTCTCATATATAATTTATTTAGTGGGTCTTTCAACGGCCAAGCATGAAATATATTATGCTTAAGAAATTGGTGTGACTGTAGACTAAAGTTGACGCCAACAGTTATTTTCTTCTGAGTTCAGCTACCAAGACAGTTAAATAAAATACAAAACATAGACAAAAGCCAGCCTGAGACAATCCATGTTAGTAAATTGTTGATCAATACACTCCTTCTGTACAGCCAAATAGGCAGGAAAAAAGCAGTTTTCTCTCATTCTTCCATTTTTCTAAACATCCTTTCATATATGGACTGTATCAGACATTTTTCTAATGAACTTCACTGTAACTTAATACATAGTTATATTTTATAATTAATTGCATAAATATTATCTTCAGTAAATACGGCCGTTGGTTTGAAAGGCAACCTGATTTTGTCCCTCCAAATTATCCTGACATTCATCAAAACATATAGCAAAAGAAAACGGATCTGTGTTTTCTGTTAACCCTCTGGCCTTGAAGACTGGCAAAGAAAACACTTGAGAATGACCATGTCTTTGGGAAATAAAATGCTGGTCACAAAAACGTCCAATGTTGTTATATTTAAATACTCATCAAATTAAGATGTGCTGAATCCATGAAAAAAACAGATAAACTTGTAAATCTACCAAGCGATAGAGAGCACGTGAATTTCAATATTTATTCCATGATCTGTATTTAAAAAAAAAAAAAAAAGTGTCCTGCTATTACAGAGAGAAATGTGTTTTCCAGGAGAGAGGCACAATCTTTCCAGCTGTGTTTAGAGTAGCATAAGCCCAGAGCTTCAGTTATTAAAGCACTTCAGCTGGCTTGGAAGACAGCAGGAAAAATAACTACAAACTCTCCTATTTTTACCATTTCCTGATTTCAGGCTGGGGTCAGGGTGAGAATAATATTCTACGTATTCTCCTCCCACAGACAGTGTCTTGTAAAGGCATCCAACAATAGCAATCTCGTCTACTACTTCCCTGACTACACAAATGAAAAGCCAGCCGGCACCAACAGACAACACACAGAGCCACCCCAGAAACGATGCAGAGAATATCACGGTACCTTAGCTATTATTATTAGAGACCTGCAAGATGTCTTTAACTTTGCACTTAAGTTTTTACTATAATGTATTTCATAACTGGAGAAGCCGTAACACAATGCAGACAGAAACGGCATGCATTAAGGCATTCCAGTGAAAAGGTATTAGCAATTATAATAACCTTCCTCAACAAGCCTGCAATTTGTAGCCTAATTGACAGTAAGCGTTAATCCTAACACTTTCTAGTGGTCCTATGCAGCGCTTTGATAGATGTTTGGAGCTTTTCCTTCAGAGCTGTGTGCAGATTTTTGCATAGACACTTGTCTGCTAACAGGAAGCATGCAGGTGAGACACAAAAAAATAAGAAGGTGTCTCCTAGCCAAAAGGCTCAAGATTTTGAAATAAACCAGAACAAGAAAACATGCCAAACACCAGGAGGGAACGTTTTCAGATCGCTTTGCTCGGAGGCTGCGCAGGCTGATTACTGCATGACTTGACTTTGTTTGGCACAGCTTTTTTATTCTTTTGTATTTAAGGAAACCAATGTCATAGACAGGAGGCAGCCTTGTTATGTACTGCTTACAACCTGCAGGAGAAAGGAATTAATTCAAATAAATGAGCTTTAGTAACATTAGTTTTGATCCGATTTGAAAATTATTGTTCAGAGCGCACCAAGCAGTATTAAGATATATTTGAGGGAACTACATCAAAACAAGAACGTCTAGAAACAGTCACCAGGTTGAGTTTCCTCATAAAAATGCTATTAGCATGATCTCGTAAATTGTGATACTGTTAACTTTGCTCCTAACAAGAATGGGTTTGTCATATTGCTGGTTCTTTTGTCATAAAACAAACAGGGGGGGAAGCGTTCCGTTCTGTGAGTCAAGTTCAACATCCTTTTGCCTCCCAATGGGACAAAACACTTTCCTAGGTAGAACATGTAATAAAACCGTTACAGTCAAAACTCCCACACTCTATCTGTGTAATTTCGCAAACTTTTCCATTACACATCAACTGTCACCATGCAGAAAAAATATAAAGTACTTGTTAGGCAGCAGCCTAAAAAATGGAGCCATTTTTATCTAAATCCTTCTATTAAATAAACATTCCTAACAAATAACAACTCTTATCAGCTCTCACTGCAGTACAGCTCACTGATCCTGCATACTGAAAACAAAATCTAGCCATAAAAGTTTTTTTCTTAAGGTTCTTTGTTCTTAACTCACAATAAACTCGCTATAGCCATAGCTACTGACTAAGGCCATCTCTAGCATTTATGATGTATTCTTTTACAAATCACGGTGGCTTGATTCTCACTAATACAGGAATAAACCTGTAAAAAGCAACGTTATTTTTCCACACTTCCATTTTTTCAGTCCGAAGTTTGGGCAGGTGCTGAAATAAGTTCTTTTGCCACAGGAGAGTTTGAAAACTTATGGAGCCTGTTTGACTCCTTTTAACTAAGGAAAATACATAAATAGTGCCATCGTCCAGAAAGGACTCCAGTTGTGGCAACAAGGGACAACGGAGTTCACAAGAGGTTGTGCGCATCAGTGACTGCAGTCTCTTTTCTCGTAGCAGAGAGACAGACCAGTTAGCAATGGTGATATAAAGTTCTCATCCCGGTCAGCCACGGGCAACTGAATAGTTCAGTTCCCCTGCAGTTATTTGTTTAGCTCTCAACAGACTCACACAGATACCTTGAGCTGACTAAACCCCTCAAATAACATGTTAAGACAGCTTTTAAAGCCATAAATACTAGAGAACTACAAAATAACTTGAGATATATTCAGTGCGTATTAGATTTAAGTGTGTACTTTAAACAACATTTGCTGGAGTTATCTGCATTTCAATAGCACTGGTTTAAAATCACCAGTTTGAACAGCATTTGGGTGTTTCCTTTTAAATAGCAGTTTTTGTTCTTACGCATTCCTTGTCCTTTGCAATTTCGTTCATAAATAAGGAAAAGATGAAAATAGAGCAATTTTATTCTTTCACTATTTTCTGGGAACCAGCACTGACATATCTAATACCTATTGATTAATTAGTGCTAAACATATTACTCATTACAGCTTTCTTTTGGTTTGTGCCCACATTTTCAAAATTAGTGAAAATGAAATACAGACCTCTGATCTGCAAGCAGATCTCTAAAAAAAAATTCCTACCAAGTTGATGATACATTTCTGTACTATTTGAGTTTGAACATCAATCTCAAACAGATTTGATTGTATACAACCAATTTTTGGTTATATGTGCCATAAAATTCAGCTTGGTATAGCATAGATTAAAACTAACCATCTGACCACGTAATCAGTCAGACGTGACAGATTTACTCAGGACAGATAACAGCATACACTTCATATTATATTCCAAAGGAAATCTTTCCAAATAAGTATTAAGGAAAAGATTCTGGAAATTTCAGCACTATCAGTGTCAAAAATCAATTTTTTTAAAAATGTCTAACATATAAAAAAAAAATAAAAAGTGCTCTGTATGAGTCTGATCTGATTAAAACTTAGTTTCCTCATTGCTATATTATTTTATTTTTTAGGAAAGAGAGAGAACACGCACATCATTAAAGTTTTCTAACTTTTTTTTAGATGGTCTATGCTTTTCAGAAATCTAATTATTTGTAAGCTGCACCAGGGGAAAAAAGTAGTTCTTCCATCTCCTTACTTTTTCTCCAAAAAAGAGACACACCTTTATGGATTTCACAGCAGCACCTGTGTAATTTCCTGGCCTCTGATCCTTCCATTATCCCATGGGACATCAGGACCTGCAAGAACCGCCGATGAGCATCGGTCATCTGAGCTGCCATTGCAGTGTTGCACCAGGCTTCAAAAGCTGCAGGAGGTGTAAGCTGGAATTAATGCACATGTTCACACAAATTAAAAATACACAGTCCAAGCACACGTAAGCTTTCAATTAAAACTCTCTACCACTGAATCAGGGCAAAAAAACAGACCCCCCCCAGGATGTTCTCAGAACACAGGCGGTGACTAACTCCAAGGTTTTATGAGAAGGATGTGAAAGATAAAGTCCAACTAATTTTAGCTACAGAATAAAACAACGTAGGTGTTGTGCTATCACACCTCCAAACTGAAAACAGCAGTGTTGTACGTGTAACCATCAGTACAACACCTTGCACGGTTTTGCGTTAGATGCTGCTGCTCGCTACATATCCTAATGACTTGTCTAATTAGAGCATAACTTTCCTCAGACAGAAAATCCTCCTCTAAATGTTCTGCGGAACATCAGAACTAAATAAAAGCATCTCAAGAAATTCCTCGACCACTGCAGCCAAATGAAAAAAAGAAGCTTCCAGGCTCCTCCAAGGCCAAGGATCGAGAAACGGGGGGCAAGCTGGAAGCTGCTCAAGGGAAAAGGCGAAGGAGCCTCCTCATCAGCCTTCCTCCTTCGTGGCAGCTTTTTTAGCAGCTTTTTTCCTCAAGGAGACCCACGGAGCGACCGGCCGCCTCTGCCCGAGCCCCGGCCTGCCCCGGCCACCGCCGCTTCCCCGCCGGCTCGGCCCCGCCGCAGCCCAACGGCCGAACCCGCGGGCAACCGACCGAGAAACTGCCACAGCCTTCACCCCCACCGCCCCCAGCCCCTCTGCCGAGGCCCTCCCGGCGCCCCGCTCCGCCTCACCCGCCGGGCTATGGCGCCTCTGCCCCCCCCGACCCCGGCTCGACAGCTCGGTGATGGCCGCACCCGCCTGCCATCGACCGGCTCGGCAGGCGGCGGGGCCGGGCCCGGCAGCGCCCGCCCCGTGACGAGCCGGGGGCGGGGGCGGGGGCCGCCCCGTCCCGTGGCGGGGCCGGAGGGAGCGGCGGTGCTGCGCTCTGCGGCGGGGCTGAGGAGGCAGAGCCGGGCAGCCACGGGGACGGGGCCCGCCGCGCCGCTCCGAGCGGGAGCCGGACCAGGCAGGGTACCTCAAGCGGCTCCCCCTCCCCGCTCGGCAGGGGGAAGGTCTCCTTTTTATTAACTATGGCCGGAGCTGAATTTGTACCGTTTGTGCTTGGCGGCTGAGGCGGTGTCTGCCGTTCTCCTCAGCCGCTCCGTGCCCCCGACGCGGCGGTGGGGCCAGCGCTGGCCCGAGAAGGGTCGAGTCGACCGGCGGCGAGACGGACAGAATCCCAGGTACAGCTCCGACACGTCCCATGGACGCCTCGGGGTCCGGGGCGGCCGTTGCGGGGGGAAAGGGAGGGCCCGGGGCGGCCGTTGCGGAGGGCCCGGGGCGGCCGTTGCGGGGGTCCCGGAGCGCCCCCGGCTGCCGGCGCCTCCGCGGTGGAAGGGCTCGGGGCGCGGCCGGTCGGTAGAAGCGTTGTCGTTGGCAGGAGCGTATTTTTCCTTCCTTGAGGTTATTGAACTCAGGCGCTCCTTTTGAAATACTTGACGTCAAAACCGGTATAATTCCCAGAAATTCCGTTTCTGCTGGAAATCCCGGCTGGCGGGCAGTGGGAGGACTCTTGCTGCGCTCGCCGCCTTGGCCAGGACCCCCGTTCCCCCATCAGGGAATTCTGCAGGGCTGTTCCTGAAGCTCAGATTTCCTTCTTTAAAAATAATTCCCACTGTGCATGGATTCTGAGAAAATTTAAGATGAATTTACACTAAACGCTCGGAAGTGTCGGATCAGAAGTGAGCTGTTCTAGTAATTTTAGTCTAGATGTTTTGTGGTTTTGGCTCTTTTTTTTTTTTCCCACAGCATGTCCAACTTCAGCAGTTTTCATAGTTTCTGTCTGTTCTAAATCAGAAAATGCCTGAAGTTATCTTATCTTGCTGCTTGCAGACTATGATTTGCAGTTTATCAAATTATGTGAAAGTACTGTATTCCTTATAGGACCGAATACCACGTTATTATGCCCTTTGCTGACTTCTGTCATCTGACAATGGAAATATGTTGGAATGCAGAAGTCTCAGCTTAAGTCATAAATAAAAATGGACCAGTTTCAAGTTTTTTAAAGAGAACCCCTCTGCTCAGTTTGAGAGGCTCTTTTCATATTTATGAGGAGAGGTTTATCCAGATGTGCCCTGACCGGCTCCAGAAATGCAGATATCATTTCTGTGTTGTTGCATGTTGTTGTATAAGATGACATTAATGATAAGTATCCCAAACTACATGGAGGAATTTGTGGAACTAGGATGGCATTAAAATATTAGTAAAATTACTCATTTAAAAAGAATAAAAAAAGAATGTCTTGCTCCTTTAAAATCCACCATTCTGATGTTAAAGTCCTTCTTTAGTGATCATACAACGATGCAGGAAATACTGCATTAGATAAGCTATAATATGTGTATTATGCCCTTTAAGATAAAAATGCCTCCGCAGTAAAGAATCCGTAATCGAACGATCCTGGGCATGGCTTTCAGTTTCCACGTACCCAGCACATTCCACTGGAGTAGTCTCAGCAGGAAGATGTAACATTAACACAATGGTGTATTAATTGAATATGGGAATGCTTTACATATGGGAATGCTTTACTGTTCAGTTTAGGTAACAAAGTGGGGACTGTTGAATTTTATCTTTTGGCCCTTCATTGACCAACGTTGCTATCCTTAATTATTGGAACATCTAAATGTCTTCTAGTCTACCCTTATAACTAAACCTCCTTAACATAGTACATAGGACTCGCTCCTCAGCTTCCAAATTGTTGTGAAAACCCACTTTGTCTGAGCCGCCTACACTTTTCACCATCCGCATACTTTGTGTGGCTGCCTCCGACAGGCACATTGCGTGTCGAAGAGTAGGTACTACGAGTTATGTTCCTATAGGTCTGCCATTTTGTATAGGCACTGAGAAAGAAAAAAATCAATCAAAAGCAGCAATAAAAAAGATGAAAATTACTCCCTAACTTTTCCTCTTCAAATTTTGATACAAAATCAGTTGATGAACTTTTGCTTTGCTTTGCTATATACTGCTTATCTCATTTTAGTCTGCAGTTACAATGTTTTAAACCAGAAAGAATAAGACAAAGATGTACCTTAATTTTAAAAAGAGCCAGTTTTAAAATAGGGAGTGGTCCTTTAGCTCTGCAATTGCAGCAAAGGTAAATTAAGCAATCTTATGTAGAAATTACTATTGCCTGTCTTTTGGGGGAGTTACTCTTTGAGCATAACAGTTTTGCAAATTGTGCCTGTAGATTAAATATGATCCTAATTTATTTAGAAGACCAGACCAGAAGTTGTTACTGTTTTTCTTGATAGTAAATGAAATCTTTTCAATCACATCATACTTTTTTCCAAGACAGAAATGATAAATGATGAAAGCATGTAACTTGTGCCAGTAATCCCGTAGACCTGCTTCTAGCCCCGATAGAGATTTTTTTTCATAGTTTTACGGAAGTCACGTCTTTTACACCTTACTTACCTCAAATATATTGGGATTACTAGGTTTGTTGTGATTTTAGTAGTCATTTAGTGTATGTGTTATATATTTTATTTCATTATCTAATATAAAGAAAAACGTAAGAGCTAACAGATAGGGAAGCTATTGCCACTTTAAAGTTTTCTCCCTTTGCATTGGATTTATAGTCCACTACTCTTATTAAAAAAAAAAAAAAAAGTTTGCAGTTTCATTAGAGCTATGGGTTAACTCCGTTTTCATCACCGTGTGCAGATCTTTTCTCCTATGAGGGAGATCTTTTTGCTCTGCCATCTGCTGAAGCATACGTGTTTATGTGATACAGGATTCTCTGCCAACGTTTCAAGAGTTTCTTGGAACTCCAGTCATGCGACAGTATTACTTAACAATGAGCTGGAAAGCTAACACTTCCTGTCTTGAGAATTCCGGGAAAAAGGAGGAAAAGAAGAAGGATTTTCTTTATGCTGGAGCAGTTTGCTCTTTTTTTTTTCCTGAGCTGCAGCAGCAAATGCACTCATGTTCTTCTCAAAAAATTTATTACAGTGCTCAGTTACGTTTTGTCTGTTTACAAAATGTGAAAAGCTGAGCTCTTGAGTAATAGTTGCCTTGAGCACGTGTGCGAAAATCGTCTTTAAGATATGTCCTTAATTACTAGATGAGCAGTAACTGCCTCAGAGGGGGTCACAAAAGAGTTTCCACTATTTTCACTAATGATTGTCTTATCGCTTAACCTCTAAGACTGAAATTTTCCATGTTTAATCTTTAGAAGCTTGTTTCAAAAAGCAGTCAATCATGCATGTGAGAATGGAAGAAAAACAGTATCATTAAACTCTAAACTCATTAAACCTGACTTTTCTGACAAGTGCAGAAACTTGGATTATGGGGTAGTTCCCTTGG
This sequence comes from Chroicocephalus ridibundus, assembly GCF_963924245.1. Classification (NCBI taxonomy): domain Eukaryota; kingdom Metazoa; phylum Chordata; class Aves; order Charadriiformes; family Laridae; genus Chroicocephalus; species Chroicocephalus ridibundus. The sequence goes on along the minus strand of NC_086291.1, from coordinate 49,265,932 downwards.
AGCTGAATCTGACATAAAGACTGATCATAAGTGAAGTGCTAATACTTCTGAATATATTGGAAAAAAATCAGATTCTGACGCGATATTTCTCAATGGTTTGATTTATGTAGAAATATTTATCAATAAAAGGTAGGGTCTTCTTTATAAAAAAAAGTGATTTTTCTGCCCCTTACTCAACTGAGGAGGAGTCGGGCTGTTGCCTACCTTGTGTTTATTGTTCAACAAATGTTCAGCGGCTGTGCTTGAGAACCTTCCCAGTTTTAGACAGGAGTTATTTGAGGGGATATGGCTTTGGTAGCATGCCTTTGAGGCTGCACATCCTTATGTGTACATAGTGACCAGATGCATCCTTCCAAAAGGTCATTAAATTTTTCCTAAGCTAATCACTTAATAAGTTTATAGTGCAGCAGAGTTGCTGATCCCTTGCCAGTTCCTTTTATCTGGTGTGCTGGTGAAGCTCAAATCTGTTGGAAGCGTTAAAGGTTGTTCTACTGGTCTAGTTAGAGCAGAGGATATTGAACCACCATCAACAAATACATTTCAATGGTCTCTTCTACTTCAAAATCTAAGAAAACTTCTGCAGAAAGCCCAACACCACTCTCCTGCTAAAGGAGATCTTCTGAGAATTTCTCTCCTCCTTACTCAGTCACACAGAGAGAATCATGAGGTTTTGAAATCAAAAATAATGTGTCACCTGGGAACTTTGCAGACGTAAGCAGAGCAACTGTAACACACAGGTAGTAAGAACGCTGCATCTGGACTCAGAAATTAGAAAATACCAAGAGCATGAGCGGAAGGGACAAAAGGGTTGTGTATTAAGAGACAATGTGCTGCCGAACAAGTTTTTTCCCCTCTTTATACTGAATGCAAAGTCACTGTTATTCCATATTAGTTAGCGTGACTTTACCTACAAAGTTACCAGAATTTTAAATGCGTCACATACACGTCTAGTGATATGAAAGCTGGTAGCCATATCTAATCCAGAATATGATCTTCCACAAAGTGGCTGCGTTGCATCAGCAAAAGAGTCTTGGGGAAATAAGCTTTTTTTTAAAGTCTTAAATTAATTATGTCATCTGTTTTCAGTTTATCCTTATTATCTAGGGTACTGGTGATAGGACTTGGGGAAAACGTTTTAGTCAATAGATCAGACGCTTCATTCTTAAATTCTTTCAGTTATCTGAGTGGAATCATGGGGCTTTGGTGACATGTTGATTGTCAATGATTTTGGTCTAGTGCTTACCCTTTTAATATCTCACATACTAGCATCTTTGTTTTTCTAGTAGCTAAAAGAGTAGGTCCACTGACAACGTCAGTTTAGTATCCTCTGTAATTAAAACTTTGCAGAAAAGTCTTCTGCTCATTTGTATTATCCTTACTCTTCTATACTTCTCGTTGTTCTATGAGCTAACTTTAGGGGGATCAGGCACTACAAGGGATCTGAATCCCAACGTCTAGCAGAGTGGCAGGAGGAACTACACTCTTACCTTAAGTGGGACACTGATGTCAGCTTATAGTAATGTTTTCTGTTGGCAGAATTTCAGCACGGCTTGTCCTACTGAACCTGGCCAGCATCAATGATGGCAAGACTCCCAAGCGCTGCACTGCATACTCTGTGGATCCTTTTCTTTTCATATACAGCAAATGAAGGTATGTTTCTCAATGTTTTAAATTATCATACTGAAGTTTTTATCAACAGCATTTTCCCATGACTAGTAGGCAATGCTATTACCATTAATTAACTAATGTAAAATGTGTAACTTCAAATGTCAGAAATATCCACATAGTAGAATAAATTCTTAGATTTTTTTCTTTTTATTGACCTTTTCCACATAGGCAAGAAAAAATAGGAATTTGCAGGAAGGAGAAACTGAGGTTTGGAAAGTCATCTCCCTGCTCTTCCTCATTGTCTAATCTCTATTGGACACCTTGCTGCAAACCAGGGGCTCAGCAATCACAGAATCACAGCATGGCAGGGGTTGGAAGGGACCTCTGGAGATCATCTAGTCCAACCCCTGCCAGAGCAGGGTCACCCAGAGCAGGTTGCACAGGAACGCGTCCAGGCAGGGTTGGAATGTCTCCAGAGACGGAGACTCCACCACCTCCCTGGGCAGCCTGTGCCAGGGCTCTGCCACCCTCAAAGTAAAGAAGTTCCTCCTCATGTTGAGGTGGAGTTTCCCATGTTCCAGTTTGTGCCTGTTGCCTCTTGTCCTGTCGCTGGGCACCACTGAAAAGAGCCCAGCCCCATCCTCTTGACACCTGCCCTTTAAATACTGATAAGCATTGATGAGATCCCCTCTGTCTTCTCTTCTCCAGGCTAAACAGACCCAGGTCTTTCAGCCTTTCCTCATAAGAGAGGTGCTCTATTCCCTTCATCATCTTCGTAGCCCTCCAGTAGACTCTTTCCAGCAGTTCCCTTGTCTTTCTTGAACTGGGGAGCCCAGAACAGTAACCCAGGGACATCTCTGTAGAAATCCCGTAAGAGTAGAAAGCACTAGTCTCTCATTTGCTTATTTTCATAACTGCCACTGTTGGCCATGGGGGATCTTAAGAGAACTATGCTCATGAAATGGAGCCTGTAGACCTACTGTTAAGGGGCATCTGTCAGTTGTGTTCTCCAAAGTGTGCAGAGTTACTAAGTTGGAAAATTTAGTTGACTGGATTTGAACAAACTTTGCAGGCACTTGCTGTCAGACGTTACGTGCTCTGACTTGTGCCCGTACAGGGGCAGGTGACCAACATGGGATGTCCTGTGTGTTCCTCACTACACCATTCTGCTGGTCTGGCAGGACATGTGGCTGCATCGTGTCTTAATGCTGCTTGTTAGCTAGTGGTTGTATTCTGAAGTTCAGCTGGCAGGGGCTGAATGTGACAATGTTTTTTTCCTTGTATCCTTTATGATATTTGATTATGAAGATAAGTTAGATATATTAAATCATGTTTTCTGACAATGCATTTTTATACACTGGAAAATGAATCTTGTGGTTTGCTTTCTGTAGTTTTTAAGTAGTTCCACAGTAGTCTACAGGGTCTTTTTGTTTCTGTAAAAGGAAACCAAAATAAAAATAAACCAAAAGAAAAATAAAAATAGCCTGTCTCTAAAAAAGAAGGTTTATTAGCTACTTTCTTATGTACTATGAATTTGAATAAATGAGAAGAACCAGGGCTTGTGAGAGCACATTGGCTGGGTCATCTGACCTAGGTAGTCCCGCATTTTCTGCTAATGATCTTTATCAAAGTCTAATTTTACAGATTCCACCCCCCTCCCTCCCGCCCCAAGTTAACTATGTGTTTTAAGTTTCTTCAGTTTGGTGTTCTAGTTGAGGATTAAAAAAGAAATCCAGTATTTCAGTTCCCTTTTTTAACTACATGAACTGAAAACAAACCCTGTACTGTATGTGGTTTCAAAAGGAAATTCTCAAGTATCTGAGGTTTAAAAAAAAATCTGGTCTACCAGGGATGGAAAAGGGAGAAGGTCACAGGAAAAGAATACAGAAGATAATTTAGAGTTCTGAAAAGACATGAGAACACTGAAAGGCAAGATAAAGTAAAGCTGCTAATCGTAATAGCGTAACCCAGCAGGAAGAGCTTCATTTACTTAAAGTATTCTTGAAAGTGTAAGACCATTAACACATTGAAAAATAATGATGTTCATCTTTAAAGGGCTTGATATGTTAGTACCTCTTTTAAAAGTGCCTCTTAAAGTGGGAAAAGAAAAGAAACTAACAATGAAAATAGAAATTGCAACCAAATATAAACACCAGCAAAAGGTAAATAGATAATGATTTCTTTTAAAATAAATTACTGGTGTGACTGTTACAGTATTGCAGAAGCTTTATCTTTAACTTGCTGCTCTTCTGATGATTCTTGGGGTTTTTTGAAGAATCGGGGACCATGCAGAACAAAACGGAGCTAGACGTGGTGCTGCCGTCCAGAAAGGATATAAGAGCGATAGTTCCTATCTACAAGATAAATCTGTAGCCTTAGTAACTAAAACAAAACATTTTCTAACTGTTTGAACACTAATTAAACAGTGAGGTGCAGTCAATTCTAGGTTTGTAGCCAGTCAATATACTAGGCAATTCAGATGATGTTTTGTATAGAATTTTTAAATGGTTCCTCGATATTGCCATGATTCCTCATTTGCGTAAGCGAGCCTCACGGAGGTTACTGAGTTTACTCAAGTGATCCAGGACTGCCTGGTAGTCAAGTTTTGTGGGAGGCCTTTTAGAAAGGCAAGTGAAAGTGATGTGTGGATTTTAATGAGGGTGAAAGACCATACCCTGACAGTACTAAACAATGAAGTGTTTCTTTGAGTCAGGTTGTTATTGAAGTACCAGAGGGTCTGGTGGTAGACCCTGTTGCATGTAATGTATCATGCCTACTGAAAGGCATCTGACCATCATGTTTATTGCATTTGGAGATACTGTACTGTATCAGAGTATGCAGAAGTTATATCAGAATGAATACACAAGTGGACTACAGAAAAGTAGAAATGTAGGAAGGATAAAATGAAATTATGTGTTTTTGAAAACAAAAGTTTTTGCTTGGGAGGAATAATCTGAAATGTAGGTACTTATTGGAAAGAATAAGCCTGTGAAGCGGCAGTGGCTGAAGGACAAAGACCTTACAGGATGTGAATTGTTGGGAACTTAGTCTTGAATTTGCAATGTAAATGACAAGAAGGGAGAGTTAGCAATGTGCTGAGCCATGTAAACAAAATTATTTACATACTATAGAGAAATTAAAATCGTGTGTTTATATGGCTCTTGTATAACTGCCACAGGAAACCTTCTAGCAGAATCCCTTAGGAAACTATCAGAAAAATATCAATTAATAGGATTCTAAAAACCAGCCAAGGCTATTATAAATTTTTATGGGGAATTGAGATGTAGAGCAGGAGAGAAGGATTTAGATATGTACAGCTTGTGCAAGAAAAGGGAGAGATTGTTAATATTTACCAATAACAGAGAAGTCAAACATCAAAGAAGGCAAAGAATGGTCTGGGATGATAGAAGTATTAGCTATTTCTGACCACTTCATTTAGAAATGATCACTTTGCAGTACCACATTTGGCACACTGTTAGTCCTAATAACACCATGACCTTACTGTCACATAGCTCCTCCTCCTCTGTTCCTTGTTCACTTGTGGAGTGCATTGAAATAATGGAAAATGAAGCTGGAAGGGGTACTGAGGATTGTGTATTCCATTTCCCTTTTCAGTTCTAACAAAGATATTTTGACCTAAGTTTTCTATTCTTTTTTCTTAAATACTGCCAGTGAAAGAGAGCGTAAACACAAACATCGGGAGTGCAGAGACTTTGGGCTTTTCTGTGCCCTCTCAGTGCGTGGAACAATATGACTGTATCTTTCCAGGTCCCCAAACACTATCATAACGATGAAAAGTAGAAGACAGAACAGGAAATACTGAGTGAAATTGAGAAAAGGTGTACGCTAGGAGCAAGCCTGTGACAGGAATATCTTCTAGGCATTGGGGAACCACTCTGGGGACGCAGAGGGCATGCATTTGGGAAGCCTGGAACCATTGTGGGTAAAGCTGGAGTACGTGCCTGTAGGCAGTGATCTTGGTCTGACTATTAATTACCTGCACTTTGGCTTTTGAACCTTTTGTATTTAAGACATAGGATGATGCTGTTTTATAATTAAATGTTGATGTGTTTTAGATAGAGCTATCAGAATCAGATTTTCTATGCTTGGAAGACTGTTGGATGAGTTGTACCTTTCTGTTTCAATATTACTGCTGCAGACCTTCTTCCTGTCCAAGACTGTAGATGTCTCCAGAAAGGTGGAGACCTTTGGTGACATGCATCTCTTTCCCTTTATCCGGAACACGAAAAATAACAATGCTTTCACTTAATTTATTAGAGGTTGGTAGTTCGGTTTAGATGGAAAAGTTAATGTTTCTGCTTAGTCCGATTTTCCAGTTTATTCTTTTGATTCTCTTGCTTCTCATTGTGTGCTGCTTCTCCCTAGTTATGGCTGCAGGACACGTACAGGAGTTTGCATGCTTCACTGACTATGACAAAGAGCTGGTTTGTCACTGGAAGGTGCCTGCACAAACGAATTGCTCCAAAGAATTCCTGCTGTACTACACAAACGAATTACTTCCCCAGCCGTAAGTGTTTAATAAGATGTTACATTATCATTGTTGGAACTTCATTTATCCTATAGCCATTATCAGCTTTGATTCCCTCCCTCTACCATGGGTGTCTGGGGCAAAACGTAATCCAGATTATTCTTCAGATTATTCTTCTGGCCAGGAGGAAAATGGGTTGCTGCAATTAACAGCGAACTCTGGTCTACTCTTCTGCAGACCTCTCTGCACTCTTAGTACAGAGGAGCGATCAAGTCCTACTGGCAGGAGTGGTAGGGTTCTAATAAGTTTACCCAACCTTCATTTCACATGAAATTTTACCTCCTTCAGGAGAAATCTTACCTGATTTAATAGTTTGTGGCCTGTGTGAAAGGTACTGTCCCCTGGAGCTCACATGATTATTTCTGCATACAGTCTAACTCGGTGTCCAAGCACAGACTGTTGTCCCTGTTCTGCAGCAGGGACAGTCACCATCTCCTACAAAGGAAGATGCATCTGGGCTCTCCTGTTCCTCTCCGTATGATTTCTTCACACAGACATCCAAATAACCTCACTTTGTGCATTACAGTAAACCTGTTCCTATACTAGCAAGATGTCAGTCCGCTCCTTTAGAGGCTGAAGTGTGACGAAGGGTGTTAATTTTTCCTCTTGGGATCGGTCCTCAGCCTTTCTGTCAAGTTTTTCATTTGTGTGATACGGATATCCAAGAGGTTTTTGGGGAAGGTGGGTTGTTTGGGAGTTTGGGGGAGCTCAGGTTTGGTTTGGATTTGTTTGGGCTAAATCTTTCTAGGAACTGAGCTTGTTTGTCTCAGATTTGATGAACTCTACACATTGGGAAGCTTGATTTCACCTTTTCAAGAAATAGTGTGCCACACTCTCTAAACATCACATAATTTTCTGCCTGTTTTTCAGAAATCCTGTGTGTGTCCCTGAGAATGGAAAAGACCGTTTAAGGTGCACTTGCACAATATATCCGGATTATTTTGTAACAGCCCTCACATATATTCTAACTCTAAAATTCAATGAGACTGATACGTGGAATACCAGTGTTACACCAGCCCTGGTTGGTAAGAAACTTTACTTTGTCACCAGGACATCTGGTTCCAGGCTTTGCAGTCCTAGCTAACTCCTCATTCGTGTCACTGGAACAGTTTTTCCTTATCAGAGGTGAAAGGAGCCACGCTGGCTTAAATGCAAAATCCATTTGGCTTAGAAACCTGATTCTTAAGGAAAGAGTATAAGTAATGGGGCAAGCAGAGTGATTCTTCCTCTCGCTGTACCCGCTCAGCTGCCAGCCAGCAGCAGTTTGGGGACTTAGATGTGTCTTTAGTGCATTTTACGTGTGGCTGTAGAATTCAAGGGTGAAGAGGAATTGTGCTACTTCAGTTTCTAGAAAAGACACTAGGCAATCCCTACTGAAATTTCTTCCATTCCTGTCTCTGTCATACTCTGATTTTTCATGTTAGTTGAATCATCCTACTCCCCAGAGATTTTTACAGTAATTGCTGTTGGATTATAACAACCAGCGATAAAAAGTTAATGACTCTGCTCTTTCACAGGACAGAGCGTGGATACAGTTTTTGTCTCTCCATAGGCACCTAGTTTATTTCGAACAGTGTGCTGGTTCATACGCTTGTCACCTCAAACACTCAGAGAAATCATTCACGTGCCTTAGGCAGGCATTTGTCTGCCGCGATGAGCTGGTTCTTTTCAGAATACTTGATTGTCGCTGCTGCTTATCAATGGGAACTTGCCTCAGTTTGTAAGAGACAGGTAGCCAGGACAGCCTGGCTGCAAAGTTGTCAGCAGCTCTATGCTATTGTGAGGGCGCGGATTGTTCCCATTTCTCCAGGCTAAAAGCTGCATCCAGTGCACCAAAAGGTTGAACTTGCATTTTCTTCAGCCAGCTTGAGGATTCAGTGCTTGTTAATGAATACCTTGCCGTTGCTCTGTTTTGGCCTCTATATCCTTGTGCTACAGCATAGCGAAAAGGGCTAAATGCATTGGCTGCAATGAGATTCTGGTCTCTGGAGAATGTTTGTCTGTCTGCTTCTCTCCATCAGTGCTTTCCCATTGCCATGTTCTCCTTAATTGTATTTTTTAACATACAGTTAAGCCAAGGGCCCCCAAAAATCTTGCCATTGAGAAAGTTGAAAATGGTAATTTCAATCTGAGCTGGGAGGAGAGCTATTCTTCTCCATCCATGCTCTCTGGACAGCCGGTCATCTATGAAGTGAAATACTGGAGGAAGCAGCACCCGACAGAGGTAAGAGGCAGACAGTCTCTTCATTTTCTGTCTCTCTGGAGCTTTCAGGTTTAAGAAGTCTTCTGAAAAGTCTTGAAACCATTTCATGAATAATGGTGTAAGGGCCAGCAAGGGCAAGTCCCACAATATTCCTGGTCACACACTTGTCACAGGTCCCATTGCCCCAGGGTGGTTCAGCTGGGCTTTAAAGGATTGAAACTCTTCTGACTGCCACCCCAAAATGGTCTGCTGCTCACAGTAGACAGGGCAGAGGTTGAAAATACAGTGCTACTCTTCCCCAAATTTCATTTGCTCCTTAGACATCAGGAAGCTGGAGGCTGTTCATGGCTCTCTGGCGCGCTTGAGGCGTTTCAGACACCTTCCTGAACAATCCAGCACTTTAGGACTGGGCGTCTTCTGGTAGGGGCAGAACATGCATGGTGACATGTCACAAATACCACCCGCTCATGACAACAAAACACAGTCTCACACACATTAGGTATACAGTCATTCACTTGCTCATTTGTAAAAGGTCACTGAAACACGTAACGCTATTGTTATTTCGTTGCTGTCACTAACCCTTCACCCCATAAAGAAATCAAAGTGAACTTTCTCACTTTCTCTTCAGGTTTCTGTAAAAGCAATTAACTACCAGGCAAAAAGTTTTGAAATTACTGCAAGCTCCTTGAGGCGAGGCTATGATTACGTTGCGAGTGTAAGGTGTAACTATACAGAGTACCCGGCCTACTGGAGTGAATGGAGTGAAGAAGTTGAATTTCACTGTGGTAAGTATTGTAACAAATATCAGCTTGATAAAAGAATGGTATAGTTTTATAAACCATAACATAGGTATCCCACTGCTCTCCTCTCAGAGGAAAGTTATGGAATCGTCAGCTTCATCCTTTTGAAGGTATTGTGGATACATCTGTAAAGGCTTCCAAAGAGACTAAATATAAAAAGGGAACTCCTGGGGAAACTAAGGAAGAGAAGACCAAGGGAAGTTGAATTGTTCAGCCTTGCGAAAAAAAAGCTGAAAGGGGATGTGTTTATTCTCTATAAATATTTCATGAAGTAGACACCAGGGAAGGAGAAGAGATATTTAAACTAAAGAAAAACATTTATGTAAGAGCAAGTGGGTGTAAATGAACAGGTGATGTTTAGGCTGCAAATTAAGCAATAATCTAACCATCAGAGGGCTGGGAGTTTATAGAAATATCTGAAGAGCAGGAGAGAGGAAAAGAAGCATAGGTGCACTACAGTGTAGATGATAATGCCGTTTTAGGGTCTGTGTGACAGGTTTGTCCCTGAGAGCTGACAAATGGCCTCACAGTACATGTTGGCTCTCCCAGCTCCTAACGCTCACGGTAACTGGCTGCAGTACCTGCGTCGATCTTTGAGACATGCCACACACCATCACCACTGGTAGCCATGTACCTTCTGTTGTTTATCTGCTGGAGGCTTTATTTTACATCCTCTAAAGGAGCATTTTTTAAGGTGCAAAAGAAGAGCAATGAATTTGGTGTTGCCAGCACTTGTATTTATATGCACACGCACATGTAAATGTATATGTTTATTTAACAGATTACCAAGTAACAGCTGAAGACATTCTGCAGATGGCTGTTCCCATATCCTGCATACTGATCATGGCAGTATCTGTAATTTGTTACTTCTGCTTTACCAAGTATGTATCGTACCGTTCACAGGTTTTAATAGAGTAGCAGTTTGCACAGATATCAGTATTGCTATTGATTAGCTGGATGTCTAGTAGTACGGGGATCTAATTTGTTTTTCCTCAGGACCTTTATCTCACTCTCTATGAGCAGGCATTTTATAAATACGAATCAGTTGCACTCTGTCATTTTCTGAATAGGTAACTGAATATCCTCTATTAATCTTACTAGAATGGGCTTGTTACAGCATCCAAAACAGGCTGCACTTGTGGGATTTGTCAGTTTTGGACTCCAGTCTTTGCAGAAGTTCCAGTAATGATGGTTAAATATCTGTATGTCTTTTAAAATTTTTTTTAGTGGTAATGCGAAAAGTGGGATCCTATCTGTTTTGCACATCCTTTCAACCATGATTAGAAGAACATGTGACTGTGGTTGTGCAGAGCAGTCATGCAACAAACTTATAAACATCTTCGCACTAGTTTAATGAAAAGCAGCACTTGGACATGCACAGAACAAGCTCTTCCTGGTGCTGCAATGCAGATGGCGAAGAGGGAGAGGGAAGTGTATGCTGATGAAGCCAAAGCGCAGTCAAAGCAAACAATTTTAACTCTTCCCTTGCAGAGTAAAGAAGGAATGGTGGGATCAAATCCCAAATCCAGCAAAGAGCCATTTGGTCATGAAGAATGTCAAGGTAATTTAAAGGCTTTGCAAAAAATACCTTTTCCTAAAATACCTTTTCCTAATCACCACAAGTAAAATATGTAATAAGTGCTAATGTCTGGGCTAGTGCAGGGGATACTAAACACAAATCACATGTGTTCTAAATCTCATTTGTATCTTCATTAGTTTTCAGTTATGTGCTACATTGATGAAATTAAGTTCCCTTTCCATGACTTAAAGCAGAGTCATATGGAAAACCAAATGTAAGTAAGATAAAGGAAAAAAAAAAATCTCTGCTTTACAGCATGAAATAGTTTCTTATTACATAAGCATTAACTGTCCTTTTCTTTTGACTTCCAAAACCAGAAGTTGCAAGAATTGTCTGTCTCAAAGTTTGTCAAGCCAAAACTTCAAGGGAAAAGATAACATCAGAAATGTTGAGAAATCTTGCAGTTGCTACAGCAAGTCTGGAGAGTGGTTTCCAAAAGGCAGCAGTGCAGTTTTAACCCCTGAGACAATTCTGGTTGAAGATTCTATAGAAATCTGTGAATGTTTAACAGACGTTGAGGCTGAGAGCCAGGAAGAGACTAGTGACCAATTCACCTTGTTTCAGCCTTGTGAGAGCAGTTTCAGTGCTTTCAGAGAGCACACTGAACACAATGATGCACTAGCTAGCATGTTTCAGGAGCTCCTGGCAGATGGAAACAACATGCAAGACAGTAAAGACCCAGACATCATTACAGGTGAGAATAAAGCCTTGGAGAAACTTGAGTCAGAAAATCCATCGCAGCGAAATCCAAAAGAAAGCGCAGCCCAGAGTCAGCAGCCATGTGATATTTCTCATACAGTCTCCTTTTTCACCAAAGGCTCTCAAGATGACTACAATTGTAGCACAGCCAGCAAGAAGTCAGAACAATCAGAAGAATCCTTTGAATCTGGCTATCAGAGTGCCAGCATAAATTCTGCTTCTCTGGATGCAAGTGATCTTCAACATATGGTTCATGAAAGCCTTTTTCCGTGCAGTTCTGAAAGTCGTCGTGATTCGTGTGTCCTAATCCAGGAATCTTCAAATAAACCATCCTTTGGGACCAAAAAAGACAGAATAAGCAATGCTGCATACAAGAGTTTTAATACCCTTGTGTCTCCATCTGTGGAGCCCTGTGGTTCTGCCTACAAGAGCTTCAACACCCTTATCTCTCCATCCGTGGAGCCCTGTGGCTCTGCCTACAAGAGCTGTGACACCCTTATCTCTCCATCCGTGGAGCCCTGTGGCTCTGCCTACAAGAGCTGTGACACCCTTATCTCTCCATCCGTGGAGCCCTGTGGCTCTGCCTACAAGAGCTTCAACACCCTTGTGTCTCCATCCGTGGAGCCCAGTGGTTCTGCCTACAAGAGCTTTGATATTCTTGTGTCTGCATTCAAGGAACCAAGTAGCTCTGCATATAAGAGCTTTGATACCCTTCTGTCTCAGTCTATGGATAATAGTAGCCCGACTCTGTGTTTTGAAAATGTATGCTCCTCACCACCTCTGACACAGTTTCCAGAAGAACTTGGCTGCAGAGATCAAATCTATCAGCCCCCTAGGAATCAGAGATGTTACACCAACTACAGATCTCCCTGCACCGAGCTTGATTTTCAAAACACCTGTTCAGAACATACTGATTTTCCATCTTTCTCTACACAAGCAAATGACAGTGCTTCAGCTTTCCTACCAGAGGAAGAAATACAGAAGCAAGTAACATATCAAAATGTTCAAAAGAAAGCCAATACAATTTCTTGCCCCATTGCACCTCCACCAGCTGGTTATCAGCCGTTTGATAATGCAGTTAAATGTAATGGTACATCCTGTGACAATGACAGTGAGGTTATCCCTAGGAATGAACCCTTCATTCGTCTTTTGTACAGCAACCTGAGAGAAACACCTCCTGATACCATAATCTGTGAACCTGACCAGAGGACAGATGACCAGCTGTGTTTGACTGTACAGGGTTTTGACAGAAGCGTTGCCCCAGGTTCAGCCTCTAGTGAGGATGTCGCACAGACCAGTGATGGCAGCCTTTGGATCATCAGCTCTAACGAGCTGTCTAGCCATAGCAAAGATGAACAAGGCAGCAGAGACAAACAGCTGTTGCATTTGCTAGAGTCAAACTGTCAAGATTTTAACAGTAGAGAAAGCACTATAAAGGGCACAGAGTCTAACAGCTTTAAGTGTACTGGTACAGGAATGCAAGAGAGCAACAGGAACAGACTAAAGACTGACTTTCACTGCCACACACACAACCACTTGAGGAAACTTGGAAATGCAGAGGAAAATAAAGAGGTGATAAAGCAAGCAGTAGGCGGGAGGTGCGGCTCAGCGGCTAGCTTACCAGCAGAATCACTGCACGGCAGTGGGCTAAACTTAGAAAGAAAAACTGCAGAGCCCCTGGAGTTTCTGGTCTTGGAGAAGTTGTCACCTGCTCTTTTTGTGGGTAACTCCTGCCCTGATTCTCACACCATTCACAGTGAGGATTCCAGACTGGTACCTGCAGTTAAAAAAAGACCAGTAGAACTATTGAGGGAAAACAACAGGAAGAATGAGAAAAAAATGAAACTTGCACAAGCCCTTGCTCAGGAGGACAACTGCTACATGAAGGTGGCCTAGCCACGCTTGCCAAGACTGAGCCAAAAAAGTCTTTGGAAATAAACTATATCACAAATTGAAATGTTGCTTGTTCTTGCGATCTTACCTGAAGCGAGGGCTGCTACAGTCCCGACATGGACTCAGTGGGTTGTAACACTCCTGCCTGCTGCAGGGCCGGCAACCGGTATGCGATGCAGGCCCCCGGGGGACAGCAGGGGTTAGCACCTAACAATTGCACCTACGGCTCTATCAGGGGGGCGAAGCCAGAGCTGAAGTTTCCCGGGCTGCGGTTGTTCTCCAAAAGTGAGCGGCAGCTGCATAAAGTAGGAGTTCTTAGAACAGCTCCCGTGGCTATCGCCCTGGCTCTGTATGTTGCTCGGGGAGCGCACAAAGGTGATGTGGAAGGTCTGGACACACCTGGAAGTGGGATGTAGGTGCAGGTCAGAGGGGAAAGCGACTGACTTGCACTGACAGCATCACACGGCTTCCATAATTTATTTATTGGGGGAGGAGGAGAGAGGGGTCCTGTGTGCCTAGCCCCAGCACGGGCTATGTGTTTCTGTACTTGCTCAAGCAAGACCTGAAATAAAGATTACTGTCATTTGGGCTTAAGCAGTGCTATTATGGATGATTACTTTCTTATTCTGTAGAAACAAGCAGAGCTTCTTTCATACTTCTACAGCTGTAAATGGAATCAGGCATTTCTAAGCAGTGTTTTCCCAGAAAGTTTATCCAGTAAGCAGTGTTTTCCCAGAAGGTTTATCCAGTTTATGGTCAGACTCCCTAAACTGATGGAGCATTTTTTTGGCTTCTTGTTCTTGTCCGGTCAGAATGGGAATTAAGCCTGCAGCTGTAAGGCAGCAAATACTTCTTGTGGATTATTGTTCCAAAATTTTTACTTATGACTCTCAAATTTATTAGGCGTTGTCATGTATTTTTGGTATGGTAAATTCCACCCTAGTGTACTGGCAGTGGCAAAATAGTTAAGAACCATTAAGTGATTTTATGTGTATTAAAATATATATGCTTATTCTCATTATTTAGAAAACCCTATTTGCATTGCCATTCATACAGAAGGAAACCCTAATGCTAAGCACAGAAACTGGTTTAAGTGTTTTGTAAGATATTTGGACTGCAAATCTCTCTTCAAAGTTCACGTTGGCCAAGTAGTAGAGGTATCTATGCATCAGTTTTGCAGTGCTAAAAGAGGGTATGTAAGCCCTGGAAGGAGACTCACGGTGAAGTGTCTGTACCTGGATGTGATAGTTAATATTCATATAGGCACTGGTTTGTAGCTCGCTTTCACTAAGGTGGTGGTTAGTGAAAGATCTTACTGCTGGTAGCTAAGGTGCTGATGAACATGCTATTTATTTGTTTTTGCTGAAAATACCAGGTTGAATTTTATTTTCACTCGGGTGAGGTCTAATTCTATCAGAAATACTCTTTCTTTGCATGCGGGCAGCGACTGCTGCAGTTCACACCAGCCCGAGTTCTGTGAGGTGGGAGGGCCGTGAGGCCGACAGATGAAGAGGTTTTCCAGGACCCATCAACCAAACCGGCACTGAAATGGTGTAACAGGAAGATGCATAGGGGCCGTGGCCTGCCTCCTGAGTAAGCTGACTCACTTCCCTAAATCCAAGCAAAGTCGAGTTTAAGCAATATCCCACAGCTGGTTATTGGTTGCTACCCGGAACGGGTTACTCACTGTTTGCTGTAGTGGCACAGGGCTGTTAAGGGAGGAGGCACAGGGCCACCAGTGCTGCTTTCTTCCCGTTCTGCTCCTGTGCTCTCCCTTGTGCTCATTGTGAAATCCTTCGGGAAGGCTTGCACTTGGCTGGAGCAGCCAGGAGAGCTGTGCCCAGGCCAGGATTGGAAAGCTGTTTGCTGCAGCACCTCTCTGCTGAGCCCCAGCTTCATTCTGCTTTCCCTGCCTTTTTTTCTTCTACATAGCTATGCCCGCCTCTCTGCTCACTGCCCTTGGATGGCTTTCTGCGCGTGGGTATTCTTCCCCTTCTCTCCTTTCAGTACTTCTCTGGTGAAATCAAACTGTAACTCTTCGAGAAGGCAGAGCCCTATTCCTATGCCTTTGCAGAACCCAGAACTGGCAATAAACGCCGGGGCTGGCTGGGCAGCTGGCACGCTCACCCCCTCTGCTGCTACAGACGTGGTGCATGGCTGCAGCGGGACCTACGTTCATGTTGCGTCCTCCACTGCCTCTGCTTTTGTGGTCTGGAGCTATTGCTGAGCTATAAAATGCAGGTGGGTTTCAAATGACAGGTTTCTGGCCCAAGATGATGATCTGCCCGGTGTGTTGGGAGTCCTGACTTTGGGCTGGCTCCCAGGGCTGCCAGCGAGGTGCACTGGTCCCAGCCCCACCTCCCATGGACCAGCCTCTGCTCGCAAAGGCAACTCACCATCCCCAGAGAGGAGCTTCATTCCTGAAGGCTGGGACCCTCCATGTCCTTTTTAGCCTGTCCTTTTTAGATAGTGGAGCGCTCCTGCCAGGACAGAGAATAACTAATCATAGTAAGTGTATTTTCAGTGTTTTTCAGTTTGTTTTGTAATACTGCAAGTGCAAGTGGAGGCTTGTGCCAAGTTTAGCCTAGTTATAATGCCATATATTACTCGCTCACAATCCCTCCACCTCCACATCGTTCTCAGCTGGCTGCCTACCAAGTATTAGCAACCTGACTCACCATGAGTGAAATGAGTTCCTGAGAAAAGCAAGTGTATTCCCAGTTCTTGGGACGCTTATTCCGATACATTGCTTTTCCTTTGCAGAGAATGCCACAGCCTTGCATCTTTTTCTTTCTCTCCTTCCTGAACAGTGTTGGCTCCTGTCATGGTTTGGGCTGGATTGGCCACTGAAATGAAGGGCAGATGCTCTCCCCCACCTCCCTCTCCGAGGAGGGGGAGAGAGAGAGAGATGTATAAGTTTAGGAAAAAAACCTAAACTACTTCAATAAAATATTAATAATAAAAGGAAAATAATGAAATATATACAATATGTACAAAACCATATCAAGCTCCCAGGATGACGATCACGTCACCGGCAGGCACTGGGAAAGTCCCAGGCTGGACTCAGCAACGGACAGGAACTGGATTCCGGATCTGGATTCAGGAATGCACAGATCAGGATCAAAGGCAGACAAGCAGACAGAGTCCTCTTCGGATGCCGGCCATTGAAGAAGAGAGTTGACCCTTTGACCCCTCAGCTTTTATACTGAGCATGGGGCAGATGGGATGGAGTACCCTGTTGGTCAGTTTTGGGTCCCCTGTCCTGTCCGCTCCTCCCCGCAGGTGGGACCCCTCTACGCTTTTGAACCCTCCAACGGGGCAAATAACAAAGTGAACTGAGGTGGTTGTTATAGCAATAAGTACAAAGACCCTCTCTGCATACCATTCCTTGGCATAAATTACAAATAATCAGGTTTTATCACTGAGAAGGAACAGTGTCTCCATAATACGTTGTCAATTTCAGAGAGTTCAGTTAGTTAGAAGAGGTTTAGTTAAAAAGTAAAATTACTGAACAGAAAATCGGTTGGTTTACCTCCTTGGAAATACGTGCCTGTACAGAACAGCTGTTGGCAAATTCCTGTCAATCACAGGGTTTGTCATTGCCTGTGGAAAACTAACAGTAACCACGAGATGAAGGTGAGACTAGTGTGGAGCCGGAGCTCGAGCATGTGGGGTCAAGTTCTTGGGGGTAGGGACAAGTTAATTTAAGGTGAAGGAGGGATCGGCTTTCTAAGTAACTTGTACCGGCATCTTGCTTTGGGACCCTGCATTGTTCAGGCAGGGTGCAAGGATGTCCAAGGGCTTATCCATCATGAGCTACCAACTTTATCTAAGAAAACAAGTTTGTTTAGGTGTTGCATTCTAGCAGTGACAAAGGAAGAAAAGGTGAGAAAACTGAATGAGGGGGTTGGTACTTCCAAAACCCTGCTCCCTGATGTTTACCTCCGACTGTGGCATTACGTGACAAAACTCCTTAGCGAACAGAGACTGAGAGGGCAGTTTGCTTTCTCCTAACCGTGTCTTTTCTGTAGAGAGCCCATTAGGGAGCATGATTTGTGCAGTTTGTATCTAGCTCTGACAGAGATGCTTCCAAAGTGCGTAATTTTTGCGTACAGTTGCTTTCACACAGAATAGGTGCTTTTGACTAATTCTCAGTGGAACTGTGCCCGTGCGATGCTCAGGTATGTGCGTGCGCACGCGCACGGATCATTTCCTTGCCTCTGCGGATTGCTGAGTACAAGGTCTGCCCCAGGCTCCCACATGGTGATGTAGCATGATTGCACATTACCCGTAATTTTAATTTTGTTCACCGCGCGGCTGTGACCGAGGCAGCCGTGTCACGCCGTCAGCTTTGCATCAGATGTTGCAGACACAGCACACAGCCCTCCAGGCCCCTCTGACTAAACTGCGGTGATGAGGTTGGAAGCCAAGTGACAGCTCAGCGTGAACTTGCTGAGAATCAGAGCAATGAGAGCAAGGAACCCGCCTGGTTTTCAGCTGCAGGACTACCGTCTCTCGAAGCAGATTGCTCCAACGGAAAGGAAAAAGACAGCCGAGTGAGAAAGAGGGCACTTTCCAAGTACCTCACTAACGCACTTCAGTTAAAGCTTACTAAATTGCCACACCTCCGTGTGTTTTCCCAGGGTACCTAATAACAGTTAGCAGCAGCATCACTGCTTTGCTAAATCCTGGCTATTCTCATTCCTCCATGAGCCGAGAAAGCGATGCTGAGAGGAACTTTACATCTCTGCTGCACTCTGGCAGAAGGTGCTTCGCTCTGTTTGTCCCTTGTGCTGTCCTGCTTCCGACCTGTCCCGTCTGTGTCTTCCTACAACGTGGGCATTTCCACACAGCCGCCTCCGACCCCTCCAGCAAGGCTGCAAGATGAAAGGGAAGAGAAACTGGCCACAGCCCTGGATGAACAGACTGGGAAACTGACTCTGTGGCACATTAAGCTGCGCAGGGGGATATTTCTTTCTATAAATACTTTCTATAAAAAAGTATACTTTTTTATACAGAATACTTGCTATAAAACTCTGACCATCTGCGCAGGAGACTAAAAATTCTGTATTCTGAATGCAGAGAGGCAATTGTTATGGCAAGAGTCGGTGCCAGCCTGACCCACAGCCTGTCTTTGATAGAGGGACGGCTGCGCTAGACCTGCCCCAGTCCATGGAGTGTAGCCGGTGTCCTAAGGAGCTCCTGTCCCACTTCAGTGATGGATCAGCCGCTTCCGTGGTCCTGTCTGTTCTGCACTGTGTAAGAGCAGGGCGTTCACAGCAGTGTGGTGTTTGTCCTCTGCTTGAAGGTTACCGAGTCAGTGACATGTCACTGGGACTTTCCTATTTGCTGCCGTTTCCCCAGCTCTTAGACATGGGGGAATTTGCCATAAGCTG
Source organism: Chroicocephalus ridibundus (assembly GCF_963924245.1). Taxonomy (NCBI): domain Eukaryota; kingdom Metazoa; phylum Chordata; class Aves; order Charadriiformes; family Laridae; genus Chroicocephalus; species Chroicocephalus ridibundus. The sequence continues at coordinate 49,247,205 of NC_086291.1, read as the reverse complement.
AAGAGTTTGAGGTTGGCTGCTGCTCCCCAGCTCAGCCGCTGCTGGTTTCACTTGCAGTGAGCCACCCACACGGCAACAAGAATTATAACAGGGCGAGAAAGCACTGGGCTGCCTTCTGGAGGTAGAATTTCCACACGTGGCTCAGGGTTGTAACCAGTCCCTGGTTCTTGTCTTGATGGCCTAGAGAGTTGCTGTGAGCACTGGGTCTGCACTGGCCGTGGTGGCCCTGAAATTAGTGCTCTTGGCCCTTGGTGAGTAGCCGTCAGAGGTCTGGAGGAGCTGGCTCTGGCAGGCTCATGCTGTGCGGTGTTCACCAACCAGTCCATGTGTCTGACAGGCTCTGGGCTTGAAGGTTGAGCAGGGCAGCTCATTGCTGGGTGGTCTGCTCCCCCAGTGCCTGGCTGAGCTGCTCCAGAAGCACATAGTATGCTCCTCCACAACACGAGGGAGGCAACAGAGCCATCAAGTGCCTTGTTTCCTCCACAGGGGCAGGAATTAGGGTCCATAGTTTGGCCTGTGCCAATTCCATGTCCTCATTCTGAGCTGTGCTGGGCCCCTGTGACACCGTCATCTGGAATCATCGGGGATTCCTCCCTCTTCCCACAAAGGTCAGGCCACCTTTGCCATTCTTATGACTTGTCTTATAAACCTCCAGCTGTGCTCCCCAGTGTGAAGGACCAACAGGTTCAACTGCTGTCCATATTGTCTTTATTTTGCTTGTTATCTGCCATTGTTTTAGCTTCTTGCTGCTCCTAGCACGTTGCTTTCCAACTTCTGCAGGGTAAGGAGTGCAGAAACTGGGCTGTGCAGAGCTGGCCACAGAACAGCAACCAGGGAACCCAAGCAGCTTCCTTGTTCGAGCAAGAGCCTCACACCACAACCAAAGCCACCACGGAGTGTGGAATCCCCCAGCCCTTACATTTTGTAGGAACAACCTTCAGACTCCTTCTCTTCTTGCGGAGCACTGTAAGTGTTTACCAGTGCTGAGCTGGGTGCAGATACCCTGATGTGACCCAATTTCATCACATTAGTCCCTGTGCCAATAACCCCATGTTTTGGCCTTTTTAGCCTCAAACAAAACAAGCTCCAGCCTTCTGCCACCTTACAATGAACTCCTACCAGCATCATAGCAAAGCCACAGCTTCACAAAACTTGGACTGCCCCAAGAAAGCCTCACAAAGCCTTTTGGCTTCTCTTCACAGAAAGGTATTTTGACTTTTTGGAAACACTGGTTACTTTGGAGCAATCTGTTTCCATGAAAATCCTGTTTATCTCCAACGTTGTTAACATGCCCCAACATTCCGCAAGCTGCTTCTCATCACTCTGTGCATTTGTCCATCCTGCACCCCCATCCCACCTTTTCTCCCAAAGACACAGTACATCCCCGACAGTGACATGAGAAGCCACCAACTGTGTTTGGGATGGAGCCAGTGACGCTGCTGGAGCCTGTGGTCTGCCATGCGACCGATCGTCTCCTGCAGCTCACTGCTTGCCACGTGGAGGCAGCATGCGATGTGAGCCACCAGCTTTTGCTTTGAAAGTGCCTCCACAGTCACAGGTCGAATACAGCTGGTGTGTTTTTCACACTATTAGAGATGCCAGAAGCTGTCCAAGGCACACTCGACTGCTGCACCCAGCCCCAGGTGTGGAAGGCCTGCTGGAAAAACTGGTGGCCAGGCAGCATGGGTGGGGCATGCTGATTTTTGGCAACTGTGGTGAAACAAAGATCCAAGAGGCTCAGGTGAGGCTGTTGCCATAAAGAGCTGTGTGCCGGCAGCACAGTTCTGGTCTTGGTGTGTCCTTGCGAGTGGAGATCTGGGGGCAAGCTGATGGATATTGTCTCTAAATGGGTCAGTTTCCGCTAACCTGTGTGAAAGGAGCAGGGAGTTCTGCTGGCTCAGGTGAGCGCTGTAGGAATGTGTGATGGACTTGCTGACCTCTTTGGTCACCTCTTTGGAAGCACAAACATGGAAGATGTGACCTGGGACCAGTCTGAGAATGGCTGTGATAGGGGAGGGTGGAGAGGGTAAGCTGCACAGAGATGAAAAGGCTGATGCTGACTTGGTGAAGCTGCAGGAACCCAGCTGTGGGGCAGGGCTCTGACAAATGTATGGAGGGAGAGAACTGCCTGTGGGCTATGCAAAGGGGTCTGGGCTCTCAGAGGAGGGTGCTGTGGAGGCTGTCTTGGGGAGAGCACACTTTCCTGTGGGCTGAATGTACATGCTGTAGTGAGGCATCTAGGGAGATGCTCTGGGCAGGTTTTGCATGGTGCAGATGAGGGTGGTAGGTTTGAGCCTGAGCAGGGCTGCAGGTTTCTGTTCCAGATGGTCAGGGTGAGTTCACAGACACAGTCATTCCTGTTTCTGTTTACCAGCATGTGTCTGGTGATTTCCTAAGAGAAGATACAATCCTCTGTGCCTTCCCCTCGGTGTGAGCAAGACGTACGTAGTCACAGCTCTGTGAAGGTAAGTCCTTTTTCCTCTGGTGGGAGCCAAAGTGATGTCTTCCTATTACACCCTTCGTGCAGAACGGGCTCAGACTTGATGTATGTTGGGGAAAACAAGAGGCTGAGCCCAATGTTAGTGGCCACGAAGAGACAACTGGCAATGGCAGAAGGGAGGCGGGAGGGCTGGGTGCTGGGGTCTCTGTGGGTGGCACTCAGCATTCCCCAGACAGAAAGCAACGCGCTCTCCCTCCTCTGTGCAGCATCCTGTGGCAGCTCGCAGGCTGCCAGCTGAGGTGCTTTGTTGTTTTTCAACCTGCTGCTTTGCTGACTAACACCTCCGCTTTCTGCGTGGCTCATTCATATTTTACCCCATTTCCTGAGCTTTGAGGTGGTTTCTTCTATTGCTTTCCCTTCCAGTAGAACACTGTTACTCATGTCTCAGCTGTTCTGCCATTTTTTACTCATTACTTATCGTAATGTATGATTATCTTCCTCCTAAATGTCACCAGCCAGTAAAGGTGCCTTTGACCCTACAGTTATACCAGGTCTGTATCTTTGATGATGCTGAGGATATTGTTCTAATTCCATTGTGGCAGGAAGAAAATACAGAGGTAGTACTGTTTGTGTGGGTTTTTTTTCCTTGCATCATGAACTTGATAACTGCAAGTGTCACTAATTGTCCATTCTAAAGGAAGGAATTGTCAGCTCTAGTTGTTATTTCCTCTGATTGTATGTGTTCTTGCTGATAAATACATACAGGTGTTGCCCACCTTCCGGTCATGGCAAAATGCTTTTGGGTCACCAATAACTTTAATAGAACCTCCCAAGCCTTCCCTGGTGTGCCTTTAATGCTTGCTTCTTGGTGAATATTGCCATTGCAGGTTGGGCTGAGATTACAGCTGGATGACAGTAGTTGCTTCTTATCTTCAATCAACAATTGAACTGCTTCAGGTCACCTTGGGAGCTGAATTCAGCTGCCCTGACGTGCCATGGAACCTCAGGTGTAGAGGAGTCAGTGCCCAGGCAGCATAGAGTATCTCTGGAGCTGTGTGCTCTTGGGGATGGTCACTGCATGGCTGAGCCCACTGACTCGCTTTGTTTCATGCAGGAGAGGTATCTGTGTACTGTGCTCCAGGTGCCAACAAGTATCAGGGCTCCTAGAGATCCTGCATCGTGGCTCTTACCAGGCTGGATACGGTGGATGCAGTCCCTCTCGGTCACTGGGAGAGATCTGGTGGGTCACACTGTGCTGGGTTTCCCGGGACGGAAGCGCTAGGAGTATGTTAAGCATTTGCTCTGGAGGGACAAGACTATTTGTTGCTCTTCACATTGCAGCACTTGCACAGTTTCCCGTGTGCATGCGCACACATGTATAGGCACAGTGCTAGATGACAGAAGAGAATCAATCATTAAGTTTCAACTCCTCTATGTGTGATGAGCTATTCCAGACTTCTGGCAGGTCCTTAATACTCCTCTTGGCTTTATGCTTCACCAGTAGCAAGCACCACAGAAGGGAAACTCTACACATCTGAATTCTGCCAGTCAGTGAAGGATAAACTTTCTCAAATTGAAATTACCTATCTTGGAAAAAGAAGTTCCAACTGCTACTGCTGCCCTTTCCTAGGGCTCATTACCTACCTTCAGTCCTATCTCTCTTTCCTCGTCTCTATACAGTAAACCCCTCCATGCCTCTGACTCATCCTGGGAAAAACAGATGGTTTGGACCACTCAGGCCAGGGCAGGTGTATTGTACTTGGACTGACCAGCCATGACTTCCCCATAGCTATAAGGGAAATTACAGATATCTGAGGAGTCCTGAGGTCTGGGTAGGAGCTGGCCCCGACTGTCTGCGCCTGTGCTGCCCCAGGCTGGGTTGTGCTGTGCTGTGCCAAGTCTTCGCATCTCCTCTCGCAGTAGGGGCAGTGGGCTCAGCAGATCTCAGGGCTGAACATAGAGCCCACTCACCCTGCACCCAGCTGCTTTGTGCCCGCTTTGCTGCTGCAGTCTCCTTGAGTTATTCCAGCTCTTTGTTCTTTACCCTCCTACCACTATGCCACGCTGTTTGTGCTAAGTCGCCTCCATAGTGCGGCTCCTTTCCCTCCTGCCCAGGGACCCAAGGAGGATGCATTGCAGCCCCTTTGAAGGTATGCGGAGGTGAGCTGACCTACGCTCCCTCCGTGTCAGCCTTGCAATCCGCAGAGCCCCAGCCCAGACACAGGCTGCAGGCAGGAGATCAGGGTAGGGGTGAGCCCTTCTGCCTGTGCAGGAGCCAGACCACCTCCCTGCCTGCGGTCTGAGGGTTGGTGCTGTTGCCCTGGCCGCAGGGGCCGTTCCCCAGGGGACAGCTGGAAGCAGAGCACAGTGGTACTTGGCTGTCTCTGGTGTGATACACGCCCTACTATATATAGTTGGGCTTAACCATTGAGTGCCTTGACACTGATGCCTCCCCACAGGCTCTAACTCCACCAGCCCCACTATGACCTTTTAGGTCTGAGGCTTGTGAATTTTTATCTGCTCTCCCACCTTTTTCTCACATAAGAGTGAGAGAGCAGAGCAATACAGTAATAAATGTTGTGTGGGTGTTTGGACCCGAATTCATTGCCTCCTCTCTCACCACATCCTTCTATCGGCACAGTAATTCTGATACAGTGGTGACGTCAACCGCCATTTATCACTCTGTATTCCAATACACTACAGCCCTTGGTCGTGCACAAGTAGGCTTTGCTCTTACTCAGTGCTGATGAGATCCACCTGCTTTCCAGCTCCTGCACATGCAGTGTCTGCAGTCACAGTAATGGTTTAGCCAGGCCATGGAAGTGTTGGAGGGCTGAAAAGGAAAGCTGAAAGGACGGGGCAAGGTAATGTCCATGTTTCCACCAATTTTCCCTGCTGCCAGTTTGCTACTGCCTGATATCCGTGACTTCACTGTAAATCTTTCCTATAGCTGATGTGGCCCTTGTGCCCCTGCTGTCACTGCTGTTGGCCTCTACTGGACAGCTAGAGAATCCCTCTGTCCCTCTGTTGCTTTAGCTTTGTGATTAGATGGCAGTGTACGCTGATAACTTTTTTTTCAAGAAGAAAGCTCGGGTTTGCATATAACTGGTGAACTGAGACTTCCACTGTTTTTTTGCTTGGGTGTAGCTATGACATTTATTTTCTCATGCTTGGAAATACCAGATTATTATTTTTTATTATTAAACTGAGTTCTTAATTAGGCTTTTTTTTCTGTGGAAGTTTTGTAAGTGTACACATTTCCTGGAGACGCTTTACATTGTGAGCTAGACTGCATCCATCTTTGGCAGCTTATAGCACCACATTTCCAGATCTTTAACAAAAATAATCTCCGTAAATGTCTGTGGCTGTATTGGTCCTATTTCGCATTCTCTGGTATATTAAAACCTTGTAGCATCATTTACACGTGCACATCTATATGAATGGCTAATCAACTTTATTACTGTGCTCTCGTACACTGTTCTTTAGGGTACTACAGAGTTTGCAGCAATATTGCTTAGCGCCTGTACAATGCTTGACGTTTTATAAGAATTAAGTAACTGTGTTTCAAGGCTGCATGAAGCTGTCTGAGACGTAGAAACTGAAACGAAATGCTAGAAAGGACTTTTCTAATGCCAGACAGGGAATAAGTTCCTGCTTCTGGTTATTGCCCACTGCCATTCTTCTTTCTAAGCGAACAATCTCACAAGCAGGGTGCTGACAGATGGAAGCAAATGGGAAGGGTGTAACAAATGGAGGGATGTAGGAAAGGTACTTAATCATAGACTAAGATTGAAGTTTGCAGAGGGCCTGACTGGAGGAAGCTTCAGAACAGGGGCTGCTATACACCTCTGTGAAGCCATGAGGTCTTCCAGACGTCAAAGACCAAAGAGACGCTGCTTCAGAGCTGCATCTTTCCCAGATCTTCCACACACACATCCATGTCTTGTCATAACAACATGGAGCACAGCCAGGAGGTCAGACACACATAGCACTGACGCCTTCTATGGTGCTCTCAGAGGTAGCAGTCCTTCCCCACCATATTGAGTTAGGAGAACTGTGTAAGAAGTGAAGGAGATAAGTGTTGGACTTATCTGTGGGCACTGGCACAAGTAAGAGATGGGACAGGGGAGTCCCAAGTGAGGAATTATTGTCTCTTTGCTTCACCTGTGCTAGCAGATCCTACTGCTCTTGTCCTATTTTCGCTATTCTGCTCTTATTCAGGAAGCTTCCTTCTAGATTACAACCTTGTATGTTAACCTCTCTCCAGCGTGTAATGGCAGCCTCTGATATCTCCACGAGATCTTCCCAATGAGCTACTTGGGCTTGTTGCTTTGACTTTTTCCTATTCATTCCTCTCTGGCCCATTGGAATGACTGTACTCTTCTATGAACAGAGGAAGGAAAATAGGGAAGACGCTTTAAAGAAACCACATTCCAGGGGCTAAAAGCAGCAAAGACTTCCCTTGCTTTGCTCTAGCCATTTAGGCAGGAATGGGTGTAAAATGAGGGAGCTACAGAAATATCAGGAACATGACACGCTGAGGGCGCTGCCAGCTGGATTCTGAGACAAGCAGTGGGTCTGCAGAGCTCTCTGAGGGCCCAACCCTTCCTTCCTCTGCTGAAGAAGAGGCAGCGAGTTGCCTATCTTGGCCAAACACAGTAGCCGAAGCTGTGAAGTGTGACAGTCACAAAGCAAAGCGATGCAGGGCACAGTACGAGATGGCACTAGTCCCTTCTGCCATCCAGAGCCTGTGCTGGGTTACAGTCCATGGCAGGGCATGATGGACTGAGGAAGAACAGCAGCAGCCCTGTGTGCTCTCCCAGGCTGGGAACAGGCCCTTTTGGGCAGGTTGTTGGCATCCTAAGATGGGGAACCCTGAATATTCTGAGCCTGGCAATAATAGGTTCTAGGTATTTCGTGGGGAGAAGGATGATTTAAAAAGGCAGTGGAGCATGTATCATGTCTCTAAGGCTAGGGACATGTAGGGCCCAGTGGTCGGTTCATTTGGCACAGCTCTTCTGTTAAATGTGCTGCAAGGAACAAGGCCCTTGATGCTAGGATGTTGTGAGCAGATGCTGCACCAGGAGACTGCCCATCTTGAGGGCATCTTGTCATGGTGCAGACAGCCTTAGCATGAAATCGGGTGAGTGGGTTTCAGACGGTGGGATAACAGGGTGCCTTCCTCAAAGGAATGAGGAATTGGAGAAGAGCAGTGGAAGGACGCGTGGGAGCACGAGGTGGGTTTAGGCAGTGGGCTGTGCCTTAGTAATCAGGGACTGCACCACCAGAAGTCGTGGTAACAGCAATAGTTATTATACAGAGAAAACTCGGAGAACTGGGACCAGAGGGGTCAAGAAAGGATATTTCCCCACACTCCAGCCCTTCTTTCTGCATTTCCTTGAGGAAAGAGATATTATTTTTTTTCTGTCCCGCCACTGGCAGCAGGCGAGGGAGATCAGCAGGGCACCTGGGGCTCCTCGCTGAGCTGGAGCATGTGCTTCATCTGCAGGGTATGTTGGCAGGAAAGGAGGGGCAGCAGCAGGCTGGCGGCTCCCACCACGGGGCTGAGGTGCTGCAGCCAGGAGGTGTTTGTGGCCCCTCCTGGGTGAGCCTTGCTGATCTCATCTGGACACTCTGCTGCCTTGAGAGCAAGTCTCTGAGCTCACGTGGGGCTGCAGGGGCTTTTTGGTGGCTGCTAAATTTATTTTGCTTTCGTTATTTGAGTAAACCTGGGAAATTTTTAAACACCACAAATGTTCCCCAAGTGGGAGAGGCCTCGCTGCTGAGTGACTGTCTGGGTGTTTGCTGCTGGTGGGGGAGGTACAGACACACCAGGACCTGGGTCCTGCACCTGGGTTGGGGCAACTGCCAGTATCAGTACGGTCTGGGTAATGAAGGGAGAGAGAGTAGACCTGCTGAGAAGGACTTTGGGGTACTGGTGGATGAAAAATTGGACATGAGCCTCCAATGTGTGCTTGCAGCCCAGAAAGCCAACTGTATCCGGGCCTGCATCGAAAGCAGTGTGGCTAGCAGGTCGAGGGATGTGATTCTGCCCCTTTGCTTCACTCTGGGGAGACCCCCCCCTGCAGTGCTGCCTCCAGCTCTGGGGCCCTCTGCACAAGAAGGCCATGGACCTGTTGGAGCCGGTCCAGAGGAGGCCATGGAGATGATTCAAGGGCTGGAGCACCTCTGCTGTGAGGACAGGATGAGAGAGTTGGGGCTGTTCGGCCTGGAGAAGAGAAGGCTCCGGGGCGGCCATATTATGGCCTTTCAGTACTTAAAGAGGGCTTATAAGAAAGATGGAGACAGACTTTTTGGTAGGGCCTGTGGCAATAGGACAAGGGGTGATGGTTTTAAACTAAAAGAGGGTAGATTCAGACTAGACATAAGGAAGAATTTTTTTACAATGAGGTGGTGAAACACTGGCCCAGGTTTCCCAGAGAGGTGGTAGATGCCCCATCCCTGGAAGTGTTTGAGGTCAGGTTGGAGGGGCTTTGAGCAACCTGATCTAGTTGAAGATGTCCCTGCTCATTGCAGGGGACTAGATGAGCTTTAAAGGTCCCTTCCAACCCAAACAATTCTATAGACCTGCACCAGGCCCTGCCAGGAGCTCTGGGTATCTCTTGGTGGCTGCACTTCTCACCCAGCCTTCGTCCATATCACTTTTAGAGGTGTCTCTGTGCAACCTCATGCAGGGGTTTTGCAGAGCTCTGGGTCTCTGCAGAGTCACTCTTGTGTGTCTGACAGTGTCACTGACAGTCTTACTGCTCTGTGGCATGGCACATGGGCTCTTCCTGCCATCTGTGCATCCTTGCAACTTGCTGCCGACAGAAGTATGTCCCAAAAATAATACAGGTTGCTTCTCCGAAGTCTTGTCCCCAGGCAGCCTAGCCCATTTCAGAATAGCTGGGGAAAACAGTGCTGAAATCTGTATCAGGTATCAACAGTGAATATTCTGCAGAGAGAACATTTTAAGTCTTTCTGGGCACATCTGCGTGTTTCTCTAAATGTTAAATACTGTGAAAACACAGCCTGAAAGTGTTATGTGGCTTGAGGGCCTGGTCTTGGAGCAGGGGCTGTGGGCTGAGCAGGCATTTGTATGTGATGCTGTTTCCTCGTATTGTTGTAAACATCCTGCTTTCCTCTTCTCTGAAGACTTTCCTGTAGGTTCTCTTCACCAAACTGTATAAGGACAGCCTTCCCCTGAACTGAGTGCTTCTCAGTGCTTTTCTTCTATGCCACATGGGGGGCTAGTTTTTTGGGGTTTTTTTGTCTCATCTGCCTTCCTGGAGTCCCTTAACTAGATATTTCATGCCTATTTAACCATGGGTAGGCCAAATCAATGAGTTCTCACAAGACTTGCTCTTACAAACCCACAGTGACATTCAGACTCTACTTGACTAACTTACTGTACAGTTGTTTAAGCCACAGCAATGTCACTTCTCCTAGTTGCAAGACATTTCTAGTTGCAGGAAACCAATGAAGAAAAAAAATTGGTTAGTTCTTAACCAAGTGCCTTCCTGTTGCATGGATAGACTGAGGCTACAGTCACTCTGCTGCTCTCTCTGTGCACATGCTGCTGGCAGGGAGTGGAGATTTCACTGGCCTGGTTTATGGCCAGTTGGCAGGACTGTTGGTCACCTGTCCCCTTCGCCCATGGAGTAGATGCAAACAGGAGAGCTGAGATGACTTGCCTAATTCAGGCACTTTACTTTTAGGCATTTAAAAGAAAGCAAGATTAATTCCACCTCAACCTTCAGCATATGGCTGAGCTGAACTTTTAATTGGTTGTTTGGGTTTTTTTTAAAGTCAGTTTGTTAGGTTTTGTTTTTGTTTTTTTTTTTTTTCCAGGACATCCAGTCAGAACCGACATGAAGAACAAACTGTGGCTCCAGAGTATTTCCTTCTTTCTTTTATTGCAGTACAGTAAGTTCCCAGATATCTCTTCCGGGCTGTACACCCACAGGATTTATCTTGGTGGCTGTTGGTGCAGGCTCTGCCAAGATGTGCATGGCACAGGGTTGCCATGGGACAGGAAGCGCAAGACAGGGTACCACAGGGAGAGGGTTCCATGGGATAATGAGTTATGGAAGAGGCTCTGTGGGCAGTGGAGGACAGACACAAGAAGGTGCAGAGCTCAGCCAGACTGCATACCTCTCCAGGGAGCAGCACCGGTGGGGAGAGCTTGCCATAGGAAAGGTTCTAGTGGCCAAGACCAGGATATCTCCAGGGCTCATGGCCACTGTTGGCAGGTTGGCCAGGGCCAGTGGAGTGAATATCTCATGGCCCTGAGCAAAGGGGGCTCAGGACTGCGCCGTGCAGACTGTCGCTCCCCCTTTCTTGCTGGTTCCTCCCCACCATGCAAGCTTTAGCTGACTCAGAGCTGACTTTCTGAACAGGTCAGCTGGACAGAAAAAGGCAGCAACAACAGCGTCTGCAGGGAACAGGTGCAAATTTAGCATTTTACACGCTGCTTCTAGGCAGAGCGTTGGACCTGCTCCAAACCTAAATTAGCAGAAAAGATTAATTCAGAGTTATACCTTCCTGACATAGAGTACCACTGGGATGCCTGGTCTGAATTTTGTGTAACACAAGCCAGGGAATTACCCTGTACTAATTTCAGTTTGGACCCAACTAGATCTTACTGTTAAAAGTATTTGATTTTTGTTTCTGAAGCTGCCAAAGATGGACAAGTCATCCTAGACCTAACTGGGTTTAGGATGCTTAATTATTCCCTTCCCAGTAAAAAGCTGTCCTCTTCCTAATTTTGTTAACAGATTCTTGCCCAAAGATACACTTGCAGCTTACCAGCTACCTAGGAATAGTAGTCCATTTGACTGATTAACATAATAGCATAGAAGAATGATAATGAGCAATGCTTATTAGCTTATTATTACTTGCTGACGACTCTGAAAGAAAGCAAGGGTTTTATAACCCCATTTTTGTAGGAGAATAAGAATGTTGTTCAGGACTGTAACAAACAGTGCTTGTACCAGGGCCCTTGGAAGAGCCTACTGAGGGCTCAAAATGAAAAGTTAAAATTTAATGAAAATTGTAGAACAAAATTCTGAAATCAGCGTGAAATGACAAAGTCAAAATGAAACCAAGTGACAACCACATAGTTTGAATCCCTTACCGTTTAATAAAGCATATGTATACCCTTGGGGCCAGTCTGTTGCAAGTATCCCCAAATTTCTGCCATCCCCACCCTGACTCTTTGTGGGGAGGGGGTGTCTTGTATGCAAATCTGAGTGCTGCCCAGAGCTCACATAGGGAGAGCAGTGTGTGCTCTGATGCAACAGGACTAGGAAGGGACTTTTGTGATGAGTGAAGTTAGTGGGGGGAAAAAAGTTGGATTTTGCTTTCCTTTGAACTTACTCTGGCCTAGAACTAGGCTGCACTCTCCCCTGGACGTGCCTGCTGTGCACTGTGACGGTAAATGCAGAGACAACTTCTTTGTGAGGACTGTCATTTGACCTGGATGGTGGAACAAATGTTTCTGGTCCATCAATGCACACGTTGCCTGCATTCCATGCTCACTGTTCTCTGCATAGAGCATTCTCTTTAACTGTAAAATGTGTTGAGCATATCACATAGGCCTGCTTTTATCTTGTGCAAAATCTTCTGAACAAAAAGCATGTTTGACAAAGGGAAGGTAGGAAGCAGGGAGTGCAGTTTCTCTAGCCAGGCAAGCAGCAGAATGACAAACTCCCAACACGGTTAGCATCAGAGGGCTTGGGTGCCTGATGGCTGTGAAGTAAGAAGTTCCCATCAAGTTGGGGGCAGCCCTGATGGTAGCCTTGGGCTTAAGAATGGATGTAACAACCTTGAGATCTTCCCCTAGATGATGACAATTTTATTCCCATCAAAAAGGGGTGATTCTGTACACGTGAGAAATGAATAGTCGCTGTGGCAGGCGTGGTTTGCACCAGCATGGCATGCTGCATCTCCCACAGGCCTTTCCTCGCTGGTATTTCTAGTGTAATAAGATAAGATAAGTTTGAAAACTCAGTCACAGTTTGGGCGTTTCCTGGTATTTTGGCACGCCATTTGCTGCAACAGCATTTTTAATAGATTTTTGTTTGATACTTATCTTGCTGTCAATTACTTGCCTCCCTGTAGAGATGAAACATGTTAGGCTCCAAGGCTTGGAGACTTTTGGGGGGCTGGCACAGAGTGATCTGCTCCCTTCAGTGGGAGCCCTGAGGACTGTGTACGTTGATACAAAGTTCTGCTTGCTTCATCATGACAGTTGATATTGTGTTTTCTCTTTCCAAACCTACAGCTACATGTCATGAAAACCTCACTTGTTTTGTGGACTATGTAGAGACCCTGTCCTGTATCCTGAGAAACGACTTTGGTGCCAGTTCATACAACCTCACTGCAACATGGTACGTCTCAGTAGGATGAGCAAAGCGTGGTCAGCAGGAACTTCCAACATGGCCATAGCACAGTGGTGTCCTTCTGTCCTCTTTGTTAGGTAGAATTCTTGTTCTTGCTGCCATGCTGGTTTTTATTTGGTTCCTCACACTCCAGTTATCAACTGGCTTCTCCCCTAGCAAAGGATTCCTGTGCCCACTGACTGCTCCACTGACTCTGGCTTCCTTGGCGTTGTTTTCTCTCCTCCCCTGGGAATACCTTGCCGTTTATCAATGCCATTGTTATCATTGCCATCGTTATCAATGGGCTTGTGTGTGCTGGCAGGGCTCACGCAGCTTGTCCAAGCCCTGTATGGCTGCTGTGCTGCCCCAGCAAGGAAGTGTATGCAGCCCTGGGCAGTGCAGCCTTGTTGAGTGCTTTTCCTTTCCACAAACACTTTGGCATCGTTTTCCTGCTTCTCTCAAAGATGTTAAGCTGAGCAAACAGCACACACACACACACACACACAAAAAATCTGTCAAAGTTCAAAGATAAATTTTTGTTTTAACATGTTGCTTCTTTTTTTGTTTGTTTTTTCCCTTATTAATTTCTATGCCTGGAGGTTCAGCAACAGATTAGTCCAACTGCAGCATGTGGTAGATGTGGACTTGTTTGTTTGTTTTTGTGGTTTTAGGGTTCCTGACCAAGAATCAGAAAATACTGCGGCTGCCTGCCATCTCCTGCAATTCTCCAGGAACACCAGTCACACGCAGTACATGTGCACAGTGGACATGACACTTCTCCTGGCAGATCTCAAAGTCCAGGTGGACGTTACAGAGATAACTGAAAGGAAGCACGTGATTTCCAAAGACTTTTATATGGCAGAGAACGGTAAGTACAAAAATGGTAGATTTGATAAATACTGTCTGTCTATCTGCTCGGATAGTCTGGGCAAGGAGTGAGCGTGGCAGCCAGTGATGGGGGGCTATGTTTGGTGTGCACTCACTTACACAGAGACTGTGCTCTAATTATCACTATTGTAAACTACAGAAACATTTATGCTTGAGGCTGAGCTTAGAGCTAGTTTGGCCCTAGCCTTTTCATGGGGAAATTCCTTTACCTTTTCATGGGGAAATTCCTTTACCTTTTCATGGGGAAATTCCTTTTCCCCCTGAAGCAGTGGGAGATAAATTTCCACCTTAGACCAGTCTCATACCTATCCTATGCAAGTGTTTGTTCTTAGCTAGAATCTAAAGGGCAGGAGGAATTGCTCTAATTGCAAATGCCACAAGAGTCTCAGGAAGCTCTTGCAGTGGACATCTGAACCAACATGACATTATTGTGGATGGCACAAGGTGTCCAAGACACAATGGAGGTGGCCCTTCCCCTTTCTGGGGCAATTCCTAACCATTTCTTCTGCATGCCAGGAAGACTGAGTGCAATCATATAGCTGACTTGGTGGAATGCTGGTGTATTCTGAGTTGTGCAGCATACTGTGAAGAAAAGAGGTGGTTGGCCAGGCAGAGATGTACCATGCGGGCATATGGAAAAGGATTTTTCTACTTGGATTCTTCTGAAATTAAACTTTATATGAGAAGTGTAATCCTTCTAACAAATGCCATAACATTTCAGGAAAGCCCCTTGCGCCCACTGACAGACTATAAACTGGGTGGTGGCGCTTTGCGTGTCTCCTAAACGTCCCCGTACAGAGGCATCGTAGCTCAGTGACAGACCCTGCAGACTAGTGCTAGAGTTTGTGCATTACTACTTTTTGGTAGATGAAAACACCCTGCAGGGGATACGAAAGATTGTGTTTTAGGCACTTGCATGATGCCCAGCATTTGCACTGGGTTTATGCAGTGTCCACTAGCCTCCTTTTTTCCTGATGCCTCTGTTACATTGAGGGGTATTTCCCTAACTGTGCAAGTGCCCATGGCTACACAGAGCCCTCCTACGTCATGAGAAGAACATGGTGCTCTACTCCTTACATCTCCCATGAGGTATTAGCCCCTTGTGCTATCTCCTCCTGCTCCTTAGGTGATAAGTAAGTTCAGAGACAGGCAGAAGGCATGTTCAGAAAAATGTGTGCCTGACTTAGCCATGCTGCTGAGGTGTGAGTTTCTGTGCATGGCTGAGGACCGCTCAGCCTGAGAGGCAGAAATGTTGGGGATGTTGTCCTGTGTAGGAGGGCCTACCTCTACCAGGGCAGTTTTTCTCTTTACTTGCTCTGCATTGCTGATGCCATGCTGAGGCACCTCTTGTCTGAGGTAATGTTACAAAGGGTAACACCATCCTGTTTTACAGTCAAACCACAGCCTCCGTTCAATCTGACCGCTGTGTTGTCAGAGGGTTACAATATTTCTTGGGAAACCATCTACCAGAACCCTGCTTTCTACTTTTTGAATGAGGAGCTGGAATATCAGCTGCGTTATAAGAGAAGGACTGACACCTGGGAGGTGAGTGAGATGTCAGTTTACCATCAAGTGGGATGCAACAGCAAAGAGGCTTGTATTAGAAATAGTGTGACCAGCAGAAGGAGGGAGGTGATTGTCCCCCTGTACTCAGCACTGGTGAGGCCACACCTTGAGTATTGTGTCCAGTTTTGGGCACCTCAATACGAGAGAGATACTGAGGTGCTGGAGCAAGTGCAGAGGAGGGCAACGAAGCTGGTGAAGGGCCTGGAGAATAAATCTTATGAGGAGCAGTTGAAGGAGCTGGGACTGTTTAGTTTGAGGAAGAGGAGGCTGAGGGGAGACCTCATCACTCTCTACAACTACTTGAAAGGACATTGTAGAGAGGTTGGTGCTGGTCTCTTCTCACAGGTAATTAGCGATAGAACAAGAGGGAATGGGTTCAAGCTGCAGCAGGGTAGGTTTAGGCTGGACATTAGGAAAAAACTCTTCACAGAAAGAGTGGTCAGACACTGGAATAGGCTGCCCGGGGAGGTGGTGGAGTGGTGGTGTGTTTAAGACTCATTTAGATCTGTTAAGGAGGCCAGAACAACCAGGACAGGAGTGCTGGTGTGAAAGAAGGGTTTTCATGATTTAGAAATGGTGTCTCTTTGCTTGCCTGGACTGAAAACAGGCAAAACTGAAAAAAGAATCGAGAAGCAGAAGTTGTTTGAGAAGTACTAGATCCTGTGGAGAAGGCTAATGGTTTATTTGCTTTTCATGCTGCTCTGCATGGAAGGATCCCCTCAGGCCCCATGCAGCTACTGACCAGCCAGAGCACAGAATCATAGAATCTTCATGGTTGGAAAGGACCTTTGAGATCATCGAGTCCAACTATACACACACACAAAAAACCCCTACAATCTCTGTCACTGCATGAAAGCAGAGATTACTTTGCAGGGCTCCTCGCTGTGCAGCAGTGAGGGTAAGGTGGAAGCAGTCACCCCAGCCCTGAGTGTTTGGTGTTTAATCCTTCACAGACTGAGAAGACTAAAGCTGTCCATGAAGATAAACGGACACTGGTAATCCTGCCATGGGAACTCCAGGCGAACACTGATTATGAGTTCCAAGTGAGAGCCAGACCCCGAGAAGACACTGGCTACCGTGGATTTTGGAGTGAATGGAGTTCTCCGCTGACGTTGAAAACCAGCCCTGCCGGTACATACTTCCAGCTCTCGTTGTTGGTCCAATGTCAGAGAATGTTTCTAGAACTCTAATAAAATCTAATTACTAGACTATTTAGAACCTGTTCTAACGACAGGCGTGTTTAGCTTGCTTACTCAGCACACAAATCCCAGGCCTGGGCTGATATGTGCTGTCTGTATTGACCTTCTCACTGTGCCGCAAAGCCCACCTCATAGTGTGGCCATGGGGTCTGGGGGGGTTGGCTGTAGCTTTGGTTGCCACAGCAGGAGTGCAGCCTCTAGTTTTCTTTCCAGTGTCAAACATCCAGGGTCCTGCTTGCAGCTTTCAGAAATGGCTGGAGATCTAGTAGAGGTGCCTCCACTACCGGGGCTTATTGCCTTCAGCTGAGGGGAGAGTCTTTATTCAAATGGAGCAGGGCTTGTTGACCTTGGTGGAAATGCAAGGTGAGCCTGAATGACCCTGTCCCTTTCTCCAGCAGTGACGCAGACAGCAGGCATGGGATGGCTGCTACTGTGTGGTGCTGTCGTGGCAATTGCTGCCTCAATCACAACCTTTCTGGCGAAACAGCGGAGGTAAGAATGCTTCAGGAGGCTG
Organism: Chroicocephalus ridibundus; assembly: GCF_963924245.1. Taxonomy (NCBI): domain Eukaryota; kingdom Metazoa; phylum Chordata; class Aves; order Charadriiformes; family Laridae; genus Chroicocephalus; species Chroicocephalus ridibundus. The sequence continues at coordinate 49,230,216 of NC_086291.1, read as the reverse complement.
GAGTAAATGCTCCAGGAAACTCCCATCTGAGCACAAAGGAAAAACCTCTTTACCCTGAGGGTGGCAGAGCCCTGGTACAGGCTGCCCAGAGAGGTGGTGGAGTCTCCGTCTCTGGAGACATCCCAAACCTGCCTGGGGGCGTTCCTGTGCCACCTGCTCTGGGTGACCCTGCTCTGGCAGGGGTTGGACTAGATGATCTCCAGAGGTCCCTTCCAGCCCCTACAATTCTGTGATTCCTATTCTGTCTTCTTAAAGATGGGGTGTTCACATGCAGCCTTCTTTGCACCTTGTATAGCCATGCACAGACACAGCTATGGGCCTGTGAGGGCCGGCAAAGTATGGTCTCCAGCTGGTGTACTACCAAGAGCGCCTTGCTTTTCTCTGGGGCTGTGCTGCCATGGAGCTGGCTGGAACAAGACAATGGCACATGGGGACTGAGCAGGGGCCACCCAGCCTCCTGGGCTGTTCTCCTGGTCCTGTCTGTGCTCTGCAGTTGCCAGATGAGAGACCCTTTCCAAAGCTGACGCAGGCCCCTCAACACTGTTGCGTGCGCAAGTCCTGAGGGCTGGGGCCCCACCTCCTGTGAGGCTCACTAGAAAGGCCATTAGGTGGCTCTCACAGCACAAGACATCCTTGGATCCTCAGCCACTTGCTAATTTGTGAGGCCAGTGAGGCTGGGCAGGTGATTTCAGCTGCTTGAATTGGATCCAGAGATGCCTTGCTTTGCATTTGTAATGTGTGCTTAACCCCAAAGCCTTTCTCTTTTCTTTTCCAGCTTGTGGAAGAAGGTGGCTTGCATCCCAGACCCCGCTCCCTTTTTCAAACCTCTTTACCTGGTGCATAATGGAGATTTCAAGGTATAAATGGGCTACACAAGCGCGTGGAGCACATGACAAAGTTAAACTAAAAGGCCCGTCATGCTATCCTGGGCAAGGGATTCTCATTAGGGCGGTGGGAGGGGGAATCTATATCAAGGGAATGGCAAACGGCTCCAGATATAAGGACCAAACCTTTCCAGTGTCTATTCTGTGCCACGAAGGCCTTTATCTGTGCTGCTTATTGCCTGTAGGTGCTGTCTCAGTAAGTAAGCTGAGCTCATGTGTGACCTGTGAAGCCTGGGAACCTGAAGGGAGAGGACAAAGGGATACTAGGACAGTAACTGGGGTTTTTTCAGAGTCACTCATACAGACAATAGCTATGCATATCATCCTGGAAAGATGGCTACAGCTTTGGGGGCAAATAACTGCTGTGTGGTAGTGCAGTGCAGCTGTCTCCCTATGAAGGAAGTATCTTTGAGTAACTTTGTCCAGCCCTCCCAAACTCTCTTCTCATTTAACACCAGCCAAACTTGTTCGTGTGACAAAATGGCTTGCAAAGACTGCAGAGTCTGCTGGAGTTCTCAGGATACAAAAATAAAAGAATGCTGAGCTTCTGTAAGTAATTATTATATTAAGCTGAAAAGCAACTCACAATGCCATTATCAAACTGTAAAAGTGCTGGCATGCGAGCACAGACATCACTGCCTCTTTCTGAACAAGTTCCTGTTGTTACAGCAGCACTGATCTGAGACACTTCAGTGTCTGCTTTTTGTTTCTGCTTTTTCTTAGACCCTCTGGGAGTGGGACACCAGCTGGGCCCTAATGATCTTCATGTACTTTCCCACTACTGCATGGCTGACATTTGCAATTAGGTGAAGCAAGGAGCCTTGGATGGGTGCCACTCAAGCTGAAGCCTGCAGTGACTGTCTCCCTTCCTTCCTGCCTTCCTCTTTCAGCTGTATTATGGCTTCCCATATCTGCACTAGAGGGGTACTTGCATCCTCTTGGGAGGCAGGTGGCACGTTCCTCAGGGAAAGGAACCAGGACCAGGTGGACTCAGTGTGGGAATTCTTGAGAGTCACGGGCTAGCGCTCACAGTGGAAGTGTGCCCGCATGCCAAGAGCCATGCTCCGCTTGGGGTGAGGCCACGGACTTCTCTGTTCTGTGGGAATTATATTCCTGCTAGTTTTCAGTTGGGCTGTTCAGTGCTGCTGGGAAGGGAATGAGCCTCAGTTGCTAAAGCTGAGTTACTTCGTGATAAATTTGCAGATTAAAGCAGCAGTTGCCCACACAGCCACAGCACAAGATGCACAGGCAGGGGTGTCAAGAGGATGTGGTGACATCACTAATATGTGAACAGACTCGTCATTTTTGGCTGGCAAGAAAACAATTGATGTAGGGCTCGTTCAACTGCATCCTGCCTGCATCAAAGCAAGTGGTTAGGTTATGTCTGTGAATAATGATCAGCAAATTACACTAGTAGTGCTCTGCAGACAACAGTCCCCGATTGGGTAGGAAGCAGTGAAAATGTCAGAGGAAAACTTAAGGCATAAAACGAGAAGGGAAACCAGAGGAACACTGTTTTCTCTTGTGTGTACGTGGGCCCTTAGATTCATGTTGGGCGGGAATTTGCAAAGAACTGTCAAGAAGGAACAAGAAATATTCTGCCTACTCAATTCTCAGAAAGGGATTTCCTGCTGTTTCTTTAAATAGCCTTTCGCACCTTAGGTGCCCTCCTGTCCATTACAGCTTTAATAATAAGCTTTTTGTAGCGTGGGTTAAAAATAAATTAAAATAGACTTGGTGCTTCCCATGTAATGAAGACTTTTTCCATGCTCTATGTCAGAGGGTAATAAGCTCTGTCTTGCTTTTCTCTTCCCAAATACTTTGCTCATGTCTGGTTATGCTGAGTGCAGTTTGGGACAAGAGGCTGATAGGATTAAGGCAGTCTGACAGCTGTGGCAACACTCAGCTCTCATGCAGCACTGTCAGAAGCCTTCACAGTGTTTATAAAGCTCACCACTGTTACCTATTTTAATGCAGCAGAAGGTGGTGCACTTAAAAGAGCCTCGACAGAGCTTAGCCATTGGGCAAGTATCAGATGGAGCAGCATCAAGCCTTGAGCCTGTGCTGTGCCCAGCCTCTGGACTGCAGAATCCTCTAGTAGGAGTTACTGGCATTCACTAGTGGCGCATGCCTGAAGTTTGCTGTGATCTGAGTGTCTGATTCAGTGACTTCAAAAAGAATAGAAACTTTTACTTTTTCGTAGATCAGAGAAACCCAGAGGTGCCTTTACTCCCAGATGTGACTGAATGCAAGGGGCACATGATCTAGAGATAACAGATGGCACAGGACAGAATGTAATGCTAATGGTGATTCAGAAGGGCAAAATTCAATGTGTGGCACTCCCTAATCATCTGAGTAACTGTTATCTACAGCAGGTGGTGGCTGTGGCTCTTTGAGGTGCCCATCCACTGCCTACCCCTACTTCCTTCTTGTTGCTGTGAGAGAAAAGGCTGGTCTGGGGCATGGCTGCATACAGAAGATTAGGAGAAGCCTTGCCCTGACCCCTTCCCAGGGAACTGAGGCGAGGGAAGTGACAGAGGAGGTCTATGTCTGTGTTGGGTGCAGATGCAGCACACAGGGAAAAGCTGACCATCCTTCCCAAGAGAGGCAGGGGAGTCTTGGTGGCTTGCGCTGGGACCTCTGGCTGATGCGTGAAGGAATGCTGCTATGGGCAGTGGCATTCTTTGCAGCATAGAGGAAACTGCAAAGCCATGCAAACCTCTCAGAGCTCAATTACTTGAGCCAATTCTCCTGCATTCGCCTGTGTCTAGTAATAACAGGATATTATTATATATACAGATATAATAACAGGATATCTCATACTCTGCTAATTTGGAGGCATCAGTGATTTTAGAGTTTGACTTTGCTTCTAAAAGCATAAGAGCTTTGGTCATTTCTGTGGAACCTCAAACCTGATGATACTAATCTCTCTTTCTCTCTCTTCCCCCTGTCTCCCTGTATGTCCTCTTATGTAGAAGTGGGTTGGTGCATCCCATACGAAAATTACCTTCGATTTCTTTGAATGGGGAATAGTCCTTCCAGAAGTCCTAGAAGTTTACGCCAAGCGTCCTTCCAACAGCACTTCACAGGAGGAGTTGCGTGAGCTGAGAAAAGATGTGCCTTGCAAGCCCTGTGTGTCTTGCCTGACTGCCCCAGGTCAGGACAGCCAGTCCCTGCTGTCTAGTGTGAACAGTAGCAGTGGGACTCGGGACCAGTCATACGGGCATTTGTCCATTGATACCGTGACTGTGGCTGATGAATTTACACCTTGTAACTGCCAGTGCAACTGTAACCGTGTGTACAGGGGACACGAGCATACCAGCAAGGAAGACAGTAGTGCTGGAGAAACTGGTTACCCCAAGGTTAACGTTGATGATGAAGACAGAAAGATATCTAGTGACTTGCATCTGGCTGACCTAAGCACACAAGACAAAATACTTGCTTCAGGCTCCGTGTCCACAGACCATCTGAGGAGTACAAGTGTCCTAGCCCACCAGCAAGTAGAAAGGACTTTGGAAGGAGGGATGGGGAGCATCCTAGAAGCCCTTTGCTTGCAGCCTAATCAGTGGGATTTGGGAAATCTGGGTTCTCTACCTTCTCCTGACGGTGAAAGTGTTTCCTACAGTGAAGGCTCTTGTGACTTCTTCCCTCACATTGCAAGGCCTGGTGACAGTTACCCTATGATCTGTGTAGATTTGGACACTATTGACAGTGGCTTTGTGGACTCGGACTGTGGGAGTCCAGTTGACTGTGAATTTGAGCAAAACAGTCAGACCAACTGCGGGTCTGAGGGGGAGGACTTTCCACGGAGCTACGTCAAGCAGTGGGTCTCCTGTCACTCTGACAGCCCTGTCAACGGGACACAGACCAACTAAGGACTTGATGCTGCCTTGCAGAGGGCAGGGCCCTTTCCGTACTGTGCCAGGAGCAAAGTGTTAGCAAAATTCAGAAAAGAAACAAAGTTTACTTTGTGTAAGCTCTATTGCACATATGGACTGCTAGGTCTGTAGAAATATATGTCTATTTCTATTGCCACTTATCCTGTTAATGTCTGAAACTTGACATGATTTGATTTTTTTCCTTTAGAATCCTAGGTGAAACCGCCTTACAATGGCAGAAAAAGCAACCGTACCTTGAAAATTACCCTTTAGCTTATGTAGATGTGCAAATTTTTTTTCACAGTAACCTTATAAAGACTACAAAACTTTAAATTATTTTCCCTGGTATCCTCACATGATTTGAGAGTTTGTATGTATGCGGAATCTTAGAAGCATAGCTCATGGCAAGCATGTTTGTTACATTAAAGCTCCTCTACCCTTTCCAAACAACACAGGTGGTGTTATTTTTCCAATATCTTTGGCTCTTTAAACGCAGCTGTAATATTTTGTTAATTATGGAGGGTCTGAGCCCTGTCCATGGGGTATCATAAAAAACAGTTCTCACATAATCATCACAAACTGTGTGTCCAAGAGACCAAACACAGCTCAGGTTTCAGAAAGACTTTGCCTTTCCAGGAGGAGCCCTCAAAGGAAAAGTCTTCAAAACACATATAATTCCAGACCAGCTTTTGCTACCAGGGCTTTCTACTGAATCAGCATCTCCCCCAGCATTTTCCAAGCATGTTAACTGAAACATTAAGCAGCTTTTAGAACTATGCAGAAATTTCAGAAATATTGTCCTACCTGGATGTGCCTGTAACTCCACCTTCTGCCTTGGACCTTGGTCTGCTGTAGTTAACAGGTCAGTAGCACAAAGTTTGAGCAATTTCTGCTAGCTAATAAAGCCAACCCTGAAACTTCTATTTGCACTGTAACTGTGAATATGTTTCCCTGTGACATCTCTGTATCTCTGTCTTGTTTAGGATAATTGTCTTTAAAAGTTACCGTAACGCTGATATTGAATGTGAAGACCTATATCTTATGTAGGCATAGCGATACTAAGTGTGGGGCTGCTTGGCTCCAGACCTTATACTGAGAGAACCTTTATGGTGAATGATGTGTTTCCAGTCCAGTAATAATCTGTTGTTGCTGTGATACCAATAAACTTTCTTCCCTCTCCCCTGTCTTCCCACCAAGACCTTTAGCCAACCCCACAGCTCCCTAAACAAGAGGGAGTGCTGTAATGAAGATAAGCTGTTTCTTTCACAAGTGAGTGCTGGGAGACTACTTCTGTGCGTCCACATCCCTGGTTTGATTGTTCAGAACAGCCATGGTCTCTGCTGTGTTGATTTTGAATCTATGGGGCTTAGCTTTGCTCAGGTTATTACTCCCTCAATATACCCCTAGCTCAGGGGCTTCCTGGGCACTGCTCCAAGATACCAGGTTTTTTGGTTCCTTCCCTCCTTATGTTCCATTTTTCTTGTCACCTTCTGTGATACGTCATGGGAGGTATTGCCTTAGCCCGCTTATGCGTCCTCCCTGCTGTGCCGCAAGTACCAGTACCCTGTGTGCCCTCCACGAGGCAGCAGAGGATTGAGCCAACTCCTGCTTCCTTGTTGATGAGCTGAGCCTGCCCCATGCTGTTCTTCAAGATCTGCTTGTGTCCTCCTTATGCCTGTGTGAACGTGTACTGAGCAGAAGCTTTGCTGACGGTCTGTAACACAGTCTTCTGCAGCTTCATCTTGCAGACATTTGCACTTCAGAAACTACATTGTGGTAACTGGCCCCGGACTGCTTAAGGGAGGAGGGGAAACTTGCCTATCTTTCTAGGGCCCTTTTACATCTCAGTTCTGCATGTTCCTTGTTTCTGCTAGTATCATTGGCCCCAGAACTGCTGAAGGAGCTGATTCTGGTATTGTTACACTATCTAGCTGCACATCTGGTTGAAGGTGGTGGCTTGCTGCTGTGTTAGGCTAGAAGTTGCCTCTGGTCACCCTAGGAGGCAGACTTTATGGGCAGAGAAGAGCTTGCTTTGATATGTGGCATAAGGATATTGGAATAAGGGAGACTGTTCCCTTTGAAGCAAGCTGTAACAATTAGGTTTTGGCCAATGAGTTGCTGACACTGTGGATATGGAGGGGTTTGAGGTGGGGGCTTTTCCTGTGGCTCCTAGCAGAAAACTGCAAATGTCCCTGACCTAGCAACATCTAACTTGGAAAAACTGTGTTTCCCCAGGAAAGCTAGGGCCATCGGTAGCACCGCGAGTCCATGTTTTGTTGTTTTTTGGGAGGCCTCCCCTGCTCTCAAACAAGCTGTCTCTAAAAGGTCTCACTCCACCCTTCTAACCCGCAGTGGCAGATTCCTGAACAGCAGTGTGAAGCACAGGAAAGAGTTATGGTAATAGTGTGGTAACGGCATTTGATATTTAAGTGCTTAGCCAAGCAGGACTGCTTAAAAGAACAGAGTTTGCGATACGCTGCTCAAGCCCTTCGCTGTGGGGGAATCTGCTTAGCCACTCCTGCCATGCTCAGGCAACCAGGTGATCTAACTTCAGCTTACCTTGCAAAGGTGAGGTTAGTCGTGCACCAAGCAGTGGGATGAGGTAGTAAGATGTCCACCCATGTAGACAATGCCCTTAGATGGCTGTGGTCTGCTGCACTTTGCACAATATTCATGACAATCAGGGACATGATAGCAGACTTAAGATGTTTCACTGACCAGAACGGTGTCCTTTTGCTGGGGAACTTGATGAGCAGAGGAAAGGAGGGAGGTCAGCTCTCAGATTCTCATTTGGAACTACCTCATTGGAAGAAGAACTCAATCTGTAGTACCAACTTGGAAACATTTGCCTCCATTCCTGCACGGCCCTTGCCTTACATTCTCTTGGCTCCTAAAGCTAATACTGGAGGACTGTTATTCAGTCTGTGCTTTGCCTGCTTCTCTCTTCCCCTTCGCTGGCAGTAGACTCATGTACACGACTGACTGGATGGATCCTGACTGTAACACTAGAACCACAGCATTGCAGTGGGGTACGGAAAGATCTGTTCCTTATACACCCTGGGATTTGGACATGGGAGCACCGCGATGCTTGTTTGCTTTTGCTTCCAGAGTTGCCGCTTTGAGCACGGGGCAGCAATGGGCTGTGGAGGAGGTACAGGACAGGGCAACTCAGGGACTCCTCAGGTGTCTAAGCACAGTTGGAAGAGGTCTTGGATGGAAGCGGTTTCACCTCACATCCAGACAGGGCTAGGAAACAGCTTTAGGTCACTTAGAGAGCTCTTCTGCTTGCCTTTTTGATATAAACGTTGCAAGAAGGTACTTTTATATTCAGCCAATTACTTGGCCTTTCAAATGTTAACCCTTTAACAGAAATTCCTCAGTTTCTCCATCACTAATGAGTAATTGCAGATGCAGCTACTTTAACTCAATCTGATAATCTGAGCAGTTTTTCATTGGTTCTTGAGATTATCTTTGAAATCGGGCACAGTAAGCTCTGCTTTATTATGCTGTTGCTGCTACTGATCATCAAACCACACAGCCTAAACTATCAAGGGACAGAAGCCGTGCAAAAAGTGAAGTTTCCTTTGAGCTGGTAAGACCATTTAACATATTTCTGTACTATGCATGCCAGTAAATAATGATAGGATATGTTTACTGAGCTAAAATATTGAAAAATAATTTCTTTACCTAAATGTGGAATTCTATATTGTTTTAGACTAGGAACCCAGGACAATAAAATCACCAGAAGGACCTTTGTACTTATGTTCTGCTGGTTTGCTGAGCACAAAACCATGCTATCGTGTTAACGCTGATATGGACTGTGCTAGAAAGAAGCACCATCTTGAACAAATGATTTCTAGGTACTCCTCTCTGACTGAAACAGATGAACGTAAATGAATCCAGCCAAAATAGCCCTCAGCGTTTGGGAATTTGCAGACAAAAATATGTGTTTTTAATGTATGTTTATATGTGTGTGTGCATGAATATGGCTTTATTGCAGTAATCATCCTTTGTAGCAGCTTTTTATTCAGCCTTTGGGATCCAAGTCTGTCAAATCTAAAAGTACATAGCTGTCTATGAGCATCAAATTGTGGAAAAATGGCTCTCCAAAGGTGAAGGGAGAAAAAGACTGGTTGTATGTATGAGCTTCTCTCTGATAATCTGGGCAGATGAGGAAAACCTGCTGCTACTTCCTTGCTCTCCAGCAGTTCACATGCTGATCATGTGAGTCTACTATGTGCACTTGATGTGCTTCTGTCAGACATGTGCTTAGAGGCCTCGGTATTCAGGAGGTAGACAATCTATCATTAACTTACCTAAAAGGACATACAAAATATTTTCTTGTAGGCAGGGATGACTGAAGGACTGCCCATGATAAACAATCACACTTAATAACTCAATGGGTCACTCTGGACAATGTGCACTTACTTGGGGCTAACCTTAATGGATGGAGGGATGTGCATGTTGGTACAGGCACACTGTTGCCTGTTGCTGTTTTACTTCATAGGTGCGAGTCAGCGTCCTGCTTTTCTTTAGTGCCTGTTGGTGCTGCCTCTGGAAGAGATTGAAGCAAAGGAAAGGGTAATAATGGGCAAAGGAGAGCAAGTCATTTATGACTAATTGCTAAGATGTAAGGAATGGAAACAGAGTGTTCAAGGGTCCCGGTCTGCTGTGCCAGCTCTGACTGTGCACCACTCATTGTATCTTGCTGTGGGAGGGAGAGCGAGCAGAGCGTGTTTTGGAACAGCTCAAAGCTGCTGCCAAATAAGAGCCTGAAGCTTGTGACTTCCTCTAAGATTTAGGTGAGCAGGGCAGACCATACGAGTGAGCTGCAGCAAGAAAAATTGCACTGACAAAACAGTCTATATAAAAGTTGATGGCAGAGGTGGGATAGAACCTGGGAGTCCTGGATGTCTGCTGTGGACTGGCATATAATATCACTACATGTATCAAAGGGTACTCACGCATGTTGAAGAATCTTATGCACACATCTCCACATGAAAACCTTGCTCATGCTCTTGTATGACACTTCAATTTCATGTTTTATCAAGGCTTTGTAAAGCTGATCCTACCTTACTTGTAGTCTTCCAGAGATTGGAGATGCAAAGGTCCTTTTTTGTGTCTGCCACTTTGAACCCATTACATTTCTCTATCTCATTACAATTCTTCTATCTCCCTTTCTCTGCCAGAGGAGGGGAGGGGAAATGCATGGCTGCAAGGTCTCATTTCCTTGAGCAAATAACAGGTAGAAGAACTCTGCCCTGGAAATGTACAGAAAGGATGGAAACACCATTGCAAACAGCTTGAGACCAGCTGGGAACTCAAGGTCACCAGTCAGCTTCTGGTGCTGAACCAAAATCTGGATTGGTGGCAGCATACCTAGTGCATCATTTCGGGGCTTTCTCTCAGGCATTTGGTCTCTTTCTTTCCTGCAGAGGGAAGGTGGTGGTTCTCCTTTACTCTGACACCTCCCACACCTACAGTTTTCACAGGGCTTTTCTGCCTTCACCCACAACTCACAGTGTTGCAGAAACTGGGCATTAGAAAAAAAGAAAACAAACAAACAAAAAAAACCCCAAAAAAACCAAACAACAAGCCACCAAACGAAAAAGGCATCAAGCAGCCTGGCTAGGAAGTTGATTTGTCTTCAGTCCCCAAGCTGCTGTAACGGTGCCCTTGCTGCTAGCACTGGATGTGGGGCATGCCGACCTGAAGTTGCCTTGCAATGGTGCTGGCACCTTATTGCTTTCTGTTTTGGGTCCTGGCTTGGGTCCTTCTGCAGAAAGAACTGGTAGTGTTCAGATATGATGGTCACTGATGAAGGATGAATGCCTGCTATGTCACCAAGAATCCCTTTACCCATCTGTTCTCACTGAAATTGAAAAGTGCTTTTGCCCTTGCCTCATTTTTGTCTCATTCTGTGGCTGTCAGCACCAAGAAGAGCTGAGGTTTGAATTGACCGTGTCCATTTTTTGCTACATGGCCTATCAAAACCTTCATATTGACCTACGTAAGAGGAAGAGAATTTCACCAAAGCAGTCACTTTCTTCTGGGACTTGCCAAGACAGTTCATCGGTGGTCAGGCTGGGCTGTCATCAGCTCAACCTGCCTTAGGGTAATGTGACAACTCTTTTCCCACAGCTGAGTAACTTGAACCAGGTGGGAAACACAGCGAGTATGAAAGATAAGAAAAGGCATCGGAGCCTCTCTAGGGTTCTAGCAAAGTTTGCAGCTATTTTCTTGCAAGGCCAAACTCATTGCAAGCATCAGCAGACGTTACTCAAACTACCTCATTAATATGTCTCTCTGCTTGCTATTGGTATTTCCCCTGAACACTACAAAATGCACAGTTATTTTCTTTCTTCATGAGTGGGAAGTGTCTGGCAGTTATTGAGAAGTGATAGGGCCTGTTTGTGAACCAACGTTTTTGGATGTACTATAACTTTACCTTTGCAAGGCTGAGGATTGCCGATGTTAATAGGAGAACGTTATCATGAGCACTTTAGGACAGACAATTATAACTGCCTGCATCAATTTCATTACTTCCATCTGAGCTAAGGATTTTTATTTTTTTTTAAGATACCTAACCAAGATGTATAGACTACAAGTCTTGGATCATATTTTATCATGTTTAGGCAAGAGGTGCCAGCAATAAAGGTAGTTCCCCTTTGTACAAATTCTGCACTTTGTTTCTGTCTAATTGTATCTGCTTTCAGTGTCCAGCAACTGGATTGTTTCTGTATTTCTCTAGCAGATTAAAAAAAAAAAAAGGGAAAAAAAAAGACTTTTCTCCTACCTGAAATCTTTTCCCATACACGATTCTTAATGGCTGGTGTGAAATTACTACTTAGCATTTCCTTTGGCTGAGTTAAAGATACTTAGTTGGTCTTTAGTTGTTAATTTCTGAGGAAAGTTATCCAAGATTAAATCATTCTTATAGCATTTTCAGAACTATTTTCCACAACTTTTTGTTTAAATTGTGGATCCCAACAGAAGAAATGAACTAATAATGGTGTTATGGATGATACATGTAGCTGCAATAACATTTCTTTAAATTGATATGCATCCACAGTCTGTATGTTAGTTCCTCTAATTGCATTAATGTACTGCAGAATCTCATTCAGCTGGTTATCTGCTATTTCATTTTCTGATAAGGCTTTCAGAATTCAGTGTTCCACGACCTACTCCTGACTAACATTCATGGCTTCTAACAGACAAATGTGCATTTAAACATGCTAAAGAGCCAGAAAATGTCTGATATGTTTCAAACATTGCAGAATTGAACAAAGAACTTCTTGTCGGGGGGAGTTTATCAAATCCCTAGTAATTACCTGGAAATATTCTGTCCTGGTTTAGTTTTCTTGACCAACGTTTGTGTGCGTGCGTGAAAAAGTTCTTGTAAGCACATGTATAATTCTACTTAATGCAACTCTCTCTATTTCATATTTAGTCAGTCTTACTGTATTTATCACAGGGATCGTATGCAACCCTGATTAGAATGATAAGCAGGAGAGACTTCGTGCCTCCCAGCCTCCCTCAGCTAAAATCAGCTAATGGTGACGCTTCCTTTCAACAACCCCCACTCTGAAGAAAGTCGGCAGCAAAACAGGATATTTACAAAAAAAAAAAAAACACATAAATGAAGAGGTGGTGAAGTGGAAGCCAGAAAGATTCCTTTTTTTTCTTGATCAGTTTCTGAAATACTGTAATTATTTTACTATTTAATTTAGAAAAGGGACACCGTAAGCAGGCATAATTACAATATTACAGGGAAGAGGTTGATATCTGGATGCTACTGTCTAGCATCCAGAAATCTGGGACTGTGAAATCTGGGACTGGAAGGATACTCTTGGTCATGGAGTCCAGCTCCTGCTACTGTATCCATCAGATCATTTAATCCCTTCAGTAAAACAATACTAATGATTGAAATATCACAATCCTTGCTAAGCGTAGTCTCTTTCTCTCTCACTCCCATTCAAGACTACTTCAGACCCTTTGTTGGTTAGAAACCACGATCTTATCCTATAGCCAGACTACACCCATTTGGTCTTGTGCTAATGCTGTACTTAGTGTTTCTCCAGTCCTGACACTTCTGTCCCCCTTTTCCTCAGCTTCTTATGAAAGACAGATCATAACCCTGGCAAACTTTGGTTATTTTTTCTTTTTTGCAGTAACTAAGTCAAACTCTTTCATGCCAGAAGATTGTCACAGCCCCTTGTTACCCCAGCCCTAGAGCTCAGTTCAGTGTCTACGCTGGGCAAGCGGTGCAAACAGTGTTCCTTCAATATTTTTTGAATTTTTCAAGTAACAGTTTTTGTCTGTACTTATTAGTGGTCTCTGTCTACAAACTCACTCCATGTTTTCTGGGTTCCAGGCTGAGTCATGGGCTCCTTAGGGGTGCTGGGCTTGTTTGCTGGGTTAAGGTAATGGCAAATATTGCAAGCTGGAAGCACCTTAAAAAACACCGTATATTGCTGAGCAGATCAGGTCAGGATCCTTCATATTAAACTCCATTTGCTGGAAAATCACAATGTCGGAAACTTTTTATTTTTAAATGAAACTTCATCAGGAAAGAATTCAGAGAATGGAATTTTTGGTTAAAAAGGAGGAGAGGGAGTCTAGCATAACATTGTAGAGAGACAGTTTTCCATATTACAGATGATGATACACTTCAAATATCCTTACACAACCCTTCAGTAAACTGGGGTAATGACTAGGCCCTAAGTATTCTACATCCCCAATGAGTGCTTTGATCAGGAGCATATCAGCTATTACCTCTGTTTCTGTCTTTTGGAGTTTTCTTTTACAGCAAGGAAATACTTATGGGAAGGAAATACGATCCCAAGATTCCCACACTGCAGATGAGCAACTGGAATTGTAGCTTCTTGTGCATATGTGTTTGTGCATCTAAGAAAGAGAAAACTATGATGGGTCTTAGTTTTGATCATATATGAAGTGGGTGAATTCCTAAAACAAAAGATTTGTAGGCTAGAACACCCATTTCTATCCCAGCTTTTATTCTTGACCTCAAACCCTTTCACACTAGTTCAGGACAACTCCAAGTGGCTTGAAGAAAGGCTCCTTCAAAAGTTTTGTGATGCCAGCAGGTCAAGCAAGTGTTCGTCTAGTGAAGAGAAAGGGAATGTGCAGAAGACCAGTTACTCGACTCCCTCAAGGTAAAAAAGAACCATCATTAAAGGCAGGCAGCAGTGTTTGTAGTATAGATAGCTTTCAGCAGGTGACTACTGCTGATGGACAAGCTTATGAGAGAAAAATCTATTGAAGCCTTGAACATCCAGAAATTATGTCTGCTCCAGGAGACCCCTGAGCTGCAAAAGTCTGGAGTCTAAGAATGTTCTCAGATAAGAACATCTATGCTTCTTCTGTTGCTACAGTTTTCTCTAAGCATCTGGTTTTGGTTATTGTCAGAAACAGGATACAGGGAAACATGAACATTTGCTCCAAGCCACTGTGGCTCTCTGCTGCTTTTAAATTGTCATAAACCAGATGCCAAAAAATGCAGGAAGAAGAAAAGATGGAACACCCCACCACCCCGATCAAATAGCAGGAATTAAAGATTTCCTTTCAGGCAGCTGGTGCTCTAGATTGCTGTGCAAAGTACTATTTATGGCTATGAGAAGAACAGCTTCTATAGAAGAAATGAGAAGCTGAGTTGGTGCCCTGTCTGACAGAGTCAAGGTCAGCTTGTGTCAGGGCTGGCAGAAGCATGCTGTTAAACCTTCAACCTGCTGGTACAAATACTGACAAAACTTTTCTAACAATTGTTCTATCTTAGATAGTGTCTGGAATGGGAGGAGATGTGTGGCAGCTTGGCCTCCAGCTGTGCGTTACTGCTGTGCTGCTCCTTGGTGGAGGAAGAGGGAGAGGTAAGAGGAGATCTAGAATGGGCCCACTGTGGGAAGAGGCATGTGCATGTGCTTATTTTTCATTCACAGACCCTAAAGTATGCAAAACAAGATCTTGTGACTGCCCTTTCCCAGGTCCCAGGAACTGCTACAGCTGGCTGGCAATGCCAGGCCTAGGCAACCGAGCTCATCCTGGGCAGCAGAGAAAATGTAGCCACTACCCAACCCTAACACCTTACACTCATCTCATGCAATGAAGTGCGGTACAAGAGAGGAAGAACATCATGAGGAAGGGTAGATGAGGTGTCAGTAAAGAAAGCTCTAGCAAGTAATGCATTTGATGTACTTATGAAGGACTCATCAGATGATACACAAATGCAGCTCTGGTCTCCTTCCTCTGCAGAATTCCCTGGCAGCCTGAGCTGCCTGAATAACTACGTGAATACCGTGAGATGTGTGTGGACAATGGAGGAGCCCATGGGCGATGGACCTTTCCACCTGCATTTCACCAAGTAAGAGCTGCACACCAAGAGCTGTCGGTGCAGCCCCAGCCCTGGCATGGGCAGGATGGCACAGAGGAGCAGAGATGGGGTTTGTCCATGGGCTTTGCTCCCTCCACAGCTCTGTGGCACAGTGAGCTCTGCCACCTCATCACCCCATGCCTGGGCTGCCTCAGAAGCACCCTTTTGTGTACCCACTGCCTCGGGGGGTGCAGCAGAGGTCCAGCACACACGGCTGCATGATCCCCTTCCAGCTCAGGGCTGTCCACCCGTCTGCCCAGTGTCCCCTTCTGGCAGGGGTCCCTCAGCACAGAGAGCTTTCCCATCCCAGCCTCTACTCCCCATCATCCGGTGACTCCCACAGCTCATCCCATGTGAAGCAGACTAATTTCTAATTTCTAATCACTTCTTGTTTTGTTGCCTAGAAATTAAATCCCTAGTGGTTTAATCTCAATTAGTTCATACATATACACAAAAGGATTTTGAAAGTCTAGTGAGCTATAAGCTGTAATAACAGATTTAGAATATTACGTGAATAATTTTTCCTCTGACAGAAGAAATCAGGTGAATAGTTTGCTAGGTGACAGGATAATAAGCATTTGTGATATGCTAATTTGAGATGAACTTGTTTAGATAATGTAATAATGTTGTCTTGACTACCAAAAACTTGTGAACTATGACAAGAGCGTAAGCCACTGATATTAGATGCCTCATATATTCTGGTAAGGTTAAGTCAAAAATAGCCTCACTCTTAATGATGCTGAATTTTAAATCTATGAAAAAATGCCAAGCTGATAAACCATGGTATCCCAGTTTATTGTGGGGTCACATGCAACATGAAGAATTTGCTAATAAATGGCCATATTAGATAATTTAATAATAGAAGACTGCTCTTTGGAGCTACTTCCCCAAGATGATGTTTTCTGCCATTCATCCTGTTACGCTGTGCTGAAGCTTGCGAATATAAAAAAAAACAAAACAAACCCCCCACCCAACCAACAAACCAACCTCTGACATGTTTTGCTGTCAGTACTGGTTTGTTTGTAGCGAAAGAGGCTTTAATGTACAACTTGTTAGCTCTGTGCTGAGCAGTTGTAACTAACTGTCCACCCACTCCTACCCCCCTACACCAGCTGCTTTCCCGTCAGCAACGCGCAGCAGCCCTCTCGCTTTCAGAGGGAGCAGGGGGCAGGTACTGGGCTCTCTGTGCAGCTCCTGGGAGGTTTGGTGCTCTCAGCAGTGAGGTTATGAAGGTGCCTCCTTCCTCCCTCTTCAGCCCTGCCATCCAGCCAGCTTTACCGTCGCTTTCTGTGCTGTCTGCGCTAGAGGTTCATGTTCTTCCAGAACGCGCTGCTGTGCTAAGCTGCCACCCGTCTTTCATAAACTGAAAAGCACTTCATCATGTAACTTAAAAGAAACTTTCAGCCCTTTTATTCTTCTAGCCTCTGGTCAAAGGGCCACAATGCCAGCTGCAAACTGACTGCCAGGGAGAACATGCAGAATCAGTACCACTGCACACTCCATTTAGCCAGCCAGATCTTGGAAACAGATGGTTATAGAGTCTCTCTCCAAGGCAACTTCTTTGGACGTAACCACACGTACATTACCTTTCCAGAGTACAATCCCTGCAAGCACAGTAAGTATGAACCAGGGCAGCTGTGGGCTGAGGCTCCGCTTTGGTCTGCTATGCTCTCTAACAAAGGTTGTCTCAAAGACAGCAAGTGAAAATAATGGAAACAAGTCAGACTGCCCATCCCTGGAGAGTGCGCTATGTGGGCTTCATCAGTAAGGATGCAGTCCCAGTGTCTCTCTCCATTTTGACTGTTCCAGGACTTCAGAGAGGGCTGGCTCTGGAGCACCTTTCAAGTATACTTCTCATCTGCATCATGTTTTCTTGTGCCATGGATAATGTACAGTTAGACTTCCTCTATAGTTGGGCTTTTTTCTAAGAAATTAAGTCACAAGAAATCAAAGTAATGGATCTGATTCAATGTCCCATGGCCTGGTACTTCAGAGAAACATTTGAAATCTCAGAGCCTGTCTATATTAGTGGTATGTTGGAAGAGCAGAATGTGACATCCGGAGTAGTTCTTGGCTTGCAGGACTATCCCCAGGGGCTTTTTGAGTTATCATTAATTTATGTCAGTTCTGTAGCTATTCTGTAAGCTAATTTGGTCTACTGCTGGTCTTAGCACAAGTCTTTAGGGCCCAGCTTTATCTTCCAAGACTTTAGTCAGCCTAGTATCATGCGTCTCCTGTGGTGTTCACGTCCCAAATATTGTGAAAAAAACCTACCTCTCTATTTGCAGTAAAACTTGATCCACCTGCAAACATCCAGAGCAACGTCACTGCCAGCAAGTGTCAGATATGGTGGAGTGTGCCTTGGTACCTCGTTGAAATTCTTCAATATGAGTTGCAGTATAAGGAGTACAGCATGTCCTGGGAGGTAACTGGATGAGGCACACACTGATACTGCCCTGCTCTTTGGGCACAATGGCCTTGCCACTCAGCTCAGGGCCTTCTGGCAGCTGACTATTTTAAGCTGGCCTTTCTGGTTTCCCACATCAAGGCTAAAAGATTTTTATAATAAACATCAATACTGAAGATCAATGAATCTTATTCTCCTGAACCCCGCATTCAGAAATCATCCATAATCGTGCAGGCCCTCTTGCATCCAAGAAAAGAGGATTTGGAAAGGGCAGGGGGGGAAGAAGAGTATTTAAAAGACTTTGCCCAGCCTTGTTAACAGAAATTCTTTGTAATACTTTGCAGACCGCATTGAACAAGACACCATCCAGTTCACTGCCACAGATAGAAATTGAAGCCACAGAGCTTCGCAGTGGCATCACTTACATTGCACGACTTCGCTGCAAAGTTTCTGAAAATGAGGATTCGTACCACAGTCAGTGGAGCGAGTGGAGCCAGACAACAGTGTTTCAAAGACCAGGTACAAAGAATATTGTTTTACTTTAATTCATGTCTTTTCACGTCCATGTTCCAAAAAAAGGAAGATACCTGGTAAAATTATGCTTTTCAAATCAGAACTAGCTTCCTTCGAGTTTTCATAGCCAAATTGCTTTCCTTGAGGTCTTTAGCAGATGTTTCATTTGTATTGCTTGGTTATTTGGGGTTCTAGCTTGACTTCCAGACTCTCTATCAATTATATCTGTGCTGATTCTTTTCCTAGGTATACCAAAACTGTCTGAAAAGATCCTAAATACCAGAACTATGCAGTTCTTATTCATTCCTTTGAGTTTTGGTGCTCTACTCTATTTATTTTGGAACTGCAAGCTTTCTTCAAGGTATGTTATCATTTTTCATTAAGTTCTCCTTGATCTTTATAGCCTGGAGAGGGTAAATGAAGTGCCTTTATGTCCCTTTTGCTTCCTGTTTCTGCTGCACAGACTCAATTGTTTTCAAAAGCTCTTTTGATAATCTTGGGACATGACATGTTCCTTGGCTGATGATAATTAATGACCCACTAACCCACTACACAATCCTTAAGGAGTTCAAAGTGCCTCTGTGGTACCCAAACTCAGCTAAAGCTCAAGGTTGAGGGTCTCTTGGAGTTAAAGAAATTTAAGCGCATGGAAATTTTTTGTTAAGTTTCATGTAGATAAATTAAAAGTGCAAGTACACAGCAATCCATAAAGGTGGTTATACTGATGCCAATGTTAAGCCACTTGTGACATACCTGGCATTAGTCAGTATGTAAAATACCAATACAAGCAAACAACACCGACTCCAATTCAGTGTTTCTTAGGTTCTGGGACCAAGCTGTACTGAGAAAAAAAGCGTCTCTAGAACCTTGGTGCAACCACCTTCTGCAATCTTTTATGCTGGCAGGGCAAAGGTACATCTCCTACCTCTTCGTTTTCTGCCTTGACATACATTATTATGCTCCATATACATGTCAGCCTTAGAGAAACAGAATACACGATGTACCTATGATAAAATATTTTTACAGGATAGACTCTAATAAAGGGTCTAGGATGACTGGCAGAATTTGTCTGTCTAAATGTAATGAAACTAAAACTCTCTAAAACACTTCCAGAAACAGTGGTTTAGATCAAATAACTTGCTAAACAAATCCGTAAATAGCTCAGCGCATATAATGAGTAATAGACTAGTATTGAGTTTGTGGCATATAGCATTTCTCAGAAACTTTTAAGACTGCGCTTCAGGCTAGAAACATTAAATGCATGCACAGGAGGCAGAGCAACAATTGCATGAGATGTCAGATGAAATGGACTTCTCATACAATCTTTCTAACGTAAGTGCGGGGCTTTCATCTAATCAGTGTGTACATCATTGACACAGAATAGAAAAAACTTGTCTGATTTTACTTTTATTTTAAGAGTTGTTTTCTCACTTCAGGGCAAAAAGCCTCTCCTGTTTTAACATTCCCACACCAGCTGCTTTCTTTCAGCCACTCTATAATTTGCACAATGGGAATTTTAAGGTAAGAAATAAGTTTCATTTCTTTCTTATGACCCTCATTTCATGAGGGGAGGGGTTTTTTTGTGGGATTAATAATTCTAGCTCCTGAGCAGAGTTACTGACACATGGTTCTGGTCTTCCTGGGAGTTTATAGTTTCTCAGTTTCCTGCCTCCACATACTAGCTACACCACCAGAGCTTCTGTCCAGCTTCTCTCCCCTTAGAAATAAAGCCTCTCCAGTCAGTCACTTCCTGTCCACTCTGAATGTGAAAGGTGCACCCTGCGAAAGCAAAAAGCAAAGCAATACAAGCAGCTTGTGGTGTATTCTGGAGATGAAGTCTTGAAGATTTCTTGTGAAATTAGCAGATAGCTTCTCTACCCTATTACTCTAACTTTGCCCAGCAGATTTGCACTAAAACTCTGAATTATTGTGCCAAAGCCATACAGAAAGAACAGTTATTTTGCAGATTCCAACTCTAAGCAAACTGTCCTGAACTTATTGATCCTTCCACTAGGACTGGGTTCAACCTAATGAGGCTTGTATCCAACTCAGAAGAGAAGAGGCCAGCAACTCAAACAAAGTGACTGCAGATGGACTTTCTGATCTAAACGCTCAAGATCTGATTTCCCAGATCTCCTTGAAACCTCTGGAAAGCACAAATCTGGTTTCTGCAGAAGAAAACTTTGTATTTGCCTCGGGTCCAAGCCAGCAGTATGTCCCCAGCAGGTATGTAAGAGCGGAAGAGATAGAAGTGAGGCTCGGCCTATTGTTTGCACAAAACGATGCTGCTGATAGAGTTGGCCTGAAAATCTCTGAAATAATTAAAGCCAACCTCGAGAGCCCGAGCATGGAAAGGAATTATCCCTCTCACTCACAGCATGGGAAGGGTGACTTCCTTATGCTTCAGGAATCTTTTGAGATAGCAAATGTGTCCTTCAGCAGCAGTGACTATTGTACATTGTGTGACAATGATACCACAGGAGGTTTGATTCCTGCTGAACTACTGGAGCCCTCCAACGGTAATAGTCTTGTCAAACATCAGAGTGATCAGAGTGACCTTTCCTGAGGAATACTGCCTACAAAGATCTTTGTGCCGTCCTCTCACCTCCCAACACTGTCTTCCCAAGTGGCTTAAATGATGACTGTGCAGACAACTGCAAATGTATCATGTTTAGGTAAATCCTCAGTTTCTGGACTTCAAAAGAAGATTGTGACCAACTCCTCTGGCTAGCGAATACAACCCCTACAGGCATGGCAAGGCCTGACTCCAATAACATCTGTTGTCTCAGGAGACACATGACCATGCTCTTCCCTAAATTAACCTCCTGGCAGCAGCAGCAGCCAGCAACCCCCGAGTCTAAGGAAGCAGCAGCAGACCTGCTGTTTTTCCTCCGGAAGAGCTATTGGAATTGTGTCCCTCTCAGAAGCACCAATATTTGCAATGTGCTGAACCATGATTTAAACTCCATCATTATTTTAAAACTATGTACGATTCTTCATAAAACCATGATAAACAATTTTTGTTAAAGAGGGTAATTTTTGCTTCTTAATATGATATTGATGACTTCAAAGGGTTCCTGATTACATCAGAATTTATAATTGCACTATTTAAAGATAATTAAGCAGTGGGTATTGTTCTTTATTATCCTGAATGGCTGTAACTTTTTATTTTCCAGTAACTAAGCCCCATCTAATGCTTTGATTTTAATAAAAATTTAATCCAAGGTTAAGTGGCTGGGCTGATCTAATGGAGAAAGGTGAAATGCAAGAATACCACAAACAAGCTTTATGTAATCACAAAACAGGCCAGGCCCACTGCCTCTCCAGGGCTTTTATTATTTTTCCAGAACTGATGAGTTCTTTGGCTATCTGTTCAACAGGCACAGCCTTTTTGAGCCAAATCTCGGGAGGTTTACTTCCTGCCCTAGACACAGAAAATCCTATATATGATCACCAAGCAGATTCCTGGACTCTTAGTTACATCTCCTAGATTTAAAGGGCTCAACAGTTTTAGCAAGCATACTGAGATGTGTCCGCATGTACCTACACTAGCTGGCACATGCATACGTACATTCACACATTCAATCTCTCTTCTTTGGGAGTGCTTTTGGGAGCGCTTCCCTTCTGTCGTGGTTTAACCCCAGCCACCACCTACAACCACACAGCCGCTCGTTCACTCCCTCTTCTCCCCCAAGAATGTGTGCTAAGCTATTGTGGAAAGTCTTCATCTGGGAGAAAAGCAGCAACAGAACGCGAAGTTCACATCCAAATTGTGTGACAGACACAGGAGGTGCCAGCAGTGATTTGTTTTCAGTGTTGTAAGCGACAGGCTTTTCTGATGTCTGAAAAAATATCCCCTTTCTGGTCCTTCGTGCTTTTTATCTTGTAAAAACTATATTCAAGGGTGCTTTTTATACTATACTACAATCTAATGGCAGAAGAATGTGATGTTACTGTCATTAATGGTTGCTAGGATTTCCTCTTCAGAAGAAAGTCTGTAAAACAAGACCACATGCCTGAATAATTTTGGTGATTCCCAAACTTTTAGACCTCCTAGTGTGGCTTGAGGTAGTGTCCCAAATTTCAAATCTTCAGAATCAGAGGGATGCTTCCTGAAATTGTCAGATCAATTGTACCTTAAATCTCTCGGATCTTGACAGCCCTTGCTTGTGAATGTCTGCATAGAAATTGAACCAGTTTCACAAAATCTTGTTTAGTTAACAAGGTATTCTGTACTGGTAATATTAGCAAAAGGAGAATGGGAACAATCACATTCAAGTATGAGTAAGGAGCAGCAGGTCAGGCTATGGAAGAGAGAGCACAAAACTCAATGAGATAGAGAAGCAAAAGGAAATAGAGATTGAATGTAGTAGGAAATTACTTGAGAGAAATTAAAAGTCAAAGGTGATGCTGCCTGTGTCCATCAGGCCACGACAGGATGACTGTAAGAACTGAGTCTGGAGATAATGACAGGCTGATGGTTAAGGGGCTAAAATGATATTGCAGCACCAGCGGTTCTCCAGGTGACATGCTAACAACTTTGAGCTGCTTCTGCTTTTATGAAGCTACTTATAAAATGGGGAAAGTGCAAAGAGGAAAGGTACCACAGAAAATGTTAGTTGTTGTGGCTTAGAAAAAAAGAACAAAATGCCTTGGTTTCACAATTAGGTCTTTGGAACAATCAAAGCCTTGTTTTTATTCAGCCAACAAAAAAATACAATTTTTCTAGAAAAATAGTGCATAAAAGCCCATTTTTCTGTCCTTTTGCTTTGCGGTTTTGTTTTGGTTTTTTTCTTTGGTTTTTTTTTATTCTTTTTTTTTTGTCTGTGTGTCATGTTTGAGACTCGTATTATGTTCAAGCTGTGGTTATTCACAGCTTCTCCCAGAATCTCTGAACCATTCTAAGGCTGAGTTTTGCCTTCAAGTGTGATACAGATCCTTCCAGTGGAAGATAGAGAACTACCATTTAATAAGGAGACGTAACGGGGTCTTTGCTCAAGCCTTTGAAGCCTTTCATTTCCTGGGACTACCAAATGCATGCTACGTATATCATCTGCAACCAGAACAAAGTGGCCAGTATTTTCCCCTCTCTTTTCTTCCTGTTGAGTTTTGCCAGAGGAAGTGATTTCAGAAGATAGTTAAGTAATGCTTGTAAGCCACTAAGGAGATGAAAATGTTCTATGACAAAGATTTTGATTTAGTTGTGGGTTTGTTTTTTGGTTGTTGGTTTTGTTTTTTTTTTTTCTTAAAGGGAATGAAGTAAAAGAACTAACGCTGTGTGATTATTCAGAAGTAAATAAAGCAGAGGAATTAATGCAAACTTTGAATTTTCAGAAGTTAGAGTCTGACAGCTTTGGAAAGAACTTTAGTTTAGAGAACATTGACTATACGAATCATTAGTAAAAGTTGGTTTGAAAACATTGTAGAAGAAGTAGAAGAGGGAAGAACTAAATGCTTTCCCTAGTTTGCAGACCAAAGCACTAAGGCAGTGCTGCTGCTACCACTATCAACAGAAAAAGGGATGAGGCTGCTCCTGAGTGAAGATGTATTTTACAGCTCATAAAGCCAAGGTGGACCAGCACGGTGAGCTATCCCATGGTGTCTAGCATGTGAGCACTAGCATAGTTCTGCGAGTACCCACTTAATAGCTATACCTCTGGTGAAGTACTGGTGTTCCCAGTAATGAGTGATAGAAGCTGTATCTCCATCAGACTTTCTGCTGTTTAGTCATCTGCACGCTCATTTCAAGAGGGCTAAGAAGATCAGATTGCATGTTTCTCAACAGTATAGGTATCACAGCACCAACACAAATGCATTTTGAAGGAGCAGCAAACAAGTCACAAACATTAAGGCACAGCATTCAACCTGTTGTGCCCGCTCAGTTAGGATGACTTGTCTCCACAGAGTGGCTTCTAATGCATCAAAGCAAAATCCAAGTGTCAAATAGTGGTGTTTGGCATGCTGAAACACTCCCTGCAGCCCTGAGCTTCAGGGCTTAAGATCATTGATCTGCAAATTCCTGCTCAAAGGTGCAGAAGCTTAGCCTGTGAAAGCAATGTTTTTTCCTGAGACTGCCATTAGTCAATGGCCAAATAAAGCCATAAATCTTTTCCTAGTTAAGTAAGCAGATAGGAAGAGAGTAATTCCAGAGACAAGAGAAACAAGCTTACTCTTTTTAGTTTACTTTTGTTGAATTTGATCATTGTGTAAACAAAGGACAGAGAATGTTGGTTAGACTTGGAGCAGCACCATCTTACAAACTGCCCAATGTGAACTCTCTCAGTTCCAGCTTCACAGCCCTATCACTCCATCTTTTCTGTATTGCTGTGCTCCTGTGAGTCATGAATCCTGTGCTGCAGAAGTCTCTATCACCGCAGGCCTTTCCGGACAAGCATGAATCTCCCAGCATCCCTCAGCAGAGTGTATGCTCTTTCACAGAGCCATCCACGTGTTCACTCACCGAGCCAGTAAAAACACCAAAAATTAAAAATAGTCTGTTTAATCTTCAGCAACTTAATCTAATCTGCAGATCTGTTCTTGCCGGAGGCACACCAATTCTGAAGATAGAGGCGCTAATCGAGTACAGAGATCTAAACTATCAGTTCTAAAGCAAGAACTATAATATTTGACGACATAGATATTTAGGTACTGGTGATCATAACTGGAAAAGAAGAGAGGATGTTCTTTTTATGCTAGGAAAGGGAATGAACACAAGGGGGTTTGTTTGTTTGTTTTCAACAACATGCAAGCCAAGGATTAAGTTGCAACATAAAACTACAGCACTTGGATTGCATCTTCCTTGATGCTCATGGACCCAAGTCAATTGACAAAATCTGAAATCCCAGCGTCAAATCTTATCATTTTAGGTCTGGTGAACAGATTGATTTGGTCAACACACTTCCTATCTTCAGTGCATATCGGAGTGCAGCACAGAAACTGCTGTGACAGCAGCAGCTCTAGATATCATGTGCACGTACAATGGCCCAGTATCATGCGGTATTTCCCCCTGTCTAGAAGTAGTATATTTATACTCATACGGTACTGCAGGCCCAACACAATATGGCTTTTTGAGCTAAGCTGATTCACATGAATAAACAGTGCGAGAGCACAGCAGTAACAGTCATTCGAGTCTAAACACAAGTAATGAGTTGTCGTGTTATTTTTTTCTAACAGATCATTGGTGTGCCAAATGATGAAAAAGTTAAAAGCCATAAGCAAGTCTAAATAAAGCACTAGTTTAAGAAAGAAATCATGGCATTGATGTGGACAGCTCAGTGAAAACTTTTTCGTAAAATACTTTTACATTCAAAACCAGACAATAGATGTATGCAGAATGAGATTCACAGTACTAGAGAAAAAAAAATTAAGAATGCTTTCACATAAAGCAGTAGCACACCTCACGCAGTTTTGGTGTGCAGAACTGGCTACCCCATCTTTATAATGGGATCACGGTTTTCAACAGCTTGCACAGTGGTTCCCATAGCTCAACATGTTGCAGCAGGACGCGCACCAGTGCAAAACACATAGGCAATACAACCTTTTGACTCCTAATACCGGTTTCTCCTTTATACACTTAAAGATCACATATGCCATTTAAAGACTAGTGATCCCTCCCGTCACCTTCCCTTAACTTTGTGCCCTAAAATCTGCACTGCTGCTACCACTAAACTGAGATTTTTTTGTCTGCTGGAGATAAGGATGTAGTTAGTGATTTAATAAGCATTCTGTGGGAGGGAGAAGACAGGATGCATTCTTCCTTGGTGGGGAAACCTTGGACCTGCTCTGAGCAAATAAATGCAGTCAGCTGAGCGATACTTCTGGGGCTAGTGACATGGAAGTCACCTGCCAATCTGAATGGAACTTGTGTACGTGAACTGAGGAAAAGTCTAGGGTTTGTTTATAATATGCCTGTCTCAGATCTTCTGACATTTGTTATAGTCAAAGTTTTCCCATTGCTGCAATGCAGTTGCTTGCATTTGCAAACTATGTATTAAAAATTAATTTATATCTCTGTGTCTAATACCCAGAGAGCTACATGTGATTTCACACTTGTACAGTCAGTTACAGAAATGCTTTCCATAGCCATATGATTCAGAGACTTAAGTTAGAACACAGCTGGAATAAAAGTCTCTGTAAAGAGAATTGTTGTGTGTCATCTGTCATGGCCTAAAGTGCGCCAATAGGCTTTAATTGGCCTGACCAGTCTCACCTGGGACTTCCACCCACATCCTCTGCCCAGAGCCTGGGAGCTCCATTTAACCTCCATGTAGGCCTGAGTGACATGATTTGTCTTCAGTTCTGTCTCTGTGTCATTTCCTGGATGGCCTCTGGACCTAAGCTTTAGGTAGGTTATATTTTGGATGGACCCCTTGGGTGGAGGTTGTAGGTTGTCTCCAGTCCTCTCTCTGTCCCTGACTCCTGGATGGACCCTGGACCTATGTTGTAGCTTTGTTTCCAGCTCTACCTCCTAGAGAGGTCTCAGACCTATGTTAGAGCTTTGTCTTCAGGCCCACCTGCATCCTTGCTGCTCCTGGACTTCCTGGTTGGACCCTGGACGTAGTTCATCACTTCAGCTTGTCTGGAGGGTCAATGAATCTTGTTACCAGCACTGGGCTCTGCTAATAACTTCCTTCAGACACTGCAGAACTGCCCTGAGGGTGGTGAGAGACTGTCCACGCTGGGGTTGCCTGGCTGCCTGCCCCACTGCCAAGGGCAGCCTGGTCTCTGATAGAATAGAGAAAATCATTTTAGTTGGAAGAGACCTTTAAGATCATCAAGTACAACTGTTAATCTAGCACTGACAAGTCCACCACTAAACCACATCCCTCAGTACTAGATCCACAGGTCTTTTAAATATCTCCCGGGTCAGCAACTCAACCACTTCCCTGTGTAACCTGTTCCAATGCTTGACAAGCCTTTTGGTGAAGAAATTTTTCCTAATATCCAATCTAAACCTCCCTTGGTGCAACTTGAGGCCATTTCCTCTTGTCCTATCATTTGTCACCTGGGAAATGGGACTGAGGTAGTTGTAGAGAGTGATAAGGTCTCCCCTCAGCCCCCTTTTCTCCAGGACGAACAACCCCAGGTCCCTCAGCCGCTCCTCATACAACTGGTCTCTAGACCCCTCATCAGCTTTGCTCCCCTTCTCTGGACACGCTCCAGCACATCAATGCCTTTCTTGCAGTGAGGGGCCCAAAACTGAACACAGTACTCGGGGTGGAGCCTCTCCAGCGCCGAGTACAGGGGGACGGTCACTTCCCTAGTCCTGCTGGCCACGCTATGTCTGATACAAGCCAGGATGCTATTGGCCTTCTCGGCCACCTGGGCACACTGCTGGCTCGTATTCAGCCGGCTGTCAACCAACACCCCCCAGGTCCTTTTCTGCCGAGCAGCTCTCCAGCCACTCCCGCAAGTCGCTCCCGGCTCGGGGCCGGTGCCCGGGCGGCACCTGCCGGTCCCGCAGCACGCCGGCGCCATCTGCTGGGAGAGGCCCTGCCCGCACGCCTCCTGCCTGTACAGCGCAACACCGAGATCCCACCGGCGCTCCTAAAACGCTTTTGCTGGTCCACTCTAATCTACTAAATTACTTCTACCTTTTCCCTCAACTTGGTAATTAAATGCCTGTCACCGGGTAGATAGCAAAGATACGCACAATTCTTTAAAGAATTACCACTGCAATTCACCTCTCTGAATACTGCAGTAAACTATTTCACCCAAGACAACACGTTATTTCTTTCAGGAAAGGCGTTCTTCCTTATAGCTGTATCTTTCTGCAGTGCTGTGTATTCAAAAAATCTGGTCAACCACGTTCAGGAAGTTAAGTAAGGCTGCAACAGGAACTGGAAGGGAAGAGGTGTGACTGCTTCTACACACTGGTAAGAAATACAAAGGGGTAGAGCTACTTAGAATGACAGGTTTAGAAGTTTAAATGTGGTATTGCGTAAACTCCAACTTAATCACAAGCCACCATATACTAAATAGGTAGTTCAGAAAGACCTAGAGAACATGTCTTCCATAAATTGATTAAAAGTAGATTTACCATAGATTAATGCTCCTGATCAAACACAGAAACGAGGTTCTTGAAACATTTTTTACTAACAGTAGCTGGAGCAAAACATCTAAGCAGCTTCAGAATGTGTATCAGTGTATGAAGAGAATTCTATCTCCACATTCACGTTTGGGGACCATGGAAATGGGATTTAAATTATGCTTAAAATAGGATCTCTACGGTCAGAGACAGCAAGGGAAAGGTATTTTAGATACCTAATTTAATTGTCTAGATTTTACAAGTGCCAAAGAGTTCTCTCTTCTGTTACTGGTGAAAGGCTAAGTCTGTTACCCCTGCTCTGTGAACTACATTTATACTACTGCTGTTACTTCTGTTGACTTCATTTTTTCCCCCGCCTTTGTATAGAACCACCCTCCTATTTTAATTCTCTTCATATGGATTGCTGCATCCATATAATGATATAGATGTCTATTCCAAAGATGTTTTTTCTTGAAATAAAATTACATTCAAAAAGTAGTAGAGAGATTTTCTGTTAACACGGCCTCCACAGCTTCTACTGCTTGCACTGTGAAATGCAAACACATGCAGCACATCACAAAAATGCTACAGCAGAAATTAACTGCAGCTGTAAAGCACCAGTTTACTTTTTTGACAGGAGTAATGGTTTGGGCACACCTAAAACTAGAGCAGGCTTCTTCCAAACTGTCTCAATGTAGAGGTCATGTGACAGGAGAAGGTTAGCACCCAGGACTGCAGAGGAATCTATTTGCACTTGAATTTGCTTCTTGGAAAATTACAAAGACATTTTCTGAATGATGCTGTTGAGGTCATATAACCTTGCAGAGTAGGATGATACTTGTAAATTTAGTAGGCAAAAGCATAACATCATCTTATCAAGAAAGGGTAGGCAGAACATTTGTAGTATTATTTTTTAAATTTGCTAAATAAACTGGGATTGTGGAAAATAAAGACTTCTGGGAAAACATCAATGCTGAATTATGGTAAGGAAAGTAGGAGAAACTCTGCCAAGTACCAAAAAAACTTTTGTGTAGCTTAGGGCATGAATGCTGTATCAGTGTTTGTGGCTACTGAATGTTTTGTTGCTCTAGTTCTTCCAGATCTGGCAAAATTTTTCTCTCATCTGTTCACAGTTTTGGTTCTATAACTAGACAGCATCATAATGGTCCACACAGTCAGATTTTTGTTTGTTTATGTCCTTGCATAATTTTATAAGGCTCAAAAAGTATCAGGCTCATCACAGAACTAGTAAAACTTACGGATCGCACAGAGCAAAGTCTACAGATATTTCAAATGTTACACAGCCGGAAGTGTAAGAAGGAAGGAATGAAGGGCAGACTCATAATAATATTACGTGACTACTCAATTAAGCTGCATGCGTCAAGACTCACTTCCTATTCCAGTAGTGCTAACTTAGGCAGACATGATATTCTGACTCATTTGTGTCCCTGCTTATCTGGGCTGTTGATCAGCCATACAGACTATACATGTATCTCCCCACGTAGGAGCCGAGGCAAACACAAATCCGGCAACAGCATCACCATGGGCAATTTGCTAGGTTCTGCTTCTTAACACCAGGCAAACTGTAGCATTTTCCTTTACAGAAAAACAAAGAATGGTGCCATCAGAACGGAGGTAGTAAAGCACACAGCAGCATCTAAAGCCATTTCATGAAAGACCAGTATATGATATCAATTAAAGCCTTTCAGCACGGAAAGCGTTCATTGATGCTGTAAAGAGAAGCCTTGATGTGTCATCCTTTGAGATGAAGACAGCGCTGCAGAGTCCAATGGCTTCACCTTGCAGAGTTTAGGGTACCAGACCTGCTGGAAAACTCGCACAGTATATATTTGTGTCTCTTAGTTGAAAACAAACTGAGAAACTAAAATTAAATAGAAAAAGGGGCAACAAAATTTACGAGTTTGTCACCAGTTTGAGGAAAAAGGGAGAGTAGAGGCCCATTACTGAGCAGGAAAGGGAGTGAATAATAGATGAGCTGTAATGGACTGAAGGATACAGCACCCACTTTTTGTTTCAGTAGAACAATATAATTTAACAATGAAGATTCATTTTAACAAGATGATAGCAGCACACACAAAATTTGAGTTTAAGCCCCTTAACTGGTGTGTTAAATTTTGCAGGCCCTAATATTTTTTTTCAAAAACAAAAAAAACCAAGCAAACCATAAATAACTACCTGAAGCAGTCTCTGCAGTATTGAAAGTTATTTCTAAGAAGCCATGCAGAACAAGAAATCTAGAGGACTTTTGGAAGATAAACAGTCTCATCTTTAAATGTAGGGAAAATAGGGCCCAAAATAATGATAAACCAACTAGCCTCATTTAATTCTTTAAAGGAGTCTGGAATAAATTACTAATATTTTTTTTTTTTAAATATCTAGAGGATTAAAAAGAGAGAAACAATATAAATTGATTAATCAACTTCTGTCTTTGACAAGAAAGTTTACTTACTGATGATGGCGAAGAAGCATTATATTATTTGACTTTGGTAAGATTTTTGACACTGTTCAATTTTAAAGGAACACTAAGGAAGCTAGTTGGCCTAAATGATACCACCTAGACTTAGGAATGAATAATTATACTTTTTGAAAAATGCATTTGAGTCTCATCATTAATCATTCCCCATTAAACTGAAACAGCATTTCAAGTGGTATTCCAGGAGTCTATCCTGGCTCAATCTTGGTCCGATTCAATATTTTCATTAATTTTGGTGACGAAATAGAAAGTGGGCATGTTGTTCTGGGAAGGATTTTAGTCATTTTGGGAGAAAAAAAATTATTTTGACAATTTTTAAATATAGTTTAAATAACACTAATTCCATGAAGTGCAGACTTTGAAAGAGAAAGCAAATGTAATATAAACTGGGAAATCATAGGTTACTAGCAATATATTGAAATAGGATGTGAGAGCTGCAGTGTACCATAATATAAATAATGAATAACCGTGATATGTTACTGCAAACAGACAAATAGTGTTATAGCACATAATAAGAGACATGTAATTTGAGAATGGTAGCAAGTACTTAGTTCATCCTCCTTGTAACAAATGAGACCGGGCTGCAGTTGAATATTATATCCATTCTAGGCACGATACCTTCAGGAAGATGTAAATCACAGAACATCAGTTGGAAAGAATCCGGGGAAGAAAACACTGCCCATGAGAAAGGCCACAAATTTGGATAAAATCTGAAAAAGAGTGACGGTATATTTAGAACAAAAAAACATGCATACACCCCCATCACGCATACATGTGCCCAACCTATTAGAAGATTATGATCAGGTGTTCTACTTGTCTGCTGACGAAAAGGAAAAGAAATTCATCATATAGAAAATTTACTTAGGCTAGCTATTGCAAAAATCTTTCTAAAGAAAGTAGGTCACTTCTGGGACACTGCGGCCGCCCTGGCCCTCTACCCCGTCCCCCATTTGAAGCCAAGTATCTGTATCTTGTAGATACTGGTGTAGTTCAGTGAACTAGATGGTCCTTCCCTGCATCATCCTTTTGGGTAATGCCTCACAATCCAATAATCCCTTACAAATTCCAATGGTTTGCTGCGAAGTGTTGCGCACAAGCAGCGCAGGGCTCCCCTGGCGCCTGTGATCCTGGCTGGACCCGGCTGAGGCACTTCCAGCAGCTGTGAGCGCCGGTGGGTAGGAACGCGCTTCCTCCACACACACCGGAGAGAACGTTTATTACAAGGGGTAAAATCACTCAGCTCCCGGATCACAAAGGAAAACCCTGCCATGAAAACTCTCTGTCGGAATTGGTGAATTCACGTTCACGGGGCACAGGGAATGCGTTTTCCGCAGACAAGGCCGATTTTTAGGAGCAAGCACCTGTGCTGAAATTGCATTTATGACGCGCTAGAGCCCCCGGCTGTAAGGGGGACGCGGTGCCCTCAGCGGCCCTTCACAGCGTGAGGGGCCTTCACAGGGCGAGGCGCGGGCAGCGGGACGGCCCTTCGCCCACAAACAGCCCGCGGCGCCGCCCCGCCACCGCCCGCCCCCTCCCTGACGTCAGCACGCCGCCGCTCCCCCCAGCGCTCTCGCGTCGTGGCACGCACCCGGATGTGAGCGCAGGGTGGAGGCCGCGCTGGGTGAGGGCGGAAGCGGGCGGGGCGGCGCGGCCTCCTGACAGGAACTGCCGCCGGCAGCGTCATCCCTCGGAGCCGCGCGTGCGCGCGGCGGCGGAGGACGCCGAGAGCGACGGGGGACGCTGGGTGAGTAGCAGATGGCGCCACCAACGAGCGCGCGGGCCGCGCGGAAGTCCTGCCCGCGGCGGAGGGGGGGGCATTGTTGTGGGTGACGTCACGGGCGGAGGATGCGGGCGCCCCATTGGCCCGGGCTGGGCGGCCGTGCGCTGGGATCTTAAAGGGCGACCGGAGCGCGGGCCGCGCCGGCCGGGCGGGGCCCATGGCCAGCACCAGCAGCCACCTGGTGAGTGTGGGGCGAGGGGTTGCCGCCGCCCGGGCCTGACGGTTGGCCGCCGCCCGCCGTGCGCTGGCGGGGGGGGTGGAGGAAAGAAGTTAGGCCCGGGCGGCGGGGCCGGCCCGTGAGGGGGTGGCAGCCACCCGTGCCGGGTGTTTGGCTCGGGGGGACGGCCTGGCCCGGCGAGCGCTGCCCTCCGCGGGGCCGGCCTCGGTGCTGCTGCTGCCGGTCCTCGTTCCGCTCCCCCCGGCAGCTGGGTCGCCGCGGGCCTGGTGGGAGGGCCCCGCTCTACCACCCACCCCACCCCCCCACCCCGGGGGCCCTGAGGCGGGAGGC
The DNA here is from genome assembly GCF_963924245.1 of Chroicocephalus ridibundus. Taxonomy (NCBI): domain Eukaryota; kingdom Metazoa; phylum Chordata; class Aves; order Charadriiformes; family Laridae; genus Chroicocephalus; species Chroicocephalus ridibundus. The sequence goes on along the minus strand of NC_086291.1, from coordinate 49,197,338 downwards.
GAGCGCGGCGGCGGGCGGCCCGGGCCCGGCCCGTCAGCGGGAGGAAGCGAGGCCGGGGCCGAAGCTGAAGTAGCCGCCCCGCGGCCTCCGGCGGAGCTTCGCTCTCGGTTCCGGGTACGGGGCGTTGGCGTGGCTTTGCCGGGCCGTCTCCCGGCGGGAGGGCCGGCGTTGTTGCCCTGGGGGAGGCACCTGTTACTCTGTAATCGTTTTTTTTTGTAGTGGAAACAAACGCGTGAGGAAGATCGTGAGGGTCGTAATAGGACACCGTTTCAAACACGGTTGTTTACGTTAGCCCGGTAGTGTGAAACCCTCGGGTTTTGTGAGCACTGACTGATGAAACTGTAGCTGATGCATAGAAGTAGTAATGGTAAATCTTAGTTTGTGTTTAGATTGTACCTTTTAGCTAGTGTAGAAATTCCCTTACGAAAAGAGTGCTTTTTGCAAAAATAACTACTAGCTTTCATTGATGTCGGTGTAATTAACTGGTAGTGATATCTTCCTCATCCTTGCGTGCATTCTGCTGTGCGTTTGGGTCTCGTACTCTTTCTATCGGTTGCAAGCTGCCAAGCTCCACTCTGCACCAGTTAAAACTTTTTCATCAGTTGGAGCTGGCTAAGGAGGGTCTTTTGCGGGGAGACTGGCAGAGCTGCGTTCATTCTTGAAGTCCTGTTTCGGTGGCTCTCCTCTTCATGTTCAGTGCTTTTCTCATCAGGGTGTTACTCATAATCATATTTGTTGACCAAAGACAAGAATTATTATGTGGAATAGCCCTACAGGGGAGGAGATGAAATACTGCATCGAGGATTATGAAATAAAGCAATGTTTGATTATTACAGGAATTAGTTTTGCTTTCCTGCCACTTAATAGAGCTCCATATGTCTGCTTCTCAGCATCAGAGATGACTTCTGTTTACTTGGACCCTTTTAAATAAGGGAATATGCTTCCCTTTGTGGTTCTGTCCTTGCTTGTTGCTTCTCTTTCCAGGTTTTTCTCTCCAAAATACTTCCTCTTCTGTTCCTTTCCTATGTACTGTTTAGGTCCCAGCCTGTAAGAGAAACATACAGAGAGAGAATGAATGAAGAACAGAGTTGACAACTGTTTTTGTTATAACTGAAATATTTTTTTCAGGACAATTTATTTTTGATTCCTTCTCTTCCATCCTGTTTAATATATCTCTGGTCGGGTGAGTGTACTAACTGGCAGTAGCAGGTAGAGGTGGCTTGATTCAGCTAACCTTTTTGTAAATCAAATGATATCAAGTATGGGAAATCCAGTGTTTCTGAAACTCTGAGCAAGTTTCTGTTAATGTCTGTGTGATGAAATTAGTGACATTAATGAGTTCTGTGTTTATTTTACTATAAACGCAAAAGACTGGGGGAGGAAATAGAGCACAGCTTTGAAAGGAATATTCCAGCGTTCCTCTGCCAAAACAGTTAATTTTTGTATTTGTATGTGGGGACAATTCCTAAAACATTCTACTGTTTTCTTAAGATGTGATATCAAGGAGAGAATTGCACTTTTAAGGATGAAACAACTGTAGTGCTGCTTTAGTTGCAGGTGTCAGTGTGGTCTTAGTTATTTGCTGTTAATGCCTTCATTCTAAGCATATTGGGTCTCATATCAAGAAGTGCTCTCCCTCTCAAAATGAAGAGTCTGCAAGAATGATTATTTACACCTTCATTTTCAGCAACGTCTTCACTGGAAGGTTTAGCTGCTCTAGTGATTATTAGATTCTACCAGTGTTTCTGACCTGATAAAACCTATAGTATAGTCATGGATATGTCTGAACAAAACTGCTAGCTCTTTTTTTTTTTTTTCCCCACCCTGTGGAGCTAATACTTTTCAGAGAACTGGACTCTCAATAGAAGAGGTTCTGCATCTGTGTGAGGCATTGGACTAGGCTATGGTAAGGGTTCTGTTTGTAGTTATTTGTAGGTATAAAACTTTCAGACAGGCTGGAGGGATTTCCCCTACATACCTGTCTACTTAGTGTTCTCTTCTCTTGGGTTTTCAGCATCTGACTAGTCTTTATCACTCATGCATAGGCTTTTAACTGGGGTGAGTTTTCTGTAAATCTCTTACCAAAGCAGGCTGCAGGAATAGAAAATGGTAAAAGATACAGATGTTGAGATGGTGCTCAAAGGTGAAAAAATGGAAGCAGCTTAAGAGGAGCAATTCTATATGCATTCATATTTCTAACATAGGAAGTGCTGGTAGCTAGTGGAAAGGAGACGACCCAGTGAATAATCTGGATATAATAGTGATGTTCAACTAAATAGTGAATCCACTGTGATGGTAGACTTCTTTTTTTAAAGCAAATTATTCTTTGGGTTATTGGTCTTTTGCTTACAGTGCTATAAGTAGTGTCTGTTTCATATAGCTCTTGAAACTCTACAAGTAGATTGCTGTAGCTGAACACTGAGACACCCTGAAGACTCTGGTTCATTTCACTACCCTAAAGCGAATCAGTTGGAAGGCAGCACTGCAGGAAAAACTTGGAAAGGGATGCTGACTATTGAAGTACTTGCAGGAATTTTGGTACAGAAGGCAGGCGCAGTCGCTTTGTTGGGGCAGTCACTTTGTTAGACTGAAAAAAGTAATAAACTGGCAAAGTAATAAAAATAGGTTTGATCTATGAAGATGTGGAATATTTTGGTAATCCCTGGTTTTTAACAGTAAACTTATTTTATCTACATTTTTTTTTCTATAAAAGCTCTATGGATTGCTGTAGAACTAGCACATTTATGACATCAGAAAATATGCAAGTGAGAAATTACTGATTAATGTGGAAAGATAAAAACTAAATTCAGAAAACACTGTGTTTGAAAGATAAAAGCTTTCTTCAAGTTCCTTATGTTGGAGCTTTCTGAATAATTTGTATGAAGCCAAGGAATTATTGTTTCTGGTATTTCAAATGGGAAAACTTTTTTTGCAGGTGGCCAAGTTAGATTATGTATATGTAATAAAGAAGCAAAAAAAGGGGAAGGAGCTAATTTTTCTCTCTCCCCACTTCCCTTTCTGACATCTTATTTGCAGGTATGTGCATGGAAAGTTACTAAGGTCTAACTAAAGTGTATGAAAGGCCTGAACACAGCATGCAGAAAGTTAGCTGTTTGGTCTAGAACCTTATTTTTCGCACCTTATAGATTCTACTCAACAGTGCTGTAGGAAATAACTGGTTTGTTGTGTGACTAAAAATTGAAGTTGAGACTTGCTTTCTGCTTTTGAAAGGCAAGCTGTAAATACGTCAACTGGCAAATATTCTATAATTCTTTATGGTGAAAAAGCACAAGGATTAACTTGCTTAGCACGTTCTTCTGAAAAGAAAGTGTTGAATTTGATGTTCAGTTTTTTAGTAATCCTGCAGGAATTTAATTTACGGTTCTCGACTGTGCTGTCCAACTTTGTATGCTCCATCTATACGCTGCCACCTCTGTGTGGCTGCTTCTCTGCTTTTCACCCAAAACTGTTCTCTTTGCCTCCTTGAACTGCTAGCAAGGAGCCTAGTGTAGGAAGTCCTTTTATGTTTGTTAGCATGAGCCCCTATCCATGCTGTGCAACACCTCTTAATATTGGTGTGCTTCATGAGATAACTGTTGATGTAGACTGTGATCCAGACTATTGTGATTACAGATGGCTTTTGTTTTTCTTGTGAGCTGGCCTGGATCTGTTTGTGTGAAATGAATTCTCAATGGCTTGTTTACATATATAGCTATTTGGGACATAGGCTGACTTTAGGTTCTTAGAGATTTTTGTGGTTTCCTGTTTCTGATCTGTTTTGAGGCTTGCAGTTGGGCGGGGGGGGGGGGGGGGAGGTGGCGGTGGAAGGAGGCCTTAAATAGTCTCTGCCCCTGAAGGTGCTTGGAACTTAAGTGCTTTGCTTAGCAGTCGAGGAGGTTAGACAGTAACTGGCTGATATGCAGGTTCTTACAAATCCTTTCATTAGCTTTAATCCCTACCTGAATTTGGAATTAGAATCCTGGAAATTAGTGGCAGGAAATACCACCGTATGTGTAAGGTTATCAAATTTAGAAAAAGGCATTTGCATGGACTTAAAATGTTTGGGTCGACATTGCTCTGTATGTGAGAGATTAATTTCTGTAGAGACAAAATCAGTCTTCTGGATAAAATACCTTTATTCCCAATGAGGAGTCAAAACAATTTAAGAATGTAGAGGTGTTCTCTGTGCTTCCAAATCCTTGAGCCTGTTGGTTATATTTTTGCTGATAGAATGTGAATCTGATTTCCTCATTACTCACTTACGAATAAACTGTGTTACAGGTTTACTGCAGAAAGTAAGGAACTGGTGGTAGGTGATCAGTTTGGTTACGAAGGAAGTAGAGTGTCAGAGCTGAGCTTTGTGTCTGGTGTTTTGAGATTATTTTGTACGAACAATACAGTATGTCTCCCAAAACTTTAAAACACTTCTTTGTATATCATTAACTTTGTAAGGATGTGCATCCAGAAAGCTTAAGAAGAAAAATCAATTAATTTTGATTGTCCTTCAAAGTTAATCTTCTTGATTATGTTTTGAAGATAGGACTTGTATCTTCCAAAATTGATTGTGAACATGAGGCAAACAACTCCCAACTAGATACTAGAGTCTTTTTTAACAACCTACTTGTGCCTTACAGTAATACAAGGAAAAGTCTCTGAAAAACAACCACAATTTTACTATCAAATTCTCATAGGTTGTTAGAGCGTGGCATTATGTCACTTAGCCAGGGCTTTATATATATTTCCTCCAAAATAATAACTGTATCTTATGATGTTTTATTACAAGTATTTTCAACATTGCCTTCATATTACTGTAATTTTTCTTTAAATTGTATTAGGGCTGTTAATATATCAAGCAGACTACATCAACTTGAATTCCTTTCATACTTCTGTTTCCCACTATTGCAAAGGTCCTAGCCAGTTTAGGTAGAATAGTGTCCTTGAAGAATTACCTGCTCCAAGCTTTCTCCTTCCATTAACGCTTACCATCTTTAACCTTGAAATGGATTACCAGGACAGTATTTTTAAAGAAGTCATCTTTTCTTTTAAATGATGGTCATTTCAAGAGATTTTTTAGGGGGAACAGTTTTATGCAATGCTTTAATGAATGCTTACCTTCCAGCATTTGAGAAGTTTCACATGACACTGTGCACGAAGGTGAGCATAGTTGTTTTGGTGGGTCAGAGCCTAGACTTCTTTAATCAGTTACCATGGCAGTCTGGTTAAACAACAAAAAAATTCTCCTTTTATATGACTGAATGTTTTTGAAATTTGCATGGCTTATTCATAAAAATGGTCTATTAAGCAACAGATTTTTCATGTAGCAACTTCTATCACTCCGGATAGATGTATGAGTTCAGATTTTTTGCAAAACAAAGTTGTGTTAAAATAGCTTTTATAATTGAAATACGAGATTTCAGTCTGTTCTTTTAAATGTAGCAATCAGTAACCATTTATGAACCTTGATCAAAATACATATTTTGACAAATTGGCTTCAGACTGTTTTGCTGAGTGTAATGGTTGGTTTCTTCAAGACACTGTGGAGTTGATGGGCAATTTGTTGGGTTATCTATATCTTAAATTCTAGTGTTAGCTAGATCTTAAGTTCTCTGCAGTGATCTTTGCATACCATTTGGTGATGGGGTTTGAAAGTGTGCTGATGCAGCTCTACACAACATAAACACAAACCACTGTGCTACACAAGATCAAGGTTTGATGCTAATGCTTTTTTAATATCTACAAATAACTAATACTTGGAGTAGGGTTTGTTTACTGCACTTGGAAGAAAATGGCTTACTATGGTCTTCAAAGAACTTCTCTGTAGAAAAAAACATCCTGTTGTCCCAGGAAAATATCTTTGGCATCTTTGTAACCTAGTACAGTTTTTAATAAGTGCCTCATTTGTTTTTTGGAGAGGAGCCTGTTGATTTTATTCGTTATGATTTTGTGTTAGACACTTGAATTATTTGCCTTAAGAAAGCTTGAACAAGATCTGTCATTTCAATGTAAACTTTGCTTGTTGTGATATGTTGAAAATTACCTAAAAACAGGAGGGTTTTTTTAATGCCTTAATATTACCCCTTTTGATCAGATTTTTTTTACTAGGTTATTTAATGCTACGTTTTGCACTCTGCTGCACAGAGATAAGTCATTAAAGTATGACTTAATGTTTTCATCCCAGAGAAGACTAGGTTATTTTCCAATGTAGTATTCAGTTACAATAATGTTTTTTTAATATATTCCTTCTTTTCAATGAATGAATATTGAGTGTGGTTCTTAAAAGCCTTTGGCAATTTTTTCCTCAGACTTCAGAATCTGAAAGCGTACTTCTAAGTTTGTTTTCCTTACTGTTCTGGTCTAGTGGTATTCCTTCCTCATCAGGGAGATCCATGATCTAGCAAGGTGGAAGTGTGAGCAGAGTACATGCTTTTAAATAGCTCCCAATTACTTTGGTGTTGTTTTGTTGTGTTTTGGTTTTTTTAATATGGCTGTATGTATTTGAGTGTCAAAATTAACCTGTTAGGTGGGCAAACAGTTTACTAGTTATGTAGTGCATTCAGAAGTGCTGCTGGGGCTTGGCTTAATCCGAGTTTTATCCTGTCCATTACAAGCTTGATTTTATATTATAATGATAAGACAGTCTGACAGCATCCAGTGAGACTTTTTAAGGCGTATGAATGGATTTTCTCTTTTTCTGTAGCCAAATACTTTAATTCCTTGAAGGTAATAATAATGTTGGCAAGTAGATGTGTTATTAAGTTCTTTAAATTATCTGACAAAATTCTAAGTATATATAAATGGAAACTGGCATGCAATGGAGTTGAATAAATTATTCAGTATATTGTTTCTCTCTGTATACATACATGTACAATTGTTTAATAGAAAGGGGATGCTGTTGGTCACTTAGTACAAAGTCTGACCATGTTTTTAGACAGAAGTCCAGAGCATAAATAGACGTGAGGATATAAGGTATGAGAATTGGTGTTCACTGCAGTTTATGAAAGCACACCATCTATTACTGTTCTGGGTTGCCTTCATTCATGGCAGTCACTCTGGTGTGGCAGCATACGGAGTTTATGAAAGGAAAACTGGTGTTGAATGTTGATAGGGAATCACATGATAATCATTGCGCTTCCTGCAAACCACTGCTGGATGGGACTGGTATATAATGGGAAATGCCACCTGTACTGTGCTTTCTGCCCTGGAAGGTGAGGCTTTTACTTGGATTCTGTTATTCTGAATCAGTGTTTCTTGGTATCCTAACTCAGGTTTCTTGTAGCCGAACTACCCTGCTTTTGCCTACATTCTCTTTTTAGGGACTATAGGGAATACTTTGAGGACATATATTCAGGCCCATCTTAGTATCTGACCTGATGAGTTGCTTTTTTTTTTTTTTTCCTATTGGAATATGCTGGAATTTTCAGGGTGTGTTACATTCTAGCCTTTGAAGTGGGGGCTGTCACAAATAGGTATTGGAGAATGTGGAGAAGGTAAACGTTTTCATTGTGGGATGTGAGGGAGGAGGCGGCCAATGGGAAAGCTGTGCATTATATCTGTTAATTGCCCCTTCTTATGTTTTTTTTCAGATACAAGGTGTATGTCAGATGCAGTTGCTGCATCTTTGTCAATGCTCTGAAACACCAGTGTGCCATGAAAAGAATATATTAAATATCGCTGCCTAGCTGTTCATTTTTTCCCCTTGCACTTTGCCAACAAATCCTTGGGAAACCCCAGGTTGTCAATGTTTAAATTATAAGCAATACGAAGAATTTTTGTCTTGTATGACAATATAAAAATAATTTACAAAACCTTTTGGGCCAAGCCTTTCTAACTTAAACTGTCTTTATCAGAATCACAGTATTGATAAAAAGTATCAAGTGAGCTTTATCTCAAAAAAAAAAAATACAAAAAACCTGTCCAAAGAAAGCAATTACCTTCTGTCAATGTGAAATAAAGGCCTTTATTTGTCCTTAATTGCATAGGTAAATAGATGGATTCCATATTTTTACTTGAAGGCAAGTGTATTAATTTGGACATTGAATCTTAGATTCACATATTATGGAAGATGTTCCTGTTTCTGTATCGAAGGGCTGTGTCTGGCTGAGAAGTAAAAGCTGTGATCAGATACTAGGACAGACGGGGAGGGTATCTTATACTGTATCATGTAGTATCTGTTTTGAAAGCCTCTCAAACTCCATTTGCAAGTGAAAAGATTAGTTCACAGATATCCTAGCATGCTGCTATGTTTCTTTCTAAATCTTACCATTTATTAAGCAGACTTTGCTGATGTGGGGCATACATGTTCGTATTGGTTTACCTTCATGGTAGTCTGTGAACTTCTGATCATTATTTAGTCTGGCACTTATGACATACACCACTCAGTAATTCTTATATCTGGTAAGACTTGTGTTGAATTGCAGGTGATCCTAATTTTTAGGGTTCTGTATTCTCTGATACCACAAAGCTAAAACAAACAGATTCTTTAATAAAGACAGAGTTCAGGACCTTAATATAGTCAGATGATTAGATGTTTTTCCATGGGTTCTGTGTCTTGATTTTCTCCTGAAAGTGGTTTGTTTTGGTTTTCTCTTCAATATTTGCATAGTACTAGTGGCAGTAAGACTTTGCTTTCCCTAGTTGATGGTTTCTAGTTCTATATATTCAGATATGTACTACTTAAGTTCTTTGTTTACTTGTTTTCCTACCATTATGCCTAAATTCTTGGACCATATTTTATTTTGTAGTAATCTTGTGATAAACAAAGTGAGGTCTTACTGTTTGCTTAATTTACCAAAAGCTGTAGATTATTCTGAGAGAGACACTTTTTCTTGCCAAATGGTGTGTTGATTATTTTTGTGGGTTTTTTCCCCTCAGTCCTTAAATTTATGCAATTATTATTTTTCTTTCACCATGTTTAGTTTGAGAGTCAATCCAGGTGTGAATTAGAAGAGATCCTTGTTTGGGGATGACTTAATTATAAGTTGTTTAAGAATTTAACCAGTTTTACTTTGAGTATGTCCTATATTCGTTTTCCTCAACAGTATTCTATATTTCAGGTGTTGCATAATGTGAAGTCAATTGTTTTATGGATGTCTATCTGCAATATTTTATGTAGTAGACCTGTAATACAGTTTACCATAAAAAAGAGGTTTGTGCCAGTGTTCTAGCTTATACAGTCTTGTCAGCGTTGTTTATAATCAAAACAAATGTACCAGTTGAGGTGTAGAGCTCATGTTGCTTTGTGTAAATAACACATTTTGTTAGCAAGGTCTGCTCCCGAAAAAATTGGACATATAGGTAAGTGGATGGAAGAGCTTTTCTGATCATGCCTGCCCCATGTCTTAATGCAGTTAGAGATTCAGTAATACAGTCAATACTTGGACTCAGTGTTACTAGACAAAGTGATAGGACCCTATTCACACTGAGAGTAACAGAAAAGAGACTTTGCTAGTAGAGTTTCAGTGGTAGCAAAGATGTTCTCAGTCATCTTCAGGGTTTAGTATCACATCACTTAGAAGTAAAAGATACTGGAAGCTTCAGAAGGCTCAGTCTCTACAAGTATTTTTTGCTTCTGTTGATAGAACTGTATCAGCAAAGCAGTGTTGCAGATTTTGCGGTGGGCAAAAATCTAGTAGAGATGCAGTTGTGGTTGTACTTGCTTTAGAGCAGGGTGGTACTTGTTTAATGCATACTATGTGCTTGGATATATTAAAAGTTGTAGTGGTAGTGCTGTTGTCAAAATGCTGAATTGCAAAAAAGATTCTGAAAGGTATAAGCCCTTTTAGATAGCTGGGATCTTTGGCTGTCGCTGGCTTTTCATAAAAAGGGGAGGGAGGAAAGTATGAAGGGGAAATGCAGTGATATCTAGGGGGATTTTTGCACTGACTCAAGTTTTCCTCTCTTAAAGTTTATTTCTACAGTTTGCAGGCAAGAGGGGAAAAGAACAACATAAGGACTTAATTTGCATGGCATATAAATAAAAGGAAGCCTGTTTCTAGTGATTTAGCAAAAATTAGTTAATGAAAATTTTGGCATGTCTGCTGATCTAGAATTCACTTACCTTGAGCAGATTTGTTATTTTCTTCCCTATTAGGTTTTCAAATTCATGGTGTGTCGTTCTAAGAAGGAAACAATTTCTATATGGAAGTAAATTAGAAACAGCACCCTTGGGCTTGGGAAAGTAGGTGATGTTAGAGATGAGTTTTTGAAAGCAGAAACAGAATGTTTAGATCAGTGATTATCAGTGTGGTCCACGGTGATCTGTGACATGCAGTAGGTAAGTTTGTTGTTGCTGTGTGAGAGTCTGTGCTTTTACTGGCTTGCCAGCTGAGAAATGTTGGTAGTTGCTGGAAGGAGAGCATCCTCAAGCTTCTGAGAACTGCAGATGCAGTTTAGAAGCTTTTTGAATTTTTCAGTGATTGACTTTGTATCCTGCTAGGAAAAGCCTGTATCTAGCAGAAGAAGAATCTTTAATTTTGTGGCTGTACAAGGTTAGACTGGATGAGCTAGTCTGTACTCTCTGGCAATTGTGGAGACACATATGTAGGTACATGTATAGTCTCTGCAGATATGTTTTTTTAATCTTTCAAAATAAAACTGAGAAGGTAAATAATACAGGACACAAAATACTAAACAAGAATATGTGAAGTGTGGAAAGAAAAGTGTAGGAGTGACCTTTTCTATACATGTTCAAGTGCAACATATCTAGTTGCATAGTTCTGTCATTTCTTAGGTAACTGATACTCTAAATCTATTGCATCTTCCTCTGTCCTCCTTGTTCTTAATCTTGACTTTCCTTTGAGAAAGTCAGGGGACTAATTGACGTTATACCTTGGCTGGAAATAACCTTCTCTTTCTACAAAGTCCTTTACTCCTGTTTCTTCCTCCCTTAGGACTTTTCTATACTTGATATTCATCGTGACTTAGTTTTAGATACTGTGCAAGGAAATATACTGCATCCAAGATATTTTTCCCCCTTTCAGTGTGCTTTTGTGGTGGTGTTTTTTTTTCTTGTTTCTTTTTTCAAGGTGATCTTGCTAGCTGCAGAATCTAATCAGATCCCCCCACAATGCTGCTGCTTTATTTACCTGTAAGCCCTTAGGTGCTCTAGAATAACCTGGCTGGAGCCAGTTCATCATTTAAATCCTAATATTCAGTCTGTTGTGGTTTTGTTTTTTTTTTTTTACTTGCTATATTTCAAGTAATGGGATGTTTCTTACATCGGTTTCACCTCAGTTGTTGAGCAGTCATGCTTGTGTCAGCCTTGCTGTACTCTTGATAGGAAAGAGTACAATCTGGTTTTAATTCTAGCTACTGTGTATCCTTATACAGGCTGCTGTTTGAGTAGCTGTCTGAAGGAAAGGTAATTCAGCTGGGCTATGAGAATGTTAGAAACAATACCTGGTCTGTGTCAGCTAAAATATCTGCACAGAAGGCATGAAAGGAACTGTGACCTATAGCATGCATACTTTAATGTATATGTGCTGTTTTTGTAATAATAGCATCAATGCACTTTCTTCTCTTGAAAGGTAAGAATGCTGCATAACTGATTCTGAGTAGGAGCATATCCCGCTCTCCGGGCGAGTTAGTGAACTTTTTGAAAAGCAAAATTCCCCCATCTGTCTCCAGATCTTCTGCCAGCCTCACCTCCCCCCCCTCGTTTGTCCTCACAAAAGCTGTAAAAATATAGCAAATAGCTGTCATTATAGGCAGATTCCTCATCAGTCTCTGCCGTGTCACAAAGCTCAGACAGAGGTCTAATAAGAGAAGCTGTTACCTGCTCTTGATCTGCTGCCCCATCGATGTAGTCATAGTTCTTGGAATAAGCCCTAAGGAGCAATAGAGATCCTAGAGCAAGTAAGCTGCGCTTAGATTGGAAAGGGAATCTTCCCTTATGCTTCTTGGAAGATATTGTTTAGAATAGCTGTTTAATAATAGTTAATTTTCAGTCTTGTGGGAACTGATATTTATATATCAATTATGGAGAGTGGAGAAAACGGTGAGTTGTAGCTGTATTCTTTTTGACCTCGTTATCTTCGTCACAATTTAGAAAGTATATGTTTGCACGCTTAGAAATACGTTTATGTCTCATTGTTCTGTAATGCCACTAAATGTGCAAGTAAAGTGTATTTCTGAATTGTATCTTATTTTTGAAAGAAGTTTAGCAGTAAATAAGGGCTGCTTTTCCCTAATGCATAGAGCACTGCCAAGTGAGTAATTGCTAATTTGGGAGGTAGGTGCTTTAAGCCCATATGCATGATTGAATGCAAGTCCAGTTCCCTTCTAAAGTGGTTTCTGATAGAAATGCAGAAAATTGTTCTGAATCAAATTGAAATTCATGAGATAAATTCTTTTTGTCAGTAGTGTTTATTTGATTATCAACATGAGATATGTTACAGACTAGGTCAAAGTTGTATAATACATCTGTTTTGAGGTTAGGAGATCTTCATTAAGTCACAGTTTTGTTCTGCTGTGCGTATGTTGGAATACTGAGTTTAAAAAATAATGTTCAGACTTGGTTTTAATTCTCTTAAATATTCCCTCTGTTTGCATACCATTTCAGTTTTTATTGTCAGAAGTAGTTCAGCAGAGCTTTCCTATTGTCTGTGTTTTCTGGCCCGTTTCAAGTAAAGCATTTGAAGCAGACACCTGACAGACTGATGGAGGTGTATTTACCAACAGGGAGGGAAAGCAGCTTGACAAGGTTTCCGTGGTCTTACTTGGGAAAAATTGATTAAAGGATACAAATAGATGATTTGCTTCGTATATTACAAGAGTCACTATTTGGAGTGTATCTTCTTGTACTTGCTATATCTGGTTCTTTGTTTTGGAATTGGGATGTCTTTATGTGACCATATGTACGATTTAAATAGTGTAGTCACTCTTGTCTTAAAAGGTCATGGACCAGAGCATTCTTCAAAAAAAAGTATTAGATATTTGATTAGATATGATTATTAAAAAGTCCAGCTGATCTGTCTTTTGTGTGTTGTTCTCTCTTTTCTTCCTGTTTTTCTCCAATGTGTGTTAAGGAGAAATGCTATTGGAGAAAGTGAGATTACAAGTAAAAATGTAGGAATGTATCCTTTGTCTCCACTAAAGTTTTCATGCTTTACTTGTTCCTTTGTGGTTCATTGTAACTTGGATCTCTAAACTAATGTTGCTCGTGAATACAGGTGTTCATTGCGTAACTAGATAATTATTTTAGTTTCAGGAAAACTGCTACTTGTTAAGATTGGATGGATGGCTCTGTGTCTAAGCATGAAGATCATGTTATTTGTAGGAGAATATACCATGAAATTCCGTATCTTAATGATAAGCAGCATTTTTTTTGAATTAAAGTGTTCAGACTTTTGACTCATGGCTACATGTACGTGTGCAGCATGACCTAAACAGAGTTGTTTAATAAATTAAGAGCTGCCATTTCCAAAATAAATGCCAACATTCCCTTGTAAAGACGTTACAATGATAACCCTTTCAAATAGGACTTTGTATGATGCTTGTATGGAAATGGAGTGCAGATGTGTATGGTAATTATTCAAAAGTATGGGAATAACAGTTTGATTTCTCTTTTCAGTATGATGCTGTTCCAATCCAGTCTAGCGTAGTGTTATGCTCCTGTTCATCCCCATCAATGGTGAGGAACCAAGCAGATTCCAGCACTCCATCTGTCATTTCCACCTGTGGCAGCAGGCAGGGATCTAACATGGAGGGCACTGCAGCCGAATCAAGATCTAGTTCGAATTCCTTGCAGCAACATACAGGACAGCAGCCTCCACAGCCTCGAAAGAAACGACCCGATGACTTCAAATTTGGGAAAATTCTGGGTGAAGGATCTTTTTCAACGGTAACTTTACTTTTTATAAGAAGTGCCGGATATCTTAGATAAACTTCAAAATTTGTTGTGCGAGTAATATTGCCGAGATCTAAATCTGGAGAGAGCAACTTGAAGGGTAAATGAATGATACATAGTGGTTTTAAGTTTTACTATTAAAATTAAGTATTGCACTAAATATGGGTGCTGATTTTTCAAGTACCTTTTGAACTCATCAGGAGTTCCATTGTACACTGATGACTTGATGTTTGGATTTTTAGGAGACAATGCTTTCTAATGTAAGTTTGATAGCATAATGGGCTATGCTAAAATTTTATGATATAAAGGACTAGGACTGGGCTAGGAGTTTGTGGTAAGAACTTCCATGCAGGGTCCTGTCTGTGGCAGGAGCTACTGCCAGATGCTTAGGGAAGAAAGTAAGAACAGTGTTACTTCTCCAGTATTCTTTCTCTGCTTCTACTGGAGGAGAGTCAGTCTTTGGAGCTATACAGCTTAATTCAATTAAGCTATACAGCTTAATTCAATTAATGAGACTTATTAGCTAAGATGTATTTCTACCTGTGTCGGTTGATCACTACTGCCATCTGACTACGGACTCCCTGTGTGTGGATATATAGGCGAGGTTGCCTGTTGGATTTTTGTTTTACTGATGGCACTGAATTGTTTTTATGAAAATGTAGAGGTGTCAATTTCCAAAATGCAGAAAGTTAGTACTATATATCTGGGTATTTATTTAACAACTGATTTTAAAGTGACCTGCTTTTAGTAGCTTTAATGGTAGACTTGGTTGATGAAACCTGGCAACAAAAATTGGAAAAGTTACAAACATTTCTCATTTGGTTGCACAGCTGTAAATAATGTTGCCTGTGTACACAGAGGGGTCTCAAAAATTCCTTATGCAGAGATGCAGCTTGTACAAAATTTCCACCAGTCTGTTACATTGTGTATCAGGTGTATGTAATAATATTTTGGAGTACTCATAACTGATTTTGCAAGGGGTAGAATATAATGAGAAGTGTATTAGAAGCAAGCCTGGTGCAGTGATTTAAAAAAATAAAATTAAAAGTTAGTATAATGTTGAGATTCTAGCAAGGTATTGGAATGGATATAAACTTAAAATGAGAAAAACACAAACAGTAGTCATCTATTGTTAAGAGGTTATTGCTCGGATTCATGCAAGAGGGCTTTTCAGATTGTCTTAAAAATTGCCTTTTATAGAAGTTTTCTTGAAGGCAACTTTAATTTGTGTTCCTCCAAAAGCTTTTCTCCTTTAAAAATATAAAACTGCTTGCCTGAAACTTTATTCCTTGCTTCTACTAATTGGAAATCTCTCATTCCCTTTTTTAAAATCTTTTTCCTAACAACCTGTAAGTAGTTGAAAACTGTCTCACTTCTCAGTTTTGATCTTTCAGATAACATTTATCTTTCAATATTTGCCATTTATGTTAAGAAGTACTGTGACAAATTTTTATAAATATTCCTCAGTGCACTTGTTGCTTCCTCCCCCCCACCCCCTTAAAAAGATGTGGCAATTTATTGTGACTTATGTTATCATCTTCAGAATTCTCCTGGAAAAAAGAAAATGTAAATCAGTGATTACCCAGTCAGGTCTATAAGCGTTGTGATGCTGAACTGAATTTCTGCAGAGGTCTTGGTGAAGGCAGCATCATATCAACACAGGCTTAAATATTTTGCTTGATTGCAGTTGTGATAGCTTATTTTGGAGAATCAGTATTCTAAATACCTGCTGGAAGACGAAAACCAATGTTACTGAGGTCTTTAATTAATGGTTACAATGTATTTTCTCTCTTCTGGCAACAGGTCGTCTTGGCTCGAGAATTGGCAAGTTCTAGAGAATATGCCAGTAAGTATTCACTCCTTCAGCACAAACTGTTTAAAAATACAATGTCAGTGTAGTTCTGGTACAAAACACCTGTTCAAAAGACAGTATTAGTGGTTTTATGATAATTTTATCTAACAAAAAAAAACCACAACCCCAAGCAAATTACTTAAATGGACTTAATTTGGTTGTACCTCCTGCGTTTTCACTCTGTCTTTTTTCATAAAGTTAAAATTCTAGAAAAGCGTCATATCATAAAAGAAAACAAGGTGCCATATGTGACACGAGAGAGAGATGTAATGTCCCGACTGGATCACCCTTTTTTTGTGAAACTCTACTTCACCTTTCAGGATGATGAAAAGCTATGTATCCTTTGCGTTTTAAAACTTTCTGTAACACTTTCTTAAAAGTAACAATCACCAGTATTGGTTCCTTTGAAACATTGTGTAACAGGAAAGATGGAAGTAACTTCAGATATTTAAAATATCTTAATGTTTGTGATGCAATTTTTTGCGGTCATTCTTGTAATAGATATTAAGCAAATAGAATGAGTGCGACCCCTCAAAGAGAACAGTGGGTGACTTGTGGGACAGGGGAGATGAATAAAACAATAACTTGTATTGTCCATTTGGTAAATGCTGAAGGGCAACTTGCAACAATCTAAGTTTAAAATAATTAAAAAAAATAAAATTGGGGGGGTATATGAGAAATGTATTAGAAATGTTTTATTTCTGATCTATACAGTAAAACACCACAATTCCTGTGTTTAAAATAGGGGTAGTCAGCTATATTTACTACTATTGTTTCTTATTTAAACCATAGATCTATTAAAATCTTTCTTACATAAAAGTGCTTACAGAATAGTCTGAATGATAGAAAGCCGAAACTCTTCTGTTTGGGCCACTGTTTCCCAAGTTCTCTCTCTAGCGGCAATTGCAAAGTGTGGATTCATCTTGAAAGCTCATTGGTTTGCAGTTGGCTTTTTTTTTCTTGTGAAGAAAATGTTAATGATGTGAATTTCCTCCTGAAGTTCCTGCTTCAAATTGGCTGTGTCAAGGGTAAAAGGATAGATCAGTCTATTTCTGGGGTCAGTAAGTAGTTGTGTTAGCGGTGTGCACAGGCCCTATATCATGCATGTGCGTACGTCCATAGCACACCTGCGCAGCAACAGAACTTACAGGGGCTCTCTTGTAATGTAAAAATTTGTTCATTGAACACTGGGATGACTTTGGAACTTTCCAGATGATGGGGCTATTTTAAACTTAGGTTGAATTCTGGTTATGACTGTAAATAGTTCTCTTTGAGGGCAATTATGTATACAGTTTAAATGAATTATTCAGGCGAATGTCTGGAAAAACTATAAATTTAACCCTTTATGTAGTCTTTGCTATGCTAAGAAATTTGGGCCTGTGTCCTAGGTTGTTAATATATTTAAGAAATGGTTTTACGTTGCTACCATGTAAAGTTTCAAATTAACCAGCTTCACTTCTTCCCTGTTCTTCATGTATTTTTAGTATTATTCTTGTCTTTGGAATGAAGTGCGGTGGTATTTGGTTTTGTTTTAGAATGGTTTAGTGATAGACCTTAACTATACTTACATTCAGATTTTGGGCTTAGTTATGCCAAAAACGGAGAGCTGCTAAAGTATATACGTAAAATCGGCTCATTTGATGAGACCTGTACCAGATTTTATACCGCTGAAATTGTATCAGCCCTGGAGTATTTGCATGGGAAAGGAATAATTCACAGGTAATACAAAGCTGAGATAAACATGCATTTGATTATGCAAAGGTGTTTTTTCTGGAAGTGTTCCTTGTGAAGTCTGTAGCAAACGTGGATTTTGTGGAAAGCTAATGTATGTAGATATCTATATATATCCTAGATCCATAATGTTAATATGCAATACAGGTATATGATATATAAACTGTGTGTATAGAGTACAGTATATATATATCAATTTGTATACTTAAAAAAAAACACACAGAACTGTTAAAAAGGTCTCTTCCAGTCATGTACTTTCTACTTCTCTCTGAGAATAGTTACAGGAAAACAAACAAGGTTTTTGTCTTGTGTGTCATAATTACTTCATTCCAATTGCTGTCTGTGCTAGTTCACAGACTTTAAACTGTACAACCCATGTTTTTTAATAATAGGGGGCTCTAATCTGAGGACAATAATGCCGCATGGTGGTTGATGGAAATAGCTTTGAATTGCACTGATTTTTCTTACCAGTCAACCAAAACAGCTCCCATGCTTCTAGATTTCTTTGTGAGCATCCAAAGATACTTCTTAGAGGGAAGTGCGTTGTCTTTTTCTTGTCAACTGAGGAAGCTTGGTGCAAAGTAAATAATATCATAACAGTGTAGCCCAATGCTATTTTTTTTAATGTTGTTGCTAAATGAACCTCTTAACATCTAATTCTGTGTTGCTATATATTGTGTGTGATACTGTGAGGTCTGGTTTTATTCGGAATCAGAGGCAGTGTCCATACAAATGGTACCCATACCTTGGAAATACAGATTGTACGTGGATTTGTATGTGACGGGTGTAAATATGCTGCTCTTAAAGAGTGAAGGTGCTTTATGGTTTTTACCTCTTCTGGACATTTAGCTGGGGGGTGGCATTCTTTGACTAACTGGAATTTTGCACTGACTAAAACAAGCCTAGAAGATCTTACTGCCATGTCAGTCTCGGATGTTATTTAAGTTAAGGCTTGAGAGTGAAGGTTGTTTGGGTTTGTTTTTTTTCATTTTTGTTGAACAACTAATACGTACAATGGCTTAGTTTTGAGATTATTCATTATTTCAGGTCTTTTTAGAAAAAATGTTAATTAACAGGCTTTTTAAAATCTGTGAGCAGTCTGCATGTTGACAGCTACAAGTTAGAGGAAAGTTGACGTAACAATGTTTATAGAATACCTGCATCATTTATGATAGCATCATGTATGTAAGTCACTAAGTTTTGCAACTTTAATTTGTGTGCTATTTAAATATAAAAATCTGCCTCTTCCAGGGACCTTAAGCCAGAGAACATCTTGCTAAACGAAGATATGCACATTCAAATTACAGACTTTGGAACAGCAAAAGTATTATCTGCAGATAGCAGACAAGGTATGCCATTACTTCATCATGTGCCACAGATAACTATAGCAAATGGTCCTTTGAAATGTATGTATGTTTTGTTTACCAAATGGTATCCTTCAAATATCATTACCTCTTATGTAACAAAATCGCTGCGAGAGCTTGAAGCAGTTTTGACTGTCACTTCTTAAATTATGTCAGAAGAGGTGATATTTGGTGTAGTGGTATAGCCAGCTAGATCACCAAATAGAGTGGAAAGTTGAACTACTTCAAATTACTTTTCATTTGCAAAACAAGAATACAAGGACTTACTGTGGCTTAGCTGAAAATGTAAGTTTTTGCGCTGCTTATGTATTTAACCTCAGTGACTAGGAGAGTTGCTCAAATGAAGGTTATAGAGTTCTTGTGTTACTAGTTGCTTAGTGTTAATCTGTGAATCAGTGATGCTGCACACAGTGACTGAGAAAAGCACTAGCCTGAACTGAATTCAATAAACTTAACTTTTTACTTGAATATAGAAAGCTTGTGTTGGTAGATTTTATACCTAATGAAGTGCCTAAATGCCTAGCTTCTTGAACCAAATAGACACCACTGAGGTTGATTTGCCCCTTCCAAGAAGGTTTTGTGGATGGGTAGAGAAACAAAATTCGTGTGGGTTCTTTGTAGTGTTATATAACTTGCAATAGATTGCCTTTGGGCTTTTTTAATTGGGGGGGTGGGGCGGGCACGGCAGTGAGGGAAGGGGCAGGTTGGCTTCCCCATAAGTATGTATTTGCTTATTTCTTTCAATTTTTATTACCAGCGCGGGCAAACTCATTTGTAGGGACAGCACAGTATGTTTCTCCAGAGCTGCTGACAGAGAAATCTGCCTGTAAAAGGTGAGGACTCGATTGTATTTCAGAACTTCACTGACTCTGTCAGGATACTGTCAAATGGTGGGGAGGGGATAAATAAAGCAAGCAAGCTTTGTATTACAAAGAAACAAGATGCTTGAGTATAAAGGTCTTTTAAGAGAGTTTGAAAATTTTTTTTTCTTAAAAAGTATTACTTCTTCTTTGAGTGCTGGCTTCCTCAGTTCATCTACCTTCTGGAGTTCTGCAGACAGCAGTAGGTGTTGTCAGGAGAAGGTGTGTAATGTGAAGTTGGATTTCCCTTACCCATAAATAAGTCAGAAAACCTTTTTCTATTATCCAAATAATATAATTATTTTTATTCTCTTTTATATAAGCTTGCTCTAATACAGTAATTCCTGCTGTAAAAGCAGCAGAATGTTGCATTCTGTCAGTTAGGCGAAAAGCTACAGCTTTCCCTGACTTGTATTTAGATCAACTTACAGTTATCTTTGCCAGGCCCTGCTTGGGGTTTGCAGTGGTTTAAAGCTCATCTCTCTGTCTTGTATGAGTGATATCCGTGAGAAATTTCTTACCCCCTTTAAATTGGTTCTTGATGGTAACCTACAGACTGTTGTATATCTATTTTATTACAATGATGGAAGAATAATCAAAGTAATCACTGACAAATCATGGGGAAGAGAGATCTCTTACAGGGATAACTGTGGTAATTTGTGCTAGCATTTCTTGAAATTATAGAAATACCACTAGATTTTCCACTTTTACTTCTAGTAAAGAGATTTTGACTGGTTTGGCTAATGGAAAGACTTCATCATGCTATCATCTCCTCTTAGAAGTTGTGTAATGCTTCATCTTCACAGAAAACTCTTAATTTGAGTAGTTCTGAGTCTTTGTTAGTATTTTAGTGTTCCATGAGGATTTCTAAGCTTTAATCAAATCTACATATAGTTTGCCACAAGATAAAATAAGTTGAAAATACTCTTTCAGGCCCACGCACTAAAACTTAGGACTTTCCCTCACCCATGTACCATTTTTGTTTGTGTCTTCATAAAAGCTTTAAGTGAAAAAGCTGTATTGTGACTTTTTTTTGCATAAAATATTTAGAGGAAAGGATTTTAATTCTGAAGGAGCATTTATTGCGTTATGGTGGATGCATCTTTGAATTGTGGTAGTGGAAAATAGGTATTCTTTTAGTCTCATTACATACTCATTAATTATTTTGACTGAGAATTCAGCTGTCTTGCACATGTAGTCAGTTGTTGTGGGATGGTTACTGTATACTTTTTTTTGAAAGTTTTGTTGCTACTGTACTCTTCTGTCAAGGAATTAAGTGAAAATAGTGTGGAAATTTTGCTAGGCAGGTTTTTCCAATGTGTTTGTGCTATGTTATAATTAGCAGAAGCTTAAAAAAATGTTTTAAATTACGGTTTAAAGACTTCTTATAGGAAAACATGCAATGTGGGTGTCTTTTTTCCTTTCTTTTGAAGCTCTGACCTCTGGGCTCTGGGATGTATAATATATCAGCTTGTAGCTGGATTGCCTCCATTTAGAGCTGGGTAAGAGATTTAAGCTAATTCTTTACATGTAGATCATAAATATATTTGACTTGGTTTTGGCTTTTACCTCACTACCAGTTCTGAAGTACAACTTTTTATGGTGCAGTGTTGGTGTTAATGTCATGCCTGCTTTTATTTGTCCTTTCTGATGTCATGAAAATGATCAGACAGCTATAGCTACTGCTTCTGAGAGAGATTCCTTAATTTATCCTAGGATTTCACATGTAATTTATACCATAAAGGTAACTATGAAGGGGGTATGAGGCACCTCTGTATTGAGTCATTTGAACTTTCCTTGTTATTATTCAAGTATCTGGTACCTAGAGAATCATAGATACTTGGAAGAGTGTACGCCTTTACCCTAGAAAGATTGATGAGAATGTGACTTTACTTGTAGATCTCCTGTTTAATATTTGTCCAGGTTATGCGCTGTTAGGGTGAAAGACTGTGAAGAACTAATAACAAAAGCCAATATTTTTCTTTTGCAGAAATGAATATCTTATATTCCAGAAGATAATAAAGTTGGAATATGACTTTCCAGAAAAATTTTTTCCCAAGGCAAAAGACCTTGTTGAAAAGCTATTGGTAAATATTTGCTGCTGTTAAATGATTTGATAACATTGGAAACATTCAGTTTACGTAGTTCTTTTTTCCTAAAGTTTCTGTGCACTCCATTGCAAATCTTATAATAAGAATGACTGTGAGCACTATTAACTGTGTAGAGGAGTGTCTTGAAAATCAACATCCATTATTAAACAGCACTTAGATTATTATTATTATTTTAAATCTGAATTATAAAGCGTGGACAAGGAATGTCTCTCAGCGAAATGGAAACAAATGGTTCTAAATACTGTGCATTACACACAGAAGTTAAGATTGAAATACTTAGCTTTACATAGTACTCAGATTCTTTCTTGTTGAGTTGTATACTGTATCGTTTAGTTGAAAACAGTGTTCTATACATCACAGGGAGATATTCATACCAATGTAAATCAACTTACCTTGCATGTTAGCATGCATTTACCTTGCACTTAATGCGTATCTCAATAATATCAGCCAAAGAATTACTCTGCACATGAATGACAGATAGGAAGAAAAAATAGTTCTGTCTTAGCAGTGAGATGTAGCCGTGACACTAAAATGAATATGCAGAGAACATTTTGAGTGGTATAAGCCATTTGAAGTTCCACAGTCTAGCATATTAGCGTGGGGCATGGGGTGAGGAGGAAACTGTCTAATGTTTGTGGATGATGAGCGCAACTGTTGTGCAGGGCCTAGCAGTGTGTTCCTGTGTCCAGGCCAGCTCTATGGCCAAGCCAGTGCCTGCTGAATGGTAAGGTCTAGGTTGCATTAACATCCTGAGGACTATACAGTTTTAGGGTGCTTGAGAGGTTGATGTTTGACACCAACTATAGCTTCCACAGGTTCTTGCATCACTAGAATATGATGCTGGACTATACTTTAATGAGCTATGCTCCGTCAGGCCTTCTGTGTGTTTGCTTGGTTTTGTTTCTGTCTTCATGAAGAAAAGCCAAAACATTGTGTGGACCCAAAGAAGTGCTCGTTTCTCTAGATCTGTGAGCTGGTCTAATACAAAATGTTGCTGACAAGACATGCTGACAAATATCATCTTGTATTATAAAGAGTCTCCTTATATTCTAGATATGTATGCTTAGGGCAGTGAGACCAACTCGAGACTTCACATGTTACTGTGCAAATGCGAATCATGCTCACCCCTTCCTTGTCATTATTTTATGCATGTTAACTTAATTGTAATTTGCTCAGGTTCTAGATGCTACCAACAGATTAGGCTGTGAAGAAATGGGAGGATATGGACCTCTTAAGGCTCACCCCTTCTTTGAATCCATTGTGTGGGAGAACCTACATCTTCAAACACCCCCAAAACTTACAGCGTATTTACCTGCTATGTCAGAGGATGATGAAGACTGTTATGGAAATGTATGTTTGTCTATTGCTGTATTCAGCTCTGATGCTGCCTGAGACTTTCATTAAAGCATAATTATTGCATATTAAATATTTTTATTGAAATTTACTGATAAGTTATATTTTAATGAAGACTCGATTATTAAGAATCTAATATAAAATTGCTGGTTAAAATTTGAACTAGTCAGCATTTTTTTTTTTTTCTGATAAAAGTGAGCGTTTGGAAAAAATACTGGTTGGCTGGCTTATGACCAAGCATACTTTTTTGGATAAGTGCCTGTTAATCTATGGCGAGTAGGCTGTCTTTTTTCCCCAAAAGCATAATAAACATGCTTAAATTAAAAGCCTCAGTTAGTGCAAAAGAAGCTTTTTAATCAAAGAAATTTCTTTACTTCATTTTGTTTCCTCCTTTAGTATGACAATCTCCTGAGTCAGTTTGGTTGCATGCAAGTTTCTGGTTCTGCCTCTTCCCATTCCCTGTCTGCCCCGGAGACAAGTACACCACAGACATCAGGAGGAAATATTGAACAGTATATTCATGATCTTGACAACAATTCGTTTGAGCTGGACTTACAGTTTTCTGAAGATGAAAAGAGGTTACTTCTGGCAAAACAAGCTGGTGGAAATCCTTGGTAAGATCTTTGAATATAGCTCATCTGTTACTTGCACAGCAGTGAGGAATCCAGAATATCTTTAAGCAAACTATCTTTTTCTTGACTTCTATTTTTAAAAGTAATAGCAGTGAAACCTAATGCTATCTTTCTAGAATTTACAAGGTCTAGATGATGTTGTGAAGCATGTTTATAAGACAGGCAGAAATGACGCTATACCAGTGGTGAGAAGTCTTCCCTCTAGAGTCCTAGAACTAGAAAAGGTTCCTTCTTTCTTACAGTTGTCATAAGTTGGGAGGTTTTTTTGAATGATAATATTCTGTCGATATCTAACCAAAATACCTCCAGACCATATCCTTAATAGCATTTATCTTCACTCTTGAAAGGAGTTTCTCATTTTTGATTTTTTTTTTTTCCCCCGTCAGATTTTAGAAATAACTCTTTGGCATGGAATGAAGAAGAGTCCAAAATTCATCTAGTAAAGTTGTTCAGGACTTTTTGGTGGAAGAGGAGACACTAGGGAAAGACATGAAAAATTGCTTGATAATAATAATAAAAGCTGTTTCTGTGGAAGAATTACTTCTGGAGTAATAGTTATTTTTCTTTTTTTTTTTTTAAGGCATCAGTTTGTAGAAAATAACTTAATCCTAAAAATGGGTCCAGTGGACAAAAGAAAGGTAAGGGCTTTTCTTAATTCCCTGTAACAAGATTCAGCTGTCACATTTTTGTGTAGTTGCAGCATAAATAAGGAACCTGTTTTAGAGCTTCCTTGTTTAACTTATTTGTAAGTGCTACGTTGTTTTGTTTATTTTTTTAAAATGTAATGTGTTCTCGTGAATAGGTTGCTCTTTCTTAATTTAGTGGTGTGTCTTGATTTTTGGAAAAGGCTGAAAGTAAATGTGCTATTGATGCTTTCGTTTTGAGACTGTAGTAAATGAGTTTTTGTTCCCCCTCCTCTTACCAATCTGATATAGCCCACAAAATGCTTTGTCTTGATGCACGTCTGCATGTGGATTGAGCCACAAATATCGGAAAGTAAAATACAAGCCCATATTGTTGCTTAGCTGTGGTGTTTTTCCTGGATCTAACTAGTGCTTGTCTCCTAAGAGAGGCAGAGGTGACATTAGAACAGCTTTAAGTATTAACTTTAATGTAGTACAGATGAGCAATGATAGTCTGTGTCAGCTTAACAGGAGCATAGGTTCTCTTTCATCAAGTTACTGCCTGCTAGTTCCTAATTTTCCCTACAAAATCATGACTATTGATTTCTGCGCTGGAATCTTTGACAAATAGATTTTGCTTCACTCTGTACAGCCAGATGTTTTGTGTTGTTAGAACTTGAAGATGCTTTCTTAAAATAGTACTTGTGTTTTGCCATGTAGTAGGGATGCACTGCAACCCCCTAAAAAACGAGCGAGGTCAAATAAGTAAAGGAAAAAGAAAACAAAAAACTCCCCTGAACTCAAACATATTATCCTATTGCTGAGCTGTTTTAATTCTACCTCTGTTGTTAAATGCAGAGACCTACATGCTTAGATTTTTTTTCTCATGCTTTTTTTTGCATTGCTGCTTCTATTTTTCTTGTTAGGGACTGTTTGCACGTCGGCGCCAGTTGCTGCTCACAGAAGGGCCCCACCTGTATTATGTGGATCCCGTCAACAAAGTTCTAAAAGGAGAAATTCCATGGTCTTTAGAGTTGCGGCCAGAAGCCAAGAATTTTAAGACATTTTTTGTTCACACAGTAAGTGACTTTCTTTAATTTCTTTGTAAGTTGTACTAAGGTCCTTGGACAACTGCTGTAAATTGTCACCACACAAATATTTTCTGGAGAAAATAGTTCCCTAAAGACAAGTGTTGATAGTCTTAATTTAAAACAAAAAAATGCAAAACCCAAACCCCAAAAAGACCCAAAACAAAACACCAACAAAAAAACCTGACATATGCATTTCCCACAAAAATACTAGTGTATTTTTTTTATTATTCATGTGTAAATAATCTATCAGAGGATTTTGGGATTTGAACAAAGTTCTTAAGTAGGACTTTTAAAAATTCAGCCCTCTTTGTAAATAGTGGATCACAAGTATACCGACAATATATTGTCAGTTGACTGCTTAACAATACTGAGATGCCAGACGTATGGTTATTCAGTAATATATAATGTTACATAATTGTAATTGAATTTAACTTTTGGAAAGTTTATGAACGGATTGCAAAATAATGATTGCTTTTTGGTTAAACTGTTCGGAGTACTCATTAAAATGTTGTTCACTTATAGCCAAACAGGACATATTACCTGATGGACCCGAGTGGGAATGCTCATAAATGGTGCAAAAAGATACATGAAGTTTGGCGGCACAGATACCACCAGAATGCTGCTAAATAGTAAAGCTCATCCAAAATTTCCCAGTTTCCCTACTTGCTGCTAGAACTCCGTGTGCAGCCGATCAGAGGAATCTTTTCAACCCACCTGTTACCATCTCAAGGGGAAGCATATGTCTGAAATGTTCTGTTTGTGTTTTTTTTTTTTTTTAAAGAAAGAAAAAAAGAAGCAAAAACCTAATGGAATTCAGGGTCGCTTTGCTCGCTCTTTGTGCTTCTGTTGAGGCTTCCACATGCATATCATTGCAGTGAAGATCTTGCTTTTGTGCACTTCAGCTCAATTTCTGCTGCAGACTAGTGAATAGACCTTGCATTACCAGCTTCACTTTAAGATAAGTTAAAACCAATCCACACGCACACATGCCGAATCATGTACCAGCCTTGCATTTTATGGGGCTGGAGTTTTCTGTGACTTTCAGATTATCATTAAACTGTATCTCATCAGGGAGCTTTTATACGCCTCTCCTAAGCACCACCTCTTTGTTTTCTCTTCCTTTCCTCACAGTCCCCCAGCTTATTGGTATATGGCATTTGTAGCCAGGTCAGTTGCACCCTTGTGTAATTCCTAATATAGTTCTGGTTGCAGGATTTATGTGGTACTTTAGTAATTATGTGAATGAATCAGATGTATGTGTCTGGCAGACAGGCTCCAGTGATACAGGTTGTGAGAGAGTAAAATGCTGAACATGGCACTGAAAAGTTTTCTAAAATTGAAGTGTTGGCTTCTGAAGCATATAAGATTTTAAACATTCAATTTAAATTTTAATATGAATCATATGTGTGTTTAATCAAGGGACAATAAGCTTACCAGCATGCTTTTAACTAATGCTAACTAAAAAAATTAACTAGTTAGTATGGGGGGAAAAGGTTACTATTGAAGTAGTAAATAGTTTTTCACCTTTTCAGGAGATGAGGGCTAGAAGCTTTCTTTCCAGGGTGTGTATGTATTGTGCATTTTAGTGGGGCCAACCTATTACCTGGGTAGAGAAGGAAGTGTGAAAGCTTTGTACAATTGATTACTTGACTTTTTTTTTTGTTTCATTGTATAAGGAGATGTACAAATAATCCTATTTTTGGTCCTTGGCCAAATATTTAGCAACTTTGAAAAAAATCTACGCAATTGAAATATTAGTTCCATAAAGTAATCTCATTAAAAATTCAAAGGAAAATATTGATACAAAAAGGAAAATATATGGTACTTAAGGCATATCTATAAAATGAAAATATTTTTCATATCGATCTCCTTTATCCCCTTCAAATTAAGGCTTTTTTTTGTGGTCAAACATTTCTTACAATGTTGCAAAGACATAACTTTCTATGTGCTAAAAACAACTTCCCTAATGGTATTTTCAACATGCTTGTGTTCCTGAACCTTGCAGAGAGGAATGACCGAGGTCTGGACAAAGGCATTCCTTCCTTGTTTTAAAAGCAGTGTAAACATCACACCTATTTATTCACTTTCTGCGCATACTCTCTCTTTGCATTTTGAGGTCTCCTACTATGATGTGCTTTTCCTTCCACCAAAGAAAGAAATGCTCCATTGCAATGTTGAAAAAACTCATGAAAAAAACTACTGTTCTAGAAGCAGTATTTTAAATGCAGTGGTTCATCAGATTTCTCAGAAAACACATGAATGTTGGGTGTCTTGTTATTGTACGGGGTGAAGGAGATTTATTACTTATCTCTTAAAAGCTGTGTTGTGTGGTTGAACTTGATGACAGTTCAGCTTTTCCAGTATCTTTCGGTCTTTAAAGGGTAGAGTGCAGTTGCCTTTCCTTTTTGAGGAAGTATGTTCCTGTAGTCTTCTGTTAACCCACCACGTACACAGACTTGATAAAAGTAAATCACTGGCTTACAGTGCCTGGTGTTAAGGGAACTGAGGTGTCCTGTAAACGGCTGAGATGAGAAAGACAGAACACCATTCCCTCTGCATCATGAGACGTTTCATCACATGCAAGGTACACTCTTTGTCACTAAAATTTGGAGTAGCACAGTACACTTTCTGTCTGTGCCTGTATTAATCCTGTATTTACCATTCTAACCAAGATGACGTGCATTTTAAGTTCGTTGCAGTGCTGTCCATTTGTTCGCTGGCTGTCAAATTCCAGATGTATGTTGGGTCCACTGGAGGCAACCCTACTGCTTTTGGGTTTAGCCTTTGGTATAGAGGTGTCGATGTATTCCCAACTTTATACAGGAGAGTTTGGCAGTGATGGAGATTCATGATGCCACTGCTGTTTGGTGTGACAAAATTTGGCCTCACATAAGAAGTCTGGCAAAGTTGTTCTGCTAATGGTGAACACCTTGGCTTCATTGGGAAGATGGAGTGATCTCCATTGGCTTCTTCTCTAGGTGGAAATCTAGGAATGCTTAAACATGTTTTCTGTAATATTTAGACTTGTAGTCATTTTACTGTGACAAAGTAATTACTGTGCTTTTTCAGACCTTGAAAATCCTCTCTCAGTAGACTTCTGTCCTGCCCACCAAAAGCTTTCAGCCAAAGAAATCTCCATAGCAGTAAGCTATAGAGAAGCTTGTCTGGAAGGCTGATTTCTGCATTCTAGTATTCCTTTTTTCTTTCGACAATGCCGTCATTAGAAAACTGTGAGCATCTCTTACAGGTATCCCTCCCCTTAGCGCTTCAGTGTTCTAAATCGAGTCTTCCTTAGCTGCTGCTTTGTTGGGAAGGGACTAGAACTTTTCTGGGAGGGGTATTTGTCTGTCTTAGACTGTAAGTGAAATCTGTGGTTTTGAAAGATTGCAGAAGAATAGAGGCAAGACAAAAGCAATCATGTGGATTTAAGTGTGTTTCACCAGTTTGTCCGCTTAAATGTGTATTAGCAGGTGCTGCATACTATGAAGGGCTCGTTCCTGTTTTAAATGCTTATACCTGAAGTGGAGTAGCTTCAGATCTTTGTCCTGAAGATCACTCCTGTGGTTCATAGGAGTTCATGGAATGAACTGTACAAGGGAGGTTCTTCAGAGCTGCAGATAAGCCAGATAATTTCTCTACTCTTTATCTGAGGTCTTTCAAAGCACAAGAAGGGTTGTTAGGCAGCTGAAGACTCTTCTTCAGGCTCCTCATTACAAACCTACTGAAAACCCAATCTGTTGATTGATTCATTAAGTCTTTTGCATTTTGAACAATTGCTAATCAGTTATAAAGAATCTGGTCAATAATGTTGTGATTTTGTTTGGCTTGGGATTTAAACTTCAGGAAGGTGTTTATTGCATCTGTTCTCTGTGGGGTGGAGCTTAAGAAATGAAGAAGTACTACTGATAGAAAGGATTTTTGAATCACACTGTTGTATTCAGTGTCCGGCCCAGTCACAGGAAGTTTAAAACTACTTTGATAAACTGGAGAGATTAGTTTTATTACCGTTGGCCTTAAAGCCCAGTTTTGAGAAGGATTTATATTAAGGAAGACTTGCTTCAGATGTGATGTTGAGGCACTGGGAGCAGACTGATATTACCTACTAACATCTTATTTGCGAAGCACTTAAATGCTGAAGACATCAAACTATCGGATAGTACTGTGCTCCACTTACTTTTGTCCTTCTGATGTGATTTAGCTGTGAAGTATCTGCTATACATAAGCCTGGAAAAAACTCTGTAGGTTAAAACAAAAACGTGATAATTGTAATACAGTTTTGTAGTTCAAGATGCTTAATTTATTGTGCTTGATATCATTACGTTTTGTGCTGGAGCTTTGAAGAATCCTGAGGATTTCTCACATGCACATTTAACAGTTTCTTTTGAATGATTTGGTAAAGTCAACACAATTACTTCGTTTGACCTGTGGACAAAACATTCAATTTTAACACCTTGCTGAGGAAGGAACTTGTGTATTAATAGCTGCCTAAAGATGTGATTTGTGGATTCTGGTCATTCTTTCTACTGGTGAATTACACAAATAGGTGTGGTATTTATATCTGAAATTTTGCTGAATGCCTGTAATATTTTATGCAAATGTTTTATTAATCAAATGGAAGTGCTCCTGCAAAGCTTCACGACACAGTTTGTCCATCAGTTGATCAAGTGAGCTTACAGACAAGTAATTCTCTGACCCAAAATGGCACGCTTTCAGTTAAGATGAGACTGGTAATTTAAGAATGTTTCCTCTTTCTTGGAAGAAATATGACTTTTATGCAGCAAACAATTGGAGAGGTTCTTAAGCACCCAATAACCTGGTCTGTCTGTCAGCATGGCAGTGAATGTAGATGGTTGCCATTTGACAAAGCTTCCTATGACCATGTACTGACTCTGATTGGATGTGGCAAATGTTCTAAATTGTAGCAGAACTTACAATTACTGTATCTGACAAAAGAGAAAAAAAAAATAGGAACCAGGAACCATAATCAGTTTCGATAGTTGTATGCTAGCTGTTTTCAGGTTGGTGGCAGTCAGTTACGTGTGTAATATTCTCTACCTGGTTTGTAGCTGTAACTGTGATGTACAGATAAAAGCAAAAAAAAAATAATATAAAAAAAATAAAAAAAAATACCCCCAACAAAGACACCCCCCCAGCCCCCCTCAACCAACACCACAAAACAATCTCCCCTCTTCTAAGAACTCGTGAAAACAGAAGCAAATAATGCAATGATATAAGATACACACTTTTGTATTTTTATTCTTATAAGGTTATTTGCTGGCTCTTGTTGGCCTCTAGTTCAGTCTGTGTTATTTAAATTCTAATATATGAATTATTTGGATTGAATTCATGTTCGGGGCCATGGTGTTGTATGTATTGATGTACAGCCTTGAATGTGAATAATTATTGTAAACTATATTTTACACCTTTTTTCTGGCTTTATTATATAAATTTTCTATTGGTCGATGATTTAATCATATCTCATAATTTAATGACTGTTTATTCTCCTCTCGACAGATCTCTGTGCTGTAGATGTGTAGTTAGTGACTGGATGATGGATTTCACTTATGCTTGGTAGTCTGTAATAAAGGCATGTAGGGTCCTGGCCCGGCCTCCGCCTCTTCCTTCCGAGGGTGGGGGGGGGTGGTCCTCCTGCCCGGCGGGGGGCGCTGTTGCCTCGCCCGCCCCGCTGAGCCGGCAGCCGGCCGCTCGGGCTCCGCCGCCGCCCCTCATCGCGCACGGCGCCGGCGGACCAGGCCGCGCCGGCGGACCGGAGCGCTCGGGCGCAGGCGCCGGGCAGGGAGCGGGGTGGGAGCGGGACGCTTCCGGTGGGAGGTGCGCCCGGGGACCTGTAGCTGGGGCGGACCCTTCCGGCGGCGGCGAGGATGGCGGCGGAGAACCACTGCGATTTCCCGGTTCCCCCCATCGGCGGCCTCGGCCTGGGAGGCCCGGGCGGGCCCTGCCGCCGGTGCAGCTCAGCGCCGCCGCCCGGCGCGGTGCCCGGCAAGTGGGTGCGGCTGAACGTGGGGGGCACCTGCTTCCTGACCACTCGGCAGACGCTCTGCAGGGACCCCAAGTCCTTCCTCTTCCGCCTCTGCCAGGCCGACCCCGACCTGGACTCGGACAAGGTGAGTGGGGGCCCGGGCCCCGGCCCCGCCGAGCCCCGGCCCGGTGCGCTTCCTGCGGGGCGGGCCGCCGGTGAGCCCCAGGGGCAGGGGGGGCACGGCGGGGCTGTGCTTCCAGGGCGCGTGTGCTTCCAGGGGGTGGGGGTTGGTTCCTGAATCACACACCTGACTATAAACACCACCGAGAGCGCAGGATCCTTCGAGTGTTTGCCTCAATTTTCATGTTGTTTGCCCAGGTTTAGTTTTAGCGTTTTAATGGACTGTCTGCCTGAGCTGCTGCCGTGTTATTTCTGCACTGTCATCACCCTCTCGTTCAATTTCAAGAATCAAATCGAACTTCTTTTGATAATAACCTCCCTCACTTGGCCATCGCATTCTGTGCTTCAGCCATTCTTTGGGTAAAATGTTACTTGTTCTGCAGGGACTGCAAATGGTGGGTGATACTGAATATTCGGGGATTCATTCTGACTCAGGGAAAGAAAAGTTCCTGATTAAGATTTTATTTATGGAGTGGTATGTAGCAATGGATATGAAGTATTCGTATATAGCACTGGCTCTGAAAGAGGTTTTGGAACATAATGGTTAAAAATGGACTTCCAGTACAGTACACTTAGGGAAAAGAAGGAAACGGCTTATAACCCTTGAATATATAACCAACAGGTTGAAAATGGAGTTGATTTTTATGTATTAATTTTTAATTATTTTTTTTGCAGTGAGACTGCTAGTAAACTTCTTCATTTTCTTATGCATAACTCCTAAAAGGATGTTTAAATGCTTAAGAGGATAGCAAACAGAACCTGAATAGCGTTGCAGAGCTAGAGGACAAAAATACTTTGAAGTTTGTCAGTGTGGAGATTGGTTTTGTTGTCTTTGGTTTGGTTTGAGGACTTTTGGGAGAGGATTAGCTTAAACTGACCTATAAAAATAAATTTTAAAACGTAGGTGGCTTGCTGATAGGTAAGAAACTGTCTTTACTTGGAAGGGAGTAGGAAAGCTTTCTTCTAAGGTTTCTTAAATAAAAGATAAGGCACACTTAATAATTAAGGCACCTGTTTCAGTCGTTCCACTGCAAAGAGGTGCTTACTTGCTATCTCTCAATGTCATCAGAGAGAGAGAGAGAAGGCACATTTTTAGAAGAAATGCTTTAGTTGTAATTAGGCATTTGGCTGCCTTTTTTCACCACTTGAAATCAATCATCTTTCATGAGCACAGTCGGTGAGGTGTTGCTATCTTGCAAAAAATTCATGAGACTCCTAAGCTAAACATTTTCTTTTTTTACTGTGCTTGCATTTTTGGGTTGCAGCAGCAAATCATAAATTTATGCTAAGGTTACTTAGCTATTTGGTGGGATGTGGAGAGACCCATTGAATTTTTTTCATGTTTCTAGACTTAAACGTAGTTATAGTTCTTAATAGCGTACATGACAACTTAAAGTGAGCTGCAGTCACAGCTATAGAAAGATGTCCTTTGCTTACAAGGAACGTGCCTGTACATTATTTGAGCTGCTCGGTTATTACCATCATCCTTTTTTGCCAATGTAGAAGTGTAATAGAAACCACTTTATCAAGATGCAAACAAATTGCATTGTCCTGTTTTGTGAGTAGTCTTTTTAATGAAACTGTAGCTGCTATAGTTATCTTTAATAGATTATTGTGCAAATCAGTAACATGAGGCAAAAGCAGTAGGTATAGAGAGACCTACAAATTGTTGTGGAACATCTTGGGTTAGAGAAAATCCTCTTATTCAGAGATGCATTCTTGAGGCTTATGAACTTGGATATCTTCAATTTGATGTACAAAAAGCAAAGCCTTTTCTGGTTAAATATGCACTATGGTCTGCTTTTCAGTACAATGTTTGTCAGATTTTCTTGTCTCGTTGTCTTTGACTATTTGTAGTCATTGATTTTCACTTCAGCCATTCAGAGCCTGGTTTCTGCAGTCATCTGTCATCTTGGATTTTGCAGAAGTAGCTACCTCTTAGATTACCCATCAGAGTGTATTAATTACGGTACCTAAGAGTATTTAAACACACAGAGCCTTTCTTCCAAGCATTTGATTTGGAATCTTTAGATTCTTCATCTCCTCTAAACAGTACAACGTAATCCAAGCTGTTCCTTTTTTTTCCTCTGAATGGTAGCAGATATCATAGATGTCCTTTCAAGAGAAAAAAATCCTTCCTTGACACCTCACCAGTTTGTGAACGTACCATCTTGAGACAATAGCACGTCAATAGATTGTCTGTGTGGTTTCATTTTGAAATAGCAGAAGCCTTGAACTGATGAGCACGGGTTTTTCAATGGAATAATTAGTGATATTTGTGTTATCTCTGGTTCTTCTCCTTTGCCACATATATATGTAAATCAAAATCTGATAGTAATAGACTTGGTTTTCCCTTCATGGTTTAACTTTTTGGAGTCCCATTATGAGCTGTAACCTGATACTAAGTTGACATATTTTTCTTAATCATATTCTAAAGATTAGTTACGGTGACTACTGTGCAGCACAGTTTTGTGCACGGGAAACAGTCGTTCTTACAAGGTGCAGCTATTAGATAAAGATACTGCCCTCTTAAAGCTTGGGGCATTAGAGCTGGTCTTTGACCTAAACTTTAAAGTGAGAGAGAATGTGTATTTGAGCTCCTACGTAGGCTGACGCCTGTTATGCCCATCCAGACATACTTGTCCCTACCTCCAGATGAGGATGTGGGGGAGGTGGGGCAGGGAGAATCCCGAGCGATGAGCCAGCAGATGAGATTATGAAAACTGATAGCCACGGCCCTCTGTTTGAAAGAGCTATGAAAAATCTAGTCTTAACAAGGCATATCATGTTTCCTGTATGGGGAATTTATCTGGGATGCACTTCAGTAACTCACTTTGGGAAGCTTTAGATGTATTTTCAAGAGATTAATACTGAATTGCATTCACAGTACAAAACACGTTTTGTAGTTCATAGGCACATTTCATATTCCTTTAATCGCGCTCCATCTGAGAAGTATGTAACTCAGCAAAAATGAAGGAGGAGGTGTATTTTTTTTTTTATAACTTCAGGGAGTTAAACCAGCTTGTGGAAAGCTCTAATGTCCCAGCTGACAAAAGGGAGGGGGGCAGATTGTACATCTAGAAGCAAAACCGAGCAGAAGAGCCAATAATTAAATTAGCTCATAAGCCAGCAAATATATGTCTTTGAAGAAAAAAGTTTAGTTTGCATTCTTTTTTTCTTTGCAAGATTGCCAAATGAGAATCTTTAGAAAATGAAGCCGTAAGAAATGCTTATCCAGATGAGAAGAGACCTATAAGCAAAACCAAAAAGTAATAATAGAGTTGTTTCTGCCTAAGCTCAACAAGTGAGGCGTTTCAAAGTTAACCATGTTGATACATTAAGAAGTTCTGAAAGAAGTTAACTGGATGAGTTTATTAGAAACGAGATCAAGAAACTGAAATAGTTCATATGTTGGACTTTACAAATATCAGTTGCATACATATGGATTTTCCTCTACTGTAATTTCGACACCAACATGTTTTTTTTGTTATTTAACTACATAAATCATAAGATTTCCTTAATGCTTGCTATGAAAAAGAATTAAAAGGCTTCAAGAAAAGCAGCATGTTTGGCTTCAAGTTATCTTCAGGTGCTAGTGTTCAGCAAGGCCGTGCAGCCTGTCTCTGGGTATCAGGTAAGCAACAGAAGAGAGATTAGCCGTGGCACACCCTGTGGCAAAACTAGTGCGGAATGGAATGAGGTAGTGACATCCATTCTCTGAATGTAGTGTGTTTCACAATATGATACGCATCTTTGTATTTAAGACTATTTGAGAATCGTTTCAGCAAACGAATGAGTGGTGGTGGTCATACCTACTGTTCACGGTGGGATTTGTTTTCCAGAATATTTAAATCTCGCATTAGAGATGAATATGTAAAAATTGATAACTGGAGCCTTACTCCCTTTTTCATTCTTGTTTTACTTAGTTAATGCTTGTAAGTTTTGCTGCCAGGTATCTCCTATATACCAGTTTTTCTTTTATAAACTGTTTTATCATTCTTTAAACTTGCCCCTAAGTGAGAAGATTGTCAGCCCTCCTTAATAAGGTTTTTGGCAGCAGTGTTCATGCTTGATTTTTAATGCCTTTCTAAAGTTAAGCGTAATTGTACTGAGGTAGAATCTGTTAAGGAAGGAAGGAAGCAAGCAAGCACTGAGTGTTTTAGAAAACTCAAAATCTTCCTGGCAGCACATCCTTAACTGTCAGCACTAAAAAGTATCTTAATTTTAGTCATTATTCTAAGGTAGAACTGAGATAGACTTTATTTGTCCATGAGATTTCTGACCGGTTAGGTGGGTTGTGTTATTAATGTAGTCTTGATTAGTACTGGCAGTCTGCTGACGCTCAAAGTTTTTAGGTCACATAGTTTGAGAAAAATGTGTTCTGGGCATCCAGATCAAGCTTTTAAATGCAGAGGGGGTAGGGGAGACAATTACTTCTAAATCCAGATTTAGTGCCAGATATTACTGTATTTCTGTGCATATTGCTGCCTTTAGCAGAACTTCGGCTTGCTCGGTATCTGCAAATGGTGGCCGTTTTTTAGATATCCGTGTTATAGCGCACAGCTTTGGGCCAAAAGCTTGGCACAGGATTCTGGAAAAGTATTTGAGGAGAAGTCTTTGGACTAGTTTTCACCTCAAGGAAGATAATTAACTGGAAATAAATTTCTGACATTTCAGCTAGTATATTAATGCAATTCTTGGGGAGAATGTTAAACGGGATTAGGGAGATGTATGTACTTGGTCCTACTTTTGAGTCCTACTGGAATCCTGTACTTGATTCTGGTATCCACAATTCAAGGTCACTTCAAAAATTGGAGAACTTGGAGGGTAGTCACAAGATGAAATGTGATTTGGCAAAAGCTCATAAAGAGCAAAACTAGTTTTTTGGCAAGAAATTTAAGGAGTGACTTCTCAGTCCAGAAGTACATACACGGAGAACTAGAAACCTAATAGTGAAGCCTGTTCAGTCTAGCAAAAGCGTTGTGAGATCCAGCTAGTGAAGTGTTAAACTGTAGATGTCCAGGCTAGAAAGTACATATTTTTCACAGCAACGGTAATTAGATTGGAATGGCTTGCACAAAATGGTTAAGTTTCACCACTACTTTCTAAACATTAAATTTCACTGTGAATAAATTGAGTCCTATATTTGTTTCAAATTAAGATCAGGCTAAGTATTCATTATGATTCCTTTCAGCCTCAGTCTCTATAAAGATTGAAGTGGAAATGTTTGAGACTGGAATACATGATCATTTAAATGTTTTGGGCAATATTTTTCAAATTCTTTGAATATACACGTGCATTTTGTGTCTTTTGTCTCCATGAATACTGGATCGTAGATTAGGGTTAATTCTTAAGGAAGAAGGGATGTGGTTGTGAGGTTCACTGTCTTTTCATTGGTACACTGAACCAGGGGATTGAAAATTTAAGAGCAAGTTATTAGACTTCCTCTAAAATTCCATGGTATTTGTAACTAAGACTAAATATTGGTGTGGGAGAGTGGTAATACAGAAATGCAGCCTCCGCTGTACCTCAGCAACGTTGTCTATTAAATGGTGTCCTCGTAAAAAGAAGCAGGTATGTAAAAGGTCTAGGATTTATGGACAAGGAAGGAAAAATTCTTGGTAGAGAGAAGAATGTCATGCAAAAATATAACTGGGTAAAGATACAAACACCCATGTGATTGTTCCAACTTTTGTGTTGGATACACATAGATGACCAGAGCATTTGCTTTGAGTGTCCCTTGCAAAGAGTGGCAAAATTGTATAGAACACCTATAGGGTCAAAATGTGGGGTGATGTGACTATACTGACTAGAGAGGAAACTTGGGTTTCAGCTGCTGTTCTGGTAAACATTAACACCTGTTTGTATAAAATTTATCAACAAGAGAGAAAACTGAGACCTTACTAGAATATACATTTGTCTGGAATTCGTGGTATTCACCTGAAACTTGGGAAATGGCTTCAAAATATCCACACTAGTTACATCAGTGAAGATTCAAACTTCAAAGCTGTAGAAACCTAATTAACTAGTTAGCAGAGAAAGTACCATAGTTGGAACAACACAGTCTGTTGATATTCACGCTAGCGAGCTTAAAGCTAGTTTGGTTATGTCTGCGCAAACTGTAGCTACACCTCTAAGCTCTCTAGATCACATTTGACATGCAATTTATTATTATTATTATCTTACGATAAACCAAAAATGTTTCTGTTAGAAAGAGTGTCAAAAAAGCTAATTACACATGAGGACGCAGTGTGTTTTCATGTACATGTGGATGAAGCACATCCTGACAATATTCTGGGAGTGTGGAAAGACTTATGACCCATATTTTGAGAGTTCTAGGTGGAGCAGATGACTATATTACTGTGTCAGCTTTTATTGGATGTATGTTTACATAAATATCCTTAAAGATCTAGTGTAATCGGCTTTTAGTGATTTCAACATGAAGTGCTTAGTGTACATTGAAGGATAATCAGGCAGCTCACTCTAAAGGAGGAGTGAGAAGGCATTTTCTATAGGAAGGTGCCTAGGAAGTCAATTTTGTGCCTCTTGCCTGTGCATTCTTTGCATGTATTTACAATATTTACTGAATGGTCCACATTTTGGGTCTCGACTCCCTGGCACTAGTTTCTAGCATACCTGAGTTGTAAGGTCAAAGTCCAAGACACACATCTTTCTCTTTGGAAGAATGTTAATTAAAGCCTGTTTTCCATATCTGTAATCTGGGTGAGGAAGTGGCCGGTTTCTCTGATATGTTCTGTCTATTCATCATTTTACATGGAATTTACATACTAAAGTGAATCCTACTGACAGAATTTGGATTGCTCACTGTTAGAATTTATACAGAGTTCTTAAACTTTAACTACTGATATTTACTAATGTGAAAAAAGAAAAAAAGTTAATTACACCATGAATCGTAAGACTTCTGGCTTCCTTTTTCTTCTTTTCTGTTATTTTTTGAAGACGCATTGTTGCCTGAAAGGCTTCCTAGAATAAACTTACACTAGTGAGATGGCACTTTTTTCATATGTGGTATATTATACATATGTTTGGTATGGTATTTGCATTACGAATATGAAGATTAAGCTTTTTTATAGATTCCAGATGGTAGTTTGGTGAGGAAGAAAACTTGATAGTGGCTAGGAAAGGAATGAGAATAACGGGAAAAAAAGTGAGATGAGGAATGACAGAGTGAGAAAAAAAAACCTTTGTGGATGATGAGGAAAATGGTTAAAAATAGGGATAAGACAAAAGCAATTCTATCTTATGTTTCCCGGAGTGGATGCTGTCAGTGTGTGCAAAGCGTGTTTGGTGCAAGTGCTAATAATAAGGTCTGATGTGCCTGCTAGGCTGGTGAATTCAGGTAATGCAGGTTGCTGGTGACCTGTCATTAGGTGGAAGTTGAAAGAAAAAGCCTGACATAGCTTGTTCCCTTTGTGTTTTTGTTGGAAGCTTGTTTAGTATATAGAAATCTACTCAGGTAAGAGTAATTTCAGATACTGGAGCCTGTTAAAAAAAATACTCATTTTTTGAGGCCTTTTGTGTGAGGAGTGAAGTAACCATTGTTGCTTGAGATTTCATGTGGAACTTTTAGTTATTTTGCTTCTATCACCCATCTGTCTATCTCTGTAATGGTGTAGAGCTGCTGGCCAGTATCGCTTCAGAGGGTCACGTGAGAAAACACTGTAGTGTAAAAGAATACAGTAATCTTATTGAAGAAGCTTGTTTCTAGAGACTTATTTCCCTTAACTGGGAGGAATTCCAGTTTTGTAAGCCCATATGTTTCTTAATTCAGTTCAACTGATGCCCAAAGACTGGTTTTTTTATTTAAAACAGTGTTTCTTTTTATCAGTTTTAGATCTTCCTTATCAACTTCACTGGTTTCTGTTCCTATATTAAATAATAGTTTATAATCCATACAGTTGTCAACTAATTTAATTTTTTTGGGTTGTATCTGTAGATTTTTTTATTCTTTAAGTGTTTTGTATAATTTAATGTGACACATTAAAAATGTACCATTTTATGCACCACTTCTAGCTACTGGTTTTGGTGCATAGTCTTGCTTTTGTGAGACCATGAGTTTAGGTTAGAAGAAATTGTGATTAGACTTCATCAGGCACCGTCTGCTCTGAGTGTAGGTTAACTGACAGCACATTTTAATATATTAGCATTTTCTTGAATAGTTAATTTTATAGAAAATATAACACCCCTTCACTTCTTCTAAAATGACAGTGTGTCTAAGTGTGTAAAGCATTTAGCTTGTAATTATAGAAAGAATCATAGAATCATAGAATACCAGGTTGGAAAGGACCTCAAGGATCATCTGGTCCAACCTTTCTTGGCAAAAGCACAGTCTAGACAAGATGGCCCAGCACCCTGTCCAGCTCAATCTTAAAAGTGTCCAATGTTGGGGAATCCACCACTTCCCTGGGGAGATTATTCCAATGGCAGATAGTTCTCATTGTGAAACATTTTCCTCTTGTATCCAATCAATCAGGATCTCCCCACGAGTAACTTGTACCCATTACCTCTCATATTTTCCATGTAACTCCTTGTAAAAAGGGAGTCTACATCTTCTTTTTGGCCACCCTTTGAACACTGGAACATGGTGATAAGGTCTCCTCCAAGCCTTCTTTTCTCAAGGCTGAACAAACCTTGTTATCTCAGCCTTTCCTCGTATGGCAGGTTTCCCAGTCCATTGATCATCTTGGTGGCCCTTCTCTGGACCCTCTGCAGCCTGTCCACATCTTTTTTGCATAGCTGGGACCAAAACTGAACACAGTATTCCAGGTGTGGCCTGACATCCACTGAGTAGAGTGGGCTAATGACTTCTTTATCTCTGCTGGTGATGCCCTTGTTGATGCAACCCAGCACCCAGTTGGCTTTGTTAGCCACTGCAGCCCACCGTTCGCTCATATTGAACTTGTTGTCCACCAGGGCCCCCAGGTCCCTTTCCGCAGAACTGTTCCCCAGCCAGGTAGATCCCAGCCTGTTCTGCACACTGGATTTATGTTTTCCCAGGGGCAAGATCTTACATGCTTGTCCATGTTGAACTTTAGGTTCTTGTTAGCCTGTCCAGGTCTTTCTGCAGATCTTCCTGCTCTCCCTTCTGAAGTGTCCACTTCCCTGCTCAGTTTGGTATCATCATCAAACTTTGTCAGGGTACAGGATCCCATCATCCAGATCACTTATGAAGATACTAAACAGCATTGGGCCCAGCGTAGATCCCTGGGGGATCCCACTCGTGACAGGTTGCCAGTTTGAAGAGGAGCCTCTGGGTGCAGCCCTTCAGCCAGTTCGCCACTCACCACGCAGACCCCTTGCCTAGACCACAACACAGCAGTTTCTTGAGGAGGAGGCTACGGGGAACCATGTCGAAAGGCCTTGGAGAAACCTAGGTAGACGATGTCCACCGTTTGCCCCACATCAGTCAGGCAGGTTACTTTGTCATAGAAGGCAATCGGGTTTGTCAAGCACAGTTTGCCCTTGGTGAATCCATGCTGGCTTTTCGCAATCATGTGCTTCGTTTGATTTGTTATAGCCCCCAGGAGGATTCATTCCATAACTTTCCCAAGGGACTGAAGTAAGACTGATGGGCCTATAATTTCCTGGATCCTCCTTTAAGCCCTTCTTGTAGATGGGGGTGATGTTAGCCTTCTTCCAGTCTTCTGCAATGTCCCCCGATCTCCACAACTTTTCAAAGATTATGGAGAGCATCATTTAGTTTAATCTGTCCCTTCTTTGTCTGCACGAGATAGGTAGAAACTGCATCTTCAGTGTACTTTTTTTTAGAAGATGTACATGCAACCCTTGCTTGGTACATAGCTGTCCTCAGTACCCTGTGAGTATTTGTACATCTGAGCTCAGACAAAACCAAAAGTTTTTAGAACAAAGTGTTGAGGTTAAAGAGAAGGTAGATTGGTTTGCCTTGAATTTAAAAAAAAAAAAAAAAAGCTGGTATTTGAACCTCACTGGAATGTAGCCTTTGTTCTGATTCTTCAGGTTTCCAAACAAAATGGTAGTTTCCTGTTTTTAAGTGTTATTTTTAACTTTAGTTTTCGGTGTTCTCACTGATTAGATTTTTCATGCTAACGTTATTGATAATCTCTTGATAAGGAGTTGGGGGGAATTGGTCAAGTAACAGAAGTTGTGTAGTACATGACTGAGTTGAGTGATCAGTCTGATACAATTGCAACTATGTTGTTGAATTCCTTTTAATTTCTTTAATAAATTTGGCTTTAAGGGATGAATACCCGCTTGCTATTCAGGCACCAAGCTGAATGTTAGCTTGCAATTCCTGCTTGGGTGTTCAAATCATTGTGGGTTTTTTTGGCTTGTTTGTTTGTTTGGGGTTTTTTTGGTGGTGTTTTGTTTTGGTTTTGTGGTTTGTTTTTTTTTTTCTAATCTAGGATGAAACAGGTGCCTACCTAATAGACAGAGACCCAACCTACTTTGGGCCAGTACTGAACTATCTCAGACATGGGAAACTGGTTATTAACAAGGACCTAGCTGAGGAAGGTAAGATGTTACTAATTCTCTTTCTTTCTTGTTACTTGCTTATTATTCTCACTGCTTTTGAGTCACCAGTAGCAACTTACAAGTGGACGGTAAATGTAATCAGTGTAGCATTTCAGTCTGTTTTAAGTGAAGCTGATAGGTATCGTGCAATCATAGTATATGCTGTTATTTGAGTGTTTTGAGTATGATTCCTCATTTCACAACCCACATCCCCAGTAAAAAATAGAACATAAATATTCAGACATGAGGGGAGATGCCTTTTGTTGCATAATCTTGCATTTTTCCTGTATTAAACTTTTGGGTTTAGTCCTCTTGAAGCAGAAGAATACTGGCTGTGAAACAAGCTTTAGAAGTTCTAGGATGTTCAAATGTGTGAAATATGCTCTTGAAGAGTAAATTCTGCCCCCAGCTTCTCCCTCCCTGTCCCCAGTTCATATCAGTTTTACTCTAAAGGAGGGTGACTGTTTTAAACCATATAGTACTAAAACTGTATTGATACGGTACTGAAGAAATCAATCAAAGAGGAATACAGTCTAACAATATTAGCAGGAAATAATGTGAAATATAATTTCCATGTATGCTGTTAAACACATAGTATGTGTGGAGAACAGGTAAGGCTTGAACGTGTGAGTAAGAGCACTCCATAGTATGTATCTTGAAGCTTTTGTTTTGGGGTCTAAGATCTCAAATGACAGGAAGAAAAATTTTCTGCACGTTAGCAGCTGCAGAGCTTTTCTGTAGGACTATTTGAATTTCTCTTTCGTATGCCAGCCTGAGGCAGGGCCTGGGTTGTGGTGGTCCATCAGGGTGCTGTGGCATGGCATTTGTGCTCCTTTTTTTTTGTTTCCTGGCTCTCATTCTATATGTGAAATGGAATCAGTTTTCTTTGTGGGTTTTTTAGGAGCTAAACTTTGAACTACATGTGGCTGAAGGAAGCCAGAATTGTTAGGTTGGTAAATGAACTTTTCCTAGGGCAAAATAAGTCATTTTCTGTAGCTGTAGAGAAGATAATCCTAGGAAATGGTTGGTGGTTTTGGCCTTGAATCTTTGGTAACACTCTCTTTCCAAAAAATGTTCTCATACTAGGTGTACTGGAAGAGGCTGAATTCTACAATATCACATCACTAATAAAACTGGTAAAGGACAAAATAAGAGAAAGAGACAGCAAAATCTCACAGGTGAGGCTGTTTTCTAGTGTGGTTTTGATTGTTTGTTCTGTGGCAAGTAGTGGATGTGTTCCACTTTTTTTCCTTAATGGCTCATTTCCCGGTAGTATACTGAATGGCTGCCCCCATCACTGGCTGAGCTGGAACCATTAGTATGGAAAGATTAATATTCTTAACCACCGGTACCTGCCAGTCTGCTTACAAAGGGCACTGGCATATTGTTCCAGTTCTTTTTCAAAAACTGAAAACATTCTGAAGAATTGTTCAAGAATGACAAAGTTGACATAATATCATTTCTGGAAATAGTTATTTCAGAAAACAGCTTTTGCAGAATATATTTTTCTCGTATACACTTAAATACTCTTGAGTACGATGAGATTGCCTAACTGCGTTATAATTGCTGTTTATACAGTATGTTTATACAGCATACATGCAGATGCTGTTTAGCTCCTGTCATGTGCCTTTGTAGCGACGTTAGTTTCTTTCTTTGTAGTGCTCTGTAGCTGAGAAGACACAGCCTCTTCTCATAGCAGCTCATGAGTGTTTCTTCATGAAAGTGACTATGATAGAGAAACTGTTCAATGAGGAAAGTATTTAAGTATGTTCTTTAGCTCTGATACTCTGGTCTTCCCTGATAACTATCTTCATGGAGATATTACAAACTCATGTTGCCAGATTTCTCTTGCAGCCGGGTTATGGGATAGCAGAGTTGCTCGGATAGCATTTTCTAAGGGGTTTCAGCTGAAATGGTCCTAGTTATTCATTGCCTTTGACAGAGAAATAAAGACATCCTTTAGTATGGTCAGACCTTCCCTAAGGTTAGGTAGGCTTCTGCAGAACCTCAACCTTGATTTTGAACGATGTGGTGGAACAATAGGTAAGTCTTAAGCTTATTTTCGTATAACTGTTAAGTAGCACTTTTAGTCCCTGAAACATTCATGAAGCATTGAGTCTTCTGCAAGGTAATTCAGAACAGATGAGATTTCTTTTTTTTTTTTTTTTTTAAAAAAAAAAAGGCAAGGTGTTCAAGGTGGTGTTGCTTACCATTTCTAAAGAATAAGGGCAACTTTAGACAAGTCACAAACATAGTGAATTCCATGCTGTATTGAGCATCTTATATTTGTTCTTGAAGGTGCCAGTCAAACATGTGTACAGGGTGCTGCAGTGCCAGGAAGAGGAACTCACTCAAATGGTTTCCACAATGTCCGACGGCTGGAAATTTGAACAGGTAAAAAAACCATACGGGATATAATTACAAAGTCTTCTAAAAACTCAGTTATGTGAAAGTGGAGTTTAAAGTCAATTCTATGCATCTTTTTAAGCGCATTCATTTTTTTTAAGTAAGAATTTGGTATTTGTATTCTTACTTGTCAGAGAACAAAAAAACTGTAGCT
Organism: Chroicocephalus ridibundus; assembly: GCF_963924245.1. Classification (NCBI taxonomy): domain Eukaryota; kingdom Metazoa; phylum Chordata; class Aves; order Charadriiformes; family Laridae; genus Chroicocephalus; species Chroicocephalus ridibundus. The sequence continues at coordinate 49,152,640 of NC_086291.1, read as the reverse complement.
TTCCACGAGGTAAATTGTGCTGACTTTCTATAGAAACATGTACATCATGTTTGAAATGTAATTCTTCGGTGTCTACACATGAGCATTTGAAGGCTGAATAAACCAAAATTAACTAGTACAAGTTTATACAAATGGTAGGTCAGATATAAAGAGCTCTGGGTAAAAGAGATGAGTTTGGCAGATAAATTTTTGTCAGGCCCAAACAATGGTTCTTCAGATAAAGGATTGATACACATAGGAGGGTGAACTTAACCAGCGTGGATTTGAAGCTGGATAGGTGTGAGCTACATGAATGTTTTCGTTCTTTGCACTGCACAAAAATAGCTTTGTGTGTACATTCAAGAATATATTGTAAAATTGCAAGGAGATCTTTCTGTTGTCTTTGCTAATCTCTGTAAATAAGAAACTAACTACATGGCCTCTTCATCCTTCAAGTTCCTAACCTAACACGATATTTAAACTGCATTGGAGCAATAAATCTGTTAACTCTGGAGTGAGACACAAGTGCTTGGCGCCCAGCATCTTTTTCAGTGTCTGGTGTCAACTGTAGGCGAGATTGGAATAAGCACAAGCCTCTTCTCCTGTGCAGTCTCACTCTAATAACACAACAAAGCAACGTTTTTTAAAAAGTACGGCACACAAAGGTAAAAGAACATTTTGTTTATATTTGATGAAATGTGTAAGGTTCTGGTGTCATGGAGACAGCCATGATCAAATAAACTAAATCAGCACGGAGAAAGCTTCTTACACTTCAGTTCTCCGGCTCAAGTATTATCAGGTGTGTTTGGCATGCCAGAAGCTGCATGCTGTTTAAGTCCCTGAAAAAAAGCTCTCACTTAATGCACACGACTCTCTTTTGACCAGGGCATTGACAAAGTTTTTTTTGACATTCTTCTTTGTCATGAGAAACTAGCTTTCACTACAAGTAGAGATTCCTTACCTCTTAACAGATTAAATGATACGGTGGCTTTTACCTGTCCTAAAGCCTTGTATTCTTTGGGGGTATTGTATTTGGGAGTAATACTGCTTTGACACTGCAACTGCTGAAAAAACTACTATAATCTCTTTTAGAATTTAGAATCTCTTTTAGAACTGGAAAATCCCAGTGGTTTTCTTGAACTTTATTTCCTTTTTTCATCTAACTTTCTCCCTACTTCCTCCGTCCCCCATGTTGCTCCCTCTTGCACACATAGTTTGAAGCAGATAAACACAACAGCTGTATGGTCTCGTAATCCTCAGCTTCTCACTACCTCAGACTAGGCCATGCTCTCCCTTGATTGTATTGCAGACCTGCTTTTAGCAGACATCATTCACTTGAAACACGATTAGAATATTCTGTATAATCTAAACAGTTTTATTGTTAAGATTTGAGAACACTGGAGAATTTCTGTAATTTTTTATGTTTTCTAAACCTGTGTTGCACAGCAGCGTGCTTTCTTGAGAAACAGTCTTTGGGTTGGCACATACTACGCTTTGTACGTATTCTCATCGCTGGGAGAGAAATCATCATCTTTTTCAGAGTAATATTCCCACGGGTTGAGAGTCCTTGTGCTCTGTGCCCTGTGTACCATGTCTAAGTGGTTGCTTTTGATCAAAAATATTTCTTTCCCCTTAAAGTTCAAAAATTTTCTTGTAAAATATAATTGGATGTGGTGATTAAATAGGAGTGGAAGGTAAACTTCTGGTGGACTTACGTGGATGTATCGATGCACTTTTCCAAAGAATAGCAGTGAAAGCACTGCTAGAATATTGCAATTATGTATCAGTCCCTGTCCCAAAACTACTGCCAATAGTTGTGCTGCCCGACTTCTGTGATTTCAGTGGGTTATTTTGTGGATGATTTTTAGCTTCAATTGTTACCTCTTCAGGCAATCAGAAAAAACAACATTTTGGCAATATTGCATAATGAGAAACTCTGGGCTGTACAAAATCACTACATACAAAGGCTTTAGACAGCAGTAGCGTGTCAGTCATGTAAATTTTAATGATTAATGTAACCTGAGTCTGTCGCCATAATGCTGTCTTAAATATGTTCACTCTATGACGAGGAAGATATTTAGCTGCTGCTTTCAAAATTATTCACATAACAATAGCAGGATAAAAATAAATTTACTGTTCATGAGCCTTCTCATCAGTAGTAATCTCCAGTTTACTCAGAATAGGCAGTTGCTGTCTAGCTCTTCACACTTAATTTAAAGCTCTAATCTTTCCCAAGTGCACTGACAGGCTATGCTTTGATTTAAATGGGATAGGAATTGCCATGTATTATTAAGATAAAATATTTTTTGTAATAGCAAGATGAGAAATTTAGGTGAGGTTGTTCTGAACTTCTGAATTACTAGACATTTGGCAAGGGTGAACAGAGTTCTCGGTACTGATTTTTATGGGAACAAGACAGACAATTTTTTTCTATTCCAGTTATTTTCTTGGATCTTCTGTAAATTGCCCCTTCTAAAACCAATTTAGAGCACTCAACATTTTTTCCTCTAGTTGACTTCTTATGTTTCCTTAGCTGTATTTTGTTTATCAATATCTGGAACAAGATGAAGCTCTTTCATACCCAAGCTTGATATATTGCTTTACATAACACCTCCAGTCTTATATCCGCATTAACTTCTGCACTTGGCAAGTATGACAGGAAAATAATGCTCCCTTTCAGAATACACCAAACTTTATGTGGCTACACCGCAGTGGTATGGGGAGCTTTCTGACTTACTATCAGTAACTCTTAACTTCCCTTGAACTTACAAAGGGCTTTGCAACTGCCTCCATAAATTTTAAGTATGTTGAAATGAAAGTTCTAGCTTGATAGCAACTTGTTCTAGTGGCAAGTAAATGTTACCTAAACATTTGAGTTCATCTGTTATTTGTACGATTTGGATAACGGTATGTGCTTCAGCTTTACAAAGGTTTCTTTTTGTGTTTTGCTTTGATTGGTTATTTCAGCTTGTCAGTATAGGTTCCCAGTACAGCTGTGGCCGGGCCCAGCAGTCAGAGTATCTGCTGATAGTGTCACGGGAAGTGAAAGGGGAAGAGAGATGCTTCCAGAAATGCTGCAGTGAGGTGTGTCACACCATTCTTTTTGCCCTCACACTGATATGCTTGGCCTCCTTGCGTTTCTGCTGCTTTCAAATCATTCCACCTTATTCCTGGATGTACAGCACATAGTAATTTGTGTGTATTTGTGACTGGCTTTTATTTATATTCACGGTACTTCATTATACATTATGAATGTTCATATCGTAAAAGTAATTAAAAAAACAACCAAACAAAAACCCCTTAGTTATTGAGTTAAAGGTTTTTCTTAAGAAGAGTTCTAACCTTCTCAATAGGTGACTTATTTCCTTAAATCTTCCTCCAAAGTTAACAGCCTTTGATTCATACTTGTTAAGTAAAAGTGGTACAATTTAAGTATTAGGAGCCCTGTAAATAAAGCTTTCAGTTCACTGAGTTCAGAAAGGGGCAGTTGTGTGTTATTCGTTGTTCCTGTTTGAGAGTATTTCATCCACCTAATAGCCAGTTAAATTCTGAGTTCACGCCCTTTATTTTTGGTAACTCAAAACTTTACTGTTTTTTTAGGTGGGTGAACTATATTCAAACTGCAACAATGAATAACAGAATTTTTCAGAAATAAAATATGGAGGAGTGAGGGGAGAACAAACCCAGCAGTTTTAAATCTTGTCTCAAGTGGAAAGAACATCCTGGGGTTTTTTGGCTTTACTTTTTGGTTGTTGTGGTTTTTCCCCTCCTTGGGAAATTTTCTTGAAACCCAAATGAAGAATCATAGTTTCACCCATTGTCTTTTTTAGACTGTCTCATCCTACCTGCTCCCCTCGCCCTCAGGTCACTGCTTTTTTAATTGGTGATTTACTTCCCAGTGTTCAAGAGTTTGGGAAGGATTTTTTGCTAACCAGTAACATTGGAAGCAGTTTCCAGTTCTTTACAGAGCTCTGCTCCGTTTTGAAGTGTCGTATGTGAATTGATTTGGGAACCTGGTGTTCTGTAGTATTTTTCATCGATAAAATACTTGTTCTTTTCCTTGCTATATATGTGGTTATTCAGTCTGAAAGGTCAGTATAACGTCATGAAGATAACATGACAGTAAAGTGACTTGATATGAGCAGAACTTTGCCTATGACACGGACACTTAGCCATGCAATTGTAGATTTTAAACCTGGACCATTGCCTAGCTATATTCCAGAATCTGCTTTCAGTGTACCAAGTATGATCTGTTTCTTGCAATTGTATAGGTAACGTTTGGAATGTGGAACTAATGCACTGTAATTGCAGACTTTCTGGAACTGAGTAAGAAATGTGGCCTGTTGTTAAGGATGGGTAGGGTACAGCCAGCAAGATGTTATTTGTGTGTTCATGTCCTAGATAGCTCAAAGTAAAAATCAACATAATAAAACGAGAGATGGAGGAAGGCAGGGAAGAAATGAAGGCAGGTATAAAATTAAAAAAAAATAAATCTGCAAGGGAATGAATTTTCCTTCCTCCTAGATTTGAAGTCTGACAATTGCATTAAGAGACCTGACGTAAGTATGCTTACAGTCCTGGTGTCAGTCATCAGTGCTGGGCGTAATGGCTGATGTGTACGCATCTTTATAGCCTTTTGCAAATCCTTTGAGAAGGCAGTAGGATCAACGCATTATAATTCTAAAAGGCATAGAGGCCATTCTTACGCTCATACAACTTGATTCAGCAAAAAAAAATTGAGGGGAGGACTTTCTTTTATTCTATAAACAGTTAGTTAGTATAATAAAAAAAAAGAAAAAAAAAATACAAGCTTTCCAAGACAAGCTTTCTAGTGTACAAGGAATTCAGCACGTCTGAAATAGAACAGTAATTTTCAATGTATAAGAATATTAAAAATAGAATTTGAGAGTAATTGTTAGGAAATTTACTCAGTTTTGAGAATCGGACCATCACAGAATGAGAAGGAAATTGGTCGTCATGAAGTAGAAGAGTTAGTTAATGTGAATAACTCTAGTGGAAAGCAGAGGAAGATAGGGGTGCTGTTTGTGCAAGTTGGAGTAGTTATCTGTGATGGTAATACTATTGCTAATGTGTCCTGTAAACGTACTGTACAGATTCTGAATCAATATTGTTAAAGCAATATAGCAAACCTGTATAGGCAAGTTATTGAAATGTGGCTGGTTGTGAGATCTGTCTCAGTTCATCGAATCACAGCATTGCCTAGGTTGGAAGGGACCTTTCAGATCATCTAGTCCAACCATCAGTTAGGCATGAAGTTTGTTCGCTTCAAAAATAAGGTTCCTAAAAGTGATGCACCAACCATTTTGCCTATTCATAGGGATATTTTTAGGTGTACAGTCATTGATTTAAGACAGGAAGAGATTCATATATTTTGCTGCTGTTGAGTAATTTGATGCAGGAATCATTTGACCTGTTCTCTCAGCTATACCACTTTTATCATCTGTTTTTCTTAAATAGTCTTGTTTGAAAGGCACAGTTATCCTCTCACAGAGCTGCAGGCTTAGGAAAAATTCTTCAGAAAGTTACTTCATTATTGCCTCTGAAATCATTCTTAAATCTTTCCTATTTGAAAACAAGCTTGACCATAGGTAGGCATCAGGTGCTCGCTGTCCACCTTTATTTATGCCAAACTTGTTTTTTTTTTTAACTTTGCCCTTTCTGATTATCATATTTGATTTTCCTTAAAAGTTCAGGCTTTATGAGACAGGGACTTTCCTATTGTTATTTCTTTGTCTTTTCAGGAAAATCATGACCTGTATTTTCACATGAAGAAATAGAATACAAATAACTTTATTTCAGTTGATATAATAGTAATAATAATAGGACTGCTTTCCATTCCTTCCTTTTTTAGTTACCGCTGACAGCCTATTAGTGTCAGCACCCTTATTCTGTGCAAACAGTGAATGGATCATGATCTAATGAATTTTCTGTGATAAGTAACATTGGCATTTTCCTGTGCTTGGTTACGACACCCTGGGCCTCATAGGGACACTCAAGCAGGATCACACTGCTTTAGTAAGGAGTGTAATGAAACAAGTCATGGAAGGAAAAAACCTGTGAGGAAAAATGCATACATGCATGTATACATATGTATATATTAATCATACAAATCTATGAAATTCAGAGTTTCAAAATGTTCTTTTTTTCCTTCCTGAAGTTCTTGGTCATTTAAACTCCACTGTTTAAGCCCCGTGAGCCAAAAAGAGTTTGTCCTGTCAGAAAGTCTGAGAAACAGTAGGCTGGAAAATCTGAAATCCTTTTCTTTTGCATTGTATTTTGCCAACCTCAGATTACTCTGATTTGTTGTGGGGTCTCTTTTCTTTTTTTTAATTTTTTTTTTGTGGGAGAGGGGAGTGGTGTGCGGGGACGGACAGGCACGGGGTGGTGGAGTTTAACAATTCCTTCCAGTTTATCAGCATCCTTCTTAAAGTGTTGCCACCAACACTGGGAACAATGGGGTGACTTTTGGAATACAAGTGCTAAAACATTGCTTTATTTCTGATCATACTTTCTGACACAACAGTTCAGTTCTAATCTGCAATCATTTTCCATTCTTTCTTTTTCTGCCGTCACCCTTATTGCTGCTGTTGCATCTCAAAAAGCTACGACGAAGTTTCTAGCATGCTGTTGAACAATGTAAAAAGTACATTCTTAGTTGCACACATATGGAACTGCTTACAAGAGTATCATGTGTTGGAGTTTTGAAGAACTTGTGTTTAATGTTGCAAAAGTTACTTTATCTTGGAATGCACCGGCTGATTAATAATGGCAAAAAGTCATCCAGATGTTTTGCAGTCAGCTAAATCAATAGTCCGATCCAACTAGTAGTCACTCTGCCACGTCTCCTAAAAAGACAACTTGTGCAAAAGGTCAGCTTGTTTGGGTTATGAAGCATTAGTGGGGGTTGTAAATAGCTATCAACTCAGGACCTATCAACCTTCTTGAACCAGGATTGATGATTTGGCTGATGTTTGGATCTTGCCTTGTATCTGCTTTCAGAGAGGTCATTTATTTCTTTTGAGTGTCCATAAGTAAAGAAGTATTTTTCCTTCTGGTAGTTGTTATCATAGCTTATCTGATACCAAGTTATTGCCATTTTGGAAGAAGAAAAGTTAACGGTATACTAAATCAGATCATGTGCTTGAATTTTATTCTTCAAATTTCTCTTCAGATAAGGTGAATTATGTGTAGCTTTATTTAAGAAAGTGTCTAACTTTTTGAATGTTTTCTAGCCTTAAAGTGGGTTAAAAGTTCTGTTTAAAATAGTCCTACATTTTACCTCAATAATTGAAGCAGTTACTGCATTTGTATTATATGGTTTGTAATTGCTATATGATATATAACAATATATTATATAGCAATATAGATATATATACAATATAACTTTTTACCACTTCAGCAGGCTTGAAGCCAACTTAACTGCTTTTTTTTTCTGAAAATTTGTGCATGATATCTTTTTCTGAAAGGGAAGAAAATCAACAAATCACCTCTCTATATGAAGTAAATCTGGGTTGATTTTCCAGCTTTTCAGTGGACTATCTTAGTCCATTTTGTGCAACTAAGCAACTAGTTACTTTATGGGGTTTGTGATTCTATATTATGCAAATATGTTATGGTGCAGAGTATTCATTATGAAAGATTAGCTCATCTAACATTTCAAGAAAAACAGTGCTTTTGTATTCCAGTGAGGATGTATTGGTGGTTCAAAAAAGCCTACGGTTTTGTAACTTCACTACATAGTGTTAGTGGAAAAAATGTCTTTATCACATTCATTTTTGATCAGCCTGTGTTCATTACAGACTATTTTGCAGAACTAGAGTGATGTTAGGAGCGGAGATGGGAGCGAAAGGTTTCTGGTGATCCCACCCAGACAGGGTAGTTAAAGTGGGTACTTTGAGAGTGCTGCGTTTTGCGTGCCAGTGCTGTTCATGGGAGGCTGAGCCTTGTAGGATGTAATGTCATCAGGGTCCAAAAACTTTGACATTGCCTCGGCCTGGCATCAGGTTGGTTCACTCTGCAGACAAACTGCTGCTCTTTGTAGCCGTCGGCTCTGTCTGTCTGTGGAGGTGCTTGCTTGGCTGTCCTACTACGGCGCTGGAGCATCTGAGCATCTCTCTCCTCTCTCTCCTTAAAAGTACAATGAGGCTTTATTTTCTCCTGACAGTGCTATATGGAAGCTACTTTTAACCTTGGTCTGCCTTCCACTTTTGTTGTGGGAATAGACTAATCCCTCAAGTATAGATTCTAGACCAAGATTTCATCTTGGCTGCATCTTCCCTGCTTTAACAAGGCTTTTACTGTCCTTGGTGCTCTGCTGGACTAATGGCAGTACACTGTTTTTACACAGGTAACTACAGTGTTTCAAGTGCTGCTGCCCTAAAAAACAAGTGAAGCCTTTTCTATGGGGCCATTACTAGGGCGCTTTAATGATATACTAGAGATTGGGGAATAGGAGAGGGTTATTAAATATGTGTGTTAATTTGGTAGGTAGATTTAATATAGTTTTGGTAATGACATTTAGATACGGTGTATCTGTGCAATAGGATATTTAGAACTTGGATCTGTGTCAGTAGTAATAGCACCATACGTTATCTTGTCATGCTTTTGAAATAAACCTTTAAAATAAATGAAGCAGCTACATCTGAATTGATTCTGGCTTGGAAAGGCAGGCTATGTAAAGCTTCTAGCATTAGGTAAGTGTACTGTGTGTAAGGTAAGACAAGTTACATGAAATTTCCGCCATTTGATAAACATGCTGCATATGAGGTAGTACTGATGTTGAGGATATCCTTCTTTCTCAGTATCTTGTAATTTATCATTCAGTATCAAGACTTGTAGAAGTTTGTAAAAACGTCACATTTCATTACATGGCTTCTGCTTATAGCGCTTCCTTAATTAACTTCCTTGTAGCAGTACGTATGAATTTCAGATGTTAATCTTGGTGTCCCACCATGCTGTGTCTTGCTGTTTTCCAATCAAATGCAAATTTTGTCTTTGTCCATTCAAAATATGTTTTAATAGAAGTACTGTTATTCTGTAAGTAAAGTGCTGGGTATCTCTTCAGGCTAAAGTGCTTCTTGCATGCAGCCATTTACATGTTAAATCATGCCACATTAAGATACCACGTACAAGCATTTTAAAAATTAACTCTGGAGGATGGGAAGATTTGCAGTTATTAACAGAAACAGGGAACAGGCTACTTCTCCACTGGCCTGCCTCTGTAGCCTTTTCTTTCACAATGTAATCGTAACCGTAAATCATTAATTCTGTAAACGTTTGAAAAGAAAAGCTATATTTATCTTATCATCAGAGTGTCAGTGTATTTGTCAACATCAAAATGTATTTGCGTTGGAGTTGAGAATCATGCTTCAGGCACAGCCAGCAACGTGAAGAGTGAGGAGTGTTTGTACTAATGATGAGAAATTATGGAATTTGCTTTATATGGAAATGCAATTGACTTCTTTTTTTTTTTTGGTCATCTTTCAGCTGGTCAGTATTGGTTCTTCCTATAACTACGGCAATGAAGATCAGGCTGAATTTCTGTGTGTTGTCTCAAAGGAATTGCATAACACTCCCTATGGCACAACCAGTGAACCCAGTGAAAAAGCAAAGGTGAGTTACTAGACATTGGACTAAAGAAATGGTGTCAAATTGGGTGGGCTTCGCTAAGAGGTAGCTAGGCCTACCTCTGTTCTGGACCGTTATTTAATTGCCTTTTTCCTCCTCACTCATGACTAATAATGGTTCCCTCTCCTTTGTATGAGAGACTGTAAATGGTACGGTCAGCATGCATTTGTTATACCAGATGGGTTCTTTAAGTGCAGTACTCCGTGCTGTTCCTGATACCTGTCCTGTTTTTTCGAGTATTGGCAGATACTTGCTGTTTACAGTTGAGAATCTAGATTTTGTTTCTTACACGTTTGAGTGCTTCCTTATTCTGCCACTGGTTCAGTTGAAAACTGTTTTCCTTGCTTGAGTTCAACTGAAGAAAACTTTCTGTCAAGAACGGAGATTGCTGTCTCTGAAAAACATAGTCATATGCAAATATGTTATAAAATGAAGGCATTTGTTAGCTTAATATTTTCAGGTTTCTGCCTAGTTTTCTTTACTTTCTGTAACCAGCTTTACAAAAAGGTCGTTATGGGCACAATATCTTAGCATTTTACTCAGTTGTCACTCAGAGTTTGTACAAGGGAAAATGTAAAACCACAAATGAATAGTAATAAGGCAGACGAATTATGTGTGTAAGTGTATTCTTCTCTCCCATGCATATTGAACAGGTTTTATCATTGTATTGTTGCTTTGTATGAGGAGATGACTGCAGACAAACTCCTGCAGTTGGCTTAAAAGCTTTTCATTTAGTATATGTAGATGGGAAACAATTGGTAAAATATCAAAGGTTGCTTTTTCAAGAATCACCTTCAAAGAAATTAATTTTGAAATAATGCTAAGAATTGATCTGGGTCTTGGCACTGAGGCCTTAGATAAAACTTCACTGCCTTCTGTGCCTTTTTAAGTTGGTTATGCAGCTGCACGTATGGAGACAGTTTCGTAAATTGCACTGTAAAAATACACTTTATGTTGCATTTGTAGTGAAATTATTATTTTATGCTCTTTTGTCACTGTTGTGATACAACTTCCTAAGAGCTGTAAGGGATTATTGTAGTCAAGGGTAAGCACTGAACCTGGGTAAGCCACAGCTCACTCATTCCAAAATGCTAGCCGAGGTTTGCTTTTGCCAGGATGCTTCAGGAAAACTTCAAAAGTTGACCAAAGAGGTGTGCGGTAATAATTTAGGGCTGAGATGTGTGTCTGAAATAAAACTTGAAATTCTAAAACCTAATAAACGTCTTCATAAGGAATGGTAGTACGTCTTCAGGGAACTTCAGAAGTTGCCAGAGTTACATTGCATCCTTAATGTAAAAGAAAATACAGATCAAATGAAACTATCAAATTCTAAATACAAAAGCTAGTTCAGAGTGCAGCACAACTTTGTAAACTCAGGAGCTTCGAGAAAAGTTAAGTCTTAAACCTCTCCATTGAAGTGCTTCTTGGTCATTGTTTCAGAGAAGAGAGCAGAGCACAATTTGACCAGGCTGATGAATAAGAATTACTGTTAATTTTGTTTGGAGATATAAACATTCACTCCTTTTGTCCTGGAAGAGTTGAGCTGTTGCTAGCAATTAATGGCAATACTTGAAGAATCTTTTTTTTATATATATATTGTGTTTCTAATAAATCAAATTTTATTTATAGGTATATGCTGTGACTGGGGAAAAAAAAAAAGGAAAACCAAAAACTTTCTTTTTGCTTGAGAGATTTATGACATCTGTGTTCAGGAATCTTGACTAGACCTTGGGAGCTGTTGTCTCAGTAGTTGCCTCCTAGCCAGCGTTAGTCCTCTAGTCTACAATCTCTTCATCAGTGTCTGAGTTGGTCTTCATGAAGTTCATATGATTGAAATTCTGGTATCCGGTGATATATGCAGAATAATGTGTTCACGTGCTGGGGCTGACTTAGAGAAGTCATGAGAAAGTCTTCCTATTACTTTTACAGCAGGTTGGGTTAAAGAAAGTACTGGACTTTCAGAATAGGAAAAAGCATTTTTTGGTAGCCCATCTAATCAAGCTTCGCCTTCATTCCTTCTTAGAGACTTCTTTTTCTTGTGTTTTCTGTTTTGGGAAAACAGTTTACATAGTAAGTTAGTAGTTGACTTCTGTGTAACTTTCTAATACACCTAAGTGAAGGAAATTAATGATACTTGGGACATTGACTTAAATGGTTCCAGTGGCTTTTACTGGTACTGAAAGATAACTTGTATTCCCACGAGTATTCTCCTCTTTCGTACTGCTTTATTGAGCTGTCACTCTTGAGACAAATGACCAAAACTTGTTCATAACATCTGCATCCAAAGTTAGATTCTCAAGTGCTATCCTTTCCCATCTGTGGCGAAACGTGCGCAGAGTTAAGATACCAGCTTTACAGATTTATTTAAATTCTCTCTATAGTTATGGTCCCTGTTGTTATGTTGCACGGTACTTTTGGCTTCTATCTGCTGTCTTTAGGACATTTGAAAAAGGAAATTTTCATGAAATCTGTAATGTTCCTCCTTGAAATTGTTTGCTGTTATACTTTCTTACTAAGAGTGGGGGTCCCAAATAAGAGTAAATCATTGCCATCCCAGATGCTTCAAGTGTAAGTGGACTGTACTTTGTTGCAGCTCTGACTCACTTGCAATCTCTTCTTTTCCCTTCCTTTCTCTATACTTGCTGCATGCTGCATGCCACTCAGAGTGAGGACGAAGAAACGGATTACGATATGAATGACTCAGATTAAGTGTAAATGTCATGGTGAGCACTAGCTGCCCTAGGATTTTACCCAGATGCTTTTCTGCCCCATCCAATTCCTACCCCCACTAGTGCTGTCCTTTGGCTAGTCCTGGTGGTGTGTGTGTTTGTGATTATAGTTGTAGCCTGGGTAGCAAAGATAGAATCCCTGTTCTGGATATTGCCGCTTTGACAGAAGAATTAGTGTTGCTGTTATAAGTTGTATTGTGATTGGTTCCTTTAAAGCTTTGCTGAGAAGAAAAGTTCTTCACGTAGATTCTAGGGTCAGAATCGCTTTTCATTTTTATTTTCTGTGCGCCACCTTTTCTGTCAAATGTTTTTTTACGTATAGGGGCATCTGATACAAACTGGCAGGATACATTTTCAGTAAATATCTGATTTGGCAACAAATTAGCAAACTTGACTGAAGTGCGACATAGTCAAAAGATGGTCTTATCTGATAATTTTGAAACAATTGATTTTTGAATCAAGACCTGGCAAATAAAATTAATTAGTGTGATCTCAATGCTACAGTTATATTTATCACAGGAAACAACTCTCTCCGGGGAGGTATCAGGTCCTTCCCACTAATTGAAGATCAAGGTACTTTAAAAGTCACAAGTGAAAGAACACAAAAGTTGCATCAGAAAAAATAACTTTTGCAACCTTTTCCTAATGTGTCTGCAAACAGCGCTCTTGTTTATTCTGCTGTCCACTTTCTAGAAGATAACTTATCGTGGAGTGTTCAGTGATACGGTGTTACGGGTAGTCATTTGAGCCTGTACAAATTGAAGACATTTACCATTGCATGAGATTCAACTCCCGCTTCTCACCCATACTCCTGAACTTTTTAGCTGTAAAGCAGCCTTATACTTATCTCTGAAGTGTTGCTTCCACGTGGCTGAAGAAGAACCTACATTATTTTCTTAACTGATGCTAACAGAAACTGCTGCTGAGGTAGAATAAGGTCTTTTGCCAAGTCTTCAGGAATGGCTGCAAGGAATGGATCAAATCTGAAGCTTTATTGAAAAAAATAAACTGGCACTGTGCTGGAATTGAATTCGAGAGTCTTAAGCTGCCTGGGATTCGAAACACTCTTCTGTCTGCAGCAGATTTATTTTGAGTGGAGGAAACAGTTCTCACGTTCTGCTTCCCTAAGAAGCAATCACATTCGGGTCCCTAGGATATGAAAGTTCGTTCTGCATTGTTTAGAATTGATAAGCTAACTTTGGATCTGGTGCACCTGGAGGAAAACCAGAACAGACACATGAAAAGAGAGAAAATTCTGAACACAGCAGAGCTGCAGCAGGGTCAGGACAGTCCCTGGTGTCAGTACAGACTGGGTGATGAATAGATTGAGAGCGGCGCTGCAGAGGAGGACTTGGGGATACTGGTGGGTGAAAAACCAGATATGACCAGCAACGTAAACTTGCAGCCCAGAAAGCCAATTATCCCGGGCTGCGTCAAAAGAAGCATGGCCAGCAGGTCAAGGGAAGTGATTCTCCCCCTCTGCTCTGCTCTCGTGAGACCCCACCTAGAGCACTGCATCCAGCTCTGGGGTTCCCTGTACAAGAAAGGCATGGACCAGTTAGAGTGGGTCCAAACACAAAAATGATCAGAGAGAGAGAGGGCTGGAACACCTCTGCTATGAAGAAAGGCTGAGAGAATTGGGGTTGTTTGGCCTGGAGAAGAGAAGCCTCCGGGAAGGTGTTATTGCAGCCTTCCAATACTTAAAAGGAGCCTGTAGTGACAGGACAAGGAACGATGTTTTCAAACTGAAAGAGGGCAGATTTAGATTGGGTATAATGATTAAATTCTTTAGTCTGAGGGTGATGTGGCCCTGGAACAGGTTGCCCAGAGAAGTTGTGGATGCCCCATCCCTGGAAGTGTTCCAGCTTGGATTGGGTGGGACTTTGAGCATCATTTGAAGCATTCCATCTAGTGAAAGATGTCCCTGCCCACAGCAGGGGGCTTGCACTAGTTGATCTTTAAAGGTCCCTTCCAACTCAAACCAAGTGGTGATTCTGTGGTCTAAAACGTGCAGACAGAGGAGCACTATCAGTGCAGTCACCGGTTTAGCCTGTAGAGCATGTTCTCAAACAAGAACTTCTTCCGTGCCTGGTTCTGCTCCAGACATACTCCTCAAACCTAGCTATTAGCAGTTTGGGAGAAGACCTACCATAACTGTTTTCAGATTTTATTGACCTCTGTTAGTCTTGAAATATCTTCTGTTGGCATTTTTGCCCAGTAAGCCACTAAATTTTTTAGCAATAGTCTTATTAAAGGGCTTTTCAGGGAAAAAAAGTGAGGAATTTTGAATTGCAGAACAGAGTCAGTCGTCCTTTCAGTATTTAGTAAGTAAGTACAATTTTGATAGAATTCCTGACAATTGAAATTCAATTTATTTTTTGGACAAAGTCACTGCCCATGACTACCACAGAGGGTAGTCTCTTTCACACAGTTTCTCAACAGAGGTGGAGGCAACACCTCTCATGAGAGCTTGTGATTGGAAATCATTTCCCCTTTAGGGGATTACAGAAGAAGTACCTAGGAGTGTGTTAAAATATTGCCTGATCTGATAGAATTTTCTGCTTTACATTTGGTTTACTGGCTCAGTAAAGTGTGCAAAGTTCAGCGTCCAGATCTGGCTTACCTTTATCTTATTGTATATGTTCCTGAAGCTACAGAAAATAGTTCTAAGTCTGTTAATCTTAGAAGTAATTTTTATCTTCTAGGAAAGAATTAAACTTGGATGTTTCATTTTAAATTGGAAATATTCACAAAATGAATAGATCCGATATTATTTTCTAACTGCACAGGTGCTTATTTCAGCCATGGTTTTGTCTCTGTTGGAGATTGTTTCACTTACTGACTACATTTGCTGGGTCAGACTGTTATCTCCTATGTGGGCATCTGCTCCAGCACTTTGTTCCCAGCTGTGACCAACAACAAGTACCTGAGGAAAGGGTTTAAGTACGAAGCATTTATAAAATTAATTCCTGATACATTTCCCCACCTTCCAGTAAGCCTCAATTTAGGAATTTTGGCTTCAAGCCTGCATCCAGATCGTTGTGTGAAAGGTGCAATGACACTACGATACCATGAGTAGGTCATCAATGGCAATATCTTCTGTAAGTGTGTCTAATCCCTTTTGAATATATTATACTAGCAGTTGCTAAGCAATTTTCAGGGCCTGGCTTTTCCTCGTAGAATTCACTTGTGTCTTTCCTACAGTTTCATATGAAATGCTTTTTGCTTAGTACACATAGTAAATGATCTTGGTGAGATAAGCAACGTTTGCATCTAAAATATGCCCGGGGGAACCATCTTCCTGTGTTTTGGAATTTATCAAAGTAGCTGCAGTGGCACCTGGCTTCGTAACTTCAAAATAATAATATTGAATTGGAAATGAAAAAGGACTTTGTATGCACAAAGCGAGATCCAGGTAGCGATAAAGTTTGGGGTTTTTTTGAAGCTAACACTGAACTGTTACTGGACTGTCCCTGAGGTGCACAAATGGTGATGGGTTCTTTATGAACTTCAGTCCTTAAAAAATCCCACGAAGTTGTGCAAGCAGGTGAGACCCTGCTTGACTACAGTCACTATGAAAGACATATTAGGCTTGACACAGAGGCTGATAAGTTACATTATCAGCATTTTAATAATATTAAAAAGAAACCAAATACCTACACATTTTTTATTTAAAGCCATACATGGAACTGCCATGCTGCATTAAGTGGTAGCCAGCCCTACAAGCACGAAGGTTGAAGTGTTTGTGGGCGCTGTCAGATTCTCTGGGTCGTCTGGGATGGAATGTGCTACCAAGCACTAGCATCAAGTGTTTGTCTGAGTATCAGACTCTACCAAAATCGTCACAGAAGGAAATTCTGCATTGAAGACAGCTATGTCGTTGTCCAGGGATCATGCCTTTGCTTTCTTTTAGCTTTTGAAATCAAAAGCCCTTCCCAGTACTAGGAAAACTGTCGAGATGCAAAAGAAAATGAAGTGTCATTAGAGATACTTTTACTTACAGCTTAACATTGTTAAGTATTTGTGCTCAGTACATTTGAAGCTTTGCTTAGTGCTTTATTTGGCTACCGTCACGATGGGTTGTACAGTTTGCTTAAAGGCTTCCCTGCAGTACTGCCCAGCCCGAGAGCTGCCCTCATTACTGCTGATTGCCATGCAGGTTGGAGTAGCAATGTGAGAAATGTTGGTGCTTGGACAGTCAATCCTAAGACCTGGAGCCTTTCCTCACTGGAGGAGCCAAAGTGAATTGAAAGAGAAAAGGAAAAAAATAGTCAAATTTGAAGTAGAGTGGTCTTCATGTTGTAAGACAAGGATTCCTAGGTTTTTCAGGGGCAGATGTTTTGTTTCCATTAGACTTCGGCCCCTATGTTTAACATATGCCTTTTAAAGTCAATATTAAACAAATCAACTGCTTTTAGGGGGAAAAAAAATCCTTTTATTCACTGTAGTGGGAATCTCAGTTCCTTGGTAACAGTGGGGAAATCAAATTCCTTAGATATCATTTTTGAGAAATGTTTTCTTCCTCATGAAGTGAGAGCCTGCATTTGCCCCTCAGCTGCCTGGCTTGGGCGTTTCAAAGGTTAATGATGGACAAGGTAACGTGTGAAAAGTTCAGTGTGCTTTGTCCTGTGTCCACGGAAACAATTTTCATGTGGAAAAGGATGCCTAAAAAAACTTGTGAGATCTTGCATGAGCAAATAATATTAATGTAAAAGTATTTTAAAGCTGCTATCAGAGTAGTACTTATTTTCATATAGCTGGTCAGTCCAGCTGATAAGCTTTGTGTATCTGAACAGCATCGTAAAAATCTGTGCAGAAATGTAGTTGGTTTGCTTCAGGTCATACAGAAGACCGAGCCTGGGCGTCTATTTCACATTTGAAATCACTCCGTTGACTTAAATCTTGCCAGCTCATACTCTTGGCCTTTGAAAAGTTCCTGCCTCATCTCACCCAGTGTGCCATTTGTGCACATTTTCAGTTGCTGGTTCATGCTTTCAGTACTAATTTATGGGACACAATTTGCATCTGAAAATTTGAAGGGTTAAGGACATCTTACTGGAAGGGGAAAAATGAAGGTGAAATTCAATTTCTAATGAAGTACCCGAGTTCATTTGCCACACAGGGCCTAAGTACCTTCAGAACGAGGATGAGGTGAAATGGCTTACTTTTTACCTCTGCCAACCCTTAAGCTTTGGTTTTATTAATCATACTCAGTTCCTGGCAGTGATTTATATCTGTTTTCGTTATGTTTGATAGTAGGTATTGTACATATCAATCCATCTTTTTTCAGCATTAAAGCACAGACTTCAGGAATGTCCTTGAACCAGTTCCCTGAGACTTTATCAATTTGAAATAGTCATTATGTTGCTCTTTGACCTCCATGCTTTAGGAATGACATTGGGTGAATTTTCATTTATAGAATTTTTGTTGGTCTGTTTCAGATTTTGCAAGAACGAGGTTCCAGGATGTGAAGACAGTATTGAACGGTGACAATTTTTTCTCTTTTATTCCAAGACGCAGTGAATTGTCACACTGAAGAGGCTCGGCTGCAAAAGAAAAAATCTGATTTAGACAATTTTCTGTTGATCTGGGTTCAACCATTTTTGCCTATAAGCTGGTGTCAACCGGCTGAAAGCATTGCAAGATTACATAATGGGAATAGATGGTGTGGGAGTGTGTGTTAAGTTTTGGTTGTAGTGCATGGTTGTACTCTCTTGTGGGCTGACTGACACTGGTCATTTGGAAAGAAATGACCATGCACTCATATTTTCCTCTGAGACATGTAGCACTTAATGTCTGGTGCTGGATGACCCAATGTTGATCAGTTCGGAGATGTTTTCCTGCTAATCATTGTAGACATTTAAAGGACAATGTAATTGGTGCTACACACACACACACACACACACACACACACACACACATTACAGCCCACAAATGCAAATATTTGGGCCTACCTTGTTTCTGAATCAGCGGCAGCCCCAGTTGACTGTGTTATACTGCACATTCCTTACGGCTCTGTGACATACTCTATTGTGTAATAACAGCCTAGGAGATCAACTGAAACTAGCACGTAAAAAGTTACACAACAGACAAAAGGTTTCTCTAAAGGAAGGGTGTATATATTGACTGGATTTATAGCATATTTTAATACCCAAAGGGAAGACTAAACTCAGAGAAAATGCCCTTCATCTGAGTTATTCTTGATGTTCCTTCTGTTAAAAGTCTCCTCCTGCAAAAGTTATGCTCCGGTCTTAGCCAGATGTTTGGAAGGGGAATCAAAATTTACTTAAAATGAACAACTGAACATTCTGTTTCTTTGAGATGTTTGTACTCATATGTGTGTTTGTGCTTTTATAAAATGCCTATAAGCATTGAACTCTGTGGATTATGGTAGAGATTTTTCAAGAGCTGGAGGTTGTACAGAAATATGGCTGGCTGGTCCTAGATCCCTATCTCCGTGACTGGGATTAAAATCAACCTTGAGTGTGAACACAAGCTCATCCAATTGAAAAACTTAATTACTTCAGACATTCAGGATACCTGTAATCAATCTTTCTCTTTCTATACTGTTTCAACTATGCAGTTAAAGAACACTGTTTGAAAACATCTGGTGCGGCTTTATTAGTTTGTCCTTGATGAATGCGAATACACAAGACTGGAGCTTTTTAATACACTATGTTTTGAGCAAAATCTTTAGCACATCTTTAAAACACTTAATGCAATTGACGGTATAAAACTCGGCTTCATTGACTTATGAAAGCAGTGGAAAGGAGTTTCAAAAAGCTACGAGATTGTTTTGAATTCTAAAGACATTACAGTTTTCATTCTCAGTAACTTCAGAATTTATGCATATACTCTAGGTAATCCTTTACACAAAAGCCTGATTTTTCAAACACCCAGGGTCTACTTTTTTTCTTTCTTTTTTTTTTTTTAAAAGGACTTATTATACATCAATAAAAGTTAGGCAGAAACAATTTTTAAAAACCATTTCTACTAAGCAGGTTAAGCAATGGGCTAAATGTTTTGTCCATGCGTCTTAATGCTTGAAAGGGTTTGTAATGCATTTTGCGACTTGGATGTGGTCTGCACAGGAAGCTGCTGGCCCCTCCGCAACAACACACAAAATGTTTGTCTTTTTTTAAGATGTGAAAACTTAATTGAATTTACTAAAAATGTAATTGTGTAGGGGGAAATGTTTATACTTTTATACTTTTTTAGGCACCCATATTTTATCAGCTTAAATTTAGCACCCAAATTTCCCCTAAATAGTAACAGATTATCTTGTGTATCTGAAAATAAGCATAACAGTTGTCTGTGTTAACTGCATATTAAAACATTTCCTCTGCTGCAGTAGTCACTGTGTTTCTAAACAGTATGACTCCACCGAGTTCTCTGAGCTCCCTAGCTCATGGAATTGCAGACAACCATGTTTCTTGTTTTCTTGATGTGCTCTACAGAGTAATTCGGCATTGGCCTAAGTGGATTTTAATGCCTAAAATATCTGTTTTACGATGATCCTTCTGAATCAGCATTTCTCTTGTCTCTCTTATTAATCCAAAAAAGACAGAATATTTTATTTTATGAAGTGAAATTTTCAAGAATGACAGCAGCAAAGCATGCGTAACAAACTGAGCAAACTGAACAAATTTAGAATATGTAAAGAGTGGGTTTTTCTAAGTGTGTTTTTTCACTGGAGTATTTTCAGTTTAAAAACATGCTTTTATGGTGAGATTACCTGCAATCTAGTTTACATTGTATCCCTGTTGTAGCAAATTTTGGGGAAATGAGTGGTTAATTATTTTGCACTTTGTTTCCAATACCTCACAAAGATTTTAAGAAAGGAAAAAAAAAAAAAAAGAACTTTAATAGGCAGGTACCTTGTAAATTATTTTAAATATACTGTTGTTTGAGACCACCTAAACTACTTTCCTGTTCTTGCTAATGTCATTATTGCTTTAATTTGTGTGAACATGTGAGGCTTTCAGATGGAAGTGCTACCATATGCCTTGTTCAAGGCGTTAAGAGCTGATCCCCAAATGAGTTTGGTTTCTTTTTATTTGACTCTTGTAATTTCAAATAAAGATAGCTACAGTAACAAGGTAATTGCATTAGAGTCAAATCTACATCACCAGGTTTTGCAAACATTGCTTCGTCTGTTATGATCTTGCAGGATGAGGTAATGTACCGATATAGTTTAAACTGGAGTCCATTGCCTGTTTCTTTTCTGTCATTTGGAGAGTATTTCCCTGAGGAGAATGGCTGTGACTGTCGGAAGCTGATGCTTCGCTCGGGGTTTGTAGTTGAAAAGCTCTTCTGCAAAAGCCTTTGACACGAACTCTGAATTTACACAGCTTCTCTATTCTTAAATCAAAACAGTATTCTAGGTTAGAATTTAAGATCCTGAGCACAAAGAGATCGTAGCAGAAGGCAATAAAGCAGGAAGGGAGAGATACCAAAACATAACAGTTAATCAAGGTGACCTCTCGTAAAGATGCAAATTTTGTGAAAGATTTAACTTTCTACCCTTTTGCTATGCGAACGTTCAGTGGTTTGGTGTGTTGTCCATGGAACAGGAGGTTACTGCAGCGGATGATTAGTGGATTTTCAGTGAAATTCTTTAAAAGCTTTTATATGACAAACTTCTTGCAAAACTTGTTTAAAAACTGAGAAGTTCGAATTTGCCGTAGCAGTTTCTTGCTTTGAGTTAGGAAACAGCACACTGTTGGCCTTAAGTTTTGTGAGAGGCTACTTTTCTGTATTGGAGATGACATTTTTATATTGAATGCTTTTGACTTCTTCAGGCAGCAATTAAATCAGAGTTTATCTGCAATGAATGAGTTATTTTGAGGCCTCTAAGATGTGAATGTCACCTGGTACATAATAATTGTCCAAAAGTATACTCTGACTCAGCAGCTCCCACAGTAAATGTCAAATAGAGGTGGCTTGGTTTTTGGGGTTTTTTTTATTTGACAAAAGACAAAAGGTTACCTGGAATTTTCTCCCACTTACTGTGGAGTTTCCATGGATTATGGCTAATTGCAATTTGTTAGCCCATAGTAATTTGTGTGTCAAAGGCCTGTTTGTATCTAGAGGCTTATACTGATTCTCTACCAAATTTCAGTCTTCAGAATCATATACTCAGAAAACATGGAAAATGTACCATGTTTTTTTTCAAACTCAGCTACATCTCTTGTAATGATAAAAGTTCCTTTCTCTCATCGTAGCATTACAAAAAGATATTTCTTAAGAAATTGAGCTTGATACATCCATCCGACTTTTTTGTCTTCAGATTTTCTTTAGCTGTGTAGCTCCATTTCTAGTGATGTGGATGCACGGTTAGGATTGATTAGAAACAGGACTATTTCCTGAAGATACCAAAATTGAATCAATCTCCTCTTTCTCTGAGAGAGGTTTTTTTGTTGTTGTTGTTTTTCAGGCGAAAACTTCTAGCAGATTAAACAAAAGAAAACTTGGTTGCAGGCATGCTTAGGGAACAGGTCTGTTGAGTAGGATGATGGTGTTTTCGGCAAACTGCTTCTCAGAACAGAACACTCTTTTGTGAATGACTGCTGAGGTTGTGGAGAGTTGTCAGTCTCTTCTTGAGCAGTAGAGAGCTACCACCAGCAAATTAACACACATTAATTAAAAATTACTATTAGTATTACAAAAGTGAACTTTGAATGCAAAAATGCAACAGTATCTGATTGAATGAAATGACCTAGAAACTGGATTGTAATGTGTGTTGTCCAATCATTCAGGTATACTGGAATACATTCCTTGAGAAGTACTGAGGGAAAAGTGAGGTATTAGGACTTTCATGGAGGCCAAAGTCAAGTGAAAGAGAGTCTGGAGGTGAAGCCTGGGATTTTTTCACTTCAGACATGATAAAATCAGAAAGCGTCATTCTCCTATTCTGTTCTCTCTCTCACCACATCGGAAGCATCTTTCAAGTTTTTCAAATTGACTTGTTCAGTCAGCCCTGAAAGGTGGGGCCCTTAAAAAAGAGATGAGATTTTGTCATGCCTTTAACAGTACCTGTTAGCTCAGGACGGCAGGATTAAAACTCCCAGTGTTCATTGAAGAAATGTCTTTTCTGACACAACAATTTTGACATACGTACGGCCTGAGGATGCTGCCTGTTACTTCATTACAGTTTAGACTGCAGGTACCTCCAGCTTTAAGGACAATCTCAGGATCTTACCTGGGTTTGTGTGTAGAATTATTGATTTTTAAAATAGTATAAATATTCAGTTGGAAAAAAAAAAAGTGGAATGCTCTCTGAATACGGTGTTGTAGAACTTTTCTTTCTTTTGGCTCACAACAATCAGGAGCCGTCTTTAAAGGCTTCTTACTGAACTCTGAGGCTTTAAAGGGCTAAATAGATCTTATTGTTTAGTTTGCCTACATGAGCATCAGACAGAAGGAACTCTTTCCATTTTCAGTGATGAAATGCTAAGGGCTAAAATCCTTCCCAGGGCTAATTTGAAGTTCTGGAGACATGCAAAGTTTAAAAAGCAGCTAGTCGGTTTTTCTTTCAACTGCGGACTCTTAAGATATTTTTTACAAATGGCTGAACCAATTGCAGATATAAGTGTCCATGTATGACTTGCAATTTCAGTATCCAGCTTGGTAAGGAACGCCCTAGAGAAGACAGTACGCTTGCCCACCGCTTTACTATTGCCTATGCTGAAATCTAACTACTTTTATGAACAGCACTGGCAATAGAGAGACTTTGAAGATGATTCTGCCCCAGGAAATTGTCATGAATATTTAATTGCAACTTAGCTGTCCTTTACTTTAGCAAGGTCTACCAAGGCATAACCTTCTCAAAAGTTCAGTGAGTAGATACTGCTGCAAACATAGCTTTCTGGGACTGTCAAAGGGTTCTCTTTAGGGTGTTGCGTGTTAGTAGCTACTATAATGGCAGAAACTTTTTAGAAAATTATTTTGCTACTTTGGGAGTGGGTGGAAGGGGAGGTGGTTCTGTGACAGTGCTCTCCTTGCCTTAGAAAGCTGAGCTTAAATTTTGACCTGACTTAACACCTTTTGAGATTTCCAGGCCTGGTCATCTGAAATGTAAGAGCTAATATATTTCTGTACATGGTTCTTGCTCCTTTTGAAGTTTTTTCCGAAAGCTTATGCACAACTTTACTCAAACTTAACTTGGCTCACGTGTACTTGCTCGGATGAAGCAAGTGCCAAGGTACTTTAAGAGAAACATTGCCAAGCTGTCTACCTGGAACGGAAACAAGATCACCAAACTGAAGGAGGATCAAATGGCAACTCTTTCCACCTGCTTCTGTCCTGAGCCTCATCTGAGCCTAGCTATGAAAAATCTGTTCCCTATGGACTCTCTAGGCCCACCTACCCAATTCAACAGATGGGGTTTTTTTTCTTTTTCCTCCAAGTCACTGGTCTCAAAATTAGTTATGTGTCAGCTGTTTGTGTTAATATCCAAGTGGCCATACTTGCAACATGTTATTTCCTGGATAGTGGATTAGCAATAACACTTTATTTTGTGCCAATTCATTATCTCTGAAGTGTTCTTACTGCAGCAAAGTTTGAGTTTTGATCTGGTTTTAATGCTTTTGCATTAGCCAAAACTCTTAGCACAGACATAGACAAGAAACCGAATCCATGGAATTTCCCTGGATAAAAACCTGCTAGGGCTTCCCAAATCATTTGAAGATGGTTACAGTTAACCATCATTTTTAAAACAAACATACAATTAAAATGTGTGTGGGTATTTTTTTAACCTCCTTTTCATAACACTAGCGTATTGTAAACTGCATGAAATAAACCTGTTTTTTCCCTTTTGAAGTCTGATGTCTTAAATCTTTCTTTTCTAAATCCGCTAATGTTGACATTAACAGTGTGATATTACTGATATTCCTAGTTTAGCGCTTCAGATATAAAATGTAGTTGCACTTTGTGCAGTGATTCAAACAGTAATGCTTTTTCCTTTGTAAAGGAGACGTATCCTTTTCTGATGTCCTGAAGAGACTTCATCACAAAAAAGTCATGTTTATTCAGAAATACATCTGCCAGGAAAATACGGTATTTTCCTTTTTTGCATTTACTATGACTGTTGCTGACCATTATAGTAGGAAATAGTCCCCTCTGGTATGGATATCACACAAAAAAAACACGTACCAAGTTTTAACTAATCACTTGGCATACACTTTCTTTCACACAACTCACAAATCACCCTGCCTAACATTACAGATTTATTTTAGAATCCAGTACGTCGCTTTTTAATATAAATGCTTCTTTTGTCTGAAAAATTAAGCTAACTGAAATTGACGCTTTGTAATAAGGCCAGCATATAGTATAGGAAATGTAAATAAGAAGCCATATAGTACATGTTTGCTGCAAAAGTTTTAAAGGTAGAAATGCCTGAAGGAAGTAAGTGATTAAGTACCAAGTACAGGTTGATGAAATTATTCAGGCAGTGTGACAGCTGTGCCCTCTACAAGTATAGAAAAGTTCGTAATTCAGTCTTGGTATTGAGAAGACCACTGGACTGCTCTGATTTTCCAAACTGCTAGTAAGAATTAAGTACAAGATGCTAAGACCTATGAGTTTTAAAATCTTAGAGGCTGTACAGTTACATATGAGCTGAATTTCATCTTATCAGTTTTAAATGCAAAGCACATTTTAATCTTTCCTTATATATCCAGCAACTTCAGTAGAATGGTGTCATTTTACTAAACTGATTTCCTGCATTTTAATTGCATTTGAATTTTACTAAAATAAGTCATAACTACAAACATTGCCCTAGTAGAAATTATCTAATCAATGTGTGCATCTATATTTTTATCAGGCTGTCGTACTAAAAGTATTGGCACTTTACAGTCAACCAGCACTACTTTCAATCCAAATTCCTACTCTGCGTATCTGTAGCTCCAAGCATCTTCACCAGTTAGCAAAAGTGAGAGCATAAAAGGGACAACTTTGTACTCTGAACCAGAAACCAGTTAATAAAGAGGACACAAATGAGACAAATGAGTAAGTCATTAACATCCTGTTCAGATCTTTGATAACATTTAGAGTTTATGTGGAGCTAGCTTTCCTTTCAGTGGGAAGTTCCACTTCAGGAAGATGAAAATGACCATGCAAATTCATCTTTCAGTGTGCTGAAGTCTCGCCCAGCAGTCATAAACACATAGTCCGTATTTATGTGACGTTCTCTGAGACTGAAATCTGCACGATTTCATGAGAGAAATCCTGTGAGTGGTGTGTTAACAGCGTCCCCTAAAACCCACTGCTTTCGGTAATGTCACTGGAATCACTGGGAAAGGTATACAAGGCGTAAATATTAGTCCTGGTGTGGCCATTTGCTACTGGCAAAAGATTTCTTAGCTAGAGTGATCTTTAGTCTGATGTGGCATAGCCACGATTGCACTTCAACAGCCCTGCTGAGAGTCTCTATTCCAAATTAGCGCAAAGTGATTATTTGTTGAAATAGTTAATTCTAGTTCCCCAAAAAAGAAACCATTTTGAACTTTAAAGCTACATAGAACGTAGTTTAAGAAACAGTAACAAACACAGACCACTGCAAGGCATGCCTAAACGGAGATTTCAGCACTGATATTTATTATGTTTCATTAAAATGAGAAAAATAAGTCAAAGACAAGAACAGAATGTGATTTGTACCCTATATGCTCTCTACAGCTACCTGGAAGGAGGTTGTAGCGAGGTGGGGGTCGGTCTCTTCTCCCTCGTAACAGGCGATAGGACAAGAGGAAACGGCCTCAAGTCGCGCCAGGGGAGGTTTAGGTTGGATATTAGGAAAGTTTTCTTCACCAAAAGGCTTGTCAAGCATTGGAACAGGTTGCACAGGGAAGCGGTTGAATCGCCATCCCTGGAGGTATTTAAAAGACGGGTAGATCTAGTACTGGGGGACATGGTTTAGTGGTGGTTTTGGCAGCGTTAGGTTAATGGTTGGACTCTATGATCTTAAAAGTCCCTTCCAACCTAGGCGATTCTATGATTCGATGCCACTAAAAATGCATTCTTAGAAACCAAAAATACCACACACACAAAAAACCAACACAAAAACCAAGCGGAAACAAAAACCATAGAGCATAAAGCATGCTGCCTCTTAAAATGAGGTAAAACAAAAGCAGATTTGGGCCAAACACAACTAAAGACTGCAACAGAGGAAGCGACAGTCACGGACCGGGGGACAGCTCAGACCGGCGGTGAAAGAGGGCTGTCCGGCAGCAGCCGCCGTCCCCTGCTCCGACTCCTCCACCAGCCCCGAGCTCCCCGGAGCGGCGGGGAACCAAGCGGGGCCCGGCGGCGGGACGCGGGCGGGCGGGCGACTGACTGACAGACCGCCCCGCCCCGCCCCCCGCTCCCTCTGACAGGCTCCCCCGCCTGTCCATCACCTCGCGAGAGCCCCGCCAGGGGCGGAGCCCCCACCCTCCAATCAGAGGCCCGGCTGGGCGCAGTGGGCGGGGTTCGACCAGGCTCGAGCGCGTCGCGGGACCGCCGCGGCCTGCCAGACCCGCGCGAGCGCCCGTGGAGGGAGCAGGCCTTTGCGGGGCGCGGGTGGCTCTGGGCGCCCGAGGTAAAGATCCGCTCCGCTGGTCGCCGGGGGCCTGTGGGAGCCGAGGGGCGCGGGGGAGACCCCGGGCTTGGGAGTGCCCGTCTGGGATCCGCTCCCGCGCTCAGGCGCTGTGCTGGTCACCCCGGGTCCTGTGCCGCGGGGATGCGTAAAGCGTGGCGGACGGATCGCGCGCAGGGTCAGACCGCGCCGGCGCAGCGGTGGGGACGGGTCGGGCCGAGGGACACACCGCAGCGCCGCGCTCCGCGCCCAGGGGGGAGAGAGAGGGAGGGAAACTCCGGGCCGGAGACAAAGGGGGGGAGCCGAGCCGGGAACATCCGGGTCATTCGCTGCCGCTTCAATCCGGGACACGCGCGGGTGCTGCGGCCGATCACGGTGAGGCCTGGCCGGGCGAGGGGCCTGGCGCGGCGCGCAGGCGGCCCCGGGCCTCGGCGAGGGGGGGGGGCCCGGGCTGGCGCTCGCCGCACGGGGCGCGAAGGGGCGGGGGGCACGGGCCGGGCGGCTCCTGCCGCGCCGTTGGGCCCATCGTTGGCCGCCCGAGGCGGGCTCCGCGGCTCGCCCCCGGAGGTCTCGGTTGCCGCGGGCCGAGTTTGCCGCCGAGGTCTGAGTACCAGCGGGCCTGCGCCGAGCCGTCCCCGCCCCGAAGGTTACTACCGCGGAGCCGGCGGGCGGGCGACGGGGTGCCCTGAGCAGGCCTCGGACGTTGGCCCCGTCCCCGTCGCAGGGCCCGCCAGGCCAGCGGCCTTCGGCGGAGGCAGGCGGTGCTCGGCCCTGCCGCGGCTGCTCCGGGCCGGGTTCCTCGGCCGGCCGGGCACCGAGACCCATTGCCGCGCGGCTCCTTTTGTTGTTCTTGCGGCTCCGGTAGCCGTTCGGCTAGTACCGCCTCTGCTACCTTCTTCAGGCCGCAGGCAGGAGGAGACTTTCCATTCCGGTCCAGAGTTAGCGTGCTTCGATTAAACCTCAGCCCTTGGCTTTCTCCACCTTCTGAAAAGTAAAGTTTCTCTAGTCTTGGGGCCGACTACTCCAACTGATAATCTCTTCCTGTGTCAGTATTTAACCTGCAAAGTAAAAGTGTGAGGTTAGCAATGGTAATGCTTTTTTTCTCTTGCTGTTTGGAGTTAATAAGAGCTATTGAAAGTTCTTGAGACTTCAGGAGCATTGTTGTTGATGTATTTAGAGACTTGTCATGGGTCAGAATTGTGGGTGTGATTGCTGTTCCTCTGGCACAGGAGTGCTTCTTTGCAAGACTTGCTTGTTGTGTTTGGAAGTAGGTTCCCTCATCCCTCTATCAGAGGGTATAGATGGGTAATGGAACACAAAGTGTGCACCTAAGATAAGTGTGTTGGGTTTGTTTTGTCCTTTTTTACAAAATATGTAGTAGTAACAGCAGCAGAGGCAAACTACTGAGTAAATTTGGAAGTTTCTGTTAATTTTCTAATGAGTTGATAGCAGTAAAAGGGACATTGCTGCCTCTTAATGCAGTGGTGTGTTTGGGGCAATTAAAACCAAACAAAATGTGAAGACTGATCTGTGGTTTGTGTGGCCCCTGCAAGGTAGGGTTGATATACTTCCTCAGGTGCAAAAGTTTGTGTTCTTTCCAGTGATGTAGCGCATCTTTGGACTTCGATTCTATTTAATAGCAGTAAATTTCTCCAGTGAAGAAAACAAATTAGGTGCGATATTAAAAAAATCAAAAACAAAACCATAAGAACTGGGGAGTTTGGGGGTTGTTTGTTTGTGTGGATTTGGTGGTGTTTGTGGGGTTTTGGTGTTTGTTTGTTTTTTTTAATTTTGACTATATCAGGTTAATAGACATGTCTTGCATTTGTGAGGTATTTAAAAAGCTTACAAGAGCTAAACTTAACATACAGATATTTGGGCAAACTGTTATTCCAAAGGAGAGAGAGGAGCCGCCCTCCCCCCGCAACAAACAAACAAACAAACCAACAAACCATGCACATAAATTATTGAAGAAGATAAAACTAGCAGTGAGAATATAGTATCTTCATGTTTAATGCCCACTTAGTGTCTCACCCTTTCTGCTACTCCATAATTTCTGAGGCTGAAGTACGTACTGAGATGAACAATCTCTGTTTGCCCTATCTTAAGCTCCAGCAGAACTAAAGTTAGTCTTTTACTGAAGAGCTGCTGGAGAGTATATGTTAGCAATTTGTTAATAGATTGATTTGCTTTTGAGGGGGTGCTTGCCTAGTGGGATCTTAATTTTTGAAGTGGGCTTTCAGTCATCATTGTCTCTAATCTACTTGGTAGTAGTTTGTGATGAGGTTTTAGATGCTTGTCTGCCCTTGTCAGGGTAACTGAAGCCTGTGTCTCTCCTAATTTCAGTAATTTTGGATGTAGTCTGTCAGTGCTTAACTAAGTCAAATGCCTCAACATTTGAAAAGGTATTCACAGAACATAAGAAAATCTTCCATTTACTAGGGCATGGCATAGTGCATAACCAGCTGCAAAAGCAAGCAGGATACAGAGCCTGAAAACTTGGGTTTTTTTTTGTTGAAAAGTTACTTGATTGTCAATGTTCTGTAGGATGTACGTTGTTTGGGTGCCCTCTGAGAAGCTGGCATTTCCCTTGAGGTGCATGTAATTAATTGGCTGTTAGCCACAGGAAATATAATTCAGGTATTTGAAAGCATCCTGTAATATGTTTCTTGGCAGAAAAGGTCGCTGAGTTACTAAACTATCTAAGAATATTTGAACAGTTTATAAGCACAAATAACTCAAATTATTATGGGAAGGGCAGTATTGCTGCAGTGGGCCACCAGATACTAACAGCACAATTGAAATTCTGCTGTATATTCAGTAGTTCATTTGCATCTCTGGCAAGGGCATGGGCTCACAAAGTATTTAAAATGACTCTTTGTATAATTTGGTTAAGGGGGAGGCTTTTGTCTTTGTTCTGACAGTATCTTTTAAGTGGCTCCATATCTCCTGTGTGTGAACAGACTAAAATGTGAAGTGGTAGGTACAGTTTGTGTTGGCTAAGTCCTGCAAATCTTCTGACATAACCAAGGTACAGATTGATGTGTTGGGAATCCTAGAGGAATGCTGGACTGAATATAGGATTTGTGTGTGTGTTTACTGGATGTTAATGGTCCCTCTTAAAAAGCTTTATCTGACATTAATTTAGTTGCTAGTTTGAAGTTGAGATTATGGATTATGGCCATCCATGCAAAACTGACTTTGAAAAAAAGCTAGGAGGAGGAATTTGAAATGCTAACTGTCCTAGAAACTGCATAAAAAAAATCTTAATCTGATTCTTTTAAAGACTTTTAGTTAAGGTGTCCGCACTGCTAAGCAAATTTTGATGATATGTAAATATTTATATTGGAAGTGTGCTGTCTTCTAATCTTTAAAGGGTATAACAGATTAATGTGAGATGAACATATCTAGAAAACTTACATGGAATAAGTCAGTGCCTGGTAAGCCTTTTCTTTAAAGGGCATGGCAGG
This sequence comes from Chroicocephalus ridibundus, assembly GCF_963924245.1. Taxonomy (NCBI): domain Eukaryota; kingdom Metazoa; phylum Chordata; class Aves; order Charadriiformes; family Laridae; genus Chroicocephalus; species Chroicocephalus ridibundus. Next base: position 49,122,242 of record NC_086291.1, on the reverse strand, counting down.
AATGTGTGAGATCTTAAAAACACAGATCTGTGTGAGCTATAACTCATATGGTTATAGTGGTATACTCTTACGAGTAATCTACGTATTAATAGAACATGAATTTTGCACAATTCTTAACCAGTGCTTAAGTGTTTAATAGAGTGCTAATACTCCTTTAATTAGTTTTGTGAGCTTGTTTAGTGAAAGAATTCTCCTCTCCTGGCTGTCATAAAGGCTTGTTAGCTATTTGTGGGACTGAGAACAAGTTGGCCTGACTTCTCCAACAGCCAAGTATCAGCTCTTATTTAAAATGGGTAGAAGTGCAGCAGGGAGGATCATTGAAAACCTTCATTGAAGTTTGTTTTGACCACAGGGCTAACCAAACCCTGAGTTTAGATACAGTTTGACAATGGAAAACAAACTTTCGCTTTGACTGCTGTTCTGGTTGAATGGAGAGTCCTCCCTTGAATTTGAAAGCTCCATGCTGTTGCAACCATTGTGTCTAGAACTGCCCTTGTGTCATATGCAGTAGCGACCTGTGCTCTACATGTTTCTTCTGCCCTCTCAGTCACCATGCTTGGCGGTTACTAAGGCAGTGAAGGTGCAGAAAGATTGTTCAGTTTATACTGGAATTGAAACCTACCTTGTGGAATGAGCGGGCCGCTGGCTCTTCCTTAGCTCAGTTCTATAATGCTGTCTAGAAGTTGTATGGTGGCATCACTGTAAAACTGGGGTGATTTTGTTAAGTTCTGTGCCTGTATTGCTTTTGTGTAGAATACTGGCTTTCAATGGGAATTTACAGTCTAAAAATAACAATTCCTGTTTGCCAGAAACGGGAGCAGTTACGGGTGTTTGCCTACAGAAGAAAGCCTCTTGTGGTGTAGTAAGGAGATAGATATGTGTTTCTTAGTCGCACAAGTCTGAGTCCTCTTCCCATTACTAATAGTGTTTCATTGTCAAGCTACTGTCAGTCATTCCTAAGACATGGCTCAAATACAAAACATGAGGTGGGGATGGTATTTCGTAGGTCAAGTCCAGTAACTAAGAGGTTGTTGACATAGGGAAACGATGTTATTCCTGATGTTAACTTCTGCAGGGTGTGCAAAAATGTGTGTCTTGGCTATAGTAGTGAAAATCAGAGGTCAAAACATTTCCTGAGTGAGCAGGGCTTATAAACAGGTAATATAATGTGTTGTTTATACTAAAAGCAATTATTTTTGTTTTAGAGGGACTTTGAATATGTCTGGCATAGCTCTTAGCAGACTTGCACAGGAGAGAAAAGCCTGGAGAAAAGATCATCCATTTGTAAGTATGAGAACTGTCAAATTTATGACTTGGCAGTTATTTTGGTGTTTTCGTGGTCACTTTTTTTCTTTACCCTGATGTGATTTTTTTTATTAAATTAATTTTTCAAATAAAAAAGATGCTTAAAACTATGTAGTGCAAAAAGAAATAACTCTGTGCAAAGATAAAATATGTCATGAAGTATTCTAAGTACATCTTCTGAAATCCTCACCCTTTGGCTTTTTGCCTTAATTCAGGGATTTGTAGCAGTACCTACAAAAAATCCAGATGGCACAATGAATCTAATGAACTGGGAGTGCGCTATTCCAGGAAAGAAAGGGGTAAGACTTACTGTTGTCCTAACACTTCATTTATGGTGAACAAGTAACATAAGCCTGCTCAGGCATTACACTGACAACTGAGAGTATAACTTACATGTAGTTTAATAGAAATGCTTGGATGCTGCTGCTACTTTAGAATCCGGGTGGAGTGGGCCAAGAATGATATTGGACAAAATATACGATGTACCTGTTCAACTGTTGGCACTGACCAGCTTAAGAATAAAAGTTTTCAGAGGAGTGTGGAAGAATCCTGCATTGAGCAAACTTGAGATTGTCTTCTGCTTCTTGCCAGGGCTTATGGTGACTTCTGTTCTTACTAAATGCTGGTTTAAGCCCTAAATCTTGAAAATTAATACTACCAAAATATTGCCTCTGCTGGTACCTTTCTTGTCCACAAAATAGTGAGACCCTTCAGTCCTAGAGAAGTGCCGCAGCACTGGTTTTTGTAGCAACATGGAATCTCATTGCTGTCTGTTTTATGGAATTTTCTCTTTTTGTATTAGGGAAAGAAGACTAGAACTGTCTAACAATGTTCTTTTTTTATCTGATGTCATTTGTGCTTCTTTTTTTTTAAATAACAAGCGAAAGGAAAAAGTGTAGAGACCAGAATTGTTTATTTTTCTCAGCTTGATCTGGTTCTAGGGGATAGGACAAATGCAAACTTTCAAGTGGAAATAATCATTAATGCATGAAACTTCTTTGATTTTGTACACTGCCACTATAACATCTCATTCTGAGCAGAATCTTGTTTCTGTTTTTCAAGATGTTACTTAGCAGGTAGAGATTATTCTTGAATTCATTTCATGCCGTTTCTTCTGAGATAATACCATTAATTACCTGGTAGTTTTCATTCTTTTGGGTCTTTAGTGTTTTGCATTGGATGTGGGACTGACTTTGTTGCTTTGCCTGTTCTACTGCCTTTTGCCAACTTGCTGAAGTCCGCTTAAGATCCCATTTCTTAGATTCTGAGAAGACAAAGTGTGTAGGCAAAACCTGCAGATTCTGTGCTACTGCCTCAGTTTAATGCAGAAGGTGGCATTGCTGTTATGGTTATAACTTAGCTCACTACTTAGCTAGTTGGCTGCACAGCTCAAGTTAGTTCTTAAAGAAGCACCGAAAAATAATGTAATAGTGTAAGGAAAAACTCATCCCCTTATGTTTTGCCAAACCAAGGTTATCCCTCATAACAGCCAGTTATGTACCCTTTTTAAGATGTCACCTTTTACTACTTACATAAAATCTTCATGCTACTGCTTTAAAGTTTTGTAAACCGCAAAATGGAGCAAACAAGACCCTCAAAGCCAACTTCTGGCCTCCTAGAAAATGCATCACACCAGGAAAAGATCAGTTATGCTCATGTGATTCCTGATAGAGATTTATTTAAAAAAAAATCAGGGTTTTTACTCAAGTGAAAATGCTGTCTCTTTAACAAGAAGCAGCATGCCTTGCTCATCTCTACCAGGCCAACCAGTTGCTCTCCGTTGCCTTTGTGTTTGGAGGCATGCTGTACTGCAGTGCTTCCCCTGAGACAGATGAGTAGTTGAAATCACCAAAATGCTTTCCTGTCAGCCAGATCAAAAATTGAAGTAAAGTGGTGTCAGTCCTGGGCTGGATATCTCCATTCACTTTTTTGACAGCAAATCACTTGTTAACTACCTAGAATTTGACTCGAAGAACATCTGCAACCTGTCCAGTAATACAGTACAAACTCGATGATACTGCTGTCATACTGTTACCTTAGTAGGGCTTTTGAGTGTCTGCTGTCTTTCACCCATGAGGTGTGTTGCCCTGTCAGAAAGATAGTAAAAACTTTGACCGTTCTGGTGTTCTACTTGAAGAAGTTACTAAAAGCTGTTTGCTTCCCTGCATGACTGAAAGCAAGCAAAATAGGAAAAGTTTATTCTGTCAAAAAGCTCCTCTCCTCTAAAAATGGACAGTTTGTCTTCTCTGAGAAGGTATGGAGAATAGATATTTCTAGTTGTTGACAACTGACTACAGCTGTTCAGAACAAGTTCTTTAAATACACTATAGCAAATGTAATCAAACTCATTCGCTTTTTAAAACACGGTTATCTTGGTATTCTATAGCATGTTTTTTTTCTATTCAAGCTTGAGACTTTGCACAATAAATACCAGCAACAGTGGAGTGCTTTTTCTTTTTTGGCATGGGTTTTTTTTCCCTTTTTTCTTTTTCCTTCTGCTAAAAATTGGATAATTCAGGTAGGAAAGAATGAGGGTGTTCCTCCTAAGGTGGTCTTCAAACATACCTGTCTGTTCCTGAGGATAAGATTTTTTGATCACGTATGCTGATAAGATGTGAGACCATCTTTACTCCAGTTTGTTTTAAAGAATGAACCCAACGCTTACTTTCACTGCAGTGTTTCCATCGCAAGGGCAAGTTACAGAGAAGTGGTCTGAACTTACACATATAGCAAGATTTTCTGTATTTCTACCCTTCTTAACAGAAATCGGTTTGTCAGAAGATGGGCTGTTTTCCTTATTTCCAAGTAAGATGACAAAGAAGTATATATTTGAGACAAGCTTTTTGTCCTTTGCTAGATGTTTTTCCTTGTTTATATGACCCTTTTGAGTAGTGCTGTCTTACTTGGTCTGCTCCGTAGCATGGCAGCTGCTCTTATCAGTGCTCTTGCCAGTTTCTGGTGGGGATAAAAAGCTGCTTAGCAATCTGTTACACGAAAAGATGGAGTCTGGGAGACTACCTGGTACCAAATGCAGGCAGGTTAGTTTAGGCTAGTGAACCTCATATTATCTGTAGCAGTACTGCAATGCTGTCCAAACTTTTTGTTTGTAGTTTCCTTAGCCACATTCTTGTGAGGCAAAATAGAAGACATTTACATGGGTGTATTAAGGGGCATATCCGTATCCTATCTTCTCAGACTTATTTTAAGAGTGAGTAAAATGGCCCCTTCCTCATTGCATGTGTGTCATGTAGAACTTTAGAAGGACTCTGTTCTTGTATGTACTGTGAAAATTTTACTTGTATATGGAATTATTGGTGATGATCCTGGCTGTTGATGACTCAGCAACGCTTACTAGCTGTAATGAAGTGGAAAAGCAGTTTCCTTTCTTCAGCTCCTTCTATAGGTAGGATAACTTGTCTCAGTCTAGACAGCATGCTACTGTGTAGCACAGTTATTTTCTACTGTGTAGCAGAGGGACATCTTGTGCTTTGCCTGAGAAACTGTGTTCTTGAGAAGTTTTTTCCACAAATTTGACTTTTCCTTGCTGTAATCTAAGCTCTACCTTAATGTTTTATAGACACCATGGGAAGGAGGCTTATTTAAACTACGAATGCTTTTCAAGGATGACTACCCTTCTTCACCCCCAAAATGTAAGTAAAATGACTGAAAAAACCCACAAATTTATTAGAACAATGTTAAACTACTCCATGAAGTTCTACAAATGGTTATTACTTTCTTAGAGATTTTGGTTTTTAAAGGGTAGTTGCTTTTTTCTTTTTTTTTCTCCACCTGCCACTTTGCATTTAGAAAGTTGTGATGAAATGAGTTAAGTGCCCATTATAACAAAATTGGGAGGGGAGGGGGACTGCTGTGTGGGTTTCCTCAAAGTTTGACGAAAGCATCACTTGAAGTGTCTGCTTCTTGATCAGCACTCTTTGGGAACTGATAGGTAGGCATGGTTAGACTAAATCACTCTGTGTATTCTTACTGTCAAGTTGGTCTTCTAAGGCAAGAACTTTGAAAAAACAATTTAAAAAAAGTTCCATCAACTTTAACCTTTTTATCAACTTGCACTAAAATATGGATCTGTTCTCTTTTAGCTAAAAATATTTAACGTTAATATCTTGAGAAATAGCAACTAGCACATCTTGCAAGTGTTAAATGAACTGTCATGCCTTGAAATAAGACGCATATGTGACTGGTAAGATTTCTTACCAATGCAGCTTCTGAGTTCCTACTGAACTTCATTGAGTAGCTCATAAGCAAAACTTATTTATGATGTCAGACGGATTAGAAAACTGCACTAATGTGTAGATATTTCATACATTGCTAAACAAGTGTTTGTTACATTACTCAAGATGGTGGCTGTTGCATTTAATTCCTGTGAAGATTAAAGAAATGCCAGAATATAGATTGAGTGGCAGAAGGAGTGCTGCACAAGCCTACCCCTTCAGTCAGTCTTGCAATGTAAGCTTGGTTCCTCTTCAGTCTGTCTTGATTATACATAAAAGAAAAGTCAAACTGAAAAGAAAAATGCTAGAAACTTAGTCATCTTTGTATGGAACTTTCAGTATTTTTAAGTGAGGAGAGAAGAGATGAGTGAAGGGCAGTATCTTTCCTTTATATAATAGCATGTGAGGCTGTAAAGACAGTATTAGTTTAGAATGGTCTTTATCACAAAGCTGTGACAAACTATTTTGTCAGTTTCCATTCCTAAACCAAAAGATCACTGGTCAGGGTGGTAGTGTTACATTGCCTGGATTGATACCACAGATGTGATGGAGTTCCTGCTTTAGGTGCAGGCTGAGCCAAGAAGAGAAACAGTGTTAATAGCTCCAGAAATCTGTGCAGGGTTTTTTAGGGTGGAGGGTGTGTCTTTGGCCAGTTTGTTTTTGTTTGGGGTTTTTCTTTTCCTGCTGATCTAAACCAACTCTCTGATCTTAGTCTTAGCACTGTATGCAAGTAATTCTCTCTTCTTCACCAGGTAAATTTGAACCACCGTTATTCCACCCAAACGTGTATCCTTCAGGCACAGTGTGTCTCTCCATCTTAGAGGAGGATAAGGACTGGAGGCCAGCAATCACAATTAAACAGGTCATTAACTATACTTACACATATTCTTAGCCCTTTTATTTGCTTTCCTTGCTTATCTGATGTGAATGCAAGATGTTCACTGTTTCTAAGGGAATGTCTCTTAGTAGTGTCCATGCCTAGCTTACTTCTGTTGCTTCTTTCACAGATCTTGTTAGGAATACAAGAACTTCTAAATGAACCAAATATTCAAGACCCAGCTCAAGCAGAGGCTTACACAATTTACTGGTAAGTATCTTTGTGTATCATCTTGAAAGCTGTCATATTGCCTATAGCGGTCTGTTGCTTATAGTATATCATGCAAATGTTTTTAGGGATGATCAGGGGAATTTTCTTACCTTCACGGCTGTATCCTGTGGAGATGCCTAGCTTGTGCTAAACTTGAACAAAACAGTAACTTCATGGTTAATAGGCAACTGGAGCTCTTAATAGCATCGCAACAGCGATGAAGTGTGAAGACTGCTTCAGTTAGAACCAGGCTGAGAATCATGGTCTAGCCCAACATAGTATTCTTTCCCCTAAAGGTCAACTGAGTAGTAGTGATGGGGCATAATGATATCACAAGACCACTGATAGAGGAGACTGAATTAGGTGGCAAGTCCTGTTCATCAGTATAGGGGTAACTGACTTCTGTCCAGTAGTGCGTACCTATAAGCACTTGGGCCTGAAGGATAAAGAAGAGCTGCTGTGATTGCTTTAGGAAATACGTGGTGTTTTGTGAAAACTACATCTTCCAAAAGAATAGGTTAAAAAGTATGGAAAGCTTGTAGCTTTAGCAGAATGAAGTTTGCATTGGTTGGGAAATTTTAATTTCAGAAAACTAATTGTGAGTTAAAAGTACTCTTTTACCACCATTAAAAATGGACGGCTGATCTAAAATTTCTAGGGGTGCAAAACACTTTAAACCAATGCTTTTTGCACTGACAGCTACTGTAATAATGACTAAGATGGAAATGTGAAATTACCATTCTGGACAGAAGAACAAATCTCAAAGTTTGAAAAATGGCATTTTATGAGACTTCACATGCAAGCTATGTCAAAAATGTCTGTTATGGGACTCTAGTGAAAAGGGAAGATAGGGATGGGTAGTGTGTCTTGGGTTCAATTTAAAGGCTTTACTCAATGTTATTTTTTTAAGTAGCTGCTGAAGACTTGATGGGAGGGCAGTTAGACAGCCACAGTTGTAGGCAGCACCTTTGGGAGCCAGTAATGATGACGAAGGCCTCCCCTCTTTTTTTTCTTTAAAAAAAAAAAAAAAGCCACTCTGAGGGAATGTGGGACAGGAAAAATATACTTTTTACATGCGTAAATAGCCTGTGTTGTGGGTTTTTTTATCACTTCCCACATGCATATATGTACAAATAGGCTTTGCTAGTCTTGTTTCTGCTTTATTGTAAGTGCTTCTAGGAAAAAAAAAAATCTGAGAATAAACTATTACATATGTTTTTTGCTACTTCAAATGTATAGTCTCCCACTTATCCTCTTCGTGTCTTTTCAACATGGGCAGTATTTCAGATGGGTTACTATATTTCTGCAGTCTGAGAGAGTATCTCTTGCTACTTTTGAGTAACCGGTTGAAGCAGCTCAACAGAGCAGGACTGTGTATGCATCTGTAATTTGGCATAGTTGATAAGTACTGGGGAAGGTGCAGTGTTGTTCAAATAGATGTCTTTTAGTGAAGTTGTTAACTTCAAGAATAAACTTTGTATTCAAAATAAGAATGCTTGTTCTCACTCTCAGGATTGCTTTGTACTCTGTAACTTTAGCGCTCCTAGTGTGCTAATCTGCTTCCTCTGTTGTAGGCATGCAGAGTCTGCTATGGCAGGCATTCTTCTGTGTGCATTCTGAGGGTGTGAGACTTAACAGCTAGGTTGTGTTCTCAGAATAAAGTTTATAAATTTATTTTATGAGAAGAAACTAGAGTATTTTCAGTCTGTTTAGTAATTGTTCATGGATGTGACCAAAATTGGCTTAATTTCTTCATCCCCCCCAAGCTGTCAACTTCTGAGGATATAATTTGCTGCTTCTTTCTCTTTTACTGCAGCAAGCCTTCATAGCTGAAAGTAAGTTAAGTTTACTGCAAAGCTGTCTGCAAAATCTAGTCACTGTAAACTACCTTTGGCACAAGAGTAATGGTAACACATTTTTGTTTAGCTCTTGACTGACACTTCTGACAGCTAATACAAAATATGGTGTTGAATGTAAATGGATGCTCTACTAAGCTACTACCATCCCTTGTTGGCCCAAGAATAGAAAACAAACAACTTGCCCTTTTATGTGTTGAGTCTGAGGCTTAATGACTGATCATACTTCCTTGATAATCAGTCTGTAGCAAGTATGCAGGATTTGGTCAACTACAGTGTTTTTCAAAAATGTTGAGCTAGCTTTTTTCCAGCTGAAGGTTGGGATAAACCTAACGCTGTGTCTGCAGAGATAAAGGCTGAAACTACCATACCATTACCATTTTCCTGTTTCTTAAAGAGTGCTTCCCCTCTCTTCCCAAAGCAGTAAAGATGCTACTTTAAAATCATATGAAGTCTGAAGTCCACCAGCTGTTAGTGAACTGCTCTCCTCAAACACTTTGTGCGGTCCGGATACTGGGATTTACTGTTAATGACCTCAGGTCTTAACACGGGGAGTGAAGACTTATGTTCAGATGAATACGAATGCTTGCGTGTAAGGTACAGCTGGCCTTGAGAAAGAGCAGGCACAAACCGGTTTTATAGAGACCGGTGTGGTATGAAGTCAGATAGTACAATCGTTTGACAACAGATAAAGTCTGGGAAGTAACTAGTTAAACAGTACCTTCCTTCCCTCCAAAGGAAACTATCGGAGTAATGGTCCAGAAAAGCCTTTAATATATTGTAGTGCTCAGTGAATTCCTATCTAATGGTTTTGCCTTCAGCAATGAGTTAGTTTCATATTGAAAAGAAATAGAACAATAACTATATATTGTAGCCTCCGATTCCTCAAGCTGTAATTATCCTTTCTCTCTCTTTTATTCAGCCAAAACAGAGTGGAATATGAAAAGAGGGTTCGAGCACAAGCCAAGAAGTTTGCACCATCATAAGCATCTGTCATGCAGCATCTTAAAAAGGAAGGGATTGGTTTGGCAAGAACTTGTTTACAAAACTTTTGCAAAATCTAATGTTGCTATGTAATATTAATATCCACTTAGGGGAGGGGGTTGTATGTGTGCCATTTTCCATATACGCCACTTGTATACAGTTCTAAATTTGCTGAATTGCCCCCAGTTTTTTCATACAGGGTCTCTTCCTTCAGTCTTTTGTATTTTTGATTGTTATGTAAAACTTGCTTTTATTTTAATATTGATGTCAGTATTTCAACTGCTGTAAAATTATAAACTTTTATACTTCTATAAATTCACTAGTATCTCTAGTTACTTTGCTATCTGATGCAGGCATGCTTTAAAATGTTAGAACTATATTTAGCCTCTAGCTGGCTGTATGAAAAAATCATGCCCTCCACCCCCTTCCCTCCCTGAATTTGTTTTTCTATCTTTCAGAAACTAGGTTGTTATTGCTTAAGAGCCTCTGAGATCCAAAGTCAGCCAGCATCCTTATTCTGCATCACTTCCTTTGTGTTTATATGGCGTTCTGTCTGTGTTGCTGTTTAGAGTAAATAAACTGTTTATATAAAGGGCTTTGTTTCATTTATCTTCATTAAAATGATTAAAAGACTGCCATTTAAATGGCTCTGAACACAATTCAGTGCAAGTCCTGTTTTTAAGGCCTGTGATGCTGCACTGATCTTTTGTTTAGATATTGCCTTCACTACTTTTCCCTGCCCCCACCCCAACATGAATGCGGCCCTTCTTTGGGCACAGAGTGGTAATTGCAGCTATTCAACTCTCATCAGTCCCTTAAACAGCTTACTAGCCAGAGACCCACTGCTCACTGTGCATGATGGGATCAGCGTATGGTGTGACCACGGTTAACATAAAATAACACAAGCGTTAGGCTGATGTGAACAATAGTAGAAGCTCTCCAAGGAATGCAAGGGGACCTACAGCAACTGGGGGTTATAAATGGTACTTGTTTATCAGAAATACTTCTGTGCCTTCTTCCATATGTCAATGTATATAGCTTTTTAGGAAAAGGACATGCTCTATGCAATTACAGTTTCCTTCTGTAAAGGAAATCAGTTAAATTATGTAAGTTATTTTCATGTATGTCAAGCTGATATGCCCTCTATTAAACTTTCACTGCTTTTTTTAATTGTATTTTTTAATCAAAAATAATTCTGCAAAACAAATGAAGTGTGAAAAGCTTTGTTCCACCTGAGCTGTAGCTTCAGTTCTTTTGTTATTAAAAAATGGCTACTGCTAGAGACTTAAGTTATTCTAAGTGTGATACAGCTCTGATCTCAGATCTGTTCTGCTTGTCTGCTTTTGGTGGTGATAGCTTTGTAACGGAAAAGCATTCCCCCAAATTAGAATAGCACACACCCGCACGCCGTTCTCAGTCCTTTGAAAATTGGTTGTGTAGGATTGACTCCTTGGCACTATCCAGAAATCCTTGTTGCAGCTGATTTGGGAAAGACTTCATATGCTTGGGGTGGGAAAGTGAGTGACCAAGAAACTGAGTTAAAGGGAAAGATGCCCTGTCAACTTCATTTACTTGGGCTTCTTTTTTTCTTTTTAAAGGGAAATGGAATATTTGTACCACTAAAACTGCTGCTGTGACTCCAGTAGGGCTAGCGTTTAATTGCTCAAGTAGAAGAGAGTTTAGAGGTGGAAATCTTGCTGTGACTTGAAGAGCTTGTATGTACGAAGGTAACGCTTCTAATTGTCCTCAGTATCTCCAGTTCTACTGAAGGGTTGCTGAAGTTTAGTTTTAAATAAGTTCCAGTTGGATGCTGGAAACTCAAAAGAGCATTCTATTTAAATGTACGGGAAGCAACTGCTAACGGCTGCGCTTTCACCAGGCAAACTGGCAGGCATATGGAAAAGTGAACTAAGGTGCTAGTGCTGGGGAGAGTCTCTGACTCAAATCTTTGAGGGCCAGACAGTGTGTACTTCTGACTTGTAGGGTGCCACTTTGAGGAAGGAGAATGCGGATAGTGTTGCTGAACCCGCGACCTGAAACTTCTTGGCACAGTTCTGAACATAAGGTGCCAAAACACTGTACGTTGCTTAGGACCGTCTATCACAGCAAATAAAAAAAATAGCATGTAAAGCTAGTGAAAAGACATACTGAGATGTTAAAACAATTCTAGGAAGCATCTTTTCCTTTTAAGCTTAGGTAGTCAGTTTACCTTAAACTAGGTGAAGTAGTTGAAATACATATGGCTGGTTCGGGCCTGTGAAAAGTCAGAGGCTCCTTATGCGGTACGAACTCTGAGCAGGGCAGTATCTTAAATCATGTTTTCCAGTTCAAATATAGTCCAGAAGTCAGAAGGGTTTACTTAAGGTACTGTTAGGTTAAAGTAATCTCTATAAACCGTTTTCCAGGCACATTGATTAGAATACAGGGGTTTTTTTAGCTTGTAACTAAGCTTCAGGCTCTTTACATAATAATTCCATAAACAGTTGTCTAAAAACTAAATAACATAAAGCCTTTATGTGCCTAAATAGACCTATAAACCCACACAGAGCCTGACCTTCACCTAAAGGAAGGCATTTGCTAAGCACCAAGGTAAAAGTGAACAAACCGCACTCAACTTCGCAAGAAAATGTCTTTATACAAGATGTTACAACTCTTTGGGAATGTCGGGGGAGGATATGTACTTGTGGTGTGTGGGGTTTTATGTGTGTTTGTTGGGGTTTTGGGTGGTTTTTTTGTTTTACTTTTCAAGTAGTTGATTTATTGGCTGTTGTTGTGGCAACTTTACAGTACCATCATCTTCCGGACTGCTCTCATTGCTGCTTTCAGTGTCATCATCTGGAGCGCTCACGCTGTCCTCAGATTCTTCATCACTTTCTGCTAGTCTGGAAACATTTTTTCAGGATTTTAAAACCAAAACAACTTATAATAAGAAAAACAGTATTTCAAATAAAATTTCATTACCCTGGAGAATGGATTGGTCTGTTGGGATTAGAAAATTCTTTTCCTGAGTCAACATCAAATGGATCTGGAAAAAGAAGGAAAACACGCACACATTGATGAAGAAGGCATATTTTAATCGTCTGCCTTTATTTTCATTTCAATGGAAGATTATTGGCATGGAGGGGAAGGCACAGGAAGCCTGGTTCAGCTTTCTGATGATTCTACCATAGTAGTTTGGTCAGAAACTAGGGGAGGCGAGAAACAACTGCCAGGTCCTGCCCCCCAGTTCTAGTCTTCACTCTTTTCTGTGCTCTCCCCTCCTGCCCCAAAGGGTTCCGTAGCTCCTCAGGGGGAGTCAGATTGTACACAGGGTTTCTAAGGCTTTTAATGGTTTAGTTCTCAAAGGGTTATCTAGTGAGTTCACGTCTACTGAGAAGTGAAGCACAGCCGTCCGGGTTTAGCTCTTGCTGAGGAAGGGAAGGGCTAGATTTGCTTTGGCTCACACAGCTGCGGAGAACTGTTACCTCTGAAAAGTCAAAGAAGGCATGACAGCTTTGGTACCACAACCCGTCCAGAAAATACACGTGATTGTGGGTGGAAGTGTGCTTTATTTGGCATAGCAGTGTTGCCCCTTAAGAACTGTCTTCAGTTTAACATAGCAGTAGTTGAATCTAGCCTAGCCTGTCACGGCAAAGAGACTGAAGGGCAGGGAAACTAAAGGTGTCTACCACCTGCTTACGGTGTGATCCCCTGGCCGACTTCTGTGGGACTTAACCATTGTGAAAGGGTAACATTAACTGGGAGCATCTCTCTTTGTATGTTCTTGATCATTTGATTTGTCTTTCTTTTTTTTCCTGTCTTGAATGAGACCAAGTACTCACCTGTGACTGCAGCCTGAAATACTGGGATACCAGTAAGTTACCAGAAGAACTTGGGAATAAACTACTGTACTTATTTTTGTTATCTTTATAGGTCTGATTTTAAAAATCTTGATTAGGGACTATATAAAGATGTCCATTAAAGGTCTTCCTTAGGTTTATGTGTAACTAACTTGCTGTCAGACTGTATGCCTGTATTTATATTTCTCCTCCTGAATTACTAGTCTTTTTACTCACACTCTGCTTTTAACATCTGTAGATAAAATGAGGAAGCATAGTATTTTCTTTTTACTCCTTAGTTCTCCAATATCCTTAATGTAATCAGGGTAGCTGCTCCACAGTTCAGCTGTGAATGCACCACTATATGCATTAAATTGCTTTAGTAATTTTAATCTTTTTGAGTTTAAAGAAATAGGGAAACTCGCTTAGAAGAATAGACAGTATAAAGACACAACACCACATCTCAACAATGCTCTTACCTTCTACCTCTACTATTTTCATGAGATTAAAGGAAAAGATTGTAAGGAAACTAGTTAGGAGAAGGGGGGGTGGTGTGTCTGTGTTTTTTTCTTACCTATTTCTTCATCTTGCGTTTCATGGACACTGGCTAAAAACTCCTTTTCAACTCTCAGCACTTCTTCTGGGCAATGACAGGCTGCGTATTTTTCCAAGAGATTTTTGTTCAAGTCAATAAATGCCTTGCCCCATTTAAATTTCTTTAGAAGAATGGTGGCTAGGTCTGGGAGCCCTAAAACAGAAAATAAGTGATCAGTTTTCTTTTCCAGTGGGAGATTTCACTCAGCTTACAGGATTCCAAGTTCAGTACATATCTATGTATCACTATTATAATGAGATGTTTGCCAGCATTTTTTCAATGTTCAGGGATTCAGACTTTTTAAAAGATCAAAAATCCTTTCAAATTTCAGTTTAACTCGAAATATCTAACTGAATCCAAGAAAAGTTCGTAATCTTTTAGTGAGCGTTATGTAAAAATATTCTGCAGAGGTAACGGGTTCAAGCTCCAGCTCCCACAGCCCTTCAGTACTGTATGGACCAAATCCTCTCTTATTTTCAGAAGGTAAGATTTGTCTGCAGTATAGTAGAGCACATCTCTTCAGTTGTCAAGAAAGTTCTGTGATGAGTTTGCAAAACATCAGAAGAGGGAGCAGTTTCTTTTGTTCTTAACCAGAACCTCCACTATTAACAGGCGGCTGTTACCTCTCTTGGAGACAAAGGTGCCTAAGGATTCACGCTCTGGCTTTTTTTTTTTTTAAAAACAGTTTTTCTAACATTAAGTGCCATCCTGACAAAACCAGGATCATCAGTTTATGTGTCCTATTTAATAGCTGACCTGAACACCCCACAGAGACCTCAACGCTACCAGATACAAGTACTTGGAAGAAAGCTACGCAATCTGATCCCAAACTCAGCAGCGCGATGACCAGTGAGAGGGCATCACGGTTCATTCTATCGCAGATCATCTCTTCTGATTTATTAGGCACGTAAGAACTGCTGGTAGCATGTTTCCTATCAGACGCATTGCAGCCTACCAACAATGCAAAAAGCTGCAGCAAAAGCTTCCACGCAGGACAGCTTGCACGGGCGACCATAGTTCACGGGATTGGCAGCCACCAAGTAGGGCAGCAGCCGTGGATGCCCTCCTCTCATCTTCTGAAAAGGAGTTTCTTCTAGTTTGGCCCACGAGCAATCTATGACTGCGATTCCACTCTGGGCAACGACGTGCCTGAGAAAAGAAACATCGCTGTAGTTGAAAAATTGTCATCGCTGTATTGACAAAATAAGTTAAAGTAAGACTTATAATTGCCACTTTATACTGGCAGCAAATTTGCATACACCCCCCCTTTTGTCAATCAAAAGGCATGTTTTATAATGATCTAAAATACAGGTGCAATGAGAAAGAATAATAACACGTTTTTCCACTGAACACGCATGTGGCAAAAAAGGTTGATCCATACATTTGAGACTGAAAGTGCGAAATTCTAGGTTTAAAAATGTGACAGAAGAGTGTAGTTAATAGTAATGTTCACATTCTTAAAAGTACACCAAAGTTCAGATTTAGGTTCTCCGCTAGCTTCTAAAAGCTAATCTTTTCTCTGAGTACGCGCATCTGTATAAAAATTGCGCAGGCACATTTGGAGAAAATTCTCAACGTTTCCCCCAGATACATTTTCTAGTTAATGTGTTGTGTTGCCCAGCCGAAGAACTTGAATATGGAATCATAAAAGATACAGTAGCTGTAGGGCCGCGGTTCTGAACCAATTAACCTACAAACCACACACTGATTCCTCACTGGAGGTGTTCGAGGCCAGGCTGGACGGGGCTTGGAGCAGCCTGGTCCAGTGGGAGGTGTCCCTGCCCGGGGCAGGGGGTTGGAACTAGATGATCTTTAAGGTCCCTTCCAACCCGAACCATTCTGTGAGTCTATGATCTACAGATGCATTTTTCACCCGATACCGTGTAAAAATGCTGACCTGATTTAATAAGAAGGCTCTATTTCTCACGTTCGGGCATCAATGCGCTGTAACAGGAAGGCCTGTGGCACAGTTTTGGCCACGAATCGGTGGTTAAAGGGCTCCCCACAACATCCCACCACCGAAGCGCTCCCCGCTCGGCCCCGGGACCTACCTGTCTGCGGGGGAGACGCACTCGGTGGCCAGCGGGCTGAGGACGAGCCCGGGGAACCGCTGGCGGAGCCGCAGCGTCCGGAGCAGCCCTTTTCGGGCCAGTTTCCTCCCGGTGCATTTCTTGGGATCGCAGTGTCCGAGCTCCCACATGGCGAGGGGGCAGGGGAACCTCCTCGCCTCCGGCTCGCCCGCCTCCGCCGCACCGTCGCCCTCCAGGCAAGCTGAAAACAGCGGCCGACCATTAGTGACCGCTCCGAGGCCCCACCAGGTGCCGGTCCAGGACCCGCTGGGCCCCGCCCGGTCCCGCCCGGCCGCGGTCTCCCCTCACCTCTCAGCGCGGCCTCCGCCTCCTCGGCGAAGGTGTGGAGGCCGCGATGGCCGCCCCGCCGGCCACCCCTCCGCCGGTCAGCGCGTCGGCCCCGCTCCATATCCCCGCGTCTGGGCGGAGCGGCCGCTCCTCCGTCCCACCGCCCTTCCGTTTCCAGCGGAAGAGGCGATGGCGGCCGCCCGGCTGCTGGCGGCGGCGCTGGGCGCGGCGCTGGGTGAGCGCGGGCGGCGGGCGGGGGGTCGCGGCGGGTCGGTGGCCCGCCCGCCCGCCCGCCGCCAACCGCTCTGTGCTCGGCAGGTCTCTTCGCCGCCGCGGGGAAGATGAAGATCGTGGAGGAGCCGAACACGTTCGGGTAGGCGGCCGCCCCCTCGCCCTGTCGCGGTGCCCGGTTCAGCGGCCGCTCCGGCCCCCGGGGAAGGGGCCGCCGGTGTCGGGACACGGGCGGGGGGGTGTAACCGCGGGCAAACGCACAGCTCGGACTCAAACGCGTAACTCCCCTTCTCTTGAAAGGTTGAATAACCCGTTCTTGCCTCAGACAAACAGGCTGCAGCCAAAGGTGTCCCCGTCTGCCGTGTCGGGTACGTGCGTTACCTTTTTTGTCCGGTTTCCATCGTTTAGTGACTACAATTTGCAAAATTGCCTACGTTGACTGTGTGCAAAGGCTAATTTTACTTGGTATCTTATGGCATCGTGGAAAATAAGCATGGCCAAATATATTTTATTGTGCTTTGGTGTCCCGTGTCCCGGTGCTGTTTGTCACACTGCTATCCATATGTTTTATTCAGTGGGTTTTTTTAGCCAGTCATAGATCCTTCTAATCCTTACTAAAAACTTCTTTCTTCTTGAAACAATCCCTGACAGCCTTGAGATTGTCATGTAGAAGTCATCCTGTCATCTGGTAGTACTTAATACTCAGAAATTGTTTTAAAAAAAAGCCCTAAGAGTAGTCTTGGAACAAGTCCCAGAAGCTCAGTTTCACACACCAGGTCTGGGTGCTGCAACGTAAACTCACCACTTCAGCAAAATAAACAGGAATCTAAAAAATTCTAGATCATATATGGAGGAGAGCAGATAAAATAAACACCGAATGCAAAGAGTGAGCAAAAGGAAATAACTGTTGTCTCTCCGCTAACCTTAAGCACAGACTTAAACCTTGCTCAGGTTCAATAAAGGCATTTTGGTGTGGTGACATTGAACGGGATTATGCTTAAAGTCTTCTGTCATGTTTTGTAAACCCAAATCAAATGTATAAATTCTGCATGTGGAAAGTGAAATAGTTAGACATGGGATTAGTAATAGTTAAAATGCTGAATGGAAAGATGCCAAAAATAGCAGAAAAAAGGTTAAAAGAACAGTACGCTTGAAATCCTTCTTTCCTGGATATGAGAACTTCTGTGTAGCCAAAAATTGGGAGTGTCTGTGGAACTACAGTCTAGAGCATAGAACACTGTCTTGCACAATTATTGCTTTAGCATGGAAACCTTACTTGTTCTCTTCTTTTACAAGAGAGCTGGGGTAATAGTTCCTATAAGGAGATGGAGGCATGAGTTTAACGCGTTCCTGAGGGACGTTCAGATTTGCTTTTCTTTCTCTGTGGGGTGGGCATCCTGATTGCGGAGGCAGGAACTCCGTGTAGTAGAGGGACGAACCCTTTGGCCAAGCCTATGGTCGCCTGTAGAATGAAATGCAAGATCATGCAGTCGGAAAAATCACATGGGAAAGAGAACCTGCCTGTATCCCAGTGGTCAGGGCGTTCCGAGGGCACGATTCTGGTGGTCTGGTCTTTGTTTCTAGGATTGCTTGTATAGATCTTTGGGAAAAGTACATTATTATGATTTAGAATTCAGGATGGGGTTTTATTTGCTTTGTAATCTCTTTTATTCTTCCCTCATAAATACTTAATCATTCCATGCAAAATGACCTTAAACAAGGGACACTGAAGTACCCCTCTAGCACATAGTTCAGAATTTTCGGCCCTTTTTTTGGAATGACAAGTTACCTCCCTTGGATTTCTTTTGGCAGCAAGGCTGGAATGGACAATTCCACAAGAGCAGAATTGTAACTGCTGATCCCTCTGACAGCAAAGGTTTATCTTGTTGAATACTAACCGGATCAGACTGTGACGGCAAACTGTGGGAAGGAATATCTACTTAGGGAATCTCAGTGAAACTTAATATGCAGCACTGTCAATGTTCTGAGCAGATGGGCTTTACCAGTGTACGCTTGAGGAGTTTGGATGACTTTGGGGACAGACAGCTGGCAAGGAAGAGTTCCAGTGATTTCAGTGTTAGGTTTTGGCAAGATCTGCACTGATGATTCCTTCTATGGATCTGGCCTCCCGATAGGTTTCTTATTTCTCGCATAGAAGGAGGCTTATCTATTTCACCGAGTGCTGAAGTTGAAAAATGTTACAGATCGTGATGCAAACCAATATAGCACTGGTGGGAACTTGCAGAAATCCATATGGAAGGTACAAATTTCCATATGTACAGCAGAAAACTAAATTTGTCACATAGTCCTTGCAGTTTTGTCACCACAGTAACTTGCTTAAATTTAACCGAAACATTATTCTTCCTTGATGCCGTTTTGTGGTATTTTTAGGCCCTGCGCATCTCTTTAGGCTTGCTGGCAAGTGTTTCAGTTTTGTGGAATCCACGTGAGTAACGGATTTGGATATTTGATTATGTGTATTTATTAGGAATGAAATAGTTTTTTATTTCAGTCTGAAACATTTCTTATTTTCTTTTTCTTCTCTTTTTTTTTTCTTTTAAGGTACAAGTATGAGTTTTGTCCTTTCCATAATGTCACTCAGCATGAGCAGACTTTTCGATGGAATGCCTATAGTGGGATTTTAGGGTGAGGCTTTTAGATCTTTAAGTTTTACTGATGTTGATAGCAGACCATTTTATAGATTGTCAAAAAGAAGGCAGTTTTAAAATTTAACATTCTTTTATTGGTCAGCTTAGGTCATTGTGGTTCCCCAGGCGTTATGCATAAAAATACCCCGTCTTGAAAAATTATGATTTTTTTTTTTTGATAAATACTAACCTCCTATTTTAGCTGGAGGCTGACTAATAACCAGTGCTAACTGCAGGTGTGACACGTTCATGTGAGAAATTCAATAGTCTATAACTACAGTTTATATTAACAAAGATTTCATGTCTGTTAACTATCTTCACTTTGAGTTGAATATAACCTTATAAAATTAAATTAATGTTTTATACCTAGTTGCTTGTTAAACATATTTAATAAAAGGTATTATAATACTCAATGTAGACCCCCCCAAAGCATTCAAAAACCCCAGAGCATCCAAATTATAAGACCTAAAATAAATATAATTATGAACTAGAGCACTGCTTTAAAATTACTGTCTTTCAAAACATTTTGAATATAGATGTCTCTTTTTCTTCCTATGTGCACAATAATCAGTGAGCCAGTATGAGAGGAAAAGGGTACATCAAGGTGCTGAGAGTATCGTTGGCTTTAGGACTCGCAGCAGTAGAGACTAGGTTTTGTAGGTGCTTTCACCAGCACTAAAATCCTGCAGTAATCTGAGCTGCACAGGGTACTTGGCATCATGGAATTTGAATTTGTTGTGGGATTGATTGTATTTTATTGGATTTAAACATAGATATGTAAGTGCAAATGGTTCGCAAACTGAAAGTTGAACCACCGTTGTGCTCTCAAAGTAATGTTGATGTGCCCCAGATAGCAGCCAGGATAACAAACTGTACCATTTATAAGGTCTTGGCTGTAAGAAATGGAAATATTAAAACAACAAAAATTAAATATATACAGTTAAATTGGACACGGTGTAAGGGTATTCGTGTTTTTCGTCCTGAGTGTTCACCTTTTTCTTCCCCGTTACTTAAAATAAAATGATGTCCTGTTTTTTCAGAATCTGGCATGAATGGGAAATTGAGAACAACACATTTGTTGGGATGTGGATGAGGGAAGGAGATTCCTGTGAAACTAAGAGCAGACAGACAAAGGTATAATAACCTCCACTATGCTAATTCAGACAGCACGCTCTCTACACACACTCGTGTCACTCTACAGACTGAAACATTCCTACTTCGAAGAAGTCATCATTTAAGACGTGACATAAAACACAAAGATGAATTCCTGTAGGAGCTCGGTGAATGGATGGAGGAGTGAAGCTAAAATCAGGATAAGATTTTGAAGAAGTTTACTTATGTATTCTCATTGGTTGCTTTTAACTCCTTTTTTTCCTTGATAGAGTGGAATATTCTGGTATTACCACTACTGTAGGAACATACAGTCCTTTGTAACTTGTGTCAGGAAAAATAAGGAAAAAGCGCTATTTGCTGAGTTCAAGATGCCAGCCTATTGTGCTCAGAACATCCAGGAAAAAGGAGGGAAAAGAATTAGGCAGTTAACAACAGCATGCTGAGAAGCTTAGTGAGGTGTTAAAACAAGAGCAGAGGGCATGCAAGGAGAATTAAGGAAGGAGTCAAGTATACGGGAGTGGCAGAGGAACCAACTCAAGAGAAACAGATTCTGGAGTGAGTACATTTTAAAGAAAAAGTAAAAATTATTATTTTGTGGAGTGGTTAAAATGTTCCCTTTCACGTTCAGACAGTCTCTGTGCCAAGTAACTACGCAACTGGAAGGGTAAGGAAGGGTGAGAATTGCCCAATGTGTGGCACGTGCTTTGCACGCATCCTTTATCCTTTTGTTCGTGAATGTTTTTATTTTTCCACCTCCCGTTTCAGTGTGTTATAGAGTTTTACAGATACAATGAATTAAACCTCACATTCCCTGGTGACATAGATTGCTGTCGTGAAGAAGAGTTAACGATTCCGTATAGTTCACAACAGGCTGCTTTTTGGGTGGAAGATGCTTAGCTATTACAATGATGGGTGACGATACAATAGTTAAGAGGGAGGGATATATAGTTGGAATAATAACCAATGTGAAGATGGGAAAAGGGACAAAATATGGAAATACGGTGCTTGGGACTCCAAGGAACAATGATAGGTGGGGGCATCATTTCCCATTAGGAAGCAATTTTCACATTTTTAAAATAATTTGAAGGTGTGCTTGCTATGATTCTGTGGGTGACAGCGCTGGAAGCTTTGATGTGACGGTATGTACAGAAATGCATCTGCTGGCATTGGAAGACAGCAAACGGATCATCACTGCTGGCCCTGTTTCATGTGGAGGCGTTTCACTTATCTTTGTTTTTACTGATCTTTAGGTTCATCTTGTTTGTGGAAAGAGCAATAAATTGGCTTATGTATCTGAGCCGAGTACTTGTGTTTACTCTCTGACATTTGAGACTCCTCTCGTGTGCCATCCTCACTCTCTTTTAGGTAAGATTCAGAAAACAATTTGTGTGTGGAGCAGATGGCATATTACGCCAACCTCAGAGTGTCAGTTTTGAGGTTCTTTGAGTTTGTAACTGGATATAAATGAGTATTAAATGTAACATAGAATATGAAGTGTATTTCAAGTCCCAATCATTATAACACATAGGTATTTCTCAAATAAATTGGCATTGTTAGTATAGACACAGTGGGTGGGTTTTTTTCTTTTTTTTTCGGACTGGTTGTAGGAATCAGCCCTGTAGTATCTGTTCATTTACTTACCTTACAAAAAGGGAGAGCTGAATACGAATTACATTCAGCAGAGAAATACGAGGCCTTCTAGCTGGAAATAAGGGGAGAATTTTTGGTTGGTGGCATTCTCCAGAAACTTTAGATGTGTGAAGCGGAATTTAAGTTTAATCCCCGCTCTTGGAAGCACTAGAGACCATGTACTGTATAGAAACACTGAGGTCTTAAAACAAATGTGCTTGTATGCTACTAGAGGAGCATTTAACTAATGCAGGGCAGCGATGTTGGTTTTTACATGGTTTGACTTCCATTTTTCAGTTTATCCGACTCTGACTGAAGCACTACAAAGGAAGTGGGATGAAGCAGAGCAGCTTCTCTACGATGAACTCATAACTGACCAGGTTTGTTAATGTCTTCCAACTCTGAGTGGTAAAGAACAATTACTGTGAAGAGCCAAACCTGGCTTCTGCAGTTTCTTCTTTTGGAGTGGATGCATTTATTCTGCAGTTGGCAAATAGTAATTTTTGTGCTCTGTAATTGCTGTATCACCTGGTAACTGTAATGTTTTCTACAGTAAAGCTTGAGGAATTGGAATGGCCAGTGCAAATTACAAGTGGAGATGAGAGTCGAGTGGATTGATCTGTCATCTTTTGGAAACTTTCTTTTTCAGGGATACAAAAAAATACTGAAAGAGATTTTTGAGGAAGCAGGACTTCTAAAAGCAACAGAAGAAAAGGAAGTTGAGAATAAGAAAATAAGTCTGGAATTTGAAACAGTGGAGAAGTGCAATAAGGTATCCAGCATAATATTTACAACGTGGAATTAAATTGCCACTTTTTTACTGTATGACAGTATCAGCGTGACAGCATTGTGTAAATACTCTTTGGATTCAGCTGCAGTCTGTTAATGGGATTATCTTCTCTTGTTTCAATGTGTAACCATCTGCACACAGAGGGATTTGGTATCTCGATTCTAGCCCTTAAGTCAGAAACAAACCAGCACAACTGAAAGCCCAATGAGAAGACAGGGGGAGTATGTAGGAACTAATGTAGGCGCTTGGGCTATGAACACCTTGTAAATACTCTTTCAGTCTGGGAATAGGAAGGAGTTACTGGTGAAAATAAATGTGTAACCAGCCTTGGGAATGGATAATTACCCAGACTTGTGTCAGAAGGCGTTGGCTGTTACACAAGCAAAAGGCAGAATGATCTATGCTGTGTCCATTCCTGAATGGCTTTTACCTGTGTGAACAGTCCTTCTGCAACAGAATTGAAATGGGGAAAACAGAAGGTGTGCTCAGCCTGGAAGAGTGCAAGCTGAACATCAGAAGGAGCGTGGAAGGGAATTAATTCATTGTAATACAAAGAAGAAGCTGCTGCTGTCATTTTATTTGAAAATGTGGCAAAGACAGAACACCTCGTAGTAATTCCTGAATGTAACCCAGTAAACTGTGGTTAACATGAGTATACTTTTATAAAGATCACCATTTTGATGTGGTACTGTCAGGAGCTGGAACAATCACCTTTTTTCTTTTTTTTTTCCCCCAGTTGTTAACAATACAGTATTTAATAATTCGTGCTTCTTTTTCTGGCTTCATTGACATAAAGTTGGCTGTTTTGGTAACCACAGAATCTTAAATCATTAATGTTTTGCTCTTTCTTGATTCATGTAAAACCCAAAACACAATAAAAAATTTGGGCTGCTTTGGTATTTCAGATATGTGGCTTCAATTTCAAAAGTACTAAGCAATCCCTGGCTCTGTAAGTTAACAGAAACTGCCAAAAGAGAGAACATGAAGTTTCTAGGTCAAGAGCTGAGGAGGTGACAAATTTTGAGGCATTATGATATAAAATAAAATAAGGCTGGTCCTATAGCAAACTTATGAATGCAATTTTGTGCTGTGATAAAATGCTAGTTAGAGGATAGATCCAAAATAGCAACAGAAAGCACTCCTGTTTTTTACTCTCAGGCTTGGAAAAAGCTGGCTCCTGTTTTGGCAACATAGAAATATATCTTTTTGTAAAATTTGCACCTTGTTCCTGGAATAACCAGTTTAAGATCTTTTAAGTCAAAAGCTGTAGCAGCTATGCACAGACGCATTATTTTTGATAAACTCCCATTTTATGTATGCATTTGGAGAGTGGGAGAGCCATTTTAAATGTATTTTCTTTCTTAGGAATACAAGCAACTTTCTAAAGAAATAAAAAAACTTCAAGATTTATTAAGTCAGCACGGTATTGCATACAAAGGAATTTCTGGTGAGTTTTTTGGAATTGTTCTTTTTCATTATTGTCTGTTCAAAATGTGAATACCCAAATGTTGGTTTTGGTTACTGCAAGGATTAAATAAGCTGTCGTATATGGAGGTAAAATTTAGTAGACAAAGATTTTAGTAAGTACTTAGGTCTTGATTCCTGCGCAAGAGGACTTGTTTTGCCCCCAAAAAATCTGTTGATTACTTGAAATTTTACCTTGATAGAAAAATGTTGACTGCCGTTGTAACTGAGGTTTGTCTCCAATACTTAAGATGACAAAGGGAATCAGTGTTACAGCATTCATAGCACATAAGCATCTTTTAAGTAACTCCACTTTCTGCATAGTCAACCACAAGGCCTGACTTCTTTGAGAACACTTGAAATGTTCTGTTTCTGTTTGAATTGTTTTTATCGTTCCTTAGTCCCCTTTTTTCCCTCTCTTTGATTTCTGTTAGGTGAGTACCATATCGCATGCAGTTTTTAGAAGGAAAGACTGTTTGGTGCTGGCTATGAAGAAGCAAGGCTTATCTGGATTAATTTCCTTTCTAGGGAAAACATATTAGAATTCTTGTAAAACATTTTATCTGCGTGTTTAAACTATGTGTAACTTGCACAGTATTTCTGCCTGTTTGGTAGTTCATTTAATTATTGCAGATTAAAACTGTATGATCAAAAGCAGAATTCACAACTTACTCTAGATGACTTATTTCAAAACTATTTAGCGAATTCTGTTACAAAAATGTTTTGGTGTTCAAAAGCAGAATTAACTGATGTCTTAAACTACGTATTACAGCTGAAAATACCAGTGTTGAACATCGAAGTCAAAAACTGGCAACTGCAGTGACAACTGTTCTTAATGGGTCAAAGGATGATGAGCACCTGCATGGCGATACAGGAATTTGGAATGAGACCGTATGAAGAAACCTGGGTGGTAAACAGCAGGTTCATATGGAATGTCAAGCAAGTTGAACATGTATCGTGACACTAGGATGATTTACCTTCTCCGAGTATTCTTTACTTTCTGAATTTCTGCCCTAAAGCAAAGGGAACATAATGGAGCGAGGGCTCACCATCACCAAGAACAGTTGGCTTGTTTCTGAGAATGTTTGTAAAACTCCTTTGCTAAGGCCAGTATTGGGTATAGGTTTACAGATTCTGCATCTCCAGTCCCACCTCTGTTATTTTCTTTGATCAAGCATGGTAACAGGTGGTGTAAATAAAAAATAGTTCAAGACCAATGCTGTCAGATGTTGTATGAAAGGTAGTAAGTACAATATTAAGAACATGTTATTTCATCTGTATGCTAAAATGTTTTCTGTGCAGACTTTAGCAGAAAAAGAAATGTTTTCTGCCACAGCAGCGCATGACGCGCCACCCCACCCACCCCCGTGCAGGTGTCATCTTTGGGTAGTGGGTGGGTAAAATGAAAGCAGTTCAGGGTCTGATGGAAAGGTGCTATGAAAACACCAAATTGTTATAAAAGAATAGCTGTGTCAAGGGAATACATGTCAATTCTCTGTGTGTAATAGGGAATAAAATGGACTCTTCCAACATCAGCTGTGGAAATGTTACTGTAGGAGCCGGTGGAGGCCAAGAACACCGTCTCCAGACGTTATCACAGAATCCCACCTAGTGAGCAGGCACCTGCAAGAGTGATATGTCTTCGGCACATTAAAACGCCTGCTGCAGGAATTCTGTTTCTTCACAACCCCAGGCAACCGGGATTCAGTTACAACTGGCACCTAAAGCTGGCAGAATGAATCCAGGCATTCCCGGACACTTTTGTTTACCATAGAATGGTTTAGGTTGGAAGGGACCTTAAAGATCATCTAGTTCCACCCCCTGCCCTGGGCAGGGACACCTCCCACCAGACCAGGTTGCCCAAAGCCCCGTCCAGCCTGGCCTTGAACCCCTCCAGGGATGCGGCACCCACAGCTTCTCTGGGCAACCTGTTGCAGTGTCTCACCACCCTCACAGTAAAGTCTTTCTTCCTAATATCTAATCTAAATCTCCCCTCTTTCAATTTAAATCCGTTACCCCCCACCCTATGGCTCCACTCCCTGGTAACGAGTCCCTCCCCATCTCTCCTGTAGTCCCTTTAGGGACTGGAAGGGACTTTAAGATCTCCCCGGAGCCTTCTCTTCTCCAGGTTGAACACCCCCAACTCTCTCAGCCTGTCCCCAGAGCAGAGGGGCTCCAGCCCTCGGAGCATCTTCGTGGCCTCCTCTGGACCGGCTCCAACTGCTCCGTGTTCTTCTTGTGCTGAGGGACCCAGAGCTGGACGCAGCGCCCCGGAGGTGTCTCACCAGGGCTGCTGTCCGGTTCCTCAGCGCGCAGGTGTCCCGTCCGTCCCCGTGCCCCGCCATCGTCGTCTGGGCCGAGTGCCCTCTCCGCTCACAGGGGGCCAGGCAGGCCCGCCCGTGCCGCCCCTCAGCCGCCGGGACCCCGCCGGGCGCCACCGCGCTTCCGCTTCCGGTGGGCACGGGGACGCGGCGGGCGGCGCGGCGGGATGAGCGGGGCACTGGGCCGCTGGCGGTGAGGCGGCGGCGGGGCCGGGGGCGCTGGCGGTGCCGGTCGGCGGCCCCCATCCCCCGCCCCTGACGCGTGTGTCTTTGCAGGGCGCGGGGCTCCCTGCGCCTGCCCGGCCCCCGGAGGTGGCTGTCGCGGCGGCGGGAGCCGGAGGAGGGCGCGGAGGACGAGGGGCCCATCTCCTTCTCCGCCAGCAAGGCCAGCCCGCGGGTGTGGAGCGTCGGGCAGTCGATGGGCAGCGACCACGAGCGGCCGTGGTTGAAGGTGCTGCCCCTCAGCCTGCTGTGCAGCGGGCTGCTGCTCTGGGCCGCCTTCCGGGAGAAAACGGAGATCGACGAGCGGCTGGAGGCGATTTTCTCCGCGGAGTTCGTGGATTCCTTCGATGCGGCCCAAAAAAGCGCCGCTCCCCTGCCGCCGCAGCAGGAGAAGTGACGGGAGCGCGGCTGCGGCGGGGGAGCTGCCGGCAGCCAGCGGGCATTCGCCTGGTACTGACACTTTAATGGGAAAACTTGTTTTTTTCCAGCCCACCGGCAGCCTTATCTTACAGCCTTGATTCCCTCACCTGCCGTGCTGCTGGCCTTGGGTTCATAATTCACACTGGTAGCGCAAGGAGCGGTTTCTGCGCTGCATGGTAGGGTGAACCCAGGACGTATCGCAAACCAGATCGCATTTGAAGATAGGTTTTATGCAACCCATCTCTTCTCCATGGATTATTTTTCTTAGATGCACAAGGTATTAAAATACCAAAACTGTAAGTCTGTAAAATTGCTGCTGAAGGTGACCTTCATGTGATATTTTGCTGGTCACAGAGTATGTTCAGCTTACATTGAAGACGACTGTAAGTGTATGATTCATTAATACGTGATTCTTTGTGCTCTGAGGGTTTTTAAATTTTACTTAAATTAACCATCTTCAACCCTTAATGCATAGTCGGTGCTTGCTTTCTGCACTAGAACTTTTTAGGCATGCCTGTTTGAGGTGATCATTACTGGCAGGAGAGATTTCTGCAGGAAATGACAGTCATTGGCTTGCATTATTCTGGGGAGGAAGCCCCTAGTTTCACTGAACAATGGCGTATCTAGTTTTTCCTACAGATTCATAGATATTCAGACTTGCACGTGCGGGAGACTTTTCCTGGAGAGGAAGAAGCTGAGCTACTAATGCAACTTAGTTCTCTCCAAAGTTATAGGTGGGTTTTTTTTAAGCTTTCAACTGGAGAAATGCAAAACTGGGTCCATTAAAATTCCCAATTAAAAGAAAAAGAAACCAAAAAACCCAAAACAGAACCCCCAAACAAACTGAAAAACCAAACACGGTAGCGGTTAGTGAGACGGGCTGGAGCTGCACAGAAGACTGACTTGGCATCCCGTGTGTCCGATGCTGCTGACACGTCTCTGAATACCACCACCGCGGTGGCTGTGGACTGTGCTGCAGAGTCCCCGTGGTTTACCCAGGTGACACCTGGTCACCGTGTATGTGACATCTGGTGACTGGGTACAGCCGGTTTGGTGCTGACACCGGGGTTATTTTGTCTTGGGATTCAGCTTCTCCTACAGCGGAAGGTGTCTGGTGAGATCCGTGCAGGGGGTGTCCTGGCGAATAAAAGCGATCCTGGGTTTTATTGTCACTGGCCGCAGGCGTGATGCTCTTCCCCGGCCAGCCCAACTCCTCCTCGCCCTGTGACAACGACGACCCCGGCCCCGCGCTAAGGCCGTGACGCGCTGCCCCTTCGCCTGTGCCTTATCCCGGGGTGACGGGACAGGTGTCCAATAAAGACCCCGCAGCAAAACCGCCCTCACGGTCTCTTGCTTTTAAGGCGCGGGGAAAGTCGCGCGCCGTTTCCCTTTAGCACGTCATCGGTGACGCGGCTCTGCGCGCTCTTTCCGAGACACCTCCCCCCACCCCCCGCCTTCCCCCGGGCCGCCGGAGGACGCGGCCGGTGCCGGCGGGGACACCGTGTCCGGGGGACGCTCGCGGACGGGCGGACACCGGGCACCCGGCGCGCGCTCGCGGCCCGGAGCGCGCCCTGCGGGAGGCGGGGCCGCCGCCGCGCGTTGCCGCCTGGGCGCGTGCCGGCGGGGCGGGGCCTGCGCGCGGCTGAGGCGGCGGCGGAGAAGATGCCGTCGGTTTCCAAAGCGGTGTCGCGGGGCGGCGGGTCCCCGCAGACCGAGCAGCCGACGCACTATACGTAGGTACCGCGTCCTGTCAGGCGGCCCGCTCCCCGCGGCTCCCGCGCCGCGCGGGGAGGGCCTCGGGGGCCGAGGCGGAGGGCCCGCTCCTGCGCCGGGCCTGCTCCGCGCGGCCTCGCGCACCGGCGGCGGGGCTGTGAGGCGATGGAGCGGGCCCGGCCCGCCGCCGCGCTCCTTCTCCGGCGCCGCGGGGAGGAAGCCGCGTCCTCAGGCGGCCCGGCGGCGGCTGACCGCGGAGCGGCCGCCACCGTTCTCCGCTCCCGGTGTCCTGCCTCCCTGGTTCGCACCGTGACCCGCCGGCTTCCCCCGGCGTGCCGAGCCCCGCAGCACGCTCCGGGACCGCCCTCTCCGCGCTCGGACAGCGGCCCTGCCGCTTCTCCGGAGCGTCGCCTCAGCCCGAGTCCCTGGGGCACGTTTGCCGGACCTTCCCGTACTGAGAGACGGGTCCCGTGCGCTCGCCACTCTCTGCACGCTTGCCCGCTTTCTTCTGGTGTGATCTGTGAAGTCCCTGCAGCCCTCGAGCACTACTGACAGCCCACCCCGTGTAGGACCGTGTGCTCCCCGCAAATGCAGAATAATCTATCACTTAATTGTGGCATTCATGCACTCCCATCCCCTGTATCATCACTTCTATAATGTTACGTTTCCAGCACTCTCAGAATGTAGCTACTTACCTAGATACTGCTATAGCCTGCCCTATTGCCCCTTAACATCCAAAAATTCTATTCCTTTTTTTTTTTTTTCCCTCCCTGCAATCCTGGATAGTTTAGAGAAGAATCTCTAAACTTAAAGACATGCTTCATAACTCTGTGTCGTTACATCCCTCATATGCCAATGTAAGCAACTGAGACCAAAAAGATGCCCTTTATTCCTCTTCCTAATGCTTTCCTTTCTCTTGTAGGCTGCACCCTTTTAGATACTTCTAGGAAGTCTAAGGTTCTTCAGCAAAGCCCCCATATACCCCTTCCTCTGCAAATAGTCCGTAACTTTAGCAACATAATGAACTTGCTAAATTGCCTAATAGATATATAAACTGAGACAGGAAGAAGTGCTGTTTTACAGCCTTTGACAAATGCCACAGCAGTGCCCGGTGTGGCATGATCTTTATGTCCTGTGGAATGAAGTATCAGACTTCCTAACTAGCTTCTGTGTCCGGCATGCTAGTGAAGGACTGTCTTACACCTAAGTAACCTTTAAAGACCCCAAACTCTCAACACAAAAGTAACAGTCACTAAAATAAGTTTGCTGAAGTCCTTTCGTAGCCCCAATAACATTCATAAACCTCTTTTAACCCTTTGGCTTTCTATATAGCATGTCCACATTCTGGGAATATTGTGATTAAGAACTAATGTTTAAATTAGATGTGGTATTTAGCTGAAATAGCTTTTGTAGGACTATTTTGTATGGTAGCAAGCAATACGAATGCTCGTTCAAGTAACTTGTTGGATTTGTAATCTCTGTTTGGTGGGTACTTTGGACAATATTCTAAATACTGTGCTTTTTGATTTAATATATTTATTTGATTTTAGTTTAGTTACAAAACGTAGTATAATTTGCCAGGTATTCCACCGTATTTTATTAGTAATGCATCTGTCATAAAAAATGAAGTCACTTGTATTCAACAGCTAAACAGTCAATTGTGCATAGGAACTAAAACTGTATGCAGGTACATTTGTACAATTTTTCACAGGCTGTGTGCACTGAATTGTCAAGTGCCCTGTTAATACTGTAAAAATGTGCCTCCAATAAGATAAACTTGTAACACAGTTTAATTTTTTTAGGTATCTAAAGGAATTTAGGACAGAGCAGTGCCCCCTATTTTTGCAGCACAAGTGTACCCAGCACAGACCATTTACCTGTTTTCATTGGCATTTCCTAAATCAGCGTCGTCGTAGACCTATACGAAGGCGTGATGGGACTTTTAACTACAGTCCAGATGTTTATTGTACAAAATATGATGAGACTACAGGAATCTGCCCAGATGGAGATGAGTAAGTGATTTCTTTCAGTCCTAGGTGTTTATAGTATTATCAATGACATTAAGGAAAGATGCTGCTTTCTCCTCAGCAAAAAAAGATTGATAGAATCCTGCTGCAGTTCATTTGAAAACAGATTTCTGTAAGTGATTTGTTAATTTTTGGCACATATACTTTTATATGAGCATGTATTCTTTAGGCTATTATAGAATTAGAACTCTGATTTTGCATTGTGACTTATCTTTAAAGCATAACATAAGAAACTGGTTTTCTGCTAGTATTGTTCCTGCACATTTGTGCTAGTATTGTTTTGGGTTTTTTTCAGTTGTGCTTCCTTGACCAGTAGGTGCAAACCTATAGAGGTGGCTTCGAGATTTTAAACTATGTAAATTTTGTGAAGATTGGTGGGTAGTAGAGGAGAACAACAGTTTTGTGGTCCTTCCAGTGAGAAAAAGCAAAGGAAGGAATTCACTGTTAGTTGTCTGGCTAGCTCGCTAGTGTTTGCATTTCCATGGACATGTGTCTCTTCTAGATAAAGGCTACAGAGGGTCTTCGGTCAACTTGGGCAGGGATAGAAGCTTTGTGGAAGTGAGAACAGGCAAATGGTACGGTACGGCAGGCAGGCATCTATGGAGGAGCTGGGTATATTGTGGTCATGTGTCGGAGGAGCTACCTTCTTCTGCAGTGATGGAAGCAAGGAAGGACTTCTGACCAAAAAAATTGCAGGAAAACAGCTGGGAAATATGTAGTTATGCTGGTTACCTGTTTGAAATATCGAAGATTAATTATTTTGGTTACTGTAGTGTATAGCAGCACTTGTCATGGATCAGGTATCTTTTGTGTTATAGGCTGTAGTCACAGAAGAAAGTCTGGATTTTTCCCAGAGACTTTACAAACTAAACAATAGGGATAAGAGAAGGTAAACAAGAAAAATGCACTAGGCAGCGTGACAATATCGAGTACCATGCCTAAGCAATATAAACAGCAAAAAATGTCTGTGAAGGATGATTTAAAAGAGAACAATTAATTATCTTTTCAGGTATTCGTAAAGCACTCCTGCCAATCCTGGGGCAGCATGAGCATTTCTTGGAAAATCGGCAAACGAGGATAACGTATAATGTCATGGGTTGGCTGGGGACAAGAACTGACCTTTCATTATTGAGTACTAGATACTGATTCTAAAGGAGGAAAATGGAAGCAATGTTTTAAAAAGGTATTAGCTGGGCAAGATTGAATTGTCAGAAGCAAATAAGGGGAGGTGTGAGATGGAAACCTTTTTGTTGCAATTGGATTGGAAAGGTTGTCCCCTACAGTTGCTGAAGATTACTCCCTGGTTAGGAATCTAAATGACAAACAGGGTGATTTTACTGTCTGCCATAATGGAAGCGCAAAGGACTTGCCAGAAAGAAGACCAGTAGTGAGATTCATACCTCTGTTTAGCATGTTGTGCTTATGGTTTGAATTAAATTGATAAGTTTAGAAGTTATCATCAAAGAGGCAATGGCTTTCAAGTTTGTGTTTTGCAGTGAAACTGCCCAGATGTAGAAGGATAAGAGCAGGGACCAAGGCTGGAGTCCTGTGAGACCCCTCACCAGTGACATAAGAGAATGTTGACGTTGGATGATATGCTGCAGGGGGGACTGAGAGGAAAACATGAATGTAGCTGAATTCCCGTAAACGAAAGAGAACAATGTTTCAAGGGGAGAAAAACTGAGTAAAGGAGACAGTAAATTATTAAA
The DNA here is from genome assembly GCF_963924245.1 of Chroicocephalus ridibundus. Lineage (NCBI taxonomy): Eukaryota > Metazoa > Chordata > Aves > Charadriiformes > Laridae > Chroicocephalus > Chroicocephalus ridibundus. The sequence goes on along the minus strand of NC_086291.1, from coordinate 49,089,721 downwards.
ATGAAGACAGCTGTGAGTAGAAGAAATGGAGCCTGTTTTCTTTGCCTCAGTTACAAGGTGGGATTATTGGAGACATTTGTGAGAAAAGTTTCAGCTGAACTGTGGAGGGCCTTATTTTAGATCTGCTCCTGAGAACTGGCGGCTAGAAATGGCAGTCAGCTATTGTAAATTGATAGCTCATTGAAGTTAAGGTAGAAGAGAAAAGGCATACAGGCGAAATAGTTAGGAAAGCCAAGAGAAGTCGAAGATAAGTTCCTTAAAGATAGAAGATTCCAAAGCATGTCTGTAGCATCAGGAGAAAAAAACGGAGGGAAACACTGACGTTTTTGAGGACATGCTTACAGTGTGGTAGCATTCCTGTTTCAGAACTCAGTAAAAGAGTAGGTTTTTCACCCTGTTTTGTCTTCTGCCTAAAATTTATCCTTTTATTTGGAGCAATTTCAAATTCTTAAAGAAATAGGTTATAAACAGTAGTGCCAGGACGCCTTTGTTCTAAGCTATCTGTGACAACATACCGGTACTTTTTTGGCTTTTATCTGTGTCTCTGTTTCTCTGTTCTGCTCATCTGAATCCACGGTTAGGTTAATGCAGTTTGTGAGTTCATAGAGAAGTAGCGAGAAAGGTGGAGTGATGACACCCATAATTGTTCTCAGGAACATAGTTTCAGGAGAGTTAAAATAGAAATTGTTAGTTTCACCCAGGCTTGACTGTGATATTTCTTTCCAAAGTTCAACTTGGAATGAAAAGCCCAAAATTTTAACGCTGTTTAGAAAAGGGCTTTTCTAAGGGTAACAAATTAAAACAATCTGTTCTAAGGAACGGCCTGTGAGAAAGACTAGATTACTTGCAGAGTTAGAGGGATATATTTTGAGCAGTGAATAGCGTTCCTCCCAATTTCACAAGTGAGGTTAGAAGTGATACTTGTTTTGTTTAAATATGATGTGTTTTTCAAAGGTTGTAGTCGACTGATGTCAGATTCTAAAAGAGAAGATTATTTTGGATATGTTAGTATCTGTAACGTAAGACTGCTCTAAGAGTGAATGAATTACAGAAGCCTACTACAGAAGAGCACTTCAAGTAACCGTAGGAAGAAATTCGTCAGTGCCTCAAGGTTGAACAGAAGTAGAACTTTGTATTTGTTTTCATACATTTAAGAGCATCTAGTGTTACTCTTTAAACTGGAACTGTTTTATTCTTAAAGGATATCTTTGGAATGTTTATGATGTGAATAAAGAAGAGTGTGGAAAGGAAATATGCATTTCAGTAATCAGTTAGCCTTTTTAAGTTTTTGTGAACATCTGTTCTGTTTCATGGTTTATACATCTCCTTACTTTGAATAATGTGATGACAGTTTTACTTTGCGAGATCCAGATGCAGAAAACAAAGCTGAATGATTTAGTTAAATGTTGTGTGTAGACTCCAACAGAACTTGAAAATACAGAGTAATGTTCTTTACTGATAGGTGATTACTGAGTTAGGATTCAGTACAGTTATTTTAAGCTGGGAGATGGCTGTAAAGATATGGGCCATGAAATAGATTTGGTATTCTGCCTGGGAACAACTTTTTTCCTTTTTTTTTTTAAAAACCCAACTTTGTTCCTAAGGAATAAGTGATGTCTGAGCAACCTCATACCAAATTATGATACATAAGAACAAGTTTATCAGTTTGCAGCCAGTTAATAATTAAAATCAGCCATTTAAAATAAAAATACTAGTCTTGTTTAAAGTTATATATTACAATGGTTTATGTTCCATTAAAATACTTCATTAATAAAGTGAAGGTAAGATAGAACATCCCTCTAGTTTATTAAAGATTGAGTAGAACATCTGTTCTGTGCATATTTCGGTGCATTGGCTTAGTTTGATACTATCTGTGAATAAGTACTATCTACCGTCTAAAAGCTGCTTTTATTAGGGGCTTTTGCCTTTCTGACTAATGATCCTACAATGAACTACAGCTGATCAAGAAAGATGTCTGTGGTTAATAGCGTATGTATTATTGTGGTATTCTATGAATAACACGTTTTTATGTAAAACATACACATGCAAAATTGATGCCATCATTTTTGCTCTTTAAGGTTTGCATCCTGTTTAGTCCCCCTGAGTCACCTTTAGAATTAGCCCTTATCTTGTTCTTTACAAGTCTTAGACACAATTCAGATAACAAACTGCCAGCCATACTGTGTAGCCTCGTTAAAGCATTCCCTTAGTTTCCGGAGGAGGACTTCACCTGGTATGGAACTCTTCAGGCAGCTAGCAAAATCTGCAGTAGGAGAGCTGTGTTTTCAGTAAAATTCAGATTTCATTTGCTATTGATGACACAAATATTGAGTCTTAGGACAAACAAACGTAGGTTTAATTTATCAGAAGTGAGAGTCTTGTGACACAGTTTTTATTTCTTCCCAGCTTGTTTTTGGAATCCATGTTGTCTTTTTGTGGGAAAAACTTTGACCTGACTATTTCTCCCTCTCTTACATTGCATACAACAAGTCGTGCCTAGCTTGTCTGACAAGCTCTGTCTGTGTTCTGTTTAATTATTTTTTTTCTTTTTTTAACAGTAATTTAAAAATAATTGAAGGCTTTAACATTTCGGGGGGGACCTCCACTGATAAGGTGATTTTACTAGGGAAAAACTGCAGATATTTAAGCGAAAATGTTTGCCCTCTGATAAGGAACCACGGACTTAGAGACATGTAATGAGATGTAGACACCTGTACACTTCTTGCATGGAAGATAAGACATTTAATTCTTGTTTCCAACAGGAACGAACAAACTTAAGTAGATGAAAATGGAGGCGTGAACATTATGCATAAGAATATGACAGAGGTGTGCATCTATGAGTGAACTATTAGAGTTTGTAATTAATAGTCTGCTGGGAAAATGGAAATATTTGATCCCTGCAAAGATTCTGGTGGGACAGTTAGCAATAACAAAAATATAGCCTCAGATTGCATTTTCTCTTTAGAGTTCTGTACAGAACTAATGCTGGCAAAAGTATCTGACTGACTCTTGTGGGTTTTCTCATTTTTCCATATCAATAGCAATTCTAGCAGAACAGGAGGGCAACTATTCACACATCACAAAGAATTTCTCACAAAGTTCAGCTGAGGCACTATAATGGGTCCGACAAAGATTGCATCCTGTCTGTCATTCCACATAGAGCCAAGAAGCGTGAAAGAACTACTTTCAGATCCTGAGTGTAGTCTGTGATCCATCTTACACCGACAAAATGAGATGTAGCACTGAATTTGGTATACCTAGTCTTCCCACTAATTAATTGTGTTGGGATTTAAAGAGAGTACAGATCACTAGCTGCAGCCCATTTATCTTGTTTAGTGGAACGCAGGTTTTAAATTCCTACAAGGAAGCAACTTGAATCTCAGAAATCATAAACAGTGTCAGTTCCTGGAAGTCAGCACAAGCTGCAGGTGTTCGGCACAGCAGGAAAAAATGTATGATTTTGATGTAAAGATATAAATGCCAGACTTGTAAATGTTTGCAAACAATTGCATTTGTTTAGTTTCTAAATAATTTTTTTAGAATATAGTAAATAAAGCTTAAGCCAGCATAAATTCTTGTGGGTGTTGAAGTCTACTTAGTGCTTCGCTATTCTCCCTCCATTTAAGGTAAAATATTTTTGTGAGACTTTTCATTCATTGTTCTGTATCACTGTCTAAGCTTTTTGGTGCAGTTTCTTTTTGCTTTGGGATGTGGGAAAGTAGGTTTTGGAGATTAATATTTTTTCAAAACCAGCAGAGGCCAAAATTAGTTACACTGGTATAAACTGGGAGATAACAGGCATCCCTGTGTATATGTGGGGGTTTTAAAATTTGTTTACTATTATTAGTTGGAATTATAATCCATACACGATGCTAGCCGTTTTAAAGTGTAGATTGTAACCCATATACTTATGTCTGGAAAATGTTTACTATATGTACAAAGATATATTGCTGATGTAAAAATTTTTCTCTTCCTTTCCATAGAAGAGTCATTTTAGATTTCCCTTGAGATTGTTCAGTAAGTTCCATGTCTATAAAGAGCAGGCAGGAAAAAAAATCACTGTGCTTCAAGTGCCCCTTGATTTTTGATGATGATAACATTAAAAAAATAAACAATTTATTGTCCTTCTTAGCGTGGAAATGATTGAGCTTGTATCAGTATGGAAGATGTAATTCTTTAGCTCGGATAGTGTTGCTGCTTACAGGGGTACTTACTAGGTTTATTAATAACATCTTTGTGAGCCAGCCAGCTATAAATCCTTATAGCTTTAGCAGAGACTAAGAAATAGGTTAACATTTTTTAATTTGAAGCTGATCTGTGATGGTGGTTTGTTTGGGACAATTTTCATTTGAAGAACCCTACGAAGTTACTTGTTATAAGTTAATAAGATTCAGAATTAATTAGTAAAAACAAAGCTCAAAGCAACACTCTAACTTTCCTCTTTCTATTATGTAGTTGCCCTTACCTGCATCGAACAACAGGGGATACAGAAAGGAAGTATCATCTCAGATATTACAAGACTGGAACATGCATTCATGAAACAGATGCCCGGGGTCACTGTGTGAAGAATGGAATTCACTGTGCCTTTGCTCATGGTCCGCATGACCTTAGACCACCAGTATATGATATAAGGTAGTCTTCTTTCAAATTCTTCATCCTAATTAGCAGGAAATACCACATATCTGTTATCACCACATACCAGAAAATGCAGTATGCTTTGCCTGAAAAATATACTTCTGTAACTGTAAACATAAGAATGCAATTCACTGTGCATCACAGTAGAAGCACATTGGAAAATAGAAATACTAAGGTTTTGTAACTTGAAATTTCAAGAGCCATATATGTAATTCTTATGCCTGACAAAAGACCAGATACTCTGCCATTTGTCATTTATGCCTTTTAAATTTGCATGTGGTTTTTACATTCACAAATTTATGATTTTGTTAAGCCATCTTTCAGGTTCTCAGCTTGTATGTTTGACATTTTGCCTACTGACGTTGCATTTTTTTGAATTATGTTGTATTTTTTCGTGGATAAAGTACCAGTATTATTTTTTGCCTCTCTAATTTATTCTCGAAAGAAGGTGCTTTGTGTATCAGGGTAGTGGTAGGTATGAGTTTTAGCTGTGGCCAAAGCTGGCAGATAAGCGTGTTGTTGGGAGGTATTATAAATGGGTGGAGGGGGAACTCTTGCTACAGAAGGAAGTCTGTATATACTCAATAGAGAAGGATACCAATTCCTAGAGAGCTTTGAAGCCTTGGAGGGTCACGCGTATCTCTTACTGGACACTGGAAGAACATTCTGGGGAAGTATCACTATACGCTTGCCCTATTCTTATACTCTTCCCTAGGCATCTGCTATTGGCCACTGTTGGAGACAGAATTCCAGGCTAGATGAACCTTTGATCTGAGCTGGTATGGCTGCTATCTTACATTCTTACCTTTGTTATCCCTTATTCCCAGCCATCTGTTGGGAGACGATAGCTCTCCCTTCACAATAATTTTAGTAAAGTAGGTGCCTTTTCAGTAATTTCGTAATTATTTGAATTCATATTTTGCCACAGAATTCACTGCTGCATTACCTGGTCACATAGTGTTTACTTATATATAGCTTTTCTTTCCAGAAGACTTTCTTCAGTTAGCTAGCTGCTGCTGCTTCTGCAAGACATCTGTCCATTTTCTTCATTTTAACTTTCCTCATTAGCGTACGCAGCATGATGCCACGTCAGTCTGAATACAGAATCCTTAGTATCTTTGTAATCTTCTGTATTGTATTAGAATGAGGAACCAATGTATAGCAAGACCAAAACCAAACTCCGATCTCTAAATGTCTTTTAATGTGCTAGATGATTGTTTATTGGTGATTGGCTGTGTGTAGAGCATCACCAGGAGCTGAAGACATTTGTGGCAGGAGCCTACATGTAACGGCTTGAACCTGCAAGTAGGCTGCCTCAAACTTCTTTGGTGTTTGTGAAAAACAGTGGTGTGTCATTGCTTCTCCTGATTTCAGGCATCCAGCACTCATAAGGAAGTCTAAACAATCAGGTCTTATTTTTGCTTTGGTGGTCTTTTTGCTCTACAATGGACACAGATGTTAGGATTTCTTCATTTTAAGTGAAGAGCAGAGAAATAACAGTATGCTCACTGATGCAGACATTAACTTTATTCCCCTTAATAGCCTTGCTCTTCTACACATCCGCCTTAAAGAAAAAGCACTTTCTAGGAACTATCTGTTTTCCTCCTCGTTGCCTGCATCTTTTCTGAATCTGTAAAAGAAATATTTTGACTGTTTGAAAGGTTTTAGACTTGGCTTTGAGTCTGTCTTGTCTTCCTTTCCCTTGGAGATTTTCTTTCTTGGAGGATACTTGGGATGTGGAAGTTCTTGAAATGATATGTAATTGATATCATAACTAGTTACATTGTAAACCACCACACTTTTTAAACTCTTCAGAGATCCTGAGTAGGAGTATTTTGGTATAGGAGGTAGGCTCCTTGAATATTTGTGTCTAGAGAAAGCAGTGCCAATTGAAGGTAGAGGCCTTTGATTCTCATGGAGTACTATAGATCCACCTCTGGTATTTGATTCCTCGCTTGTTTCTCCATTGCTTCAAGATTTGTCTAATATAATTATGCTATAGTATCTTTTTTAAAAAAAAAATAAAAATCTTTTGTACTGCTTTACCATTGTCGAATCTCTCTACAGCCTAATTTTACTAAAATGATGTTATAAAATTGTCTAATTTTTTTGGCAGAGGATTTATACCACTAATACAATACCTTTTGGTTCGGTAGTGGTCATTCTGATCTTTCAGCAAGCCTGTGGTTGCTTACTTGCAAAGCAGTTGTGAATTCTTGCAGAAGAGGTTCCGTTTCCTCATAGTGATTGTTGTATGTTATTAGGTCACACAAGTATCTTGGCAGACTTTTTTTGCAAACTCTTACAGTGAGTCAAAAGTACTTTGTCTGCTTTTATATGGTGTAATATTCAATAGCTATATTTTGTATCTTCCTTCAGTCATAACTTTTCCAAGGCAAAGAGTCTTATGGTATTTAGTTCTCCCTCATAGAGGAGCTCTGTATTTCTGATCACCCTTATTGCCCTTTCTATGTCTTTTTTAGTTCTACCATGTCCTATGTGGCAGTGGAATATCAGTAATTAATAGCATTTTCAAAATGTCAGCAAACGAGCATACAGAGGTACAGATGGGCATTGCTGGTACTCTGTGTATGTAATACTAGCATTCCTTCATGTGTTCTCTTTGATTGATACGACATGGTTATTCCTTGTATGGCATGGTTATTCCTTACAATTGTTTGCCAGCTTCAGAGCACATAATGGTCTGAAATACAGTCAATTTAATTTTTTTTACAATTTAGGCTTGTTAAGAGCTGGACTAAATGACAGAATTTTGATAGACTTAGACAGGATTATATCTGCAACAGAAAGGGTTGCTGTATCTATACAGTTTAGCAGTGTTATTTTCTTTTCCCCCTTCCAGAGAACTTCAGGCACAGGAAACCTTACAGAATGGGCAGCTAGGATGCGGTGAAGGCATTCCAGATCTGCAACCCGGAATTTTAGCAAGCCAGGCAATGATTGAGAAGATCCTTAGTGAAGATCCAAGATGGCAGGGTAACGTTATCCTGTCTCCTTTTTCTGTTTCTTTATTGGTGTTTGATACAATTTGTTGATCCTGGGTCTTCATCTGGGTGAAGTGCAAAAGCCTTTTTTTTTTAACAGAGTAAAGAATTGGTTAATATAAGTAATACACATATTTGTGAGCAAGTTGTACTGTCTGTCACATTTATATTCAGACTGCGTTTTGAAAATGTTTTGTTTTGAAAACGTTTGATAGGTCTTTTTCAGTTCACTTGATACAAGTGTTGCTAATCTATGTCAATTGAATAAATGTTCTTAAAAGTCAGTAGGAGCTCTGTCTTGTGCTAAGTAATAGCAATGATTAGAGTCTTCATTTTTTCAGTCATTAATAGACTAGGTAATGGACCATTACTCTTTGCTGAGCTTGACTAACAGGAATGACATATAATATTAAACAGAAAATTGGAGCAGAATATTAAAAAGCAAGAATGTCTTGAAAACGTTATATTAGATCTCTTAAAGTAAATCCAATTGCCCTAGTTTTCTTAAGGCTTTTAAATTTGGTTCTCAAGCTCTTGGTTTAGGTTTGCTTATTATGTAGCCAAAGATGTTAGTATCAATTGGGTATTGTTAGAGCTCTTGCACAAATTTTACTTTAGAAAAGATGGCTGGGTACAATTACTTCCACAAAATTCATGAGGAGACAGTAACCCAGGAAGAGGTCACATGAAGGCGCTGTCTCTAAAGAATTCAAGTGGAGATAATCGTATGATACTTGTCCCCTCTGTGTTTTTTAAATCTACTATAGGGTGAGTTCCACCCATTTAAGTACTAATAATATGTATAGCTTAATTGTCATCTCTAGATCAAAAAATATTGGATGTTCAACGTAAAAAGACAGCAAAATTGACTAACTACAAGCACTTTTATTGCATTCTTTGCATTGTGACAGGTCTGTGTTATAGTTTGTGGTAACTGAAAATCACCCAACTAGCGATTTCAACCTTATTTTCCTAAGTTTTTAGTGTGACTACTTAGAATGACTGAACAAAGAATAGACTCTGTGTGATACTCTGATTAATAATCTTTGCTATTTGAAAGTACATCATTAATGACTCTTTGTGGATGTTTCTTCAGCTAGTTTTCCACAAATCCTACGGGAGTCTTGTAGTATTGTGCAGTTCGTTTTTGAGAACATCTCAAGCTAAAAGTTTTGCTGAAGTGAAGATACATGACATTGACTGCTTGTGTTTTACCTGCATCTGTTTTCCCACCTTAGGAAGAAGTTAGATTGGTTTGATATAATTTGCTCCTCACAAACCCTGCTTGCCATTAGCTAAATTGTACCTTCTAATTTATTTACTTGCTCCGCTGTTTTTCTGAATTTTTCTGTTTCTAGACAGAACCTTGTTTGTCATCTCCTAGTTTCTCCTTCCTGGAACCAAAAGTGTAGACACAAAGGCAAAGGTAGAGAAGAGGCTTTAGAATTGTCCAGGAAGATTTTACTGGACAGCCTTAACATGCCTTAACATGAGAGTAGTTTTTGGTGAAATAAGGACTGTCAACACTAAACTTAAGAGAAGTCCAGATATAAAACTGTGTGTAAGTTTTTAGTGTTTGTCATACTAAAATGAATAATGTATTTTCAGGTATTAATTTTCAAAATGTTAAATATATGTAATGAGAAATTTGGGATAGTTTGTCTACCCATAGATTGCTAGTGCTTTATTTGTGTACTTTATTGTACTATTGCTGTCGAATATAAAAGCAATGAAGATTGCTTTGCATGTGAATGTGTTAGACACTTATTTTAAGAAATGCGGGACTAAGTCTATAAGAATGGAGCGGTCTGTGAATCATGATTTGTTTGCAAAAAACAATGTGACACCTGAGCTCACTAAAAACACTCTGAATGCAAAAATTAGTTGTTTATTTCTCTTAATTGTTGACCTGTTTACAGACACAAATTTTGTATTAGCTGGCTACAAGACAGAACAATGTACCAAGCCACCCAGACTCTGCCGCCAGGGTTATGCATGTCCACACTATCACAATAGTCGAGATAGAAGACGAAATCCCAGAAAATTCAAATACAGGTACATGAATACATATTAAGAATAGACTTTTTGTTCAGTCAGACAGTTGTTAATGGATTGATCTGTTTGGGTTCTTCTATGATGCAATTGGATATTCCTAATGGAATAAAACCACATCTTACTTAATACCCTTGCTAAATTCTTTTGGGGGGAAAAAAGCATCTGTTCAGAATGATCAGACAGTTCTAAAGACAAAAACTTGAAGCTGTAATGGAAATATCCTCCTTTCTTGTGAAGAATCAAACAATTCTATAATTCTTAGCAAAAATTGGAATCACTATGTGAAACCTTCTTTGTTATGAAAAGATCAGTTAGAATTTCTGTTTTTTTTCTGGTTTTGTTCTTTAATTTTCCATTTCTGAGCCATATTTTTATGACAAAAATTTAATGCATCGCCTCTCTTACTTTTCATCATTACATCACTTTACATCATTCTCATACACTGTGGTTTTTTTGTGCAGTGATACAGGGTTCAGAATTGATGGGGTTTGCTTGGCAGTCTCAGGCCTGTGAATAAATGTCATTAGATAGGAGATATATAGAATCCTACTACCTCATCTTTCTGTCAAAGAATTTCCAAAAAGTCAGAGTCTTTCAGAATGTGCAACTTCATAGGTCCCAGAATCTAAGATTCTGAGATTTAATGGGAAATTTTTTAAGACTTCTGCTAGGAAGTAGATACAAACATGCTCTGGACATCACTTTTTTCTAGGTCCACTCCTTGCCCCAATGTAAAACATGCAGATGAATGGGGTGAACCTTCAAGGTGTGAAAGCGGGGACAGCTGTCAATATTGTCATTCTCGTACAGAGCAGCAGTTTCATCCTGAGGTAAGAACTATGTTTCTACTTATTTTTAGCGATTTCAAATTTATTATGGATTAGATTATCGACTAAAGATATTATTTATGAAAAAACATGTGACATTTCATTGAACACTTCCAGTCGTTTAGGTATTTGCTTAAGCAAAACAAAATTTGCTAAGAAATAGTTATTTGTACTACTATGGTTTTCACTGATAGGCATTTTTATTGTACTGCTTATGAAAAATTAATATTCTCTGGATTTAGGCAAATATTCTCTGGATTTAGGCATAAACAAATGTGTTCTCCTTTTTAACCTAACTTCTCAGATTGGTAATGAAGTCACAGCAGTAATTGCTACTCGATAACTTGGGACAAATTTCTGTTTTAAGTATAGTTAAATGTCCTGGTTTGAGGTAGAACAGAACCAATTTTCTTTTCAGTAATTTTGCTTTTCAGTTAAGCTTCTTCTAACTGACTGCGAATAACGGCATATTTTTCAGACAGTGTCTGCTTCTAGCAGATAAGGTCTGATGTGTATCGTTAATACCAAGGAATGGTATGCAGACAGGCTCCTGATTATACTTACTGCTATAACAACCAAGGTCAGCCAATTTAGTTAGGTACCAAGTTGGAAGGTCGGAAGTGGAAAAGTGTAGAGGGGTTGTACCTGTGAGGAGGAGAGGACAGGACAGGTGACCACAAACTGATCAATGGGGTATTCCATCCCTATCCTGACCATGTGTTCCGAAATCCAGTTCCCATCACTTAGTCCAGTCTGGGACTTTCCCAGTGTCTGCCAGTGACATGATCGTCATACTGTGAGCTCGACATTGGTTTTGTGTGTATTGTATATATTTCATCATTTTCTTATTGATATTATTATATTTTCATTTTGTTATTAATATTTCATTAAAGTAGTTTTAGTTTTCAACCCATAAGTCTCTCTCCCTTATTCTCTGTCCCTTCTCTTCTGGGAAGGGAGAGAGAGGTTAAAGAGAGCATCTGCCGTTCATTTGAGTGGCCAGCCCAGGCTAAACCACAACATTAAAAAAGCTTTATTGCAAATAATTAAGAGAAACTGAATAGGTCAGGAGGAGGTGGAAAGAGCAGAAAACACTCCTAGTGGCTGAAGTAAGATGCTCCAGAAAAACAAGGTGATTTTAGATTCCTCTGTAAGCAAAGTCATTGTAACTTGTTGGATGCTTGAGCATAACAGTGAAATGCTGGGGACGAGAGCAGTGCCATGCAATCTGCTGAGTTTTAATTCTTATTCGACACTATGAAAATATTAAATGTGCCAGTTAATGGAAACAAACATGGTACTGAAAAGACATGTTATGCTAGAAGCTGCTTGTACAACGTTGGGTATCTGTTTTATTTTTGGGACCCTTGAATGAACATGAAGACTTCACAGCAGGATGTAATGCCTGGCGTTAGAAAGCTCAGTACTTAGTAAGGTATAAGCAAAGACCATTCAAGCGATTCCTAATTTCTCTTCCAATTATGAAGATTATTGAAGGCATCTCAAGACCATATGGGGAAAGGAATTCTTAGAAGACTGACTCCAGGATTGTTGCAAGCTTCATATCACACGTTCCCTTTCATTAGTCGACCAGCTACAGCTTTATACTAAATAGGTGTCTGCTATCTCTACTCTTGAGATGCTGCTCCAGAATTTCACTGTCCTGATTACTGGAGATTTTATAATCCAGATTTATTTCATATCATCTAATTTATTCTGCATCGTATTCCAGCCCTTTTTTTTTGTAGTAAGGTTGTCTTCCTGCTTTTATTTATGACAAAGCTATGAATGGAAGTGCTAAAATTAGGCACAAGGCTGAGCCTTGAGTTCTGCTACTAGTTTTTTCTGCTCCCTTCCTCTTTCATACTATCCATTGTCATCTCTCCATTAGTCAATTTAACACAGATACATAAGATTGGTAAGAGTCATGTTGTTCATTATATTAATTAATGAATCTTACCACATCCTTTATTGAAGTCCTTTACTAGAATGACCATATTTCCACTTTAGAGAAGCACCTTTGATTAATCAAAGTTATATGATGAGTCTACCATGATGTGCCTTTGTCAAATGTACTTTTAATTTTATCCCATTTCTTTCTGTCTGATGACAGACAGAATAATTAGTGGACATACAGTGGCCTGACTCAGCTATTTTTGCTCTTTTCAAACATATGTGAGCTATACTAAATATACCTCAGTTATATGTACTACTTCTGATGTGATGGCTTTATTAAAAGTGCTTGCTAACTGCATCTGTCTTGTTTGCCATTTTATTAAAAAATTCTGACGTAGCAATTACCTAATTCATTTCCTGTTCCTGAATTGATGGTGATTTGCTTCCACGTCAGCTGTAGTCACCTCAGTCTTTGCTTGTTTCCATTAGCTGTGCTGCCTTTGTTGTAGTGTTGAACATAATTCCTACTGATAATCGAGGCAGTGAGGTGTTATCACCTCACCTAATTTTAGGTCTAGTATTTAATTTCACAGAAACTAGCAACGTGCCTGCACTGAAAGAGGAGTTTTCATTCAGTATCACACACTGTGATCTTTTCCCTCCTTTGCTCCAGCTCTGACTTTCATCCAGTTGCGTGGTTAAAAGGGAAATTCCATACAGCTTCTGTGCCTCTGATTTGAGGATTCAAAGCACTCATTTTATTCAATTCATAATGAAATTCAGTCTATTTAATGGTGGTAGTCAGTTCCCTTCATTCCTCAGTCTGTTTATTTGATGTCAATAACATTATATCAGCCTTACTTTGTAATGTCCTTCAAGTTGAATTAATACTCACTTTATCCAACATTATCTTCTCTTTTTGGATGTTTTCATGTACACGTTCTTTACCAAATTCAAGTAAAGAATATTGTCATTGCCTCTTGGCTCAGTGACTATTTTTTGAAGAAATCTTTTGGTTATCACATTCAGGAATATCTTGATTCTCCTGTTAATAGATAGCAGCTGTGTTCTTTTCTATAGCTGGGAAGTTAGTCTTCTGTAATGATTTACTTCTTTGAGTTTGCTCTCTGTGTTGTAATATCAGTATGTGTAGATGACGTGGCCATCTCCAGAATCAGTCTTTGAGGTGCAAGCTCTGCCCCAATAGTATTTAGGTGTTATCTATTTTATCAAGTCTTGTATATGTAGCATTAACCAGAAGGCACTCTGCACCATCTGGGCAGCTGATAGGATCAGGAAGGCTATTTTTTTAGCTAGTACCTCAAACTAAGACTGAACTTTCAATTACGTCTTTTATTGAAACCATTTGGAAGTCACCCCATTTTTTTTCTTCTGCATCATTAGCATCATTCATACAACGCTGGGGTTTTATATTTAACCAATAAACAGAACAGGAGAGAAAGGAGATGGGCCCAGCTTCATTTCCTAGTTTGGGTGTGGTATGCACAAATGAATCCTCTGTTTTTTGCAATGTCTGTGATAGCTCCCAGGAAAATTCGTGGAAAGATCAATCCCGCTGTTTTGTTTGTTAAGTGTGTCGTTTGGGTGAATATTGGTCTACAGTTGTGTTGCTTTTTCAGTGTTCAAGGGAAAATAAATTATTTGTAGAATGATAAGCATCAGTAATAATTTTGTGTTTTAACATTTTACTGTAGTTTCTTGGATGATTTTTGGGTTATGAGTAAACTAGTAGTGAATATAGCAACTAAATTTTCAGCGTCAATTCAAAATCACTTATAAGAGGGAAATTTATCTAAGATGCTTAAAATAGCTCTAAAATAAAGAGCTTACAGAACTAGTTGTTCTGTATTCTTTTTAATACATAGTTTCATTTTTCATGTTTGCTCTAAGGTGGGAGTCCAAGGTAAACACTTTTTTACACAGCATATGCAAAAGTGCCAAAGAATTGGCATTCTGAACTAAGAATTATTACTTATTGAGCCGTGAATCACTCAACTGGCATTGAAAGCCAAAGACCACAGTACCAAGGTTTGGGGAATCAAAAAGATTCCTCTGCTATTTGCCACAGACTTGCAAATCACCGGAATTAATTTTCTAAAGAATCTATGTGCTTTTAAATACATTCTTAATATTCTTCTAATATGATAGTAATTCAGTCTCTCCTCCCAGCCTTGTGACATCCAAAGATCATCAAGATCCCGATAGAGTAATAAACTGAATCTGGATCTTACTAGCAAGTTATGTAAACATTACTGTCATGAACAGTCAGTATTACTTCAGTTCTCGCACACCCCTATCAGATTAGAGAAAGACATTGGAATGTTAGGATGATTTGGATATTAGAGGTGTCCTAACCAAGGAACTGTGTTGAAAAAAGCATATTGAGTGGTTTTTTTCAGCTGTGTGAGCTGCTCTGCATCATTTATCCTGAAAGATTTCTTAGAAGTGGTGTGAAGACTTTGAACATTTTATTCCTGACATGGAAAACCAAAGCAGTTTAAACACTGCTTTTCTAAATATTATTGTTACTTACTTTTTATTATTATACAGAAGAGGGTTAAGGTTCTCTTGTCTCAGGTTTGCTTTTCTTAAAATTCTGCTCTTCTATTTGATTTTTAAAAATGATCATAAGAACTGAATTTTCCGAGAAAACTGTAAAACGTATTGTTAGTAAATACTCAGAATTTTTAATTTAAAGGTTTTTAAATTTTCTAACTATTTTGTCATTATGTAAGAAATATATTTAGGTTAACCACCCTTCTGTTTTGTTTAGATATATAAATCAACAAAGTGCAATGACATGCGCCAAACAGGTTACTGTCCACGTGGTCCATTTTGTGCGTTTGCACATGTTGAAAGTAAGTAAAAGAACTGTTATTTTCTATCAGTGTTCGTAAAAGTGAACCATCGTTTCTAAGCATCAGTAACAGAAGTGACTTAACATCATTAATTTTAATGCATAAATGGCATTTGATGTCTTCTTAGAAATTCATTCCATGTTTCCTAATACTGTACATTGCTATGGGAACTTGCTGCATTTGCATCAAATTTGCATCAGCCGTAAAACAGGAGGTGCTTTTCTTTACAAATGCAGCTTGTCCTTGTAACTTTTTGAGCTTTATTTGGCAATTTTCTACACACATACTTGACTTTTAAAAATATATTAGCTGCCCTATTTAAACCTATAGTAAATTTCTCAGGTAAAAGTTAAACATCCTCGCAAATATTTGCAGAACTAGGGCCTTAGCTTGGACTGAAAAAGAGCACAGAGAAAGTTGTGTCGGCTGTCCTCTTTCCCCCGTAGATCACATCTTCACTGCACTCAAACTGTTATATATGGAAAAAGGGAAGAGGGACCATTTTTTTCTGAGAGAGCACTCAATTCTTTGGTGTGCATCTGCACAGATTAATTCTGGGTATGCTTCATCACATTCTTTTTAACAGTAGTATCAACTTAGGTTACCCCTACACTCTTCCTGCACTCCAGAATGTGAAGTGTGCAGTTGCTGTGACAGCTATTCATGCCTTCTTTTCAGTTGTGATGCACGGCAGAACTTGAAGCATTTCTGTGTAACTGGTTTCTTATAGGTGATAAATCTTTTCTTCTTTGATTATGTATTTTTTGCTTGATTATGTAATCAGAGAAACCTCATATTTATTCTTCAAGAAGAAAAAGGTCTGCCCCTATCTTACTTTTTGCCTTCTGCTTCTTGAGCTGGAAAGAGGGATGAGAGACCCTACTAATTTTGGGAAGCTCCAAATTTCTGTAGTTCACTCGTATTTATCTTATAATTCTCTGATGATAAGTAGCGGCAGTCTCCTCTCTGTCTAACCTGTCTAGGCAAATGTGATGTTCTATACAACCGTTTATTGTGTCACTTGCTTACCTAAAAGACTTTCAGTGAATAGACTCATTCCTCGCCCACAGCTCTTGTTTCTGAGAATCCATGGTATGTTCAGCTTGTCTTTTAACTTCCGTGCAATGATCGATTTTACTTTTCCTTGATGTTGTTACTCAAAGAAGAGGAAAGATAAATAACGTCCTGTATTTATTTCAAGAAGCTCATTATTCTAAGACCTACAATTCTTCAAAACATTATGGCAATGAAGTCAGTATTGGCTGTTTCTTCACATCAAAAGTAGCTCACTGCCTTTTGTGCTGTTGGGGCTGTCTCCTAAATCAAGTCCTTCACTGTTTGCCAGTGTTAGCAAGTCCTTCTTTGACTCAGGAAAGTCTGAAAATACACATTTTGTTTCAGAAGTAATTTATGGCATTAGGTTTACTGTTCTGTTTCTCTGATAGAAGTTTTTTCTTTCCTGAAACAGCTGAAAGAGTACGGTTTAAACAAATTCACTGCATACATGTAGCATGGTATAATTGTGACCTGCTACAAAACTCCTGTGGGATAAGACTACGTTTTCTCTGTTTTCTTCCTTACAAACCGAATGCTGCCTCCCTTCTTGCCTCTCCAGCATGGACAGTGTATGGGATAAACTCATCAGAGCTCTTGGAGATTGGAGTTCTTTTGAGACCCCATCATGATCTACTTCAGCGTGTCTTGTTCATTAGTAACTTTACCAGTCCAGTTGATGCTAGATTCCTACGAGAGGAATCATTCTTGCAGGGAGCTCTCATTGACAATAAACGAGATTTCCATCTCTAAGGAGAAGTTAAGCATTGCACAGGCTAAAGATAAAGAGGGCTGAAGGAAAGTCCAAATTTAACAATTTGCTGATGTTGTTATTCTTAAGGAGTATCTTTCTAATCTGTTGCTAGTCCTTCTATCCCAGCCCTGTCCTTTCTTCAGCTCTGTGGAATGAATTCTTGTACTCTTCAAAAATCTCCAGAACTCTGAAAGAATTCCTGAGACTTTGATCATGTTAGAATTGCTAATTGAGAAGCAGCAGCTTAATTTTCTCCACATAGTTGCATTAGACAGCATTTTATGTCCATCAGAAGAGACTCACATGGCTCAACCAGCATACTCTGGACCTCTTTGGCTTGCATCATCTGGAATGAAGACGGTGTAAGCAGGAAATCTTGACAAATGAACTTGAAATCTTGCAACAGTACCCATCCCCTGTCTCTGGTAGTCTGAATAGTCCATCAGAAGTTAGATGTTTGGTTACCATCAGCAAGAGCTTTAAGCTTAGTTCAGCAGCTCTGACATTCTGCCTCCTGTGCCCATAGAATAAAATGGTTCCTTCCGTTTAGGGAAGGGAGAGAGAATGGTTTCAGAGCTGTAGATCTTATAATCAGTATGAAAAGCATGAAACTCTTGGTTCATGGATCTCTGAATCAGAAATTATGGGTGTTCTGCACCCAGCTGCAGTGAAGCCCTAGCTTCACTGAATAGAATGGTAGAGGAAGGTTTCCCACCATTCGTATATGTATCTCAGCAATTTTTATCATTCTGTGCAAAATCATTACTGGAAGCACACGTTCTCTATAATAGTGTTCCTGGTCTTCCCTCAATGACTTCCTCAGAACCAGCTGACCATTTGTTTTTTTCCTTTACTCCCTCCTTTGTGAAGATCATGAGGTGTATTACTATTCCTTCAAGACTGCTTTTCCCTTGAGGCCCTGGCTGCAGATAGTATTGTCTTATAAATGTCACTCATTGGTTTTTTTGCCCCACTGGCTGAAGCCCTAGGTCCAGTGGAGGCCCAAACACACTTTGTGATGACAGGAGGGAGGGCACTTGATCCTGAAAAGCAGAGAAGTAATGGGATCTGACATAGCTTCCTGACACCCTTTGCAAAACAGAGTAGCTGGGGTATGTTGGGACACTTCAGTAGGGGACTCTTAAAATAATGAACACCTTTCTGTGGCACCCATTTGCCCACTGACTGCCTGACATCAACTGGCACCTTAACAAAAAATAGATTTTTTTTTTTTTTTTTTTAAACAAACACAGGCAGGAATTTGGAAACACTTCAAAGAACACATCTCCTGTATAATAGCTTCTGTTACTGAAGGCAGTACTGAACAATTTGCCTTCCGAATGTTTGCCCAAGACTGTTCTCTTCTATTGGGGTCAATATTGCAATAATGAAAAACCTTACTTCTGATTTCATGAAAGATTTATTAAGACCTAGCCTGACCATGGTAACTCTTATATTAATAAAACCCAAGCCTTGTTAGTGCAAATCCTAAGGAGGCTTTATGGCTGAAAAAGTTGTATCTCATAAAAAGTACAACCCTATTTCTACATAACATCCTAGGCTACTGATGCCTAATCCCCGAAGCACCACTGCACTGGCATTAGATGGTTGAAGTTCTTTTTGAGGGCTCCATCCTAATCTCCATGAGCTTCAGTGATCGCCAGGAGATAGGTCACCATGTGAGACTGTCGCTTTTCTGTCAGTTGCAACCTCCTACAACAGCTATAGGTCTTTGAGAAAATATGGTTAGGCTGGTGGAGGCTTACTCTGTAGGATTTGTGCCTTTTGTGCAGCTGACCACAAACTATGATGTTCACTCTTGGAAGAAATTAGAATTATGTAGAAACACACATTCTGAATTTAACGTGGCTATTTGACTTCCTATCAATAATCAGAATACCAAAACCTAATCATGCTATTCTCCCTAAATATCTTGGAAAGAGAAACCAGAGATTATTTCTTTTTGAAATGTTTGGAAAGTAGTCTTATACTACCCTTCTAGGGTGGTGTGACTACTTTCACTCATTTATAGAATATTGGATGAGTATGTGGTTGTGTCAGGGGAAAGAAGCTAATGAAGATCTAAGAAAGAGCTTGAATCAGATAGTGTTGTTCTAATGACAGTGCGAGGGTTGACTGGACATGAGCGGGCTGACTGGCCTTGCTCTGGGCAAGCAGCTATACAATGACATGACAGGTAGTAAAAGTTAAGAGTAAATTACAAAAAGTCAGCGCATCTGTTTCCGTCTTCCTGACTGTTCTTTGCACTCTCATTCTGTAGGAGAAACAGCAGGGGTCTAGTGACATCATCTTACATCATCTTTGCAATCCCAGTGGTTCCTTTTTTTTTTTGGTGTGGCTGGACTGGACTTGTGTGTATAGTGATACTTACTAGTAGCTTTTTCCTTTCTCTTTTGTGAGCCATATCCATATTTTTGTAATTTGTACAATAGTGGAAAGATTTGGTAAAGATTGGACCATATAGTAAGAAGGCCACGGATCTGTGATAAATCAAATGCTAGATAGAAAAAACCCACGTCATTAGAAGTGATCCTCAGCTATGCTGTCTCCACTGGAGAGAGGTGTCTACATATCTCATACTCATTTTGTTTCCTACTATGGCTTGTACTTTTGTACACTCTTACTGTTTCTAGTAGAAAGAAATGTTTAAAATTTATTTTTAACTGTAGCTTATCATAACCCCTCAGAAATGCTAGTGGCTAGAGATGAAAAAAATCTTGCCATACCTGTAGAATTTATTAAGAGACTTTGTTTTCAGTCCTGACTTCCTTACTTTGATGTCTTGTGGGCATGGATTATGAGGTGAGGAATGTTATTAACTGTAATTGCTTACTAAAGTAAACACTTTGTGTTAACTCATCATTTGCC
Organism: Chroicocephalus ridibundus; assembly: GCF_963924245.1. Classification (NCBI taxonomy): domain Eukaryota; kingdom Metazoa; phylum Chordata; class Aves; order Charadriiformes; family Laridae; genus Chroicocephalus; species Chroicocephalus ridibundus. Next base: position 49,069,728 of record NC_086291.1, on the reverse strand, counting down.
TGTAGAACTAAAAGTCTAAATCTCCTTAATATATTGCAATTTAAAGAATCAAATATCTAAGATGTTTAATAGTTTAACGAAATAGCCTTTGGGGAATTGCAAATAATTGTTCAGTCACCTTGAGTTGAATTTTCTGGTATGAAAATTAGCAAGTCATTGGTCACAATTTACTTATATGTTAATAATGAACTTTCTCAAAGTTTTTTGTTCCTTTTTAAGTTAAATAGTGCAAGTCCCATATTCTCTTCAAATTGTTTTATGATTAAGTCAGTTGGTTCTAGAGTGGAAAAAGAAAACAAAGAACCCTATAATTATGATGCCATTGTTACCTTTCCGCTCAGGAGTTATAAAAATGTTGTCTTTAAACCCTGGTGTGATATAGATTTCTGGAAAATAAAGCAAAATATAGAATACTTTAAATATATTAATTTTGATCTACCTCCCACCAATTTTTGATGGAGCAAGTGAATAAGAGTATCAAATTTGTTAGTAGCCACAAATACATAATGGTGAATTATATTATTCTTATCTTGCCTTTATGCTTATATTTAAAGAATAAGAGAGATTTCTGGTGTGTGATTGATATTTCCGTGTGACAGGTGCTGTGTTTGGTGCTAGGTATGTAATTGTTAAATTCACACAGCTAAGTATCAACTCTGTGTGTAATTTGTTGGGGATTCCTTCAACAGAGGACACCATGAATGTAGTCATACTGCAAACTGGTTGTCAATCAAAGCCAGGCGCTCACCTGTTTTCAGCAGACAGCATAGGAATTGCAAATGAATGGAGCAGCAGTCTTAACTCCACAAACAGCATTACAAATAGCAGTGGGCAGTCTGGAAATGTAAGTGTAAATAATTCTGGAAAAGTTACTACTAATAATCACTGTGCCAATATGCAATGTTTATTTTACTTCTTAAATGTCTGTTTTTTTATTTCTTTGTACTTCAGCAAAAGAAAAAAACCACAGCTATAGTAAATGTCAGGCAGTAATATTTAACTGGTATTGTAAGCCTAAGTGGAACGTCTGCCCTTGGCACCAGATTTAATTATGTATTATTTGTGTTTTCCGTTCTTGTTTTTTGTCTTCAGTTGCAATATTTTGAATGCTACAGCGAGGAACACCATTGTTAAACAAATGTACAACTACAGGACAGCTTAATTTACATATGTGTCTTTTTTCTGTAGGAAAGGTTTAATTCATGGATGATCCTGCCTGATCTCAGCCCTCTTTTCTGCCCTAATTTGTTAACATTAGGAATGAATTGATGTCCTACCTGTACATGCTTTATACTTAAAGCTTCTTACAGTGGTGCAGTACATGCAGTGTGTTTGGGAGTAGATTTTGTTTGACTGCAAGGGTGATAAATGTAGTTTATATTAGCAAATTTTATCAGGTAAAGATGGGGGGAGAGGAAAGAGCAAGATATGTTGCAGAGCTTTTATTTTCTTCCTTTTAGTGTCAGTTGGAACAGATACTTTTGTTAGGTTTTATGTTTGTTTCAAAATAATATATAAAGATAGTGGCATCTCTCTTGTTCTCTCCTGACTTGCATTTTTCTTACCTCATTTGCAGAGCAGAGACACAAGTACATACACATTTATTCCCAGAATTTTCTCTTCTAGCTTTCCAGCACTGTTGATTTATAGTGTTTGGTTAGAAACCAGATAAAAGGATGTATCTTAAATATCTTAAATAATGTTTAAAAGGAATTGCCAGTAAATTGTGCAGTTGTTAAAAACTCCTGGGTTTCTTTCATGTAGCTTCATATTGCTGTCCTGTAAATTGAGAATAAAGATACCAATATGCCTACATAAAAAATCTTAGGTTCCCGGTGCAGAAGTCTGCTTCTGTATAGGAAAGGTTCTGAGAGAGGGTCTCCTTTTTTATTTAGGAAGCTGATTTTGTTGTTGGAAAGGTTCTGAAGCTTTCAGGAGGGACTCATAAAAGCATCTCTTCTCCCAGAAGCTTCTTAGCCTTTTGCGAATAATTTAGGTGCAGCTGAAAACACTAACTATTCTAATATGCCTTCCAGTAATGGGGAATCTTCTTCAATATACATGCATTTTTCTGCTAGTAATTAGGAGTCAGATGAACATTGTGTATCTCTTCCATTCAGTGCTCAGTGCATCTCTGCCTGTACTACTGTTCAAGTGTGAAAATGGAAAAGTTGACCCTGCTCCCTTCCCTGTACTTTCTACTTGAAGTTTTATTGCAAGTGGACACCTTTTTTTCTGACGTCTGGCAAAATGTTCTGTCATTCTTTCACTTGACTACTTACCTGAAGCATTGTTCGATGCACTTCCATTATTTGTTTTTCTGGGTATTCAGTTCCTTTAGTAGGTTGTTCTTCTGTTTTTCCATGTTTAATTCTTGAGTTTTGTTACTTGCTTGCTTTCACCTTCTCCATCTGCTGTAAACTGCTTAATTTTAGTATTTAAGCAATCAGTCTGTTTTCTTTCCTCCCCTCATTTTCTGTATCCCAGCAACTTATTTACATTTGTGGTTTGTGTTTTTTCTCTCTATTCCCATAAGCTATCTGTCTTTCTGTGCCCTCCTTCATCTTTGTGCTCATCCCTGTCAGACACTGACCCTAAGTAAACTTAATTTTAGTGGTTTTTATCATGGCGAAATTAGGCTTTCTGTGCCTCTTTTCCTTTGTGTCTTCAAAACAAAATCTCCCTATTCATCTTCCAAAATTTCTTTCACATATGGTCTAGTGGAAGGTGTGTGTCCCTGCCCATGGCAGGCAGGTTGGAATTAGATGAACTTTAAGGTCTCCTCCAACCCAAACCATTCCATGATTCCATGATAGCGTGTTATAGTACACTGGGAGAGTATCTTACTGTTTTATTTGCTTCTAGAGGAAAAGGATGATGTAGTACTTGAGAGACCTAAACCCAGTTCTCTGCTTGATGATAAAATTCCTCTTTGGCTGTAAGCAAGTTACTTAGGTCCCCGTTTCTAGAATGTAGTAGTATTATTGCCCTATCTATAAATGTTATTGGAAAAATGAGTCCATTAACTTTCTGTATGATCCAGGTTGATAGTGAGGGAGGCTGTATAACTGTGGTAAATATAGACCTTCTTCTCTCACCTATACTGAATTCTTATATCCTCATCTAAGTTGCCTTGTCAGTTGGACTGTCATCAGTCATTCCTCTGCTGTATCTTTCCTTAATATGTCAGTCAGGAAATAATCTACTCTTCAGTCTTTTTTGATAAGTGTGAGTTCAGTTTCCATGAAGAGCTTCTACATCTATGTTTCTTTACCTCCGTATTCTGCCTTCTGGTTTGAAGCATCTAATACTATACTTTTGTCAGTCCCTTCGCCTGATCTTTGATAATACTGTTTTTCTCCAGTCTGTCTTTGCAGTTCCCTTTGCTTTATACTCCACCAATTGTATCATTTAAATGTACTTAACCTCCACAATGCAGTTTACCCAACGTGGTACAGTGTTTCCCTTGATTGTAGTTTTTCATTTCAATCAGTACTATTTGTTTCTCCACACTTGCCATCACCTCTTATCTTTCTTTTTGTTGTGTTTTTCTACCAAGTCCCAGATTGGCTTTTTTGGCGTACACATTTTTTCTCATATTGCTTCAGAGCTGTGAACTGCCTTAAGTAAGATTCGGAGTCTTTGTATGCATTGTAGCAACAAATTCACTCATCCTTTTCCCAGTCCGATGTGTCTTCATTAGGAGCTGCATTTACACCAGCAACTTTTACTTTCAGCTCTTACTGCTTGTTCTTAATTGTTACTACTCTTTTGTGCTCTGTTCAGTGTCATCTAATTGCCAGAAGAAACACTCCTTTTTACTCATTCTCCTACTGTTCCTTTTTTATGACATAAATTTCTTTTATTTCAGTCTTTATTTATCTTTAAGAGGGTCTTCCTTATTGTTTCTTCTGTTGCGCTGGTAAAATTAATTTATCTGAACTCCTCGGTTATGGAAAATGATAGTAGACTAGGTTTCTTGAATATTTCTGTGCATACAAGTCTTGAAATAGCTTGATCCATGTTTCAGATGCATTGCATGCACCGTTCAAACTTTGATGCCCTGCTTGGTTAATAACATTGCTTATGTTACCACTTTTTCGTGTTTACTCATATTCCCATTACTTCTTGCATGTCCTTCCATGAATCTTCAGCTATGTAATGTTTCATCATCCATTATGCTATGGACCCCTTTTGCTCAGTCACTTTTGCTACCTACCCCTTATCTCAGTCACCTTTGCCAAAGTAATCTCTCTGGCATGCAGTCCTCTGAATTCCATACATATGCATCATTCTCAGCCTTAAGCTTCTGTGTCACCTGAATTTCATCCCTTCATTTCAGCTGTTCTCATTTGTATCCTGCAAATGTATTGCAATTTAACATACGCAAATGGTCTTCTATGTCAGTTTTTCTCATACTGCCGTGAGAGCTGGATTAACTACATTGTCTCGGTCCGTGCAACCATGGTCATAGTTGCTGCTTTATATGTTTTCTCTAGCTGATTGAGTTGCTTTCCAATGTTATTACATCAATACAAAATGCATATTCTTTAGAGCAGCTTTTCAGGCAAAAAATAATCAAAAATCTCATCGCCTCTTCTTAAAACACTCTCAGCTCACACTGTAGGATTATACTGCTGATTTTTTCCATACTGCTGATCTTTTCTTTGTTACTGGTACTGAGGTGCAGTGTACCTAGTGAGGTGATGATACAGAGCAAAGGCCTAGCTGTATGATAAAATTTGTCTGTAAATATTGTTCAAGTTTGTGGCACTGCAAAATTAACAGGAACACTTGCTGTATGTTCTGGAGATGAAATAGGACATACATCACAGATTAATTGCATTTATCAATTACAGAATATTTATGTTAGCCTTTCTAGGCTCAGAGCAATAAATCATAGCTTCTTTTTGAAGAGTAGAAGGATGGAAACGTTGGCCACGATGTCATCACGCCCAGAGTCCATGATGTATTTAAAAGATTGAATATTTGCATAGGATATATGTTGATTACAGTGGATGAAGATAGGATAACCAGCACCATCTTCGTTTTATCAAGTTTATCAAAGTTGTATAAGTGCTTGATCACACATTCGAGTTGTCACAGTTAAGAAGTCAGTGCTTGTCAGCTCAGGCACAGTAAGGATTGTGTGCCTTCATAGCTCATCCTGATTGCCGACTCAGTGCTAACATTCTGCTGCCTTCATTAAGCCTAAAATTGTCTTTTTAACTTCATAACTAAGATGGCTTGACTGTGATGATCAGTTACCACACTCATTTGGTAAATAATGGTTTGTTATGCTGTGATAATGCAACTGAGTTTGATTATGTGTGCATGGTGATGAATCATGCTTCCTTTACTGTGTAATTTGTGTTCTGAGACAGAGACATAGGAAGGAAATAAGTTACTTGAGAGCAAAATTAATTTTACGGCTTGATTAAAAATACCTACAGGTTTCCTCTTCCTGACATCTTCCCATCCACCCCCCACAAATGTAGGCAATCTAACAGGACATTTAAAGCCACAAGATATAATGCAAATCAAGACACTCAGGAAGCTGCGATTTTCGTAGGAAATATAGCTAGCTTTATAGGTATACATTTTCTCATTTTCTTTGTAGAGGTTCAGCTGTAAGAGGCCTAGTGTAGGCAAGAACCAAGGGAACCAATGTATCGTTTGTTCTACATGCTCCTTTTCTAAGCAATTTAACTGCAGTGAAAAATTAGTGACAAATGATTTCTTCATAAGAATCTACAATGCCAAAGTCTGTGTGGTTACAACATTATGAGGATGTGACCCTTGTTAAGGCAAGCTTGGCGTCTTTTGACTTGTGGTGTGTGAGAAATATTCAGGTGTCGTCCTATCGCAGAGATGGGAAATTGAAAAGTTGTTCTTTTGTAACCTCTGTGAAAGTGAGAGGTAATCTGAAATGTATCCAACTGCAGTGTTTAGTTAATCTTAAAAATTTGCAGCTGAGCCTTTGTAAAGTAAGGATTGTCACCAAGTAATGGTCTTTAATTAAATTAGACTCTAAATCCTTAGGCATTGAACTGTGTCCTTCCTGTGCTTACGTCTTTGAGTACACAGCACAGCAGATTTCCATTTTTAGGAGGGACGCATTCCTGAAGAGTACTTAAATCTGTTGGGCCTCTTTATCCCACATTCAGGAAATCAAATGCCACAAATCTTAAATTACATTTGTAGAGCAGTTTCCAAATACATTGAAGCTTCCTCCAGAGTTGAGGCAACTGTATGAATTCTAGCTTCTGTTGTTTGTGTGCCTGTCTTAATAAAGAAGAAAAAGACTAACAATTGGCAGTAGATTTCCTAGCATCAGTAGTGCTGAGGAGATTGCCATTCATGCCAACATTGCTACCAAAATGTAAATTCTGCAGCATGGAGGAACAAAAAGTGAACATTGGTAGTTTCCCTTCCTCCCTCTTGCACTCTTTTTGTCTCTAATACTAATGTCACACTCATTTTATGTGGGTACTGACGTTCGACTTACTTCATGTTACCTGTGAATCACAAGTCCCTCTTGATACAAAATACATCTTTGCTCACCATCTTGGCATCAATACTGCACTAAGTTGTATGGCTGTTTCTAGTCATAGGTTTCTTGGCATTTCTCAGATGTTCTTTGTATCTTACTCTGTACAAAGAGCATGAGAAATGAGAGATACAGGAGTAGTGGTCTTGCAGGCATATTGTAGCAAGCCATAAGGGGTGAACGAATATTTGAGGATAAACTTTTTCTTGTCATGTGAGTGGCAGTGTAACCTACGATGGTTTCTCTGCGGAGCCCACCTAGCCTTGAGTCGTATAGGACTGCTTTATTCCTGCTTTATTTGCATGAGTTCTTTATCTTCTTTGCAAGTTGAGTCACACAAATTTTGTGGTAGTTTGTAACCAGTTATTGAAACTTAACTAACTTTTCTTTTCTGAAAAATACAAAACACAGAGTAGAGGCTATCTCTGTCTATTGTCGTCCTGGTGGACTCTTCAGAGATTAAGACCAAAAGCCTAAACATGAATGTAATCAGATAATCCTGCCTGCATCTTAGGGGGCTGAGCAATTGTTTTAGCTTAGTAGTTCAGTTTTTCAGAGCAAAACTACCAAAATTGTATTGTAAAATTGTAATGCTTACAGCTCTATATGTATGTTAATGCCACCATTAATACCTACTGTAACCAAAAGGATCACATGAGTGGCACCTTATGGTCTTACCTAATGGTCTACCTACCTGATATCATCTGATCTTGACCAGTAAGTCTGCACCTCAGGCTCAGTACTTCCGAGTGAACAAGGGCATCATTCTCCACTTACGGTTGTTGTCAGCAGATTAGAGAACTCATCCTTAAATTGAGTGAGTAGCTAATCTAAATTAGTATCTTTCTTCAGGTGTTAGTCTGCCTTCACTGTCTAGTCATTTTATCTTACATATTTGTCTGCTGCATTAAGAAGCCTTGAGCTACCAGAAGTATGCTTGAAGTGTACTTACAAGATGTAACTGTTATTAATAAAAAGTGTTCAAAATCTTTTATTATGGAACTGAATACCTTAGCAAGTTTTTATTGACCAAAAAAAAAATATTTTCTTTAATTTCACTTAAGAGCAGTGGTTTTTTTCCTGGCAGTGTCCTTTTATTTTCTTTTTCTCTCTAGCATAAAGAAAGGATTTCAGTATTTTAGAGCTGAGCAAAGTGTGCAAACTGAGCATTGCATGCACAGGGGCAATCCTCAGTTTTGGATTTAGAGTAAACGGTAATAGAAAGAAAAACGTTGCACGTTGTAAGAAGCTTGTGGTCAAAACATGAATTCTTCAGCCTTTGACTTCAGAAAGAATTTTGTCGTAGTACACCTTGGCTATCCTATCAATTTAATTATTTTTGCTGTTGTGCCCACTTTTCTACTTCTGTCAGCTCTCAGGGTATATGCACATTTCAGACTGTTGTGTAGAGAGGCTGGCTTTGGATTTCAGAAGCAATCTAATTACAGAACTCCACACAGATAAATTTCATGACAGATTTTCTGTAGGGATAGGAGCGAATGAACGCATAGGTAATAGTCTTCAGACAGTATAGGGCTTGCGTTTGTTTGAGGTGGTTTTTTTCGGTCCAGGGTTAAGACCTGATCTAGGTTCATGTCTGTCCTCTACCTGATTTACAGGAATTTTAATCTGAAGTTGCTGCTGCTCAGGAGGGACGTTTTGACGTTATATTATTCTGGGGAGAGAGGTGTCTCCTGTTAAAATCTTGATTTGCTTAAAATACTTTCACATTCTTTGGAGCATAGAGTAAAATTAAGGGTTAGGGTCTTCCCTAAGTTGAGAGTTTAACAGTAAACTGTATAGTTATTCTTGTCTAGTCTGTCTGATTCAGTGTGTTTTTTGTATTTAAACAAACCGAAACAGCTTTGGCAGAATTTCACTTCATTATTGTATTGACTAGTTCATTTCCTTGAGAGCTAGTAGATTCTGTTGTGAAACAAGCAGAGAAGAGATTGAAATGTGTATCATCACTGAGTGTTCTAAGCACTGGGCTGTTAGGCATAAATGTAGGATGCAACTATTTCCATACTGCCTTGTGAGTCTAGTTGTAAATCTAGTTTAAGAAAATGGAACAGTTTACTTAAAAAATATGGAAACAAGCAATGCCCACAATTCCACCCTAACTTACTGTGGTAGGATGCTGGCACCTGAGTTCATAAATTTCAGGTTATCAGAATTGTACTTTAAGCAAAAAAAATTGCCCAGACCTACTTACAGGTTGTACCTTCAGCTTAAGCCTTTTACTTTAGAAGTTTAAAACTCTCTGGAAAATGTACAGCAGAACTAAAATTTATAAATTTCAGTCATGTTTTTAAATATTATAACGTTAATTTATTAATCAATAAACATTTTAATATTTTAAAATCTCAAAAAACAGCCTCTCAAGATTTACAAACAAGCACTGAGATGCTTTTTGCCAAGATTCTACATGTCGTCTTCTTTTTGAACTGCTTGGCTTGATCCGGATGAGTTCTTTTAAAGAGTGAAATATTGTATAATGCTTGCATTAAACCGTAAATTAAAAAATAGATGAATGTATGGAATCAGGGTTGTCAGAAAGCAAGTATTCCTTTATTGTAAATTAATATCCATTAACTAGAGCAATCTCCAACTGTGATTCATTTTGTGCGTAGGGACCAAACAAGGCTTTATTCTGGTGTGTACAAACCCATCTCCTTTTGACGTCTGTATATTTAAAATAGCTCCATGTTACTTTTGTCGTGTGCTACTTTTTTAAGCTAATACCAAAAATATATACAAATAAACCAAAGTTAGTGTTGTGTTTACGTAAGACTGAAATTAATTTATAATTACAACTGGTTGTGTTACAGAGGGAGACTATAGCTGTAAACATAAAAAAAATTATCATAGAGTATATTAGACACTGTTTTCTGTCTTCTACAGATTTGCTGTTCTTCAAGTCCAACTGTAACATCAAGTTCTGGTAGCAGTAGTTCTTTATCACCCCTTGGACCTCTTTGTAGACAGAGATCATTAGCAAATGGCATTTTGTGTTCTGAGTCTAGCACATCAGGTGTTTCTTCACCAACATCTAGCTATCCAAAAGCACCAGGCTTTGAACGAGAAGATCAGGTATGTGAATAATGTGGGTCTAGAAGTACAAATGCGATCTTAAGTTAAATTAGATTCAGCAGAAAATGTGGTCTGCCTTGTGTATCGGCACTGATTTTTGAAATTTAGGACACAGTTTGTAACTCTCTTCTTTAGTGAGCTAAACTGCATCAAATTACTTTAGAGTAAGGTCAAAGGCCAAAAACATGCAAACAGTCACTGCAGCTCAGCTGACATGAAGTAAATTCTAACCTTGCAGAAATGTTGTGATTGTCCTTTTGAGCCCACGTTGCCAAGAACAGAGCAAGATAACAATGGAAAAAAAATCATAACTAGACTTGGTAGGATTCGGTTTTTGTTATTGTTGCAAATTGATGGCAAAAAGGTGCATTAATTTCTGGCAGTTAATACTATTTATTAGTTCCAATCTTTGATTAATATCAGTCTGTTTCTTCTCCCACCTGCAGCTGCCATTCTCCTTGGACAAGTTGATTGCTGAGACAGACATAGATGATAAAATATAATAAGCCTCTTGAAGGGAGAGATCTGTAGCATTAGCAACGAGAGTGGTTGAAACTGAAGTTGGTGAGGAGTTATAATCCTTTAGTCAGGGGGGTGGGGAGAAAACAGGCAATGCTAGACACAGCTGGGAGAAGGGAAGACTGCTATTTTTCAGGGACGTGAAACAGCTCTGTTGGCCTACGAGAAAAAAGCTGAAAGCCCAGGATTTACCCGTTAAAGTTAATTTTTTCTCACTCTATTATAATACCAATTACACTTCTAAATTGTCAGAAAGGAACTGTTTAAAAAATTAGCTCCAGTGGCTCATATAAATAAGCTGCAGCCCATGCTGATCAGCCTTCTTGCAAAGCTGTGGCTTGTCAGAATTGATTTCTATAACCTGAGATGCGCAGAGAAGCAAGTGCAGAAGTAAAAGATGTAAAAAGAATGAAAGGAAGGATTTTGGTTTTGAAATGGTAACTTGTAGGTGCTGTCAAGATCAGCACCTATAACTTTAAAGATCTCCAGGGAGGATTTGCTTTCTTATGTAGGTGCTCAGACAGACTATAGGTTAGAGAGCCGATCATTGTGACAGGAAAGATTTCCAGCTCCCAATATTGGGATCAAGTGATCGTTGATCAAATGTCATGGAAGCAAGGCACTTACAGTATCAAATGGCTGCTTTCTGGGCAGGAGGCAGCAATAATTGAGAAATGGTGTAACCATTGGTGAAGATCTATTGTGCTGTTTTGGTGACAATTAGTGAGTAATGTACTGCTACAAAGAATGTGCCTCAGCGGCAGAAACGTCCTGTGCTTGCCTTTTAGCGGCCGCATTGAACCTGTCTAGAGAGAAAGCAGTGACGGACTTTGCAATTGACAAGAGTGTGGGGAAGCATGTAAAGAAAGAGGAGAGTTGGTACTGCTAGGGAGTTTTCACTACAAGACAGATTAGGAATCTCCCAAAGGAAACAAGGAACAGACACAACAAGACCACTCAAAGGCCACAGAAAAGAACCATTTTTCCTAAGGAGGCAGAGAGTATACCTTGCAGAGTTTACTGCGATTTGGGAAGTCACTGAAAATTACCGGCCTGAAAAGAGCAGAGATCCTTTGATCCTGCTCTGCAAGAACACAGTGGGCAAAAGGATATTACTTAGAATTCCCTTTTATTTATGTATGTCTCACTTGTTTCAAAAGTTAACGTATTACTAAATGGTGTTCAAAGAAAATCTGCCCTTATTTTTTAATATTTTTTCTGTGTTATTTGTAGCATGATCGCTTTAAGGGAAAATCTAGGCAGTTCCACTCAAACTTTTGCCTACCTCAGGCTTGTATCCCACCAGCCTCTTGGAGAAGTATTCCCCAGCTGGTGAGCGCTTGGGACATGTTATTTCTGTCACAGCGTAGTGCTAACATGACTACTCCATTTTTGGACCAGAAATAACTTGCATGTGTTCAATTATGCATATAAGTGGAACAATTGCAACTGCTGTTCCTTTTCCATGTAAATTTACTCTATAAGCATTAAAATTTAATTACCCATGTAGGACTGCAGTGAGGGAAATGAAGCCAGCCTGTTGAAGGTATCATTACAGAGATGCCACTGACCCTTCATAAACTAATAATATATTTTACAGCAATGACTCTTTAAGTTCATATATTACAGAGATTTTTCATCTTTCAGGCAAAGCATCGAAGCTTCCCAGCTGAGAATCCGCAGAAAATAAATGAACAAGACAACAAACAGGTATCACCAAAAGCTAAACACTGTAAATATTTTGCCCTTTTTGATAATTTATTAATGCAGTACCAAAGTTATGTGGCGCTTTACAATATAGTCTAAGGAAAATTTGTGCCCAGTGACAGGGCAAGAGGCAACGGGCACAAACTGAAACACAGGAGGTTCTGTCTAAATGTATGGAAATGCTTTTTTACAGTGTGCGTGAGACTGAGCATTGGAACAGATTGCCCAGGGAAGTTGTGGAGTCCCCCTCCTTGGGGTTATGGAAGGGCTGTCTGGACATGGTCCTGGGCAGCCAGCTCTAGGTTGTGTGAAAATGTACAATACGTGTGCTGCAGGGAGTACCAGGGATGAGAAGAATATGAGGCAATTTGAGGACGCTTTTGATCATAGCAAGTCCATGCAAGAGTTGTCACAGTGAAATTTTGGATTAACTGGCTTTGAGGATGGATTGATAAAATTTAAGGAAGGCCAGAAGGAAGACGATGATACAGTTGTTCAAGCATCAGATACTCAAAACTAGAAGAATAGTTAAAGTGACAGGGAAGAGGGCATAGCTTTGACCTGTGATGAAGCTAAATACATCGAGTGTTAGAGGTCATTCTATATATGCAAAGGAGCTTAAAACTCTCCCAGCTTTGCACTGCTAGAACAAGAACCCTGATGTTTTGTTAATGACAATGATCAAGATAAATGAGAACAAAAGTTTTAGCATTTGCCATTCGTGCAGCCTCACAGGAGTGTATAATCTAAAGTGGAGGATTAAAATGTATCTTGCATTTAAAAAGTAGGAGGAGTGGTGCAGCATAAATAAGGAGAGAAAACACGAGACAGTTAGAGGTGGATCCCGTGAGTTCTGTGGAGAAGAGTTAGCACATGAAGCAGATTAAAAATATACATTGGGGTTTTTTTTCCCTACAAGTCTATAAATTAGTAAGAGTGGCAATGTAATGATAAAACTGTTGACATATTTTTTTAAATAATCTTTCTATCGGGTCTCATTTCTGTTTATTATGTCTCTCTGTTCTGTTTAGATATCACCCAGAGCAGAGTTTTGAAGTCACAGATAGGGTCAGTCTCTTCCTCTGTCAAAACAGGAGGAGGAAAGGAGTCTTTGAGCTGCAGAAGGTTGGGGTGGGCTTCGAGCATCATTTCAAGAATCTAATCTAGTAGAAGGTGTCCCTGCCTACAGCAGAGGGGTTGGACTAGATGATCTTTAAAGGTCCCTTCCAACCCAAACCATTCTATGATTCTCTGGAGGTCTGCAGTCCATCCCTCCCCTTGTCAAAGTGGGGTCAGCTAGAGCAGGTTGCTCAGGGCCTTGCCTAGTAGTGTTTTGAATATCTCCAAAAATGAAGACTCCACAGCCTCTTTGGGTAACATGTTCCAGTGTCTGGCCACCATCTCAGTAAAAACATTTTTGTGTCTAAGTGAAACTTTCTGTATTTCAGTTTGTGCCCATTTTTAAAGAAAAAAATATTCATTCTCATGGTCATTATCGGCCTCAATCTTGCACTATATCTATCTTTGAAATAGCAATTTTCTGTGGTATTGGTAGAAATCAGGAGAGTAGATACTGCACAATCACTGCTTGTCACACAGAAGGCAATGAGAGGATGCATGGATTGATTCAGTCACAATTAAATGGTTTTTTTATTAACTAAAAGATTGAGGGAATAAATACACAATAAAAGGAGTTAATATACTAGAAACTCCGCACCAAGTCCCTGTAGACTTTGTGAAGTTATTTTCCATTTTAAAATTTTACATGGTTACATTTTGTGTGCTTTTCTAATGTTTTTATAATTTAAACGTGTGATTTGTATGAAAAAATGTTCAGCTAGAAAGAAGTAGCGCAGGTACAGGTCATTATATAGCATGTTACATGTGCGCAGTGGAGTCATGTTTCTCACCTACCTAAACTGAAGATCAGTTTATGCACCAATTGCATTTAGATTAAAAGAGAAAATTTACAGATCAAAAAAACCAATATAGAATATAATTTGCATACAAATGCATAATGAAATGGTACAATTCCTCAATAGATATTTTCCTTTTGAAAAGGAGCATCAAACTTCAGCTAACTGATTATGTTTGTAGAGCTTATTTGCAATACCTTATTGTTTTAATACCTTGTTTCTGAAAACAGTTCCTTCGTATGGCTGGTCTCATGATGGCCAGCCACATTGGAGAAATGCACTTGCTGGTAAATGATAAGGAAAATTATCCTAATCTGTTCATTCAGAGAATTCTTATGGTTTTCTTTCTGATAGAATTAAAATAACTACTTTTAAAAATAGATTCTGTTTGTTTTATACGGTTGTACACACATCTGTGTGTGATTGTGTGTCTATACATATGTTGTTTGGGTTTTTTTAACAGAACCATCTCAGTGTTTTTTCAGCAGTTAACCCTCTTGCTTCAAGTATAACTTCCAGTCTGGCCTCCAGCGTTGGATCAGATAGTTCATCTCCTACAACAGTCTCTGCTATCGGTGCCAAAGCTCTCCCATTCTATTCTGGCAGTAACACAGTTGAATCAGTAATAGGTAAGTCTTAACATTTCATCTCTGATTGTACACGTTTTGTTGCATTATTCAAGTTGTTCTTGTTTCACCATAGGTTCAAAGAGCTTATTGGTAAAGACAGTAATGATGTATACACCTGCTTTATTATATGTAATTAAATGCAATATCTGAAATTTAATTTAAATGTTTTCACCCAGTATCATTATTTTTCACAAGGTCTCCAACATGAGCACAGGAATGAGTGAATGGGACATTTAAACTGGAATTTTGGCATTGGTATTGGACAGTGATTTAAAAAAATATGTAAAACCTTTGTAATGCAACTCACTGTGTTGCTAGAAGTACTGTCTCCTCAACTTCTGTTGGTGTGCTGAGGAGATTTAACTTTTTTTTTTAATGTTACTATAATAGGTGCAATTTCAGATCTTACCGTGTTCACATGAAAATGGGAGATTTTTCTTTGGCTGACTGCATATTCTCCAGTCTGGTTATTTTTATATTCAAGGACAAAATCTTTTGTTCACAGTATGTGGGCCAGATCTGAAAGGACACAAAGAGGAGGAGCCCTTGCTTTGTGGGTGCACAAGACAGGTTCTGGGAAATATTCACTTCCAAAATTTCTGTCACTAGCCCAGAGCCTTTCCCATGCTTCCAACCAGCAAGGCTGTTTATGTGGAAGATGGTAAAAGGTGATAAATATTTCAGTAATAATTAGATGCTGGCAACTGGTCATGGTACTCCTGCTGTGGTCTCACAGGTGCTGGATAGAGAGGAATAATCACCTTCCCCGGCCTCCTGGCTACACTTTCACTAATGCAGGCCAGTGTGCTGTCAGCTTTTGCCACAGAATATGCTGAACGTGTTGTTCGTCAGAATTCCTAAGTCTTTTCTGCAATGCTGCTTCCTGATCATTTGGCCCCCAGCCTGTACTGTTGCAAGGGATTATTCAGTCCCAGGTGCAGTATTGTTGTATTTGCCTTTGTTGAACTTCATGAGGTTTCCATCAGTCCTGTTCTCCAGCCTTTTGAGATCCCTCTAAATGTCAGTCCTGCCATTGAGCATGTCAGCTGCTCCTCTTAATCTAGCGTTATCCACAAACTCGTTGAAATTCGTGGCACTTTTAAACAGAATGTGGTTTATTCAGGAGGCTGTGGCAGGGAATGTCGTGATTTGAAAGATGCTGTACTTCCCATTCTGTGGCTAAGTCACGTGAGCAGGGACTTGCTGTGATTAGCTGGGGTACTTGAAGCTTTCTGTGTTTAAATCGATGTGTAGCAGCGACCAGGAGACTGCAGGCAGTGAGTCAGCATTTCAGCATGGTAAGTTAGGCATTCACTCTTTTAATCTTTTTAGGAAAGAAATCTATGCAGAATATTAAATGATGGATCTTTTTCTGCAGTCTCACAAGTATATAGCCTGCTTTCTTTAAAGGTTTGTTTGGTGGTCTGTGTGTTAGAACAGAAAATAGATTTTAAATTATTTTTAAATTTCAGAACTAGAATGAGCAGAATTTTAGTTTTTATTCTATGCAAGTAATACAATTTCATTGCTTACAGTTAATATTTTGATATATACTATGGAATGAAATCACATTTTTGTCAAGATAAACATTACTTCTAGAATAAGTAGAGACTAGTTGTCTGTAACAAGTTACTCATGTAACAATAAAAAACACGGTCTAATTTCTGTATACGAGATGTGGTGCTAATTCAGTATAATTTTTAAATTGTGATATACTAAACAAGTGTTGCAAAGTCATTTAAACAGTGATATGCTATGTTTCCCATGTCCCAGTTTGATTATATTATTGAGCATAAGAAACTCTTGATTCCTCCAAGTTAGAATATGCCTCTGCTGTCTACGGATATTTTTCTAAACCAGCTTTCAGTATGTTATGTTTGTAAACAGAAAATGAGTCATAAAATAAATCTCATGTATGTATAAGTAAGTATACTTTATGGTAACTGTGTAGATTTTGGTTTATTTCCTTAAAAGAATTTCAGATATGTATAAATCCTTTTTCCAGAGTTCTGTTTCATGGATATACAGGATGGCATTAAAAATAAAGTGCTGCATGTAATCTGAATAGAGCAGAAAATTAAGATGTTACTGTAGAACAGAAAATAAATACATAGTGTTCTCATGGGAAGTGGTGGATTGAAGAATCATAAAAAAAAGGGGGATAGAAAAAGAGCTGCAGCAAGGGAAGGGGCTAGGTGATTATGGGGAAAGGGGATGAACGGATTTGTGTAAAGGATTAGGGCAAATACAGGACAAATTAGCAAGGACTGAGGAAGCTTTGTCAGACAGTGGCGGCTGTGGCCCTTTGTGTCGCCCTTTATCTTGATCTCACAGGGAGCTCCAAGCCCTCTCTTTCTCCTGTGTAATAGTCCCCAAGAGCTGGGCAAGAGAAGGGTGCAGGGCAGTTGGGAATAAGCATACCAATTACCTACAACTAGTATTTAGCATCGAGGCTTGGACAATACGTTGAAAACTGAGGAATGATGGAGTGGAAGAAGGTATATTGCTGCAGTCTATTCCTGTCAGAGTCAAGGGAGATTGGTTAAGTTGTCTGGTGGTGGTCTAGTAAAGAGAAGAAAGAAGCGTTATCTGAGAACATAAAGGCTGCAGGGTGTTTGAAGTTCTCCTGAAAATTACAAAAAAGAAAAAAAAGAAAAAGAAAAAAAGAAAATATTTTTAAAGATAATACAGAAATTAGGTAAGCAAAGCGTCAAAGGAGACAGATTTGGGCAGCAGTGAAGGGAACGACTCAAGTGGCAGTAGGGAGAAGGTGGGACCTTAACATTAGGGGACATCTGCCAGCCTGATACTCCACCCTGTTGTCTGTGTTTGTTAGGTCTGGGTGGGTGGTCTTCCCCTGGGAATGTTTTGGTTGCTTCCCTGCTTTCTATTGGATACTCAAGGATGGGGATGTTACTTGTCTGGAAGACTTGCCATTCAAGGAAAATCGATGTCTCTCCTTTTGCTTCCCATATATGTTGGTTGTGATCTTAAGATGCTGTATGTGTTCTCGCCCTGCACTCCACTGACTTTCCACCCTGTCAGGTGGAATCTGAGAGAGCTGGAAGGTATCAGAAATTAAGCTTCGAAAATCTAGATAATAAACAGTAAGGAAATGTGTCGGTCCTTTTTGTGGTAGAGGAGGAGGAGTGTGGCAGAATGAGTTAAGGCCTCGCATGAGGAGAACGTGACAGGTTATTGATTTAGATGGGCTGCAGGCTTAATTTGATCTGCTGTTTGAGCAGTATCATTTATGTGTATCATTTATGATATCATTGTGTTTCATTCCTGCTTGTCGTACTTGCGCAGCAACATACTGAGCCCGACCCTGCAAATAACTTCAAATATTAATAACATCTGGGTGATGTGGGGAATTGCAAGAGCTTGAAAAAAACCAGTTTGTTTTCCTGTTTAAAGATAATGACGGTGCTAATAATGGGATTTTAAAGCCTCTCTTTTCATGACTGAGAGAATTTTGAATTTTTTGAAAGAAAGTGGAACAGCTTCACTTAGTGAAAGTGAGAGGGATCTCTCTCAGAACATCCTGCAGCGTAGCGATGAGAGGTTTGCTCTCACAGGTGTATGGCGTTTTTGCACAAAGGATGTTGAGACAGGTTCACACGCGTGAAGATTTATTAGTGGGTTGCATAGCTGATGCCATATAATGGTGAAAATTATTTCCAGGTAAATATAAAAACATAAGAAAAGAGAGAGACAAGAAAGGGAAAGAGAAAACTGTCCCAGCGGCCGGGTGGGAAAAGAAGTGACAGGCAGGGTAGATGAGTGTCCTCTGTTGGGCATCCTTTCCAGTGCAGTGTCTGGTTCTCTCCCACATATTACTTTTCCCATATTAACTGTACTATACTATAGCTTTTCATCAAGACCATCCCAAACTCCTTATGGGCTTTTACTGCTTATGATGTTATTAGTGTTAATTGGAGCACATGTTGGTCAGTGGATATGTGCTAACTGGCTGTTGAGTGGTGTCCAAAGATATTATTGCGCCCCTCTAATGTAAATGAAAAGCTACAATCAGGAGTAGGAGAAGAGAAAGGAAGCGTGATTCTCACACCAGTGGCAGGTGCCAGATGGTGAGTGTAACGATGGTGAGCGTGAGAACAAGCAAGGAAGCACAGGGCCCCAGCAACTCTGGAAGGTACTGCCAGAGCAGGTGGGTGAAAGGGCAAGATAGGAGGCGAAAGTGTTGGAGATGAAAGGCCCTTACCTATGTAAAAGGCAAAGGTAGGGAAGGCACAGTGCAGCAATGGGGATCCCAAACCCGGTATGGAAGAGGGACTTTTAATCTGGGTTTCACACAACATGTGTGGCACTCTAAGCCTTGAGTCATCAAGTAAAAGGAGGCCATCTCTCCCCTCCTTACTGCAGTGTATAGAAGGACTGGCTTTAGGCACCTCTCTCCAACAGAAG
The DNA here is from genome assembly GCF_963924245.1 of Chroicocephalus ridibundus. Lineage (NCBI taxonomy): Eukaryota > Metazoa > Chordata > Aves > Charadriiformes > Laridae > Chroicocephalus > Chroicocephalus ridibundus. The sequence goes on along the minus strand of NC_086291.1, from coordinate 49,050,886 downwards.
GTTATTGCTGGAAAACTTTGAAAGGCTAGGGCATATCCCTTCAGGCCAAAATGATGATGCAGAGACCTTCCTCCCTCTGACTGCTGGACACCAAGCTGCTTTGTCAGCACTGCTGAAAGATAAGGATTATTGTTTGGGCACAACTCCGTACTAATAAAGTTGTGTTGTTTGTGAGACCCAGACTAGTAACTCTTCACAAAGAGCTATGTTAACTCTTGGGTGTCTTTGTCATGAGCATCATTGTGTAGTATGTGAACTTTATCTCTTGGCTGGTAGCTGCTTCTGGCCAGCTTAGGCAGTTTCCTGCTGAGCACTGTTCTGTGGATCCTGCTTCTGGGTCAGTATCTCCCTTCATGTATTATCTGGAGCTCCAAGACTGTGCAGCCTATTAGATAGCCTAGTCAACATTAGAAAAATGCCTATATGTAATAACACTGCACTGATCTTCTATTAATGATCCAAATGGGTCTTCCAATTTCTGACTTTTAGCACTTTTACAACTGTCTAGTATTTCTGCCAAAGATTTTCTGCAGGTTACAGTGCCTAATGTTTAGGATTAGGCTATGAGAGAGGAATCAGGCTAATTCCAGAGGGATCAAGAGATCCCTTTTGGATCTTCTGTAAACTTTTACACAAGCCAGTGTGTCTTTTATTTCTGTTTGTTCCTTTTCAACTCACTTAGGCTTTATGCAAGTTTTCAATAATGATTTTCAACATAAAACCTAAAAATTCTTTACAAAGGCGATCACTATCACTGACTACAGTGACTGGGATAGTCACTTCCCTACCTGTAAAATCAGCATTTACAGAGGCTTCTCACCAGCTTAAAGAGCTGTAATAGCTTATGTATGAAAGTTTTCCCTTTTAGAAAATCCAGAGGATATCCTTCACTGTGTGTCAGTAGTATGCTTAAGATCATAACCTAGATGTGAAAACACTATGATGGAAACACTAACATAAATAGTCAGATAAAGTTTCCTCATTTCAGCCATCATGATAGTTTGATGGATAATTCAAGGATAATTCATTGATACAATGTTTTGTTTAACAGGTTCTGCTTTAGATTTGCATTTTAATGATGTGAACGTCGCATCCATAGATAGAGAATTAGAAGATCAAGAAGGCAGTGACCTTGGATTAGCAAGTAAGAGGTCCAATTTGTAAAACTATAGTCATTTAAAATATCCTCCTTTTTTACCTTGCTAAACTTTTACTCATCAAAATAGTTATGTACAGCAAAGACTTTGAAAAAAAAAGTCCTCAGTTTTGTTCCAGCTGGTTAACTTTGTGGTATAAAGGGATTGTACCGCTATCATCCTGTTTGTATTTTGCAAGGGATCCGTCCAGTAACTGTTTTATTGTTTATTTGTTTTTATTTTAACATGCTTAATGACCTGGGCCCTTGGGCGTAATAGTTTATGGAAGGACTTGCATGCGCTCACAGGAAGGCATTATGCTGGAGTGCTTGCATGCTGAGTGCTGCAAAGTCTGGCTGCAGGCACTATGTGCTGTGGGGGCCGACAAGGGGGGAGTGGGGACAAGTCTTGATGAGAAAGAACTAGCAACCTTTAGGACTTCAACACTTGCAAGTTAGAGACTTAATCTTCCTATGAATCTAACCTGGAAGGAGCAATTTAGTTGAAAGTCTGTTGGGAAGTATTCAGCCATTTGGCCTCTTCTGGGAAAGGAGAGGAGAGGAAGACATAGCAAAGGAGAGCAGTGCAGGGAAGAGACAGCAGGGAGGAAGGATGAAGAGGGGGAACAGCAAGAAATTAAAATGCCACCTTTTCTTTGTGGTCAGTTCATAATAGTTCCTCTCTGCTGCTCCTTCCTCCTCACACTTGTCCCTGCTCCAGCGTAGGTCCTCTCCAGGGGCCACAGTTCCTGTCAGGAGAACCTGTGCCAGCATACGCTCTCCATGGGCTGTGGTTCCTTCAGGCAATAGCCACCTGCACCAACCCAGTCCTGTCTACAGGCTGCAGGGAAATTCCTGCTTGTACCGTAGTCTCTTCCATGGGGTGTAGGGAAATACCTGTTCCACCATGGTCTCTTCCAAATCTTCCATGGTCTGCAGGGGAACATCTGCTCCAGGGGAATATCTGCTCGGGTGACTGGAGCACCTCCTCTACTTCCTTCTTTCCTGACCCTGGTGTTCGCAGGGCTGTTTCTTGCACCTTTTGTTCCCTCCTTCTCTGCCTGTGTGGCATTTTTTTTGCCTTTCTTAAATACGTTCTCCCAGAGGTGCCACCAGTGTGGCTGAAGGGTGCAGCTGTGTCCTGCAGCAAGTCCACTGGGACAGGCCATGTCTGGCATGGGGCAGCCCCAGCCTCTCCCGGCCAGCCCTGCAGCCCACCCCCCGCTGCCAAAACCTTGCCCCATAAACTGAAGTGAGGCAGGCAGATTGTATTTGCCAAAATACAACCAGATTTGAAACTACTTTAAGAACCAGAAAAGAGATGGTTCTTCTGCTACCATTTCATGCAGCATTTGTTTGGGGGCTTGGACATTTAAAATCTGCTGAACAAAAACAAAATATGTAGAGGAAAGTCTGATTATTGTGCTGTGTATGATTTTCAAGGTATGTAGTCTCATTTGCCTAGCTCTAGTTTATACATTAAAATAAAACCCAAATTTTTCTTAATCTTTTAAATTCCAGTCAGTTTCTCCACTTGTGTTAGTTGTTGGCTGTAAAAATAAGTCGAATAATTTGATCTGAAAAGTGTTATCTGCAGCTACAAAGGAAGAGAAAAGGCCGCTGCTGTGTAAAGGCTACAAATTCTGGTTTTAGGCACTTGGAAGACTACTTTCAAGTGTTCAATTTTAAAAATGTTTTTGCAATAGGACATAAATAAAGTGGGTTTTTTAATGGAAGGTATTTGAATATATAGTTTGCATTTGATACATTTTTCAGAAACATACTTACAGAGAGCTGTGTAATGCTTTGGAAAAAAATTATTTTTTTTTCTTTTTTCTTCCCTAACACATGCATAGGTCAAAGATTACTGGGAAGTTCAGCACCTGTCAATATTCCAGGTTCTCTTGTTCGTTCCTCATCTTTACATTCATCGTCATCCCTTTCAACCTCGCCACTCAGTTCTCTTTCACAATCGCTGTCTCAGTCTTTTGTTTCATCCACTACGGCTCCTCACCACCAGCAGCCTCAGCCTTTGAAGACAGAGCATAGTATGTTAGGCACCTCAGCCTCCTCTCACAACTCTCTAGGTAAGTCAGTTGAAGGCTCCGCTTTGCGTATGGTAAGAGTAATCTCTTACCTTACCACCTCAGTGGCAGGTAAGAGATGTTCAGTTCAAGGCTTTGCATGTTTCTTATGACTTAATGTGGACAACAAAGCCTAGCTGTTGTAATTGGTAACGCTACTGATAATGGAGTTACATGTAGTACATGGGAGAAAGTTCAAGGAGTGAACTTCCGTTCCTAGTGAAGGGAGAAAAAGAATTCTTGCAAGAGGAGATATTTGCAGAGGCATTTGAAAGGGCTAAAATACAGAAGTTGGCATACAGGAACGCGTTTTAGCTGCAGCCTTTTGCAAAAGGAGAATACAAAACAGAGAAAGAGGAAGAATGAAAATGATGTATGAGCTGCTAGGAACAAAGCTTTTTGTATATAAATGAATTCCCACTCTTCTCCTTTTGTGCACTGTACTGTCTTTTATTAAAAGCAGCGAGAAAAAAAACGTGGTAACTCTCCTGAATTGTTCTAAATACTGTAAACATTTTCCAGGCTGTCACATTTCTGAAGGTAGTGAAATAATGAGTCTTGCAGATAAAAGTAAAATTTTGTGTATGTGGCACACCTGTTTTGTTCTGCACGTGAAACATTTTGCAGCAGTGCATGCAGAATGCTTATTTTTTCTGCCTTTATTTTACAGGTTTAAATGGTGTTACAGGGAGCATTTGGGACTTTGTAACTGGGAGTTTCTCTCCCAGTCCATCCCCAGTACTAAGCAGTGGCACTACCCCCTCAGCAAGTTCAAACACCAGTGGGAACGAACTAACTCGAGTTAGACAGGAACTTGATGATGCCAAGAGAAAACTAAAACAATGGGAAGAATCTTGGCAACAAGTAAAACAGGTATGTTAATTTATGGTAATTTTTTTTTTTTTTAACAAACAAGCAGCTCCTACTGTTTTTCCTTTTTACATATCTTCTCATCCTTGGACCCAGAGTTTTATTACAGTCTGTGAAAGGAATGTTTTTTCCATCTTCAAAATGAGCTGGCGACATAAAGGAAACGGAGCTTTTTAAAGGGCAGCTCATTTTCTGAAAGTTGATCTGCCTCTCTAGAGTGGGACACTTACACATATCGGGATAAGGCTGAACAGCGTCAAGTATCTTGATGTTTAAGTAACTAAAGACATACATTCCCTCCCGTACCTCTTTCCAGATGATACGCACGCAAAAAAAAGTAGAGGCTTGCCAGGATCTGCGGTTGTGTAGCAAACCTGGACAGTATCGACCCAGCTCAGCAGTCAAGCCGAGGTTGTTAACTGCCAGTCTGGTGCATTTTCTGTAGTCCTTTCCTTCCCCTCATGTTGTTTCCTCTGTGACGAGGGGTAGCTAAGCAGCTGTACTAGATTTTGACAGCTTTTGATGTCTCTTGACATTAAATTATGAATTTAACATTTAAAATATGTTCCACTTATAGAACTCCAAAAAGGCTTCTGGTTGTTTGCAGACAAGTAACAGTAACATACGTAAAAATTATATTAAAACAAAACAAGAAAAGTTGTTAATTATAAGCTAGGATAATTAGGGAGAAGCGTTAAATTGACAGTAAATGTATTGTTCTGTCTAAAATTAGAGATTACCTACATCTTTGTAGGCTTTTGAATTTGTTCTTCTGTTGTTAATTTAGAAAAATCATTTTTTATCTTCTGGAAATCTCTTTCTCCCAGGCATGTGATGCATGGCAGAAAGAGGCTCAAGAAGCAAAAGAACGTGCTAACATTGCAGATGCGGACAAACAACTCGCTCTTCAGAAGAAGGAGGAAGTGGAAAATAAATTAAAAAAGCTGAAGGCGCAATTAGCTGCTTGTCTATCTACTACATTACCTTATATGAAAAACTATGGAGATATAGAAAAGATATCCTTGCCAAAGCTTCGTTCCTTACAAAATCGGCTGCACTTAGATTTAGAAACAATAGATGAGGTAAGTTTCTTCATCTGCATAACTACTTTTGATTAACTGGCAGCTCAGTAACCTTCAATGACACATTTATGCCAGGTTTCATTTCAGGGTGGTATGTCTTTCTTTTCTGGAATAGAGGGTGGTTCAGATTTCTCAACCTAATGGATTCTTCTGAGTTTTTTTTCTAACTCTTCCAGCTGCTACTTTAAAGGTTGTGCATGCTCTGAGCTTACGACCCTCCATTCCACACTCTCTCTGTCCTGGTTTCATCTGGAATAGTTAATTTTCTTCCTAGGAGCTGCTGTGTTTTGGATTTAGTATGAGAATAATGTTGGTAACACATATCGGTTTAGTTGCTGCTAAGTAACGTTTACATTAGTCAAGGACTTTTTCAGCTTCCCATGGAAGCTGAGAGGGAGCACAGACAGGACAAGCTGGGCAAAGGCATGTTCCATACCATGGCTGTCCTGCTCAGTATAGAAACGGGGGTTGGCCGGGGGGGCAGAAATCCGTGATCACTGCTCGGGGTGGGCTGGGCAACTGATCATCAGGTAGTGAGCAATTGTATTGCATCACTTATTTTGTATATTCCATTATTATTATTACTTATCATTATTATTTCTTCCCTTACTGTTCTATTAAACTGTCTTTAACTCAACCCACGAGGTTTTTTTCCTTCTTTTTTCTCCCTCTTCTCCCTACCCTACTGTGGGGGCCAGGGACCGAGTGAATGCGTTGTCCTAGTTGCCAGCTGCCTAGTTAAACCACGACACTGTCATACAAAAACATTGTCCTTTCTGTTGTTAAATTAGAATTTTATTGGGGACTAAGCTAAGTGTAAAGCTGCTCGACTGCAACTGTGTACTTTGGAATAGCTTTTACTGAGTGCAGCATTTTTTTTACAGGTGATTTTCCAGCTTCAGTCGAAGAAGTGTATCGTATGTCAGGAAGGTGATCGTAGCATTATCCTGAATCCATGTCAACATTATGTACTTTGTGATCACTGTGCAGCTGCACAAGAAGAATGTCCCTGCTGCAAGAAAAAAAATAATCTGTGGTAACATATAGGCATAGTACTCGTATCATGTTCATTAAGTAATTTTATGGTTTTGTATTTTGTATAAGAATATCACTCATAATTAATCCATTTAATAGTGCTAGACTGATTTCCATTTTGATGTGAGAAACTTAGTTGCTTTACGATAGAGAATAAGGCTTCCTCGCCTTCACATATCAACTTCGGTCATTTGATGAGGTTCTGTAGTCTTGAGGTTCTTTCATTCCCCCCAAGTCCCATCGCAGCCTTTTCTGACTTCCACTTACATTCCTAGTGCACAAGCTACTTAGGTTCATTTGCACTGTAATCACTTTGTATAAATCTTACCATAATGCCTGAATGAAGTGTTTATACCTGTTATTTTCGTTAACAGAAGATGGATACGTAGATGCAGTAACTACACACGCAAGAGGACACACGGCCCCTTGGCCATGTCTGGTGTGTGTGGAACGCCAGAGCCAGTATTTTGGAATCGGTCTAACACTATGTTTACTTGGATGTTTGGAAAAAACTCTGATTAATATAAAAGCACTTTTTAATTATTGTGTTTTGTTAGAAGGTATGTTGTAAATTGCTTCAAGCTGCTTTCTAGGTCTTATGTTTATTTTTTAATATGCAATAATATGATGTGTTATATGTGTACTGTGAATTTAAAATATTTCACATGGTTTTACTGTTAAATCACAATATGATTAAATAGAAAAGACAACTTACTTAGTTTTTTTACAATTTATAAGTTAACTGCATACTGTAGTATTTATAAATGTACCAGCAGAGAAAAAAACAGTGAGGCGTATATGCTTTCATATTCAAATTTCAATGTTTTCAATTTTGTGAAACAGATCAGTTTTAGTAAACAACTGTGCATTTGCGTATTTCCCTCAGTTTGGATGTTTGTAGTCTTAAAGTTTTTGTACATCTCCTAACCTGTGTGGTACTCATCGGGAGCAGATATGATATAGATAATATTACCAAGTGCCTATGCCCCATATCCTATAAAATGGCAGAAGACATAAAAAAAGAATTTTGCAAATAATTTCTATTGCTTAATTTTATATTGAACAATTTGACAATAACTAGAATACATCTCTTGCTTTTATAAATATTTAAAAAATACACTTTTTTTCAGTAATGAAGTAATGCATGTTTGAAAGGAGCTACTAAATTATGTAAGTATGAAATCAGGCAGTGGCACTTTGACACAGTGATTATTTAAAAGGTGGTAATATCCTTACTTCATCCTGGTAGTTGGGAAGATACAATTCAGGAGGAGAAGTTAATTAATTACTGCATGTTGACACTGTATATTTTTATTTTTATTACTTATAATTGCCTGCATTACTCCTTTTTCTGTTAATTTCAGGTGTGACACTAGTACAACTTAGACTGAAATGACCTACTACTGTGTTACATGATTTGTATCTCTGTATTACTGTATTTAGTACAAAAAGTGAGTTCACACAGGCAGCAAAGGGTTAATCTCTTTAAAGTTCAGTCATGTGAAAACAAAACCCAAGATGTATACTAAAGTTTATCATTGTCGAAATAGAGCTTTTAGCACTGTGTCAGTCTTAAATAAAGGGCCCAAGCCAGTAGTACTGGAATCACTCTCTCCTTTGGGTTTTAGCATTCCTTGTACAAAGGCTTGAGGTGGCACAAAATCATGACACACTAAATGTAGAGACTTGTCGCTGCTTTCCTAAGACGTTGATCTGCAGGAATGTTGGAGACCTTTTGGGAAGGGAGAACTAGGATAAAATATTAAATACACTTCTACTTGCTTCTGTTTCAAAATTTTGTCTGAAGATCACTGTAAAGACCAAAGTTGGGTTTAATAATGTGCTTTTGGTGACTTTAACACAATTTCTCTAAAACGTTTGTACTGAGAAAAATATAAAATTGGACTGTATTTGCATTTTCAAACACTTTTCTGTCCTAAAATAAGATAACTGCCATTTTTTAAAATGTAGCCAGCTTTGGACTTTAAAAAAAAAAAAAACCAACAAAAAACTTGGATCACTAAGTTTGGCTGTAGGTATTAATGTATTTTTTGCATCTGTGCAGTCTATGACAAAGACTGATTTTTGAACCTTAACAGTATTTTGGACTAAAGCAAACTTAGTTATGTAAGGGTTTGTTAATTTTTTTAAAACAGTGAGCAAATCAATAACGTGTAATTGTAGTTTGAAATTATATTACATATTTTTCAAACAAGCAGTTATTTTGGAACACCGGTTTACTAATATTTATCTCGTGTGGAACAGCATTCTGCTCACAAAAATATTTAGAAATATCTCAATGAAAACTTTTGCTTTGGTATTTTAGAAGAAACCAGCTTAGGCCACATTGTGCTGCCCATATGCAGCTATGTGACATTTGTTACCCATGAGATACGGAAGTGTGGTTTTGTGCTGTCTTGTCAAAGTTTATAGTTCTTCGTGTGTATTTTAGTGCATTTGCCTGTGTCCTAGAGCTATTTTTTTTGGTCCCCCCCCCTTTTTTTTAATTGTAGTTAACAGGCGATTTTCCTAATCTTGCGACACCAACAAAAAAGGAATGTAAACAGCACTTGCAGTGTGAATCGTCACATTGACATTCATAGTTTATATGTGCTGCATTTTTATAGGAAATAAACTAATATGTTTAGTCTGTTGCTTTTTAAAATTGTATGTTTTGTGTTTTAAAGTGATGGATCTTGAAAATAATGATGTGTGTCCTATAGTAATACCAGTACTGGAAATTTTGCAGGTGTTCCCCGTAAGTTTCTTTGCTGCTGAATTACAGACACATTTAAAAACTACCAACAAACCAATGTTGTGGAGAAGGAAAAAACATATACCAAAGAAACAGACCTATGTGTGACATTCTCAGCCTGGGCAGCTTGCTATAATTATAGATGAATCCTTTGGTAGTCACTTGAACCATCCATCATCACACACAGCAGTCATGTGAAAATAATGCAGTTCTTCACAAAATTCTCTTTGTGAAGAATTACAAGCCAGTTTTCCTTATCTTATTAAAGCAGGTCAACTGCAAATGCAAATAAATACGTACTTTTACAACGGAGGATAATAAAATACATGCGCAGTTGACTAGAGACAGCTGTTTGGAAGAAGTCAGAAGTGCAACCTGACCTTTGTAAGTATTTGTCCTTGTACTATATACACTGTCTAGAAACTGGATATGTTGAAGTTATATTTTAGCAAGACTACAGTGTGGTAGTTTGCTGAAGTCACAAAATACATAAAAGCAAACTAAATGAATTTTCAAGATTCATTTTGGTATTTGACAAAGTTCTGTGTTAATTTATGTAAGAATATAATTTCTAATGTGAATGCCATTATGTTGTCACAGTTACTTTAGCCTGGGGAATAATAGATTAAAATTGTGATTTCTCAGGGTTTTCACAGTTAGGAGCTGTAATTTAACCGGAAGTACGCTAATTACGGATAGATCCCAAGCTGCATGCTATAGGCTTATTATTGGTCTTCTTTGAATAGCAGATTATTAAAGACATATTTGTTTTGTTCTATATTGCCATTCAGAGTATCCTAGTATTAAATATAGGTAGTAATATTATTACTGTCACACTATGCTTGTGTAACTGTGGTCATCATCAGACCCTAAATAAATACAGAATTTTTACTCATTAATTTATGGAAGCCATTAATGTTTTGAGTGTACAGAGAGAAATGATTTTGTGAATGAAATTGTTCTTAATACAAAACATATTATTTATAATGCATACTCATTTACTTGTAGTGAACTGTTAAAACTGTTAACACTTGTTAAAACTTTTCTACACTATAGCGTTTATGCAATGGTTTACAGAAGTCATGGAATTATTTTTATTACCAACATGGAAATAAAATTTTGATCTTTATTTCTGAGCTATACTGTGTTTAGAGACTCAAAAAATTACAGATATGTTTTCCTCCGCAATCTAATTATGGCAATCCTAATCATTTCAGGGTTTCAACCACTGGGATTGGCGTTTACTGTTTCAGTGGAGAAAGAGGTCTAACTATGATAGAAAGATTCAGCAGAACGGTCTACAAGACAGAGGCTGTCAAAGTAATTAAAACTTAATCACTTTTCCATTCCATTGTAGTACCATGTCCTAAGAACATAGAAAGCGTCCTACTGGGCTGGCGTCCTAAGTCTATACCACTACTCTGTCCCTGACAGTGGCAACAAGAGATGCCATTTAGGAGGAGCACGCAAGTCTCTCCTCTTTCCGCAGTCCCTGCCTCTCGGATCCTCCAGTGTCAGGGATGTTAGAAACTGCAGCCGATTTAGGCTCACCTTATGCAAGATGGCACCTTTGTACCTGTCCAACTCAAAACTTTGGTCTTCATAAAAGATGCAGAGAATGTGACAGCATACAAGAGTGAGGATGTGGATTCACCAAGGGTTTCTTGAGCTTCTTGTCCTGTCATCCATATCCCTCCTGGTAATGCCCAGGTCTTTTTCAGACTTTTTCTTTTCCCCAGGAGCCACCGCACATCCTGCAAGGCAAGTAAATTGAAGCTGGTTACTAAAAAGCCTCAGCTTGCATGCTGGCCTTGCATGAGAAATTCAATAATGAGGGTGAGGACAGAGTGGTAGGAACAATCCTGAGGTGGAAGGGAAAGACACAGTGACTTATTCCCAAGTAGCCTGGTGACAAAGCTGTAGCACTGCATGCCTTATGGCCGTCCACTTGCCTTCCCATACACCCCCAGGCCTTGCCCTGCAGGACCCACCGTCAGGTCCCTGTTTGCTTTCTGATGGCCTCGGATTTTGAGGCTGTTTTGAGGCACCTGGTGGCCTCTGTTTTTGACTGGCCACAAGACAGCTCCGCGCCAGGCAGGGGTTACGCTCTGCACAGTCTGCTCACCTTTAAATGCCTCTGAGAGGTCCTGATGATTAAGACTGCTAAGAAAAAGAAAAGGCCTAGATCTAGAAAGCAGAAAATTGCATACCAATGAAAGATCAAGTAAAATAATCAATTTTCAAGCATCAAGTATCACTGCACATGATGCGTAACTCGCAGTAAATAATGAAAATACATAAGCTTCTGGAAGCCACTAGCACTCAAAAGTTAATTTATTCTTCAGTGCTGTATACAGTTCCATTCTAAAAATATACTGTAAAGTTAAAGTTACCTTTCTAGTGTTCTGCAACAGCCACTGCACTCGGTGCTGATGAAGTTCAATCGCCCTGACAAAGGCAGAGCACACATTTAGCTAAGGCATTCTCTTGCACGGTGTAGCCATGTAACATTCAACCATTTGTCTTCAACACATCCTTTTTCTCACAGATGCGAAAATCACAACTGGTGGTTGCAGGGCTAACCGTTTAAATACTTCTTCCCCGTATGCCGTTTGACTGATTAGCTACGTAGCTGTCTGAATAATAAGCTGCTGGCTTCTTCTGCTCAGAGACAGGAGAGGGGCATTCACCATGTGTATGTGTGAACAACAGAAGCTCTGGCAAAACTGAGCTTAGTTCATCACACAGAGGTTACTGTCAGGAGACGCATTTAACACAAACTGCACTACTGCTCCAGACTCTCATGAAATGTAACCTTGGGCTTGAAAGGCAGCACGCTCACTGAAGTGCCGGACTAACTGCAGCACAACTTGCAACAATTTCATTTCAAAATAGGTATAACCTGAGGTAAAACAAAGTGCTTGCTGGCCTTTAAAATTGTTTTACTTCAACCAACTTGGCTTTAATACCATGTGCATAGTTTTTACAATTTGGCAAAAAGACAGTTTAAATTAACATTTCAAAGGGGAAAACCTTTTTGCTTTCTCAGAACATAAAAGCTACTTTTTTTTTTAAACCAGATTTGCAGACAGTTTGCTTAGATGGCGCAGGGCCCACGTACAGAAGGTGGACCTTCTGAAGATTCTGGATCTTCACGACTGACACAGTGAGGTACGCTGAAGTAATGGCACTCCTACCACCAGTCTAACAAGTATTGTGAAGATCAGCAAAAACATGATGATTACTCTACAGCTTATTGAGCCTAACCATTAAATGTTTCCCACAAATTAAGCTTCCTTGATTTTATACCATTAAAATTTACTTAGAAAACTTTTAACTTTCACATCATGACTAGATCCGTAACTTGAAACTAATCCAAGTTACAGTAAACATAAGCCACACATAAGTAGTATTACCTGTGAAAACCCAACCATTCACTAGCTGCCTTTCTGAAAATGAGCTAATGGCCTCAGTTCAGAACCTGGTTGACAGGCAACTGCATTAAAAAAAAATTAAAAACCTCAGCTGTAGTGACATATAATTATCACCTTCCCTAAATCTCAGCAGAAAGGATTTAATGCTGAGATGCTCTGAAGTTCCCAGAGATAACAAATTAAGATTTAAGGCAGTACCTGTAGTCATGGAGGATGGGGATATAGAATTAGTTACACATCAAAATCGTGAACAAGATGGATACTTACAGAAAGTCTGGACTCAAAATGGGTAACAGTCTCTTCAGTAAACTGTCTCTTCAACACTGCTTCTTGAATTCCTGTAACGCTTTGCATAATTAGCATCAGAGATGCACACAAATTAGGACTGACTAAAGAAAGGGCGGTGCTGCACTTAAAACATAATATTGCCTTCATATATCAGATGCTTTAATGTTAATTGCAAGGATTCTAAACTGTAGTTTCTTAGCCATTCTTCTGTGGTTTGCACCTTTTTAGACTGTATTTTCTTCATTTGTACTCGCTATGGATCAAATAAGAAAAACTTAAATGCAGTATGAGAAATGAAATGTGCTGTTCAAATGCGACAAAAATATAACTCCTAAGAATAGCTGCTGGTAGGCAGTGCATATCCAAGAACAACAGAATTTTAGGTACTGGCATACTCTTTTGCATGTGGGATACAAAGGAAAAGGTTTCAGAATACTCTCAGATTGTGAGGCTAAAGGAAGGGGAAGGAGAGCTTAGTTTGGAGGAGACAGGAAGGAAGACAAGAAATAGGAGAGTTTAGTAAAAGAAACAAAAGAAATACCCCAGTGATTTACCAGAGAAGAAGTAAAATTAAGCATCTCCAAAATCCACCTCATGGAGTTTGAAGGAGTATATATTGCCTTCTGCTTTTCTCAAGAAACATGTAGTATCAACAGTTGATCTACCTTTATTGTTTTGCCTGATTTGTTCACAGACTGATTCATCTCTGCAGAGAAACTATATGTAGTTCCGTGACTTTAGTGAAATTGTCTGTGTGTATATCCAAATATATGTAAGGAAACAAATCAGTTGTCTATCAGTATATTTATCCCCCAACTCTGTTATTTATAGCGGGTATGTGTTACTTTTCTAGTTGCTCCATTTAGCAGGAGAACTTGCCTGCCAGCAGATCTTACGTCTTGTTGATATGCATTACCAGCAATCCATTACCTGCTCCTAGATCAGAGATAGTAAAATCTTGCCACGGTGGATGATCACCCTGTAGACTGGATTTCACCCTACAAGACAATGGATTTTATGGGATGACTTCATTACCCATAATATTTCTGTATTGACATAAAGTTTTTTCTGTAGGAACTGTTTTATACTTTGACATTTGTTTACACGTTCCATTTGATACATGATAAATGTTTTGAAGCGACATAGTACATAGTTGATACGAGCTACAGTTATTTGCTCTATATCTACCTCTGAAGCCCCAACAAGATTTTATAACAGTAACCTTACCCAGCTCTTTCCAAAACCTGATCGTTGTCCAACTGTGCCATTTTCCTGATGTGTGTATCCATTATATGAATAGACTTAGCCTTGTTAAAAAAAAAAGACAAAAGTATTAGAGTAAAAAGCTTAAATTCTCAGAAATATACAATATTTTAAAAGATATTAATATTGTCAGCAATTATGATAACTACATTGCATGTGGGACAACAGCAAGTTAAAAAATAACTGCCAAGAGAAGTTACAATTATCCATCTATAGAAAACACATTTAGGAACTATTCTGCAAGTTACTTGTTAAGGGACTTTATGCAGTGATTGTGTGTACGCACAGCTGCTGGGAGACAAAAAGATTAACCAAAGCAAAACCCGGAGCTGCAGGGCTGAGTGTGAGCCACGGCGGGAGCCGGAGACAGCTGGGCTGTGAGACACGGCGACGGAGGCCTGTAGGTGAGCTGCCCCTTGGGTCTAGGCAATAAAACCAGAGCAAAAATGATCACAAAATGCTGCTTTTCACTTTGCTGGGCTCCTCCGCCTCACTCCGTTCCCAGCTCCCCGAGCCCTTTGGCTCGGCAGCAGGTGTCCGAGCAGCCATCTTGCCAGGTCATCCCACCCCCAGAGACCCTCCTCACCTCACAGGGAAAGGCCTCTCAGCTCCCCCGTCCCCAGAGATTCACCTCACCAGGGGAAAGGACCCCCTTTCCCCATCCTCCCTCCCTCCCCCGGGCCTGGGCACATCCCGATCCAGGGTGACATGGTGACAGGGACCCCCCAGGCTCCCTCAGCATCCTCAGGCCAAGGCCCCTCCCGGCACTCACCGACCCGTTCCAGTCAGCGCAGCCAGGGCCAGTCGCTTTAGTAGACAATTTATTTTGATAAACTTGCTCAATAACAAAAATACAAGTGAAGAAAATTATGTTCATTTTATACAGTTTGTATTAACATTTGTTCGGAAATCATTAATTGAAAAATGTTCTAACCAATTAGAAAACAATCCTCAGTAAAGGCCGGGGCGGGGGACGCAGACGGTCAGGCCTCGAGCGGGGAGCGACGCGACGCCCAGGCAGGACAACCCACTTGCAGACACCATTTCCTTCATTATTTTCATCCTTCACAAAGGTTTTAAAGGACAGCTTTTTTTTTTTTTTTGTGTGTGTGTGTGTTGGGGCAAACGGTAATCTACAGTTGTGTTCTGAAGTGGTTAAACAACGGCTCTGAAACACAGGCATGACAGGAGGGCCCGAATCTGGCAGCGTTCCTGCAGCCAGAGGACGGGGCTGAGGTGGTGGTGCACACTCACAGCGTCTTCGGGAAACTCGTATCACTCGCCAGCAAGATTAACAACGAAAAACGATGTTAAATGGTTAGACTGGAGCATTCAGGGAAGCACGCCCTCCACAGGTCTGAGACAAACAGCTTCCAGGCGATTATTTCAGCTGAGCTCAACAGTAAGATTTACACAAACAAATTAACTAGTTCTCATTCCGAAGGTATTTTAAGTTTCCGATCTTACATTTTGTTAGCCAAGTAAATGACAAAGCGTGCCCAAATTACATTATGGTGGGACATCAAACCTTTGAGGGAATTCTGAAGCAAAAGACTAAATAAGAATCTCTAGTGACACATGAAATGAGCTGTCCTTCAAAAAGTTAAAAATAACAGCTGGCAGAATCAGAAAAGTTTATGTAAACACTCAACACAAATACAGGATTACCTTTGGAGAAAGATTCATACGGAAACATTTGCTTTTCATGAACTGAAAAAGTCTACAGATGTTCAGGCATGTTCAATACGAACTTCCTGTAGTTTAAAACAAAACCTTGTGCAAATAAAACCTATAAATAGTCTTCAGCAGATTTTACAGTGATGCTCTTAGGTATGAAAAGAACGCACACAACTTTAAAACAAAAGTAACAGACATAAGTTTGACAAATGATTGCACCATAAAACAGTGTTTTATATACAGTTTACAAGATATGATTTTCTGCTATAAATTAATACTGTACTATATAGTACTTAGTGACCTTATTAAAAGCAACTGTTGACAGCTGTCTCTTCAATTACTGGGTGGGTTTTTTTAAAATGCGGATGGCTGCACCTATTTCTGGACTTAAAATGTTGAAATATTTAATCAAACAATCTACTCGTTAAACCTCTGCTATCATTTAATAATTCATAGCAATAGCACTGGCAGATCAGATTAATTTCCAGCCAGCCAGCCACAGTCTGGGTATGCTCCAAGATAAGTGTTTATACTGTTTTTTTTTTTAAATGATGATCCATTTAATCTAAGCCTAAATCCACTGTATACATGATGTCATTATAACTGAAATAAGTAAGCTGGGGAGCGAGAAATATTAGCAGATGAGAAACTCTCCCCCCCCACCTGTGTTCCAGTTACAAAAGTCTCCTAGAACTATTTACAAGAATGACATTTCTGAAAAAATTAGCTTTTCTTTTTCCGCAACATAATTTATGGTCTAAGTTTTAGTGAATACTTCAGCTTAGGATACAGCAGTGATAACACCAGAAATTCAGACACACATCCAGCAGCTGACCCTTGCATTTTATCTTCACCAACATCACTGGGGACTTACGAAGGCTTAAATTAGAAACCAAATCGTACTTAAACCATTACTTCCAAGTAGGTGCCTGGCTGTATTTACAGATTAGCATACTTTAGAAAAATTGAGTGATCTGTAAACACTCCCTTCTATCTGTGAGTGAGCTGGCCGGAAAAAAAAAGTTGCTTATAGACCATTCTGATGACAAGTTTGTTGAAAAATGCCAAAAGAAAAAATATTTAATTCAGCAAATAACCTTTTTGCATTAAAATACCTTGGGAGGGGGAGAGTGAAGAGGTGGAGGAGGAAGACAGGGATCCACTAAGGTCTGAATGGCACGTAGTTTAAACGAATTGTGCAAACCGTCTTACTTTCAAACACTTAAGCTTATCTGATAAGCGATTATTTTGGAAACTGCTAATTACATTTTACCAACAACCTCATTCTAAAATACACTTTCACTAACATTTTAGAAAAATGTCTACTCAGTAACGCAGTTCTTCTAATAAGCTCAATGAAACAGCGCCGATAGTGCAGACAGCTTACCTGGGACACTAAACTGTACTTTCTGCAAGGTTAGACTGAGTGGTGAATTAAGAGGTCTATGGATTCAAAGGTTTATCCTTGTGTTGAAAAATAAAACTACCTTTAGTGAGGAATATTTACTCCCAATTTGGGTGGCCCTTAAATCCACATTTAAAATAACAACTTTAGTAAACAAGGCATAAATTATTCAAACAATTATATTGCTCATTTGTTTTAAAGATGAATTAATAATTAAAATGAAAATAAATTAATACATCTTTGCAGTGGGATAGTGTTTGCATTACTTTAAACATTACATTTTACATGTGCTAGAGAAATGCTTACCTATGGTAAAATGCTGTGCTTGAACATGTATGAATGCTAATGTAACAACGCAGTAGAAAAAGAGACTTTCTGTACAACAGTTGCTAATAATTTAAATAGTGTCAGTTTCCCAAAATTAGGATTTTAACTTTAAGTATGACATGATCTCACCTTCTACCCTCATATACAAATAAATTACCATAAAAAGAATTTTAGCTTAACTTAAAATTGCACCTAGAAAGGCATGGGATCGTTTGTACCTATTACAAAAACTGTTAAAATCAAGGGCTGCTACAAAGAATGAGGTAAACTGAAGACTCTCAGCTATGTGGCCTTCAGAGAAATGGCTTTTTTCTATTGAGTTCTAGTTTTGCACACCACAGTGTTTTGCTAGCAAAGCGTTCTGAGTTCTTTTCCAGGAACCACTTGTGTGTATATACATATATATACATATATGTGTATACACACACACACACATACACACACACTGTATACTGCATCAGCAAAATATATATATATTTATATATATATTTATATAAATATAAGGAAGAAATCCCCCTCTAAAACGTTCCTTAGTGTTTTTCTAGAGCTTATGGGGGAGGAGGGGATGTATGTCTTCTTGCTGTTACATACATTTAGAGAACGTGTTTTGATCTATTGGCTTCTTGGTGCAGTAATGCAAGATTGATCCACGTTGGTGCCAAAGGCTTTGCTCATCAGAAGGAAGATGTAGAATACTAATCTCCTAAACAGCGAGGCCAGCCTCACTTGAATTCCTCTGCAACCCTCTGGTCTACCACAAAGTTCATAAATACTTTGACTTCCAAATCGTTAGACGTTAAAAACAGGAACAGTACAGTAACGTGGGGCATTATGCTTCTCAGTGTAAAGCATTCTTCACTAGTGCCTATCACAGTGCAGACCTGACTGCATTAAATATGCTCAGGAGATTAGTCAACGCTGTCTGTATTTGGTTATGGGAAAGGCTCTCCTTTTTTTCATCCAAAGTGCATAGTGAGAACAAGTCAAAGCATTCCTCTTTTCAGTAAGTGTTTGATAGTCTGATCTAGGCATCCTCCTGAGAATGCAATTCTGATGTCTTGCTCTTTGCCAAAATAAAGTCCTGCAGTTCAGACATTCATCAGCCAGGTAAACAAACTTTGCCAGCAAATAGAAGTCCCACTATTGTAAAGAAAATGGATAAGACAAACAGTACATACGAAGACCCAACCACTGTGTTATTGGGTAATTTATATGGTTGACCTCCAACTTCATTGATGTAAAATCCTATTGGAAATATTAGGGCTGCCATACAGAATAGAATCACTGCAAAGAAAAGAGAAAAGAAAAATGGTCACTGCTGCGTTGAAGTCAAAGTATTTACCAGTTCATAGAGCAGTCCAGAAAAGCAAGCAAAGTATTCTGACCAAACTGAAGAGCTGAGATATTCCAGTGCCTAACTTGCTTGAAATGGCCGAGTAGGCTTTACCTTGCTTTTAAAACATTCCTCATCCACTCCCAAGAAAGACTGAAAGACTTTTTGACTGTAATTTCAGTCCTGCTCACTAGATCATGAACTGCCTTTACAGAATAAAAGTTTGAGGATGTACTTCTACCACCATCCACAAGTTTAGTCACAGAGCTCATTATTTCTCCAGTAATTTTAGAGTCATTTTTCCCCAAAGTCAAGACAAATGAACAGTCAACATTGAAGAAACTCCTTTTCTAATATCAGAGTTGATTTTCTCCAACTGTAGTTGCCCTCTGACATTCTTCCATATAAACTCCTTTTCTGTAAAAGTTTTGCTAAAAATAGAAAACACATAGATTGTCATTACATATTCTTTTAGATTAAAATAGACTCGTTTCCCGAAGTTATATCAGTGTTTCCTTAAGTAATGAAATATCCTTAGGATTTTCCATCGGAATACAAAGAGAAGTTTTCTGATTCAGTTAAATCTAAGCTTCTTGGTGAAAAACTTCAAATTCAGACTGCATGAACAAAGAGAACCAAGAAATGAGGCTTTTTATTTCACCTGAACAGTTAGACTTATTTACATGGTTCGTGCTTACAACTGACTCTAGGTGGATGTACAAAAAGGAAACCAGAACATCAGAACATCAGCTGCTCCTTGCTTTCCGAAACACATGAAGCAGCTTTGCAACACCCAGGGTCAAGAGCAGCCACCACCAGGACCAGCTTTTCTTTCGGCTGACAATAACGAGCAGGAAAACAAATCAAGCGTTCCACTGGAGGGAGCTCGCCTCTCGCCTTAATTAACGGCACCGGCAGATCGCTTTTCAATGGGGAAGAAAAAGAGCACAAACAAAAAACGGCTGGCAACTGCAGAGTTACTACATTCTTGCTCAGTGCTACCTCCTTAGGCCATCTATTAAAACAAAATCAAAGAACCAGCGACTAGATGTTAAACATTAAGTAGTCTAGAAGGGATTAATCTACATGATTATTGGTCCATGTAATTTCACGCTACACAATCTAATCCTTAAGGAATGTTTCCCTTTATTTAATTGTATCTTAACCAACAGCTGGTCCATCTGAGGAGAGAAAGCTTGGCTATGTGTTTCTTGAGCAGATCTGTGCAAACATCGAAGGGCTCTATACTGGACTGGTCCAGAAAACACTGGTTGATGGGTGATTAGTAACGCAACATACAATTAGTAACAGTTTGAACAATGTTCTGAGGATGAGTCACATTATCATAACTCAGCACACTTCCTATTACATCCAGTTTGTCCCTGACGAGCGTTCCAGTTATTTACAAAACTTCTATTATATTTTAACAATAACCCACTTATAGGAAATAGCTTTAGGATTCTGAAAACAACCTGCACTTTCAAGATTAAATCTCCTTTATTACATTCAAGAACTACACAGCTGGAAAAGTTCTGATGGCCTCATGGATATGGTTGTAGAATAGATCTTTATCCCTCTCTATTAAACCCCTGTTCTTTGAGGTGTGTTGTACATACACGCACCAGTGCTCCCAGGTGTGAGACCTGCCAGCGGCACCACAAGTGTCGGCCGGAGCGTGTGCCCACCGTCTCCTTGTGCTCCTGCCCCAGGACAGAAGGGCCCAGGTACCTCACAGCAGGAGAAAAAATAAATTCTGCACATGCCGGCAGTATGAAGAATGCTGATGCGCGTGCACATTTCAAACATTTACTACAGAAGTAACCAGCTGTCTTTTCCCTTGTGCACACACACAGTGCACATGTGCTGCTGTCAGGGTGTCCAAGCAATTTTTCTTAGTGTGGTCTGAATTTTCAGTCTACTGAAATAGCAAATGAAAAACGGATTCATCAAAGTCTCTGCCAGATTAGGAAGCCTGAATTATGGCAAAGTTTTGAGAAGTCATTAAGAAAAGACTGCAAGATAAATTTATTTTTAAAGAAGAAGAAACTAAGGAGAAGATCCAACATACGAACTGCTCAGTTAACTTAATGTGTTATTCTTTCAGAAGGAGATTTATAAGCTAGAAAATAGGAATTTCTTATACAAGCTGTAACCCAAATGTAACTCTCCATATCTGGTAGTATCAACTCAATGAATTTTCGGCAACATTTCCAGCAACCCATAAAGAACTTCTCCCTCAAAAGTACTTGCTTTTGATTTCAAATTCTTCCTTGGGTAGAAGAATCTGCAGAAAAGACACTTAATGACTACAATATCTGTGAACAAGAATATTCAGGTAACAAAACACAATCATTTCTAGTCTGCTTCTGAATGGTGGCTGTCAAAAAAAAAAGATCTAGTTCCTCTAACTCTTTAGCTTGAAATTGTTTTGAGCATCCAATGACAGCTTCAAAAAAATCCAGGATACAGAGCATTAAAAGAAGGAAAAAGCTATGGTCTAGTCTTTAGAGGGCTCATTGTAGTACCTGCTCGGCTCTTCAGAGATGCGTAACGCAGAAAGTAGCACCTGGTACAAATCTTTAGTAACGCAAGAAGCACTTTATTTATTCACCGGGGAACACCAAGATAGCTACTGTTAGTTAAGAATGCGATTATCCTGCCCCATTTTTACTTGCATTCCAAAAAGCAAGTCCATTATCCTCATGAACATTTAAATCCTGAGGCAAAAAGAGTAACAGCCTCTCTGGTGACTGTTGGAAACAAGGTAGAAATATGATTTTTCTGTCCAGCGTCTCCTCCCTTGATACATCTCAGAGAAGGACCCACTTCAGTGGCAGCAGACACAGACTGAATTCCCTTTCTAGTTGTAGCAGATGGTAAGAGGCCTGAATCTGTGTAAGATGTAAACAGATCTTGTGGGAGCTCTGTGAATTCCTGCAACAGCCAAGATTGTTACAATATACATAAGACCACCTAGGTGGCCTCTGCAGAGAATAAGCTCTGGACATCATTTCTAATTATGGAACCTAGCAGCATTTGTCCTAATGACCATGGAAATTACAACGTTTGAGATTTACCATAGGTTCACCACATCCTATCTTCTAACCCAGAAGATGGCATAACGAACACCCTGAAAAGACAAAGGGTTTACATAAATTCGAAGTAGGGCTAGCAAAAAAAGGATCAGCTTCAGAGACACATCGAAAAGATCCAAAGCCAGGTTACTATTTTGCTACCAACTCATGCCACTAAGTCACAGGGCATAATTAGTGATGAAGTGGTATAGAAGCTGGGATGGTAATGGGCAGTTAGGTGACATGAGCAACCAGTAAATATTACCATGCAAAGGAATAGCTGATCAGATCTTTGGCTGCCATCAACACACGAGGCACAGGTATGAGTTTGCAATACCTCATTCATTAACGAAGCACACAAACACCTGGGCAGTGCACAAACGAACATCAAGACGGAATCCACTCTCCATCACATTGTATGGTACTACAGTTAACAGGACTCAAACATCAGTGACAGCTTTGATAGTATCTATGCCCAAAGCGACAATACCTATCACATCAGGAGGAATACCGTAATTCTTGACTCTTTTCTACAGAAAGTGAAGGAGAACTTTCACATTTGCCTTTAGAAGACTTGTGTCACTTACGCAGTATGACCTGGAAGAGGGATGTATCTCTCCTTTCCACAAAGCTGTTTTGCGGAGAAGCCAGAAAGACAAGTTTCTGTGCAGCAAACCCCCAATGGCTGGGGAAGGACGCAAATGCTGTGCTAGTAAATACTCTCTCGGGCATATCACTTTAGAAGTGTATATAAGAAAGAGAATTGAGAGATCAAACTTTCGTCCTTCTTGTGTCCCTTAGCTACACAAGATAGACAAGACCATTCTCAGCAATAGCTCATATTTACACGTACATGGTTGAAAAAATCTGGAGTCATCCAAGATAACAAAATTACAAGCAAAAATTCCATGAAAAATATAAGCTATCTATTTATATATATATATATATAAACTCTAGTGTGAACTGGGCAAGAGTGACCTCTTACCAGGCTCTCCTTGCTGCTGTGAGGGTGGCGAGGAAAGGGCTGAGGAAGAGGACTCCTTTGCCCTTAGATGATTTACTCTGGACCCCCTTGCATTTGAAGAGAACGGAGCTGCCAGTCCCAGAGCTGCTCTTGGCAGTCCCAGCAGAATTCCCTGCCTGCCGAGGATACCGTGTCCTCTGTTGTGTTCAGAAAGATCTGTGAGAAGAATACCTGCTAGCAGCCTGTACTAAGCTGTTAAGCCTAGTCTTGAAGTTACTTGCAGAAGAGATGTAATACAACTATGAAGTTTTCCCTACTACCTTCTCACGAGTTACACACGTTTTCATCTCACAGCACTGGCACTTCACAGGAAGGACCAGTTCATGGTGTTCCAAATTGATTCCACATGGTTACGTGTTTCCTAATACTAATCTACAAATAGGTTGCCATCCTAGGCAATGGGATGGCAATAGGATGGCAATTTGTGTTGCCATCCAATGAACCACAGAACTCACTCTCACCAATTTTTTGAAAAATACAGAACTCTTCCTCTCATTCACTTCTTTTTTTCAAAAGTGATTTTTCTTACAAGTGAGTTTAGCAATAAAATTTCCCACCGTCATTGTTAGCAGGAATGCAAAGGTCATGGAGTCATATGTATTGGAGATGAATACCAAAGACATTGAATTTTAGAATTTCAGCAACATAGCAATCGTATCTTAATAGAATTATGAATAAGTCTAACTTGCAAAAGAACAAATTAGTATGTTTCATTATTAAACATCTCATAACAAAAGGCAAGTACTGCAATAAAAGAATGTCCTTCTATATTTAGACTTCTAATAATGGACCTGTTGCAAGCCTAAAGACATCTACAGAAAAAAATGGCCTTAGGATATCAGATTTTTTGGCTGAACTAACCATCACAGTTGTAAAAAACTAAAGATGCAGGGACGTGATGATTGAAGATATTAAAAAAAAAAACCAAACCAACATGAAAATATGTAAAGTCCCAAATATAAGCTCTGAATTAAGAAAAAAAACCTCGGTAAATAAATTGTGGTATCAACTCCAAAACCCCTCTTTACCCTAGAGCTTTGACTTCAGCTTACTGTAAGCATCTTAATTTTGTATGGCATTTTGAGTTTAAGCCCTCCCTGCATACATTAGATCTACATGAAATATGTATAGATAAACAAGGGCACTGGAAAAGTTGGGATGGAATATTCAGTAACACTCATGTCTGCTATTTTAATCATTCACCGGAAAATAAATAAAAGTCAATCACAACAGATACAGCATTTCAATAGCTCCATTGTCTGCAAGAGCTGCACTATTAATTTAATATGCCGTGTAGCAAAGTTGTCAGAAGGATGGCTTTGATTGTACAAGTGCCTCAGTGAAGTACCTTTGCTGAAGCTGAGCGCTTTTTTATATTATTCCCTTCCCCAAAACAAGGTTAAATCTCATTCATATTAGATACCATTACATGTCACAAAGTTACATTAAACCTCATTTATGCCTGTGTAAACCACAAACTCGCATTTTCTAGTTAGTGTTCACACTACCTTTAGTGGTATGTCATAATTCAAGTCAATTTAAAAGCCCTCAGGTTTTGAGTTTTTTCATGCTGTCATCCCCACCATTAAGGCACCATTTCACAGTTGGGCTAAGCCTGTAACACACACCAAGAAAAGGAAGTTTGAAAGTTATTCCCCTTACTCATTATAACTGTTTTTCTTTTGCACTGAAGTAGCCATAGGATATGTTTCCCTGTGTGGACACACAGAGCTGCTAGAGAAGGCTCAGCTGCGAGGAGTTACGCTGGTGCTCATATGGAGCAGAATCGAGGGAGGCAGAAAAACACTGGTATTCCTCCCTCCAGCTAAAGCACTGCTGCGGGTCACTTATGGAAGCAAAAGTCTCAGTGCTGAGAAGCACAGCAGATGCTCTGCAGTGGGCAATCCTCCTGCATCGCCAATTAGGATGCAGATATTCTGAATAAAACACCCACTGTGAGCGTGAAGCAGGACTGAACCAGCGTCAATCCTGAATGAGGTATTCGTGAGACACCTGAAGTAGGGATGGATTTCCGACTATAGTAAGCCTCAGACGTATCAACTGCCTCCTCTTCCTCAGGGATGGAATTTTCAGTCATTCCATTCTGCTAGGAATACGTCCTGGATATATAGGAGCGGGGAAGTATGAAAGACCAACGGACACACAGTTCAGGACTGACTTCTTCTATCCTTGCTCGTATTCTTAGGTCAATTAATGGCACCACCCAAGGAAGGTAGGGGGGTCAGGCCTTCCTTTCTCTCACCTTGGGCCACAGACTATTATTCCCTCTCAATTATAGTCACTTAAGATACCAACCCCTTGATTTTTGAAGAATTTTATTTTTTCCCCAGATGTGGTATTTAAAGAGAAGGAACGTTTTGTATCGTAAGAGCCCTAAACACTCACTGCTCCTTGACAACACTCTAGTGTTATTTTAGACTGCACCAGTTTATCCTGCATACAGGTCAACTGTGTAGTTGAGGTCACTTACTTCCAGTGAAAGCTATCCAGCGGGCATATTTAGTAGCTTCTCTTCGCCAGTGGGAAGCCACCAGCAAACCACATGTGACAGTTAGTGAAATGATTCCCATAATGATGAAAAATAACGTAGTGACCCACTCAGGAGGCAGCCGTGGAGGAATACAGGTCCTGTCACGTCCATGGATGGTTTGACACTGTCGCACAAGGCCAACTGTGAGAGCACCTGAAAATACATAGCAGAGAGGCAAGTAAACTTTCAAAATCCTCTCTGAGGGGCGCTCAATTGCAAACCAAAGCTCAGAATTGTCCAAAAATAAGGGATTCTTTCTTTGATGAACCTTAGTAAGTCTTTCAAACACAGAGGATGCAGGGGGGCCATGCTTTAAACATCTATCTTCGTGTTCTTTCATCATGCATTTGCACAAGTTGAAGTGAGATGGCTGCAAGCTGTATCTGGCTCTTGAGTGGCAATCAAGGTCTAATCAAAGGGATAAAGCGCTCCTGTAAAGCCTGCCAATATCAGCTGAAGTGGTAGCCGAGTTGTACAGAGGATCACTCCCTCATCCATGCAAGATGAAATATTTTTATAATCTAACAAAATGAGCTGCAGACCCCTAAAATGCCTTTAATTGTCTAATGCCTTTTCCCCTCATCTGTAAATACAGCTTTAAACCTCAAAGTCTTACAGCAGAAACTGCATTTAATTCATACCGAGATTTTAAGAACATTACAAAAAAAAAAAACCACTTCTTGACAATATTTAAGAGTTCCTCTACGTAAGAGACTGGTCAATCCTTTTGACAGCTAACAAGAGTTACTACACACACAAACTGGGATATCTATCAAAAAGATCCTAGAAAAAGGACAAGACCGGTACAGAAACCATAAAGTTTTACACAAAATGAGGTATTTTGTGTTAAATAAAAAAAAAAATCTGATTTAAAATCCAGTTCAGTGTTTTTAAGACTCATAAAGAAGCTTTTAGTAAGCTTTAATAGCAAAGTGCTCTTTATTTGGAAAATTTTAATTCAAAATTAACATGCAAGATTAAAATCCAATTCTTCCAGTGTCTCCTAAACATTAAGTCCTGTATTTCTCAATTTTGTCTCTTCTTCTGAACTGTTTTCCTAAATAATCACAATTGTCCTTTACCTAAATTAGGAGCAAAAAGCAACAGCTGATAATATTAGAGTCAACATCTTCCTCCACAAATTATTGTAAGTAAATATTGTCATAGTGTTGACCTGTTTAAAATAAGAAGAGGGCAACTCAGAAACAATTAAGACATTAACACTTGGAAGATTAGGTTTAGCACGTCTTCTGGAGGGAGAAACAACTGTCATACTTTTTAGCTTCTCTTTGACAAAAAAAAAAAAAAGGCAGAAAAAAAGGCAGGAAACAAAGAAGTAAGCCAATAGTCAAAGGGTACCCAGTCCTAGCGTGCACATCCGAGCACCCTGCAGCCAGCTTCTACAAGAGTTCAGATCCTGTTTGCTTACACCTCAGCAAGGAGTACCACAGGATCAGCGTCTGAGCTTAGAGTCACTGGGGTGCGAGGCAGAATATCGTGTTTTATTAGATGCAGCACTTGTGATACGCTCCTACAGGATGAAGAACCAAGAGCAAAACCATTACTGAACCACTTCTGTTGAAGTATTACTGTAACCTTTGTTTAGACTATAAATCTTTAGCCTTATTCAAATTCATCCTTTTAATTACATATTCATCAACTGAAAGATTCAGAGATGAATTTTCAGCTACAAGTTGAAGTAAAATCCTTTAAGAAAGCGTCAGTTACAAAACCAACAAAACTGGCATTTTCTACTCCAGATACACAGCAATCACACCATTACTGCGCACCGGGATCCCACACAACGGAGGCAGCACTGCAGACGCGATCTCGCACAGCTCACACACCTGCGCAGTGCGCAGCTTCACATGAGCTGCTTCTCACTCGCTTTTTCACAGCCTGCGACGTTTTCATTTTACATCAGCCGCTGGGGCTGAGGGGAGATGTGCACGTGTCCTTCAACGTCAAGCTCCCTGAAACACCCGCTGCAGAACCTCATACAAAACACTAAGTAGTTTCCTGTAGTTTGGGGATAGAGAGGCTATTCACTGCAGTACCATACAACAGGAAATTAATCCCAATCACTCTGCGAGACTGGGATTTGCCAACAATTTTACTATACTTACAGTAGAAGTCAGCTTTTTCTAAACTGCAATTCTAATCTAAAGAATGACTTCATAAAAATTACATCACACACACATTCTGAATTCAGAAACCTCTCCTGAATCCAGTGGCAATAATTTAGTGCATTTTTAACTGTGGCAAAAGCAACAGTGATAAGAACCGCTGTGCTGGCCTCCAGTCCATTTTGTGTGTTAACTGGTACCGAGGAACAGCTGCTATACAGGAGCATGTATTAGAAAGAGACAACTAACTCATCTTTCAAATGCAATTTGTAGTTTATACTGAAGCCATTTTTCAATTAACAAGCGCACATTTAACATGTCAGATTTAGAGAGGACCAAAGCTAAGCCCAACAGTGCGGTAACTAGAGGAAACAGAAGAGAACTCCATCTTGAACTACTATTTTTTCAGTGCAGTTTTTTTGCTGTCAACATCTACTTCTCCAAAGACAGATTTTCTTAAAAAAAAAAGAACACCAAAACCAACAAATCCACAACTGAAAATGAAAAAAAC
The DNA here is from genome assembly GCF_963924245.1 of Chroicocephalus ridibundus. Classification (NCBI taxonomy): domain Eukaryota; kingdom Metazoa; phylum Chordata; class Aves; order Charadriiformes; family Laridae; genus Chroicocephalus; species Chroicocephalus ridibundus. The sequence goes on along the minus strand of NC_086291.1, from coordinate 49,022,912 downwards.
AATCAGTTAAATCTCTGAATTGTGAATACCAGGGCAGTATCCCTTTTGAAGACACAAGGATAGCTGCAAGAAACTCCTTAGAGCAAGGTTTCCTGAACATCACTTCTCATGCCCAAGTTGCTCTACTCTTTTTTTTTTTCTCCTTTTTTTTTTTTTTTTTTTAAATCAGAGTTTTAAAGCATAAGCAAATAAATTTCAGGATCTGCCATTCTGGAGGAAAAACACTGAACTTTATGGTTAAGCTTTTGCTAGCACATGCTTAGTATTTTCTCTTAACTCTTCATGGATTACAAAAGTAGATATACTCCATATTGAAGGTTTTGAACCTTGAGTCTGCAGACTCTAGGGAGACAAATGGAAGGCAAGAGAAGGTCTGTGATCTAGTTCTAAAGGTTTCACAAACGTAACTGGGAGAAACAATCTCATTATGTGCTCATAAATTTAGTTAAAGTTTAAGTTCACTATACAGGGATACCTCAATTGTGTACATAAACTAGGCAGAAGGAAATTAAACCTCACAGCTTGGTCCCATAGTGACAAATCTCCTGTTGAATGCAGACTTCAAAAGAAGTCTCTGGTGCGGAAAAAGTATTTATTTGCCACAGAATTCAAAAGAAGAGTGGGTTTACATGGTAATTTATTGTCTTGGTCCCGCTCTAAAGCAATCAAGCAGACAGTTGCCAGGCAGCTGCCAAAAAACTAACTTGTTACAAAAAATCTTGTTTAACCTTATCTAGTCTATCATTGAAAAGAGGGACAGAGATACTGAATCGAACAGATCCCTTCTGCCTGTAGTTGGAGAATAGCCCAACAGTCCATCTCAAGCCAGTCACTGAGTTCCGCTCTGGTCTCTGGGTAAGAGGTTTTTAGTCATTCCCTCAGAAGAATTCCAGTATAATTGCTGAAAATCTACGTGCCTAACACAGGTATAAACCAAACAGCACAGCTAATGCTAGTACATTAGGCAGCTTAAAGATGGATACAGCCCTAAAATACATGCAGAGGAGTAACGACACCTGCGCATCCTCCCCATTGCAATGCCCGCACTGCACGGCCACCAGGAGCTGTGAGGACAACATGGAGACACTGGGGGCTGCATCCTTTCTCTCATACACCTCTCCCTCCATAGTTTCCCAGGCTGGCACTCTGCAGGCCAGTACAGCTAGTGCGAGAGGTCATTAGGATATGTATTTCTGATTAGTTAAAATGAGATTCAGCCTCGATCAAACCAGAGGATGCTGCACTGAACAAATGTCAGTGAAGTGGTCCTTAGTCTTTTCCAGTAAATCTATTCCCTAAAGTGCCGGTGCATTTCAAACACATTAAATGACCTTCCAGTAGTGACAGCTGGACTATAACCAGGACTCCAGTTTATATGAGTGAAAGACTTCATGATCATATCCCTACACTCCCTCACCCAACTCCTCCAGACTACCAGTAATGCTCATTTTCTGACACTGCATATTTTTACCAGAATAAGTAATAAAAAGACTCTTTAACAAATATACCAACATTTGGGAGCATCACCTGTTTAACAATTAAGTTTCACAAAACCATTGAGGGAAAGACGGGAAAAGGCACCAAACCAAAGAAATGCTCCGATGTGTGGCTGCCACCGAGCCGACCCACAAGTCCCACTGCAGCCCCGCCAGTGCAGTGCCATCCCTCTCCCGTTTCCGTGGTAACTATAGAGCCACCAAGGAGGAATCACCCGCTACAGAGAGAAACAAAGATTGCTGCAGCCCTTTCACTCCCCCACCTCTCCATCACTTCTGAATTACTAAAAGTGGCAGCGATACCACGGCTGGAAAGCAGTAGCATAATAACAGCTATTCAGATGTTTGCTGTTCATCTATTATTTGACAGCCAGAACACGCGGGATCAAGCGTGCCAGATGGACACAGGAGAGGTGCCACTGCCGTGAAGAGCTTACCATAACATAAGAAGCAATTAATACGGTGAAAGCACGACGCAGTGAACAAGGTGGGGCTCAAACGTTAGAAGGTCACAGAGCCCAGCAGCTATGCTCTCACATGAACATACAAACCACAAATCCTCAGAACTGCTCTTGCTCATACAGCCTGGGGTACCTGCCCCTCCTCTGCCCTCCCCTACTGCCCCCACTTGAAAATGTCCTTACTCTTTCCCATCATTTCAGAGAAAATGCTATTCCTTGGGTTTAAATGCGTCTGCAACCCTTTACATTCCTTGACAACAGCTTCCTCGCTTTTACGTTCCATATACCGACCACATCCTTAGCAAATTACTTACTACTAACATTTAATAAATATTACAGGCCAATATGCCTAGTGAAGAGGTTAAAACATCCAACCGCTGCCAGACAGCCTGCCCGCCCTCCCTCGCTGTGCTGACGAGATGGTGTGGTTCTGATAGAAACCTCAGTTGTGACTGCCAGACAATTTCTGCTCAAACAAGATACTATGGACTTGTTAAACCATCCTTGCTAAGTGAAGAGCACAGTTTACAGGGTTCCTAATGAGGTGATCGTGATGTAAATCTTTGAGCACCGCCAATGTGGCAAGGCCACTGATAAGTTTTATGTTTTAGTAATGAGCACAGTACATGGAACTATGTTATTTGGGCACGCTAAAACATTCATTGCTGCTGGTTAGGTAACAGTCGCATGCCAGAGAATGACAAATATAAAATAAGGGCAGCTCAGTGAAGCCATTCCCTGTAACTCTTATTGGGCCACAGACAAGGACAAGAGGAAATGAAGTTTTTCTTTGAAAGTTTCTAAGTTCTATCCAATTAAGAAACTTGAATGGAAAAAGGTCTAGGTCCATCTAAGAGGAGGAACAGGCTGCAGCTGTAGCTTGCTACCCAGTACAAGTGGAAGCTTTAAAGGTCTAAAGAGAATGCAGTGATTTGGTCATGGCAGACTAATTCCCTGTACCAACGTTAAGGGTAACCACCGAGTTGACTTTGGCCATCTTGCCTTTAACATGTCTGCTGCTCCTTGCCTGCAACCAAGCCTCTCTGACAGAAGACCGCGTTCAAAGTGAGCGAAGCATAGCCGGGGAATTCCTGAGAGGAACAAACAACAGAGCACAGTAAGAATAGTTCCAATGCAACCGCCCATAACAGCAAACAAGGACACAATATTTCCAAGAAGAAAATTCTTCTAAGTCATCCAAGAAATTTGGCAGTTTAAGTGGGATGTTTCCCAGTCTTACATATGGAATTTATTTTCCTCCAATGGGCACTTTAAGTGATGTTACTATACAAAGTGGGAAGAGAGAATGCCTTACTTAGGTTTATTTATATGTATATTGCTTTGGGGAAAATTTCTATTAATTCTATATTCTAGGAATTAGTTCCTTGTAAACAGAATACTCTCCCTTCTGCCTTTCCCGAAATCCAGGGAACTAACATTCCTGATCCTTCCCTACCATAGCCTGGGAGGTCACTCCAGGCTGCATATAGTTAGTTCTACTTATTCCAGTGTAAAACTCCATCAGAAATCAGGCCCTGTACCCTCTCTTATGGGGAGATTAGTCGCGCTTACAGTAAGCAACGGAGAAGGTTAGGGAGAAAGCTATGCTTTTGCAGGATATGCACCACCTCTGGTGGGAAGAGGAAAAAGACAGCAATACCCTGCTGGTTTGCAAAGCACTTCAAAACTGGGGAGGAAAAAAGGATTAAGAATGCTGGGGAAGACCTCTTGATTCAAGAAGGCACAGTCCATGTTGTAATAGTTAAAAGAATTGCAGGGTGCCTGTAGGTAAGGTCCCACTGAAGGATGCCCACAGGCACAGCTCCTAGAATTCTTTTTGTATCTACAACTGCTCAGAGTTACCGCCTTGTAAAAGGAAACATAGTTAATCCTCAACTAAATTTTCAGCCATTAACCCATTAAAGCCATTTAAAAATGTTTACAACCTCAAATAATGTCATATCAGAGCATTTTGTAAAATAGCACATACACATCATTAACCGCAGCTAAGTAATTATAAGCAAGTCGAACACCCTTTCCTCCACTTTTGCTTAGGTCATTGTTGTAGGACACTACAATAACAGGATTATACCGAAATAACTAAAAAGGATCAAAATATAAGATACAATCAACTGCTGGTTTCTTATCAAGTATGAGACCACCATATCTGTTACTGTTCTTATGTAAATAATTACTTCTTTTGTGAGGGATCGGGGGTAGTTTGAATAGATGCTCTTTAGCACTTAACGCTGCTAAAACAACGTCGAGGTTACCATGCAAGTACAGTATTGAGGATGTGGCATGACAGATTGATTCTTTTACTGCGGATGTTCCAGTATGTTGTTCAGTTAGTAGATTAAGAGGCAACCAAGTTCAGACTTACTAAAATAAGATTTATGAATGTTAAAGGATGATCTAGAGAAAGGCTTAAAAGAATAACAGAGGATTAACTGCAGAGGCAGAGAACATAGAGGGGTCCAAAACAAAGGGATTACGAATTACCTTTCCTGTCCTTTGTATGCCAGATCCTTGTCTTTGTCTCTCAAATCATCTAACAGGTATTCTAACCCTGGAAGAAAAGCTTTGGAGTTTCTCACTTCGAAGCAGACCAGATGCAAGATCAATTCATATGCCCGCTGGATATTTATTGGTATGAAACAAACACCTAAAAATTTATACAATGTTAAAAGACCAGTTTTAATAGAGACCTAGATTTACCTGCAAAGTCCTTGCTATATCTAAAGTGCATCTTTTAAGAGCAACTCAAACCACTATTGCAAGAGAGAGCACGTTATTAGATAAGCTGCTATTTCTCTTCTACTCCATTTGTCCCCTTCTCTGGAATCAAAATGTTCTCTCCCTTTAAAACCAACTTTGAAATGCACCATTCTTCTTGCCCTAGAATTGTAAAAGGTGCTTCCTTGTTTCAGGAACTAAGTGACTTTCTTAAAAATACTCATATTGGCAACAATAGGTGAGTTAACGTCCCTAGATTCAAACCCAGCTTCTGCTAGCTATGAGGAATCTACCAATTGAATTCTATTTAACCATCTAATGGCCAGAGAATTTAATTTATTAGGTTCCATTTTTGGCACTCTTTAAAACTCCAAAGCTTATTGGCTTTTAAATGGAAGAATTCTCATTTTTAAAGTCTAAACTCAATGTTAAAAGAGTTGTGGTATATTAACAGAAAAGCCTGCCTTGCTGCTGAAGACCATCTGGTGCCTGAGTTGTCTCAAAAGTTTTCCATTCAGTGTTTGTATCGTGCCTAATTCAAACCAAATCCCCCCTCCACAAAAACCACACTCTTCTCCCTCCCTCCTCCCACCACCAAAGAAAAAAATGTCAGGGGCCATCTATTGGGAAAGATCCTTATGACTTACACATATTAGAAAAGTTTATTACTACAGACAACAATCACTATGATATACGAGTTGTAACTGATGTTTTAATTGCAGATATTTGGACCAATAAAAAGCATGTTTCTTTCTGAATTATGACCACACTGCTTGCGTATTGGGGTGGGATTTTTTTAATATTTGAGTTCTGCCTTGCCTTTTTTTTTTTTTTTTTTTTTTTTTTTTTTTTTTTAAGAAGAGATGGACCACCACACACTGAAAGAGCTATCCTCAGGCAACAACGCAGGAACAACTCTCCTGAGGACATAACAAAGGCTCTGTGTGTTCTCATGTATCAGAGCCAAGAGATCTGCCCACGCTGAAGGTATTCTTTCCTACTTCAGAAGACAGCACTAATTAAATGTTAGTAAACAGGATCTCTAATAAGTTGCATCCTTCTGGTTGTTTATTTTCTGACACTTTAAGCATTTTCACAATAGGATAGTGTTGTCAGTGACTAGAATCTTTACAATTTCTGAAGTGGCAAGGGCCTGGAAAAAAAGAGAGAACTTTAAAAACAAAACAATAAAACTTTATGTTTTATTTAGCTTAAAAAAACCAAACAAAAAATCCATGGTTTTTCCACTTTTCCCCCAACCAAATTAGAGCTACTCAAAGTTGACAAAATTCGCTGTCTAAAAAAAGAAAGATCAAAGGCAGTGTCAATATTTAAAAGTGATTTTTCTAGTCAGCTACACCAGTTTTATACCATATGTTCAGTTGAAAGCCAGAAGCTATGACACCTACAGCTGTTCTGCCATTTAACATCTGATGAGCTTGTGCTCTTTTCAAGAGTTATATTTGGCTTCAGAGAGAGCTGTAAAATGATGCCTCTCCATCCAATACACCACACAACCCTACCCCAACCTTCTCAGGAATGGTCTGCTAATCACTTCACAATCGTATGGTTGACATGCAGGCTCTTTGAGGCTGGCCATCATCTAAAGGAGCCAGTGATGTGAGGTGGCCAAGCTGGGTGAGTAATGGCAGCACCAGAGTTTGCCAAGTGGTACAAACACAACCAGCAAAACCACAGAAATTCTGGATCTTCACCGTTTAGTGGAGCACCTTCCACGTAGGTGTCTTATAAAGTGGTCTGTTCACAGACTGGCAACAACTGGACTTCAGAGCTCTCCATTTTTAACTCCTGCATATCTAAAAGCACCATTTCACCAAGTCAGTTGAGTTTCAAACTTCACAGATGTCCAAGTAGATCAGCAGAGATCTACCAAAACCCCCAAATCACACCAAGTAAAGCAGCCTTTACTCCTCTCCCTTTTTATTCATGAAGATGAAATATCTGCCAACCTTCCTGTCTACAATGTAATGCAATTTCTCCAGCCTGCTGACAAGGGCATTCAAGAGTAGGGAGAAAATGCAGGTTCCAGCCCTGCCCTCAAGATTGCTTGTGCATTTTATCAAATGAAATTCAGAAGGAATAAGGATCATCTTCCTCTGCCAGCCGTAACTGTTGTGCTTTGCGCTGATCTCAGCTTGCATCAGACGTGCTCCAAGGACACCCACTGCTCTGGCTCTTCCATGGCCTTATGAATCACCCAGCGGTGTAAGGTGAAAAGAGAAGCATTGAAATGCCTTTTGGCATCTGGTTAGAAACTTATTTGCAAATTTTAGGCGTCTGCTCAGCAAATGCTCAGCCTAAATACACCTTATGTGCTTGAATGCTTTCTTACAGCTGAGCTAACTTCCTCCTGGTCCACTGCTGAGAGCAAATTTTAGGCCCAGATTACCAGAAAGACCTTGCTAAATAAAGAACAAAATATTCAAAGAGCAAATAAAATGTACTAACAATTTGGTGGCAGTTTCTTTCAATCACATAACTGATGGCAGGATTGTATTTATAGCAATGGGAAGGGAAGTTTGCAGGTAGTTGCACCTTTTATTAGAACAACTAGAATAAGTGGAAAGATTAATCACATTTCTGGTCTTGCAAGCCCTTCCTTGGACACCCAGGTTTCCCCCACTCTACTAACAGGAGATATAAAAGATGTTATCTATGTCTACTAGACTTGCTTTATTCTATAAGGCACCTTCGTCAATCGAAGAATGGCACCTAAATGTCCCAAAGTGTATTCCATTGCAACTAGAGTAATATTTCAAGTAGAATAAAACCTAACCTTAGTTTTTATTCCTAAAGGCACTTTATAACTGTTGCCAAATCTGTGTATTACATGCTTGTAACAACTGGCAATACAGGTTAAACTGCACTTTAAATAGGGATTAGGTACAGCGCCAACAAAGAATTTATTCTCTAAGTAACACTTCATGTGCTGAAAGACTGACATATAGCTTGACTGTATACAATCTGTCCTCAAGGACAGCCAGCACAGAGTTTTCTGGCTGATTAACATTTTAAGCGCCCCCCACAGTACAAAGGGTAGCTTTAAATTTTCAGGCAAATTGGGGGAAAAAACCCCGCAACCTTATTCTGCAATAACAATTATCAAATTTAGGCATTTACTTGTTGTTCCCATCACAACAAAAACATTAAAAGGGAGGCAAGGAGCATATTCAGGATTTATCCTGACATTATATTATCTTATCCCTTTTGCTAGATCAAGTCCTTGTTTTAGAAGCCTGCATAATTTAAGCAATTAACAGGTGCTGCCTGTGTGGTGATAACACTTTCTCCCTTATCAAAAATCAGCATCTACAAAAATAGACTGTAAGAGTCTGGAGGCTTTCTTTTGGCTAGAATAAGACAAGACAGACCACTCCCGAACAGTTAAATTTGCACTTTACTGAAATAAAATATGACTTTATCTTAACAGCAGGGCTCAGTCCTTTCTGAACAAGTGGGACTATTCTTAAAAAGCAATCAGATGTTACATAGTGCTCCAAAGAGCACTTTGTTAACATATGCTTATACAGTTGTTATACTGACGTTCTGAAACAGAATTCTCTTTAATTTTAGATTCAATATAAACAGGCAAGAAACACCGTGTCTTCGTCACCAACTTCATCTTACTGAACGTATACTCACAGAGAGCACTTACTTCAGACTACTTTGGGGATAAGTCAACAGACTTCTGTTTGTCAATCAGCAACTACTACTTCTGGTCTTTACTCTTTATTTCACCATTTTTCACGTATCAAGCTTCAGGGTGCTCCTTGTAATTGCTGAGTGACCCAGTAATATTCCACTGAAAGAATTTATGAGACCACATTAGAAGTTCTTGGCCATTCAATCTTTTCAGGTTTCCTGTACAATCTTGTTGCATAGTTTTTAAATCGAATTAAGCATCAATTTAAAAAACAAAGTAAAACATGCTTCTTCCCACACGAGTTTCTACAATGGAGAACTACATCATTAACACATGAATTTAGGTGCATGATTAGTTTCAGAACGGAATCCAACCTAAGGAAAAAAAAAAAAAAAGTTCTTTCTTCACCCTTGTGACTTCTCTTCCCCCACAGCATGCAACACCTACAACACTCCTCGCGTCAATAGGCACAGAAGCTGCAGTGCATCTTCTCCACTACAAGAAAGGAGACCAAAATCTTTCACTGTGGCCGTTCTGGAGCTGACACTTCCACTGACTGTGGGAATACCGTTGGTTGCTATCTATGCTTAAGAAAAGATCTCTCTCAATACTGCAATTTATAAACTGAACATTAAAGCAAATTTTCAAGTTAAACAAGTCGCCTTCTATACAAAAGTCAAGCTTCAGGAAACTTGAAGTCCATGACAACCTCTTATCAGTTTTCTTCGCTTTGATACAAAGACGTTACAATTAAAGGTTGTGTATGTTTGATGCATTAAGCTTACACTGATGAAGTTACAGATAAAACTGTTCCTCCGTACTTGTACATTTGCACTGCCTATCGTGGAAGTCAGGATCCATCTCATTTCAGATGTATACGAAGATTTTATTGCAGAAAGCAAGCAGTTTCACTAAGACATCCCAATAACATCAGTACATACGCCATCAATTTGAGAAGTGTAGAAAGAATCTAGATTCAAAGCAGTTCTTTGGAAGTATTCACAGCAAAGTTGTTCAGCGAATCTCAGAACAGTCAGTTTGTCCCATTTTCTCTAATTCTCATCTCATACCTATGCCTTAAAATACAACTAGACTTCGTTGCTGCCAATAGCTGGAAGCAGTCACCGCAAGAGAAGCAGAAACAAGGCAAGAAGAACCTGGACAATGATTGGAGAGCAAGAGAACAGGAAACCCAGGAGTAAAAACTGCAACACCATAAACTGGGAAGGTGGCTCAATGAAGAGCACTACAAAAGAAAACTATGTGACTTTATCGCCCATGAACACTGTCATTTGATTAATAAAGTCTTGGCTGTACCAAGCTCAGAGACAGCTCAGCCCTACTAATGCAGTGTCCAAACAACTGCATGAAGAATCGCGCATGGTCAAGTTCAAGGCCTAATGTGAACTGTCTTCAACTGGACAAATATTTAAACATCTAAGTGGGTTATTAATCATTACACCTTGAGAGACTGTCATCCTTAATAATCCCCAAAGTGCTTTGTAATTTATGGCACAGAACTGCAGCTACCACGAGGCTCTTGGGGAGCAGCCAACTGTTGCTTATCGCACTACATTGTGTGGATAGGAAACGCCGGCTGCAGTAAATCCCTGGGAGGCTTTTGATGCCTTCACAAGGGAGCATTTTAGTTCATCTCAAGGACCCAAACATAACAGACTGAGTATGTTTTCCTCAAAGAGAGGAACTGGACTCTACGTCCTCCGTGGAATTTTGAACCTCTAACTCTTAGCAGATAGTGTTTCGTACTTGATTAGCTCATCCCGCAGACAAACCACAGCAATCAGACTACGCTTCCTAAGGGGCCCAAGACAGACCGAACTCTTGTAATCAACTAAATTTACAAGATGTAAAAACAACATATACAAGGTAATACATCAAATAGGAAATCAAATATGATATAATAGGAAAAAAAACAGAGTTTCACCCTGAGATAGGATGTAACCTACAACTGTTAATTCCACTTAGTTTCCTATGGAATTAGGCCCGCGTAAGTGCTTTGCCAGTCAAATGTTCCAGCTTGTTTCCTCACTCCTTGAAATTGGCACCTACCCTGCACAGATCCTCCTCTTGGCTATATCTCCAGTTTTTCAGATCTGTGTGTATCTCCATCAGTCAGATGCTTGGGGAAGAAAAGCGAGATTGAGAAGAGCAGCTGGAGCACACATACGGGGATTGCTGCAAAATTACCACAGGACTTTTTTCCTGCATATAGCCCTCAAAAAGACTCTGTCCATTATTAAATTTGTAGGCACTGGGGATGACAATAAAAACTTAGTAATTATGTAATAATAAATGGATTTTAAATTTTATAGACTATAAATTTATAATAATTTATAATTTTCCCACATTAATTTGTAGAAGGATAAAACTGCTTCCATATTGTGTTTGTACCCCCATACTATAAAAGTCATTTCATATTTGATTTTAAAATAGATAGCAGCATCTTCAGAGGTCAACATTCCTCCTCACCCACGAGTCACTCTAGTTACCGTCTTCTGAAATATACAGGTACCAACCATTGCTGGAAAAAGATACCTAAACTAGGTGGAGAACTCCTGCATGAGATGAAAATCCCACATACTGAACTGCAGTAGGCAAGAAAAGCTAGTTCTCTCTACTTTGTTTCAAGACTAGCAAGAAAAAGTTGAGCTATTGTGAGGTACCTATAAAAAAAAAAAAAAAAAGTAGGCCAAGCTTAAAAGTTTGACCTACTGATCTTCCTTGCTTTGGCAAAAGTGCAAATGGAGTTTACATAATGCTGCTCACATGTAAGTGCTGGCTGGAAACTAAACGACACAAATGTTTTTAATAAGCCTCAGCCATTAACAGAATCCCATTTTTTTGGATTTCAGTTAGTTTTAAATTCTTGTTTTGCGGTACATACTATTGAATCCTTACTTTGAAGATTCATGTATTTAAGTCACTCTTGTGTTCATCTCAGTGTCACGTTGTGTCAACAAATTTAATACACACACCTGAAATCAGCTCTAATTGATTTAAAAAATCATCACTCTCAGTGAAATGCAGATAGCTCCTCAAGCCACAAAGCTCAAGACTCAACAAGGCACCTTTCCCACAATTTGTGCTGTCTATAAAACACATCTACGACTACATACTTCTTGACTAAAGCACAGGATAGACAACATATGTATCTGCACTTACCGAATATAATTTAGTTCTATAGTAGCTATTCATACCGCTGTGAAGCAAATACTTTAAAGAAAAAAAAACTCATTCCAAATGCTAAAACTCAAGTACCTTAGGAAAACCACCTACTACCAGAAAAAAACAAATGAAATACCTGTTATCCTTAGAATTTTTTCCTCCATTTAATAAAGTAAAACCATGATAGGGAACAAAAGTTTTTTAAAAAAATCAAATTAAGATTTGCTGCTTAAAGGGGTTTCTGTGATAAAGACATCACCTCTATTTTACAGAAGCAGCAGCTGAGGCATTACCACAATAACTTTCCAGCATCCAAGGTTAGTCATGCCAGGTGCTATATTTGAAAAGAAAACACAAGTTATTAGCTCCTAGATGTGTACTTTATAAATCAGGTATTTCTTACCTAATTATTTAAGACTAATTAGAGAATGAGGAATTCAACAGGATTTGGTGGGAGGCAAACTAATAATTCTGTACCTTCACATACTAAAGAGAAAACAAAATGTTCACCTAACAGAAGCAGCATTATTTTTTTATTTGTTAAAACGCAGATGTAAAACATCAGTTCCTCTACGGACAAAAACAATCAGCTCCCTCATCTCTCTCTGGCAGGCTCACATAACCAGGCTGACACAGCTCTCTTTCATGAGATTCTTCCTACATATAAAATAGTTCCATATGTTTAAATGTTGAGTGGTTGAGCAAGCACAAAATTAATTCATTACAACAATGCCTCACTATTAATTTTTCTTGTGCCTTAAGGCCTGGTCAATTACAGAACCCAAGTACAATTCAAGTACTCTGCTTTGTCAGATTTTTACATCCACTTGAAAGACATCTACAGTCACGAAGTGGAATGGAAATGTTAACTTTAAAGATGGCGCTGACGCTCCCAGTCCAGGCACACCTATTAACAGACTGCTCTTGTTAGAGTATTCGAGTTATTTGGGGTTTAGATTCTTTGCCAGTCCTTACTAGTTCTTATTTGGTTTTTTGCATTGTTTTGCGTTGTTGTTTTTAAGGCACTGGTAACATCTCTAAAATGCGAGTAAGTTCAGATGGCTTTGAAGATTGCTTTTCAGCAGTCACTTCTTTCTAGGACATGATGGTACATAATTCTTCATTTTCTGTATCATCACCCCATTTTATTTTATTTTTTGTATTCTCAGCATGCAATCCAAACAGGTTCATGAAAGGGCAAATAACTTCTCCTATCACAGTCACTACATGATACAGTACAAAAAAAAAACCACCAGGAGAAAGTGATTTTGTAGAATTGCTTCCTATCGTGTCCCATCATTCTCTACTGAGAGGAACTGGGAGAAGCATGCTGTGTTTTGAGTATATTGCAAGGTGCTTAACAAATGATCACCAGAACCCTTTTACAGACAGTTTTTGAAAAGCCAACCATCCCTACAACAAAGAAACAAAACAGTATCTCCTTCAGTGGACAAGACAATGATTTGCTCTATACCATGATTCCTCACAGAGGAGCACTGTAGATGAACAGTTTCTCAGCACAGGCCCTAAAGGGCAGAAGAAAACATTAACATGCCATACTGATATTCGCATATCACTACTTTTTGAGCAGACAACTGCATTTAGAACAACAGTGCTAGCTGGAACTCATGTTTACACCCTCTTTTAAGTTGTTGATGCTTTATTTACTCTATCTATTCTATTTAGAAACACTGGTTCATTCAAATACCTTCACGCGGTCTTGCATTTAGTCCATGTACAGTCAGTGCTCCAAGTAGAGAGAAATAGTTCAGTGGCAATATGGTCTCAAGCTCAGCAGGAGCTGGGAATCACTGCTGGGTCCTATCACCTGTGATAGTTCATTAAGCTGATCCCCACAAAGCTACAGCTCCTGTTGGAACTGTGGAGCAAAATTCCTCTGGAAGAGCTATCACATGCAGAGGAATAACACTGAACAGCAGTGATTTGCCACTTAGTACTAGACACCTCATTTCCCAGCAGCAAGGAGTTAACTGCCTCAGGAGGAATGGCCTGCTGGGTACAGCTTACTCCTCTATAAGACCATAGACACCACTGAACCGGGAATCACACTTCACAAATAAAAAAAGAAACCGAGTATGCAAAACCAAGAACTACACACAATACTTTGGAAGATACATGGGAAGGCAGCATTTGTAAACAAAACCCACAATTTAAAATAAGTGGTGTGTTGTAGATTCACAATGTACTGTGTTTCAGCACAGCATGGTACAGAAGGCAGTTTAAATGAAAAGTATAATTCCTAACAGAAGTGACCTTGATGCTTGTGTCACAGATGCAAGATGAAACTGGAAGCTCTGCTGAAGGCTAATATCACCCAAGTCAGCACCGCTGTGCATACGCTGAGTGGCCTGGCCATAACATTATGCTGTATGCCCCATCGTGATATATGTACCAACATAAGAGGATGTGCTAAATACTTGCTTTAGAAGTTACCCATCAGAATTCAGCAGCCTTAAATTCTGACATCCATATTAACTTAATGACTGCTATAAAAAAAGTACACGTCGTTCTGTAAATTGGAACCAAATGAACAATCAAGCTACATAGGAAGGGATGACTGAGTCACATAAACAAACTGATAGCCTAGCTTTCTGCAGGGGGATTTTATTTGATTAAATTCTCCCCACGAATTATTTGACCTATCCTAAAAACATTTCAGACCGTCAACCCCCCCAACGTCTACTGCTTTTAGCACATCTAATTTCAACCGTGCATACTATTCATACCCTTTTCCCTACAAAAGGATTGAGAGCTGAAGACAGAGCAACTTATATCCCCCACTCCTCCTCTACTGAAGACAAAATATCAAAATCGTTAAAGAGTCTCCCACACAAAAAAGGAATACATGGAGACAAAACTATCGGCTTTTAAAGTTCATCGCAGAAGACGTGTAGAGATACAGAAGCAAAATTCATTACTACTGAAATCAACAGGAGCTTAGGCATTGGCTTAAATTAAAGCCAACTCTTCCTTATTTCTCACAGAGTATTGGTTTGATAAGAAAAGGATGTCTGTGCAAGAACACTGAGAAGCCACTGGTTTCTAGATTGGAGTTATCAGTGTTCTGTACTTGCACACTAGGAATAACTAAACCTCACTGAGAGCTCTCTGAAGGAAAAGTCCATTTAATTTTCATCTTTCCTTTACAAGCTTAAAGATGTATGGAATACTAGAAACCAAGTTAATGAGCAACTGTTACAAAACTCCATAAAGAAAGAGTGCTCAATGGAGACTTGGACCTACGTCCACAAAGGTGTAGTTCCTCTGGCCTAAAGACAGATGAGCGTCTGAAACCTTCAGTGATCTCATAATTACAATGCTGGAGAGGAATTCCTATAGATAACATTCTTCAAATGACTGTAAAATTTGTCTTTAAGAGGAAGATTTAGGAGACTAATCAGCCCTTCCCCTAAATCGATTTCCCCAGAACATAAGCTCCTTTAAAAAAAAATACTAAAAGCAATCTAGATTTTTCAGAAAAGCATTAAAGCCACTGCTTTATTTTGCTATCCAATTTAGCAGAAAATCATCATTACCTCTGGACTAAGATGTACGTATTGTTTAGCGATAAAATCCGAACAGATTTTTTTTTTTCTGAAACGTAAGCCCAGGTTCCCAACCTTAATGGCTGTAAACAGCTCTGAATGAGCCAATGCAGTGCTGCCTTCACAGGTCTGCCAAGACCTCTGCTCTACGCAATTCTCAAACAGCTGCAGTATTGAGAAGACCAGGCTGTTCCACGCTGCCTTTCAGAACCCCAAGGACAGCAGCCAAGCAGAGAAACAGCATTACTCCCCTTTCTCCTTGGTACTAGGCTGACTTGTAGAAGCAGAATCTAGACTAATTCCCACAGGAGACGCACCTAAGAGCACAGAGATAAAGCAAAGAAATATTTTCTTCCACCGAATAGTTTCTTTCACCAGCTGAGAGCAGGATGCTGCAAAAAAACCTGCTTCTTAGTGGCACATATGGGAGTTGGATGGCTTGAATGTGGCCCAAGTACAGTAGTCTGCTGAGAGTGCCTGAATGTCGCTAGCAGCTGGGACAGGGTTTACCATCGGGGCTGTGTCCTCCTGTGCCGTGCTTCTCCACAGCAGCCTCCGGGTAATGAATGCCACTCATAAAAGCATTTATCTCATAATTCAATACTACAGTGTTTGCTACAGGAAGTCCTTGATTCAATGGGCATCCTCCCACTTCCTTTCTTTGCAGTTTGGGCAAAAGGCTCGTTTTAGGAGGTGTAAGTACTAGAAATATACATTTATATTGCTCTTAACCAAAAGTCTTATAATAGAGCGCATCGAATCCCATATCAATAAAAATCTACACAAGAGTCATTACAGAAGGATGACAGCTAGCTCTCCTTTACGATTTTATCAAGTCAACAATTTCTTTGCCTTCAAAATATAGCACGAAAAGGCTTAGCTCTGTCAAAATATTATTTCACTAGTGAAGTCCTTCAGAAAAACCCATACAGATTTCTCGTTTGCCAGCCTATTTAAAAGTAAAACTGTTATTTGCAACTCTAAAAGGAGTACAGGACAGAAAAGGCAGATGATTCTTAAGTAATCATAAACTAAGTAAGAATTAATGATTCCTAGGTACAATATTCCAGGAAACAATTTTATATAAAGAGATACTAAACATTTTTCTTTAACGAAGAACACGATGGACTGTGCTTAGTTCACAAAAGTCTTTTCCTTCCATCAGCAATTTCTTCAGAATAGTTTTTGTTATCTCATTTTTATACAGGCAGAGAGAATCCAACATCTCCCCCATTGCACAGGATCCGTTAAGGTGAGGCAGGACTTAAGAAAGACATACTTAAATATTTAAAATTAAGATTATTTTATTTGACTGTATGCCCTTGAAGAATGGCTCACTACTGTAGCACTGCTGCTAGGTGGAATTGTAAGAGGAAAGAACCAACTATTTGATGTAGCCATAGGCAGGAAGATCATCACAATTAGCTATAGGAGGAATGGTGAAGTCACCTAGGGAATTCCTGAATGCTGCACTTTGCGAAGGGAAGTGACTCTTTCCTCTCCTCTGGACCAAGTAGGAAAGGCCAGGTTCTAGACTAGGTAACTGGAAGCAATTCAAACAAACCATAAGGACAGCATGGTCACAGGGAATGCCCAGTCATCAACCCCTAATAGTCAACATTTTTAATACTCTGCTTCATCAGAATAAAGGAAATATGACCACATTTGAATCGGTTCAGTCCTCTTACATGTATCGAATATTAGGCACGGAAGATCCAAGGTGGATGAAAAGAAATTTTTAAACCCTCTGCAAGAATTTATGACAGAAGCCTTTCATAGAATCATAGCATCACCTAGGTTGGAAGGGATCTTTAAGATCATTCAGTTCAACCCTCAACCAACACTGCCAAAACCACCACTAAACCATGTCCCTCAGCACCACATCTACCTATCTTTTAAATACCTCCAGGGATGGCGACTCAACCACTTGCCTGGGCAGCCTGTTCCAATGCTTGACAACCCTTTCGGTGAAGCAATTTTTCCTACCATCCAGTCTAAACCTCCCCTGGCGCAACTTGAGGCCATTTTCTCTTGTCCTATCGCTTGTTACTTGAGAGAAGAGACCATCCCCTCCTCTCAGGTAGTTGTAGAGAGCGAGAAGGTCTCCCCTCAGCCTCCTTTTCTCCAGGCTGAACAACCCCAGTTCCCTCAGCTGCTCCGCGTAACACTTGTGCTCCAGACCCCTCACCAGCTTCATTCCCTGTCTCTGGACATGCTCCAGCACCTCCATGTCTTTCTTGTAGTGAGGGGCCCAAAACTTGACACAGTATTTGAGGTGGGGCCTCATCAGTGCCAGGGGAATGATCGCTACCCTAGTCCTGCTGGCCACAATACTCCTGATACACCCCTCTTCTCTATTCTATACCTGTGGTTTGCTTGGAAATTATAAGCTTAGGAAAAGGTGGTTAAACTAGTTTCATGTGTTTGCAGTAAGGATGGCTTCCTTTCCTGACATGGAGATTTGGGTTTCTCTGGGACACGAGATCAAAGAGCCGCCCTCCTCCTGTTATCTCTCCCTGCTCCACTCATCCGAACACGCGGGTCCTTATCAACAGGCTGAAATAAATCGTTCACGCAAACAATTACATCATTAGTAAAAAGACAGATGCACAAATCCTTGTTCTTTCAAAGCAAACAATGTCACTTCTAAAATAAAAACCACATGGGACCTAGGCTTAAAGGCTGATAAAGATCAGCACGCAGGAAATATTCTGGAAAAAAGAGATGAAGGAAAGCAAGATGTTGCCTGCAACAAAGGAAACGTCAGAATAGTACGAAAGATTCAAAACCTGCCACAAACTGTGCAGAGAGACGGATCTACCTTCCCACTCCAAGGTGACTGACTCTGGAGAGCCGGCGGGGATGTCGCCCGGGCCCTGGGCTTTACCCAGAGCGGAGGGGGGATGGGGGCTGCCGCAGGACCCCTCGGGACAGGGCTCCGCAGAGCGCATCCCCCCCGCCCCCGGGGGCAGCGGCCGGGACGCGTCGCGGGAGGAGGAGGGTCCCGCCAGCCCCGACCGGCCGCTTCGCCCCTCTCCGCACCGGGGGGCCGGCACCGGCAGCTCCCCGCAGCCCCCAGGGGGGCCCGGCCCAGCCGCCCCTCCCGCCCGGCGGCCGGGCCAGGCCTCCGGGCTGTCCTCCCCCTGGTCCCGCCGCCAGGCCCCGCGTCCCCCGCCTGAGGAGCGGACCCTCAGGGGGAGCCCGGCCCCCTCCGCCGCCCCGGGCGCGCAACCCGCTCGCCCCCGGGACCCCCGGCCACCTGCCGCCCCTCCCCCTCCCCGACGGCGGGTCCCCGCCGCCGGCCCCCCCTCACCCGCGGACTCGCCGGTGTTGATCCAGTCCGGGTTCGCCAGGCTGGCGATGGCGAAGATGTCGGCGGCCAGGAAGAGGCATCCTGAGATGATGGTCAGTTTGTCCATCTCCTCCGGCTCCGGCGGCTCCCGGCTCCGGCCTCCGCCCGGCTCCCGCAATGGGCCCGGGCCGGGGGCGCCTCACAGCCGCGGCTCCATGGACCCCGCGCTCCCCTCGGCAGCGGCGCCAGGAACGGGCCCCCCCCCCCCCCGGACGGAGCCGGAAGCGAACCCGGCGGGCGGGGGGGCGGCGGTTACTCCGGAAGGGAAACCCACTCTCCCCGGCGCGCTCCCCCGGGCGGGGCGGGGCTTCCCGCGGAGGGGCGGAGCCTCCGCCGCAACGGGGCGGGGCAGCCCCGAGGCGACTGCGGGCTTTCTCTGGGGAGCGGGGCGCGGCGGGGCGGGGCCTGCCGAGGGTGGGCGGGGCGTAGGGGCGGTGCTGTCCCCAGAGGGGCGGGGCGAGAAGGGCGTCGCCTGTGCGAAGCGTGAAGCGGGGCGGGGGCGGTGGGCGGGGCCATTGGGAGGGGGCGGGGCCTGCCGCCGCCGCGGGGCCTGAGGGGGGCGCTGGCGGCGGGCGGCGCGCGGCCCGCCTGAGCGCGGGTCTCCTGTGAGGGGCGGCCGGTTCCGCCTTGTCCCCTCACAGCTTCGCCCTGGGTGGGCCCCAAGACCTGCCCCGCGGCCTGGCCTTCGCCGCCCTCACCCATCCCTGTCCCCAAAGGTTTTTAACCGAGGCACAGGGGGATTTCTCACGGCCCTCAGGGGGGCTGCCCACTCCTCGCCGCGCCCCCGGCAAGGCCTGTCGTCCCCCGACGGAAACAAGGTGCACAGAGAGAGAGGAGAGCGAGCAGCTTGGTCAGCGCTGTGTAAAGAGGGCTGAGGAACGATTGTAGATCCGTCTTCACCGCAAAAAAATTACCTTGTGTTTCACTAGCCACTGTCCATCTCTTTGAAACGTTGGGCATTGGATTAAATTTCAGCACGGCTTCTGTAGGAATGGTAAAGCAGGGGAAGTGGAAGGACTGATTCACGGAGGTTCCTCCAGACGTTACGCGACTGTGGAGCGGCGCAAAAACACTACGTTGCTTTGCTGTCTCTGCTCTGTGCTTGGAAGGAAACCTAATTAATCTTGACTAGAAAACTCATCCATATACAGCGATTTTTGATGACGTGCTTTTCCATGGATTCAGCTATATTGAAGCTTAGGGGAAGCTGTAGCCAATAAATGAACAATGCACCAAATGTGGGAAACCAGCCTGGTTTTGGCCACAATAACTCTGTGCCTTCAGTATTGACACTCTGCCATGGGAATGCTGAACTAAATTAGTGTAGCAGCCCCCACATCTACAGGTACTTGAAAAGTATCTAATTGCTTACATATTTTTTTCCTTCTAACAGCAAACACCCACTTATTTTTTCCAGGGCAGCATAACTGGTCTATAGAGAACATACCGGGAAGCCGAGCGGGCAATTGCCTGTGCTGTTTCTTTTTATGTTGTCTTTTATGTAGATGGGAGACTACGCAAACAAAATGGAGATATTAGTAAGGTAATCTTAAAGTGTTCAATGGCAATCAGTAGGACTTACTATTTGGAGGGTTGAGAGCTGTACTTACGTTCTGTTGAAATTGCCAATTGCTGACAGATTTTCTTAAGGGTGGAGAAAATAGTAAGACTTTTGATGAAAAACAGCTGAAATTGTTCCCTTTAAAGAGGAAACAATTGGTGTGTGGAAGAAATGGGACAATTGATTTTTTATTTAAAAGATTTAAAAATTACATTGCACTAACAATGGGAAGCCAGCAGCCTTGAAAAGAAGTTATTTCCAAGAATCATCTGCAACTACCCTATAAACCCTCTTTAAGTGGTATTTAAATAGCTTTTAATACAAGCATTATGTAAAAGTCTGCCTCAAAATGCGTTTGTCTTCAAATAACTCAGCTTCATGGCAAAGGGAATAAAGGAAGGAGGAGTGGAGAGGGTACACAAAAGGAAGACATGGTTTTCATTGGCTTTTGATAGGCACGCAAATCTGCAATCAGAAATAATGACAGAACCCAGTCTTCACACCCTGCAGGCTGTGTGGTCACTTATTTAATCTTGCTGAGGTTTATTAGGAGATGAGTACATGCCTAAGGATGCCATGTGGGAGGACACCACTAGCTATAGGTTCCTCAGAAAGCTTTGGGGCCTCAGACAGAGCTGTGGTATTGACGGACTGGCAGCCTAAATCTAATTACTCCACTTGGACTGAAACATTGCCCTAGATGCAGACACCTCCTCTGGCCAACGCCAGATATCCCTATGCCTGCGTTACTGTTATGGTGCTGGGGGGGAATCAGAACCCATCTGCCCCAGCGTTCTAAGCAGTTGCTAGGAGTTGTCGCCTCCTCACCTGCTGGTAGACTTCCTCCAGAGGCCATCATGGAGCAGCAGCACATTTCCACAAGGCTTGTCTAGGATACGCCTGCCCAGGGGTTTTGGATCCATAAAAAAACCTCTTCCTCTGGACTCGATGGAACATACACAGTCTTCGCCAGTGGTTGGGGATGAAACTAAGAGTGAGTTTCCATCTCTCTTGGTCATTTCTTCCTCTGTTCATTTTCACCTCCTCACTGCTGCTCCAGCACTATTCTTTCAGCCCTGTATTTAAGTATCTCAACCTTTTTAGGTCCTTGTGCTACCAGACGGTTTATCTTCTTCACAGAGCCCCCAACACCCCAAATTTTCCTAGTATCAAGAGGCATTCCTGCTCCTGAGCCTGAGTGTTTGAACAGAATCATAGGCAGATGACAAGAGGAAAAGGATGTACAGAAGAGGATTGAATGAGATAGTATGCTGCTGCCTGCAGAAAGTGCAGAATTGAAGGGTGACCTTAGAGAAAATCAGGACAATGTTAGGGGAACTGTAATGTAAGTTCTGTCAAGTGTCTAAACTTCCTGTAACATAGAACAAGGAGAAAATCCACCTTCCTTGGAGCCTATTTAGACTGATATCAGGTATAGCAGAAAGACAAGAGCCTCATCTAAAAGTGTGAATCTTAGCATTCCTCCTAAATATTTTGTAGGCTTTGGATTAGTCACAGCTTTCATGGTTTTAAATCTCTCATGTCCAGCAAGATAACTTCATGCAATAAGAAGCTTAAAATCAGGATTCTGGCTTCTAATTAAAGTTATCCAGATTTGTTATTAGTGGCTTTTTTGGTTGTTGTTTCACTTCTGATCATTTGCTGACCTACAACTGCTCATGAATTTTAATGGAATTTGCTGAATAATTTTGGCTAGAAAATAATATAAAGTAGCCTTAGTTCATATCATCTGTTTACATTTATTGGCCTGGGAGTTAATTACTTGTTCTGAAAGTAGGAAACTACGATTCAGTTCCCCCTTCTGCCTGACAAAGATTGAAACATACGTTTCTTGGAAAGTGACCCAGAATACCATAGGAAAGGTTTCAATTCCTTCGACTGATCTTGTTCCACTTTGCATAAATTCGTGAGCCAGAGAAACAGTAGCAGGTCAGACGTCCAACCTCTTAGAACTATCAAGACATGAAAGTGTGTTCCAGAGTGGGTCTTCCTTTGCTTTTGTTGCGTGACCATGAAAATAAAGTATTTAATCCAAATGAAATGTAATATTTTACTCAACAACAACAAAAAAAAATCCTGCATTTTTCACTGGGAAGCAAAAAAAAAAAAACCAAACCAAAAACCCATTCCTGCTTCCTTCTCAGCAGCCAAACTGGCAAATCAAATATTCACATTGCTATACTTTCAATCTTAATCATTTTATAGACATTCTGTGCTGTCATTTAGAGCCTGATCTAAAGCTTTACTTGAAGCCATTGGAAAGATGACCAAGTTTCCGTATTTTAAAGAGGGATAAAGTGGTGGGAATTTTCTTTAAGTGATTCCAGACTGTTGGACATGGTCTCAAGCAGTTAAATTATTGCTACCCTATAGTCAGAAGTGACATTTAGAGACTGCATCTTAAAACAGAGACAAAAAAGTAATTTTTAACAGAATACAGTTTGTTTTAGGAGTCTCAAGCACTTGTGTGACAGTCTTAACTTTTCCTGGCTCTTGATGAGGAGAACAGGCTTGAGAGATGGAGGATTTACTTTCTTAACCTATTATATTTCTTGGTGGAGACACTGGGATAATGTCATTTATATTGTATTACTTGTATTATGCATTTTAATGGATAGCGGATGCTCAAGAGTATTTTATTTCTCTAGGTGCTAAATATGGCAAGTACAATCCCTTCCCTCACGTCAGCAGTAGGGTGTGAAACCAGTCTGCTGGAAATTTAGAAATTAATCTCCTCTATAAATATTGATTTGAAAAATCAATTTTTTATAGGAATTAAATCTTTTCTTGAAGTCCCTAACAGCTGACAAATCCTCTGTTATGTTATTCTGTACCCTGTTCTCTACCTTCCCTGAATATATCGTCATTTGTAATGAATACTTAACAGCAGTATTGCTTTTTCTCTTGGTAAAATGTGTGCCTTTTAAAGAAGTAAGTTCCTAAGTAAAAACTACTTTCAATATATTTATTTGCAGAAAGTTAGTTTATGAAGTACACTAACTTTTTATAAGTATTGCTATTATGGCTTTTTGGCAGCAACTCACCAGGCAATGACTATCTAGAGAAGCAATTAAGGATGAGGGACACTTAACTGTATGGACGATTAAAAGTGGGTACAGCACCTGCTCAAATGTTTCCTTAAACATTTTACTGAAGAATGATATCACACTTTCAATAAGTAAAATTTTCCTCTCACTTTTCAAAGGGCAATTGCCAGCGCTGGAAAACGTCTCTCAGCACATGCTGATTGCAGCATTGAAGGCAAATATTAGGATGAGTGAAGAGGATTGGGTCTCATAATCATACAGAATGGGACATACCTCCAGATAACAAGCCTTGTTGAGAAAAGCTCTGCAGCTAAAGATGGAAAGCTCAAACCAGGTAAAAAGAAACAACAGTGATATTCAAATTTAATAGCATTGAAAATATTCTTGTTCTGCATTTATGCTTTGAGCCTGTCTCTGATTTATTTACACTTACACAGATCAAAAGAAACTCAATTTAAAATTACAGAGAAAAGAAACCAGCACAAACTGTATAAAGCTCAGTGCCAGCATTCCATTGTAATGAAATACTTGTGATCTTAAAATAGCTGATATGGGTGACTGTTTCATAATCAGACCAAGATTTAAATCTATATATTGTTCTCCTGCAAAAACAGATTTCCTGTTCATCAGCAGGTTTGTCCAAAAATAGTTTGACTATTACCTTTATATAGCAACTCACTTGAATAATATCATTCTTTGTTCAGTGCATTGTTGTTCAAGTAATTTCACTCTACAAGTAACACAAAACTTCCCGAAGGCTTGAAATTAATTTGCTTTATTGTTTGCTTTTTATTTCTCTTTATTATACAGAATAGTTATGAAGCGGCAATGGAGTGATCTCTGTGCTCTGACAATGTATGCAGGTGTTCATTTGCTAAATGCTTTAAACCTGAAATGTGCCGTATCAGTACCGACAGACTATTACTAGTTATTAAGGTTTCTTGTGGAACATCAGACTCCTATATAAAGCTTATAATTGAAAGCTGTGCAAATTTGACTGCTTCATATGGGTCCCTAGACCAACTGCATTAGACTGATGAACTACAGTTTGGGGACGATAGCATGCCATGTTATTACCATTTATTAAATTGTCTCTAACGTAGAAATCTATGAAGCTAAGACTTGAGTGTAATGAAGTCATTTAGAAATTTACTGGCTATATATTGAAAAATCATATCTTTAAATTAGAACCATTTTCCCGGCATTGCCTTTATAATTTGGGCAGTCCTTTATTCTCGCACCTTTCAGAGAGAATTAGAATTCCAAGCACTAGGAAAAAAGACCTACTTGTTTGATGCAATAAAAACCATCAAATGGAGTTCTTAACCTCTTTTTAGACAAGGCTTTGGACTGTTGGTCCAAGTATAAAAATTGGTGGAAAAATCATGAGCATAAAATAGAATTGGATTTGGATTTGAACAAGTACTTTTTTTTTATTTATTATCTTAGGAACTGATAGCTTTCATCTATTCCCTAAAAAAAACCCCTATGGTATACAAAAGCATATATATGATACTGATTTTGTGGGTTTTTTTTACATCCATAAGGTAAAATATACAGAATATTAATCACTGAAATGAAGTAGTTCTATTTGCAACAATGTGAAAAAGGCAAGCTCCTAAAGCATTTTCAATAAAGGCTACAAGAACAAGGAGTCAAATAATTTATGGCATGTGATGCATTTGATTTACTGCAGCAAGTATTGAACAGTTTAAAGGGGGTTGAGGACTGGTAACAAACATTGTCCCTTTGTAGCTGATCTTAGTTTTTGGAGCCAAAAGAAGCAATCTGAGTGTGCTTCATGGAGCACCTGGATCTAACTCAGCACATTCCACAGACACCAAAAAAGCAAACAGCTAAATTTGTTCAATTCATGCTTGGAATGAACTTACAAAAACTTTGTATTTAAGACAAAAGCTGTGAAGTTTTGCAGAAAAGATTGTATTTTATAGAAGTTCTGTCTCTTAATGATACCAGAGGCAGCACACTTACTGTGTCACTAATACCAATGTACAGAGCATGGGGCTTGAGAAAATGATGATGCACATTGCACTGCTTTGGAGTTTTTCTTGCAGTGAATTAGGTTTTATCTTCATGGACTTATTTTTTCAGCTAAGTAAGCTGAGTGTTATCTGTACAATTTCAAACTGGAACCTAAAAGAACAATTTTATTACCGCTTATAGCTTGAAAGAGCTGGTGCCATTCTGCTGACTTGGGGAGGAGGGAGAAATTAACAGAGGTAGTGGGAGGCACTTAAAATCCTACAGTTAGACTCACCAACCTCACATGTATGTACGCATGCCTTATTCTCCTTGCCAGCAAGAAGAAACAGGGCTGCTTAGTTCGTGTGTTTCCTCAAAATACCTTTATAGTGCAAGAGGTCACCTCCACATAGATCTTCAGTGGCCACTGAATGGTACTCAATCACAAAACTGATAAGTGAACTGAAAAGCTGGGTGGTTCAGACTCTAGGTGCTGGAGCAGAGGAGCAAAGTTATCTACGTCTGCAGTTCAGAGATGGCTTTGACTTGCCACAACAGTGTTATCAGCACAGTACAGGCAGAAAAAACCAGAATTCTGAAAGAACCTATTAAAAGCCAAGAGTGTCTTGCGGATATTTTAAAAGCATAAGTACATTTATGTCTATGCATTTTGAAACATGTAATTTGGGTGATTTAGCATTCTGTTTGAGGCTAAGAACTTACATAAAACTGTTAGTAAAACGTTTTCCGTTGCTTTTTTGTTATCTGCTATCCTGGTACTTGTTCCAGAACTTCTTGTTTGCACTCCAGTAGAACCAGTATCTTGTGATAAGCTAGAGTGGAGAGAGGATGTGATGATGGTAGCGTAGAAGGAGCAGTTAGTGGAAAAAGTGAATGACAAAATGGTAGTCAGTAGTTCAGGTAAACAGTTTTAAAGCCTGACAATTTTTGCTACAGGCATTTTTAACCCAAAAGGTTTAAGACGAAGATAGAGCAGATGGAGAGAGGCTCCGTGCTCTGCCTAATACAGAGCAGACAGCTGTACTGCTTGTTTAAATCCCCTATGCTGTTCTGTTGCAGTTCAGTACATAACGTTTACTGATACTGCTCCTCTGTGCAACTGTTTCTGCCAGGCTGCTGATAGAGCTGTGGTGTGCTGCAGATGGATTCTGCTTGCCTTTTGCAGTCTCCAAAATTACAGGTTTATCCAGTAATTGCAGCTCCCCCCAACCCCTCGAAGCCCATTGTGTTGTACCCCATGGCATATCGAGGTACTGTGCCTTCTGCACTCTGTTGTTCTTGGATGCAGTACTGTTTTTTGAAAAACTGCAGCCCAGTGCTTCCCACTGACAGTGGGTAGTAAGAATATTATTTGCAGCCTTATCCCTTAAAACATACTAACAAACAAACAAAACATCACCACCACTTTCTGCTGGAATTCTTCAGTCAGATTCTGTGCCAGCTCTTGCAGTCATCTCCTGCTTTTCCCCCAGCCTTGCCTGACACTGTGCAGCAATGCGTCCCCGTGTTGGTTGTTCTCAGAGGGGAGGGACAGGCACCAGCCACTGTGGAGAGTCACACCCTGGAATCCTCCAGAGGCCCAGACAAACACAAGGTGACACAGCTGTTACACAGATTCTCCAGCATCCACCTAGGTAAACTTAGCTGCTGTGGAGGAAGGGGTAGGCTTGTTTCCATATCAACAGATGCACAGCAAGGTGACACACAAAGGTAGGCAGCAGATATGTATAGACAGGGTATTCCAGCTGTGGAATAGTACAGGGACGCAGTGGAAAAAATGCCAGCAGAACTGTTAGGAGTGCAGCTATGTAACCTCAACTCAACCTTGCTGGAGTCCGATCCCAAATCGTGGTCCTTATCTGAGTATTCACCTTTACCTTGCCTAAAAAACCCCACAGAAATGGAAGGCAGCAGTGAATAGGCAATCTAAAGGCTAGCACATTCATTCAAAAAAATCCCAAAGTAAGTGAACTTCAGCTTTCCTTAGTGTTGTGAATAAGTTAGTTGTTAGCAGAGCTAAAAAAACTTCAATTAAAAATGAAAGCAAAAACAAAATTGCATCTAGTTGGTTAGAAGAGCTGCTAAGCACATGCTTTTACATAAAAATGTAGAGGTATAGTGGTTAAGACTACATATTTTGTAATACGAACATTAAAAAATTTTGAAAAATTCTTTTAAACTGATTACTGTCCATTTTCTTCCTTGGCAGGTGATGTTCTAATAAAAATTGGACATACTAACATTTTAGGATGGACTCCGTGAGAGCTTAAGCAACTCCTGCACAATATTCCTATAGGAACTACTCTACAAATCAGAGTTTACAGAGATTTTGTTGAAGTACCTCAACACTGGCAAAAGGCTGTTGAATTAATTCCTGAAGTAAAGCTTTCTGTGATGACAGCAGAGTAAGAAATAAGTATTGTACATAACTAGAATTTCACACCTTGGTTATTATTCTAGCAAGGAACAAGAAATAGTGTAATAACTTTTTCATTTTAGGATGTTAGTCTGAGGATTTACTTTCATTTATTTTTATGAAATAGAAAACTGTGATTTGAAATGAACAAATACCAAAATAAAAGTTTACTTTCCCAGTTATAGTGAAGACAGGATCAGGACAAGCATTAATTTTAGATAGGCCCCTTCCCACCTCCCCAGAGACGATACCAAGTCTGGCTGGCAATAACGCCACTGAAGTCCAAGAGGCCATGCTGATTCATAGTAGCCAAGGATGTAGACAATTGCAAGTAGCTGATGATACCAAGACGGAAGTCTTGCTATAACCATGTAAAAAGCTTATCAGTTTCTTCATCAGTCTAACTACTGACAGTGGTTAATGATTATGACTTTTAAAATTAAACTTCAGGAAAAATAAACTCTTCTTGTGAGAGCAACTCCATACAGAAACTTTTAAAAATATATTGCTCCCAATCCTAAAGGTGGCTCGTATAGCCAGTGTAATTAATCTAGATGGGATATAAGGTAGTTACAAGTTTTCCTGAGGCACAAAGTTTTAATAGAAACGAAACCTCAGAGGAAGGGGAAGGAACAGAAGTATTAAAAGGAGATAATTAGGCTAGAACAGCAGAAAGGAAGCTCACGCAGCAAGGGGCTTTCCAAGTGATTAAACCTGAAAGCTTATGTTTAAATAAATCAAATTATTTGCTATTCTGAAAGAGCAGAAAAAAGATAGCTTGCTTTTCTGTTAACCAAATTTCAACTTAGCTCTTACTTTAGAGTCCAAAGGAAACAGTGTGCAAAGGACCATGGATTAGTTTGCTATTAGAGAAGCTCCAGAAATAATGAACTTGCCTTTAAAACAAATATTTGCAGAAACACTTAAGACTGTATGAGTAGTTAACTAAATGGCTATGGTGAAGTAATACCATGCTGTGTATTTTCAGCACACGTGAAGATACTGAGGATGAAGACACCACCACGTCCAGTAGCGATGATGATGCAGACTTGGAAACTTTTCAGTATAAATCTTCCCAGTCATACTGTTGTGAGTTCACACAGAAATTACCATCAATATCTGATATACGCCAGACACTGAGAGTAGGCACAGACACTGGTTGTGATGTTGTACTTCACAATTTTGTTGATGCATTGTACAATCCTAAATTTGATGCTCGTGATCTTAAACCCCCTTCATATTGGGCTATGGAAAACGAGACCAGTTCCACTTCCCCCTGCCCTTCTGCATCAGATACATCCTATCTGGAAGAACTTACTGTTGTTTCAGAATAGCTCAAAACATGACTTCTTCAAAACCTGTATTTCTGAAGTTGCATTGTATCTATTTTCTTTTAATATATGCCTAGACTTCAAAAAAAAAAAAATATCCAAGCGTCCCAAGATATTTGAAATGATATATTAGCTATATAAAGCTGTTTCAGCCATGCCCTCCCTGCCCTCAAAGATGTCTATCAATGCTACTTGTGGAGAAGACATTCAGAAACGCCGCCTCTGCTAGTCCCGGACAAGTAGTCGCCAGCTCTAAGG
The DNA here is from genome assembly GCF_963924245.1 of Chroicocephalus ridibundus. Lineage (NCBI taxonomy): Eukaryota > Metazoa > Chordata > Aves > Charadriiformes > Laridae > Chroicocephalus > Chroicocephalus ridibundus. Next base: position 48,993,813 of record NC_086291.1, on the reverse strand, counting down.
AAGTCTAATATATTCATCATTGCTTGAAGGTAAGTTGTTCATTTACTTGATATAAGGACGGCACATTCAGTTTATCAAAAACTTTTCCTGAACATACAAGAATACATGGACAACTAGTGGCAATTACAGTATTTGTCTGCATCACAGTGATGATTTTCGATATACCTATTTTTCACATCAACTAAAAGTCACCTTATTTTCTCACTGTGGTTTTACTTTCAGTGTAGGGAGCCAGACTTATCAGTATTAGACACCATTTTCAGTGGAAAAAACTAAACACAAAATGTATGAACTCAGCACTTTATTTGATGAGTGCAAGCCCACAATTACTCCAGATTAAATTTCTGAAAGAAATGAATTCATAAATAACAAGTTAGTAGTAATTTATTTAGAACATAGGTGACTTAGAGCTCAGGTCCATCTTGAATCCGCATCCCAGTTTTGCTTTTACAACTCATCAAGAAAAGGAGTATTTCCCAAATCCCCACTAGCTGCCATTGATTTCTTCCCATTGACAAACTTCTTTGCAGCCTGAAAATAAATCAGAAATATGGATATAAGGAAATATTCACTACAACACAGTTTATCTTGCTGCTCATAGCCTCAGCTTCAAGTTACTAAAACAAACGAGTCCCAACAATACTATAGTACATGACATAAATAATTTTCCTTTTGCTGTCTAAACTTCCTTACTTCTAATCCAGTTCCTTGTTACTTTATAATCTAAACAGAAACGTCAGAATGACAGTCAGATATAAAAGGCATAAATTCTTTGAAAATGGTTATTCCTAGAATAATTATTAGACCACAAGATACAGTGGATCTCTCCTTACTACTAAATCTATTGCTAGTTGCTACTGCAACACAAATTACTGGTGACTGTGAAAAAACAAGTTTTCTATGTTAGAATTTCTCTTACTGATGGATTTCTGTATGAAGTTTGCTTCAAGTATAAGTAACGTGATAATTCGGAAGAGCAATGCAGTTATGTTAATTTATCATTAAGCACACTAAATATTCTAGACTCAAGAATCCTAAAAGCCTTGACACACAAGTGCCTGCACTGTAACTAATATCAACTTTTCCATGAATACTAACTGGTGGTTTTGGTAAATTTAAGTGAAGTGGACAAGAATTTCACATACTCAGCTATACTAGTTTTCCAGTGTAAAGGATTAAAGGGTCTTCTGTTAATAAAGTAAGTGAAGACATCAAAAGATAGCCAGCTGGGATTTGTGAGTGAGTTGCTTTTTTTGAAGATAGTATACGTGTGTGTTTACAAACATGCACAAATGAGCACCAGTTTTGTACAAAAACAACCTTACACTGTGATTAAGGAACACCTGTAGATGCCGACACATACTTACATTCACAACATCAGCAGTGGCTACAGAGTCGATTTTTTGAGCAACAACAGATGGTGATGTGTGTGTGCCAGAAACCAGTGACTCGGAGCCAATTTCATTCAGTAACCCTTCTGCAGTCTCCACTGACATCAAATAGGTGGCTTTCAGCTGATTTCTGCCATCAAACAAAGCATTAAGGCTGAGTGAGCATCTAAGTCCTGTTATTACCTTTCCCACCGCCCCGTACAATGAGTTTTTGGTGCTTTTTAAGTTTTCAAGATTCCTCTCCATTTTGAAGTATTTTCAAGTATGGAAGGGTTCTGTAGTTAGAGAAGAGGCACCACAAATAGACTAAGCATGACAATGACAGGGTACTTGAACACCTACCCTACTGCCTTGGAATGATCAGCCACCCTGCACAGTCAGACGATCTCTAGTTCAGAATTTGTTTCTGTTTGAAGTAACTAATGCAGGTAACCCCAGGAATTAGACAAGCTAATCTATCAAGTTTAAAGATTAGGTTTAAAATTTATTCCAGTTTCTAATCAAGAACAGATGTATGCAGAGCAATTTTGTCGTAAGCAACAAAGAAGCAATGAATGTAAATGGTTAGGCTCCTTGTGCAATAAATAGTTCCATGTTCTGTTAAAAGACAGCAAGTTTATACTGCTTCTTCTGTTTCACGCAGTCTCATTGCTACGTATGAAAGTCTTATTTTTATAAGCTATTCTTTTATTATTTTTTAAAAGTCAAGGTGGTAAAAAATGGCTTATTCCAATAGATTATGACTAAATAGCTTAGTATTTCTGACTGCATTGCAAGATTCTGCAAATATCACTGACCTTGAATTTGTTTTTTGAGGTTTTTCTTTTTTTTGGGTCACTAAAGCAAAAAGGGCATTATAGAAAATACATGAAACCACTCCAGAAGGGAAACGCGGAAAAAAAAAAAAAAAAGCCACAGCACTGTGTGTAACACCCTCATACTAGACAGCTTTGTTACAAAAAAAAAAACAACCCCCAAACAGCACAAAACGAAACAAACTCACAACACAAAACTAATAATGCCAAATATAAAGGTCCAGAATTCACCATTTAGCTACTAGTGACTAAGGCAGAGCCAATCATGTCTAGGTTATCACGTTTTGTGTAATCAAGCTTTATGTGGAGTCTTGTAAGTATTTTATGTATACAACAGACTATTTTAATTTTGCTACTTGAGTAAATTTGTATTATATTGTTGTATTGCACAACTAGAGTTTCAGAGGCTCAATGCAGTTTAACACTGCTTTGAGACCAATCACCAACTAATGTGCACGACCCTTTATAAATTAGAAACCCTCAAACTTTGTTGGTATTACTGCATCTCTAATAGAAATTTTACCCGTTTCAAATATTCCTAGGGGCATGTATTTCAAGCACTTGGGATGTAACATAACTAATTCAGTGCTTTACACTTGCAGACCTTCATTACTACTATTCTTTGAAGATGCTGAAAATGGCTTGATGTAATTGTTTTGGGAATTGCTGCAGTGCAACTGTAAAGGGAATTACCTAAATAATGCAATTTAGGATTCCAATTTGAATACGTCTTAATACTACACAGTATGATTAAAATGACAGCATCTGCTGATACTTGCTAATTCCTTACATTGAAAAGAGTTTTCAGAAAACATTAACACTTGTCTAACAAGTTTCTATTAGGAAATACCACTAGCAGAGAATCAGTGCAGCTTTGAAAAAAAGAGTATTGACAGTGCTTCAGTTTAATGCAGGAAAGCCAGCAGTTCCCCATGGAAATAATTACAGGACAACGATAAACTTTGCTGTATGGAATAGTCTTAAGTGTTTGACAAGTAGCTACATGTTAAGAAACTTCTCTTTACAACACACACCATTTTTGTCTTTGCACACTTACTTTGCCTTTTTGACATCGTCATCGGTGATGCTACCCTGAGCAACTGCCTTTATCTGGTTCAAAGCAGCTTTAATTACCTGAGGAAAATTAAATCATTTAAGACTTCTTCCCACATTAAATTTCAACATGTTCTTTCTTATTATCTGACAGAAACTTCAGGGGAGAGCAGTTTGAGAGTGCCAGGATTGTCTGCCTGAACTGAATTCTGAACAGCTTTATAACAAAACTAAAAACACTGTAATAAATGCCAAAGTGAGACACAACAAACAGTGCGGATTTAAATGGCATCATCACATTAATTAGTATGGTCTCACCGTTTTTCATGAGAGTATTCAGTTCTGCCAGCTTCAAGAGCCAGCACATCCCTCACGCTATGCCTAGGCTTATACACGTAAATCAGCAGTTACAGTCAGCAATTCAAGGTATTTTACTAGCTCTAGTTTGTATTAGGTATTTGTACTTCCCAGAAAGCAAGTCTCATTCCCAACTTACAGAGCTATGTCATAACCGAACATGCAGCATTCTTATAAAAGAAACCAGATGAATTGACTCTTCTAGATGAATCAACTTTTTTTTAGATTAATTAGTCACAATCTCAAATCAAAACACTAGTTTGTGGGTTATGTTTTTAATACTTAAGTTCTAATCAGCAACTCACCTCCCCAGCATTTGGAGCCTGGGATATGGTATAAACCCCAAAGAGCCCAGAATCAGAGTAATTAACATTAAATGCGGAAGCCTGCAAAACAAACATCATCAGCAACTGTTTCAAGTATCAGAACAGCTCAGCATGAAGCACAGGAAAACTACTAGGATCTACAATACTGTAATTCAGGAAGCTAAACTCCCACCATGCAGAGGAAAGATCAGATTGGAAGGCCTTCTCTGAAATATTGTTAACTTGTGCAAGAATGAACTAACTGAGATCCTAACTGGAGGTAGTAATCTCTCAAAGGGTAACATGCATTTTACTTAAAATACTAGAGTACAGCATCCCTTTGAACTTACATCAAATGGCTGGGTAGTTGCTTTAGCAATACCCTGGGACAATTTGCTGGTAACATTGCTTCCCCTCTTGATAAGGGGTCCAGCACCTAAAACATGCTGGAGAACACTGAACGCGTTTGCTTCTTCACTTCCAACAGCAGCTCCTTCTGTTACGATAGCAGCATGGACAAGGCTATCACCATTCTGCTCTCTGATTTCTCCTAAAAATACAGTAACAGAATAAAAGGTAATGCAGTGTTCTGTTAGAAATTACTGTACATTCAGAGGTATGGAAAGGAAACATTTCTAGCCGGGAGTTAGCTTCAGAGAGGACCCAGGCTGTGAAGTTACTGCATGTCCACTCAGGAAGACAGCAAGAAGCTATTAATAGGCTGTAGGTCATTTTAATAAGACCTTCACGTTCAAAAATTTTCTTGCAATCACAAAACCAAGTACCTTACTATGCCTTATTTGACCATAAAACCATAAAACAATAAATGATGATAAAACTCAGTAAGTCTCCAGGCAACAAATATCCAGAAAAGTAGCATACCTTCTGTTCATAGTAATATTTATCCTGTTTTATAGAAACTGAAGTTATTCCAGTCAAATATTAAATGTTGGAAACTTTTTTCCCCCATCTATTTACAGAGTGATTCGATACGCCAATTAAAGAATAACTATTGGTATTAGTACAAGATACTGCTCTGAAAGAGCTAAGCATTGCTTTGTTTTTAATGAAAGACTTATGACATTGTAACAGATCTTCCCTAAAAAGAAAGCCTACCACCACTTCTAGATAGTCCATACTCTATTCTTAAGGAAATCTTCCCAAAAATGACAAAAGAAACCATATACCAGCTTGCTTTTCACTTTATGGAATAAATGATCTTGCAGGTAAAGCTTTGTTGGACGTATGAGTTCAGTTTTATCCCAGAAGTTTCCATGGTGGGGAGTAAGCCTCTGCTTATTTAGATGGGAGATGCCTCTGAACTGTCACTTTCCATGTACAGCATTTAGTACAACTGTACAGTTTTCAGTTGCAAATTTTAGTAATAGTATATTTATAATAAACAGAAAATCAGTCATTCAGAACAAATACAAGAAACATACTTACCCCCTCGATAGACAGCCTTTGCACTCGAAATACCAGCTCCACTTCGGATATTTAGAAAGTGCTCTGCAACTTGCTTTAAGTCAGAGTGCTTTACACCTGCAATACAATAGTTTATTCCAAGTAACATAATGGCACTGAAAAGCTACAGCAGTTACATAAAAGTGTTTTAAGTGTACTGTAACATTTTACTTCTACAGAGAACTCAAACCTCTACAGTAATTTTCCCTTATGAATTGCAGCATCCATTAAAGAACATACATACCTATTCCTACAAGAGCCATTCTCGCACTGGTGAAATTGTTCTGTACAAAATGGTGAAGCTGCAACAGCAAATTCACGTTAGGGTATTTTGTATAAAGAACGGCAAATGTGTTTCTGACATCCACTGTTCAGCCTTATACTTCTTAACGCAGCAAACTCCAATGCTTCCAAAAGGAACTGTCTACAGAATAGCATTTTACGGATTCTTCAGTGACAACTACAAAACCCTTTTATACAAGAAGACTTGCATTTCATTGACAGTCTTCCTATCAACAAAAACCCACTGACATCAACCACCTCTCTAAACATGAACGTGAGTTCTGTATCCAGTAGTAAAAGCTGCATAGAAACAAATTATTTTAATATGATACTAATATGATAGTAAATACTGACTGTATATTTATAAATTTATTTTCTCTCTCATCTAGCCTTGATAAAGAAACTGAAACAGATTTATAACACAACACAAACAAACGTACCTGCTCAGAAGTAATTTTTCCAATTGTGTAATCTGGACAATATAAGGGGTTTGCCAGAGCATTCTTATAAGCTGCAGCATGCAAGTTTTCCAGCACTCCTAAGAGGAACAAAGTTTCAGCAATGACGGTTAATGTAAGAGCCACTTCTAACAAAGATATGATTATGAATGAAACTAAATGTTACCCCAGTGAAACAGAGCTGTAGTCCACTTGAAGGACTACAAAATCTGCAAAAGCAGGTCTGGAATAATCCAATACACATAGAAGTTTCATCCAAATCCTTAGGCAACAGAATCTGGTCTGAGGGCTTCTATTCTTTTGTAACTTATTTGAAAAAAAAAAAAAATCTAATAACTTGCATATGCTCAAGACTTTTTGGCCTCAACAGCAAGCTATAAATGCAGTCACTGTGTGGGAGAGGGGGAGCAGTAGAAAACAACAACAAGCCCCAACATCCTTTTAATTAGTTTCAGAATCATCATCTTTACTGTATGCACCCCTTCTTGAGCTTGAGAAAGAACAGGCTGTTTATAATACTATTTGTAGCTTTGTGTGATATCTCATCTCCCTCCCTGTTCTGGTGAAGGATGCTAGTGTCTTCAATTCCCTTCTCATTAGTTTTTTCTTGCATCCAATAGCATTCTACTCATTCCTGTTTGATAGTCTCAAAATATTCTCAAGAGAAAGATGACACTCATTTCTTCATAGTTCTGATTCTGAACATAACTGTAACTGAAAATATGAAATTACTAAGAAACCAACCTGTAGTTGACACAAGTTTAAAAAACAAAGATTGTTCTTGATTCTGATTTAAAAAAATATTAGTGCTTCAATATAAGCCAAAGATTTTACAAAGCCCAACATTGCAGTGTCACCTTTAATGGGTTATGAAGGTGAGCACGCTTCACAGAGTAGCATAAATGATGTTTATCGTGCAGAACTACCTGGGTGAACTTGGATGATTAGAGTTAACTAATACAAGATATACTGGAATAGGCTTGATTTGGCTGAGGCTTTGTGGTTTTTTGTTGGTTTTTTGTTTGTTTTTAAATCCAGAAACCTAAATTTATAAACCTAAAACTGGAATCCATTTTCAGTGTAATGAAAATACATATTATTTTACACCAAAATAACCATACAAATTCAAGAAGTCTTTTGTAGAATACTGTTTCCACATCGATGAGTAATACCTAAATATTGTTCTCAGAACACAAGCTGCTGCAAATATATTGCCAACAACAATCATGAATTGCATGTTCTTTGGTTGTACTTCAAAAAAATTAAAAAGGTAAAATGAAAGCTGTCAAGGAGAATGGTGTAAGTTGTTTTCAGCACAGTATTTGCTAAACATTGTTATGGACAGGCTGGAAAAACATCTGGATTTATAAAAAAAAAGTTCCAAAGTTCCATAACAACAGAAAGACCATACCTATTAACAGGAAAAAGCTGAAAAATGAAATGGTCATGTGACAGTGCAAAAGGGAAACTGTTTTTTTTTTCCAAGGTTTTTAATTTTGAAGAAACTCCCATGAAGCACATGCAGCAGATCAGAAAACACACTTACCAACTTGAGGATTCTGAAATGCGATTGCTTTGTCAACTTTTAATCGTGGCTGAAGATCAGCTACTTCCCATGGTCTGAACTCTGATGCCGTGGTAACATTAAGAAGGTACTCCATTACTGTGTCGCTAGGTAAAAAAAGTAACAGAGGCATTAAATGCAACAGAAGTATCATGTATTTCTTTTGAAGTTCAAAGCAATTTAAACTAATCTGTAAGTAACACACTAACAACAAAATATATCACTTGAGCCAGAGTAGTTATGAGCACTGCTGTAGACAGTATAAGAATTCAACTTCAATTCCATAGTATTTGTATGCTCAGTAACATGATACAGAAGCTGAAGATTAATACAGTAATTTATTGGTTAACTTCAGACATGAAAATAGGTATTACTCCTACCCTGTAAAATGATAGGTCTCTACTTTACTGCAGAACAGTTTGTAAAGAAAGCAATAATTCAGTTTACAGCATATCTAAATACCTACACGTAGTCACGCAGGCATTCAACAGAGTAAGTCATTTTCTCTCTTGTTGAGTACACACTAAATGAGAAAAAAAATACAAAATCCATTTCAGCAGAGAACATAGAATTAGATTTTCACACATATTCCCCATTGATTGAATTCGTCAGCAAGATATTGACTGGAATACCCAGCTAACCTTAAATCTGCTTGAGATGACTGCTTAAAGGAGTGATAATACACACGCAACAGAAACAGACATAACTAAAACTCCTATCTTAAGTATTCAAGTAATAACAAGTGTATTGTGACCATCAGAATTTAAGATACCCTGATAATTCAAGGTAAAACAACAAAAAAGACTGAATAGCAAAACTTGAATAATAGTGTGTGTATGTATTACAAGCCAATTTAGAAATTATTCTGTTTGGGCGGAAAACATAGTTGGTCTTTTCCACTTGCTTCAACATATTTGTGATTAACAGGAACAAAAAAAGGGTAGAGTCTTAAATCATACAAAACACTGCTTTTAACCAAATTCTATATAAAACAATCTTATTGGACTATTTCAAGATATATTGCAACAAAGCAGGTACAGTGAGATCCCTCTTCTATTTCTCTTAGGCTTGTTTTCTAGGCTTTAAACTCTCAAATCATGAAAGCCAACTACTGTCTGAATTGTTCCCAAAATTGCAGTGTGATCAGCGCTATCCATTCACAAAAGATGGAGGAAAAAAAAAAAAATTCTGACTTCAGGAAGTTTAATCTCAAAGCCTGAAAAGGCAGAAAGAACATTAAGCTTTCTGGACAAATTATGTTTCTTCCAGGTACACAACATTTATATTTTGTTAACTGAAAGGTGTTTGTAAAATACCAGTCATGGGTACACTCTTGAACCTTAATAGAACAAGAAGTACAAAAGACGTTCCTTGTCAATGTTCACTATTCAAATACCCTCACCACGCTGAGCTTATCCGCCTACATATAGCTATGCTTACTGTTTTAAGTTTCCTTTAGTCATACAGCTTGTTTGTGTTTTACCAAGACAGATTATCTTTGTATGTGGTTACAAACCTCAGGCTACCCCCAACAGCTTCAATGCCACGAGTAATCCGGAAAGAAGATGCTCCTTTAGTAGTCTATTTAAAGGGGGGAAAAAAAAAAAAAAAAAAAAAAGGAAAAAGTGCAAATTAAAATTCCAGCTATTTTAAGAACAGATTTGCCTGAGGTTGTTCAGTGCTCAGGCAAAACTGAAACAAGTATCTGTTTATTCATTTATACAGAAGTCATTTTGAAAAGTTGAGCCAGCTTACTGCATCCCTACTCCCAGTCATTTCTATCGTCCTCTCTGATTTTCCACCATAATTGCGCACATATTTGCTCACCAGCCCCATTCTAGAATGATCCCGGTTTGCTTGAACATTTAATAGGATTCTTTGAATTTGATAAGCTTGACAAAACCAGGGCAAGAAATGCATATACACACTATTACGCTGACAGCTCTCTGGGGAAAGCAACATTGGGCAGCAGTTGGGAAGGAGGTAATAAGCAGCTGGGATGTTGTGGGCGTTTTTTTCCTGCCTGAAACTGATGTGGATTAAGCCCATGCAACAGCAGTCAAAAGCGTGTCAGTGGCACTGGATGGCTCTAACTGTCACAGCCTGGCTGGTGCATGAGAGAGGCCATGTTTCCATCTGCAGCTACAGCCTGACAGCGATGGAGATAAACAGGAAAAATGGGAACGGCCACAGTGGGTGAAGCCCATGGGACTTCTAGCCCAACGTCCTGTACCTGACAGCAGCAACAGACGAGGCTATTTAAATATAACATCCCACAACCCATTCAATGGTATTCCTGCAATACCTACAGGAGTTACTCCTATTAGCAACTGTTTAACGACCTGCTATCAATGAGTTTGATTCTTTTTTGAACCCGCTGATACATATCTGCCTCCACAGCATCTTGTATAACTGAAGCTAGCCATAAAAGACGAAGGGAAAACAAGGAGCATAAAATATCTTGTCAGCAGTAGTAAGAAAAACTATTCAGAAATATTACACGCACAAAATTGAGTTTGTATCAGCCACCCAAATTAACTTTTACTGCAGCTTAAATAACATGGATTATGCGCATAGCTTCATATAGATATATTTTATATGTGTATACTTTAAGACACCACCGGAGAGCATAACTCTAAATAAATATCACTGTTTGTCTTCCAGAAAGTAATGTAGTTTCTTCTGCACTTGAACCAGATAACCAAGAATCAATGTACATTGTTTTCTACATTATAAGATCTCTTACATTAAGTTTTACCATATTGTTTCTCTTTGCAATCATAAACCTTCCACCATCTCATCTACTGCCAACATAATAACAAAGAGAATAAACACCTACCAAATTAGATGCAAGACGAAGCAAGTGAGCAGTTCCCAAGTTACTAGCGGTTTCATATCTGCTGCCTGCTTTAATAAACACACCAATTCTTGAAGCTGGACAAAAATTTTCCAGAGACGCAATAATTAAGCCATTTGGTAGTTTTGTTATCTGTATTAAAAAAAGAAAAAATTTAGTTAAGTCATCCACTGGAAGTACTGTCAAGAGTTGTGCTTTGATTGAGCTTTAAAAGATAAATAAAAAGGAGAAAGAAAAAAATACCAGTATTCATACTGACCTCAAGATCCTCAGACTCTGGAGATAACTTCACTCGTTCTGCAGTTGCTGAGGTTGCAACTTTAGGAGCAACCTTAAGTGAGTAAAGTCTCTTCTACAGGAGAAAGCATAAGAGAATGGATTTCCTGAATTAGTTCATCACATACTCCATTACATAGTGAAAAAGCAACTAATTTAAAGCCGAAAGACAAGGAGCAACTTCCAGCTCCAAAGTAAAAACGGTGATTCCCTTCTAATTCCTCTCATCGTTTTTTACATCACTGTTGGAACCTATGCAATGACTTACCTGAGGTCTCTGAAGTTCAAGAAATAGCACTGTAAAAAAGCTTCCCCCCCCCTCCCCTTTGCGGTTGTACAGTGGACTATATAGTCTGTAGGACCAACGTATAGCAATTAACAAACAGCTACGGCAATCCACATATGCAGAACACAGCTTTGGAGATAACTTTCTAATTTATCAGATCTAAGCAGTTCAACTCCTAAAGAGTCACCTCTGAGAACACCAACCTGTCTACACTGACTGCTGCACACAAAGAGGACACCTATGCAAGTCCCCAAACTGCACAGTTAATAACCAGAAACAGGCCTTCAAATTGAAGAGGTGAACATTGCAAGAGCCTTCCTTTCCATAGCTGGCAACAGAAATGACAAGATTATTGATTTTTGAATCTAAAATGTTATTCCTTTCCACCTTTTTGGAAGTTTTTTATACTTGCCAAATAAATTTATTTATTACTCTTCGTATTAAAAAAGTAACTTCATTCCCATACATCTCAAAGCAAAAAACGAGTGACAGAAACACCACTGCATTCAGTAGTAGGGACACCAATGACATAATTCCCCTTGATTTGCCACAGACTCCGTTCAATGTATCAGTCTAGGAAAAACTCCTTTCTTCCACCACCACTAATTTAAGACACCTAATTTTAACCTTTAAGCCTCCTTATTTATGAATTTCTACTGCATGTCTAAAGCTGACTTATAAACATACTGTGACTCAGAAGACACCATCCCACTCGAGAGAGCATTTCCAGCAGAAACCTAACGCAAACTATATTCCAGCTGTCCGCCGACTCACGGAGCTTTTTAGCAGCAGAACAAGACCTCTGCCCCCTCCACGGCCCCGGGCAAGCCGAGCCCCGCTTGCCAAGGGCACCACCTTGCCACAAGCAGCTAAAGTCTCCCCAGCGATAAAGGGCCCCCTGGGAGATCGCTCCTCCCCTCTCCGGCCGTACAGGCAGACCTGCCTCGTCGGCCGCTGCCGGGAGGGGCCTCATGGAAGCCCCCGGGGAGCATCTCGCCCCGGCAGGAGCTCGCAGACGCGGAGCTGCGCCCAGGCCGCCCCGGGCCCGGCCCGCGGCCTGTCTGACCTTCAGCCCCATAGCCCCGCTCCGCCGTCCGCCCGGCCGGCTCGACCCCGGCCCTGGCCCCCACTCATGCCCCTCGCTGACAGCCCCACAGGCACGAACACAGCCCGCGCGCTCGCCCGCCCGCCCACCGCTGCCCCCCAGCCCGGCTCGCCGCCTCGGGACTGGCCGAGGTCAGGCTCGCCCGCAGCCGCCGGGACCCAGACAACTGCTGCCGCCGCTGTTCTGTGCCTCTCCCCCACCACACACGACGCTTCCGGGTCGCACTCACCGAGAGGGAGCGCGCAACCACCGGGAACCCCTTCATCCTTCGGCGCCCCTCAGCTCGGCCCTGGCGAGGAGAACAAGATGGCTGCCCCGCAGGAAGACTCTGCCTTCCCGGCACGCCCTGCGCCGCGTTCACTGTCTAGCGAGCGAATGCCCAGACTCCACTGCCCGCGCTTCGGATCACCCCCTGAGGGGAGAGCGACACCTCGCGGGCTGCCGGGGCGGCTGCGCGCATGCGCGGAGTGCCACCGCCTCCCGGGTACCGCTCGGGGGCGTGTGACTGTCCCCCCGCCTCGGGTTGCGGGACTCCCGGTGCTGCCGCGGGCTGCGGGGAACCCTCAGTAAATCACCCCGGCAGAGCCACTTCGCAGCCGCCTCCCCTCGCGGCGCTGCCTGAGGCGGCCTGGCGGCGGTGGTGGGCGGCGGTGCCTGAGGGGGCGCAGCCGTGCCCGTGAGGGGAGCGGGGTGGGCCGCGGGGCGGGCGGTGGCGGGGCCGGGCCGGGGGGCGGTGACTGCCTGCCGAGTACTTAGCGGCGGTGCGGGGCGGTACGCGGTACCCGCAGCTCGTGTCTTATCCGGCCGGTGGTCGCCATGGGCTCGACTCCGCCCGTCTTCATCGGCGCCGAGGAGGTGGAGAAGCACCTGCACCGTGCCAGCCTCCTGCTCCCGGCGCTGGAGGCCGCCCTAGCCAACTTCTCGGCCGGCGCGGCGGGAGGGGTCGTGCAGCCCGTGCGCACGGTGGTGCCGGTGCACCGGCACGGCGGGTGAGGCGGGCGGGCGGGCGGCGGGGCAGGTGGGGCGGGCGCCGCGAGGGGCGGCCTGGAGGAGTCCCGGGCAGGGCAACACCGGCGGGAGGAGGTGCGGCTCCGCGGGAGCAGGGGTAGCGGTAATGGAAGGGGCGGGTTGAAGCAATTAGGGCGTCAAAAAAAGTCGGTAGTACCGAGTTACTGATAAACGGGTCAGTAGCCGTTCGGTGTTAACCGCGCCGGTGGCTGTAAGCTGCCGTGCTAAAGGTACATAAGTAACGTAAGTAATTTTCTTACAAGGTTCCTAGGAGTTATGCCTGCTTACAGTGCTGCGGATGATGCTCTGACAACTAAGTTGGTGACTTTCTATGAGCACAAGAAGGATTCCTCTGTCCCTTCTCACCAAGCGACAGTTCTCTTATTTGACCCAAGAAATGGCTCTTTAAAAGCTGTGAGTTTCATGTGTGCTTCTGCATTCTTCTCTGTTCATGTTCTGCCAGTTCTCCCTTCTGAATCTTAGAAGCTGGAGCTGGTGTAAATTGCACTGAGTTTACTTACATCATCAGTGAAAACGTGTTTGTACCAAATGAGGATTTGGCCTAAAGCATTATGTCTTTCATGTGTGCTAAATTGTACTCTCTCTATTCTTCATGGTTACTTGTGATTTGAAGGGAATCTAATGGCCCACAAGATGACGGGGAAGAAAGAAACGATCAGGAAAAGTTTTTCTTGCATTTGAAAGGAAAAAAACCCAAAGGCTTGCTGAATAAAGACTTGATCTTAAACCATCTTAAGTCTTAATCAAAAGAGTTTCACAATTGGCATCACAGGGAATAGTATTCAGAGCCTGATTATTACTTTTTTCTTTGTTTAAAGAATTTTTTAAGAATGCAGATGATTTGCATTACGCTTTAGTAACAGTGATTATTAAAGGGCAAAAACTGGTCCAGAAAACTATATTGGGCTTTTATTCCAAAACTTTCCAAACTTTTTTAAGCCCCGTAATTAATTTGTATGCAGTAGCTAATACACTTTGAGGCAGGAGGCACTGTGCGTGAGGCACATTGAAGGGATTCCATGGCTCTCTGTCATCCCTTTGTACAGACCAAGACAGTGCAGACTTATGAACCATGGCCAGCTTGCACTGGTCATTGATCTTACTGGAGTGCGGAGTATTGCATTTATGTTGGTCTATTCCCTGCGTTGGAGTGTCAAGGTAATGCAGTGCACAAAGAGCTGCGGGAGTTAGGGGTGGCTCAGCTCTGACCAGTTTTCACTCCATTTGTGCTGGTGGAATGACATGGAAGAACTGGAACAGAGAATCTGCCCAGTTTAAACGTGATTTTATACGGTTTGTAGTTCCTATAATAGTAGTTACTAACTTTTATATTTTTCTGTGCCCTGTAATATCACTTAATTCACAAATGGGATGAAAATGTTTGGTATTTACTTATGTTTTCAGTGTTCACTTCAGTCTGAACTTTTTTTTAAAAAAGGTCTTAGATGGCAGTGTCATTACAGCAAAACGAACAGCTGCAGTTTCTGCAATTGCTACCAAGGTATGTCTTCTGTTTCTTAAATTGGGACAGAATCAGTTAGTGATGTTATATATAAAATAACTAGGGGCCATGATGTAAGTGGCTTTCAGTGCATGTGACTTTTCATCAAATACAGCTTTAAATTTGATTTATGATAATATTTGTATCTTCAGAGATAACTTAAAAATGCAGATTTCTGTTTTGAGTGATGTCTGGCTTTTACACTTTGTGTGTGATTGGAGAAGGAATCTGAGCTATGTTTTTGTGGCTCATTTTGCACACTCTTCTGGGAATTTACTGGGGTGTCTTCCTCTGTCACTTTCTCTTGTGCTTGTCTTAACATGCTCCTTTACAGCTTTGGGTGATGCAGCTGTGTCGATAAATTCAGTTTTGTTTAGATGTACGTTTTCTGCTGTTGGGCCAGGGCAGGTGGGTTGCACTGGACCTGGAGAAAGAGGAAAAATGCACATTTCCGGGGGCAATGTGGGTCCACTTAAGCTAGATGATGCCCAAGATAGATGGATGACTAGTCCAGAGGTGGCTGTCTGTCAGCTTCTCTGTTGTCACTGGAAGTTGTCCAGATGACTGTCCCTCGCTACAGCCATAAATTTCAGTGTCTGAAGACAGGTGAGGCATATCTTGCTGTATGTTGCTTTATATCATTTCAATTTCAGTTGGAAACTATTGGTTTTGAGTCCTTTTTTAAAACTATACTTGTCTGGGCTGCTAATATTGGGAAGAAAGCAAGTAACCATCCATTGCACAGCAGGGTTTTAGTCCTCAACTCAAAGGATGAGGCGACAAGAAGAGGGTCAGAGCTGAAAAATACTTCTGTTTTTCACCCATCAACTTTGCATCAGAATGAAGGGTGAGCTCACTGCTTCATTAGTGTCAGTCTTCATGCCAGTGTGACTCTATCTGTGGTAATAGAGCTAAACTGACACAAAATTGGAGTGAAGAACCTGTCCCCAAGAGCTTCCCCTAGTCCAAGGAACAGAACAATTTACAATGGATTCCTTGGACATGAGGTTATAGGACCTCATTCATCTCAGCCCGTTCTATACTTGTGCAGTTCTGACAGTTTTTACACAGTCAAGGCTCTGCTGGCCTCAAAGGAGCTTGGCTGCTGAAGGGACTTCAAGATCAGATCCTTCATTGTCGTCTGTTTTGGGAGATTTTCAGGAGTGTTTGAGTTTAGCTCATAGTTGTCATCTTGTCCTCTTTATGCTATTTGCTTTTCAAAGACCCATGCTTTTATGCAAGGAACCTTTGAAATCAGTGCTTCGGAGTCCTTAAAAGGAAAACTAAAGAGTTCTTGCTACTGAAAAATAGGATCAATGAGACTTTTTTCAATTTATTTGCAGCAGAATAAGTGTTGTGAGCCTAGACAATTATAAAGCTCTTTATACAAAAGTGAGTGGCCACAGCAAACGCATAAACAAGACACAAGGATAGCTCAGGGCTGGACTCCAGCAGCTCTCTCTTTCCTGTTTGCCAAGTACTAGTGAATCACAGGCAAGAACTAAACCAGAAAACCAAAAGCAGCTACAGAACTGAATTTTAATATTTATTCCCCAGAATCACCCCTATTTTTACAATGCTTGATGCATACATATTATGGCTCTTACAATGCCAAGGTGTGCTTGTGGTATGATTTATGGCTTCAGTGAATTGAAAAAGAAGGTTTAGTGTGGGGCTACTGGGACCAGTTTACCCATGCAGCTACCGCTTTCAGTACTGATAGCTTTGGTATTATAAGCCCTGTTTTCAGCCAGTGCAGAACATCAACACTATGGTTTTACGCTTAATTAGCCACATAGGTGTAATATGTTATACTAATATTAGAGTGTGCTGAGGCTCCAGAATTTGCATTGGCTCATGCCGTTGCATGGTAAGCCCAAATTTCAGAAGTTGGACAACTCAAAACTGAAATTAAGCCAAGATGTACTTGGTGCTATTGACACTAGCTTTTGCATTAAAGAAAATTAAAAATATATATAGCGGTAATTGACTATTGTTTTATATTAATATGAATCAATACTAGCTTTTGCATAAAACATTTTTTTGTTTAAAAGGACTAAGAATACTGCTTTCTTTCGTAATATTTTGATATATATTTGTCATACCTGTTAATACGTTGTCTTTTTTTAATATTTGATACTTTTTAGTTGTTAATGCCAGCTTTTGCAGAAGTGCTGTGCATTTTGGGAGCTGGTGTTCAAGCATATAGCCATTATGATATCTTCACAGAGCTGTTCACATTTAAAGAGGTAATGGACACATCTTAACAGGATATGCTTATTTTTCTCTATTATGTTTCAGGAGCACTTATTATAAATAAAGTACAGCCAATGAAGTTGCATTGGATCTGGCTGAGATGGAGTCAATTTTCCCCATAGCAGCCCTTATAGCGCTGTGCTTTGCATTGGTAGCTAGAAAGGTGTTGATAACAGACCAGTGTTTTGGCTACTGCTAAGCGGTGCTGGCACAGCATCAAGGCTGTCTCTCCAACATTCCTCCCTCACCCAGTAGGCTGGGGACAGGCAAGATCTTGGGAGAGGACATAGCCAGGACAGCTGGCCCAAACTGACCAAAGGGATATTCCATACTGCATGATGTCTGATCAGCAATAAAAGCTAAGGGGTAGGGGTGGGGGCATTTGTTGTTATGATATTTGTCTTCTGCTTTTGGTTTATTAAACTACTTTTATCTTGACCCACAAGTTTTGCCATCTTATTTTCTCCCCCACCCCTGGCCTGCTGAAGAGGGGAATGATAGAGCGGCTTGGTGGGTGCCTGGTGTGCAGCTAAGGCCAACCCACCACAGAAGTTATGAGTTCAATCACATTTTGATTCTGTTTCTATGGAACCCAAGAATGCTCTGAACAGCTGTAGAATTTCTTGCTCAAATGTTGGTTGTATTTTTGAAAAAAAAAAAACGGTGGTAACAAAGTCATTAGTCAGGTGGCTTTTTCTCTCTGAGAAAAATCCTACTGTGTGTGCCGTACTTGGATAAGCTTTCTGTGCTTTTCCCTTAAATATCGGAAATACTTGGATTTCATAAACACAGTTCTACAAGGAGCTGCTGTTCTGGCATCAAAAACCAGTCATTCAAATGCAGCTGCACACACATGAAATTTATTCACTTGTATGATGAGAACATTAAAGGGGAAAAAAACCGCACCTCTAGGATATGTTTAACTATCTACTGAAAACTGAAACAAAGTGTTATGTTTCAGCAAGGACAAATTCTCCAAGCTAATCTGTCTTTTTTTTTTCCTTGAAGGTCAGGATATGGAACCGCACCAAAGAGAAAGCGGTGAAGTTTGCTAATTCAGTTAATGGTCCAGTGCAGGTCTGCTCTTCTGCTCAGGAGGCAGTTACTGGAGCTGATGTGATTATAACTGTCACCATGGCAACAACACCAATTTTATTTGGAGACTGGGTAAAACCGGGTGCCCATATCAATGGTATGCTGTGTTCTCATCATTTAAAGGATACATTTATTATCACACTGTTTAGCATCAAAAACTGTTGAAAAGCAGTACTCGATGCTTCTCAGAATGAACGTGTTTTTGTTGGTTTTTTTCTGGTTTGACTTTTGCCCTCGAGTGAGGACCACTTTTCCCAGCTCTGTCTTCCTGATTGTCTGGAGCCAAAACTCCTGCATATTTCAGCACTGGATGCTTGTGAGAGCATGGGATATGCTTTTTTTTTTCCCTAGTGGTGCATCATCTTTGCCACCATGTTGTCACTTGATGCTCACTTTGCCCTCTGTTTAAATAACCCGTACAAACATGTTATTTCCAAAGTGATTCCTGCTCATTGTCATGTTTCCCTCGTAGTTGTCATCTTCACCCAGTTTTGTAAGTTTCTCTATTTGTTCCTTTTTGGTCTGATCACACTGTGTTATTTTGGTTTTTTTTTTTTCACTTGAGTTTAAAAGATGCAATAACTGAGTTAAGACATTCATAATTTGACCTCTAATTATGTTGAGGTTTGGGGGGCTTTTTTTTTTTTTTGCCTGCCTTGTAATGATGTTACCACACTATTGTTTGGAGTCTCTGGACATGCCCACATTTGTTTATTTTATTAATTGTGGGCCTGGTTCAGATGACCTTGTGCACTTTCCAAATAGCATGGTAATAAGACAAAAGCGACTTGTCAAAGGGAACAATTTAAAGAAAGGTCCCACATTCCAGCGGCATCCTACCAATTTTTCAAACTCAATTTAGTCCTTTGTCATTTAATGTTGTTGTCTGTGTTATGTCACGGCATGGAAGCCAGAAGTACAACTAAAATCAATTAGGGTCTACAGTCACTGAGGCGACACACGCACAAAGACCCCTCTCCTTTCTTTGCCTTTTTTTTCCCCTCCATTGAGGCATTTGTGCTGTTTGAAGAGGCATTCAGGCAACATGGAATTTATTATTCTGTAACAGTTGGACACTTTTGAAAAACATTTGACTACAGTATAACTGGGGTTTTTTAGCTCATAACAAGTTCATAGTAGCCTTGCTGTATTTAGAAGTTGAGCTCATTGGTTTGTTTTCAGTTTCTCCAGGTAAAGGAAAATCCATAATCTGCTTAAGTTTTACTGCTTATAAGGTTACAAGGAGGTAATAGAAGGCTATAGGTTTAAAAATCCTAATTAGTAACATTGAACGCTCTGTCTGCATGTGCAAGTCTTTGTTGCACAATACTTCGGTTCTTATCTGTTCAGGGTAATTGAGGGATTCTTCAAATCTTATTTTTCTCTATGGACAAATAACAAACACAATGTGAATCAAATAAAAGGACTATAAAATTCAGGGAATTTGGTAATGATCTGATGAAAGACAAGGATAATGGACAAAGGGAGGTGACTTTCTTATGCCTCAGCTACCCACAGTCTGCTGACAAGCATATTCTACTGACAAAGCAAATATTGAATGTTTTAGAGGAGCTGTATGGGATGTTAATTAAGTCTGTTTAAAAAAATAAAAAGCAACAAAATCCTATTAATTTGGCGGTTGTGGGAACAGGTTACTGTTTGTCTGCAGAAGAGTTGTAGTCTGTATAACCTTAAGATTATCTTCCTGGAGTTGTGTCACCAAATGATCAAAGTTTATTCTAATGGTGCTTCTGTAAGCAAAAAGAGTAATTATGTCACACATATTTATCGGTGTTGTTTTCAAAGCTGCTGGCAAAGGCTTGTTTTTTGTACCGATCCATAGTTATGCCTATCTTTACATTGTATAGATATGAAGGGCTAAGCAGTGCTGCTTCCCCTTCTCTGTCAGCATTATTCGGAAGGAGTAGTTTGACTAGTGTACCAAAGAGGTGGAAACAGTGCCAGCAAAGAATCTCACTTCTGCTTCCTGAAGAGTTGCGGTTTAATGCTTCAGCAGGCTGAAACGCAAAGGCCAATTGATTCCAGTTGTTCTGGCTGTGCTTATGGGAAATATAAGACTTTTGTCAGCAGCAGCATCTGCATGACTAGAGGTCAAGGATGCTGTACATTTTAATGAGCTGTAATTTGGCAGGTTGGACACAGTGTTGTCCTTCATTGACATCAGTGGGAATTCAGGAGGTTAGCACCTTACAGAAACAGGCCATATATATGTCAGTGTTACAGCGGAGGCCAGGTTGAGAGAAATCCAGGCTTTCTCCCAGTTGCTCAGGCACATCCTGGGTTTTTTTTGTTGTTTTGTTAATCAACATGTCTCCAGTGCTAACATCGGATTGTTTGTATATTACAGTTGCACAATAATGTCCATTGTTACTTCACACATGCCTTTTGGACAAAATGTGGTTTGAATTTTTTTAAATGTTCTTCCCAAGTTCATCAGTTTTGTTGTCTTAGCTGTTGGAGCAAGCAGACCAGACTGGAGAGAGCTGGATGATGAACTGATGAAGAATTCTGTTCTGTTTGTGGATTCCAGAGAGGCTGCTCTTACAGAATCAGGAGATGTTATATTATCAGGGGTAAGACTTCCTTAACTTATGGACTTTATTTTTGTGGCAATTGGCTTGCATTTGAAATGAGTTGGTACTGATGATGTGCTGCACTGAGGCCTTTTAGAACATCAAATGTAGTTGTTAGCACTTTCCAGGCAGAGGCTGAAAGATAAACTGGTTTCAAACTGAGACTTCTGTATGTCTATGCCAAAACCATGCAACCTCTTTATCAGCCATTACATGACACCATATTACAGTAGCATGTTTTCATCATTGGCCTTCGTGAACAATAACAATGTATTGTTTTTGAAAGACCAACGTTTCCTGCAATGTTTGGTACTTGTGTTAAATATTTTTCAAATCTGTTTATTAAAACCTGTAATTTTCTTCCCATAAGATTTCATTGTGATTAACACACAGAAGCCAAGCAGCCAGTCATCTGCAGAAATTTGACAGCTGGGAGTCTTTTAGGTTTAACGGAGTGGTAATTTTGCTCTTTTAATCTTTTTTGCGGAATGAATATGGTTTCCACTTTTGAGGTTTAACATAAGAAGTCCAGATACGGTAAGGTGTGTGGAACCCCTTGTGTTTTATTGGATATGTAACAAGCTATCCATTGCAACTTACTGACTGAGGAAGGTCTGACAGCTGTTGTTCTCTGAAAACCATCCCACTTCTCTGTTTCCTGTCCATTTTTTGTATTATTTTTCTGAATACTGATCTGCTTCAACAGGGAAAGGAATCAGTTCTGGGATAGCAGAACTCGAGGAGTGAGTTCTTTTGAAGTCATGCAGAAAAAAAGTTTTTCTCTTAACATATGTATGGATATTATGTTTTTCTATAAATATGTATTTGTTTTACAGGCAGAGATTTTTGCTGAGCTGGGAGAGGTAGTGAAGGGTACAAAACCAGCCCTGCCTGAGAAAACAACAGTGTTTAAATCACTGGGTAAGAACAACCCCTCCTGTGTACAAGTCTGACAGAAAACAATGCCTTGTTATTTACTAGGTCCCCCATGCGTGGGAAAGCTGCTGATCATCTTCAAAACTGCTGTGGCAATGCACTGTCCAGAAGACACTGGAATGTGATTTGCATTTTCCCTTTTTATTTCCCTTTTTATTTATGTAGCAGGACTGATGTAATGAAAAGTGATAGGGAAGCAAACAAATAATAGGAAGAAATATATTTCCCATTTCACAATTGTTCAACACAAGACTGCAGCGTTTATTAATACAGCTCCAACCCAAATGCCCTGCTGTTATGCCCCTGGAGTCTGTCTGACCTGCAAACAGTGTGGCAATATACTGTGGGGTTGGAGTTGATGTTTTGGGGGAAAGACGTCTGAAAGGGCCAAGTTGCAATAAGAACACCGAAAATTAGATTCATACTGTTACATTAACTTCACATAGCACACCTAACAGTTACATGATGGCTATAAACTTTGAATGCAACACTGTAGGTGTTTGGGATGGGGGAATGATTCCTGTTCCTGTCCAGTTAGGTAATTTCCTGAGTCTTTATATTCCCTTCTGAAGCTAAATTATTTTGTACAGCTGAAGATCTGTTTGAAGGTGACTTTTAATTCTTTTTCAGGGATGGCGGTTGAAGATACAGTAGCAGCAAAATTTGTTTATGACTCATGGTCAGCTGGTAACTAAAGAGAGAAGTCTACAATCACAACGAGGCCAAGAAAATTATTTGCGCTTAGCTTCTTTAGGTCTTTTGTTAATAAGAAAGGCACCAGTCCTATCTGAATGTGGCACTTCTAGAACATTCAAGAATGAAAAGTAAAATTTCAGCAGTAGACTAACTTCTACAGTTTTCTAATGGCAAGTATTGGATACCTGCATTATTACTAATAAATCTGTCTCATCTAACAACAAGTATCAGAGGCTTGCAGTGATACTAACAAGGTTTTTTTTTTTACATATTTTGCTATAGTTGTGGAATCAATGCCTTTCCTCCCTAATTATTTATATAATGGAAGTCTGTGGGTAGATATTTTTTTTTGCGCGAGGTAATTCATACTGGTATACAATATATCAGTTTGGAGAATGGTCTCTGGCGTCATATTTACCTGTGATGGTACTTTAAATGCAACTGTGGGTTTCAGTGCTACACTGACAGTAACCTAGTCTTCAGTCTCCTGGGAACACAGCCCACCCGTGACTCCTGGACATCCCTTCCCTTCCAACTCAGACTGGGATCTGGAGGTCACCATCCTTACTTTTACCCCCCACAATCCCCCTTCCCTGCCGTCAGACCCAATGGTTTTTCATTTAAGAGCACACTCCTGAGTGGGAGTTTATATGAATAATGATGCCTCCCATACAATTAGATTTTTGTCTGTTTTTGTAGAAGACCTGGCTCAGGAAGACTTAAAGTGCAAAAAAAATCAAAGCTAATATTATATACATCTTAACTGGGAGGAAACTATACTCAGTGCCTTCTTTATTACATTCCTGGGTGGGATATTGCCACTTTTGTATTGCAAGGAGTCACCCAAAATGTGAACACTAAAATGTGTTTTGATTTAGTTTATCTATATTCTGTGGGGGGATTTCATTATTTATCTATGTGTTTGTAAGTCCCTTTTGTAAACTGCTTTGAAGGTTGCAACAGTGCAGACTGATTTCAGTAGGATAAACTTAAAGTATGCAGGCAAATATTTTCACCTTAGCTGTACTATGCATCAGTTGGTAATTGTTCTTTTATCCCAGTGGGTTTTTGTTGGGGCAGGAATTTCCATGATCCTTTCTTGGCAGAGGAACCCAGTGATGCTCTACATAAGGAAGAGTTCCAGTTTTGTGCTGTTATGCAACTGCCTTACAAAAGCTTGAGCATCTGCTGAAAAGTAGCTATTGCCCTGGAAACAAATTCCTGTCTCAGGCTAGAGTTGTGCCTTGTGAAATTTTATTTTTACTTACGTATTAATTCATGCAGGTTATTAAGTGTTTCTTCACTTGGAAGGATTAGATGACATGATCATTCTATATTGATGCCAGAAGAATACAGTAGAGCAACAGGAAGGAGGTTCAGAAGCAGTTAGTGTTAAAGCCCTTGATGGTGCATAAGTAAGTATAGAAGAGGTTAATGAGTACAGTGCAGGTATGGCGTAAATAATACTCCAAGTTATAAGCCTTGTGTAATCTAGTTGGAAAATGTAGTAAGTGGCAGAGTTTGTAATTTGCAGAGTTTTAGTATGGAAGACTACCAGACCAGTAAGTGAATAGGGCCAAAGGATGTGTTTGTGTGGGTAGACATCTAACTCCATTGACCTTGTTTATATCAGCAGAAACAAGAACAGAAATTTCACTGTAAGCTTTTGCGTTTTTTTAATTGTAGCAAAATCACCCTTCTATTTTTACTTGTTTTTTTCTTCTGTGTCATTTCTGAAGCATACAGAAATGTATGTGTTGACTTAGCCTGTTACTTCAGCAATGGAGAATTCCACTAGTGTGAGACAAAGGTGACAGCCATCTATGTTCCGTAATTCAAGAGCTATATGGAAACTTGCACTTACAATTTATGACAATATTATCCCAGTTCTGTGCCTGTGCAAAAGAAGGTTTGTAATTTGAAGTGAGACATAGTATTTGGGAAGAAGACAAATACAGTTTTTCACATGGTTCAAATACAATTTTCACATGTACTCTTCTACAGACTGTGCACTTTAAAAGTAGATGGAACTAGTCCAAAAACCTGATTCTGAAAACCCACAGTGTTCTCAACTTTCACTGGCAATAGGAGGTTCTGGGAGCCTGTCCTCAGCATTGTACCTCTGAATTCATGAGGAGGATTCGATTCAATTACAATGAGAGTTGCTTGGGTGCCATCTTTTTTTTTTTTTTTTTTGAGGGGAAATAATAACCTTAATTTCCATGTTTCCTTCTTGTACAAATCGGTCTCAAAGAATTGTATAACTTGCATTTATTTTAAAATTAAATAGATACTGCTGTCTGTCTTTTACTTTCACTTTGTTGTCCATTACTTTTGTTTTGGGTGGGGTTTTTTTTTAAGATGAGGAAGAAAGTATTCAAGTTGTTGCAGTGACTATCAGCAAATGTGACCACTGAATGTAAAGGGGAAAGTAAATTGGGACTGCTTTGCTCCACCGTGATACTCAGTTTTGCAGTCATTATCCCATACTGCACATCCCTTCCTCGTGATGTCTGTTCAGTGTATCAAATCCTTAAGGAAAGAGAATCTTGTACCTGGTAGGACTGTGATCGTGTGAGATCTCATGACTTTATGATTTGGGTTCAGATTGGGCTGTAAGATTGAAACTGCACTGTACAAACGTTACAAAGGAGTCAGATCTGGGATTCACTAATTTAAATACTTCGAATTATAAAAGAAACCGAAGGGGTTGGTGCAAAAATTTGGAAAACAGCAAAGCACATAAGTGGTGAGGAAAAAAAAAAAAAAGAAAAGAAATGTGAGTGTTCCTTTTTATTATTTTTTTTTCTCCCAATTTTTCTACATGGCTATTTCATACCCAAGGCCCATTTCCAGGACCACCCTGCAAGAAAAGGACTATCACTATTGCACTGGGTTTTGGTTGTTTTTTTTTAATTTATTTAATTTAAAAGGGGGTGTGTATATATAATCTTTTTTTTTTTTTATTCAGTTAACTAAAAGTAAGTGGCATGTGCAGCCCTCTGGGGCTTCTTATTCAGTCTCAGGATGCAGTTCCCTTCACCAAGGACAAGGAACTCCTTCCCATGGATCTTGTGCTGTATCCGCTGGCTCCATAGAGTTCCTGTGGATACTTTAGGACATGCTGGATGCTTGTGACAACCAAGTCAATCAGTTTATGTGCAGGTGGTCTGTGCCATTACCTCTGGTTCTCAGAGGCTGCAGCAGTCAGGCAGATTTACAGATGAGCATGTGAAGGTAGATTTTCAGCGCAACGCAGAGACAGTTGGGGCCTATCATAGGACTGCTGAAGCTGTTCTGTGATAGTGGCAGTTATTGGACAGGTCCTCTGTGGGTGACACCACTCGCTGATGTTTTGGTGGTGTGTTGTGGGCAGGTCACAAGCATTTGGACAGGTAAAGAATGAGCAAATACATTGGTTATGTGACTGGGAATGATAGGATTTGACCCTTCAAAATCCACTCATTGTATGCCTTCAAATATGTAAGATTCATCATTTCCTTCTTGCTTTGTTAGATGTGTGACTTTCTTAGCTAAAATGAAAACAACACAGCAGGCTAATAATATGGAGTTTGGGGGCATACTGTCTGATTTAATTACTGTGCTAAGCACAGCAGTCGTTTGAGGTTGCACAGAACAGGGCTCTGATGTGACTGCTTGATAGAAGAAAATATCAACCTGCTGAAGTACAAGAATCCAAGGAGGAAAGAATGCAGTATAAAGTCCAGGCAAGAAAAGGAATTATAATATGCAAATCAAAGTAATAAGAAGAAGATGTGGAAAGAAGGAAGCATGGAAAAATAGATTATTAACTAGGATTAGTGTCCACAAATGCAGTATACCCCTAAGGGAAAAATGAGAGCTGACTAATGGAAAGCTATAAAAAGAGATGTAAAGATAAAAGTCTTGCTGCTAATTGTGCTTCTAAAATCTGAGATCTTAGGCAGAGCAAGACTGCTACAAGCATCTTATTAGATTCACAAAACTCAACAGGAGTGATTAATTCATATCAGATAGTGCTGTCTTCCCAAGGGAACAGGCCTGAGAGAGATGAAGGACACCGTGCTGTGAATGCCTCCAGATAGACTGTGAAGAACAGGAGCTTCCACAGAAGCACAGTCTCATTTTCTTTCTCTTTTCATGAGCTGGGTGTGTGTGTTACATGCAATTTTCAGGCTGAGGCTGACAATGACCAACAGAAAACGCTGGGTGGTGAGAGTCCTGGTTTCTGGGACTTGACACGGCAAATGTGCACCCTATAGGAACCAAACTGAGGATATATCAAGACAGACCAAAAATGCTGAAAATAAGATCTCAGCTTCTTTTAGTTAAAAGTATTGCAGTCATGATGCCATTTAGGACATGATGGGTGCTGGCAACTGGGTCTAGTCTAATGAGACAAGAGAAAAGAATATACAATACACCGAAATCTCGTGGCAAGATAGTTCATATATTTTTAAATTAACATCAATACAGTAGCAAAACACTTTACTGACAAGAACAAGAAACTTGCTGTAAATTAGTCTTATTTGCACTCATTCGGAGGCTATTAGAGTCAATAGGCCATAGCTGAAATCAAGATTCAGATACTATTTCTAACGTATCATCAGTACTAGGAAGGGCAGTTTGTAGCAATCTAACAAAAGCAAAAGGAGAAAACTCAAAGCTCTCAAGTTTTGGGAATGCTCTCTGCATTGTGGTTTTGGAGAAGAAGGGAAGGGCTTTGTTAAGGAATGTAGTGTGGCTGGCCTTCACTAATATTTTAAGTTATTCCAACAAGAAGAAATTGGATCCCTATGAATTGTTGAGGGAGAAAGAGGTTTAAATCTATAGCTTTTGTTTTTTAACCATCACATTCTTTCTTTTTGGCAGAATATGCTTGAATTAATATCCTACGCACCACAGCCATCTATGCAGAGAGAAAAGGTTTTGTCCTTGCTGTACGTTCTAAAGTAATTGGTAGCCTCTTTACCTTTTGCTTTAGCAGATGTCCAAAAAGAATTGCATGCTTTTTGGAAAGAGAAAGAGATAATGAACCAGCGTGCAGTTTACAGCAACAGGCGTATGTTAATTTATAAGCAAGTATCTACAGTCTTTCCAGGGTTCTTGAGTGCTTCTTTTCTTTTATTCACGGCATTCAGGACTTTCTTTCTTGGCCCAAGCTCCATCTGAATGCTCTGTAGATCTTCATCAGAACATAGCATCAGGGCATCTAAATCAATTTTTTCTCTCATGAAGACTGGAAGAAACTCATCCAGCATCAGTGATGCCAGAAATACCTCAAGGGGCGTGTTCTCTGCTTCCTCATCATCCCAAATGACTTCTTCTTCGTGCCAAGGGATATCAACACCATTTTCAGCATTATCTTCCCCGCCATTCTCAGCATTTTCATAATGAAAGAGCTCGCTAGACATTTTAAAGCTTATCCCTTCTGTCTCAGAAGACACAGTTCCAGGATTTACATCTGCAGCCAAATTCCTTCCAAATACAATCTTACCAAGACCTGGCCGCTTAAAAATGGAGAGCTGACTGTCATTATCAGAAAAGTTTTTCTCTCCAAGGTCATTCAGTAATTCATCCTCCTCCTTCTCATCAAACAAGTGCATCACAGTTGTCCTACCCCTACCATCCTCTTGGCCATTGCTTTGTGTTTCCTGGCTTCTTGCGCTGTCAGCTGTCTTTTTTGCCTTAAGTTTGAAGGTATCTTTCAGATTTTTCGAGAAAGAATTTGTTGTATTTGAAGCAAAGAGACCAGGCAACTTTACTCTGGAGTGAGTCCCTTGGGAAGAATTTACGGTGCCAACCTTTTCTTTCATATAATTCCGGTTCATTTCATGCTGGTGTTTCTCTTGGCGCTTCTCGCATTCCTTGATTTGTTTCTCCACGTTCCTCTGGGCCTGCGCTTTGAGTTTGGAGACCTTCTTTGGATTCAGTATGTTCTGCTCAGTGGCGGCTTTGTCCAGAATTCGGACACATTCATTGCGATCTCTGCTGGCAGCTGCCTCCAGGGGAGTGCGGAGGTCATTGTCCAGAGCAAAGATGTTGGCACCGAAGTTGATCAAAAAAGAAACACAGTGGATGTGACCATTGCAAGCAGCGTGGTGGAGAGGCGTGTTCCCCCAAATGTCACATTTGTCTGGATCACCTCTGAGAAGGAAAATAGCATACTGTGAGCTGCACGTAGCCAAGCATAGAACTGCAGTGGCATTGAACAGATATTAAACATTTAGTACAGCCCAGTGAAAATGAGTCAGCTTAGCTTCATCCTCTAGAACAGCGCTGCACCTGCTTACACCAGCACCGAGTTTGGCTGCGTGTGAATTAAGCAAGCTTGTTGGGGCTGACTGCGACTGCTTATGGGACTCCCCTAACGGAGCCAGGATACATCCTATGTGCCATCCCAGGGTCTGGCTGTGCTTCCTTTGCTCCCTGCCGGTCTCACCTGCTTCCTGAAATAGGGCAGAAATAAGCAGCCACCCGTGCACAGGCGAGGGGCTGCAGCTCCGACTGCTTTGCTGCTGACAGCTAAAAGTGAGCTCAGGTTTCCACTTAAACTCATTGGAATTTATGGCAAAACTGTTTCAATAGCTTTTGCATGGAATATTTTAAAGACTTTTTTGTGACCCTTCCCTTTTGCATGGCAATATTAGGAGGATTCTTCACTGGCCACAGTGATATGTATTTAATGAGCCCATGCAGTAACTTTTTTGGTATGCAATAGGTAAATTATTAAGAGTAAAGCCCTGATCACACATTTGTCTCCATTGCTATTAGATTAAGCTCAGATAGATGCCGTTGGTTTTCTTCAGCTCTTTTATTCTCCTTAAGCTGCTTTTGCTCATGGGGTTTGAAAAGCAGAAGCTCATTTGAAAATAAAATACCACATACTTTCAATTGAGTTTAAAGCCAGTGAAAAGTATTGCTTTCCTTTTAACTCTTGGACTGACTTCACACTGAACTGCTGCCTGCAGTTGAGAATTGTCTTGAATCTGATCTGGCAGGATCAACATTAGCAGTGGTTCAGAACAGAGCTTGAGTCGTCTGCCACCAATAACCAAGGCAGCCACAGTAGCCCAAAACCTTTAATAGCTTCAGAGCCAGGGACCAAATGTACAAGGAGAATTTATACTCTTGGGGGCTCGAGCATGTCAATGACTTGGAGATCTGTTCTGTGGCAGCTGTACTATGTACATCCTCTCACAAAATCTCCTTCAGGCATTGATCTCTGGCTTTGCGTATCTCTGAAGCAAAGCACAAACATATTTGCCAAATCTGAAAACGCCCTTCAGCCTGAAATGGCACAGGCAGGAGAGAGGTCAGGGGTCCCCACAGAGCTGCTCACAGTGAGAAACAATGGCAAGTCTGAGCGTGCCAGGCTACAAGAGCAGAGGCATTTCTACAAGGAGGTGGCAGCTGAGGATCAAAGTTTCTCCACTTAGACATATGGAAACCACGTGTACATATTTCTGGTTTTGTGGCTCTGCCCTGGGGAACTGCCTGACTGTGGCCGAGCGTGCCAGATTCCTTAATTCCCACATTAGCAAACAGGCTGCATTGTCCTGAGCCTCGGGAGTGCCGGGTCATCTGTCCTCCCCCATGTCCCTTCATAGCTGTTTGTGGTCTCTTTTTCCCCTGGAGCCTGCCAGCCTTTGAGCCTCAAACAATTCACAAACTGGAGAGTCTGTTCCAAGCCCAGTGGGACTTTGGATAAGATTTGACATCTACTTTGGGTTCTCATACAACTCTTTCCCTGCTTTCCCAAGAAAGAGGCTCACACAAAAAGAGCAGATCTACTACTTGGTCTTGCCTTTATTCATGTACCTGCAAAGCAAGCAGAGAAAATGTCTCCTGATGCCTGGGAAGAGAAACTCTTTCAAGATGAAAGGGGTTTATTGTTAGTATTGCTACATTTTCCAAGGGCTGATTGTGTTGCAAGCCTCAGAGTCCTAAAATCTGCAGCCACTCTAAAGAAAACCGTCCTGTATCTCAGTGCCTTTGTCAGGAAACCTCTTCAAGGAAAGGATGAATTTCTTAAAAATAATTATAATACTTTCTCACAATGAAACTTTGACTGACTGCAGAACAGATTGAACATCTTCAAAAATTCAGCTTCTCCCGAGAAAAACAGTGAGACTACAGCCATATCTCTGACAGCCCCAGCCTACTGATTGTGTCAAGAGATCTTGGATTAAAATAGAGGTGAATGCACATGTTTGAAGATTTGGCGGACAATGCTGTCCCAAAGCTGTCCTCTACCAAGAAAAAGAGTTAATAATATATTAAATACAGATACACAGAAATTCTGATCCTTGTGTCATCCGCTGTGACTTCTGTCAGCTTATATGGTAGAAGCCATATTTTTCCCTCAAATTTTGAAAAAAAATTATATTGTTATTTATTCCTTCGCTAGTTGTTCTGTTTTGTAGGTGTTCAGGGACAAACCTTTATTGATTCTAGGTATTTCCTTGGAGCTGCCAATACAAGTTGAAAAACTGTCAATCTATTTTTGCTTCTCCTGAGGACACAGCAATAACCATGCAGTCCAAAGGTCTTTTTTATTGTGTTATTACTGCCACACCTAAGCTCAATGTGCTATAAAGCAAATCTATGAAAACCCTATTTTTATTCCGTATTTTCAATTCTATTTTTAATAAAACTCAGATACATCCAAATAGAGTTATTCAACTTCTCCCTCCAATCTTCTTTAAACTATTATGATTGAAAATACGGTCAACATAATCTTCATCTCAGCCCAGAAAGAACATTTTATTAACTGTATCTCTACACAAGAGTGGATTTTCTTTTATTAGATCTTATTAAAGAATCACAGCTTAAAAGGCAGGCCCCAAGCAAGAGACTACAGAGGGTGGGGAGGTAATTACTGTTTCAATAATACATTTTAAGCACGTAGGACATGTAAGTGATACCAAACAGAAATTACTATTAGAAAATAAACATGTAGAAAACTTATTTTTTTCCAGCTTGCAAATATCATACCCCAACTAGTGGAACAGTATTATCATTTTTAGCATGATGGTAGTTGCTAATACTATAAAAAGCAGAGGAATAACAATTTTAGACGTTACTGTCTTAAAACTATTGGTTGTGACACCTCTGGAAAGCATTAAATCTCCCCCGGTGTCTACTAGCTGTACTTTCAAAGCAAATGGGAGAGATTTTTTGCTAAAAATGTTTCAAACAGTGCATTTCTTTAGAGCCAGTATCAAAGATGTGTTATCACCAAAGGCTGTTGGCCAACTTCTCCTCCATTATAGCAAGGCGAGGTCCCAGGGCCCTGCTCCCACTAACTGCTCCCTGCAGATTCCATACACAAGACAATCTCACTGATGTCGATGTGGCTTCACCGACCGCACGTACAGACCTGCTCACAGGTTCTGAGCCTAAGCCATTGTGAATGAGGGGAAACAATTCTTGGCAATGCAGTGCAAGAAATGACTGTGATTTTCAGCCTTTTGGATCTGAGGTTATTGGGGCATAAGAAAAATGACACACTAATTATAGTTTTAAGCCACAAGCTTTAAGCAATGGAGGCTGATTGACTTACCCTCTCCGGCATATGACTTCCAGAGCTTCTAGATACCCGTGGTATGCTGCCAGAAGGGTGGGCGTCATCCCATCTTCATCTGAAGTATTGAGGTCTTTCCTAGTGGCTTCTTTCAAGAGGTCCAAATTGCCATCGGCAGCTGCTTTGTGATACCTACTTGACATTTTCAGTAACTTCTGGTTTCCCAAGGCAGCTCTGAACAATATTCACACTGTACAGTCACCTTTCCATTACAGGGATAGTTCATTAATGATTACAAGTTAAGACGTCCCCGTGAGGATGGAAATGAGGAGGCAAAGTCCATCCTAGCAGTCAACTTATCTGGAGCTCTGCATAGGTAATAGGGCAATGGTATGGTGAATGCTTTCATTTTCCGGAAGGTGGCTGTGCTGTTTACATTTGTTGAGTATTTGACTACCTAAACGTAGAGGCGATTCATTCATCTTCTCTGTGTCTTTGCCTAGCTGTTCTGGGAAAACTTCAAAAGGACCTTGAACTTCAAAAAAATCTTCAAAAAGCCATGAATGTCAGTAGGACCAGATTTCACCCTAAGTAATAAAGTATCGCTGAGTTTTGATAGGATGAAATGCGTAATCAGTTACCTTTACTGGTGAAGTCCTTTGTAACCTATTGCTTACTGGGTCACTGCATTTACAAACAGGACTCTCCCCTGCCAAACCAGGCACATCCATGAAGCTGTTTCGTGCAGACTGATGTGTGTATGGGAATGGGCCTGTTGGGACCAGGGTGGTATTCGGATAAAACTGCCAGCAGGTCCACATGTCACAGCAGGCAAAACCACAGCCTAGCATGTGATCCTTTTAACTGCAAATCACATTCCATCAGAGAATCTTAAGGCACTTGGTGAATATGCTGTCATCTAACAGGTATTGTAATCTCTGTTTTAGATACAAAAATTGTGCAGGATTTCCACAGGATAGCACAGGGAACTCAAGAAATGGAAACATGATGGGCCTGCACCCACTGCCCCAGCTTGGGAACTGTCGTCCTTGCCTGGGAACAGGTGGGTCCAGTTCCCATCTTCACGTAACCACTTCTTGCTTTAGATGTTATTTCTCCTGATTTCAGTGTCATTAAGGGCTACCTCTACAAGTAGAAGCTTATAGAATTAGACCGTAATTCTGATTTTCAGGTTCAAAAGAGTTACTAAGAGAAAACCATGTAAAAGGTTAGTTTTAAAACAGTACCTGAGAAAACATCAGTAAGAGACTATATGCTGCGTAATAAAATGCTGCAAGCTATCTGTTATTCTCATCACATTCACAACAGGTGCCAGATAAATGTTACTTTGTCAAGCTGTTTTCTATGACTAACTGAATTAATGTGTGTCTTAGAGAATCCGCCCTCAGCAATTAGCAGTGAGGTTTTGTTGCTTATTATGCCCATGTTACAGAAGCAGTAGCAATTGCAAACCAACTCATTGTCCAGAGCTGTTGCAATTACTGAATGGAGTGCCACCTCATTTACTTCCCATAATGCTACCCATGTAATACACCGGAGACCTCTCCAAATGGGCTTTCTCTCTTAATTATTTTCTCAGACGGGGATTGAAGATCTCTTCAGGAACAAACTTGTACCAATGTTTTCCTCCATGAGAACAAGGAGAGTCGGTCAGATCCTGTGACAGGTTTGAATTTTGAATAAACAAGTCTAGGTAGGAGTAAACTAAAGCCCCAGATTTCCTTCATGTCATCTACAGACACAGCCATCCCTGGTGCTATCCTGCCATCTCAGGGCAGTGAGGAAGGCTGTGCTTCACCGAGGCCACTTCCATCCCTGGTTTTTACCCTCAGCCCTTTTTCAAGTTCCTTGCAATTAATACTTATCTAATAGGAAATGCAGTCCTTTATTCCGTTTTCTATTTAACCGGGCTCAGCACCGAGTGAAATTTACAGCTACTAGAAGAAACTACCTGCTGCATAAGACAGGTAATACACGTATACTTTTTTATGTATCTATTAGATTAGCTGTTTCTTGATGCCATTGAATTTTATTTCCTTTACTGTAAGGAAGCGTAAGCTTTTTTACTCTCAAGAACACTAAGACACATACTGCATATACCACCAGTGCCTGGTAGAAGAGAGGAGACAGCTTTTTTCTTGTACATTGACATTTGCATTGTTAGCTACACCCATGAAAGTGAGTTGATGGCAAAAGAGACCTTTCCATTTTTCAAGATTATGGATTTCTGCCACAGAAGTACACTCATTTGCTTTTCTGCTAATTAATTCTGTAATTCAGCACACAAAGTGTTGATCTCAGAGTGATTTTTATCATCCAGCATCTGAAAATATTGATTTTAAAAGAAAGTTACTCTGTATGATGCTAAGTGGGAAACTATTATTCCAAGACTTAATTAGAGGTAAAGCAAAACCTACGTCAATTGGAGAGAAGCTCTGGGACTTTGCAAGCTTTAGTGTTATATCACAAAAGCGGGCATCACAAAAAAGAAAGAAAAAAGAAAAGACCAAACAAAATCTCCATCTGTTTCTAAACTCCTGGTATTTGTTCATCTTTGTCCCATCCAAAAAGCCCAACTTAAAATGCGATAAATGATTCAACATGAACTGAGCTAAATTTCTCAGCCTGAATGGAGATTTTTCTTTTGAGACCAAAGCTCAAAATTGTGAACTTTTTAAACTCCCTGAGTAGTTAGAATGAAGCTTTTCTTTTTGGGTTTGAAAAGAACTTCAAAACCATTCCACTTCCAATAGAAATGTCTTACCAGGCTCAGGAGAAACTCTGTTGTGATGGTACGTGGTGTTGTAAGCTAATTAATTATTTAACTAGCAGTTTTGATTTGTTACTGGATTTTGCTATGTTTCTGATTATGGCTCTATTTTTTTAAGAACTATCTTAACTAAAATATTACCAGTTATACAAACAATTTAGATTAAAAGACTACAGCACCATTAGTTGTGTTGTTCTAGATAACTCAGTGCCTGGTCCGAACAGCGATGTTGTTGTGCCATCTGTTTTGCATGAGGCATTATCCAGCACAACATTTCCTCATTGCAATTTTTATAAGCACCAGACGTGGTATGGTAAAGGCCATACAGGGGAGGCAAGTAAGTCTCTGCTTGTGTAATGAGATCCTTGGAACTAATGGGCTTAGAGAAGAATGAAATTAGTCACATGGAGTAATTGTGGCTACACAATTCAGAGATGACGACAACATTTAAACAACAATAAAAGCTTATTTCTTCACTACTTAGACATGCAAAACTGCTGTGCCCAAGGACACTATTGCTCGATGTCCCCTTCAGCAGCAAGTTCCCACAGTGAGGTTGAGTGTGACCCACGCCGGTGCTGCCCAAGACCCATTCTGATATGATCTTTGTTCAGGTGTAACCATGCTCAAATCAGGGGTCCATGGCCAGCCCTCACAGTCTGCCTGCACACATCATTTCAAGAGCGAGGACCTAATCAATAGGGGAAGGTACTTAAGATTGAAAGGCAATAAAGCCAACTGTACCAAAGCCCTGTCTCTCCTCACATGCACACCTCGACGCCTGGCCATGCCGGGCATGTAAAAGCAGACCGGGGGACTTTTGTAGGGCTGTATTAGCTTTGTGTGTCATGGTTTTGGTAGTGGGGGTGCTACAGGGGTGGCTTCTGTGAGAAGCTGCTAGAAGCTTCGCTCATGCCTGATAGAGCCAATGCCAGCCAGCTCCAAGACAGACCCGCCACTGGCCAATGCCAAGCCCATCAGTTATGGTGGTAGCACCTCTGGGATAACATAGTTAACAAGGGAAAAAAAGCAACCGGGTGGCAGCAGTCAGAAGAGCAGAGTGAGAATATGTGGGAGAAACAATCCTGCAGACACCAAGGCCAGAGGAGAAGGCAGGGGAAGAGACGGTCCAGGTGCTGGAGCAGAGATGCCCCTACAGCTCGTGGTGAAGACCATGGTGAGGCAGGCTGTGCCCCTGCAGCCCATGGAGGTCCATGGTGGAGCAGATACCCTTCTGCAGCCCGTAGAGGACCCCATGCCAGGGCAGGTGGATGCCCAAAGGAGGCTGTGACCCTATGGAAAGCCCATGCTGGAGCAGGCTCCTGGCAGGACCTGTGACTGTGAAGAGGGACCCACGCTGGAGCAGTCTGTTCCTGAAGGACTGCACCCCATGGAAGGGACCCACACTGGAGCAGTTTGTGGAGGACTGTCTCTGGTGGGAGGGACCCCAGGCTGGAGCAGGGAAAGAGCGTGAGGACTTGTCCACCTGAGGAGGAAGAAACGGCAGAGACAGCGTGTGATGAACTGACTGCAACCCCCATTCCCTGTCCCCCTGCACTGCTCAGGGCAGGGAGGTAGAAAACTGGGAGTGAAGTTGAGCCC
Organism: Chroicocephalus ridibundus; assembly: GCF_963924245.1. NCBI lineage: Eukaryota > Metazoa > Chordata > Aves > Charadriiformes > Laridae > Chroicocephalus > Chroicocephalus ridibundus. Next base: position 48,957,574 of record NC_086291.1, on the reverse strand, counting down.
GGGAATAAGGGAGGGGTAGGGGAAAAGTGTTTTTAGATTTAACTTTTATTTCTCATTTCCCTACTCTGATTGGATTGGTAATAAATTAAATTAATTTTCCCTAAGTTGAATCTGTTTTGCCCATGACGGTAATTGCTGAGTGATCTCTCCCTGTCCTTATTTTGACCCATGAGCCTTTCATTGTATTTTCTCTCCCCTGTCCAGCCAAGGAGGGCAGTGATGGAGCGGCTTTGGTGGGCACCTGGCGTCCAGCCAGGGTCAACCCCCCACAAGGGCTAGAAGCAGTGACGTTATCTATTGTATGGTGTGTAATGCCCCAGTACTCAGGGATGCTCAGCGCTTCTCTGGGGCAGTGCCATTTTTCCCAGAAGGTGGAAAATCAAACAAGTAAAAGGGAAAAGCGGAGGACTGGAAGAGGAGACCTTGCAGGCTTTTTGCAGCAGAAAAAAAAAAAAAAAAAAGCCATGGAGATAGTTTTGTGTTTCAGGGCATGAATTAGCTGTTTACCTGTAACTCAGGCCATAGTTATTGTTACAGGCTCAACAACTCAGACAGGTGCAACTGAATTTTTTGAAAGGAGAAATGGCTGTGCTTTCTCTGTGGCTGGGACAAACTGTTAGTTAAAACCAAGGTAAATAATAATAGATACATAATACGATAAACTTGTGTATGGCTTCAGAGTTTGTTTCATTAGTTTTCTGTATAATCATTGCTTTTGAAAACAATTAACCTGATTATAAAAAAAAGAGAGAGAGAGAAAAAAAGGTACATGACGTATGTTTGTGAATTCAGGAGTCTCTGGGAAGTTAATTTCTTGACAAAGGTTGTCCGCATGCTAATCCTATTCATGGCAAAAGCAAAAGTGCAATTGCTTTTTATGCTACTAACATCAGCTGCTATTTACTCTGGTGTGGTTATGGATCCGAGTTAATGCCAGCTTATTGCTATGAGTGGCGTCGTGCACACTTGGTATCCCCACTTCCATAATAGCTTTAACTCTGCATTTGCCGTGTTCTCACAAGGATGAGTTGAAGAGATGTTTCTCAAGAATGCCCATTTTTAAATTACACTCGTCATCTGCTCTGCCTGTAGGGATCATACTACTTTGCTACACAGCGCGCTGATGGCAATCACATGCTCCGCAGCTACCTGCCTCCACCCATGCAGTTGTCCCATCCGAGTTCCCAGCGATTTGGTACCTACCAGCAATTGACAGACAAGCTCTTTCTCACAACTCTAAATCTTTAAGGGAAATAAGGCTGCTGTCACTTGGGCTGGGAAGCTCTAAAATCTGCTCTAGGCACAGGTCTATAACTGTAAAAAGAAATAAAAATGAATATATTTTACATGAATACATGGTACATTAATATAAAATTTATTATTTCCTGAAGCCCAATTTAACATCCCATTCCTAAATTACTATTCCATAATATTAAATTTCCTTTCTTCCTATGATCTATCTTTTTGCTTTCTCACATCTCAAGAATTCAATTACTTTTAAAAATATGAGTCTTTGGGTCTTGTACAAGTCTGTCTCAATTCAAAAGCATTGGCGAAGCTGAAAGATAACACAAATCAGAGATTTTTTCTTCCCATGCCTCTTTCCCACAGCTTTGAGCAATGTCAGTCCGACCAAAGCCTCCAGAGCACTTCCAGTCTGAAGATCTGATCTAGGACTTCTCTTCCTTAACCTGCCACTTATGTTTTCCACCTAATTAGATCTATATCACTTCAGTACTACGTACAGCATTGCAGATTTGCCCATACATGGGAATAAAATATTCTCAGTTATGTACAAATCTACCAGTGGATTTTAAACTATTAGAAAACCAAAGTGTCACAGAAATCTTTTTAAAAAATGACTGCCAAAAGATGTGCATTTTTCTGTGCAACATCTGACAAGGGAATAAAGGGAGTAAACTAGCACAGCAAGAAAAAAATGCCTTAAAAATAGAAGAAAACAACAACCCATGCCAAAGACTTGGTAACAACTTAAGGTCTCCTGTGAGCCATTCAATTCACAGCAGGGAGAGGGCATCTCAACGAGAAGCAGGTGCAAGCTCTCGGTCCCCCAGGCAGCAGAAAGGCTGCACCTGTGTGGAGCCTGCATCAGGTCCTATATAATCCTCCCCAGGCAGGCAGAGAGCAAGCTTGTGGTGGCAGTGAGGAGATGGGACTTCTTGTGGAGCAGTGGTGTTTGTGCACCTCAAAGATGTGGTGAGTGGACTTGGAGGTGGCGTGGGGAGCTGTGTCCTTTCCTTGCTGCTCTCTTATTTAGTCCTGTTCTTCTTGCAGGTTGCTGCTCCTGTTTGGCTTTTTGCTGCCCTTGGTGCCTTGTGCTGATGGCCTGGAGGATCAGGATCTCTTGGGTAATGAGAGTGGTGTGGACTTTATGTTTGCTTGGAGCTGCTTCCCCTCTGCGTTGGTGTGGAAGGGGTCTCCGGAGCAGGGCTGGCTAGCTGCAGTGATCACAGGGGTGTGTGCCTCCAGGAGGGTGATGGTGGTGCTGACTTTGTTTTTTAACTCCGCAGAGAGCGTGACCTGTCATAGGGACAGGATGGCAGTTGAGTTTTCTGGAGAGCTTGGCAACTACTCCTGGCATGTGTGTGTTGTGGGTAGGTATTGCTACTGCCCTGGCCTCTTCAACTGTAGCTTGAAAGCAGCTGCCTGCCTGCAGGGCTAATCTTCCATCTTCTCCCTAGATGTGAGCGGTGAGGAGATGGTGTCCTGCAACTACACTGTGGATTATGAGAGGTTGTTGCTCAGTGTCCTGTTTGTGAACTGTACTAGCCTGGAGGTAAAGGGGTCTCCGTTCTGGGATGGTACTGTGGTGGAGTGTTGGTGTTTTGGGGTTTTTTTTTCCCCCCTCTGGTCAGGACTGGGTTTAATAGTGTTTCTAGTTCTAATTTTCGTCAAGACTAGAAATGCTTAAACTATTCTATAAGAGCAGCTCCTACCAGAAGTAGTAAAATAAAACAAACCAACAAAAAAACCAACCACCAGACTGTTTACTGTGGATTAACCTCCCTCAGATACAGCCATAAATATTGTACTTTTCTGTAAAGGAATTGAGAGTACTTTAAATAACATCTTGTAGGGAAGTGGATCAGGTCCAAGAGTTCCATAGCAGCACTTCATTTACACATGTACATTGATAGAAAAATTAACAATGCATGCTATTTATTGGGGTGGACTAGTAAGTGGGAGACCAACCCAAACTGGCCTCAAAAATAGAGGCTTTACTGGTATCTGTTGCTTTTGGGCATTTGAAATGCCACAAGACTTTTGGTTTTGATACTAACTTGTTTCTTGAACTGCTGACTATCTGGCACTACAGTCTGCAAGTCCTTGAAGGCTTTCTTCTTGACTTCTGCAGTTCTCTTAGTACCTTCTGCTCTTCAACCTAGCCTTGTGTCCCTCCTGTGCACCCCATGCTTTCTTAGAGAACTCATCCTTTTCCATAGAGTGTTTAAAATGACAACTCATTTTGTCCTTGCACTGGTACAAAAAACTAAAACAACTCTGAAGTTAGAGATTAGTCTCAATGGCTTTTAGTTTTCTTCATGCTGCACTGACTACTGCTGCCTTTTTCTAATTAATGTCTCTTTCTGTAGCATGATCAGCATCTGCTAAGATTGAGGCTGATGGCAAATGACACGATGGGAGAGGAGAAGAATGTAACCTACAGCACTCACTGCAATACTGTTCATGCAGATGAAATAATTACTCCTTTCTTTGCTGGTGTAACAAACTGTACAAAAGACTTCATGGCAGTAAGTAGGGGAACGGGAATGCTATAGATCCTGCTTAGAGGTTTTCAAGGCAGGATGGCTGTCTCCTAGAACTGCATGGCTAGGATCTGCAGGAAGACAGGGAAAGGTCAAGCCAGCTTCAGGGAGGTCTGTTGTCTGCATGTCCATCTTGGCATGACCACAAGTTCTTTGAAGAGCTAGTTTGAAAGTGGTCATTAATGATGCACATGGTCTGGCTCTAGCCCTATTATGGGGGAAACTGGGATGTTGGTAACAGCTGTCTGCTTTGGAAAAAACTATTGTGAGATTTCTTCTTAGAAAGCTGTAGAGTTGTGACTGTGGTCTGTTCCTGTGGTCTAACTTTTGTGCTGTGTTCCAGGTTACTTTCCCAAGACTCCTTCTGGGCTTCAATGATGAGCATATGGTATGTGCCTGCTGCCTTGCAAAGGGAGGGTGTGGGAATGCATGACTTCTGGGTCTAAAACGAGTTTGATGTCTCCAAGCTGCAGTAGTTACCTCTTCTGGGGTAATTGCATGTTGTTGGGAAGCTTAATTCTATACTATCCATATAGGGAGCTTGAATGTAAAACCTGCAAGGTGGCAGCCCTACAGGGTGAAGAACTGTAATGCCTTGCTGTTTCTGAGAGGCTATGACTTCCCTTCCTTAGGAAGGATCTCCTGCTTTGCAGGTTCCAGCAACTCTGATGGCCTGGACTCTGTCGATTGATGATGGAACCAGAATACATCAGATGAGCCTTGGGCAAGCCATGCAGCAAGGCTATAACTTTATAGATGACGGCCACAACCTGGTCTTGCAAGTGGCCTTTACTGCTACTGGAGTTGTTTCCTACGAGGTAGGTGAACAAAGAATTGGCACTGAGATGGTGCTACTTTAGCAGAGGCTAGGTAACTCCCTCCTATAGACCTGTGGAAACCTGTGAACTGCCCAGCACTATAAAATGGGGAAGCAGACTGCACCTCAGCAGCACAGCTGACAGGCATCTATGCAAGAGGGATCCCACCTACAGTGTGTCCTGTGAATGTCTGACTGGCAGTCTCATGAGCAGATCCTTTTTGAAAGAGTGTTGAGATGGAAGAAATTGCTGTTGCAAACATGAATAGCAGCAGTCCTGAACTATACATAGTATATGGCCCTGCAGGTTGGTCTTACAATGTATCATGAGCTGAGTACTGTCTAATAGACCTCTGTCATCTTTGTCAGCACAATGATGAGGCACTCTACACTGTGGCACTCAAGCTCACGTATGGCCCTCCTGAACAGAGACTGACTGTGGAGTCAAGAATGCTTTGTGCACCAGGTAATGCATGGAGAAAGTCAGAGCCTGGTCTGCCTCTGCCTTGAGGAAACTGGTGTTATATTTAACAAAGATGTTGTTGCAGGTCCAGCAATCTGTAATGCAACACACATGACTGTAGCCATCCCAGCCTTCCCAGGGACCCTTATGACTGTGGGTGTAGAGAATAAGACCATCCCCATGGACCGGCTTCAGGAAAATGGGATTGCTCTGGACACAAAGAGCGGGGTCAAGCTGCATATTAGCAGGGGAGTCCTGCAGTCCAGGGTGAGTTCTGATCCTCAAGTCACAGGAGCTGGTGTGATCGCAGCTCCTTGGTGCTTAGTGAGAACCAGAGCACAGTAGCTTTGACCTTGGCTAAGCACTTGTCAAGTCAGCCATGTGCCCTGTGGCTGTCTGAGGGCAGTTGTGATTAGGATGAATGTAAACTGACTTTATAATAGATAAGCATCACCCAAAGGTAACTTGGGTTTCATGAAGTCTCTTGGCAAAAACACTGGGAGGTGAAAATATTCCTCTTGGAGTGGGCTGGTATCTGGCATGCCTGGAGCAATGCAAATTAACAAACTAGCTATGGGTGAAGAGCACCATGACCACAGGGCAGGTGAAACACTCTAACACATGTGTGTGTTGAAACAAGCTCTTGTAGTTACACACCAGGAGAGTAACTCTTGTCTTCCAGCTACGTGGGGAGAGCTGCTCAGGACTTCAGTCCTACGTGTCTTCTTTGAAACTGTCTTTTCACTTCCATGGGGAGACTGTGGCAATGGTGATGCACCCAGAGTGCCCCTGTGACCAGCATGCACCAATAGGTAAGTGACTGACTGACGTGGACTCAGCCCATGTGCTGCTCAGATGATAATTGTTTATTGTGGCTTGTTCCTGAGCTAGTCCTTCACAGAAACTGTATCTCTAGCCAGAATAAAACACAACAGCTCTTGCCAGACTGAGCTGTCAATGACTGGCATGACAACTTATGTGAATTTCTGTTACAGCTGCTGTATGCACCCAAGATGGGTACATGGATTTTGAAATACTTGCTGACAGCACTACACCACCGATAGACTTGGATGCACTTAGGCTCAGAGATCCTGCATGCCAGCCAGCCTTTAAATCTTCTTTGAATGACAGGGTTTGGTTTCATGTCCCACTGAATGGATGTGGGACCAGGTATTGGGTAAGTGTGTAAGTGTGTAGCCAGGATTGATGGGGAGGGTTTCATGCATTGGGAATGTCCTCATAATGCTGTTATTTCTCTGCAGTTTGATGGGGAGAAGATTGTTTATGAGAATGAGGTGAGGGCATTATGGACAGACTTTCCGCTGCACAGGATCTCAAGGGACAGTGAACTCAGGTGCACCTGGAAACCTCTTTGGGTATTACTTAGTCCTGGATAACCTATATATGTTCATAAGACTTACCTGCTCCTTCCTTATTACAGACTAACAGTCCTGTGCTCCTTCAGCAATGGTGATGCCTCCCTCTCTATAAGGGTGGACAACCTTCCTCCATTAGCTTCTTCAATGAACCAAGGTCCTCTCTCCTTAGTTCTTCTAAGCTACCCAGGTAAAGCTGACTCTGGGCTCAGGGAAGCAACTGAGCTTGGAGGGTAGAGAATGTATGAGTGAACTGTTCTTGTGCATGGGCTGCTGGTGACCTGATGTGCTTCCTTCCCTCCCACCCATGCTACTTGAGGCAGATGCCTTTAATCTGTGACTCTAGGGCAAACTGCAGCTGGTGGACTGGCTGCTGTTGAAGAGCTCTAGACCAGAGTTTCCTCAGGACTCTTTGTATACTGATTCATCTAATGGGGCTTTGGCTTTTGCAGAGGGCTCATATAGGCATCCGTACCGTGAAGATCAGTACCCAATAGTGAGGTACCTACGGCAGCCCATCTTCCTGGAAGTTCAGGTCCTGAACCGCAATGATCCCAACCTCCATCTGGTATTGGATGACTGCTGGGCAACAGCTTCACAAGATCCAAACTCACTTCCCCAGTGGAATATTGTTGTTGATGGGTGAGTGCCCTGACACAGAAATGAAAGCAATTTTGGCAGCGGGTGGGAGGATTCCCTAATTCTTCCCTCCTCCTCCTTCAGGAAAAGAGCCCCATAATACAAGGGCTTCATTTGAGGTGGCCTTCCAGGTACTGCCTGGGTATGCTGGAACTTCTAGGAGGATGGCGGCACCTCTCTCTAGAGTTCACCTTGAACTCTAGCCTGCTGTTGGTCTGGTTTTTTTTTTTTTTTTTAAAAAGGCAAAAAAAAACCAAACCCTGCAACCAAACCAACACCCAAACCTTCTCCACCCTGCTGTTCAGACTTCCTTCTTATCTATTGACAGGTGTGAGTACAAACTGGACAGCTACAGGACTGTGTTTCATCCTGTGGGGCATGGTGTCAGCTATGCTAACTATCGCCAAAGGCTGGAAGTGAAGACTTTTGCCTTTGTCTCTGGTGACAAAGCCCTCCCTGGCCTAGTAGGTGACATACTCCTATTTAGAGCAGTAAGTAGGAGCAGTTATTGTCTCAAAGTGAATGGACCTCTCATTCTCTGTCCCAGGTATACTTCCATTGCAGCGTTCTGATTTGTGACCGTTTCCAGCCAGACTCCCCTCTGTGTATGACAAGATGCCCTAGGCCATCTAGAAGCAAGCGAGGTAATGTCTAAACAAATATTAGGTTGTAGTGATCCAAGATATCCCACTGTACTATGGGGTTCACCTTTACTACGCTACTGTTGTAGAGAGCAGGGTGCCAGGTGTGAACTCTGCAGTGGCGAGCTTGTGGGGTCCTGTCCTCCTTGTGCCAGAAAGATGGTCTGCAACCCAAGGTACTAAGACAGTGTGGTGCTAATGTATGTTGCTGAACCTTAGTGAAGAGCTGTCTCTCTAACTACCTTTCTGCTTGCTTTGTAGGGAGCACTCCCTTGAGCAAGGAGGTATGGGCTGGTATTACAATGACTGCTGCTGCTATTCTCTCTCTGGTGGCCACAATGCTACTATTTTTGGCTCTTCTTAAATGCCTAAAGAGAAGAGCATCCATGGTAAACATGGTATGCTAGTGTATCTTTTACAAATAAACTTGGAGTAGAAATGTGACTGCAAAAGTCTCTTGGATGAGTTGTGTGGCTCTGGAGTTGTTGCTGTATAGCATTCAAGGAACTAGACTGGACACAGATGGATGTCCACCTTGCTGAGCAGTGGCAGTGTTCTCAATGTCTTTGGTCAGAGTGCTCCAGCTGAAACTAGAACTGAAACTTTTAAAAGCTGCTTCTTTTTGAGTAAGACTCAAGTGACAATGGCAGCTTCCCCTATGCTGGATAGTTTCTTTCCTCCTTAGTTCCTATTATGGGGTGACTGAGAGGGTACTAATTTCTTATTATAAGTCAGTTCCCACAGTATTAGAAGATTCCATAGAGCTCTTCTGCCCTTTCGTAGGATTGCAGAAGAGGATTTAACTGAAGAAAAATATTAGTTCAAGCTAAAGCAGTGCTCCTTAACAAGAGTGCGGTTAACTTGTCGTGTTAAGGCCTAATGTTGGTAACTCAGCATCTAGACTCTTTACAGCAGTAACCAAATACTCAGTATGATTTTACTGCTAGTTTAGCTGAGGTTGTATAGAAACAAGCAGTGTTTCATTACACCTGCCCTGCAGAACCAAAGCCCAGCTGTGAATTGTACTTCATGCTAGTTGTCGAGATGACAAACTCTAGATTCAATCTTGGGTGAACCTCAGGCTCTAACGGGGGTGCACAGTAGCTGTTCAGTGAATGCTCTGTGACTTAAGTAAAAGTATGCTGAGATACATGTCCCAGGTAGTAGCTTTGTGCTCTACTGGCTAGAGATCAGTCTGTAGCAGTACTCAATGCCCCACTGCTCTTCAAGGTAGAAGTAAAGTCAGTCATAATTTCACTTGGTTCTGGCTTGTCATAATGAAGCCTCCGCATTGCAGGAGTGGGGAGTGCGAGGTGTAGGCTATAGCCTGTAACCAGCCTTAAGCTCACCAATAGTGAAAGTGGAATTGAATCAACTAACTATAAAAGACAAGTAAGAGTCTCTCTTGCTGAGACTCTTCAAGACCAAGACAGCTGCCACATCAGTGATTTCAGTCTGTTAACGTGCATGGCTCTGCTGTTGCTTTTCCGCTTAAAACATGTTCAGGAAGTGTCCTTTGGCACAGGCTGATGTGCTTTAGCCTATGGAGGCTTGGAAATGTTTAGTTGCCTGAAACTCAAGCTCAGTTTCAATGTATAAAATGAACTTCCGCATAAGGGAAACTTGAGGGCAACACTGAGGTGATTACAGAGGACTTGGCCGATAGAGATGGGAAATGTCCTGTTATCTGTATAGCTTTAGGTATGCTGTTTCTAACAATAGCAAAACCCTTTGGAGTAGTGTGTGACTTATTTTTAACTTAGTTTCATGCCTCACTGCTACAGGGAGGACTAAATGTGGTAGAACAAACTGTCCTAGAATAATTTTATCTCTAATAAACTTATCTCTAGGACTAGAAAGTGACCATGTAAAAGTAGCTTCTTAATCTGCTTGTTTTGTGCCTTCAAACTGGCTTCAGTGCCCTAGCTTTGTGTTCCTGAGGAGCTGAAGACTGTAATATGGCTTTAAGTTCACTGGCTGATTTTTAACTATGCTTGAGTCAAAGATCACGAGCTGCTTGAGCCTGAATCATGCTCAGCAGTGGTATGTTAAACCCCTGTCTGTTCAGCTGTGGTCTGGGGCTGCCCTTCTGTAGTTCGGGATTAAAAGCCCTGTTCTCCTTTGCTCTGGTGCTGCTGTTGAGCACAGCGGCCCTCCCTCCCCAGTGGCCATGCTTGCCTTGTGTTGGACTGCTGTGGCTGCACCAGTTACCCCTTAGACAGCCAACAGCCCACCTGGGGAATGGGCGCCCAAAGGAGATGGACCTGTAGCTAGTGATAGCCTAGTCTAGTCCTCTCATACTGAATGGCAGCTTCAGGATCTCTAGTCATCTCACTAACCAGCGGGTGCTTGGTATCTGCTTCTCTCTAATCGGTACTAAGCTCTTGAAATAAATTATCTTGTGCTGCAAATGTGCCAGCTGACTGCTACCTTCTATTCTGTTGCAGTTAGCAGTGGTTTCTGTTGTTTGGCCATCTCTACCTTTGTAGGTCTGGTCCTTGTTTTGAGATATATTGCAGTTAGTAATGTATCTTACAAGGCCTCTTTTTAACGCCTTATCTTCTTGTTCTGTTTCCCATAGACCAATTAGTGGCTTATTTTTGGAGATTCCAGCAGTTGATAACAAAACCAAGAACACCTCTCTGAAGTAGGAAAATCTCACCTTTACCAGAACAGATCTTGTATTCTGCTGTTGCTTCAGCAGCTTATAAATGAGGTGTCTGGGTAAAAGCTAAGTTCTCCCAGCTGGCTCAGTTTAAAGGGAGGTACAACAGTCCCCAGTATCACCTTGCTCTCCACCTGTAAGCCTCAAAACTTCCCTACAAGAAAGGCAATACAGTTACTAGTGTTTTTAGGGGAAGAGGGAGCCTCATCTTGATTATAGATAAGCAAATGCATTTTTAGGCTTGGAGTTTGGAGGTTGAAGCTCAGGCTTCTTGAGCCCTTACCTAATGCTTTTTATTCTGCTAGATCATACTGTTTTGCAGTAGTGGTCAGCCAGGGATAACGGGGTGCTTCTGAAAAACAACCGAGGCCCTGTCTAAGAGGATCATGAATTGGTTTGTTGGTCATTACTAACAAATTGTTTCTGGTTCTACTACTCTCTTAGTCTCTCTATCATCTTTCATGATAAATACTTAAGGCCAATCATAGATTGTAGAGAAATAACGTATCTCTGTTTGCTGAATCCATTTCAGGTTTGTTGTTTTTACTTGTGGCTTTCCACTACCTGTCAGGGTAGAGAGCATTCCGTACAGCATTCCTACTGTTAATTATTTATGTCTATCATGTATTCCCTCTCCTGCATCTATTTGTGAAGCTGAATACTGCTGGTTCTCTTAGTATCTCCTCACTGGAGATTTGCCTTTAATGATGACTACAATACTGAATTTCCTGAGTCTTTGTTCTGAAATCTTCCATTGTTGTGTTACATCCTTGTTGGATTTTGCAGTCAATTTACTTTAAGAAATGCTTATCAAATGCTTTTGTTCACAATTTTTACTCAATCCAATTCTTTTTTTTAAAAAAAAAAAAACTTATGTTGTGCCAGCATCTGCAGTATGTACAGCTATTCCAGCTAGCTGTTCTTGTAAATGTGAGCCCTGAGCTGCAGCTGGGGATTAAAACCTGGCTTTATTTAAATCTGTTAGTAACACCTGGCATTTGTTTTAAAACACTGTAAAACAAACTTTTTTCCTTACTAAGTGGTTCAGAAAGTTACAAAAGGTCTTTGGAGGAGTATTTACAGTGAAGCTGGAGCCTGCCTTTTCTGAACACAGCAGGCCAGAAGGGTTTTGGGAAAACTCCCACAAAGTGGAACAGGCTCTTCCTGCTGCCAGAGCTGCTGATCTAGTGGACAGAAGTTCCATGGCCGTTTAATAGGAGCACCAGGAGTATGTAGTTTTGGGATCTTTGAAAACCGAGGGAGGAAAAAGGGGTGTTTCTTGAAAAGAATAAAAGGGTTGTGAGTAACAGAAAGTATCTTGCTATATTGCTTGTACTATGTACTGAAGTATGCAGAGTTTGGGTTTGATATGTTGCCCTTCCTAAAGGAATGTCTTCAAAATTCAAGTAAGTTTAAAGGAAATTGACATAGAATCATAGAATCATAGAATTGTTGAGGTTGGAAGGGACCTTTAAGATCATCGAGTCCAACTTTTAGCCTACCCTGACAAGAGCCACTTCTAAACCATGTCCCTAAGTGCCCCATCTACCCTTTTTTTAAACACCTCCAGGGATGGTGAATCCACCACCTCCCTGGGCAGCCTATTCCAATGTTTAATAACCCTTTCACTTTTCACACAAACTATGTTTTATAAACAATAATAAATAAACAACTCTTACTAGGTTGTAGGCAGCCAAACAGGGTTTTACAGTACGCTTAGCCTATAGGCAGAGGGACTGGAGACTATTAACGCTGCCTCTATGTTAATGCAACCTCTCTTGAAGCCTGGTTGTACCACGCTAACTTCATTAGATTGCATTTGACCTGTTGGCTTCCTTATGTTCTACTGGGTTACAACAACTGATTGCCACTCCTCTAGGACTTGATAATTGGGATACTCTGTAAACTGGACACTAACTTGCTACACCATTGCCTACCCCTGCTGTCATCACCAGTGTCAGAGTTTCTGTGCTTGGTGCCTTCACTTGTATAGTATAGTTTCCTTTGCTTTTTTTTTTTTTAAAGTACCAAAATACTAATTTTCGGGGGAACAGATGTGAACAATGTGACTTGTATTGGTAGTTACTCTTCTGCACTACACCAAATAGTGACAGAGTCCTAAAATGCTGGTATTAGCAAGGTTCAGCTGTACTTCCCCTTGAAACACTAAGCGTTTGGAACTGCTTCCAAAGCAAATACATTAGAAACCCTCTGTCCTAGAGCTAGTGGCAAAGCAAAAGCACCGAGTCGCTAAAGACTTGCTGCACGCAAACATATTCAGTCTTTAGTTTTACTGTCCCCTAAATGGAGCCTAATACTTTGTCATTTAACCCTAGCTGGCAGCTAGGACTGTGCAGCCACTTGTGCAGGTCTCCCCTTCCCCACAGAATGGTAGGGAGAAGAGAGAGGAAAGGGAAAGGAAAAAATAGCTTGTGGACTGAGATAAAGACAGCTTGATAGAACTGAAAAGGAAAATAGCAATAACATAAGTCACTCACCACCTGCTAAATTGGTAAATTCTCACCCCCCTAGCAGTGATTGTGGATTCCTGCCCCTTGGCTAACCCCCATTTATATATTGAGCATGACATCTATGATAGGAAGTATTATGTTGGCCATCCCATTGTTCTGTTTATGTTTCTTCTCAGCTTCTATGGGGGGCTGAAAAGAGTCCTTGAAAAGTATAAGCATTGCTTAGCAACAAGTAAAACAATATGTATCACTGACACTCCTTTCACAGCAATCACTAAGAGAAAATTAACTCTTTCCCAGTTGAAACTGGGCCATTCATGTAACCTGGCATGAAAGGTAGTTACGCTTAGAACTTCAGTGAGGCAAGAAGTATAGTAATGAGTGTTTTGTTAAAAGGTCAGTGCATGTTTTTAAAATGTTACTGTAGTTCACTGCAGCTTTCGGTATAGACAAGGACAGCACTATCTGTAGATGTAGCAGAGTCCATTTGAAGCAAGGCAGTCTGTCATGCAATTATGCTTTTTATTTTGTATTCTGTACACATTGCCTTACAGAGTCAAGGAAATGAGGCATAAAAATAGAATTGCACGTGACAGAATGAAAAGGGATGAAAGTGTTCTGTTGAACTATGGGTGCAACAGCCTTGGGTTAAACATTGTCTGGCAAGTTTGTGTAAACAGTGATCATCACAAGTCCAACTCTGTATTCTCTGGGCATGCAGAACTTAAATGAAGTCAGTAGACAGAGTCTGCTAATGCTAATTGTCAAGCATGCTGTGCATAAGTAGCATATGGCAGAGGCTTCACCTGCCACAGGACATACTTCACTTAATAAACATTATTAATCAGCTAACTTTCATACAACAGTTTTCAAGGTACATTTTCTAAATACTAATGTAGATTTCTCCTGCTAGGAGAGCATTTCACCCTGGACCCGTTTATTTGCAAGTCCCTTTTGCCACCTAAGACAAGCCTGATGGGGTTGAAATGATTACTTAGGCTATTGTCCAGCTAACCACCTACTAGACTGAAGTCCTGTTGACTTAGCACTTGGATGGAATATGAAGTATTTCTGCAAACGCTAGAAAAGTGGTGCTTGATGGTGAGAGTTTATGTACTTGACAGTGTGTTGTACTTAACTGTATGGGCTTCTAGCTCTTCTGAGGCAAACAAGGCAGATATTCTTAATATTCCCCCCTCCATCTTTTTCCTACACTTTGGAGCAAGGACAAAGATTGGTGCATGTTCAGGCAGAGAAGAGTTTCCTTGTTTCTCATTGTAAATAATTCACCTTGGAGTGAACACAAATTCCTTCCCTCTTCCTGTACAAATGCTGGTGTTTCTGGAAATTTTAAGCTTAGTTTACAAATACAAAGGATTCCTTTACTGTATTCAGGCCTGATGTCCCTCTCTTGTGAAACACGTGGGAGGGAAAAGCATGAATGATGGTGCAGCAAGAGGAGGTATAGGAAAAGAGTCAATGAACCATGTGGAGTCAGCACAGGGGTCTCTGCAGCTTGAGCTCAAGCAGCTGCTTCAGAAACCACAGCAGAGTTGGTTGCTCCAAATTTTCTTGAAAGGTCTCAGGTTGTTTGGAGGTCACCTAGGCTGTGGGGATTAGGGCCACAGGAGTGGTTGCCTTTTGAAGCTTGTTGATTTCTGAAGTAGGGCCAGTGAACCACGTCCTTGTGGTTAGACAGGCTGAGGACCCAGTTGGGAATGCTGCCGCCAGGGTGGGAAAGGCTCCTGCTGTTTCCTGGCTGGTGGCGTTCCGCAGGAAGCCAAGACTTTCTGAGAAAACAGGGCCTTGGCACCATCTCCCCAGCCTCTCTTGCTAAGGACTTCTTGGCTCTACTGCAATGTTTAATAATTTAAAAACAAAAAAACACCAACCTACATGCTCATTTGAGGGATGGCTTTACTGTCTCTATTAAAAACACCTGGGCTGACCTAGTTTTACCTCTTCAGGATATCCCTGTCAAAAACCATGCGAACGTGGTGATGGCACAGCACTGGAAGCGGCTCATATTAAAAGGACATGGGGAGAAGCTCTGAAATGACAGGGACTGATAAACATGCAAAGGTCAGGGCAGTGGGAGTGAAACTGCTCCGTGTTTACCTGCTGGTAACTGAAAATTCACAGCTTTAGCTCCTGGTAAGTGCTGAGGACAGAATGAATTACATAATGAAAAATCAATTTAAAATACAGAAGGAAAGGGTTCATGTGAGGCCAGACACTGAGCTGGAATAAATTCACTTGCTTTAGTGTCTGCTGAGTTTATTAAGCAATGCCTGCTCCCTTCAGCAAAAGATGAGGGTATAAAGGAAATCCAGGGAAAGGATTAGATCCCTTCAGCAGCCTATCTGCATATCAGCTGTGGTCTAAAGCTTTGAGTGTTGTCACTTGAGAGAGGTGTAAGGGTTTTATTGCTCTGTCTTTAGAAGTGCCTCCTAAAGCTATTGGAGACAGCCTTGCCTCCGGGATTGCTGGCTATGTGGTTTTGGAGTAGTTGTTTGCTGAATTAATGTCCCAGTAAAATAAAATAAAGAGCTCCTGAAAATCTAAAGAGTTGGAGATAAGGATCCTCCAGGCTACAGAGTGTACGATGGGTACACTTCTTCATTTACAGTGCTGGTGTTTGGTTACCTTACAGGAGCGGGAATAAATCAAGGTAGTGATGAAATTTGTAAGTTTTAATTTATTAGAAGTAACTCTGTTGTATATTCTAGCAACTGGTCACTCCTGATAAAGAATTCAATCTGGTCTTCATGATCTTTTGAAATACAATAGCACTTTTTAAGCAGCTTTAACTGATCTACCATGAAGAGACAAGCGTTCCTTTAAAACTGAAGTGTGTAGAACCTTTACTTTTGTCTGTTTTTCTGGATGTAGGTACCTGCTATTAGTAGAATAACAGATTTTAAAACTAAAGCCCAGTGATTTTCGGTTGGTACATGCAGCAAAGTTGTTTGATTGTCAGAGAATGGATGCTCTGTGGTTTTTACTGTTCAAGTCCTTTCAAAATGGCTGGAGATGGGTACATCAAAGCTGAGCCACATACAACCATGTCGAAAACCTGAGCAATACGCTTTAAGATGCGTATTTACTGAAGTCTTGCTGCCAGCTGAGGACATACCAAATAATATGCGTGTACATGGTACACTGCCAATGGTAAGAAACTATTCTGTTGAATTTTTTTTTTAGTGTAGATAGAACTAATCATTACTTTCTACTGCAAAGCAACTTGGTGACTTAGTGGCAGCTGCTGTTTAACTTGGGTGGTTGTTGTCCTCTAACAAGCTAGTACAAAACTGTCTCTCAGAGTGATTGCGAGTAAATCAATCCGGTTAGTTTTAAATATATTGGAGAATATTTATTGGAGTTTGTGACAAATGCTGATTCTAGGAAATAGGTAGTTTTGCTGACTTTAAAGTGACAGAAAATGATCTATGTCTTGCTGTTGTGGTTTAACCCTAGCTGGCAACTGGGACTACACAGCCATTCACTCACTTCTCCCCCTCTCCCCCGAGTAGGAGAGGGAGAAGAGGGGGGAAAAAACGTGGGGGGCTGGGCGGGGGGAATTGTGTGTTGAGATAAAGGCAGTTTAATAGAATGGTAATGAAAGAGAAGATAATAATAATAGAATACACAAAATAAATGATGTAATACAATTGCTCACCACCCAAGAACTGCCCATCCTGAGCAGTGATCAGGGATTCCTGCCCCCACGGCCAACCCCCATTTCTATACTGAGCAGCTTTTGCCCAGCTTGTCCTGTCTGTGCTCCCTCTCAGCTTCCATGGGAAGCTGAAAAAAGTCCTTGACTAATGTAAACATTACTTAGCAGCAACTAAACCGATACGTGTTATCAACACTATTCTCATACCAAATCCAAAACACAGCAGCTACTAGGAAGAAAATTAAGTCTATTCCAGCTGAAACCAGGATACTCGCCCACTGTTAAAGGTGTCATGGAGCTGGTGTGTTAAAAGGAGTTGAAAACACAATTGGTTTATTGTTAAAATCTTCATGTGTTCATGATTTGGGGGTGGGGGGAATGATCCAGAACAATCCAAATCCCTTCTCTCCCGCTTAAAACAAGAAATAAACTTGAAACTCAACAAGTTTCAAGTGGTGGTAGTGCCTCAGCCCTGGGTTGCGCGTTACTGCTTCTGTGGGGTTTTGCAGCAAAGTATTTTTAGTGTGTGGGTGAATCTCACAAAATGTCTGGAAGCTTTTCATCTTTGGGGGAGAATGTAATTCACAGCCATCAGGGAAGCTGTAAACAAGAACACAAAGCTTTTGCCCAAATGCTGCCACTACTTTGTCTCTGGGCCAGGTAAAGATCCGCCCTGAAGGAGATGTGGTGCATTGGGACTTGCTACCTGCCCGAGACGGACACCAAATGCAGCAGTGGCTGCCCTAACTCAATTGCGTCCTCCCAAATGCTTTTGCTCCTGTGTGGGGAAGCCTGCCCTGCAGCTGCTGGCCCTACAGGAACCCCAAACCGCCTCTGGAAATTTTGGCCCAGCAAGATGTAGATGAAGTGGTTCAGACAACTGTTGGCATAACCCAGACTGATAGCCACATTGTAGGTGTAGTAGAAAGGTAGGGTGGGGTGAGTCAGGGCAAGCTGGGCCAGTTGTAGGATGTGGAAAGGTGCCCAGCAAATGAAGAAGGCCACACAAATAGCAATTGCTGTATGGGTCAGGTTTTTTTGTTCGTGTCCTGGTGCTTCTTTGGCTCATCAGTGCTTCTGAGGACCTGGCCATCTTGAGCAGGATCCTCTTGTAGGCCACTGTGATGAGGGCAAAAGGGATGGCAAAGACCAGGAAGAAATGGTAGAGAATGTACCAATAAATGTCCCTCTGGGGTCTGGCAGCAGAGGGCTGAGTCGAGCATACATCCACACAGGTGTAATGCTGAGGAAGTAAAGGGCCCAGAGCACACAGATGACAAGGATCGCCACAGGGGGCTTCCTGAAGTGAGTGGAGGTGAAGGGGTAGACAGTGTCCAGGTGGTGGTTGACGGACATAGCGGTGAGGATGTAGGTGCTGGTGAACTGGCTGTTGGCATCCAGGGCAGTGATGATTGTGCACATTGTCTCCCTAAAGCGCCAGGTTCCACTTCCCAGCAGCTGGTGGATGAGGAAGGGCATGCCCAGGAGGAAGAGCAGGTCCAGCATGGAGAGGCTGATGATGAAGATATCTGGGACTCTACTGCTAGGGCCAAACTTCTTTAAGACTGTACACATAACCAGGCTGTTACCGATAATGCCCAACAGGGTGGGCATGATGAAGCTGCCATAGCTCATCCTGCTGGGGTCACCTGCAGAGACAAGTGTAGGCAGGAAGAAGTCAGCTGTGCCAGGACCACTGGTGAGGACATGCCTTATGGGTATTCTGGCTTCTAACAGACCGAGTGCTCTGAATGCAATCAATAGCGGATTTCTTAGGCACATGTAAGATAAGGAAGTGCCACGTGTGCATGATTGTGTCTAACTACACACAGGCGCTTTCTCAGCAGCTTTCACAAATGTGTACGTTAAAACATGTCTCTGATCAGATGTGCATACGTCCGCTCTTCCCTTCATATGTATGAACACACATATTAACAACAGAATGAAAGAGCATCCGTCTGTTTATCATTCCACGGATGTGCATTTAGACCCTTTCAAATGAATACATAAATAATATGTTTCAATATATATATTCATATCTGACACAGATGTTGCCCAAATATATGGATGTTAATATACATATCCAGGCTTTCTTCAAAACCATTTCACGTGATTTTTTTTTTATCCCCCCAGCCTACACCTATTATATTTTATATACTAATATGTATTTTCACTTATCTGTTTATTGCACTTACCAGGCACAGAAAAGCTTTAAACAGCCTTGGAGCTGTTGGGGATGCAGCTGTTCAAGCTCTCAGTGCGGTTTGTTTTGAAATCCATCCTTCAGGAAAAATTGGTCTCCATCAGCAGGTTGAAGTTGTTAGTGTTTTGTGTTGAAAGAATAAAGGTTGCCCATTCCTTGGAGATCTGTAAGGGTGCTCAGAAAGCCACTGCTCTAACATCAGCAGAGGCTGTTAATGCGGGTTAAACAGCAGCTCCTCTGCTCCCTGCACCACCACCAGGCACAGTGACACCAGGATATAAGGAGGCAGCAGCTGTCACCAGGTTGGCTGCACAGTGCTGGAAATACGCTTGCAGGGAGAGCAGAATTTCATTTTAGCGTTGAAGGCAGTGATCAGGATCCATTGATGGGCTAAGCAATCAACTTGTACTCTGCCTGGAAATAAATAAAATCCTCTAAATAAAATGGTGGGTAGGCAGCACTGAGAGCACACTTTGCATTTAGGGTCTAATTGAGTATAAATATCTCAATGTAATTCTGCAAAGAACCATGTTAACCTACAGTCAAGTTTGCAGCAAGATTTGCAAGCACAGACTGGGATTAATGTCTTTAGATTCTGAAGCAAGATCATCCTAGAAGTGAAAAGGTACAAGCTGTGCTGAAAGCTGGGGTTTTCTGGCTGTGCCTGGGAAGTTGCAGCACAGATGAAAAACAGCATCAACACTTCCCTCCTGTGAAGTGCTTTCTCCATTTCAATTCATTTTGAGGTTTCAAGCACAGTAATAAAGAGTTACATGCATGTTTCATTTTAAGCAGACTGATAGAGGAGATAAACAGATTTATAGTCAAGGTGCATTTGAAATTACAGCAGTTTGGCATGTAACAAAGGCAGAACACTGGAAATGTTAAACAAATGAGGTGGTAACTGTGTTATAATCAAGTCACACTAATCTCTGCCTTATTTCCCTTATAACCATTAGTCTGCTCTTTGCAGCCAGTAAACTCCTAGATTTAAGGCATTATTGCCTAGAAAAAGTCAGATTTGGAAAGTAAGATTACATCAAACTGTATCCTGATGATGAGGACCAGTAGTTTGGTGAAAGGCAGGAAGGATTCTGTAGTGACAGGAATGGTATTTCAAGGCTTGCTTTTTGGTAGGCTAGAAAGGACTTCTAACACGTACAAGTAGTTCTTATTTCTGTACTTCACAGCTCTTAAAAGCAGGCACCAGTCCATTTGCACAAGGGATAATGTATTCCATTTACCAGCCAGTGCAAAACGCCTCCTTCACCTCACTAGAGCCCTTTATGAAGTAGCGTGAGCTCCCGTCTGCCTCCTGCAGACAGTAGCACAGAGTAGGGCTAAGGATAATTTCTTTTGACTGCTGAGGTGTGGGGCCAGCTTGTCCCACAGCTGAAAACATTACCACCACCACAGTGTGGAACACGTTACGGCTCAGATGATAAGCTTTGACTCCACACTGGTTCACGTGAAACTGGAGTATTACACTAATTTAGTCCTTAGGATTCTGCATTCTCTTTGTAGGCATGAGAATGGGAGTAATCTGCAGTTTGTGGCTCAGCAATATTGGCCAGCCAAAATACTTTAACTGAGGAGGAAAATTCAGCTCCAAATGTAGCCTTCCTAGAAGCAGATCTGAAAAAGTTGCTTTTACTGTAGAATAAACAGAATAACAAGACAACCTGGTTAAACAAACAGCACTTTATTAAACTAATATAGTTAGATACCTTCTTAATGCTTAAAAATAGTATAGCATTTGCAAAAATGAAAAAAGAGTTTAAATAACATACAAGTTACAACTGAGAAGCAAAACAGGCAATTTAAATACCTAAACAAACATGACAAAATGCAAGATGTAACTGCATACCATTGATGTGATGAGGCAATGAGAACAAAAATATCCCTTCAGAATAATGCAACATCTAAAGGTATGTAAAAGCTTATACCATGACTTAACATATGATAAACCCCAATTTTCCTCGTACAATAAATATAAAGCATTAGGATGGTGTGCTCATATTATTTTAAACAAAGGCTACTAAGGCTTCAAAAATTTTTTTAACATTCAAAACACATTTCTGGTGTTCTGAGCTTTGACACTTCTGTATCAAAATGACCAACTGCTGTATACAAATTTCAAAAGACAGCATATCCAGAACTCCAGTAACAAATGGGAAGTCAAATGCCTACCTGCTCTTTCTTTCGCACAGAATCACAGAATCGTAGGGTTGGAATGGACCTCTGGAGATCATCTAGTCCAACCCCCTGACCTTCAGTAGCTGTTATTATTACATGCCTTTACCAAATTCAGTGGAACATTCCATCACGCACATAGACTTAATATCGCAATGCACTGCTGCTTAATGGTTATTCTTAATGCATATTGATTTTTTTCAGTTCCCATAAGGAGTGCAAAAAGTCTGAATGCTCAATGAGTAAACAAATACATTGCAAAGGTCAGAATAGTACAGATAAGTGCCTATGAAGGACGTGAGGAAAAACCCTCTTATTCATTTTTTCCATCATTGTCAGAAAGATCCAAGACAGGAGGACTCTTCTGTGGCAAACTTCCATTAACTTCTTGCTTCCGTATCTGATCCCTGTGTGCATAAGGAAAGAATGGTTTTACAGTCTGTTCTTCAGAGATTACTGTCTTCTAACTTTTTGCTCAAAAAAGCTGAACAATGTGAGATTGTTCCATCCACTGCCGGTCTACCAGAGCTTCTCTCAGAACACATAGAACATAAGAACAGATGTTACCCCGTTTAACATCAAGATATAAGTCAATATGACTGGTCTGTAGCTTGGGTTGTGTATTCGGTTACGCTATGGGAAAAAAAAGAAGTCTTTTCTGGAATTGGTGGGCAATTATGGACCTGGCAGCATGCCCTAGAGGAGTGATACGGAGCCCTGGAACAAATACAAGCACACTGGGCCTTGCACCATGGTCTTCGTCACCTGTTGGTATCATGGGCTCCACAGGCTGTTTTTTGTGCACAGCTGTGACGAGGGAGCACAGTGAGAAAGTCTAGGAGGGAGCAGTTTTAATTTTTCTTCTTGCTCTTCCCTATGCTTAAGAAATGATTATAATTATTCATTCCCCGGTAGATACTAAAGCAGGCAATAGGTGGCACTCCAGCACAACCTGCTACTGCCTCTTACTCCTGGCCAGACGCTTGGCAAAAGCAGGGCTAAGGCAATGCTGACTGAAACAGGCCCCCAAGCCTGAACTACTGGGAGACATGACTGGCAAGCAAGCACGCGTACAGTATCCAGCAAAACCTGTAATTTCTATTTTGGCCACACTGCCCCTTTTAAGTGCCCCTCTGCCTATCCCAAATCTGTAACTATTTGGTCCCTTACTCTACAAACACAGGTAAGCAGAGATAGCTGGGTCATCATGCAGAAAGAACTGCAAATGGTTCATCCTCTAGGGAAAGTCCAATTTGGAAGTGTGTTTTAATGACACTTAAAGCAACATATAGTCTTGAGTGAGACAAAGTTGTATTTTACTGCTTGATGTCGTGTTTTGTTAGCACATGCACATTTAAAGACTCTTTATACTTCCTCTTTCCTAAGTAGGAAAGGGGACATGTATTAACTTTCATTAAAATATATATCGATGACTAAACATTTATATGCTACACATTAAGCCACCGCAGTAGCCAAAGATGCTCTAGCATTCAAGCAACATTTGTTAAACTAAGCAACAGTGGCTCACTTAGATTAAATGAGGTAATCAATGCAATAATACAGTTGCAGGGTTTCAAAAATCCATGGATGAAGACAATAATACTCACCTTGAAGCATACCAGTAGTTGATCACAGTTGAAAGAACAACGTAACAAATACTCAGTACTCCAGAAACTCCCAGTGAAAGTGCACCTAGGCCACACAGCACACAAAGGAGGGCTATGCCACCCATGGTTATTACAACACCTAATAAAAGAGAATCAGTTTGTTATTTACGCGAGTTTATAAATTAGAAGAGCTGACACTCTACCACAAACCCAAATTCAAACCATTTGGGAAAACAGTTGTCTGCCATCAACTAGCTAGCCACTATAAAAGCTCTGTATGGTCAAGATAACTGGTTTAGCCATATCCTGGTGGCTGAGATTAGAAAGGGAAATAGGATTTCCCCCGTATAGACTACAGTTAATCAGATTACTATTCTTGTATTAAGAGTTTCACTACTGCTAAGAGCCAAGGATTACATACAGAAATCCTTAATTGCTTGAACTGGGAACTCCAGGAGGAAGAAGAAAAAAAGATATCATGCCTTAAAAGGGAATAAGTAAATACATACATGCATGCACACAGTACCTTCCATGACTATCACACCGATACAGGCCATTATGGCTGTTGTAACAACAAAAATTAGGAAAAATGCAACAGGAATAGCAGACACTGCAATGAACATCAGGAGTGATAAGGCGATGAAAGGGTGGTCATCTAAATATTGGCCAACACGAGAGTTCATAAATGCAACAACCTGTGGATGAAAGAAAAACATTTCAGATTTTATTTTTCTCTCTTGTCACAGATAACATTTAAAGGTCAAGTCTGCAGCTTGAACACAGGGCAGCTGTTGCCTCTGTATTTCAAAAGCACGAGGACTTATTGCAAATTTAGATAACTGCATAGCAGAAATAATTCTACTGACAACAGACATGCTTCTCTTGGGACTTCCCAGTTCCATTCTTGTACAAATTAAAAAAAAAAAAACACAAAACAACACACCACCCCTGAAAACAAGTGAAAAAACCAAATCGCAGTTTAGCTGCTCAGATTTCAGTGGGGTCTCAACAGCTATGATTTTGGTCTAGAGAACTCTATTTGTTAAGAAAAAAAATACTGTAACATTTAAAAATAATGATGATTTTTCCTTTTTACATGCATCAGTGATATCTGCCACCTGCTCATTTATTGAGCATAAGTACGGTGCAGCCATGTCTGTATCACAGAGTTGTTATGAATTTAATTATAGTGTTACTGGTAGAAAAAAAAATACTTTTTACAGAGGCAGTGATACCTATACACTGGAATTTTACTGTAGTAGAGACATTTCCCTTCCCTTAAGGAAATGTATACTGTAATTTTAGTTATTTTTTTAGAGGCCCAACCATTTCACTAAAACACCACGCTACTATCTCGAATGGTTATACCAGCAAGACACAGAAAGCAGAACAGGCCTCCCTTTTTCCTGATTGCTGAGGGTGTGGGAGGACAGTCCTCCCTCTACGGTCCTCAGTGTTGACTTAAGAAAGGGAGTGCCAATTTTCTCAAAAAATAAAAAGTTTCAAAATTGCATTTAAAGAAATTGGGGTGTGATATTCCAAGAGTTATGAAAGGAGTATCTCTATAAATATATTATATAAAATTATAATCCAGACACACATTTGAGTTGCTGTGGATGGACTGCACTATGGAGTGCCATTGCTTCTGCAGCTCTTGCATTTCTTTAGGCATGTTGGAATCCTCAGCAATGATCACGGATCTTCATAACAGCCATTCAATTTCCCTGAAAATTAAGGTACAATTAGTAGCAGCCTCATGCACATGTTTTGTGAAAATGAAATATTTATTTTGCAAAAACAGAGGACATAGACTTTGTGGATCACATTAACATCTGAAATCTATAACGCTATTTTTACCAAAAGTAAATCAAGTGCAGGGTGCTCATCCCTGAAAGCTCCTCCTAAACTCCCAAGTATCAAGATACAAGGTGACACTCACCTTCTTCCTTTTTAACATTAACCCCGTATTGAACTGTGAGGGCATTGAATTACCAGTAAAAAGGTCAATTATAACTATCCGCACGGAGAATTTATCGCCGCTAGTGCTAGAAACTTGTAACACATTAATGAGATTTGGTTTTTTGAGTAGCTTCGTGTTCAGAATTGAAACCACACCCTGCATTGCTTCAAAACTGCATATAAAGGCAAAATGCTTTCAAACGCCCTGAACATCCTGACAGTTTAAAGGCAAGATCAGCTCAAAAATCTCCCTCCCTCCACGAAAATTTGATCTGTTGTTGCTAGGGAGACCCTCACCAGGGGAAGATTAAAAGATGCAGCTTCCCGCTTGTGAATGTAAACACTCGCCGTGTCAGTATTACTGTTTTATGCTCCGCCAACACACGCGGCCTCCCCTGTGTTTATTTTCACCCAGCAGCGCTGGGCCCCCCGCCGGGGCCGCCACCCTCCGAACGGGCCGGGCAGCGCCCCAGCCCCCGGCGTTACCTTCCCCGCCGACGCACCTCCGCCCGCGGCCTCCACCGGACACTTAACACCGACGTCAGGACCCGATTAACGACAGCCCGCCGGGGCGCGATGCCCGCAGCCGTTGCCCGCACAGCGGCTCCGCGGGCGGCAGCCGCTCAAAGGCAACGGTCGGGCCGCGGCCTCCCCGACCTGAAGCGCCGGGGTACATCGCGGGTCTCCCCGCCAGCCTCCCCAGCAAGCCGCGGGGCGGAGACGAGGCGGGGCGGGCGGAGGCCTCGCAGGGCTGAGGGGGCCGCGCTGCCCCGCTGTGGCGGGCTGGGGGACGCTGCCCGCCCGAGCTGAGGGAGGTAAGGGGAGGCACGGCTCCCGCTCGCGCAGGGGCTGAGCCACGCTGCTGCTGCCGGCCCTCCCGCTGCGATCGAGCGGCGGCCAGGGCTGACAGGCCGCCCCGCAGTCCCCGCCCGCCCTCCGCCCAGCCGGGGCCGTCCCTGTCCCTCTCACCTCCTGCGGCTGCTGCCCGCCGGGCCGCAGCCCCCCTCGCCGGCTCGCCCTTCGGTTGCGACGCCCGGCACGGCCCGGACTGGGTCTGAGGGAGACGACGCCGCCCGCCCGCCGTTGTCTCCTCCCCGCGGGGGCCGGCGCCGCGGCGGGCAGGGCCGGGGAGGGTGAAGGAGGGGAGAAGGCCGGGGCAGGGCCGCCCGTGGGATGGCAGAGGTACCGCGGGGCGGGTGGTTTAGAGAGGAAGGGGGTAGGAAAGTCTCCACAAACCGCCCAGAGTTTTAGAGGCTTTTATTTATTTCCTTTTTCTGGCCTTCCATGTCCTCCTTCCTGTCCTGCCTTTCACACCGCGGGCCCAGCCTCAGCCGCTCAGGGCTGGGCCCCCTCAGGGAGGGACCCAGGGTTTTGCGTGGCTTGAGGACACGCAGCCTTGAGCTTTTTCGAATTAAGGATAGAAAAAATAAAAATATTTGCGAAAGCGATGCGGGAAGGACCAGTGACTCTGGTCACTGGTTCCCACACGTTCCCAGCCTGTCCTGCTGCCTCCACAGGTGGGGGCAAACCTGTTTGGGGAGATGCTCCACGTGAGGAGTAATTGCTTTGAAAATTCATCTGGCTTTTCGGCATGATCAGTCCCAGCCTTTGGATAGGGCTGTCTGTCTGGGAAATGATGCTGGGTGAGGTGTGCTGCACCGTGGTTTGGCCTGGCTGCTTTCGCGAGCCATCATGATGGTGTTACATGTGAGTGTGAAACTTCAGTGAATTCCCAGCTTTTGCTCTGGTTTTCATGCTGTAAATCACAGACAGAAATTACTAAAATATTCATGTTTCTCAGGACTGTTTTAATCGCTCCTTTTGATCGGTGCCACCCACGAGAGTGTTGCAAAACTAAACATTAATGGTTTCGTGATTATTTTTTAAAGGCAACAAAATCAAAGGCGTGTTTAACTTGGAACGTGCTGGTCTTACAATGCAAAGAGAGGTTTTATAAAATATGAGGTTTTTAACCTATCGGAGTGTCAGAGCTGTGTGTCTTTGAGATGCTGATTTCAATAAGCTCTGCAATACGAGAATCCGTGTAGATAGAGGAAGTAAAAGAGAGATTTGCATATTAATGCAAGTTTGGGCTCTAAGAGCCCAACACAAGATACCTGCAAGAAGATGGTGAGGGCAAGTTTATTTTGCTCGAGCTGTTAAAGTGTTTATATCTCATATTACTAAAGTGCATAGTGTATTGATATTCCCAGTAGACTAGTGTATATGAAATTAAATTTGTTGATTTTGCATGTTTTTTTTTAAAGTGAGCATAGGGAAAAACTAACTGGTAGAATTATAGTGTGACATAATCCAGTGATAATGGCACTATAAAGTTTAATGGCTCCACTGAGTTTAGAGGTGTATTGGAGATTTCAAACTTCTGGCTGTTTTCAGAACATGCCATAGCTGCAGTTTTGGAGATAGTCTTGTACATCTTAGTAAATTATTTTCCTGCTGTGCATAATTATTTCTTCTGCTAAAAATTCACATATAATCTCTTTCTATATAAAATAACTGTTTTTCATGTTTCCCAAGCAGTGCTAGTCATTCATTTAACTTCAAAGGGCATGCATATGTAAGCATCTGAGTTCTTGCGCACAGAGGAACAGTAGTTACTATAACTGTTACTTAATTAAGCTTGTCTTCATGCCAATGTCAGCTCAAATTATCACGAAAATACTCATGTTGCAAACAAGTTACCCCACACAGTAGCCGAGCAATTGCCAGCTCCAGCGTTAGCAGCGCTCGTTCTGTACCCCGCACTGCTGGCTTGTGTTTAAAGAGCAGCTTAGTTTATGGTAGGAACTTTTCACGTGTGGCCAGGCAGGAACAATGTTCCACTTGTGGTCGGTATTAGGTCAAGATATAAGGAAAACAGTGCTGTTAACTTGGGAATGTCAGCCATTCTTACAGTTTACAGAAAATAGGATGGAAAAATAGCATCCAAAGATGTTGGGAAAGAGTTTAAGTTAAAAGAAAAGTCTTGCTGTGTTGGCAGAACATGTACAAGGTTTCTCTTGACGGTTGGTATAGGGAGACTGCACTAGATTCCGTAATAATTCCCATTTGTGAAGAAATGTGATGGATGACTCTTTCAGGACATAGTGAGTGGGAGGCAAATACATACAAGCAGACTTAGAGGAACTGGGAGTACAAGTATCCCGCCTGCTGTCTTCAGATCTTCAGGGAGTTTGATTCTGAATGGTGGAAAAGTGGTGGAGATGTTTGGGTTCAAGATTTTGAATCTTTAATATTATTTTTTTTCCTAGTTCTTCCTAAGAAAATCTGGGCTTATGTAGCTTTTATTGCTGTGGGAGCCCCCTTCCTGTGTGCAGTGTTCTCATACAAATGTCAGAGTATCTCAGATGTCTCAGGACTTCATTTTTAGTCGCTTTCAGAGGTAAAAGGAACCTGCACAGTTGCTCATTGGTTCCACAGCTGAATCTCCCTGACCACAGCTTGGCTAACACTGTGCTGAAAGGGGCTGCTTTCTCTCTGCTGCAGGAAGAGAGGGAGGAGGGAATTCCTGTCTCCAAGCACCAGCTATGCTGTAACGGGGGCAACAAAGCTGAGGACTGAAAGGCAGAGTGTCAGAGAAGTTCACTGCGTTGGAACAGGCAGAGGGACTGGTAACAGGGGTGCCTGCAGGTAGTACCTGCTCTTACCCTGCTTGCTTATGCACTCTGTGGACGTGTAAGGCATGCAGGGCATCTCTGTCTTTTCCCATTCCTTTTGATGGGTGCTTTTTTCTCATGGCAGTGTGTGGCTCCGTCTGCTATAAACAACAATTAGGGGCCCAGAGTCCCTGGGACATTAGAGGAGAACAGGCAGCGAGGAGGAAACTGGTTTTGGAGAAAGTGGAAAGAGCAGGGTGGAAAAAATCTTGCTTGAAAGACATCTGGAGAGAGTTAGAAAGATTAAGGTGAAAAGTGAGCTTGAAGAGGAATGGAGAAAAAGAGAGCATGTGGTTTGGAGGGGAAGAGAGCTTAGTGTTGTAAACACGGAAGGGGAGAGCTGGGATTTTTCTTCTTCCTGGCGGTTGGCATAGGAGGCCGATTGTTTTGACACCTTGTGTGGTACCTGAAATGAGTCTCTGATATTTTTTTCCAGTGCATGTAACAAAAAGGATGCTTATATTGAGGGGAAGGACCAAAAACTTCTAAGCAAACAAAAAACCAAAGCAAAATGAAGCCAACACAGAGCCCAAGGCTCCTGAGGGTAAGTTCTTTCTGCAGTGACTGTGAAAGATCAATAATTTTTTGAAAACCTTAGATGAAATTGTCCGTTACTGGTGGCTATTGTTTTGATGTTGGAAAAACTCTTATTGGAAGACACTCGTTCTTGTTGAATACTCTTTGTATCTAAGCCTTATTAAGAATTCCTTTGCTTATGTATTTAACTTGCAAGGTTAGATGGCATATAAATCAGCAGTTGCTTTAGAATGAACAATGGCTTTCCTAATAACTCTTGTACCTTTAAGAATGAACAAATCTCCTAATAAACTGTGTGGTTTGTTAATTTTTAAAGTACCCTAAGGCCCAATCCTTTAGTCATTAATCAAGAGCAATTCATGCTGTCTTTAGTGAAATATATCTGGTAGTGATAATGTCTTGATTTCTGTGTCTCTGTGCAGGCATGCTGGGGAATACCAAGAAGGCAAATCAGATTGGTCTTTTCTCAAATTTTATTTCTAAATCGGTTCTACTTTGGTATTGAGGAGGGCACGGTTTTGTCCGCTGGAAAACTAGGTTCGAGCAGTCTAGTTTTCCAGTCATACATCAGAAAGCAATAAAGATGTGCTAAAAATGTATTAAATATAACGTAAAAAATGATTATGTGTTGCATTGGGTAATAACGTCCTCTTTCACGGTGATTTAATTCACTGCTGTTCGGATACCACGTACGTCCACCTCCTTTTTCTGATAGCGTCACTAGGTATTTGGGAATTTATTCCTCATGAATCTCCTAAACAAATTTGATTTAGGAAAAGCAGAGCAGACAAGAGGTGAGGTTTTGGCCTCACTAAGGAAAGTTGCCATTCAGAAACACCCTAAAGCGCTTTAAGGCTAAATAATTCTCAGAAAATACCCTTAGAAAACTTTGTATGGAGTCCTGGAAGGCCACCGCAAAGCCGTGTCACCTTGAGGAGGTGGAACATAGTCCTAAGACATATTACGTATGCTGGCATTTGTATTAAAACACTTTGCAAAGTCTTTGTGAGCAATCTGTTTCTCCAGTGGCATCCTGGCAATATAGATTCTTCTGGAACTCGGTGGTTTTTTTTCTCCCCAGTAACACAGTTCACACAACTTGGACTGTTTCACTGTCAATTTGTCAGTCTGGTAGGCTTTAATATTTTAGTATCCAGTGTTTATACCATTATAAACTGCATGCAACATGTGGAGTTTTTTAGTATACCTAAAAATATTTTAAACAATTTGAATTGTTTTCAATGATATAAAAATGGTGAAAATGGTGTGTGTGGGTTTTTTTTGTTTTTTTTTTTTTAATCTGACATTTATTGGTGATTAGAAGCTTTATCAAATGACTACAAAGAATAGGGCAATTGGAAAACCTGTTTTGCTCTGTTTCCTTAAAATTAGAAAAGTTGCAGTATGTCATTTTCAATGAAAACTGAAAGTCTCTGTTCTTTCTGAATGAATCTTTTTCAAAACGCTGTATTTCGCAAATGTCTTTGAAGTTGTTTTTCATTTCTCTCTAGCCACAAAATGATTCTGTGTGTAACATGAGTCATGCAGAACCGTTACCGGAGCATCCTTCTGCTTCAGCTGCACCTTCAGAACTGTATCAGGTGTGTGCTCCCTCCTGTTCTGTCAGGCTATACATTAAATTACATGTGCTAGCATGATTTTAGGCATCATATATTACCAGGCCTTAGGCAGATGAAGTAAAGATAGGAAAAAGTGTTTAAATTGTTAAGTTAAATACTAAGCAGATTGTCAGGCACTTCATTAGAGTTGCTCTGATTTAGAAAAGTGTTGTTACAACTTCTGTTATGATTTGGATATTAAACCTTGGTATTTTAAATCTGTTATTTAAATTTATAGTTAATTATTCGCTGTTAAATTTTGGATTAAATATTTTGAGTTTAAGTTTCTGGAGAAGGGAGCAAATAGTATAAGTATTTTTCTACCAAGCAAATTGTGATTCTTCCCCCCGATACTTGACGGTAGAGCACAAACCCCCCTGAGTTAGCCTGTTGTTCCAAAACCAGCTGAGAGCGTGACAGGTGCAGCATTGATCAGAATGGATGGCTTGTACAGCTGTACGGCTACAGCCTCTGCTGTGCGACACAAATCAAAATCATGTATGACAACGCTTAAGAGGAGAAAGAAGAGAGCGCTGGCTTTCCCCGCCGTAAGTGCCTCACAGTTGCTCATTTGGCTCATTTGTGTCAGCACTCCAGTTCATCTAAGATGTCTTTCTTTAGAAAGATATTGTTTGTGAAGAAATTAAGGTAGTTTCTGATGGAAAATGGGTTATTTTGGACTTTCTCTGAAAATAGGAATTTTTAAGTGAAACATATACTCTAAAATAATGGTTAAAAAGTGAAAATTATTCAATGAAGATTTACATTAAAAAATTTTATTTTAATCAAAAAATCAATTAGACTTCTGGGGATGTGTTACGGGTTTATTTAAGACATGGGAGCTGATTTAGCCAGTCCTGAAATTTTTGTGTTGCATAAGCAGTAGATATTTGCCAAGTGACTTGCTTTCTTCTTTGCCAGAAACAGCTGTTACCCTCTGACGGACTTTGCCCAAGGGTTCCCATGGGTATCATGATTAGCAAAGCACCTGCCGTGCACCCAGAAAGTTACTCTACCTAGTGGGGAAGAAAGAGCATATTTTACAAAGCAGACCTAATTAAGAGAGGAGATGAGAATTCAGAGTTTATGCTCACTTCAGCAGTTCCTAAAGATACACAGTGACTTTGTGGGGAAAATCTCCAAATCTCTGAATTTTTTTTAATTGTATCAGTTTATCCCCCAAAACTAATTCAGGGGCCTACCCACTTGTCTAGTGCGTGCAGTGGAATAAATCAAACTGAAAAGATTTTATGAACTTTCAGAAGCTAATTTCATGATTGCAGCAGTAGTGTGAGTCCTTTTTTCTTTGCTGGTAAGATTAGCCCTAATTAGGTCAGAACTAAAATACAAGGCAGAGGTAATAATCTTGCCTTAGCTTGTATTTCAGATTGACTAACTGTATTGTTCTTCTCACTAAAGCTCATGACAGACTAAAAAAAATAATAATTCATAGCTGCATCTGTAGGTTAAATGAAAAGAAGCTGGTTTATGCTTTAGTATGCTGTCCTCTCAGTGGTCATAAAAAGCTGAGAAGATGAGGTTAACTGCAGCTCCTATGGGAAAGGCAAGAGAAATGAGGGAAGCAAAGATGGGATGTCATGAATGTATTTAGAAGCTTTTTTAAAGAATGATCTGGAGCTGAGGGTGGTAATGCTGCATTGTAAAGAGGATGAAATGGGTAATAGGGATATGGTTGTGTTACTCCAATGAAGTAAAAAATCATTAAACAAGTTGTAATACAGAAACAAGCTAAATATGACTTTAGACTAAGAGCGCTAGGAACCATGGTATGAAGTAGATTCATGATTCTATCTTATGTACGTTTTCTCTCTGAGGGTATCTTGATAAGAAACATACTTCTCGATCCCACAGCCATTATGCCTGTGAGCTATCTCATAAAGTTTAGACATCAGGACTGATGACAAGCTAATCAATAGATACCAAGTCACCTGAGAGAACCTGGAATGAACAGACAAAAGAAATCTATTAGAAATCCTGTATTGATGCGGAAGAGAGAGAAAGATGAGAGCTGAATTTGTTAACCTGTATTATTGTTAAACTATTACAAGGAGTGAGTGTTAAAAGTAGACAGGCCGTTAACAAAGGCTTGAGGAATAAGGATTTTCTAAATTTAAACAAAGGTAAGGAGAAGAAGAAAAGAAGCAAGATGGAGATGTGGGGGAGTAGAGAGTACTAGATAATGTACTAATGCCTTCTCTTATTTATAAAAAAGACCTTGATTATGCAAAGAAATGCACAAGTACCACTGAAACACTGTGTAAAATTATTCTTATCCATGTGTAGAACATCAGGATCTAAAAATAGATTGGTGGTCAAATGACTCTAAGTCAGACTTATGTATTTGCTCTTTATACTAATTGATTTTTAACCCTGTTCTAGCTCTAAGAGGACTCTTTCAATTAATGTGCTATGTAAAACTATTTTTTTTCCAATTTCAGCATTTCCTTAAAAGCAACTATTATCCTCCTTTGATGCAACAAGCATCATGGACTTTGGCAGCTCCTTTCAAAGAACAGAGTTACTACCGAAGCCCAAGTGACTCCATAGCTAATAACTATACTCCTACCGCACGGGATTTAAAATTGAAAAATGTGCACAAATTAAAGCTCTCTTCAATGACAGCGCCATCACTGGGTTCAGCAGAGCAGAGAACATCCTCACAGCGTATCCATTTTTGAGTGTGTTTATAAGTTTAGCCTTGCTTGTTCTATACATTTTTATCTCTAATTGCTTACTTATTAAAGCATCATCCCTGGAAAAATCACCTGGAAAAATCAATGGAAAAAAAAAATGCACCTCTGTTATGCTCATATTCATCAGTCTTGCATAGCAAAACAAGATGGGGACAGGCATTAAAATGTTTACGTGAGGATCAAATCCAAGAAACGTTGCTTAATACACTGTTTAACGTTTCAACCACGTAATTGATGTATTTGTTAGCAAACTGTGCATACATATGTAAAACCTACAAGATGAGCTATTGTATGCTGTTGATTCAACATGACATTGTGATATAAAGCAAATAAGGTTAAGAGTTGTAATAGTCTTGCTATTTAAGTTTAACAATATATATATATCAAACATTTTACGAAAACAAGTTGTTTAGGCTTTAAGTATCTTACTAGTTGCAGGTGTCAAATTAACTCCATTGCTTAGTCTGAAAATTCCAAAGTAAGTTACTAATGAGCTTTATTTCCTCATTAGCTATATAAATGTCCTCTGTACCAATGGTAAGACACTCATAAAATATAGTTTTCTACATACTGTCTGTCTGTGAATATACTCATCCTGCATTGTT
Source organism: Chroicocephalus ridibundus (assembly GCF_963924245.1). Classification (NCBI taxonomy): domain Eukaryota; kingdom Metazoa; phylum Chordata; class Aves; order Charadriiformes; family Laridae; genus Chroicocephalus; species Chroicocephalus ridibundus. The sequence continues at coordinate 48,923,921 of NC_086291.1, read as the reverse complement.
GTTTTGCTTCCCTGAAGTGTTAGAAATTGCTTCATTTCCCTGGGATAGATGAGACATAATAGCTTCAATATCTGCTTCGTCCCATTGTATGCTCTTTTAAGAAGGGTTTGGTTTTGTTCGTTGGGTCTCTCTAACAGTTTCTTTATCATACGCCAGATTCTTCTACTTGGTGTACTTCCCCAGTACACGGGTGGGATGTGGGAAGAAGGTCATGGTACCTTTCTTGCTGAAAAGGCATGATGTATTAATTTTGTTAAAAGACCTGTTTATTTGTACTCTGAAAAGCACATGGTAATACTCTGTAGTTCTCAGGTTTTTCATGCGTAGTATATTTTGTGTAACTTCTTATAGAAGTGCTTTTATATTCAAAATAGGAAGTCCCAGTGCAGAAAATACGGTTTGTGCAGGGAGGTAACCACTGAAGTCTTAAGCATGAGCTGAATGCTTTCCTGAAGCTAGTTTATAGTCCCAGAGTCAGCAAGATTATTTAACACATGATTTTAATGTCTTGCTGAATGCTAAGTCAAAACTAAAGGCTTCTTTGAGACATTGTTTTCTGTTATTTCATTATCTGATTAACAGACTTGTCTCTGTTTTTCGCCAATCTGAAATAATATCTTATTTCAAAAATACTCTTGTATGTGATTTTCTTAACTGGTGCTTAAAGCTTCAAAAGAATGTGATCCTTCTAGGAAAAAGCTTAAACTTACACAAAGAAGTCAAGGGAATTCTGATAGGTAACGTACTGTAATGTTATAAAGATACAGATTATTACAATCAGACTAGATACCTGAGTTGTGATTTAATATTTCTTTTTACTTGGATGCTATGTTAAGCATCCAAGCATGAAATGTTAAGTGTCTACAAAAAAATGTATGTGCATCAAAACTGAAAATCCATGGTGTGCTCAGTGAGCACCTTTAACTGTTTCTTTGTGGCAGGACTAATTTCAGTCTTAGGCATGCTAAAGGAAAGGTCTTTTATGATTACTGACTTGACAACCCAGAATTTAGTTAATAGAGATGCAGATTGTGGAAATGAAGTCTCAGTTTTGCTGTGAGCATTTAAATGCTCTGTAATGCTCATAGAGTTGTGTCAAATTGGGTGCTCTGCTGTAGTGAAAATTTCTTTTTATCTTCGTGTGCTTGTGTTCTTCATCTGTAAAACAAGGAAATAGTCCTCTTTGGAAGTGCTATGACAGTAACTCCTTGTTACAATAACATGGAGATGAGTACCATAAAAAAGACAAAAGGCATACTTAAATTCTCTTCAGGTAATGTCTTGATCATGTAAAGTAAATCAAGTGTGGAGAGACAGCTTGTTGGCTGAGTATCCTGAGCATCCTGAACAGTGTGGACAAAGGCCCTACAGAAACCAGCATATAATCATGAAAAAAGATGTCTGTAGTGTAACATTTATGCGAATGAGCCAATTTGAACTTTTGGCTCAGATTGTTAAGATTTTGTGAGATAATCACCCGAGAAGAGGTGGCGATCTTGGACAACCTACGTAACAGTGCTTAGTAGTTCTGGTTCAGACAGTATCTTATAAGCAATTCTATGAATCCGAGTGACACTGTGCAGCTGTAAGGTTTACATGATTGTGTTCTTTCTGTTAAAGTAGCATGCTATGGTATGCAATTTTACTGATTTTTTTTTGCTATGCGTAATTGAAATACGTCATAGGTCATACTTGTCCTTAGTGCAGCGTACATGGTTTATATAATGCTTGTCATTTGTCCATATTGATTTAAGAATCCATTACTGCTTCTTTATTCACTAAACTTGTATTCTTTTTTTTCGGAAGTATGCCAACTTTGTTAAACAGTTTGGATCCCATTTCGTTGTGTGCACCTGCTCATATGCAAGAATTACATGTCATACGTTATACAGACAACCAGCCATTGACCCCAGAAGAACAATTTGTTCTCATGGATTTACATGAGAGGGAGATAAGTAAGCGAGAAAAGCCACCTTCAAGAAATGATATAGAGGTATTTATATAATTGTTCTTCTAAAGATAAAAGTTGCAGCAGTAATAATCTGCAATGTATGTCTATAAAATGTTTATTTAAAAGTACTTGAGAAAAGAAGACAGTACCTGAGGTTTAGAAGATGTAAATGTTCAGTATAGCCAACTGCTGTTAAATATTGTCAACTCCTTTCCCATTTGTTCCTCTTTTTAGCTACTCAGTCTGATTTTTTTGTCTAATGGGCTTGCAAGTAGAAGTATCTTCCCAAATTCTTAACCTCTCACATTGTTGGCTAGTACTTCAGAGATCACTAATTTAATATGCTGTACTCCATTCTATTGGTATATGTGCTTACATCAAAACAGATGGAAGTATTGTAAAAACGTCAGGCATTGGCAGCGCTTTAAAAAGAACCAAGAGGTAGATAGCAAAAATCCATTATATTCAAACACCTTTAAATTGTGGAAAAGGTTCAAGTGATAGAAAAGGTGAAAATATTTTGTAGTAATTCATTATCTGTCAGAAAATTCATATAATAAGCATAATATTTTTAACATTTTTTAGCGGTACTGTTACTACATATATAATGGAGTGCATGAGGACATGCTGGCACCTCAGGATAAGGAAGTGATGAATGCAATTTTAAAGCGTATTCCAACTCATATTCTTGCTAACACAGACCTGGAGAATTCACTTGCAAGTTTAAAAGAAGAGATTAAGGCTGACTATTGTATCAGCCTCAGGAAAGCCATTGGTAAGACTGAAAATCTCTTAGCAATTCAAGAGGATGTAGACATCTATTGCACTTTGAAAGCAAGTCTGCATTCTATTCTTAGCACCCATGGAGAATTCCTTTGGGGTCATCAGTAGAACTGCAGTAGATATCTGAGAGAGTATAATCTGTGATCATGCTACCTAACATTCCAGTTTCAATAAATACCTATTTACTAAACACGACATCCCATCACTTAAATATAGTTGGTCCTGTTGGAGTGGGTCCAGAGGAGGCCACGAAGATGCTCAGGGGGCTGGAGCCCCTCTGCTGTGAGGACAGGCTGAGAGAGTTGAGGGTGTTCAGCCTGGGGAAGAGAAGGCTTCAGGGAGCCTTAAAATCCAAATCACATTCAAAATGCATAATTCTGCATCATCTCATCAGATGTATAAAGACGGGGTCGATCAAATGATGGTGACTACTAAGTAGGTGTGGCCTCACACAGCATAAAAAGAAGAGGTTGCACAGTTTTCACTCTGCCTTCTATGGTCTCTGATATCTTTCTAAGTACCCTTTAGTTTGCCTTTTATCTATGTCACAATTTTAGTGTTTGTGGTCCCTTTTTGTGATAATACTAACGTCAACAAGGGGTAGTGAGTCTGCATCCCAGTTTTTGTTAATCTCATATGTAATGGGCCACTGGTCGGCCCATGAGTTTTGGCGTTTAGCAGATCATAGATCAGTCCTTTGAATGTCATATCCTTCCTAGATGCAACACATGATTCATAACATTCCTGTGTTTCACAAACATTTAAGAGGCCTACTAAAAATTGTCCTTGAAAGAGGTATTTCCACCCCTGGTTTATGGAAGAGGAATTGAAGCACAAAATAAATACACTTCAAGTGGAAAGGCAGAATGAAAAGCCATTTCTCCTGCCTCCCATTTTAGAACCACAACCAGGTCTTGTTTTCTTTTTCTGAAATAATTTTATAGTCAAATTGGTAATTTGATTATTGTGCTGTATTTCATCCTAAAAATGTACAAGTAGCTATGTGACAGTGTATGAGTTTTAAATGTGCAGAATTCTACCACTTCCTGAACTATGGAGATACTGTGTTTTCATGTGTAGGTTTTGACCATGCATGCAATCTCACCATGACATTTATGATTTGTTGTAGTTGATTACATCTTGATGGATCCAGCTGAGAGAGAGAGACTGTGTATTGGAAGTACCCCACGCCCTTTTCCCCAGAGAGTTGTCCGTGCACCAGTCCCATGGCACAGCTCTTACGAAGAAGTGAAAAGATGGAATGAAATGAATCTATTCATAGTGAATCCATTGATGCCCACTTTGCAACAGCTCTGGCTTTCTGAGTAAGAGGTCTTGTTCATAGGATCTTAGTTAAATTCAGAATGTTTTTGATTTTATGGCTGGGTTAGAGAGTGCCTCTGCTGCCTTCTCTACGTATGCTACAGAGGTCCTGGGGGAGCCAGTAGAGAGAAAAATCTGTTCTGTTTTCTAAAGATTTTTTTTTTTTTCTGAGCCTGTAAGAATTTCAACATGAAATGATTGTTTTCTGCAGACTCTGAATGCAAGCAGAAGCATGTTTTTACATGTCCACAGTGTTTCTGATATGAAAAGATCATCCCTTTTGTTAAAAGATGTTATCCCTAAATTAAGATTCAATGCTCAAGTAAATAGTGATTTGGAATTCTCATCTTGATTCCTGAAACTAACAAAATTAACTCTTAAAATTGAGTTTCTTTCAAATGTCTGTAGTTGGAAGTTGTTCTGGGGACTTTTGAAAATTGAGTGTTTTCTTATGAATTTAAATATGGTAGTGAATAATCCCAAGAACTGTTTTTGCATTTAAGTATCATTTACAGGAATTTAAGCTCTTGTATGTATGTATGTATGTATGTGATATATGCCATACAGATGAAACTTTATTTTTTTGCCCCTCAGGGTAGCCAGGATAGGTACTTATTACTATTAATATGGAATAGAACCAGTAGGTGTCATTCTGTGTGTTCTTTAATGCCTGGATACACTAATGAATCTAGGAAAAGGACAAGAAATTATTCTGATGATTTTAGCAAAAAATTAACAAAATTTTAAATACAACAGGTATAAAATGAAGTTTGTGAAGCCTTTTATGTTTGCTGATAGCAAAAAAAGCCATTAGAAGTGCATTTGTCAGACAGCTTATCAATGAAGTGATATGCATGAATTAAACTATATTATTAGTATTTATAAATACATGTGAGACCTTTCTGGCTATATTTCATGGGGTTTTTTAAACAGAATTCTCTAAAACATTTACTATTTGTTTTACTTCCATAGGTATAGTCATCTAAGGTTTGTTCGCACTGAAGAAGTGCTTTCTGGAGACCTGCCACTGTTGCCCACTGAATTTGAGGAGGTCATTCGAAGACACTGTGTGGAAGCTCACAATATTCTTCAGAACAAGTCAGTGCCAAATGTAGTAATAGTAGATGAGTAGAGTATCTTAGGATGTGATTTATGTGAAGCTCCCCTTTTAAAACAGATCTTAGAGTAAGATGACACTAGTCCCAAACACAGGACTGCCAAAACAAAGGGGAAAATAGGGGAAAGGGATAAACATCTGGATGCTAAAAGAGCTATTGAAACTGCAAGAGTGCTTGCACAAGAGCAAATGGGAATAAACTGGCTATGAATAAACGTAGATTGGAAATTAGAAAGTTTCTAGCCTTGAGAAGAGTGGAGTCTAAATCTATAAAAATGGTGACAGAAAACCTAACTTTTTTAATTATGGAAATCAATCAATGTAAGAAAGAGATTATAAGAGGTAATAGCCCATGATATTAGGTGGCGGCATTCTGCCACCTGAGATCTCTTCCAGACTCAAGGTTCCCATTTAATGCTAATAATTTAATATTGTCATTAGTGTTCTGTCTATTCATATTAATTTAAAGTAATAGTAGGGGCCCATTGTAACAAGAATCCTTAGCTTAAAAACTCAGGTTTCCTCTAAGTCCTGGTAGGTACAGTTTTGTTTGACATGTAATTAAAAATTCTCTGCTAGCACTTTGAATTTTGCTTATTCTTTGGGTAATTTCTGAGCTTAGATTTCATTGCAAGGAGCAAAGTAAGACTAATATGCTTTTAAAACCTTTCTCTCCATATCATTTCGTTGTAGATGGATTCCAACTTGTGCATCCATTTTCCGTGACCAAAAAAGGAAATGGCTTCACTTTGCTCCTCAAAAGGACACTGATTCCTCTCAGCAAGTTGAAAGTTATTTTTGTTCAGTGGCAACTCTAATGTCATTACAATTACGCGAGATGGTTGTTAACTCCTTAGAAGATCTTCTTGCTTTTTTTATGATCCACAAGGTATATGCTGTGCAGTATATCTATAGTTTTCAGTGTTACATAGAGATAATAATTCATATAGCCATAAAATGTAATGCTCTTTGAAGGCCAAAATATCCCAGATAGCTCGTGCCTCCATGAAAAATGGCTGGATCCTTTAAACAGTTGTGCATACTCAGTGGAATTTTCTTTGCATGGTCGAGAACTGCTCACTTGAATAATCATTTTGCAGGCCTAGGGTTATGACTAGCAGTTTATAAGAGTTTTCAACTCTGTCTTGAGTGAGTGGGTGTGGGTTTTTTTGTTTGGTTGGGATTTTTTTAGTTTTATTTTTCTTGGCCTTAATCAGGCAATACACTTAAACGTGTGTTTCTGAAAGCACGTGAATAATTCCCTTTGAAGTCAAAAGTGTGCATACTCATGCATGTCATCCTTTGCAGAGGTAATTTATGTATGCGGTGTCCCTGTGTATAACAAATGAGTGCCCTGTATTATTTCAAGTAATGCACATAATAATAGTAAACATTACATTGCAAGATTTTTTTACCACTTTTGGCTATGATAAAGTTGCCTCTTAGTGGAAATGAGTTCTTTAAATATCAGATCACCCATATATCAGATTTTGTGTTTGTTTCTAGATTTTATTTCTGATAGGCATTGTGATATTTTTTTTAGAGTTTTTGTTCTGTATGGTAATTAGCGCTTTACTTCTGTTACTTAAGGAAAAATCAAGGCAATTAGGCTTAAATCCAGTTTCCTAATTCCAACTCTTACAGATTCGTTTGGAGTTGGCATCTTAAAATCTTGTGTATTGGGGCATCAGTGTTTTGAATAAAAATCATGGATGAAGTTCCCATTGGTGCTGTGTAGTTTAGAGATTTGGAGGAGTTGACACATCTCGGGGACAGGATGCCATCCAGAGGGACATGGACAGGTTCAAGTGGGCCCATGTGAACCTCATGAAATTCAACAAGACCAAGTGCAAGGTCCTGCACCTGGGTCGGGGCAACCCCCGGCCCCGGTATCAGTGCAGGCTGGGGGATGAAGGGATGGAGAGCAGCCCTGCCGAGACGGACTTGGGGGTGTTGGTGTATGAATAGCTGGACGTGAGCCTACAATGTGTGCTTGCAGCCCAGAAAGCCAGTCGTATCCTGGGCTGCATCAAAAGATGTGTGGCCAGCAGGTCGAGGGAGGTGATTCCGCCCCTCTCTGGTGAGTACTGCATCCAGCTCTGGAGCCCTCAGCACAAGAAGGACATGGACCTGTTGGAGTGGGTCCAGAGGAAGCCACAAAAATGGTCAGAGGACTGGAGCACCTCTCGTATGAGGACAGCCTGAGAGCGTTGGGGTTGTTCAGCCTGGAGAAAAGAAGGCTCCAGGGAGACCTTACTGCAGGCTTTCAGTACTTAAAGGGGTCCTACAGGAAAGATGTGGCAAACTTTTTAGCAGGGCCTGTTGCAATAGGACAAGGGGTAATGGCTTTAAAGTAAAAGAGGTAAGATTTAGGCTAGATACAAGGTAAAATTTTTTTACAATAAGGGTGGTGAAACACTGGCACGGGTTGACGAGAGAGGTGGTAGATGCCCCATCCCTGGAAATATTCAAGGTCAGCTTGGACAGGGCTCTGAGCAACCTCATCCAGTTGAAGATGTGCCTGCTTGTTGCAGGGGAGGTTGGACTAGATGGCCTTTAAAGGTCCTTTCTAACCCAAACTATTCTATGATTCTATAAGTCTTTTAAAAATTATTATAGTGATAATTGATTTCTTTGTCATGTAGAACTTTCATTCTTTTCCCTAAGGATGGAAGTGATTTTACAGAACCGTATCAAGAAATGCAGTTCTTTGTACCTCAGATACTAACAGTCAAACTCAGCATGGAAGAACCCAGGATTGTCTTTGAGCCACCTTTGAAAGCATGTTGGGATTTAATCAGTCATTGCTTCAGGGAGGTCCTGCACAGTGCTGAGGAACTTCCAAAGGTACTGGATAAGCTATAGCTGCATACAAAGTACAATATGAATAAAAACTACCTATGATATAAAAAGTTATAAATGAGGCAGAAAACTGACAAATAGAAGATAAAGATGAAGGTTGTGTATCATGAACTGTATGAACTTTTGTGATTATAGAAGATAGCACAGAAATTGTTCCTTTTCAGATTCAAGTTATATTAAAGCCCTGGTTTGATTTTCATATAGTTTTCGCAAGCAAACTATGTAACTAAGCGTTAATTATGAATCAGAGTCTTTTCACACTGCAAAATAGTACATTTTTTTATACAAATAGTTTTTACCAAATAGTAAATTTTTTTTTGAAGTGGTGGTTGAGTGGGTAATAGGATACCTTGTTTCCTCTATTGTGTGTGTTATTACAGTATTTTCAATGGTTCCCTTTAGGTAGAAAGACTTCTATTTCCAGAATTAAAAAGAGATGATCTCACTCTCAGAACAGTCAAACCAGATGAATCCTTGTTTTCAGAGTATGTGAACAAACTTGAAAAGATCTTTGAGAGCAACGTACTTGGTCCACAGAAGTAAGTTTTGGCTGTTAACTCCATTGCTCATCCAGACCCTCAGATTCATAACACTATCCATTTGACTCAAACAAACAGTTTGAGTCAATTCGTTTCTTATTGTAGAGAATCTTCACATTGGAATCTTACGGGTTTTTTTCATGATCTTCTGTGTTTAAGGTATTTAAACGTGTACAGGAAATACAGCAATCTTTTGAACAACAATGCACAGCAAGATGTCACAGATTTCTTGAAAGAAGGCCATTCTTTAGAAGCTTTAAAAGAGGTAGTATGTAACTGACAACTGCTATGTGTTCATACAGCAGCTGACATATCACGCTTGAACTCCTACCGAAATAACTTGTTTTACCCTTGGCAATACTATGAAGCCACCTCAATTTATGTAGCCCCTTAGGGCTGCTGTGCAAATGTGGAGGGAGGTTTCTTCATGGCCTTCTTCTATGGGTTTTGTTGGGTCTTAGTAGACATCCAGTGGAAGGCTGCCCAGAGTATTTGGTAACTGCAGCTTGTTGCTCTTTTGACTGTCTTGTGCTTAGTCAGCCCTGTCTACTTTTCTCTGCATTCCTGAGTTAGCCTATGGATAAATACTTCTCCAGGCAACTTGCGGTGTTCCTTAATATGGCATGTTACTGTGCAAAGCTTTCAGCCCTGGAATCTGTGGATAGGAGCTGAACTCTGGAAAGATAAAAAATAGTTGTTCCTTGTTCTGTTTGGCATATATTATCCATTTTCCAGATGGCAGCTAATTAGCGTTGTTGTTTAGTATTTTTCATCTTGGATTAAGGAAAAATAACAAATTTATTATTTTCCATTTGTAGAAGATTGACAGCTTAACAAAACTAAAAAGAGAGATTGCTTCCATGCATGTCACTGTCCCTCTGGCCATGTTCTGTCTGGATGCTGTACAACTGAATGAGGAACTCTGCAATCGGACCCAAAATCTTAAAGATAGAATGATTGAATTTGAAGTGATGGAAAACAGAGAGTTAAATGAAAGGTACATGTTGTTAGCGTGCATGATTCTTGCTGTTTGCGTGGACTGATGCTGTATAACTGTGGATGAGATATCTTTATTCATCTACTGGGTTTTCTACTGCTGCCCAGACATGTGCAAGGACACCAAAGTGGGCATTTAAAATTAACAGGAACGGAAATACTTGTAAATAAATTTCTACCTTAGTCTGTATAGGGTGTACACAGAGATTAGACTGGAAATACACCAGTGTTCTTACCTCCTTTACTAACCTTCTAGGATTAGGGTTGAGGTCCTTGCTTCCCCTGCGGCTGTCAAGCTAAAGCAACGTGAAGACTGTACTATGCAGCACTGCATTTGTCTCGCCCCCGAATTTTGGTCCCGAAATAATGGTCCTGTTTTCATATCTTGCAAGTTTAAAGAAAAAAAACAACAACAACAACAAAAAAAGAAAGGACCTTTAAAATATAATTTGACTCCTGTGTAATGACTCCAGGGATAATGCTGGTTCTGTGAATTAAAAACAGCCCCACACCCCGCAAACACCAAAAATCCCCAACAAAAACCCCCGACACTCTGGCAATTAAAGAATACTTCCGCAGTGAATGGAGAGAGACAATAGCCTTAAAGAAATTATTTAACCCATTTAATTAAAAAGCATCTGCAGGTGGAGAAGAACCATAGTCAAGAGGGGCTTCTGCCTCTGCTCACAGTGGAGGGGATCTAGACAATCAATTAGTTTATGACAGCAATCTTATGCTGAGCGCCTAACATTTGTAAGGCTTGAGTTGGTTTAAATAAACCTATCCTTTGTGTGTGGTTGCTCTTTGCATGCCTACTGTCTGTTTAGCTACTGGTAGTACTGAACTGGAATCTGGAACAAGAAAATGTATCACTATGAAGAAAGAAAATAACAGAACTTTTTCTGTTCTGTATTTTCTGTTCCCACATAAAATATAAAAAAAAAATCTGATTGTTTAATAATTTTTCTCTTTATAACTTTGTTTCATACCATGCACTTGATTTTATTTTTTGTGGGGTGATTAAGTGAGCTCTTGCTTATTGCATTCAGACATTTCTTTCTGGAGCAGATTGGGCATTGAAAGGAAATTCTAAACCTATAGGAAGGACACTGTTAATATGGCATTAACTGTAATTTGGAACCAATTTAGCAATCATTCTATTATGTATCAATTCTTGTAAACATAGTAGGACAATAGAACTGATTGTACAGAGTAAAATGGCATCCTTAATAAATGCCTATCTGCTGTCTGTATTCAATCTGAATACTTAATTTATGAAGAAATTTAATATTCTTGTTTAAAAGACAAACTTCATTAACAAGATCTTGCATCTCTGTTCACTTACAGTTGCAGTGATATATCTCTTTTCTTTTTGTTATAGAATTTGCAATGAATATAACTTAATTGCAAATAGACTAAGTGAGGTGCCTCTGAGCACTGAAGAGATAGTGGAATTCGATGCATACTTAAAGAAATCCAGCGAAGTTACTGTTCGTAAACTGAGGCAGGAGGTCGCTGAAGCAGCACACAGACTGGAATTCCTCATGGACTATGCTGATCTTTCTTGTATGTCTCAGTTACAGAATATGAAAGTCTCATATGAAAATACTTATATAGAGATACTGGGGCCTGCATGGGTGAATGTTGCATCTTCTAGAATGCTAATGGAAAGCTTCAAAACAGACCGAAAAGAAATAAAAAGAATTTAGTAGAGGCCAAAATGTACTGGTGCAGGAAGGAATGGTTAGACAAATGGCATATAGCACAGACAGTGCTTTTTTGTGTGTTTTAGAGAATGTCTTAGGCATTATCAGATTAATTGCATATAGTCTGGTCAAATGGTGTTACACTTCTATGTTATCCCATAAAAAGTCTACAGTGAAAAACCATCTAAAAAGCAAAGTCTCCAAGGCTCTATGACAGCTTTTGGAAAGTGTGGGAACTTGCATCTCTGCAGCTGAACATTAGATCGGGGGGGCTTTTTGTCGTTTTGCTGTTCTTAGTTAATATAAAGGCTGTTGTCCAAGGTGGAGGAAACATCTGTAGAAGATGCTTTTAGTTTGCACTTCTGTTTAAAGCAAAAACTATGGTGTACACAGGTGCTATGTGTTATTTGCTGTACATAAAAATGAAGAGCAGTTACATGACTGCATCCCCATTACAGTGGCAGATGATCCTTTCTCCTTAGAGCAGAATACACTGAGATCAGACAGTAATAGAAATAACTAGGATATGCCATGTTTATTAGAATTTATTTCTGATAAAAATTAGGATGCATATGGAAGCCAGGCCGTTTTTGAGTTACATTTTGGACTGGAATGTTTGCATGTGCAGTATTTCATAATTAGCTATTCCTTCTAGCTAGGTTTGTAAACATGTGTCCTGCAGTTACTTATAATGTGCTAAGTGCACTGAAAAAATAGACATATACGAAGATAGAGATATCTGCTCATTGTAGTTATTATGCTCTAGCTTTTGTAAATAATTCAGTATTTACAAATTGTGGACTAAAAATGGTTTAAACTTTACTTTTATCCACCTTACGTAGGTATGTTATATACATCTGGTTAGGAGTGGTCTTTGTGTAGTTTAATGGAGTTTATATTCTGGAATAGCTGTTCTTACTAATTTTCTCTGTCTAACTAAGGTCGTCTTCAGAGAATTTCACGTTCTTAACCTGATTTTAGAGTTTTGCTATCAATCTAACTAGTTTTAGAGAACAGTTCTCTTTGCAGTGAAGGTAATTCATCCAGCAGCTTGAAATATGGAGCTTCTTAGACAGCTTATTCCTAATTGTAGTTTTAGCTATTCTGCTTACTTTTCACAACAGCCATTCTATTAGATTATTCGTTGAAAGGTATTTTCTTAAAGATGTCTATATATTTTTTATTTTAGATGATGACATAAACTTGAACAGCAGAGTTTTCCATTGGCCTGATCAGATTGAGATAGTCTTTGAAAACAGTAGAGATCAGTTGTATAACAGGAGGAATCACGCAGAGATGGTTTTACTTGAAAGGTATGATGTTAAGACATTTTCTTTCACTGGGTATTTTTTAAAAAATTAAAATCTCATTATCATTAAGAGGGAGATCAAAGAAGGAAAGCTTGGAAGGGAGCTGAGAAAGTAAGGAAGAAAACCTGGTTTACAGTGTTGTGGAGGTTTCAGAAAAATACTGTTGATGAGGGTGGATTAGAATATTCCTGTGCTTAAACAGGTCTGAAGGGAGGAATGAAGGATGTTGCTAGAATATTCATAACTTTATCTTGTTATATTGGTTAGTACAGCATTACACATAGGTTTGTTACATTGTGTTCGCTCTTCCTTTATTTCCTCCAGGTAGTAAAGGTGGCAAATGTAAGTGAACTAAATTAATTGGGAGGTTTGAAAATGAACCTTGAATTCTACTCTTGTGAACTATGTAGTATTGATGTAACTGATTAATGGGTTTTCACTGACATCTATATTTACAGTAGTATTGAGATCAGATTTTTTTTGACAGTGCCTGTTAATAAAATGATTGAACTCTGAAAAGGAATGAAACAGAACATCGTATTATCTTAGCTATCTTTATCTCAGGTGTTCTCAGTTTGAGGAAACTCTTGAAGGTTATAACAGAGAAGTAGAAAGCTACAAAAAGCGGGATGTCATGACCATAGAAGAAATGAAGAACAACGCTGAGAAATTTAAGGAGTTAAATAAGAATCTAGATAATGCACTAACAGAATTTGAGGTTAGTATTTATTAGTCAAGTATGGAGTGGGTTGCAATGTGCTGGATGAGCAAAAGTTTCATTCCTGTCCCTGTTTTTTTCAGGGTTCTGGCCATATATTGTCCAGATGGCTTTAAAATTTCTAAATTCACAAACGTGGCCAATGTCTTCTTGTCCCTGTATGCTGAGTTGTCCCTACTGCTGAGCTGAAGAGCATATTTTTTGGGGAAAAAAAAGTTTATGGAGTTTTAAAAATTGAAATACTGAATTTCAGTGTTTCCAAGCGGTCAGTAGTAGCTGGATGCTATCCACAGAAAAGAGAATTCTTCTGGCAACGTTGTCAGGAGCAGAATGTTAAGGAGGTAGCATTTTCCCTGAACCATGGTTTGTGCTGCTGGAGCTGTGTTTTCAGCCCCTCTGCTTGTCCTCTAATTAAAACCAAATGTTTTTCAGCTCTTTGTGGCATTTCCAGAAATTGCCTATCGGCATTAAAAATGTGTTGTATCACAGAAAGGGAAGTTTCAGATGCTAGAAGGAAACCGAAGACCAAGAGTCCTAGATTCTACTCGGGGCTCTCCATCCAGTGTACTGTGTAGTTCTAGGTTCAATAGTTTGTCTTCACTATGCTGCTGCTGGGAAAGGAGAAGGGTTACCTTCAAAATAATCACAGGCATTGTGGGGCTTAATTAATCTTCTAAATCACAGCGAGACAATGATATTTCTGCATCTATGGAGCCTTAAGGATCAAGATTTTAATTAAGTCCCACTCAAAAGAGAAAATTGAACCAATTAAATGAGTTTAGGATTTAGATAAATTGCTAGTCCTACATATCAACACTCTTAATCTGATTTAAAGGCATCTGGTATATTTAATTAGTGTGAGTTAACAGCACTGATGTTATTATAGGTAGATCAGAATAAGTAATTAAGTTTAAGTTTCTTAATGCATGATCACAATGAGGGGTGTATCCACAGAATTTAAATGACATGACAATCACCTTAGTGAATACATGAAATTTAAAATTATCTTGGAATGTGGATCTTTAAGTTTCTCTGCCTGCACCTCACGTTGAATGTTTAAAAGGTTTACGAAAGATCTGTTGGCATTGTAAAAGCACAGACTTGAGACTCAGTCTGAATTCAGTGTTTGCGTTTCAGACAGCATTTCTTTATGCTTCACCTCCCTAACTATAAAATGAAGAAGGCAATACTTTTTTTTTAACTCAAATCTTTGCATAGTGATTTATACTGTAAGGTCTTTTGGACAAAGACAATATCTAACCATGAACAAGCACAGCAATTAATATCTGTATTGGCTGGAGCTCCCAGATGTTTCTGTAATAGAAAAAAATAATCACAAGTAAAAAAAATTCCTATAAGCCTTTGTGACTGAGGAGCTTACATCCAGGTTTCAAAGTGGGTTGGTTACTTGTGAGCCTTGGTTTCACTGAATGCCATGGTGCATTATTTGTTTCTAAAAGGGATGTAGAATTTTAAAATTATTTGAGTAGTAAATGCTACCAACAAACAGCTAGGGGAATTTTCAAGAACACAGTCGCCTAATTTAACTAGAATCCACAGGCCTAAATCTACAAATCTAGCTGTCTTTATGACATGTAAAAAAAATTGTATTCAATATTACCTGTTTAAAAGCTTAAACAACAGAAGGAATTTTTGATGGAAATAAGATTTTATTTTTTTACCCCTTATTAAAGGCTATTAATAAAGAAGAGGAGTTACTTGAGCGGGAGAGGAGTCAATTTCCTCTGCTGCAAACTATAATTGCAAACAAACAACCCTTTGAGCAACTTTGGATAACAGCGTATAATTTCCATACCAAATCTGAGGAATGGATGAATGGTAAGGCTTTGTGTTCATTTGATGAAACGTGTCATTTTCAGTTAGTTAAGTAGAAGCTGAAGGGTTTGATTAGTTGTGCGAAAATAGTGTTGAAGAAATAAATGCTGCTAAGCAAGCAGTGTGAAATAAAGTTGTTGACTTGGATTTTGTGTTACAATAATCTTTTTTGTAACACAATTGATTTCCAGTTAAAGGAGAGTGATTATAAATACCTGTAAATAAACCACCCTGGCAATCTCCTTGTGCTGATGTGCCTGCTGTGCTTTTTTTCTACACTGTTGTATTCAGGATGTCTCCAGAAGTTAAATGCTGATGAAATTACTGAAGAAGTTGGAAATATGTGGAGGACTATGTACAAGCTGAGTAAGAGTTTTCCAGATTTGGCTGGGCCTAGACGCTTAGCAGAAACTATGAAATATAAGCTTGATAGATTTAAACAGCATCTTCCTGTCCTGTCAATTGCCTGCAATCGTGGAATGAAGGAGAGACATTGGGAGCAGGTACTTTAAACTCTGCTTTCACTGTGGGAGTATTCTACCACAGAAGCTGACAGTTTGGTATACTACTCCATATATTCCATACTGTGAAATACAGTAATAGTTCTGTATTTCACGATAAGAAGATTCTTTAACCTGTCATATGGTAGACACAGTTTTATAATTTGTAATGGTACAACTAGGAGCTTCTTTGAATTAATAATTTATGGTGGAAAATCAAATTAGGGGGTTGCATTAATACTTCTTTAGCATTTATTTCTTGCTGTTTTAAAAGTCTGTTACAAACATGCATCTAGATAATAGTTTTTATTTCTTACTTTATTTTCAGATTAGTAAACTTGTAGGATGTGAGATCAGACCTGATGAAACTACTACTCTTGAAAACATATTGGAATTTGGACTCTCAAAATATATCGATCAGTAAGAAGCTTACTTTATTCTCTGTTTTTAGACAATCACTGTATTTCATATGTCAGATACCAAGTATTAGTTTGTTTGGGTAGTTTTGTGTGCTGTTAGACCCTGCTGTAAAATCAAATGTATTTTATCAAGCTACAGATGGAACTGTCAGTTCTTATTATAACACAAAGGCACCAAAAACCAGAGTCATATTCCTAAACCACTTGATTTCCATGTTCAGAATTTTCTGTCTGTATTTACCTCCAAATTAATATTAATATCTCTAACTTGGTGAGCCTGAAATTGCAAAAATAATCCCTGAAATAAGAGTCTACGATATTATGAACAAATCCACATGCAAGGCAGCCTGATATGCAGCTCTACCTAAAACTTCTTTTTTTTTACTCTTCAGCTATGTTGCAAAAACATTTCAAAGCTATGTTTCATTTTAATTTAGGCTGGAACCTATTGGAGCAGCTGCAAGTAAGGAGTATTCCTTAGAGAAATCAATAGAGAAAATGAAATCAGAGTGGGTCAACATGCAGTTCAGTCTGGTGAAATACCGGGATACTGTGAGTAAACACCACATCAATATATATATTATTGAAAATAATTGCTTTGATTCCGAATACCAGTTGAGAAATATTAGAGGGAAGTTACTGCTGATTCATTGTGGCATGATGGAAAGTGGTATGATATCCCAGAGCCTGGGCAAATGTCTCCATTACTATATATCCTTATATTTGGACTTTAGTATCTGGATAACTTGTGATCTCAACATATTAATCCTAACAAATCTGTAAACCTGAGAGCTTTTGCAGTGTTCTATGGAAAGCTGGAGAGTAGTGCAGTGTTAACTGGCCCAAAAGAAACAAGAAATCACATGCAGTCCAAAAGATTGAGCTAGAAGTCACTAGCATCCCTGTCTAGCTTCCCATTCACACCCCATCTGTCTCTTGACCTTTGGAACAGAGATGTACAGTGGAGAGTATCTTCAAACACGTCGTAGGCTTTCTCAATGCCTTGCTACTTTCTTACCTTCAACCATTATAGAGAAGGGGGAAACACAAATCTGAATGAGGGTGAGGTTGAAGAGCAGTGAAATAAAGCAACTTCCATTTTCCTTATTAAAAGATGATGTATTTACAGAACACCAGCATCCTGTCAGCAGTTGATGACATCCAGCTTTTGCTGGATGATCACATTGTTAAAACCCAGACAATGTGTGGCTCTCCCTTCATCAAACCAATAGAAGCTGAATGCCGGGTAAGGAAAAGCTGGTTTGACTGAGCTTGTGTCTCTCATAATATGCTTTCCCTAAGTGCTTTAAAGTATTTTGGCACGATAAGAAGTTAAATAGTTTTAACTGTTTCTAAGAACACACATTCATATTTTTCTTCAAGAGCTTTGAACTAATGGTTTCCAGGCAAAGGTATGCAAAGCTTGCTTTACAGCTAAAGAAATTGTAATTGCATTGCTAATCTAGTCATTAAGCACGGGGTTTCAGTTGAATGTCTTGGGAATGGGTCAGTTGATTTAAACCAATCCTACTGCACTGTGTAAAAAGACATGGGTGTGTCTGTTATGAGAGATAATTTATTTGTTATCTTCTGGTATTGGCATGATCCACAAGGGTTTCAAAGTCTTTATTGTTAGCTGTCTTACTATTTTGTAAAGATAATGAATTTCTAATAGGAAGAGTATGCAGAACACAGAAATTTCTTTCCCATCAGTATTTAATATCACTTTTTCTGGCCTAATAGTGCTGATTTGTAAGCAATGCTAAGACCTGAATTCTGTCCATTCCTGCGGACTTCAGCCAAGTTGTAGGTAAAGCTGATTTCTGCTTTCCAGTAGAGCTGGTGAAATGAAAGGGAGCAATTAATACAGAGCTATCTTAACAATCTCCATGTACCTCCCGCAGAGTGATGAACAATACAGGCTGACTGTGTTTTCTCCCTGCAATACGTTCCCTTGCATATCCCTTGTACTGTACACTGTCAAAGTTGCAAAATTAATGCTGTCTGGAATTCTTTATTCAAAAAGAATCTCTGCCTGGTTTTAAAACCGATTTGTACTGCTGGAGTTACATGAAATAGCTTTTTTTTGGGGAGGCCAAAGGTTGAACACACTGTATGTAGGGCCTGTGAACTGACATTTATTCAGTCTGCTGCATAGCTTGTTAGGCTTTTATCTTTTCATTGATTAGACGATAGAAAGGACACAAGTTGAATTAAAAAAGGAGATTTTTGGATTGCCATGCCAGTCATCTCTGCACTTCTTGGGCAGTTCTCACAAATTGCTGTAAAAAGTGCTAGTGAAAGAATACATCTATTGTTTATAAGAAAAATTCAGGTGTTTACTAGTGTTTGTTTTTTAAAAATAAAGTTTCTCCTTCTTTTAAAATTGTTCAATTTATTGTGGTTTTCTCTTTTTTTTTTTTTTTCTTTGCAGACAAGCAACTCATGCTCTTTGATTCCTCAGTGTAGATTAATTCTTGATAAAATTTTGCTTAAATATGAAATGTTTTTATTACAGGCTTGGGAAGATAAGCTGTGTTTAATGCAAGATATTCTAGACAGCTGGTTAAAATGTCAGGCAACATGGTTGTATCTGGAACCAATTTTTAGTTCAGAAGACATTATAGCTCAAATGCCTGAAGAGGGCAGAAAGTTTGGTATTGTGGATACATACTGGAAGGACATTATGGCACAAGTGGTAAGTGCTTGCATTTAATAAATCATGTATTTTTATGCACATCTGGTAACATGATTATTACTATCATTAAGATATACTAGCTTTTCTGGAGTCAGATATGTGTGTTTAAGTCACAAGAAGGTAGAATAAGGAGTGGAAGATCCTTTACTAAAAGGATTTCAGTCTTGCAGTAAAAGTGGTAGATTATATCATTATTGCTTAGAGATTTCTGTTAAGGCTGGATATTGCAGGATGAATTAGAGGTCAATTAACATTTTTATTCTAGATTTTTCTGGCTTTTGTATGGTTAAATGATCAGAATTGGATAGAAAGATGAAGGATTTGTGCTTTCAGGGTCTGCTTCAGAGTTCCCTGACAATCTGTACAAAGTCTTTTCTGGATACAGTTAGATTTTGTATTATGCTTTTAAGGCATACACATTATTAGAGCAACTAAATGGATATTTTTGCACATTATTGTTCTCTAGTATGTGGTGGCATGGTTACTTAAAACTTTGGTGAATATGTACTGAGATGGTAGCGTGCCAGGATGAGATAATGTGGATAGTAAGTGCAATTGGGTATCCAGTTCAGTATAACTAAGAAGTTGGGTAAGAGGCCAGATGCTTAGTGGTAGTGTGAACTGAGATGTTTGCCAAAAACATTGGGAGTGTGTGATTGTGTGATAAAGATGTTGAAATAATCAGTGTAACAAAATAGAAGTTGAGACCTGTCTAACAGCTCAGACTCTGTGAATGAGGGAGCCTGTTCTGAAATAGGTGTATCCGTTCAAGTTAAGAGGAGTTTTATCAGAGAGAAAAATGTGACCTAGATGGCAAGAACAGAGAATAATTGCATGTACTGTGGCTCTGTTTGACAGAACTTATTTGTGAATGGAAAAAAATGTAGCAAGCTCCAGACACAGAAGCAAGTGCCAAAGATCTTCATTCCTGGGGATGTTTCCTTGTTGCATTATTGTCTGTAAAGTTCAAATTGGTAAAAACAACAGTCTGAAAAGAAAAACTATCAAATAACGCATACATATTCAATAACATGAAGGCACACTACACTACAGAATATATAGCTATTTACCTTCCTGCAGTACGTGTGACTGATAACAATTTTAATGTACAAACCTATTGCAACTTTTGCAGTTTCTGCTGTGTATTTGTTTTTACAAAGGTGAAAGACACAAAAGTACTTGTAGCAACTGAACAACCCATGATGTTAGACAGACTTCAGGAAGCAAATACTCTCTTAGAAGACATTCAAAAGGGGTTGAATACTTACTTGGAGAAGAAAAGATTATTTTTCCCAAGGTAAATTTATTAAACAGGCCTAAGTTAGAGACAAAAAGCCATAAGCTCTTTCAAACTGTTTCTACTGAACTGAAAAGTTTCATTTTATAAACACACATGGGACACAGTCCCATGCAACAAAAAATGAAAACCTGTTGTTTTCTCCAGACATCATTCGTTTTCCTTGGCTTCAGTTAAATTTGCAATGCCAGGGACAGGCAGAGGTGGGGAGGCAAAATCTGTCTAGCACAGTGTAAACTTATGATTAGCAAGACGTTATCACTTACAGGGAATTTTTGAAGGAACTTGCTACCTTCCCGTGGCTGATTTGCAATTATGTCTCTGCCCTGCCCTCTTCAGTTGTGCAGGGGTGTGCAATTCATAGGAGTTATATATGATTATGGGGAATAGGATTCTATGTTTTTACAAGGTACTTAGTGGCTGCGTAGATATATCTGGTCTTCCCTGTGTGAGTTTGAAAACCCTTCTTTCTTCCTCTGCGTAAAAGGATGGTCATATTGACATGCTGAAAAAACAAGTGCGATGAGTTTTATAATGCTAAAAATTGCTTAAGAAAAGGGAATTGATATTATTCTCTGTTTATACTACTGTCCTAAGCAACAATAGAACCAATTCCATCTATCTTGCATTAATAGTTTATTAACGACAATTTTCATAATTGGGAAATGCATGTTCATTAACTGTATTTTTCTAACAGATTCTTTTTCCTGTCTAATGATGAGCTGCTCGAAATACTGTCCGAAACAAAGGATCCCCTTAGAGTACAACCACATTTAAAGAAGTGTTTTGAAGGAATTTCTAAACTGGAGTTCACAGAAGATCTGGAGATTGTGGGCATGATCAGTTCAGAGAAAGAAATTGTTCCTTTCATAGATAAAATCTATCCAGCGAATGCAAAAGTAATTTATTTTTTTTAACTATATGAGATTACATTAATACTTTGCCTACAGTGTATGTTTCTGGGGATGTGAAGTGTAAAACATTTAGGATCAGATCATGAAAGATGTTCAGGAAGTGGGAGTGTAGACTGGTACTCTAGGACAAAAAGGATTTCCTACAAAAAGGAGTAAGACATACCAATTTGGGGGTAAATTCCTCTAGGCACTTTTCTGCAGCTTTATGCACCTACTATTTTTAAGATGTAGATAGATAGATATATACCAAGCTCTCTATATACCTATGTATGTAACATTGCACAGCATGGAAACAGAGAGGAATGAGGGAAATAATGAATGGCTGGGAGTGAAGAATCACAGCGTTAGTTCAAAAGGGAACTGAGTAGAAATAGTACCATTATAAGTTTGGAAAAGTATCTCAGTTCCAGCTTTTTCTGCTTTTCTCAAAGTGAAGGTATGGAGCTGAATTGCTGTATGGTAACCAAAAAGAGCCACAGATACCCTTTTTCCCTTAATCCTGCAAGGAGAAAACATGCCCTGGGTTAAAACGACTAAGCTTAACTGACCATGCAAACTGTGATCTGCGTTTTTTGTTTATGCTTATATGAAGCATATCCAGGTGTTTCTTCGGCTGGGTTGTCTTTAGAGGTAACCAGATCTACCTGTCTTCAGACAGTATTAAGCTGCAGTATTGCCTGTCAGAATCTGGAAAATCCTCCTGTATACCGCACCCAGATCAGCAGAAAGCATACTGAAGCCTAATACATTTCAAAGAATTTGTCCTTTAAGAAGAATATAATCAGGAAATGTTTATTGACTCTGAACTGTTTATTTCTTTTTGAAGGGCATGGTAGAAAAATGGCTTTTGCAAGTAGAGGAAATGATGCTGGCCAGCGTAAGACAAGTTCTTCAAGATGGCATAAGAGGATATATCAAGGTAATTGTTCCTGAATTATAGTATAGAATAGATTTCACAAGCAATTGTACATGAGCAGATTGCTCAAATTCTTAACCAGAGAAACATGTTTGAAGCTAAGTGGAATCCAGCTCTCCTTGTTCAGTAGCACTAGTTTGAAGTTTTAACTCTGAATTTCTTGAAGAGAAATTATCAAAGCTTTCCATGCTGATTCTTATTTATTTATAGCATGAGACAAAATAAATTTGGGGAAAGTAATTGTTATGAGTGCCATAATCTAATCTGTTTTTATGACCTTACGTGTCTAGAATGGATCTTTTTGTTTAAGGTTCCTCGAAAAACGTGGGTACTTCAGTGGCCTGGACAGGTGGTTATTTGCGTTTCATCCATTTACTGGACAGAAGAAGTGTCTGAGGCTATAAGGAAAGGAACTTTAATGGTAAGATTTTCTTCTACCTTTCTATTTCTAAGCACTAAACTCTGATTTATTAATAAAAAGCTCCTTCTAGCAAAGAAGATCTTCAGTCAACAGCATGTTAGAATTTACTCATGCCATTATGCTTTGTCTTCTATTTCATTTTTTCTTGTATCTTAGCAGGGGCTTGCTCTCATTTACTTTGTGTATCAGGAGAAATCCCACTGAAGGAAACTGTATTACTTTTTTTTACAAGTGATATTGGTGGAAATAAAAGTACCAAACAAAAAGTTTGCTTGGTTGTTAAACACTATGTATTTTTATTTCTAACTCCTGTCTTTACATGTGAAGCCCCAGGGAAATGTGCAGGCAGAAATCTCTCCTTACAGAATGGTGCAGGTATTTGTCTGGTTATTGCTAAATTCTCTTGGTGATAAAGGTGCAGCAGCCAAGTTTGTTTTTTCATACAAGAAACTTTTCTTACGCATTTGTAGTGCCTCTGTCATCACAATACTAAGTGTCCCTTCATTGAGGCTAATCGAATGCATGCTCAAGTAATGGAAATAATTTCTGGTTGAGTGTGCTTTTGTCTGATTCTAATTGAGCTAGGTGGATGAGGGTGTATTTGGGGAATAATTCTGTCAGCAGAGTGTTTGAGCTGCTTTTTTAAACATGGAAATAGTACCGTTTTAATAAACTTTACACCAAATGCTACATTATAATATTATAATATTAGCTCTTTGTTTCTGTATCCTGAATATCTTAGGTTTAACTTACCTGTGTTGTTTAATACCAGTTGAAGATCTGAAAATGTTTATTGCTTTCAAAGTAAATATCCTGAACAATCCATAGGTTAAGAAAAATGAGAAAGAATCACAGGACAGTGAATCATAGAATATAAGTGACCTCTGGACATCATATAGTCCAACCTCTGTTTAAAGCAGGGCCAAACCAGGTTGCTAATAGACTTGCTTCAGTATGCCCATGCCTGTCTTCTATGGGGGAGCCGGAAACTGACACAACACTCCAGATGTGGCGTTAGCGGTGCTGACTATAGGGGAAGGATCACCTCCTTTGACCTGCTGGTGATGTTCTGCCTAGTGCAGCCGAGGATGCTGTTGCCATCTTTGCCTCAAGAGCACATTGATGGCTCACATTTGATGTGGTGGTCCACCAGCATCCAGGTCCTGTTCTGTAGAGCTGCTTTCCAGCTGGTTGGTCACCAGCATGTACGGGCACGTGGGGTTATTCTTTCCCAGATGCAGGACCTTCCCCTTTGTTAAACTTCACGAGGTTCCTGTCTGCCTATTTCTCCAGTCTGGTGAGGTCCCTCTCAATGGCAGCACACCATGGAGTGGTCTGTCAACCACGCCTCCCAGTTTCGTATCATCTGCAGACTTGCTGAGGGTGCACTCTGTCCTGTTGCCTAGATCATTAATGAAAATTTCATGAATCTTTCATTTCATTAAACTTTCACATTTAATCATGAGAAAATAATTTAAAATGTTTATAGTAAAGTTAGGAGAACCTTAAATTTCTAGTAGTTTTATTAATTTACAATTTACTACTAATTTAAAGTAGAAATCTAATCCAAATTTACCCAACAGAGACAATCTGCTCATCTCCTAGCGTAGAATTTTGTCATTTCTGTTAGGAAGAAGGGTAAGTGGACTTCTGCTTACACTATTTTCAGGCCATAAAGCTTTTTGAAGTGTTCATAGCAAAATAAAATGCCAGTATATGAAAGAGAACTTTAAATGTTTGTGTAGTGCCAGGACTTCCATTATTATGTTTTGTTGGAAGGGCTCTCTCCAATGACTGCACCCATGGGAACTTAGGAACTGCTAGCTACAGCATTACGTTAATGCCTGTGTTCTGTTTTTGTGACAGGATTTCTTGGAGAAGAGTAATCTACAAATTTGGGACATTGTTGAGTTAGTGAGAGGAAAGCTGTCCACTGGAGCCCGACTCACCCTTGGAGCTCTTACTGTCATTGATGTACACGGTAAATGTGCAGCTGCTGGTACTCTTGTTACATCTGGGTCAGTGCCGCAGTCATCAGTTGCGTGAACTATTTTAAACAGGCAGTTAAAATGCTTTCTCTAACTTTAAACAACCTTTGCAGAGTTATTGCAAAGTGTCTTTGGGCAAATGGAGATTGCCGAGTCCTGCACAACTATCTCCCATTTACTCAGAACAGACAATGGAATCTAGATCAAATTAAACTCATTCCCTATGCAAATCATTCCCTTTCTAACATGAAAGCCAGCCTACTACTCTAAATGTTGATTTACTCTTATATAGCTCTAAGTAAGTGCTAGTTTACTTACACATTGTTTTAAGTAAACTAGTGTAGAAGTGGTTAGATTTTTCAAATAATCTGTTTTACTCTGCAGCTCGTGATGTGGTTGCAAAATTGGTTGAAGACAAAGTCACTGATCTGAACGACTTCCAGTGGATTTCTCAGCTGAGATACTACTGGGAAGAGAAGGATGTAATAGTGCAAATGATTACAACAGAAGCTAAATATGGTTATGAGTATCTGGGCAATTCTCTACGTCTGGTTATAACCCCACTAACAGATCGATGTTATAGGTAAAGCCATGTTGTCTCTGAATAATGTTTTCATTTTCTCGATTGATCTATATTTACTTTCATTTGTTATAGTTAATAATAACAGGAACCTCAGCAGCTAAGATTTTCCTGTAGATTTTAGGTTCTGGAGGCAAATCTTATATATCTTCTTTTCCCAAATATGGTAAAATATTTACAGCGTATAGGTTTCTACACCCGTAGAGTAATGGTCTTTGTTGTATCCAAGAACGTGCTTTTGAAAAAAGTTGGCAGCTCAGGGTACTGGAACTGTAAAGAATTTTACAGTAGCACTGGTCAATTAATTTCTTTGTAATAAGACATGCAGGCAGGGTATGCCTGCCTGTAAAATAAATGAGGTAATTATAGAGCCCTTCACGGATGTTTGAATGCAGTTAGCTTCCTGTTCCTCTGCTTGCTTGCAAGCAGTGAAAATCGAAATACCTTATCCCCCAAGGTTGAAGTATTCAAGGGCATTTGGTATTTCACTTCTGGTGAGCCCTGAAGACACAGGTTATCTCAGCAGGTAATTTTAGGTCTAAGGTTTAAAGAGCTTTCTCTATAGTATCTCCAGGCAAATACATGGAGAGGCTGTAAAGATCTTACTTCAGCACTGAGCTGTGAAGTCACCGTTA
Organism: Chroicocephalus ridibundus; assembly: GCF_963924245.1. NCBI lineage: Eukaryota > Metazoa > Chordata > Aves > Charadriiformes > Laridae > Chroicocephalus > Chroicocephalus ridibundus. The sequence goes on along the minus strand of NC_086291.1, from coordinate 48,898,412 downwards.
CGTACAAGGCGCTTGTAGTTAAGTGCCTATGTTAATGCTTATGCTGGCAAATGTTTAATCTTCTGGCATTCACAGTGGTGTTGAAAGAGCCATGTGGCTGGTGCATTAGTTGTAAGCTGGAGTTGTTGTCATTGGCATTAGCTCAGTCTAAACTAAGACTATGCAGGCAGCTGTGCCAGGTGTAGTTTCAGTGCAAGCACAGAGCAAGCAGACTCTACTCACACAACTTAACAACTGCTTTTGGTGGCAAAGCCTTTGAATGAGGATTTTGTGAAATAATCAGGTAACTCCAGTCTTAACAGGGATCTCCTTTTTAGTATGAAAATCACTTGGAGAGCAATGTGATTCCCACGTTTATGAAACAACTTTTATGCTTTCTCAACCATTTCTGAAGATTGACTTTATAAGCATTTATAAAGCCAGCTTCAAGCTCTTACCATGAGGAGTGCCACTTGATGAAAATACGTGTTTTTGCAAACTCTGACATTTTGCTTATGGCACTGTGCATTTTCTTGTGTAGTTGAAGATATACAGGGTGGATGCATGTAATAAAAAGCCTTGACAGTCCTTGTAGGCCAAGTGCATGAGTGTGAGCTTCTGCAATTGGGGATCAGTTATGAGACAATACTGGTTTTTTTAGGGCAAGCTGCAAAGTCAGTAGGGAACAAGGAAATTGTTTTCAGGGGAACCTGTGTAGGAAAATACTTATCCATCTGTTCAGAAACTGTCTGCCATTAAATATTACTATTTCTAATATCTCTGATCTTGTTTATGTAGGACATTAATGGGTGCCTTGAAATTAAATCTTGGTGGTGCTCCAGAAGGACCTGCTGGGACTGGCAAAACAGAAACAACAAAAGATCTAGCAAAAGCACTAGCTAAGCAGGTACCAAAATAAAACTGTTTTTCTTTCATTGTTTATGTTTGGATATGTAGCTATTTCTTGAAACACCATTCTTAAGCAGGTACTGCTTGTTCTGTACCTGTTCTTTATTCACAGAAATAATTTGTAAGATGCACACACCTGGGACTGTGCCTATATGGCATCCTAGTGTTGTAATCCAAAATTAGCAATAATAATCCCTTTCCATTTTAGATGCTAAGAATTTTAAAGTGGAATTTTTGTTAATACTGAGAGATGTTCTCTGTGTGTTTTTTTGTTGTAGTGTGTGGTCTTTAATTGCTCCGATGGTCTCGATTACAAGGCAATGGGCAAGTTCTTTAAGGGGCTGGCACAATCTGGTGCATGGTCCTGCTTTGACGAGTTCAATAGAATTGAGGTAAGGTCTTAACTCAAGCAAATAAAATGATAAAACTTTATTTTAAGATGAAAGAAGTTTTAGATTTAGACATGACAGCCTTATTGCCAATTTTCTACGTTTATTTGTGGTGTAGCCTCTTTGTTTGGATAATCAGTGACACAGCAATAGGTACCCGGCTGCCTACTGTAGGAGCATGTGCCTACCTGTGCTGTGTTGCAGAAGTCTTGCGTTCTGGGTTATTTTAGCTGAAAAAATTGTTCCTGTGCAATTTCCTCTTTTTGTATGTGACACTCCTTTGTTAGGAAAGAACTGTCCCTCTCTTCTCCTTGAGAAAGCAAACTACAGCTGTGGGGCTGTGTTCATCTATGTTCAGCACAAGACAGACAAATCCCAGTGCAGGGATTCCTGTGATGACTAGCTGAGTGTCTCTGAGTGACCTGGTTAACTAGCTATGCAACCAGACGTATCTAATCCCCTCCTTGGTCTTACTCTGATTTTATTTTTTTTTAATTTGGTCACTAATGACTTTGGGTAAGTTTTATTGTTATTTTGATGGAGTTAGATTTAGGTAAATACTAGTAAATGTGGAAATTCCATGAAGTTCTGTTTTGTATGTTTTAGTATCCTTAACACCTTAATTTCTCCATTTGTCTGCTGTAACTTGTTTTTTAAGGAATTTAAGTGTTAGCATTCTCATCTTCCAATATCCTGTTACCTTAACACTTTAAAGCACTGAGGATTGGCGCAAGGCAGCCTTACCCATTTATACATTTATCTTCAATGTGGAGCATTGAGTGAATCAGTCTTTCTGAAGAGCCTAAATTCCTTATGTTGTCTGAGGTGAAAGGAAAATGCTTTTGGAGGCCTCTAGAGGGAGTTCCTGTCCACCTAACTTAGATATCTACCTTCAGGCACATGGTATTTCCCTGGGGATGCTTTTAGAAGCCTCTGTTCATCTGTCTACATCGGCTGAGTAGGGAATGGTGGCACTAACTTTCAGAGGATCGCTTCAATAGGCAGATAACATTCAGGCTCAGCTATCAGACACAGGGTGGTTTTCACCTGTAGGAACGCAAATACAGCTGTCAAAATATATAAACAAAAACATTTTATATTGTCTCCAAGTGTCTTATGTTTTCCAATCTCTTTTGTCTGTATTAGGTTGAAGTATTATCTGTCGTTGCCCAACAAATACTTAGCATCCAGCAAGCTATTATTCGCAAACTCAAAACATTCATCTTTGAAGGGACAGAGATTTCTCTTAATCCTACATGTGCTGTGTTTATCACGATGAATCCTGGGTATGCTGGACGGGCAGAGCTGCCTGATAATTTGAAGGTAAACCTGTAATCCTGATTTCTTGTAGAAATCAAATAGAATTTGCAACTTCTGATCTATTGTACTAAGAAAAGGAAGGCAGCAACCAAGTAATACACTGATAATCCATTCAAGTGTATTCTGCTGTGCTTTTCACTAAGCTTTAGTAAGTGTTGAGGATTGTGCAAAATACACAGATGAAAGATTGCAGCCTAATCATACTGATACCAGTTCACAGCTTTAACTGTGCTCTAAGTGGAAATTCTCCTGGTTTACAATGGCTTGGTGATCCAAATCCCAATTTAAATTTATTGTAACTTTGCAAGTTGCTGAGACACTGCAGAGAGACTGATACGGTCCTAGTTCTAGCTTTACCACAATTTTTTGCGTGACCTTCTACAAAACATTAATCACACCACGAGCTAGTTTGTGTATTATGAAAGTGAGATGAATGACACCTCCCTTTTTCTCTATTAATAGTTCTTTAGATTGTGACACTCTAAATGTGTTCCTGTAGTGTTCAGCACAGACCTCTTGAACCTCTTGATAAGATCGTAATAGAATAGAATTCTAATGCAATCTCACAGATTTCAGATGATTCCTGAATTCTGAAAGTTTGTGAATTTATGGATAGATGTTATGCTTGCAAAACAGGCACTTTATTACCATAGTCCATAGTCTAAGCTTATATCTTACTTTTTTTCTTACAGGCACTGTTCCGAACAGTTGCCATGATGGTTCCAGATTATGCTTTGATTGGAGAAATTTCACTTTATTCAATGGGATTTCTGGACTCTCGGAGGTAAGACATGCTGAATTTTCCACCTCAGTTGAGTCTGATATACCTCGTTCCTCTACAAGGCATATATGCGTGTTTGAGGCATATAATTCTGGAAGGCTGTCAATGTTCTGTTTCTCCAAAAAGTATTTTTTAATATTCTTCTTTATCATCAATTCTCATGAAACATCTCATGTTGATGGATATGCACCTCTACCCAGGATCATTTGGAAAATGGATCGTAATGTCAAACAAAATTCGTAAATGGCGCACACATTCTCTGGTGTGACATATATCTGCAGTTTTACTTCCTGGGAGTTTTGGGTCATCTTGTCAGCTGATATGTCTGATAATCACTGCAGTTACTTTGTGTATATATGTACTTAAATTATTTTCCTTGCATGGTGAGATATTTTCATTCTATATGTGATATTTTACTATCCACAGTCTTGCCCAGAAGATTGTGGCCACTTACCGTTTGTGCTCTGAGCAGCTGTCATCTCAGCATCACTATGATTATGGAATGCGTGCTGTTAAATCTGTCCTGACAGCAGCAGGAAATTTAAAACTGAAGTACCCAACTGAAAATGAAAGCGTATTGTTACTTCGGGCTTTGCTGGATGTTAACTTGGCCAAATTCTTGGCACAGGATGTGCCGTTGTTTCAGGTAAGCTATCAGGCCTGCGTGTTTAAGTTTTGAGATGATGAGGTCCTTTATAAGAACCTACAGAAACAGGTCATTATCTTAATTTAGAACAGTTTGATCTAGATGCTGTTATATTAGCATAGAGATATTTCAGTCCAATGATCTGGATGCACTCTTTGGTTCCGTTAGGGTTATTTTGAAAAACAAACTTTCAGTGGTGCCTTCTAAGTTATTCTATAAAATGTTTTATAAGATATTTTGCTAAAAGTCAATTTGTTCTGTGTCATTTGTGGAAACCATTCTTTGAAGTTTGCGTTCTGGCTTTGTGCTGCAAAAGAGATGTGGACAACTAAATTAAGGTCAATTAGAAATTTGAAGGCAGAATGAAAACGATGAAGTTTCTGTTTGCATGCTGCTTGAATATAAAATAAAGACCATGTTAAGCTACAAAGTAATCAATATTAAAAACCTAAAAGCTAGGGTACAAGCACACACAGAGGCATTGCTCTGAAATTTCAGAACACGCACCGTTCTATTTAGTCACTGAAATTCTTTCAACCTGTTTCACATCCTTTCCTGGAATACTTTTTGGGGCAAACTTGCAGCAGGTTAAGCTTGCTTTTACCATGCCAGTGTGTGTATGAAAAGTGCAGGCACTCATTTCTGTCTCATGCAGACAGAATACTTTCATGGCTACAGTTTGCCTAGAAGTTAGTTTTGTCCAGCTGAGGACACTTCCTCTTAAGCTCCTGTTATCTGTATGAATATTGTTTTAATTGTATATTTTTATGCTCTGGGAATTTTCCCTTTTTGTAATCTGTCCTGGTTTGCCCAAACCATGCCAAATTTGTGTTTAAATAGTGTTCTATTCTGTCTTTCCTTAACAGGGCATCATATCTGACCTGTTTCCTGGGGTGGTTCTTCCTACACCAGACTATGACCTGTTTGTCAAGGCACTAACTGAAAACATAAACAAAATGGATCTTCAACCAGTTCCGTGGTTCATTGGAAAAATTATTCAGGTTTATTTTCACATAATTCTGGTGAAGAAAAGTGCGAGAGCAGAAACACTCTTCATTCACTGTCTGTGCCGTGAATGAATAGCTGATAGTTTCCATGATCAATTAATAGAATATTACAAACAGCGTATTTTTACTGAGAAAAAAATCATGGAGTAAAAGCCTGCTTTGCTTAAAGTAATTTTTTAATTCAGCCAGCCTGTGAAGGAGGTAATGTCTGCAGCCACATTGTAGGTCTTACGGTTCAGGACAGAATCTGTTACTAGCTGGGGCAGTGTATCCTAGTTAACAGAACTCTGGACTGGGAGCCAGGCCCTGTTCCCAGTCCTGCTCTTAGTCTTTTTGAGAAGTCTTGAAAGAGGTGACGTTTCTCACTGTTGCTTATGCTTCACCTCCAGCTCTGTCCTCCCGTCGTCTCCCATTTACTAGTATTAGTGACCTTTTTAAGAATGCTTAACTTTTCTTCTTGTGAGTAGTGCACCCTAGTGACAATGGCAAGGGCAAGAATGAGTGTCCTGGGGCAGGATCACGAGGGACCTCTCCAACAGCAGTTTAGCCTTGATGGCTTATGTTCAGACTTGGTTTATGCTGCTTTGCAAACCATGCTTTATCTTGTATTTAAATAGGAGTAGTATTAACTGGTTAGAAATTTAAGCTAAACCAGAAAATATCAGCCTTAACCTGATTCAAAAAACTAATCTTTTGGGGCATTCTTCTTACAGGTGTGTTTGAACGTGTTCTGTTTGAAGGCTTTGACTTGAGTTCTGACAAGATCTTGGGGGGTGACTGAAGAAGTTACCACTCTTCCAGTCCACAGTCAGCCTCTGTGGCTGATCTGTCATATGACAGATCCTCAGAACTGTAGTTTCAATACCTTTGTGTTAGCTTCATTGGTAACAATTGATTTCAATTTAGGCTTTTACACTGGGCCGTGATCTGCAGTGTCTGGTTAGTGTCCTCACACCCTGCACAATGATGCTGTTACAGCTGAGGGATTACATTTAGCAAGGAGAAGGGGAGAATGTCTAGGGGGCAATGACTTCTTAAAATTATATCACTGGGAATTGCCATAATAGTATGACTGCCTTCTGATTTAGGTAAATGCTTTGGTTAGCCTTAACAGAGTGCAGATATTTGGCTGATATTTTGTCCTGTCGCGTCTGAGTCCAGGAGAGATACCTTGAGTTCCATACACGTAACTCTTACTTTTGTGCTATGTTAGAGTCAATCTCTTGTCACTGATGCAGATATATGAAATGATGCTGGTGCGCCATGGCTTCATGATCGTTGGAGATCCTTTGAGTGGGAAGACCTGTGCGTACAAAGTGCTAGCCGGAGCCCTTGGTGATTTGTGCGCAGGTAACATTGTTCTGCCACAACCTTCTCATTAAACGAAGTTAATTCTATGACTGATGTTTTCCCTTTGCAGAGATATGCCCAGGTTAATTATCCTATATTCTGGTTTCTCGACTGGAAAGCTTCTATTCATTGAACTGTTTTTGTCTGGTGTATTTGTCTGGAAGTATTTTTGTTTGCATTTACTGGAATAGTAGAACATATTAATGTGTTTATGCTTTTTTGAGTTTTTTTAAGCATTGTATTTGTGCATAATACTCCTGAAAAAACTAGCTCTGATAGGGCAATTGTAAGTAGCTCCCATAAACATATAAAATCTATTCTGCTCTGCTTTTTCATTTTTTTCATGTGCTTTTGCACATAGGACTTTGTACTTCCCTTGTACAAGTAACGGAATTTCTTATTTGCTGCTGCTTAGCTGCCAAATGTCTGGGGTTTTTTGCCTTGGGCAGCTAAAGTAGAATTGTCAGGAATCTTCATGTTCTGTACTTAAGTTGTTGAATGAAACTAACCTATTAAATTCTCAAGCTCATCTATTTGTCTTTTTACGCAGCAAAATCCATGGATGAATTTGCTGTTGAATACAAAGTTATTAATCCCAAAGCAATTACTATGGGACAGTTGTATGGCTGTTTTGATCCTGTAAGCCATGAGTGGACAGATGGAGTTCTTGCAAATGCCTTCAGGGAACAAGCATCTTCTACCACAGATGATCGGAAGTGGATTATTTTTGATGGCCCAGTGGATGCAGTTTGGATAGAGAACATGAACACTGTTCTGGATGATAATAAAAAGGTAGCCTAATTTTTGCCAATAAGCTCGTCCTTCAATATGCATACTTTATTTTAGTAGTAGCTGTATTGTTACCATGTTAGTCAAAGGAGGTATGAAACTCAGGAAAGGCTGATGTGCTTAAAAGCATTGCTTTTTTCCCAGTTACATGAGTGGGTTTAGTAGATGACATTAAGCTGTTACTTCTTCCTAGAAGCCTTGGTTTGCTCCTGCTTTATTGAAATGAGGTTGCTCACTGAGGTGTTTTTATTGACCCTTTTAGGAAACTGAAATACATAAACTCGGTTCTGTAGCTGAAAGCTGAACTTGCTTAAATTACTTAGAGAATAAATTAATTTAAAAAAAGCTGCAGGTCATAACTTTTTTCTTGCAGAGTTATTTAAAGATAGAGCATTGTTCTCTGTGTCTCTGCAAGTCATTACAGTAATACGTGGAAAAGTTGAGACAAGGTCAAAAAACGTGTTGTGAGAATACTAATGAGTGAATGAGGAGTGACACTAAGGAGAATGTTCAGTGATTTTATGACAGGCATTGCTTTGACTGAATGATCAGCACTGACATGACTAGATCATGTTTATGTGATGCTCTTCTTCTAGCTATGCTTGATGAGTGGTGAAATAATTCAGATGAATTCAAAAATGAGTTTAATTTTCGAGCCAGCAGACTTAGAGGAGGCATCTCCAGCAACTGTCAGCAGGTAATGTGAAAGCATTCAAACTTGAACTGTCCCACCTTGTGCATCCACTCCTGTACTATAGTTGTTTGTTCTTCCCAGGTGTGGTATGATCTATATGGACTCGCAGCAGTTAGGTTGGAAGCCACTGAAAGATTCCTACATGAAAACACTGCCTCCAAACCTGCAGGAAGAACACCGAAAGCTGGTGCGACACTTCATTTTTTTTACATAGGTCTAATTTAGAAGATTAACTTTAAGGTGATGTTCACAGTTTGCTCACATGAAGGCAGGCATGCAGAATCAAAACTCTTTGAAGTACTTCCGTGATTTAGAGGGTCCCAGATCTCTTAGAGGCTGTTGTAAATTATTTTGTAGTGATGCATGTCAAATGTTGTTGCAAGGAAAGTACCTGAGAGCTTGAGATGCCATGAGTATTAGAAATGTGATGTGGGAAAAACTGGAAGACTCAAAACGTTTTGAACACGTCCTTCTTCTGTCTAAGACGTCTAGAGTTTAGCTTGAGAAATGCTAATAATAATATTATTATTAGCAGCTTGACCTTCAAAGCTTTAGTCACATCATGAATCCTTGCTAAATAGCCTTTTGTGTACTGGATTGCTTGCATTAATGAGAGCTCTTTGTGTTGTGTATTGTAGTCTATTTTTAGCGTAGATGCAAATAAAAGTAGGTGTTGGTGGGAATCAGCTTTTAATCTTACCAAAATTAAAATTCCCTTTTTCCCCAATAGGGCATTAAAATCTAGTAAGAGAATCAGAATAAGATCTATCCATAATAAGATTGGAGCTGTAAAAAACTTTGATTTCTGTGGTTTGTCAAATCCAAGGCCCCCTTTGAGTTTTTGCAGGAAATGGGGACCAAATTCAAAAGTAGTACCAAGACTAGAAGTGCCCTTTATTGACAGTTTTCTTAGTTGGTCAAAGAAAAATAATTATTCCTTAACCAGCAGATAGCTTGACCCTTTAGTGCGTCTTCTTGAGTACTAGTCCCTGGGAAAAGGCTAGGTCATGATTCCTCCTCTGTTTTCCTGCTTGAGATCATGGAGATAGCACCAGCCATGGTCACTATCTACCTACATGCTGTGGCACTCCCTCAGGTACTAGTCAGTTCCAGCTTTCTGGAATTTCTGCTGTGGCACAGTATCTGTGCTGGGCCCTCAGTAGGGGCCTGTCCTTTTCAAGGGAGGATGAAGCCCTTATCTTTGTTTCTGTTGGAATAATTTTGTTGTTGCCTAAGCAAAGCAGCGGTCTCCCTAGGCTGCGCTACTGCTCTGCTGTCTGGATTAGTAACTGGATAACAAATTCCTGCTGAAAGTGGTAGAAGCAACTCATTTTCACCATCAGATAATGACGGCGTGACTTTGTGATCTGTACTGCCTCACACAGGTCCTTTCCTAATCTTCCCTCTGCCAACTTGGAGAATTTCTGATGCCATATGTTTTATTGAGAGAGAATTGAGGGACAGTGGGAAATGTGGCAACTCCTGCATTGTTTTAAAGCAATTTCATTTTCTTCTGGTAGGTCAACGACTTGTTTATGTGGCTAGTCCAGCCCTGTTTAGAGTTTATTCACCTTCATTGCAAAGCGACTGTAAAAACATCTTCTAGTCATCTGAGTTATAGCTTGATGAAACTCTATACTTGTCTGCTTGGTAAGTACCCTAAGCCTTATTATTTTTATTTCAATTTTTTTTTCCTGCTGTGTCCTATGACAAGGTGCAGGTTATCAAATGCAAGGAAATACCAAAGGAATTTCTTACAGTTGAGATCACACAACACGAGTCCTTTCTTATCACTCAGTATTAATAATAGTTCTTTAACATACAGAACTTTCACATTTAGATGCTGGTGTAATTACAAAACTGAACGTGGTCACGTGAGTGTATTCCATGTGTTTTGCTTGCTGTTTGCTAGCATCCAAAGAAAAGAATTAGAACCCTTTGTAAATGTTTTTTCTTCTAATTTGTTTTTATTTGTAAACAGTATTTTACACCGACAAGATCCTCGCTCTGTAGATTGGCTTTGTTCCATGGAAGACAATGCTTTAAGTTTGTCTCAGAATACTTTTGCAAAAATGCATGTTGAATTGGGATTTATGATTGTTACCGGCATTTAACTAAAATTCAAAACGTGTTTTAGATGAAATAAAGCAATCTGAGGAAGAAGAGAAGGAAAGCGTGTCTAGTCAGCAGATCGCCGTGTGGCTGCAGGGGCTTTTCCTTTTTGCTTTGGTTTGGACGGTTGGTGGGATCATCGATGCAGATAGCAGAAAGAAATTTGACTTGTTTTACCGCAACTTGCTAATGGGAATGAATGATGAAAACCCACGCCCTAAGAGTGTGACGCTTACCAGGAGCAGTATCTTCCCAGAAAAAGGTGCTTCTTCATAACTGTACTTGCCTGGCCTTTTATAAAGCAATAAGAACTCGGCACTTTAAGGGAGAATAGAGTGCCTGGCAGATGTTAAGTTTGCAGCAGAGCCACCATCTGCCAAGCCTTGGGCTGAACAGTTGGGTGCTCTTTCCTGGCTCTTTTAAGCAGGAGTAGCATATGCCTCATGTTGTACTCAAACCACGTAGCTGAATCTGACCTAAAATAATTTGGTGATGATAATGGCGGGGGGTGGGTGGGTGGGTGTATCTCGTGTTCTAGAAAGTCTTCGTTATCTCATAGTGTTGGATGCGTCACACTAAAATGATTGAAGTTTATTTTTATTCTTTAATCAGTGGGTTTTGCTATGTTGTGTTTTTCAATTAACAGGGAGTGTTTATGACTTCTATTTTTACAAGCATGGTAGCAGGCAATGGAACACGTGGACGGAGTACATCACAAAAGAAGAGCAAGTTATCTCCCCAGGGGCTAAGGTTCACATTGATATCTTTCATCATAGAATATAATTATTTGACTAAATGAGTTAGCAGTATGAATCAACTACCTTAGCTAGCTCTGATTCTACTATATTAGGCTGTTTACTGTTTGATATGCAACATTTCATTAATCTCTGTGGGCTCCTTTTCATGCTTATGTCTTAATTCTGGTACCATCAATATTGAAAGTTGAGCGCCGCAGGTGAACCCGGAGCCCTGAGGTTGGCTGCTGGTTAAAATTTTTGGTTCTGCTTTAATCTCTGTAATAGCATCTGATGTTGGGGAAATCATGGTAGGAAAAAGCCAAAGTATGAATTTCCGTTCTTTCATTTTTGTTTTGTATGTTTGATATCATGATATTACAGTATGAGTTAATCACAGAGGGCAAGCAAAGAGACTTACTACTTCTTTGGGATATGGAGAGCAGTACTGAGAGTCCTGGATCCCCTTCATTTCCAAATAGGAGCACTCACATTTTGATGGCAGCTGTGAACTCAAGGGAGGTGTAGCACAGCAGAGATCTGCAAAAAGTACCTGTTCTGCAAATGAAATTTCAAGATAACTTAAGTGATGGTTGTTCAGCTTTTCATTCCATTGTAGTTGCAACTGTCTTGTCTGTTAAGTACATGAGAGATGTAAGATTACATTTCATTCTGCTGTCTAAAATATTTTCTTGATACCTAGTGCAGAGTTGCTAATGATAAGTGGAAGATGAGGAAGAGAAAAAAATTTCCATAGCACTGTTCCTTTCCCTTTGTACAGTAGGGGAACAGAATTAAGCCATGCCCAACTCTGTAGATCTCCTTCTGGGCTTTATATAGTGTCTATGAACCGTAATATAGATAATGCTATTTGTGCTATTTACTGTCTAAACACTGAACAAGAAGTGGGGCCATACTCTCTACCAGAATCTTGTTATAGCCCAGGTTTTCAGAGAAAAGAATTTTTAAAAAATGCATTTGTGCTACAGGCTTCCTGTAGTTGCTTGCAAATATTCATGTTGATTAAGCTATTAGATGTTTGACTTTAGTTTTTCATTTTACTTTCCTGTGTAACAGGTATCTGAGCTGATCATTCCAACAACGGAAACAGCCAGACAAATGTTTTTTCTTAAAACATATGTGGAGCATAATGTCCCTTTGCTTTTTGTGGGTCCCACTGGCACTGGAAAATCAGCTATAACAAACAATTTTCTACTACAACTTCCAAAGCAAAAATACATCCCAAGCTTCATCAACTTCTCTGCAAGAACCTCTGCTAACCAAACCCAGGATATTATTATGTCCAAACTGGACAGAAGAAGAAAGGGATTATTTGGACCTCCTTCGGGGAAAAAAGCTATAATATTTGTCGGTAAGACAGTTTTTTTTCAGAGTTTTTACATCATTTTAATTCTGGCTTTAGGCAAAGGAAGAGATTTACTGAGGCTAGTAATTTTGGATTGCTTCAGTGCGTTTTGGCTTTTTTCAGGCATCCAAAGAAGGATTAGCACTGCCCCCTGCTGAAAAGTTTCTGACTGTTTAAGTGGTGGTTGTCTTCAGAATAGTTCATAGTGTTGCAGTGTTACAGGAAATAAAATAAAAGAAAATCACCAACCACACTAAATTCACCCCTAAGCATGCCTGTGAAATACAATGCCATTTGGTTCTGGATAGTTTAATGGGAAAGAAGAATAACAAGACACAACTTTTTTCTATCTCTAGTTCAGTTATTTTTTTCTTCTTAGCTTTGAAAGAAAACCATGATTCCTGAACACTGAGGTTTTTTTTTTTTATTTGATGTCTGTGTTCTCCATAGATGACCTAAACATGCCTGCAAAGGAAGTGTATGGAGCCCAGCCACCTATTGAGCTTCTCAGACAATGGATTGATCACGGTCACTGGTACGACAAGAAAGATACATCCAAGATTAATATCATAGATGTGCTGCTTGTTTCAGCTATGGGTCCACCTGGGGGAGGCAGGAATGATATTACAGGTAGGAAATGTATTACTGTGGCAAGTAGTTATCTAATTGACTGAAGTGAAGAGGCACATTCAGTTTTGCTGATGACATTCTACGTTTCTGGATTACTTGTTAACCTACAGATACATTCACTGGCTGGGTCATTCCAAATAGAAGTCTGTATGCTCGAGGTCAAATCTTTGTCTGCTCCAAGGGGAGTTCAATCAACATTAGAAACAATGTTTTTAATGTTGATTAAACTACGAATGATGAAAACAATACTAAAATTAGGGAATTGGACACTTTTTCCGTTTTCTATTCTTTGGAAAAGGGAGGGAATACATCTTCTCGCCAAGTCTTTCTGGCAGTTCTCTTCTGAAATTGTATCTCCTGCTGCTAACATAGGCTGCCTGCATTTACTTACAAGCACGTTGCCTGCAAATCCATGATTCCTGTCATATCTCCATAAGGGAGGCTATATTTTCTAATGAAAAAGTTATGTCAGTAAAAGACCTAATGTAGCTACAGCTACACCATTATAAGGCACTTTATGCCACTTTGCCTCATTTAGACACTCTAATACAGGTATGTGCTCTGAGAAGGCTTTAGTAAAATAACTATTTCGATACAGCTAAACTTGTAATATGTACTAATGTATAGACTGAATTTTTTTAGATCAAACCTAATGATAACAAGATACTTGATTCGGTAAAGTTTTACTGTGTCATATCACAATCAACAGGGGTAACACAAGCTGAAATTTAAATTTGGGTAATAGTGGCCTTGTTGTAATGGAGATTCATGTTTTTCATATTAAAAACCATTATGCTAAGTGAAATACTGATGTAAAATATAAACCAGTTTATAATTCTTTTGCATCACTACTGGGTCAGAAATTTGCCAGAAACAAAATCATGGAGCTGGAGCCAGATTCAAATATTGTTGTTTGAGTGACAGTCAATCCTCGAATATGCTAGCTGAAAGGTGGAAAAATGTTTGGACATTCCTAAATCTTTCTACATCTTTTTGTGCGTATTACAGGACGCTTCACACGGCACTTGAATATTGTATCTATCTCTTCTTTTGATGATGACATATTAACCAAGATTTTTACTGCAGTTGCTGATTGGCACTTCAGCAAAGGCTTTGAGCCTGTGTTTCTAAGGTAATGTGATATATTTCCTGTAACATCGTTGTCATTTTTTCTTCTGTGATTTATCTGCAGAAGTTAAAATTGTATCTGTTTTACTTCTTAAGGCTGGGTAAGATGATGGTCCAAGCGACAATGGTGATTTATAAAATGGCAGTTGACAATTTTCTCCCAACTCCTTCAAAATCACACTATGTCTTTAATCTACGGGATTTTTCCAGGGTTATTAAAGGAGTGCTGCTCTGTCCACACACTCATTTGCAAGTAAGTTGTAGTTTAATTATGTTGCGGTAAGAAAGAGCAATGGAAAAAGTAAATTCTTTTGATAATATCAGTAAGTAAATGTCATGGTTTGGGCATAAGAAGTTCCAGTTTGTATTGGCAGGAAGGACAAGATAATAACTAGGTGGGGAAGCCAGTTAAGTTAGCAGATGCTGAGCCATGTGCTGAATGGCTTGGAACTGAAAGATTCCCACTGAGTTTAGTACAAGATACAGCAGGGTCCAGATGGACATTTCTGTCCTTTTGTTTTTAAAGAAATTCTGCCTGAGCTACACTTACCTGTTTTCTTGTATTTACATTTTTCAGGATGGAGATAAACTGATCAGACTTTGGATTCATGAGGTGTACAGAGTTTTCTATGATCGCCTAGTTGATGAGGAGGACAAGAAGGTATTCTTTCAGATGGTACAAGAGGCAACATCAAATGGCTTCAAGCAGAGCTTTGATAAGGTATTTTTGGGTAATGTGCTGGGACCAAAAACGAGACTGATGCCTTCTCAGAAATACTTAGACATTGAGATTACATTAATATTGGACACATTTTGAATTATTTTGATCAGTGTTTTTGAAAAGTATGGATGGTCTTCTATTCAATATTGAGTATTATACCTATTCTTAGTCAAGTTAATACAAATTGCTTCATACCAGAATGATTCATAACTTCAAAAGGATTCTGTGTTGATACAGAGGACTATCTCGAATAAATGTCTTACACAGTATTTATCTGTGCTTTTGCTTAAGTTAATATTTGTACGAGCCAATGGGAGTAGTGGGTACTTTTCTGAGAAGCCTTTTGGGAACTTGTCCTATATTTGACAGCAAAATCTCTCTGTGAAGTATGCATATGTAGAAACTTGTATGCCAACCTACAGCATATTCCCCATTTAGGCGTTTTTTGTGTTTGGTTTTTTTTTTCCACACTGAGGTAATAACTAGAATAGCTGGAAAACAGTACTTCCCACAGTGTTATTACTATGTAGATAAAAATGAGTATGACTTTAAGGAAAATGGTTTCCTAATAGTTTGAATTACCTGTTGATTCTTGTCTTTTCCGTAGGTACTGAGTCATCTCTCACCTACTGGAAAAATCTCCGATGATGATATCCGCAGCCTGTTCTTTGGAGACTATTTGATGCCGGACAGTAATGTAAAAGTGTATGATGAAATCACAGACTTAAAGCAACTGACAACCGTGATGGAATACTACCTTGAGGAATACAACAATGTCAGCAAAGCGCCGATGTCCTTAGTCATGTTCAAGTTTGCTATTGAGCATATCTCAAGGATATGCAGGGTATTGAAACAGGATAATGGACATCTGTTGTTGGTGGGGGTTGGTGGCAGTGGTCGACAAAGTGCTACCAAGCTAGCCACCTACATGAACAGCTTTGAACTCTTTCAAATTGAAATTACAAAGTCCTATGGCATTCATGAATGGAAAGAAGATGTTAAACGAGTCATGCTGAAAGCAGGTGTTGGTAACAATAATGTGTCCTTTTTGTTTTGTGATAATCAGATAAAGGATGAAGCATTTGTAGAAGATATCAACATGCTTTTAAATACTGGTGATGTGCCTAATATCTTTGCAACAGATGAGAAAGCTGAAATTGTTGAGAAAATGCAAGGGGCAGCAAGGATGGAGAACAGGAAAATTGAAGCCACTCCCCTTGCTATGTACAATTTCTTTATTGAAAGGGTGAAGAAAAATTTGCATATTGTCTTAGGTCGGTATACAATGTGTTATTTCTTAGAATGTTTTTCTTAGGCTTTTTTGTTTCTGCTTCCTAACAGCAAACAAACTTAAGTAACAATCATGATTTATTTTTTTTTCTAGCCATGAGTCCTATTGGAGATGCATTTCGGAATCGATTACGGATGTTCCCTTCACTGATAAACTGCTGCACCATTGATTGGTTCCAAACCTGGCCCACAGATGCTTTGGAAATGGTTGCTAACAAGTTTTTAGAGGATGTTGAACTTGAAGATGACATTAGAAAAGCGTATGAGTTTATCTGTCAAGAAACATATGAAGCAAATGTTTGTTCCCCTCCCCCTCTGGGGAAACTCTGGGATTTCAGTGCAAGTCAAAGACACCTAGATATTTCTAATCTGATATTTCTGAAAATCAGGCCACTCTTTTAAGAAGTCTAAAATATTTCTTATAATGGGCAAAAACCAATTCTGCCTTCTCTAACACTAATATAATGTCATAGGCTTAGAGTTATTTCCTCGTAATTAACATAAAGACAGATTGTATTTTCATAGTAATGTGGAAAAATTTTCTCTAGGGTTGTGTCAATGTGCAAATATTTCCAAGAAAGTGTGAGAGAGCTCTCCATCAGCTACTACGCTACACTGCGAAGACACAACTATGTGACACCAGCTTCATACCTAGAATTGATTCTTACCTTTAAGACTCTGCTGAATAGCAAAAGGGAAGAAGTTGACATGATGAGAGCTCGTTATCTTATGGGACTTCAAAAACTTGATTTTGCATCTTCACAAGTAAGTTTCAGATGAAAACACTGAATAGGTACCATATGCATACTTTAGTATGGGGTCTGTATAAGCTGATTAAAACTTACAAAACCCCAACATATTAAATACTCTGTTCACTATATTCATGATGCTATTGATAATTTTCTATAGAAAGCTAGCAGGAAAAGTTAGATTACTGCTTAGCCATTTTAGGTAATTGTGGTATGTAAATTCAGATTATAGCACTTAATAGAAAGCTAAATGAAATTGATGGTACTCATAAAATGTTGAAGGAATAAACCTTGCAAATTTCATTATTTTCTCAAAACCTTAGTACCTAGTTCCTATTACCCCTTTCAAAATAGGGGAGAAGTTGAAGAACGTTGTAAGACAATAATAAATTTTAATTCCTAAGTAGATTCCCAGTAGAAAATTGATCAGGTTCCAGGTAAATAACCCCATTTTTTTAATCCATGTGATCCAGGGATTGATCTTTCCAAGAAGCAAAGTAAAGAGGCTTTCAGATACTTGCTGGATGAAGAAGAGCATCCAATTTGCAGCCGTTGCTGTCACTAATTCTGTGTTTCCTTCCAAGTTTCTCTTGGATTTTGTTTTCCACCTGTGCAATGAAGGATTACTTTGGGTTCCATAAACTGAAACTGACTGTAAGGAAAGAAATTACAGTTAATCAATTTATTTCTCATTATTGAAATTAAGTGGATGATAAAAAAGCAAGCGTATTGCATGGAGGATAAAAAAAGAAATCCTTTTTAAAAATTTATTCAGTTAAATAAAACAGCTCTTGGTAAAAATAGGGTAGAGAACTATTTTAATAATTATTTAGATCAAATGTCCCTTTTTAGATTGTATTAATATGGTGTCTTCTGATCTTTCTTCCTAAGACATCAAGATGTGAAATGCGTGCAATGTTTACAGAAATTTTTTCTTGATTTTCCCGTTACGTTCATCAGGTTGCAGAGATGCAGAAAGAACTGACTGCTCTTCAGCCTGAACTCATTCAAACTTCTGCAGAAACAGAAAAAATGATGATCAAGATTGAAAAGGAAACCACTGAAGTAGACGCAAAGAAGGAACTAGTGTCAGCCGATGAAAAAGAGGCTAATGAAGCAGCAGCTGTTGCTAAAGCTATTAAGGTAGTGTACAAGGGCTTGAGACAGGAGCATGATGGGTTCCAAGTCTTTCCAAGTAAATGGGAGTTGTGATGATGTGTTAATGGTATGAGCTAAGCTCTTGAAGTAACAAAATTGCAAGAGATGATGAATGAAATGTTCCTAATACAAACAAGGTAAATTTTGGCTGTTTGGAGTATGACTGTATCTCACAGTACTGCATAGCTTCCCTTTCTAGTTCACATCCCAAAAGCTGTGTAGCTCTTATTTCTGTACTAATATATTCTCCTTCTCAACAGATTGAGTCATGAGGTTATACTGTTTCCAGGCCCAAAGACAGTTCTTTTAGAGTTAGCTGAGGTAATCTGGCATAGTGCTGCGTGAAGCCTGATGAGGCATAACCTCAGAGATATTGTCACAGCCGCATGTCTGTAGCACAGAATTTCCCATGGGAAGCTGCAGGATTCCTCAATATTTTTTTTTTGTAACTAGTTGGAAATGTCAGTAATAGATAAGGTAGATAATTAGACAGATAGGTAGATCTGAGTACATGATAAAGAATTAAAGCTACACAGTATATATTTTTACCTGATCAGCACTGTAAGGTTTAACTAAGAACAACTATACCTAGCCTGTATTTTAATTCTCCTTGTCAGAGCACAGAGATTTTGATCTTGAAAGCTTGCCTGGCTTTTTCAGCTATCAGTTCATCTTATGGAAGTTATTAATTTATCTACAAACCTTCCCTCTTTAAACTGCTCAGACAAATTGTGGGACTGGTTTTCTCTACAAGAAACACAATGTTGTGAAGAGTCTTTTTATTAGGTACTTATAAGCGCAGAAGGTTCTCGGAGGCTGTGGTGGAGTTGGGTAATGAGTTTGCAGACCTGGGATTTTATGAAGGTTTATAGGCTTTTGCCCAATTTCTTAACAGGATGAATGTGAAGGAGACCTTGCTGAGGCCATGCCAGCTTTGCAGGCAGCACTTGCAGCTCTTGATACCCTGAATCCTTCAGACATCTCTCTAGTGAAATCCATGCAGAATCCACCTGGTCCTGTTAAGCTCGTCATGGAGAGTATCTGTGTCATGAAGGGAACTAAACCAGAGAGAAAACCTGATCCAAGTGGCAGTGGTAATGATGCGGTATTTGTTATCCGTGCCCTAGGAATGCTTGGAGTACTGCTGTGTTATAGTAGTTAAGTGCTTCTAGCGTGAATGCAGCCACATCCACTAAAAGTGCATTTTGCTATCAGTGACTTACAACTACACTGAATAGCTGAGTTGCTTTTGCCATTGTAACATATTGCACTTGCTTGACACTGCTGTACAAGCTCTGTAAATATGATTCCAGTCACCAGCACAAAGTCATCTCTTCAACTTCCTTTGACCCAATTTTGATTTTTGCATTGCCTTGAGGAACTCTGGGAGCTGGAGATCTGCTGTTCACCTGTATTTTCCCCTCTAATGCCTGCTACCAAAATCTTTCAGTTATACTGGGAGATAGAATTCTAGTTATACCCCTGTCACAGGTGATTACTCTAACAGGCTCCTTCTGCGTGGGTTCTGTTGTTGTTGTGGGATTGCACAGGATTTGTGAGGTAGGAAAGGAAAGAGACCTTTTTCTTTCACTTTTCTTCTACCTTATGCCCCCACAGTTCAACCCTTCATAATTGAAAATAAGAATTCTTTAAATGTCTTTCATCCAAAGCTGTTACCTAGATTAGGAAGGAATGCTTGGTTACTGATTTATCTAATAAATTATGCTAAGAAAGACTGTATAGTAATTTGTTGCTTGCTGTGCGTGGTTGATTTAGAATTAATATGTAATTAATAGATATGGCATAGGTTAGTGATGCTGAAGTTCCTGTCAGAATTTCTTTAGGTAATGACTTTCCCAAATGAGTCAACAGTGGTTGCGTAATAAAATTTTGTTGCAAAATCAGTGATGTTAATTCTTCATATTATGTTTCAAGTATTTTTTCCGTTTGAACATGCATGTTTTAAGCCTGATCTTCGTATTATTTGCAATATAGGTAAAATGATAGAAGACTACTGGGGGCCATCTAGAAAAATTCTTGGAGATCTGAAATTCCTTGAGAGCTTAAAGACGTATAATAAGGATAATATTCCTCCCGCTATAATGAAGAGAATTAGAGAGAGGTTTATTGATCATCCAGATTTTCAGCCAGCTGTCATAAAAAATGTCTCATCTGCTTGTGAAGGACTATGCAAGTGGGTGCGAGCCATGGAAGTCTATGACCGTGTTGCAAAAGTGGTTGCCCCAAAGCGTGAACGATTGAGAGAAGCAGAAGCATTACTGGACGTTCAAATGCAGAAGCTAAAAACAAAACAAGCAGAACTTAAGGAGGTAGTTGATCGCCTCCAAGCTTTGAATGATGAGTTTGACAACATGAATGACCGGAAGAAAGAGTTAGAAAATAATATTGAACTGTGTTCACAAAAGCTTGTGAGAGCTGAACAGCTAATTAGTGGTCTTGGTGGAGAGAAAGATAGGTGGACAGAAGCTGCACGATTATTAGGAATACGGTACATAGACCTTATAGGAGATGTGTTATTATCATCAGGAACTGTGGCTTATTTGGGAGCCTTTACTGTAGATTACCGCCTAAAATGTCAAAAGCAATGGCAGGTCCTCTGCAATGAAAAGAACATACCATGCTCCAGTGATTTTAGCTTAAGTAATACATTAGGGGATCCAGTCAAAATCCGTGCATGGCAGATTGCTGGATTGCCAATTGATTCTTTTTCCATTGACAACGGCATAATTGTTTCTAACTCAAGAAGATGGGCTTTAATGATAGACCCTCAAAGGCAAGCTAACAAGTGGGTAAAAAATATGGAGAAAACTAACAGGCTGTCAGTTATCAAATTATCTGACGCACATTACGTGAGGACATTAGAAAATGCTATTCAGCTTGGAACACCAGTCTTGCTAGAAAATATTGGTGAAGAACTAGATGCTTTCATAGAGCCCATTTTGTTAAAGTTAACATTCAAACAACAAGGAGTAGAATACATGAAATTAGGGGAAAATGTAATTGAATATTCAAAAGATTTCAGGTTTTACATCACAACCCGCTTAAGAAATCCTCATTATCTTCCTGAAGTGGCTGTGAAAGTTTGTCTACTCAACTTTATGATTACGCCTTTGGGTCTTCAGGACCAACTTCTTGGAATTGTAGCTGCAGAGGAAAAGCCTGAGCTAGAAGAAAAGAAAAATAAACTGATTATAGAAAGCGCAGCCAACAAGAAACAACTAAAGGAAATAGAAGATAAAATCCTGGAGATCCTTTCTCATTCTGAAGGAAACATCTTAGAAGATGAAACAGCAATTCATATTTTGTCTTCATCCAAAGAGTTATCCGAAGAAATCTCTGAAAAGCAAAAAATTGCCTCTGTAACTGAGATGCAAATAGATTCTACTCGAATGGGGTATAAGCCAGTTGCTGTTCATTCAGCCATTGTCTTTTTCTGCATCTCTGATCTGGAAAACATTGAACCTATGTACCAGTATTCGTTGATTTGGTTCATTAACTTGTATGTTCAATCTATTGCTAAAAGCAAAAAGAGTGAAGATCTAGAAGAGAGAATTAAAAACATAACCAAGCATTTCACAATGAGCATCTATAATAATGTCTGTCGTTCACTGTTTGAAAAGGATAAGCTGTTATTCTCCTTCCTTCTGACAGTAGGCATTATGAAGGGAAAAGACCAAATAGATGATGATGTTTGGCGTTTCCTACTGACAGGAGGTGTTGCTCTTGATAATCCTCACCCCAATCCAGCTCCAGATTGGCTATCTGACAAATCATGGGCTGAGCTCGTACGTGCATCTAGTCTGACAAACCTCCACGGACTAATGGAACACGTAAAAGAGAATTTTTCAAAATGGAAGCTAATATATGACTCTGTAAGACCCCATGAAGAAGCCTTCCCAGATACGTGGAGCACACTGATGGGGTTAGATCGCATGGTTATTCTCAGATGTTTGAGACCTGACAAAATTATTCCGGCAGTGCAGGAGTTCATTGTGGAAAATATGGGAAGAACATTTATTGAACCACCTACTTTTGATCTTGGAAGAAGTTACAGTGATTCAAATTGTTGTGCCCCTTTGATTTTTGTATTATCGCCAGGTGCTGATCCTATGGCAGGTGAGACTGGTATTAAGAAATCATTTTTTATCTGGTTAAATGTCACTGAGTGTGACTAAACTGATAATAGTGTAGGCCCCTTCATTTGATCTTTAAAGTGTCTTTAAAATACAATACAGCAGTGATGGAATATCAAACATATGCATCTGCGCATATATGTACAAGGATAGTAAAATTGCTAGAGGGTGGAATGAATGTGGTGGTGATGGAATGTCTAGGTCTCTGAGCAGCAATTTAGGGATCTAATGGCTTGTAACAGCCAGACCAGTTTGTAATTTGTGCTTGCATTACAATTCTTTCAGTGGGTGTTTGGGACTTGCCCCAGTCTTTATTACAACCCCTCCTTCAGAAAGTTTCCTCCCTCTCAGTTACTAATTAAATGGTGTATATGACCACATTAAAAAACACATCTGTTAAATGTCCTTTTAAAAATAACCACCCAGATTATTTTTAAACCTGGTTTTCTGCCAAAAGAATTGTAATGTGGAGCCATACCGTAAGGATATATTTCCAGGAGGTAGTGGTTTTGATGGCAAAGCTGGAGGGTTATTTTTAACCAGATCTAAAGATTCAGTTTACAGCTCAACCCCCATAAACAATTGTACCCATGGAACAGAGAGAGGAGAGAGCTGTAGTGCAGGCTGGAACTGAGCACTCAGGGTTAAAGGAGAGGACAGACATTTAACCTGGCTAGGGTTTTTGGTGATGTGGTTTTGGGTGTTTTTTTAGTATTACTTTACACAGCTAAATTTTAGCATATGCGTCAGAAACACAGTGAATGATACAGCATTTGATGCTACTTCAGGGTTGTTGAGGTGGTTTGTTTTTTTTTCAATTGAGTAAAATATTTGTTGACTTTTGCCCCTTTAATTACTTTTTACATTATAAAGATGATAAATATAACGTAGATCTACTTTCTAATAGACTTTGTCTTTGCTTGCATGTGTGAAACTTGCTATCATAGGTTTGCTAAAATTTGCCGATGATGTTGGCATGGGAGGTACAAGCATTCAAACTATTTCGCTTGGACAGGGCCAGGGCCCAGTAGCAGCAAAAATGATTTATCAGGCTATTACTGATGGAACCTGGGTAGTGTTACAAAACTGCCATCTTGCAACTAGCTGGATGCCTGCTTTGGAAAAAATCTGCGAGGAAGTTATAGTGCCTGAGAATACCAATGATAAATTCAGGTAGGAGTTTTAATATTTTGCTGGTTTTAATGGGAGTGTTTCTTGTTTGCTGAAGACACTAGTAAAAAGGAAGGAAACTTTGAACAACTAAGTGTAACATTCATATCGCTTATGTGCAGTGATAAAATAACAATACCTAATTAGGATGCCATCTTTTCTACCTGTCCAATATAATCTACTTTATGCCTGCTTTTTAGAACAAATTTAGATGTTATCGTTATAGTTAAGCAAGTAATAAAACTTAGTCTTCTGCACATCAATAGAGGATTTATAAATACTGATGATTTTTTGATAATGTGCTTTTAAAAATTCTTTTCAGGTTGTGGTTAACTAGTTATCCATCAGAAAAGTTTCCTGTTAGTATCCTCCAGAATGGCATCAAAATGACGAATGAACCTCCAAAAGGAGTTAGAGCGAACCTTCTTCGATCATACCTTAATGACCCCATCTCCGACCCTGTGTTCTTTAGCAGTTGCCAAAAGCCAGAAATATGGCAAAAACTGCTGTTTGGCCTTTGCTTTTTTCATGCCATTGTGCAGGAAAGGAGAAACTTTGGCCCACTGGGTAAGGTTTAGATTACTTTGCAGGTTGTGTCAAAAAGATTAGTAGTTTTGAAATGCATTATTGGAACCCCTTTGTAAAAAGGCGGTATTGTTGTTAGCAATATTACAAGAGTGCAATCTATATTGCACAGAACATAATAAAGTTTAAAAGCTGTTATTTGCAGGGACTCTCATTCAGACAAAGCTTCTTTTGAAGCTACTAAAAGTATTACCCTGGGGGAGACTAAAGAGTACCAGTTTTCCAAGTAAATATATTCTACGGTAGTTATATTAAATTATAGCTTACTAAATTATTAATTTATTACTGTCATTCTTACTAGCTAACCATCAAATCCAGTTCCATTTTAAATTTTCATAATTAAAGATGTGTCCTATTCAATTCTGCTTTTGTTATTTATGTGTATAATTCATTTTATGAAAGCTAGTGCATATCTGTACTTGGTGCGAAACAAATTTACGTAGCTGTAGTGTGTTGTTCATAACACAGCAATGAAAAGATATGTATTAGTAAGATTCGTGCTTCAGTTTTTTCCATACTCTCGAAATATTTAGAAAACTATATAGAATTTCAACATAGAATGTAGAAATGTATGGAATCATAGATTCCATTTTTATAACTAGATAAAGCTTATACTCACCACTGGTGTACGTGAAATTCTCAGCCTTCCATTCTGACTGAGTCTGTCTTCGTCCTAACAGGCTACTGTTATAAAATGTTGTAATTTGACTGAAAGCTGTGGTCCTTATTTTAATAGGCAGCTATAAATAAACACTAGATTGTCAGGATGAAGATACTAGTTTTTTGCTTTAAAGTGAAAATATAATTTTTGTAAGTGACAAAAGCAACATCTACTGCTTATTGTGACCAGCTGTCTGGGGGAAGAAGGGTAGTTGCAGCAATAGTCCTATTTTTTGGTTTGCACTAGGGGTATAGGTTTTCTGCAGGATTCTCTTATCTGGAGTATGCTCCTGTGCAGTTTTTTGGTTTTGGGGTTTTTTTTGTACTGTTACTCTGAATGTCATATACAAACAGCATTAATAGATGGGCAGACTGATTAAAAATTAAAATCAATCAATGAATTAAAACTCCTGTTCTCATTGTTTCCAGATAGTAACAGATTAGCTGAAAGTACCGAGCAGGTCTGTGTTCTACTTCAGATAAACCACAATTTTTCAGGAATGTGTGATACCGAAATGCCAGTGCGTATGTTTTAATTATACAGAACGATGTTTATAGTGCCTTAGGATACAATATTGTTATGGAGTCATATTCTCCCTTGTGCAATAAGCAGCCTGGTAAATTCCAGGGATGCTTCTAGGCACTGTCTGGCAGCTGTTATCTTCAGCTCTGTACTAAGGGTATAGTACCAATAACATAATTTCCTGAGCATGGTTATCAGTATTCATTCCCCATATCGGCATCATTCCCCATTATATCTTTTCTGAATTGAACAGGTTGGAATATTCCATATGAATTCAACGAATCTGACCTCCGAATCAGCATGCAACAGATCCAGATGTTTCTGAATGCATATGAAGAAATACCATTTGAAGCTCTGACATACCTAACAGGTACCAGCGTTGCACCCTCTACCATGTGTTGACTTTGCTAGGCACTTTCAGCTGGTACAGTGATAAACTGATGAGTTCTTGACAAATTGAGTGGATTCCATTCAGGTTTACTTTCTTGGCCTTCCACATACAGACAAGTCGGATCCCAAACCCTCAGATGGCTCCTCTCTTGGCTCATAAATAGCTAGAAGAATTATTTATGGTCCAGCAAACCTCCTGATCTTTGTTTCATATATGCCAAATGAAAACGTCAATGGCCTTGGTTTCACTTTAGCTGATCAATATGATCTTGACACAGCAAGCATTGGCAGTTTACCAGAGGATGTGATAATACTCAACAATTTAAAGCAGGAGGTGTTGACCTGCATAAACAATCCGGTTGCTGTGGCTATTCAGTTCACCTTCTCAGGTAGCTGCTTCTTGGCACTTCCTTTGTCGACCTTATAAAGATAGTTCCTGATTTTTGCTAATATTATGAAATATTTGTGAAAAAGAATCTCAGGAGTCAGGATTAAAGTAATAACTGTGAGCTTTTAGCTGTTTTCTGTACTTTATATCAGTGTAAACCTCCCCTTGTTGCCTGCCCATTAGTTAAATCTCTCCAAATCCTTCTGCACATGGGTATTGCGTATTTGAGATCCCTTGTTTTCTACTGTATACATACATAATCGGGTTAAGTTTGCATGAAAGGAACAAGACAAAGATCAGCTATGTAGCACTGTTCAGATTTTGACAGTTCTAAATATTCTTACTAATGAGAATTTCAAGCAAAAGAGCTGTCATTTAAAACCTGAGTTTGTTTACTGCGGCATGAGTAGCAGTCTCTCAGACCAACTCATAGTGTTCCTTAAACCTTTCATCATCAAGATGCACAAATTTGGCCCATAGCTCCAAAGGTGTTAAAGTGCCTCATTTCCATTCAATCAATTGAAGTGTAGGGCCTAAACCCTTTGGAAGATCTGGAGCTTCAGAACTTTAGTTTACTGGAGCTATACATTATTGCAAAACAATTTTTATTTATTCATTAACTTTCAGTTTTTCATCATGGTTTTCTTTGTCCTTTCCCAGGGGAATGTAACTACGGAGGCAGAGTAACAGATGATAAAGACAGGCGTCTTCTCCTGTCCCTTCTTTCCATAGTCTATAGCAAGGATATAGAGCAGGACAAGTATATTCTTGCACCTGGAGATGACTACTACGTACCACCACATGGTCCATATGAGGTGAGAAGATAACAGATGTAAATTCTCTGTGAGTTATTGGGAAAAACCTTATCTACCCTGTACTTTGATATGCTGAATACAACAAATAGAAAATAAACCCCATAAGATCACAAAGCCATGCCAGAATATATCTTATGTATGAAGAATTAATCTGGTACTTAATATCTAACACACCCCAATGGATGTGTAGATCATCCAATATTCTGGTGTTTGTTGATGCAAAGAGCCACCCCTGTGCAGGTTTCCAGTACAGTTCTAGAAAGCCAATAGGAGTCAGGCTTCAGGAATTTACAGGGCACTTCTGCACCCTCTTGCAACAACTATTGCCTTGAAAGCAATGACCAGGATGAGGAGGTGGAATGGCAGGTACATACTCAATTTTCATCCCTTTTTTCCCTTCTGCCAGCTGCATAGAGATAACGAATGTGCTCAAATCCCACCTATTTGTATAGCCTGCAGTTGTAGGGGTGAAACACAGAGCATCCTACCCTCTTCTGTGACTCCTAGTGTATCATCAGTAAGTTTGCAGATGACACCAAGTTAAGTGGGAGTGTTGATCTGCGTGAGGATAGGGAGGCTCTACAGAGAGACTTGGATAGATTGGATCGATGGGCCAACGCTAATGGAATGAGCTGCAACAAGGCCAAGTGCCAGGTCCTGCACTTGGGCCACAACAACCCCATGCATCGCTACAGGTTTGGGGAAATGTGGCTGGAGAGCTGCCTGGCAGAAAAGGACCTGGGGGTTCTAATAGACAAGCGGCTGAACATGAGCCAGCAGTGTGCCCAGGTGGCCAAGAAAGCCAATGCCATCCTGGCTTGTATTAGAAATAGTGTGACCAGCAGAAGGAGCGAGGTGATTGTCCCCCTGTACTCAGCACTGGTGAGGCCACACCTTGAGTATTGTGTCCAGTTTTGGGCACCTCAATACAAGAGAGATATCGAGGTGCTGGAGCGAGTGCAGAGGAGGGCAACGAAGCTGGTGAAGGGCCTGGAGAATAAATCTTATGAGGAGCGGTTGAAGGAGCTGGGACTGTTTAGTTTGAGGAAGAGGAGGCTGAGGGGAGACCTCATCACTCTCTACAACTACATTGTAGAGAGGTTGGTGCTGGTCTTTTCTCACAGGTAATTAGCGATAGAACAAGAGGGAACGGCTTCAAGCTGCAGCAGGGTAGGTTTAGGCTGGACATTAGGAAAAAACTCTTCACAGAAAGAGTGGTCAGACACTGGAATAGGCTGCCCAGGGAGGTGGTGGAGTCACCATCCCTGAATGTGATTAAGAGTTGTTTAGATGTGGTGTTGGGGATATGGTGTAGGGGAGAACTTTGTAGAGTGGGGTTGATGGTTGGACTCGATGATCCCAAGGGTCTTTTCCAACCTAAATGATTCTATGATTCCTACCAGCGTTCCTTGTATATTTCTAATGTACATTCCTTTCTCCTGCTTTCTTTTGCTACTTACCTGAGGGTGGTAAGAACAACTCCTCAGTGAGTCTTTGAACCATTCAAAACTTTTATATTTACCTCTGTGGACTAAGTCAATTCCTGGATGCATTTAACTGGGAACTTATGTATTTGATTGTAAATGGGAATGTTCGGTCCAAGTTGGATTTACTGATCATTTATCTAAATGTTTCTTTTACAGTCTTACATTGAATACCTACGAAGTTTACCAATTACAACACATCCTGAAGTGTTTGGACTTCATGAAAATGCAGACATCACCAAGGATAACCAGGAGACTATCCAGCTTTTCAGTGGAGTGCTTCTGACTTTGCCTAGAGAAGCAGGGGGAGGTGGGAAGTCCCCTCAGGTAACTAAGGAAGAAAGACCAACTTACGCTCTGGAAAGGTGCCCTTTCCTGTCATGCCCTAGGTCTCAGACCAATCCAGCACCTCTTACAACGTGACTCTGGTGCTGGGAGTAGATCTGAATGTCGCTGTAGATAAGCAGACAGATTTGGCATAGAAGAACCTTTAAAGATGGCAAGTTGAGCCTGATTTACTGGGGGGTTGTCTAGTGACCGTATTCACTGATGTCTGATATGCTGTAAGTAAAGCTTCTCTGGTGGCTGGGATATTCATGTGGTTTTCCCATCATTTTCCCCATGCTGCATACTTTGTCTTTTACTTCATTGTGGCAGTAGTAGGATTATGCTTGTCTGCTCTGCTGCCTGTTTCTTTAGAAGTTGCCTTAAAACCTTTTTGTAAGTTAAATAAAAATTACTAACAAATTTAAAACTATTGAGAAGGGAAAAGGAGCACGCAGGCACATGCAGACGCAGACAGACAGGATGATGCACAAAGAGTAAGAGCACGTAAGCGTTATTTCTTTAGGAAAATGGACTAAAATACCTATGTGGTTATACAGAAAAAAATGTAACATCTATAGTGTTTTGTGCAATTTATTGAATAAAAAGAGGTGAAAAAAAGGGAAATGCCTCATTCACTGCAAACTTGTGATTTCAGGAAACTGTTGAAGATCTGGCGCAGGACATCCTATCCAAATTACCAAGTGGCTTTGATATTGAAGAGGTTATGAAGGCATACCCAGTACTTTATGAAGAGTCCATGAATACAGTTCTGAGGCAAGAACTAATTCGATTTAACAGGTATGGCTCAGCGTTTTGTGTAGCACTACCAATAATGAAATATGCTTGTGTTCATTAGTGCTAGCCATGCACAAGCCTTAACCAGTTATAAGCCTTTTACAATACGTTGTTCTTGACATGATAGATTCTGCTTTGGGTGAACCTTTTAAAGAGACTTGAAAGCTGCAGCTGGCTACCTGAATATGGAAATAGTATCTATGTTCTTGGAGTATGAACTTAAATCAGATTTGAGTTTGTTGTGCTGACATAGAGCAGCCTACTTTATTCTTTTTAAGTCATACCCAGGCCCCAGTATTCACAGCACACTACGTTAATTAGTGTTACAATCTTTAAAGCTCTTGTCACTTGATTTCCCTTGTCTAGAATGGGAATTTTCTCTATCTTTCATTTCTCTGTGTGTGTTTTTTCTTTGTTTGCTTTTCTGAAGTTAAGTAAAAGTTTTGATAACTACAGGTGAGGTAAGGAATTTCTGACAGGACGTTTACCAGCGTTGATCAGCACTTCATTCAATTTGGACTCAGGTCTGTGGCCAGATAGTAAGTAGTAAATAATGAGATGGCAATTTCTTTGTTTTATCTGAAGGCTTACTGAAGTTGTTCGGAGCAGCCTCATTAATTTAGGCAAAGCCATTAAAGGCCAAGTGTTGATGTCATCTGAACTTGAAGATGTTTTCAACAGCATGCTAATGGGAAAAGTACCGTCAATGTGGGCTGCCAAATCCTATCCATCACTGAAGCCACTGGGAAGTTACGTGTCCGATCTCCTCTCTCGTTTGATCTTCTTCCAGGTATGCTGAACTGAGACTGACAGGTCTAAGGACTGGTGGTTGAAAGCTGAATGGGTAAAATGTGTATCAGTACTGTCCTCGCTCAGCAGTGCCCTTATAGCCCAAGACTGTGGACTACTTGTACATACTCGTGACAAAATATATACTGCATTAACAGCATTGGAATTAGCTGGGCAATTGCTCAGCCGGGTGAGTTGGGAGTATAATCCTTTAGTACTAATCCAGTGCTGCATTTGGTAGTTTCCATTTTTCTGTTTCTAGAAGATGCATTTTACTTTGCATTGATGCCTTAATGATTTCCCTGCTCAAAGGACACTGAACCAGGTGTGAGAATGCTTTAGAAACGGCGCATAACAGGCACTATTAAATTTTGTATATGTGACTGTAAATCTCTTTCAAGTTTAATAAAAAGTGACAACACTTCCACACACTTTTTGAACAAGCTATTTTATTCTTTATTCACCCTTATATTACTTCCCTTGTATTCTTAGCGCACTCTTTAAATTACTTAAAATTTCAGGTGTACCTTAAATAGCTGAGGTACCGAGATGTAGTGGAATTCTGTACAAGTCAGAGGAGGAGAAAGCTAGGAAGAAGTGTCTGAAAGATTTGTATAAGCAGCAAAGTTTCCTGTTTGCTGGATCAGAGTACCTTATGAGCTTCTTTTGACTCCAAATGGCTTAGAGTAATATAGGGACATTCTGCCCTTGCCTTGTTTTTCCTACTGCCTTTGTGATAGCCAACAAAGATACTGGCCCAAGATCTCCTTGTCTGGCATCTTTGTACTTGAATGATTTCCTTTAGGATCTGATGTGTTGGCTGTAGTGAGTGCCCTCACAGTCATCGGTGAAGATACTATGTAAGAAACTTTGGCCTTTTTTCGTGTTAGGAGATTGGTGTTTACAAGACTGTACAAGAGGGTATATTGATAAAAGTGTCCAAATTCAATCATTTTTCTTTTTTTTGCTGGCTAGTATCTAGACACCAAAATATGCTTATGCTACTTTCTGAAATTTCTTTCTCAGTAGCAGCAAGTTCTGGTTGTTTTAGAAGGAGTGATTATTTTTGTTGTCATCATAAATAACTGACTTCTGTGATTTGTTGTCTCTGAAAAATACAGAACTAATGGTAATATCCAGAGGGTCCCATCAAGGTTGAAGCAGTCATTGTGCTGTTTGAGCATATCTGAAAAGACATACCATTTCTGGTGAATGGGCACAGTGAAGCCACAGAATGTATTTTTTCTTCAGTTTGTTTTTTCTTTTCATGTTCAGGATTGGGTCATCAATGGACTGCCCACAGTCTTTTGGCTCTCAGGATTTTTCTTCACTCAGTCTTTTTTGACTGGTGTTTTACAAAACTATGCCAGAAAATACACCATCCCGATTGACCACATCGGATTTGAATTTGAGGTAAGAAAATACAGAGGAATTTTGTTTTTCTTGAACAGTTTGAAACGTGTGAAGGGGCAGCAAGGAATAGAGTTTTGAAATGAAAAGAAATTTTATTTAAAGGAGTAATTTCAGACTGTCACAGGATTTAATACACTTCAGATAAAAATAAAATCAAGCAATGGTTTAATCATTCTAGGTGATGAAAGAGGAGCACACCATGGAGAAAATGCCAGAAGATGGGGCTTATGTGAGAGGCCTTTTTTTGGAAGGTGCACGATGGGATAGAGAATCCTTGGTAATTGGAGAATCGCTTCCAAAAATCCTTTATGATCCTTTGCCCATAATTTGGCTGAAACCTGGAGAAAGTTCCAAGTTTCTTCATATGAACATCTATTCATGCCCTGTATACAAGACGAGTGCAAGAAGAGGCGTCCTATCCACTACTGGCCACTCAACCAACTATGTTCTCTCAATTGAACTCCCTTCAGACAAGCCCCAGAAACACTGGATAAATCGAGGTGTAGCAGCACTATGCCAGTTAGATGACTGAGAGTATGCAAGTCAAAACACTCGCATTTTGTTATTAAAAGATATACTTGACTCCCCAATGGCTACATTTATTTTTTTTATATCGGGATTTCCTGCTGACTTCAAAGCAGCTCTCAATTTCCTTTGGTTTTTAGCCATTATCAGCCACTGAGCAAGAGTGAGTGAAAATAGAACACTACAAACAGAAACTTATTTCAAAGGCCTGGGCTTTATCTTGAAATAGATCAGAATGAACACAACTCCCATCAAATCCTAATATTACCACCTAGCTGCTATCATAGGGCGCTTTTTTTTTTATTCTTAATGAAATTGGGCCCAAAGAGTTTTGCTGCTGATTTTAATGGGGATCTAATCCACAACTCCTGCAAATAAGACTCTGTGGATTTGCCTACCACTTCATGTCCCAGTATGTAGGGCAAGGAGGGAGGAGATGAGAATAGTCTGTTGTCAACATGTGAAACCAATCCTCAACTAGACTGAACTGTCAGAGCGGTATTATAAAACTATAGTAACTGACATTCCTTGAAGCTGTGCCTCAGAATTTCCATGGAAAACTTCTAAACAGCACATGCATTGGGAGCCTGCCATTTCTCAGAGCGGTAAGCTTGTCTCATAATTTTTAAACTTTTTTTTGTATTTCAGTATTATTTACCTACATATCCCAAGTGCCTAATAAATGGAGCTGTTTCCTTTCTCCCGTAGTCTCATTTTACTTCCACATCTTGCCCTCTTGCGTGTTGGACTAATAACCATCTGAAATTTTGTACTTGTTTAAGCCCTTTCATCAGAGAAGCTCAAAGTAGCTTGCAAATATTAATTAAAAATAAAATAGCCTGAACACCTTCAAAGAGCTGTGCAGTCGTTAACTAATCCCCACAGCATGCCAAGAAGGTACTAAAGATGGATCATTAGACTTGTGTACACAGTACAAGAGAAGCACAAAGATCAAGGCAAACATTTAAAAAAACCCCACTGCATAAACATCCACTAATTTGGGGTCTTGTGTTTTTTCTCATTGCCCAAATTGCAGCATTTTAATGTTTTGCTTGAGGCCTCACAAAGTCAGAGATGCAGCTGTAATCCAGCAATTCCCAGTATCCTGCTACAATCATTAAGGGATGCTGCTACAACTCATTAAAACATAAGGTTCTTGTGACAGGATTTATCTGTTGTGTTGTGCTTAGCTGTTATAGGTGAAAACAGTGCTCGTTTTTGTTTTATTAACCCCTGGTTTGGTTTAGATAGATATTCATAAAATAGTAACTTTTAAGAACGGTAGTGTGCAGGTAAGCAAGAAGTGTTACAGGTATGTTGTACAGTGCTGCTCTGCACAAAGATCTACAGAGGCAATTCGTACAGTATCTTCATATACCATGTTCGATGACTCATAAACAGTACAGTGTGCAAGCATTTGGTGCATCATTATTGGTACGTGGTGACTAGGGCAAAGATGCCAGGACACTTAATGGATATTTGTTTTAATGAAGGGGACAGAGGTGTGCAGGTGTTTTAACTTACTGATGGGAAGAAACTACTCTTAACAAATTAGACTAAATGATATTTGGCATCTGTAGCAAAAATAAAACTTATCTATGAGTGTTACAGCACAGTCACCCAAATTGACTACAATTTTTGAGCATAGAATCATGTTTCAGAAGTTCTATAAATAAATGAAGATTAATTAAAATTGGTCCTTTAAATACATAGTCTTTTCTTAGGCTTCATAAGAATAACACAGATACTTTCTACTTTTCATATCATTAAATTTAACTGAAATTTAGTACATATTTAAAAAGCCATTGTGGTAATTACCATATTTTTGAGTGGCTGCATCTAATTGTCGTGGCTATCACACCAACAATTCAGATCACTAATTAGGTCACCGTGGCATCAGAGATAACAAACCAGTCACGAGACTCCTCTTAGAGGGGCTTTGCTGGACCAGGGCAGAGGCTGGACTTTGTCAGTCGCTGCTCTCAAAAGGATCTTTCTATTTAGATTTGAGCTTGTGCGTGTAAGTGACAGCTTACCTGTCGCTGCTGAGGCACTGCTGAAAGGCAAGCTGAGGCAACCATAGAGTAATCATTCATAAAACACTAAAATGAAGAGAAGTTGAAATCTGAGGACTGAGTTTTTCCATCCTTCTTCAGATAACGCCAGTCTTGCAAACACAGTCATCTAAATTAAGCCATTTTAAATTAAAAGCCAGATTCGTTAGTATATGCTAACTAAATTATGTTTTATGGAGATAAATTACTTTTAAACTGTTGGACAATACTGTCACATGGGTTTCTTGTTAATGCCTTTTTGTGAACAAGCACTAGTGGATATTTTATTCAATGACACAGTTGTGGTTCTCGTGAATATAGAGTGGCTTTGCTACTGCATTGTGTGCAATGTCCTTGTTACTGCGCTGATTTTCTAAATGCTTCTTCTGTGTTAATGTTTAGATTTGAGATTAAGGCATCTCTTAGAATGTAATTAAAGACATATTTCAAGCTTTTATAGATGTCACAAAAATACATGGATAAGAAAGAAGTCTATAAAAGAGAAGTCATGCATCTGCCGGTTGCTGTGTCCCCCTTTGCCAGGGATCGGGCATGGCTGAGTTGCTTTAGTTGACGATTATTGAAGTCCGTGATTTCCTGGACTGCCCTTCCTATTAGAGAAAAAGTAATGGACTGTTGAGGAATATCTGTCTTAGAGATATTTTTCTGTGGCTCTCTGAAATGAGCTTCCCAGCCTTATTTCCTGAGCATTGTCTAGACCTTCCTGAAGAATGATAAGCTGGCTAAACATTAGAATTCACAACTTTTCTTGGCTGAAATGCATTAAAAAATAGAAAAAGGCAACTCAGCTGTTAGTCGGATGTGATTAAAATGTGATAAATTTTTGGACAAATAAGTACCTTGTAACAGTAATATTAGAATTCTTGGCTTTAAAGGTTTAGTATTTCCATTTCTTAATTAGAAGCTCTCATTAAACAAACCACAAAACCCACCTGTAATTACTGCAAATCATAGATTCAGCCGTGCTAATAACTCAAAGCAGATGGAAAAAAAATGCAGTATACAGACATTACAGAGCAAGAGACACTTTTCCCTTAGAAATAGCAGAGACATTTTCAGCTAGGGATGCTGTAAGACAGATATGGTTTGTACCTTTTCTTAGGAGATGGAAACCTTTCTCTTATCTCATCTGTACAAAAATCCATTTCAGAAACAGAAAGTACTGTCTCTGTTGATTTTAACGCTGTTGGTTTGTTAAAGGGAAAATTATACTACGAAAAAGCAAAAGACAATACAAAGGCCCCGAATTCTTCCGAGTTCCTGTAAGCTACAATGTTTTGCCTAATAGGATTAGAAAAATCAGTGAAAAGTGCAGGTCTCTCCTGTGATTAGCATTCTTGAAAATTAATTTATAGGTATGATCAAATAAGTGACCTTTCTGTCTG
Organism: Chroicocephalus ridibundus; assembly: GCF_963924245.1. Taxonomy (NCBI): domain Eukaryota; kingdom Metazoa; phylum Chordata; class Aves; order Charadriiformes; family Laridae; genus Chroicocephalus; species Chroicocephalus ridibundus. The sequence continues at coordinate 48,863,182 of NC_086291.1, read as the reverse complement.
TGGATAAAAGATGGATGTAACTGATACAAATTCTGATTCTGATATATATATAGAATATATATCAGATACTATATTCTGATATATAGTAGGACCCCAAAAGAGCGCCTTGTTTTCTCCAGATCTAAAAAGTATTACAAGAACAAGCTCATAAGTATTAGTTGGGAAGATAGATCAGATAACCTAATCCCTCTTAACCCGTCTCTCAGTTCTGTGATACTTCCCTTGGAACAGATTGGGTCGCTGCTGCAACTTAATGAGTGTTTCCTTGCCCCTAGACAACACTGAGGGGGTACATTCAGCAAGCAGGTGCTGAGTTCATCTTCTTAAATGATCGTGTGCTTCCTAATGATGGTGTTAAATTTGGTTTCATAAGTGCATGGCTTCATAAATTACAACTTTACTAATGATGGAGTTAGGGATAGAATTTCCAGAGAGGAGGTGTTATTTAGATATTCAAGGCCAAATATTGTGTCAACAAATTACTACTGCATTGCCTACCCGTTGGTTTGCAAGAGAGTTTGTGCAACTGTCTCAGGATTTTTATTTCTAAAGAATATAAAATTAATGTTGTCTTTTTATTCTAAATTATTCTAAAGCATCTCCTGACTAGTGTGATAAATCGGAAAGAGACAGTATTTACTGGAAGGGGAGTAAAAGAAAGTTAGGGAAGTACAGGACAGAGTGTACGCTGCCTGATTGAATCCAGTGCATTACAAATGCTCGAGAACTCAGAGGCATTTTAGGATAACATCTTTTTGCAAGTAAAATTAATGTGTAGGAATGACACATTGAACCATCGCTGGGATACTTCTTGACAGAAGTTACACAGTCCTTGAAATTTAATACAATGAGTACCAGTTGAGACGTCTGCCTACCCATTAACACTGAGCTGCAGATGAAATTTTTTTATGGAACTCTCTCAAAATGGTAGTTTGACCCCAGAAACAAAGGACTCTCTTTTAAGGCAGATTCTCTTTTTCATATAGAGTTTAACTTAAGCTGTAAGGAAGGATTTTGCTCTCTAGACTTGACAAAAGAGCCAATCTAATCCTTCCTTTCGCTGAACAGCCTCAAGTTTTAACAAATTTCAATTTTTGCCTTCTGGTGCTGGAAAGTAATGAGGGTCAGGCACTAGTTAATAATTTCTCGAACACTTACTTTGAAAAATTAATGGGCATTTAAAGCATCTCAAACAATGTGATGCTGTTACTACAGTTCAACTTTTCAGTTAAGCAAGTGGATACTCATTTGAGTTACTTAGGGCTACTTGAGCCTTTTTAAAATTGCATATTTATATTTCCCTTCAGAAATAATCTCAAACTCATATTGTTATTTCAATTTGATATAAATTTTCTGTAGTTCTAGAGATGCTCTTTTGAAATAATTACAACTTAATGGTGTGTGCTCATGAAAGAGTTGTGACTATAACACAGAGAGTAAATTTAGACTGCTCATTTACATAGCTGTTTATTCACCAGATGAGTCACAGCATCAGTACCTTCATTAGCCACATGAATTTTAAGAATTAAAAAGCTTCAAATGATAGTTAAATGACAAAGAATGAGCCTAAGCTTCCATTCAAAATCCTTGTCTCTACACATTTTGGTTTGGCTCAGTTGAGCCATCTCTACGCTGGTGCATCAGAATGAGGATAGGAAAAGACTGTATTTGGACTTCTCTCAATGAAGGATTAAGCAGTATCTATAATCACGTTATTTTTACTGTCTTTATTCCATCTCCCTTTAACTAGGCTAAAGTAGTTTTGTTTTGTGTCTTCCTGGCAGCAGTAAATTTGCAAAGCTCCCACTGACAGGCAGAACAATGGCATTTTACATGTTACTTCCCACATGAGGCATTCCCGGGAAATAATTATAAGGGAATAGATACCTTTGGGGACTGGAGCCATAAAGGGTAGTGAGAAATTGGGCTAGCCAGTACCTGTCATGCTGACTCGGGCTTTTCATTGTTTCCTTGTACTTTCTCATCCGCTTGTATTTTTTTCACTCTTACAAGTACATTCTTGGGGGAGGAACTGTCGTTCTGTTCTGCACAAGACCAGTTTTATCATATTTAAGACAAGAATATTTCTTTGCCATTGCCTACTGGGGCTTGGAGAGCTCAGAAAATAAGATATCATTGGTTTTGCTGACTTTAATAGGAAATAATATACACTGCATTTTTCAAATTTGCTTTTGTGCCACCATTAACTTCTGGCTGGAATAGGTCGCTGCTTATACCCTCTGTCTTTAAAGCAGTTGGCACATGAGGCATTCCCAGGAAATAATTATATGGGAATAGATACCTTTGGGTATCTATCATGGGCTGTGCTTGGGTAGCCTCCCAGTACAGCGTGGCTCTTGTCCACAGCTTGGTCTCATTGGTACTTCTAGCCTGAAGGACAGAAGGCTCCACTAACTTTCCTGAAGAAAATCTGTAAACAGCCAGTGAGGGGGAAATTAATTTCATTTCACTTCCATTCATGAGGCATCTGCGAAACAGAAATACTCCTCGAACTTAAGAGTCTGAAGAGATAGCTGTAGATACTTTCTTTTAATAAAGTTGGCGTTCTGTCCATAATGTAAGAGTTAAACCCTAACACTGAAAGAATTGTTGAGAAAGCCTGTGTGCTGATTTTGTTGAAAAGCTAACCATGTAAAAATGCACAGTGAAGACACCCAGAGCATCTTAAACTTGCTCCCATAGTGATACCCTGAAGGGAGAGTTTTCAGGCAGTCCATACATGGGAACCTGAGGAACCCAACAGTGAAATGTTCTATTCTGAGTTGTGTAATGAAATTCCAAACTTTGCATTTCATATCCACACCCTCTCCAAAGGAAGGCGGGGAAAAAAGCTGACATAGAGGCTCTAGGCTACTCCTTTGCAGTTTGCGGAAAGGAAAAAGAAGGAGTGGTGGCATTTCTGATGTCTCTTTGCTACTGTCCGTTTAGAAACAATACTTCACCATAAGGATACCACAAAACTGGAACGTTTCTCCAGGGACAACAGGCAGAGCAGGGACAGGAGAGAAAGGAGCGCAGTTGCATGATGCAGTCACCATATTCCCACTTGCGTTCAAAAGCTCTGGAAGCACTGTGTCTGCTCGATTCTCCTGGACTTTCTTGATTTTTGCTAACCCTTACACAAAGCACTGCCTTGAATCACAATTGAGCTTATATAATCCTCAAACCACCCGAGAACCCCGCTGTAGACTGAGTTTGAAAACCTGCTGTAATTTGTCCTGATGTCAAAGTAATCTTTGTATCACACCTCACTCCTTGAAAAGTGTTACTTTTATTGATGAGTCAGTGGTTGAAATGTAATAAGCATTAGACGACCTTATCCATCATATGCAATGTATCACTTAGCTTTTTGGCCTCAGGAAATTTGTGAGCAAGTGACCAAAACAGCTTCATTCACAGTTGTGCACACAGATCACCTGGATTACAGTCCACAGCTTAAATGATGTGACTACCCATCACAGCTTAAATGATGGGTTATGAAACTTCATCATGGGATTTCAGGTATATTGGTTTAGAAATCTTCCTTAACTTTTCTTGGTGACGCAATGTTCGGCCTTGTTTATGGGCAAGACCCATAGGAGGCAGATGGATCTGGAAAAGAAAATCCCACCAGTTAGGTGCGCACTGAGAAGCTACAAGGAAAAGGAGGCATATATACAGACTAGATTTCACTGACTTTTAAATAATTTCTTCATATTCTGGAGAGGACAACTGTGCCGTCTCAAACCAGGTTATTAGATTTCTAGGAGGAGCGCTCTCTGAGGAGTGATTGGTGGTGTAACTTTCAGCCCCTGAATATTGTGTTTATTAAAATCCTGTATATTTTAGGCTTTAGTAACCTTGTTTTGTAGCTTGATATCAGACTGTAAGGATAAAATACTTGTTGAAATAAGACTACTGACAATGTTCCAGAACAGTAAGACCTAGAAAACCCTAAAAATTCCTGAGTAGGTGTGTGCTTTATTCATACCTATCTAATAAGTCACAAAATAGTCCCAAACTGTATGTATGGAAAGACTGCCTTCTTATTGTCATGATTATATATACCATATTAAAATGATCGATCAGTGTCATTGACTCCATAAGCAGAAGGAGCAATAGGTGACAGGCTCTTCCTTTGATTGACAAAGTCTTTATATTTCATAAGACTGTTAGTGGGAGTCATGCAGCTGTATCCCCCCTAAGTGACTGAAAAATGTAGGTGTTAGCAGTCAGATGTTATTGTTGCTGAAGCCGTCATCCTGTAAGATAGCTGTTTAGGTGCAAATAGTAGTAAAAGCACTGACTAAACCAGCAATAGAGATTTCTAGAATCTGAAAAATAACGATCGTCCAGTTTGTCTGAGAGAGCTGATCTAGGACTGATCCTTCAGGATTTTGAAGCCACTGCAGAGCACCCATTTTAAGGCCATTTCTAGGAGTGCTGCTTGCCAGATGTGCATTATTGTTCTGTATACTGGAGAAAAAGAAAAAGCTATATGTAAAACATATGTTAACAGTGACCGTATTCTAGGCAAGCATCTGATGAAGATACAATTTCATTTTGACCGTGACCACCTTGATAAGGTGAAACTGTAAATTAGAGGAAGTTCCTATGGGAGGCAGCATAAAGTACTCCAGACAGAAGTGACTAGGCAGTGAGGAAACTATATTGAATGGTGCAATAGAAGACATTGCTGCAACTTCCAGAATTTTGGTAATCTTGGACATGTTTTTCTCTAGGAACAGGGGAAAAGAAGCAGCAACATAGGCAGCTGCTTTCCAAGACCTGATCTATGACCGAGAGAACAGTTACCAACTATGAAAATTATTGTATCTATGGCAGATTGTCTGGTTTGAGTATTTTTATTCTCTCATTTGATTTCCATTACGATCTTTTTCTACATAGTATGATTCATTGGTCCGTCAAGACCACCTAAATATTTACAGGCTTTAGGAGTTTAGCTCATGCAACTCCGTTTAGGCTTTGACTCCTTATTTTGAGAAGAAATTAGCCATTTTACATTGAAATAAGATAGGTGAAGAACTTTTCAATATACATTTGGCTTATTTGGCTCTGATTTAGCATAGTATTTAAATACCGGCTTATCTAAAAATGCAGTGCAGTGGAAGTGGTGTGAACTTACAGTTTTATTATCCAGTGAGAGCTAAGTGGGTATAGTTGAAGACTTTGTGACTAGATTTATACTCACAGGTCTTGGGTAGGGGATGTTATAGTGAAGTCCAATTTCTATTCTTGCCTCACATTCTTCTATACACTGCTTAATCAACTTTGGATCCGTTACCTAAGATCATACAAACAGTTGCTTTGTAGAAGCATAGCAATTAGCAATTGGAAGCTCAAGCATAAATGATGCACAGCCACATGACTTTCCTTAGCTTTTTAGCTTTTCTTGGCAATCCCAAGGATACAATGATTGTTATTTTTCACATCCATAAAAGGTAACATTCGTATTTGCCTTGACTCAACAATTCTGGCCTTGATGGCGCTGGATATTAAGGCCCAGAGACTGTCATGACTGAGACTATAAAAGGAGGTTTTTACCCAAACATGGTATTTTCTCTGTAAAAAGACAATACATATGTAAACTACTAATACATCCGTGAAAAAAACCACACTCACCCATTCATCAGTCTGAAAGGTAGCTAGAGGAGAAAGAGAAGAGACTCCTTGGTCTACATTCTGTTATCATCCTACCCAGAAACTTCCTTTGAAGTCAGAAATGTGGTGTCAATTGTGACTTAAATTAATTTTTTGATTTTTGCATTACCTGAATTTAGTCCCAGACCAAAATGGGAAATAAATAAGTATTGTGATCTTGAATTACAAGGACCTTTGACTACCATGGAGTGTGTATCGCCCCTCCCAAAAGGGGTTTGAAATTTCCTCCTTTAAAAAAAAAAAAAAAAGAAAGTGCTTCTTTTAAAAGAAGTGCCAATAGTTGTTGCTTTGAAAAGAAAAAAAGAAGTGTAAAAGCTACTGAGCTCTGTTTGCCGTTGCATGGGTAATGATACACTTAGCTAGCTTTCTAAAAGATCAAAAGCTGCTTCAATTACATAGGCGGTGTCTTTGGAATTTAATTTTTTATTGGTATTTTTTCAGTGAAAGCTCTAGACCTTTTAGACTTCTACAGTAGTTAAGGAAGAGCTGAAATGGTTTGTGTTTTCTTATTACTATTTCAGGGGTGAAATTCAAACTATAACCCAAATACACCAGCATTAAAGGTGAATGAAATTTTGGGAAAACAACTCTTATATTCATATCATAGCATCCAATCACTGAGACAGTGCAAAGAGGACAATCATTCAGAAATTCAGAACTATAAGGACACTCACATTTTTGTTTTTTCGGAATAATGTTTTGGCTTCGCTTTTAATGTACTCTTTCTCTTTAATAGTTTCTTCTATCTGTCCTGATGCCGATTGCCATTTTTTGGCTATTCGGAATATCTTGCGGTAAAGGCCAAGAACTTCTAGTCGAGTAACTGGTGTCATCTAAAAAAACAACACAAACCCCCAAACATATGCATGAACATTTGAGTTGCTAAAAAGCCAGCAAGCAGTATAGTTTTTTACACGATTGAATTAATTTAAAAGGATTTCCACCATCTAAAGATAAGCCGAGCTATATGAAAACAAACAAACAAACAAACAAAAAGAAATAGCTGTGAGCAATAATTAGTTGTTGAAAGCTGAGTCCAGCAAAGTATTTAAACTGATGCTTAAATCTGTCTCCATCCAAACAGCCTGAGCTCTTGCTTGAAGTTAAGCACTTGCTTTAGTGCTTTGCTGAATCACAGCCTGGTACAAGAATGCCTGGATTGTGTTTCACTGCTGTTTTGCAACCGACATTGGGCAAGTCACCGAAACTCGGAGTGTCCCCCGTCCTGTGAAATTGTCGTACCAATACTGACCCTATCTTTGCAAAGCATCTTGAAATCTGTGAATAAAATACATGATAAAACCACCACGATATTGCTGAAAACCGGTATAGGTTTCAGAGGCTGGGAAGCTTATTTGTGATACCACTACAGTATGTAGCAATAATTCAGCTGGAGTTTGATGTGATGAAAAGGTGATGAAAGCTATTTTATCAAAGCAGTGCAGGAGAGGCAAACTAACCGTGGATTTAGGGAAGTCCTGAATGTCTTGATTTTCAGAGAGCTGTGTACCTGTTGAGCCCACTGAATCAGCCTCTAGGTGCGATAAGAATCTTTGTCAGAAATCGAGAATGAAATTCTATTCTTACTCTATGTAAATGAGTATTTTATCATGTCAGTGGTGCCACTATTTCATGTCAGACCACAACTATCCCTGAGACAAATATGCGACTGGAATAACAGTTCTGACAAGGATTTGATTTGCAGAAACAATGACTTCTGCTTTAGGGACATGGCAACTGTCGGAAGTACCCTACTGTCCAAAAGGAAGATGCAGCAGCAGCGCAAAGTAAGGATATGGATGCAATGAGGAACAAGTGTCAGGGATAGGACTAAGCTGACTGTTTCAAGAGCCAGTTGCCAACCTGGAGCTGTAGTTGCTGTGTCTGAATCTGAACCTGTGCGCCGGGAATAGCTCCTCCGGAGGACAGCGTGTAGCAGGGCAGTTCAGACCGCCCGAACTGCCCTCTGGAGGGAGCACTCTCTCCCTCGGTGACAGAGGAAAAGCTGCTTCTAATGCACGCACCCAAATTACTGCGGAACGTTTGGCGATGTGGGTATCGCTCACCGCCTTGCAGTCTGTGGCAATTCCTGTTATTGTGGAAAGCAGAAGAGGGGTTTGCACCAGTGTCTTCCCAGGCCATACAGTTCTCGAGCGGCTGCCTCCGCCACAGCAGCTGACCTCCACTAACATTTCAGTACGGCCCCTACTGTGGGCTTCAGACAGTTGCATCGACTTTTCCTCACCAAAGTCAGAGTTACAGATGCTAACCCGAAGACAGGATGTGTCCCATAGTTCCTTTTGCTAAAAAAATCCCAAACTGTTAAATACTAGCCTTTTTTGTCTTAACTGTTGCTATGATCTAAAGACTTCTTGTTTCATGAACTCTGTTAGGCATCTTAAGTACAGACATAAAACTGATTTTCTCTGATTCTTAAGAGAGAACATTTTTATTTTGCTATTTGTATTTTAAAATGTTTAACGAATCATATATTTGCCCCCTAGATATAAAAATGATTTTTCCTACCCAGCAAAAAGTATTTCTATAAATGTTTATGGTACTTCCAGGAAACAAATAGCCACAATAAAACAGCTAGGCAGTCCCAACTCGTCAGACACTTTGGAATAAATGCTTCACTTTATCCCCTCTACAGCTCCATTTCAGGCAATAAAATTAGTCATACACAAAGCTACGCATGTACGTGTATCTGAAAAATCATTGCTTCCCTCTGATGAGTGCATATTTTGTACAGAAAATAAACAGTTCAATTACAAGGTCTGACGTAGCATAAGCCGAGTCCCACATCATGTCCTCACCTAGAGCCCCTCCTGGCCTCACCCCTCTTGCTTTTATTTGAAGGTGTCACCTCTGGTGGAGCTGGTGATACTCTTTGTTCCCTGATGACAGCTAATAAATGGTAGTACTGCATGAGAAACTTTCAGCTTAGGTTTTCATGTAATCCATAAAGAAAATAAGAGGAATAATGTCAGAGGGAAAAATGTTTAAAATACAGGTTTGAATTCTGATCTACGCATCGGACAATTTCCGAGGCCACAACTTGGGACACTGCCCTTTGCTCAGAGCTGCAATCACACCTGTTGCTTTTGGATTTTAAACATACCAAGAATCTGTTTATAAAGAGTTTAAAAGTTTAGAACAAACAATTTCCCCCCCCCACTAGTTGCTTCCCCTCCCCCACTTAGAACTTATTTTTTCTTTCTTTAATTTCTCGGTGTTGGAATTGATACAGAACTGTGTAGCCCCTCATCTAGGTATGGGCGGCACTTTTGCATTATTGCTCTCCTTCCCACATATGCTACATGATGTAAAAGGCATTAAGCAGCTTTTCATATCTACTCAGCAACCAGCTGCTCCCATGGCTCATCTGAGTCAACAATTTCTAACATTACAGACCTGCTCATAAACCATTTCTGTGAAGATACATAAATGAAGGTGTGAGGAGTCCTTCAATGACAGAGGACCCCTGTATATCACGGGAAAGGAGGAGAACAAATAGGACAAAATTCAAAGCCTGGGTTAGATTCTGATCTGAGTGGGAGTGTAAATAGGGAATAATTCCACCGAGAGCAAAATTACTTCCAACTTAAAATGTAAATGAGACTGGAGTTTTTTCCTTTGGTATAAACAGAGCCCACACCGACAGAAATGTAAGTGACGGTACAAGTCATGTATTAGGTGTAATTTCATCAAGTGACACTACTTGTATTAGTTTTGTGGGTGTGCAAAATGATTCTGAGTGGGACAGAAAGGAAGATAAGGGAGGCTTTCATGTCCTTGTAGTTACTCATCTTGCAACTTACATCTTTGGCATTTAAATCATAATTATATTTCACATCTTTGGAATGCTAAGTGGATGTTACACCACTTTCCCACTAACACTCATCTTGTGGTAGTCACACCCATTGTTTAACTTCTACCACCCTTCATTTCATTGCAGAACGCAGCCCACAGAGGTTAACCGCAGGCGTTTTTGTCAAAAAGTACAGGGCTATTGTATTAGCTGAGCAAATTTCAGGTGTTTACTGCAACAAAACAAACCGGGAGAGGTCAAAGGTAGGTCTGTAGGCACAAACGCATCGATGGGAAAAGTGGTAGGTTGCAGGCTGGTTTTGAGCTGATTGTTAGAATTAAGCCTTTGGAGGGAGGCCAAGCGTTGCCTTCCAAATAAGCATTTGCTGGATGCTGTGGCAGAGTTCTGACAATGCAGGGGTGTATCGTTCTTTTGATCTACATGCAAGCCCCTGTTATCAACATGCAGATCAAGCACATGAAATATCCCATTGTATCCAGACTTGCAAAGGAGGCCTAAGCAGTTAATGAGTTACTGCATGATGAAGACCCAAACTTTTTTCATTGTTAATTAAAACAAAAAATCCTTTACACTATAAAATGTAATAACAAGTTTTTCTTTCAGGAAACAAATACACATTCCTTTGGATTTTTAGATGGTTGACACAGAAGTTCAATAATCTGAATAATCAGTGAAACACCAGTCGTCTTTTGCTATTTGTAGGTTTGTCTAGAATTTAAAGTTTATATAAAAATAAGGAAAGAAATCTGTCAACTGCACTGTAAAGTGATCACAATAGTGCAGTCAAAGCAAAGTTAGGATGGAGGGCAAGCTGCACGGAGACTGGCTACTTATATACGAGCAGCTAAATTACAGCTGCTTCCCAGCGAGGGATGCTTGGCTAAGAATGCGTGTCCAGCGCTCTCCTATCTGCACAGCTCCTTTGCTGAAGTTGTAAGTCTATTTTATTTCATCCTTTCTTTTCAAGTCAAGCATTAGCTACTTACTTTAAGCATAAAATCTACCAGTCGCGAATACATAGAGGACTTTAGGAAACAAAGGCTGAAAGTAATAGCCCATAGGGAAAAAAAGGATATTTTAAAACAATAGATCTCTTCTTTTACATCCCAGCTAACTGGGGCACGCATTAGTAACACACACTTAGTACTGATGCTGAAACCATATTTGCTCAGGGGAGGAGGTGGTGGGGAACAGAACTCTGCATGAAATAATTTGAAAAAGCGGCTTTGAACTTCTCAGATGTAAAATGTTTTATTTAGGAGTAACACAACTTGTGTTTGACAGCTCGTTTGCTACTGGTAAGGAGTCCTAAAGACACAATGACAAACTGCTGGGCTGATCGCCTTCTGAATCAAGCTATGATCACATTTCTGTCACAGAAATAAAATGACAATTCAGAAGCATAGCATGTCAACATTATAGTATGGAACATCAGCAGCTTCAGCCTGTATGACAGTCTATATCTCATATTTTCAAACACATTAACGCTTATTTAAAGAGATGCCAAAACCTGTGCATATCTGGCTTTTTTTTTAAGAGCTAAATGATACCACTTAGCTAAAGAGTGACCCGCAGTCTCTCTCCTGCTGCTAATGCAACAGATAATCAATCATTCCTTTCACAGCTATCCACAGCAACCAGAGGTCAGTAATCTATATTCATCTTTCGTGCAAGTCTGCCAAAATGAGTCTGCGGTTCTTAAGGCAGCAATGAATTTGGTCTATCATTTCCTTTAGGGACAACAACTGAAAGAATGAGTTCCTGTGGCAGAGGGAGAAGAGAAGGGGTCACAGATTCCTGTGATAGCTGGGCAAATCGCATGCCTTACAGTGATACCAAATTTCAGAATCTAGTTTCCACAAAAGTCACTTTATCTTCTTTTACTCAAATCAATGACTTAGTGGCCTGCGACAGCTAATACATTGCAAACACCGGTCACATGTGGCTGCAGTATGTACCTAGCAAAGCGAAAACTTCACTTGATTTTCATTCTTGATTGAACATTCATACCTATTTTTTTAAGATTCAGCCAAAACCAAATCATAGCAAAACTTCAATCACTCAGTCTCCACATGGTGAAAAACAAACTAAAATCAAAGATCATATTCTTCCATGATGGTGTTGCATCCTTATTTCTACCAGTGACTTAAGCCATTAAATTTCAAGACATTTCCAGCAAGCGTTAATTTGCAAGTGTTTCTGTTTCCATCTACAAGCTGCAATCATAAATCTATGCAGATTTGGTGGAAAAGAAACAAGTTACTGAGCCAAGTTATTCAATAATGACATGTGAAAGCAAGGTGACTTTCATATGGTTTAGGATTTTGTCATGCCAGTGTCTTCCTGCTGGCAAACTGAAGTGATCTGAAACATGGATCAACACCTCTGAACCAGCCTAAGTCTTTGTACTTGCACTGTTCATCAGCTGGGATGAGTACTCTGCCATTCTATTCATGCCTTGGATTTCTGACTGAACTCGGGTCTCTTTTAAGCTTTGATTTACATATGGAGTGGTCTTTTGACCAGAAAAGGACACTTCATGCAAAGAGAACATAATTAAATAGTAAGAGCAAGGACTTGGATTTTATCACTGGTTTTCCTATGTAATTTCACATAAGTGAAATTGCAGAAAATTAGGATTCTACAACATTCTCTTCATTTGAATAAATGAAAGTGGAAACCCTTAACTAGTCCCTTTTGATCAGAGAGTTTTCATTTTCTGAGGTGGTCGAGGCATTATCTAGTTTTAGTAGGACATACTCTTGCCCTGGGAGTGCCTCCTGTGCCGGGGTAGCCTCAGGAAGAACAGAAACGCTGACTTAGACAGCGTAGAGGAGGAGGAGGAGGAAAGGAAACAAAAAAATCGCTTTACATATTTCTTAGCTTTCTCCTGAAAAGCATGCAGTGTCCAGGTAGACTCAAAGGCAATATGGACTTGTGCCTAGTCTTGTGCAACCCTGTTGCTCTTGCTTTCATACATTTAGAAACATTTTCTCCTCCTTTGTATTTAGTTGTCTATTAGTCACGAGCAGAGAAAGAGGTTTCAATGCAGCGCAACAAATTTAGTAGGGAAAATGAAGTCTCAGCTATCCTTGGATGGCGTTACTTATATAATATAGCATACAGAAATATAACAACATGGACACAAACCCCAGTATGGATTTATGCACCTTATTCATACCTTGGCTTTGAGCCAAATGCAACTGAATGCATGAATAGAAATATTTCCCAGCATTGGAACCACCCCCAAACTGGAGAACAGGTATAAATATTAATGCTAGCAGAGAAACAATCCTCCCTACCCCCCTTCTTACTTTGTTCTGTGGGTCATTTAATAAAACTCCTTTCGTGAACCCTCTGCTTCAGTTTCCAAATGCTTCAGTCCCGGGACATTGATAGATGTGACTTTTAGTCACAATTTGAGAACTATAGCAGTAGTTTGAAAGAAAGGTTAGTTTTTCTGGAAATCAAGTGTATGAATCCCATTCAAATTCAGGAACTTTGCCAACAAAGCCTCACACGGCACTTGCACTAGACTCTCCTGAATGGCATTTGGATCAGCCTCTGGGGCCTCGCCGACAGCACAAGGGCAGCGGAACGCGGGGCTGGGGGAAGTGTCGCTCTGTCAGTCCCAGAGTCGACTCTCGCTTTCTGTGGGGAGAGGCCCTCGGGCCTGGCAGTGACAGGGCGGAAGGTCACCCCCCGACACGAGCTCCAGGTCAGCACAGGCCCAGGTGAGAGGCTCAGGACTCCTTACACACAGGACTCTCTCCACACCACCTGGACCATCCCACAGCCATTCCTGCAGCCAGTGCTGTCATCAGGCAGGCAGGGGCACTGGCTGGGCAGCCCTGTGGGTGGACATAGTGGTGGCTGTAGCAGGCAGTGACCCTGTGGGTGGACACGGAGTGGCTGTGGGGCTTGGCCGACCTCCGCACCCCGCGCACCATACACGGCCGGGGACGACGCTAAGATGGCGCTCGCCGCTCCCCCACCCTTGCCCGGAGCCGCCCGGCCGCAGGGGGGCGCTGCAGGCGCGGGCGCACTTCTGCCCCCTGGCGGCCGGGGTGGCACTGCCCCCGCAGCCGGGCGGAACCAACGCGTGAAGCCGGGGGGGGTTGGCCACCGTCCCAAACCTCCCTCCCCTCTGCCTTCCCCGCAGGTCGGTTTCTCGGCCCTCCACGCCCTCGCTTTACCTCCGGTAAGGAGCGCGCCGGGACCCCGGTCCCCGCCTTCGCGCCGCGGTTCCGCCCCGCTAAGCCCCGTCCCCCCGCTCCGGTGGGCGGAGGAGGTGGCGGCTCTTTGCCTTCCCCTGCCCTCACCGTGCGTGCGGCGTCGGGCACGTCGCTGTACGTCAGGGCGCAGCGCCACGCCGCCGCCAGCTGACTGCTCACCCCCGGAAGTGATGCAGGGAGGGGGAGGCAGTCTCGCAGGGAGCCGCTGAGGTGAGTGAATTGGACCGTGTCTCTTCCCGTCCGCGCCGGGCTGCGGGCGGGGGGGACGGCGGCGGCGGGGCTCGGCTCGCCTCGCCTCGGCCGGCGGGGCGGGCGGGCGGCGGGGCTGGGCCAGCAGCCTCGGCGGTGGCGGGGGCCGCCGCTCGCCCCTCAGCTCCGCCAGGGCCGGTTGGGCGCTGGGGGCCCCGCGCCGCCGCCGCCCCCTCACGGCGGGGTGTCGCCCCCCACCCTAGAGTCGCAGCCCGCCCGGCCTCCGGGGCTGGCTGCCGGGACGGTCCCACGGTACCGGCGTGCCGGACCGGGAGCCGGAGCCGCCGCCGCCTCCCCCGGCGGCGCGACGCGGGGCGGTCCCGTCCGGGGCGCTTCTCCGGTGGGTGTCTGCGGGGTCTCCTCCGGGCAGGCCGGGGCAGCGGCGGGCAGACGCCGAGCCCAGCCCGCCCGTCTCGGACCCGTGTGCCCCAGGTAGCGGTGCTGGCTCACTTCAGGGTGGTTTTCTTTTTTTTTTTTTTTTTTTTTTTTTTTATTTTGGTGTGTGCTATCAGCAGGACTCTAAAACGTTTCTTGACAAGCCGCCTCCCTGCGTGCGGCACCGCGTCCCGCCGGAGCTGAGGGGATCGGCCGCTTTGTTCGGGTACTCTTGGTGCCCAGCCTTTACACGCGTAACGCTGGAAGGTGTATATTCATCGTGTTTTTAGGAGGCAGGCAGAGAGATAAGACGTAGAGCAATTTATTTCCAAGAGAGTTCTCATAATCTGAACATACCACCTTTGCACGGCCACTTTTCTTACTTTTAGCTTCCACTCCCTCTCCTGAATGCGTTCCCCCTTCCTGTGAAAGCTGCAGGCTGCGTTAATCGCTCTTACTCTTTGGGGCTATGGTGGTACTAACAAACCGCCCATAACAACTTAAGTTGTAACTTGCATAATCAGTGTTTCAAGCAAATATTGGTTGATAGAATACGTCTTTCGTATTAGTGCTGTGGTTACTGGAAAGAATCATTGATTATCTTTTAAATAGTTAACACTGCTGATAGGCTGTCCTTCAAAATGTTACATTGATAACTGGAGGGTCTGATGCCAAGTATCGGAATACAGCATTGATCTGCAACTGGTAACTTTTTGTAAATGGTAATGTCTGCCGCATAATTTAAAGGGGTAATAGGTTAAGTGCTCTGAAAAAAGGGGTATAGCTGTGCAAACACAAACCACAGAACCTTTCTGAAAATTACAGACAGGCTTCACTGGCACTTACAGTTTTGCTGCACGCTCTGTCTTTTTTCAGTGAACAAAAGACATCTCTTCTAAGTGCATTCTTATTATCTGTTTAAGAGCCTCTTTGTTAAACAGTTAATGTATAACTATGGTATTAGTGTTTTATTTGGGCTAGCAATGGGAAGAGAGAGTGTCTGTACTGGTGTTTCTCAAGCACATCTGAATGGTGCTGCATGTTTCCCTGGTAAAAGATAATCCTCAGAAAAGGGAACGTAGTCCTTTGGTTACGGCTGCATGTGAAAGTAAAGGGATCTGACTTTTAATGTTCTTGTCAGTTCTGTAGTTTGTCTTTAAAATCTTATACTTTCCCCCGCACAGGTGTGTGTTAGTGTTCTGTGGAAAACCTTCATAGCCCTTTATGTGAAAGGCAGCACGCAGTCTAAAGCAAAGATTTTCTGCACATCAGCAGAAAAAGGAGAGCTTGTGATCTGTGTTGAATTAGTTTGGATTCACAAAGTACAACTGGCTTTACAAACTTACTGCAAATATCAGCTCTTGTAGTGATTTCTAAAATTCTGATTATTTCCTAATAGTAAGTTCTATGCAGGAACGAATGTTTATAATCCTTAAACAATTTTACAAAACTGTTAATGGGGGAACTTACTGTTTTGATACTATTTGGCTGCTCTACGTGATGCTTTTGAAATTGCTTTCATCTTGAGACTGACAGCCTGCAATATGTTCTGTAATCTGTGCCTGGATGTTTAAGGCTGGGTTAGGTGCTTTCTCTGCATGGTTTCTTGCTTTATTTTGGAGTTGAACATTGTTGTGTTTATAGCAAATTCTGACTGATTTGCATCATTAATTCTTATAATTTTTTATCTTGGAAATTCATTCATAACTATATATTGCTTCCATTTAGTGTGGACTGTGTTCAACAAAGGTGATTGGACGAACTGAAGGGGTGGCTTTGAGAGAAGACTGTGAACAACTCCTTTTGGAAGACTGTAATTGAAATTAGTTAAAGAAATATATATTGAGCAAGAGGGACTGCCAGGCGGTTTGACAGACTTGTAAGACAAAGGGGCTTGTTCTGACAAATTCGTGTGTGGATGAGGAAGAGGCTTGGTTCTGTTGCTTACTTTGATTCAGCTTAAGGAACAGGAAAAAATCCTGTATATTGTGTGTATGTGTATTGGGGCAGGGAAGTACGAAGTAAATGGACAGGAGGTGGAAGAATGGGGGATAGACATGACTTGTGCATTTCTACATGGCAGAAAACGATGTAAAGGTGGTTTGGATATGAAGAGATGCACAGCTGCAAGTCGGTAGAAGTGCGAGTCCCTCAGTACTGCTCAGAACTGTCCCACACCGTAGCAGTCTGTTTTCTTTATGGGTGCTGAGGAATTCTTGATAAATTAAATTTAAAGTCTTGGAGTGCTATAAAACCCATCATCATGGGGTTTTGGCAGATTGTAAGAACTTGCAAAGTGCAGAAACAATGTCATTGTTCCATTAGGCACATGGGTCTGTAGTAGTGAATGTAACAGGAAAAACTCTGCTCTGAGTAAGAAGAGACTGTAAAAATAAAGGCATGGGATGTTAGAAAAACAGTCCCTTTTTTCGTCCTCATTCTTAAAAATAAAGAAGGAGCTGAAGACTGGTAGCCGGAATTCTTGGGGACTGAAAGAACAATCTGTAAACACTTGAGGGACTTGGTAGTCACAAGAAGGTAAGAGGGAACCCCCTTAACAGCCTTCATCAGAATTCCCTGACTGGGCTCCTTCTCTCTGGCTGCTTCTCCCTAGGGGTCTGCATCTTATCTCGCTGGCTTCCTCTCCTTTATTTGCCTCTGACTAATGGGCTTTGTCTTCTGGTTACTGGAAGTCTAATAATTTCTTTGTCTCTTCCCCCTTCCTCCTTTTAAAAATACTAGATTAAATGGCTGTAATGTTTTGCAGATTATCTGCATTGGTGACATGGATTAATTGTATGCTTGACTCTAAGTTATTCAGCAGTAATGACATAGTAACTTGACTTGAAACAATGGTAATTTCATGGCAAATGTTCAAGGCAAATGTTGCCTTCTGGTAAAGAGCCACCTGCAATTTACCCCCTGCAAACATATGACACAAGTAAACTGCGAGTTTGCTTGGTATCTTCTATGCAGTAAACTGTCTCAAGTGTGTCTTTTGAAACAGTCAGCTATCTCTCTCCTTCCCGCAACCCCCCCACCCCTCCTTCTTTTTACTCTAGTTTGAGTCAGGTAATTACAGATCTGGGTTGAAGCCTTCCCAAGCCAAGCCTTGCAGACGTGCTCCCATCGTTCACTCGTACTGTGACTTCACCCTTTCATGAAAAGGTTTTGTGGAACTGCTCAGCTGTCGGTAACTGGCTGTGGGTGAGCAAGTCTGAGAGTCCCAGGGGTGGCTGGCAAACCGGAGGGGAGCTCTGCTTTCCCTCAAATGCCAGTACTCTTTAAAGGTGACATAAGGAGGCTCTCCCTATCACATGTGGCTTTGGTGTGAGAGTTTGGTGATGTTTTTACATTCTGATCTCAGTTTTAACCCGAATAGAGCAAACAGGGGAAGAGAAAGTGATTCAAAGCTGCTTGCTTGGAAGATAATCTGAGAACTAACTCATTATATCTCCATTTTATCCATTTGTCATGGGGGACAGCTCTCCAATCCAATGATCTGCAGCTTGAAGGAAGTAGAAAGTCTGGATTTTAGGTAAAAGTTATTTAATTGCAGTAATTTGCTACTAGAAGAGTGATGGTTAAGTTGTAAGTATTAGGATTTCTTTCATAGAAGTAGGAATACTGTAGAGAAACCAACGGAAGCATAGGTGGTGGGACAGGATTTTGGTAAAGAGAATGAGCTAGTATAATCTTCTGGTGTCTCAGAAAGAATAGTTATAAATGCTCTTCTGTCTGTGACATCTGTTTTGTGAAAGACAAAACTTACTTAGTAAAATGTGAGAATGCTGTTACTGACCTCCTGTCACAGTTTCTTATTCCCAGAAAGTCAGACTGCCAAAGACAGTCATAGTTATTTGTCGTCTTGCTGTTCCTATTTAGTGAACATAAGTGTGTTTTTTTAAAAAAAAAAAAGAAAACAAAAGGGTTGTGTGCTCTTGAAAAATACCAGTCTTTTTTTTTTTTTTTTTTGCATATACATACTAGCAGAAAGTAACAGTTTTTAGTTCTTACTCTGAAATTTTTGGTGTAATGCAACTTTTCCTTCTGCAGCTTTGAAACATCTAATGCAGTCAGTCTTATCCTTTTGTTTTAAAATTGAAATGGAGGGAGAAAAATAATCTTAATGCCTATGATTATGGGAGGTGTGTGTAGTTTAGTAATAGACTCACAAACACAAATGTCCTAGAAGTTGGTTTTGGTCATATGCTGACTGTTCAATATTTTCTTTACAGATGAGTCTGTACAGAAAGCCTCGAGTACTCTGGATCAGCATGTAAATGGGCAGTCTGGAAATGCTAAAGGTCTGATACATACCAGCTTCAAGCACAGTTACCTGTGCTTGGAGTTAGTGATTATGTCTCATGAGGCACAGGATAGGTACCTACATACCTTACTTCTCTTGGGAGATGCAGGACATCAAGTGAAATCAAGGATATATGAAAACTTATTAACAAAATGTGTGTGTTGGTTGAAGCTGCCACTGGATTTCTCAAGGAGAGCTGAGAGTCTTTGTTATAACTGATGACTTAAGTTCAAGTATACTTGAAGGAGCGCCTTTGAAGCTGTCGATGCAGTTAACATCTAAATACTGCAGCACCCTTCGTATGATGTAGTGTTAGTGTCATTCACTGTCATAGGGAAGTCAGGACTCGAATCAGTAGAGAGAACTAGGGTCTCTGTACGTGGCTTTGTGCATTTTCTGCTTTAAAAACTACAGTCAGTTTGAAAATCCAAGCACGTGCTCTTAAAGCCCTTTCAGATGTCAGTCCTTTCACTTAGAACAATTCTTTGTACATAACTTAAATATGATTCCAGTATTTATGTGGTCAGCTGGTAATGAAGTTCCTACACAACTGCATGAAATGAGTGATTCTTCTGGCTGGCAGCCTGTAAACTGTGTTACACTTACTGCGATGGCCAGCAGGCCTTCTGTAAACTCCTTATGAGCATCTGCTGCCAGAAGTGATCTTATGAGGTGGTCTGGCTCTTGTCTTTAGACTTGTCCCTTCACTGCCTTGTTAGATGACTCTATGGGTCATGGTTCTCACAGCTGCTTTGAAACATGCTGGAGGTGGGACACTGTTAACCAGAGCTGCTGCGAGGGCTTTCTTCTTTTGTGTGATTAGTGTGGTTTTCTTCAGTGTTGAGAGCAGTAAGAAATATGATGTCATTCACTTATTACAATTAGTTTAAAGCATATCTTATTACAGAAATCACTTGATATCTACCTGAATTATATTCAGCTGAACATTAAGTATGCAGCTGCCTCGGACACTTCAGGGTGAAGTCTGCTAGCTGAACTCAGTGCAAAAAAGAATGTGTGCACATTTATCTCAGTTTAAAAGTAAATGTTTTTTTTCCATTGCAGAGCGGATTGTAGACCGAGGTGGTTTTTCAAAGTTATTCTGGTTTGGCTACAGAATAGTTGCAGTTTTCCATAGATTAATTTACGGAACTGACTGAGAGTAAGGTAAATATTTGTAGCACAGCTACATTCAGGTGCTTACAGCAGGATGCATCTGTGTCAAAGATCTGGGGGTCTTGGTTTCTGTTGGTCCCATAATCTGCAGTTTCACTGTAGAGATGTGAACTGGTTGTGTCTGAGCAGAGACTAGCTCTTCCCCTGGCATGTGCTGCTTTAATTATTCATAATACGTACTGAGGTGCTAAAGGTCTATCACGCTGTGCAAAAGTTACAGTGTACCCTGGAAAAATACTGAAGGATTATTCTTTTACAACTCTTTGCATATTAAAGGGAAAAAAAATCACAAACCCTCATTAGGTGATGATTTGCTTTTTTGTAAGTGCTGGACCTTGAGAGTTGTATGGCCTTTGACAAGGATCTCGGGGAGAGAGGGAAGACTGATAGTTTTTAAATGGATGGAGATGAATTGCTCAGTGACCAAATCTTTGTTTTTTCAAGGTGGTAGCTTCAAACTCATCCAGGGTTTGAATTACACGCAGTGAAATGAACGAGTTTGTTCATGTCTAAGTATGTATAAGGTGGGGATCTGGTCAGGGTTCTGGTTTCAGCTTTAGTGAAAACTAATGGTGTGTTCTTGAGCAGCCATGTTGTCTGGCTGTCTTGACTTCCCTTCTGCCCATTGTCTTGCTCATAGCCTAAATAGATTTCTCAAAACAAGTACTGCTGCTGCATGAAGTAGTTCATTAATTTATTTACATTACAGAAGCACCTGAAGGCACCCTTCTAAGATTATATGCTATTTAGCTAACTGGACTTGGGTTTGCTCTCTGAAAATACAATAATCCAAACAAATCAATCCACCCACCTAATAAAGTAGGATAAAGTGCATAATAGGAAAGGATTTAAAACTTTTTAATGGGGCCAAGTGGAAAAGACAATGAGAAGTAATCATAAGTAAGGTATTGTGTGGTTAGAGAGTGTAAAAGAAGGGGAGGGATTCGAGGATGATGCATGTCTGTCATCTGAAAAAGCTGCTTAAGGAATATGTCTTCCATGAGAAAAATTACTAAGGTGCCTTTACTCTCTCCTTCCCTATCATTTTTCACATTATTTATTTATTTATTTCTTAAGCTAACCTTGTATAGTTAGCTGCACACAGTGAACTGCAGATCTGAAACACCTATTCCATTTTTTTAAAGACTACTTGTTGCAGGTTGAACATGAAGTGTGTTATCATGCCCTGTGTCTTAATAGGGTGTGCTCTTCAAGAGTGCAGAAAGCAGGTTTCTTCTGCCCAGAGTCTTGGATGGAAAGATGCCCCTTGATGTCCCAGCCCTGGACTTGAAGTGACGGCACATGCCAAGGTGCAATTGTTTAAAAGATTTTTGCCTGCTTTTTGGCGACTGTGGGATAGCTTCTGGGAAGAGCTCTGGTGATAGCTCTGGTTCTTGGCACTGATTGCTGGCCCAGCATTACGGACTGTAGACATGGTGAAGCTGTTTCTGAATCTCTTGTTACTTGGATTATTTTTTTAGATACCTGCCCCTCTCTTCCCTTCCAAACAAGTTAAGCCTTTCCAGAATGGTCCTTCTCAAAGAAGTCCACATCTTTTTTGAGACAAAGCATTCAGGTTCCAACATATGTGTTGTCGGGGTAGTAACTGCTTAGTTTTCCCATCATCTGCCATTTACCTTTCTGCCAAGTGGCAGCCAAAACTCTACACGTTCCCTTTTCATGTGCCCATAAAACTAGCTTCTACTCTGATACAGGTGTGTTCTGTAGAGACAAACTTTACCCAGTTTGATCAGATTTCTAAATACTCCACTGTGATTCCAAAGCTCAAAGCGAGGTTAGTCAGAAATAGCTTGTTACCCTGATGTGGAACAGATCGACGAAGTTCCCATCTGTTTGTCTCCAAAATCATAACCTGGCTCTAGTTCATTGAAAGGTGCTTGAACCGCAGGGAGCCTGACAAACTAAAAATTCATTTTAACTAATTACAGCAGGACTTTCCTGCTTTTAGACTTCCTCTTAAGTAACTTTGCATAAATGTGTTTCTGCAGTAGAGGTGCAGAGCAGATCTGTGTGACATAGTGGTGCTAGCACAGCTCTTGGTTAGGGATGCAGTGAGGTGTCTTCTGGGCTAATGAAAGCCCATAATGTGCCCATTGTGCTGGAGTCATAGTGCTTTTGCTGAGAAAGTTTCGTTGCAGGTTATGACTTGAAATAAGCAGTTTCCATAATGTGGTGGCTTTGCTGACTGAAGCTTCGTTTGTGCTTTAACATTTGGGCACCAAGTGCTTTGGTGCAGTAGTATAAAACTGAACTGCACAGTAAAATTTCCCACATGGAGAGCTGATCCTCTCAATTTCTGCCTGCTGAAGATGGGAATTATATTACTAATTCTTCACTGATTCCCCACAGAAAAGCAAAGAAAGTTGCCTTTTGTGAGAACTCTGTCAGCTGTTATCGCTGGTGAAGCTGCCAAGGAGGAGCGTGGAGGGCGGTGGCAGCTTTGGTGCTGCAACGTTCTGCAGTGGGATCCTCCGTGCTCCAGTGCTCAGGAGAGCCTGAGTCACAGGGGGAAGTCAGACACAGGTGCAGAAAGAGGCAGGTGAGCAAAACAAAGGTCTCCATAATCCTGAGGGTGCATACCATTTACTTATTTTCCCAATGGACTGCTCAGTGGGATTGCTAACAAACCACGCAGGCTGCTTTCTGTTGCGTGACGCTCCTCCCACACCAGCAAGAGGGGATGCTTGGTGACGGTAGCATATGGCTGTACCTTACAATCCTGACCCAAGGACTGAATTAAAACCTGTGCCACAAAAGTGTGGATGCTGCTTTCCACCCCCGTCACAGTCATCGTGGTTTAGGATGAAGTTGGCCACAACGCATTGCTGTGCTATGATAGCCTTTAAATACAGGCTTGAAGAGCTTGGGTTTTTAACTGCTAGCTCATACTAATTTTTTATTCCACATCCCATAATTCTGTTGTCACAGAAGTTTAGACTTGCTACTACGTTAGAAATTAAAAAAAGGTGAAATGGGCAACTTGGTAGAATAAAAGTAGTAAGAATGGGAGAAGAATTGTAGCTGGCCGTTCTAATAAATGTTAAAATTTCTGTCTCCTGGCTCCAGGCAGTGTGTGCGTACATGTCAGCCAATGTAGAAACTACTTCAAACAAGCAGAAAAAGTTTGGCTATTGCTGGGTAGGGCTGAACTCTGTCAGATTCAACTTCTTTTGAGCTTGAAATAAGTGTTTGCTTCCCATATGCGCAGTAGTCCACTGGAAATATAGATTTGGTGGGTCTTAGGTTTCTTCCAAAGAAATACAAATCTGTTTGAAAAGTAGTTTGTTGCATAAAGTTGCCATGACGATGGTTTTCAAAATGTGAAGTGTAAGATGTTGCCTCTCCTCTATTTAATCAGACCCCTGGAGGAATGGGGCTGCACAGTGCCCTGTCCCTCCAGTCTCTTCTTTCCTCTCACAATGATTTATAAAAGGAATTATTTAGTTGCAGAGCGCCAAAAGAAATTAACATAAAAGTGCCAGATGTTACATTTGCTTAAATTCTTGAAATTCATGGGATGCTACGGTCAAATAGAAAGAAATCCAAGCTAGTACTTCCATGGCAAGAGAACTGCCCTGTTCCCGTACGCGTTAAGCTGGCTGGTGGCTGTGCAGGAGCGTGTGCTAAAAGAGACATGGGACTGTCGAGGAGGCAAAAGGGTTGGTGTTTGTGGGGAAGATGAGCTTTGGAAGTGGAGGATGTAAATACAGAATGAAGCAGGCTTTTTGGAGTATCCGTCTCAAAAGTAAATGCCTAAAAATGGCTGAGCAAAGATATGGTTTTGCTCCATGTGTGTATTGCAGGCAAAAGCACCACACCATGGTTTCTAGGGGTTTTGAAGCATTTTGGACGCCTGTTTCCCTGGGCTTTTGAAAGGTTTTTAAAAAGCTTTTATCTGAACTAGGTTTTATTTGTCGGTCAAACTTGTGCTAATCTGCATACAGGACTAAAGTTTGGGGAAAACTTAACATGCGGAAACCGGCATGTGTGATAAGAACTTGTTTCACGGTTGTCTTTCTACATCCATTCCCTACTTTATGCTGAAGAAAGCACTGAACAAGCTAATGTTGCCACTTGTTTCCTAAGAAGTAGGTCTCATATAAAAAGTAAGTGTACTAACAACCATAAAAACAAGACGTTTTAGTGTTTCTGTTAGCATGGTAGAGCAGAGGAGCTGTGCCAGAGCTTTCTTGTTTGTTTGCTTGTTTGTTTTCTAGATCAGGTACAAACAGAGGTGTTGACTAGGTGCTGTGGTTGTAGCTCTTGCTACACAAACCAGACAGACCTTTGTCATCTTCTCTTCAGAGCTTTCTAGTTATATAGCAGAGCTGGGAATTTAAGAGAGGTGAAGTTGAGCCAGCTCAACTGAACATGGGAAAACAAACATGGAAAAGAATGTGCTAGAGAGTGAAAAAAGAGAATTACTTTCTAGACCCAAATTATGCTTTGCTAGGTAGCAGCTGTCTGGCATTCACAGATGAAACAGCCGCTTAGCTAACATGCATTGACAATGTGAGCATGTCCTCTGTTTTGCTTTGAGTGCATGAAATGAGGAATTAACTCTCCCGTGCCGAAAGCCGTAAAAGTATCCGGAAGGGTGTGTTTACTCCTAACAAACATTTGAACTTGTCTGTTGTATTCAGTACCTGATCTATGCTTTATATGACAATGCAGAGTTAGTGGTGTTAATGCTACTTAATAAGTAAAATCTGAAGTAGTTTTATAAAATGACTCTTTCAATAAATGGATTTTGGCTGTGAAGGGTTTTAATAAATGCATATCCGCTTCTGAGCGATTTGGTGCATTTTATGTTTTTCATAGCCTCTTCTAATAGTAAAGATTTGTGTGGTCTTTTGTCTTACAGCATTCCATGTGGAACCCAGGGAGCCTGAAAGAGGCTGTGAAAGCTAGTGGAATGATTCCCTGTGTAGCTGAAACTATGTAAGTATCAGATGTTTGCTTACAAGATCACTTGCCTAGCATCAACTGTTAGAGCAGCGATTGCTTCGGGTTCAGCAGTTGCAATGATCCTCTCGTGCCTCCCCAATGGAAAGCAGTGCGTATCTGTTCAGAGCTGGCGAAAGACGGGGCACCCATGATACTGTTCCCTACTCTCAGCTATTTTAGAAGTCGTGTATCCCTGTCCGCTAAAAGGTAGATAATGCATAGTGCAATTCTGTAAAGTTCTTACAGACTATGCTCAAGTATTTGCCAGAAGTTGAGGCTGGGTTGAGGCTTAGTTAAGCTCTAGCAATGTGGTCTTTGCCTTAGCTAGTGAATTGCTACTTGGGAAGGGATTTTATGGCTGGCTGAGCTGTGTCTCCTTTTGTTATGAGATTTTCTGAATTTGTCTTTGAGGTGTTCTTGAATGTACAGAGGTTTTTTCCTCTTCTCTCTTGATGCTTTCTGCATTTTGAAACTTGTTGTAAATACCTTCTGATGCAACACTTTATTAAAGAGCATAATGCTTGTCTGTGTTTTGTTATTCTCTGGATGTATCCAATAATTTCTGTTACTACAGTAATGTTGGTCATTAAAGAAAAATACAGGGTTACTTAAATATCTCCTTTGCATCTTCTCTCCTGCTGCCAGCTCTCCCCCACTCCAGTGTTGCTGTTTTCAATTGTGCCATGGTGTGCTTGTGTGACAGAGAACTATTACTGAGTCACTTTGTTTTGTTTTTTTCAGATCTTGGGTTACGTGTGATCTGGTCACTTGAAAATGGAGAAAAACTAATTTCCTTACAGTACTTAAAAAAACCAAAAAACCCTCATCCACAACAACAAAAAAACCCAAAACAAAAGGTCCCACCAAGCATTAGTGAGGTCTTTCCAGTCTTCTCTAGGTTTTCCATTTAATGTATTGGGCAATACAGTTTTACACACCCTTTGTTTTTAGTGGATGGCTTTCCTTTTACTGTCTGCATTCACCGGCTCTAGTCTTCCTGTGTTTCCAGTTGCTCACTCGCTTCTAGAAAGGAGCAGAGGACATCGTTGCCGATCTCTGCTTTGCAGTTCCTGTTATGTGGAAGACGGCCTCATGGGCAACTCGGTGATTCATATTTACTGTAGGTTATTGCTCAATATGTGTCTGAGTAATCAAACTTCTTTGGGAGTACCATGTCCTGTAGCACCGAGTACGTTCCAACCTTAGCCCTGAATTTTGATCTTTTTTAGTAGAATGGCAAAAGTAGTGATCAGCACTGCCTTTTGTGTCTCACTATGAAGTTGTACAAGCCTGTTACAGTAAACTTGCTCTTGGGAACTGATCCTTTTGGGAACTGGTGCTTTGCCACCAATCTGGTGTAACCTTTGGGTACGTGAGAACTTTATACTTGTAGTTCCTGATCCAGCTGGGAGAAGTATCTCTGCACGTCCTTGTGCTCATTGAACTGTAATCAGCATGACCTAGACGTGACATTTGCTTTGCTCAACAGTTAAATGAGTGTTCGCTTTCCTGAGAGTGCTTTTTCATACTCCTCGAACACTGAGTTCAGTGCAGCTCCTGATGCTGCAACGGGATCCTCTTTCCAGCCTTCCTTAACAAAAAGGCCGAGTTCTCCCACTTATTTCGATCTCCTTCCGAGGCTCTGGTTCCTTTCATGCCTTGAAATCTGAGTCATGTAGGAAGCGGAGGTGACTAGTAAGTGAAGTGAATCCAGCTCAGTGAAGGCATTTTATAACAGAGTAACTGATGGAGCGCCAAAAGATTTGTCTCTTACAAAACCAGATACATGCGCAAACTGCCAGCGGAGGCAGTCTGACTTTTTTTTTCAAGCTGGTTTTGCTATTTTTGGGGTAGAATGCTTTAAAGTATCTGGCACGTGGCATCAAGTTTCATGTAGTAGAAAAGTGAGGAATTGCAGCAACTGTACTTCAGTATCTTTTAGTGTTTCTTCATAACGAGTAGGATTGTGCTCTGAAAAGCTCCTCAGGAGGGAGGAGGAACTCAGTTGTGGCAGGGAAGAGCAGTGCTAGAAGAGCCCTGGCAGTGGCTGGTCGGGAGCAGCCGTCAGCTCCTTGGAGGGCAAGGAGGCTGGAGAACAGAAAACAGGTTTGTTAGAGGGGCGTGCTGCGGGGGACGGGGTTAACTTGCACTCTGTGTTAATGTTCCTGTGCTCTCCAGTGGTTTTTGGAAACAGCTGTCAGGGTACTTCCTCACATACAGGTGTTTAATAATGCTGGCTGACCTTCCCTCTGTATTGTAATGCTGTCTGACCATGACAGCAAATGACAATAAACCCAGTCTGTTTCATCATACTGGTGATGTCTCTTTGTAGACTTGAATATTAGATTATCATCATTAATACAAGCTGTTGCTTAGGAAGTGTGACAGCATGAATCACTTGAGTTAGGAAGATTTATGGACAGAGTATGTAAGGTAGTCTTGCAAACTTTTTCTTTTTTTAACTTTAAATTGGGATTCCTAAAGTGAAATGGATTCATCTCTGTGCATTATGCTGTGTGTGATTTCACTGCTACCAGCTGCTTTAGGGGAAAATACCATTCACTAATGGGCAGCTATTCTTTAACCTGTCCATAGGAACAAGCTGTTCTGAATCCCCAACAGCTAGTAATTGCTGTTATGTGTTTGAGCAGAAAGTTTTATAAACTAGCTAAACTCTACTTTGAACTCTAATACTAGTTTTTACTCAGGATTTTTTTATTCTGTTCCTTTATTTGCATGCTTTTTTCTAAAGAAAAATGTAGCCAAAGTAGTAGTAGCTGCCTTTGAGGAACTGATGGGAGAACAAGAATTAGTGTAGATTGAGCATATGAATTCTGATGAATTTAAAGGGCGGGGGAGAGGGTGAAGGAAGGCTGATATCTGGGAGTTAATCACTAAGCAGTAATTTACGCTGCCTAATAATATCCTGTTTGTTTTGGTGTAATGAAAAAATGAGTAGTGTACACTAGAGAAGATGATATTGCTCAGACGCATGGCCGCACAGGAACCAGCGCCAGGCTGTCATCTGCAATTCAAAGAGCTGTGGAGTACTAAGGACCAGTGACACTGTCTTTCGGGTTGTTTATGTGGAAATGCATATTTTAATTAATTCTTTAAAATACAAATGAATACGAAATTATTCTTGAAAACATTAATTGAACTTTACTTGCCCATACAAAGTTCATCTTTAAAGCAGTTTGGCGAAAGGATGTACCGGATGCTTGTTCCTTTTGCCGCTTAAAAATAGGGTTTTGTTAGTTTTGTTTGTGGGTTATGGGTTTAAGAAAAGGAATTGAGGCGGGGAAGGGGAGCCAGGTAGTTGAAACCAGCATCCTGGCTCTTGCAGTTTTACTGGCAAAAAGATATTTTTTTTTTTTTTTGCTCATGAAACTGCATACGTGCTGTTTTGCCAAAATGGGTATAAAGTCTGAGAGAAGATTTGTGTTTGTAATCCTAATTTCTGGAGAATTCATCTGCACTTGATGTTTCTGTTCCAAGTTGGTTTACAGCTTAAACCAGGGATTTGGTCTCAGAAGAGCTTTACCCAAGAAAGAACACAGAAAAACTGACGTGACATCCGTTTTATTTCTTAATCTTTAATTTTTATCTCTTTTCTTTCTTGTTCTAATTCTGTAACCTGGAAGCAGTAAACAGAGACAGGGCAAACCCAGTTTTTATGTTTGAGGCTTTTGCCTAACTGTCAGTGGGGATGAAATGCAAATAAGTGGGTAAACGAGGAATACGATAAGCAGTTGCTTTCTTGGAGTTGAGGTTTCTGAGAAAAGGACTGTCCATGGCGTGGCTGCATGCTGATAGGATAGTGTCAGAGTGTTACTTTGGTTTTAATAGGGAAAATTTAAGAACCCTTTTCTGTGGGTAAAATATCTTTTCCCAATATGCAAGGCTTTAACATTGTGATTTGTGAAAACAGAGTATGATGAAATCATTTTGGCATTTTTAATTTTGATTTCAAAAAAAAAAAAACTGAACTGGAATTACTACTACTTATCTGCATGTGTGTCTGAAAAAGTTTCATTAAAAAGGCCCCCTCCCCCTGTCTGTCTTGTTACCTGCAGGGAGGTGCCTGCTTGAAACAATAATTCCTAAACACCGTCTTGCATGAGAAGTGAGTGTTGCCTCCTTTCTGCAGACGCTCTCTCTGTATGTTTTAAGGACAAAAAATCTAGATTCCGAACTCTGTTTAAAAAAAAAAAAAAAAAACCCAAAAAACCAAACCCACAATTCTCTTGCCCCCCCTCCCCCCCCCCCCCCCCCGAACCCCTTTTGCCCATTTGCTGAAGGTACAGCCTAAATCTACTGCTTAAGTCTCTGCCAGGTTCTCCCATCAGTGTGTCGTGTGTGTCCCGCCCCCCCCACCCCCGGCTTTGTTTCAGTGTTTTATATTCTATATATAAAATGTGGGTATACTTTTAAAAACCATTTCCTTTAAAATATTTCTGGGTTAGAGTAGTCTGTCTTGATGAAGCCTGTACATGAATCAACCTCTTTGTAACCTGTGTTACAGTAAGAATTTTAGGAATTTCCTTTATTAGGACCCGTTACTATACTGCAGCCACTGAGTGAGCTGCATTGATTTCTAGGTAAAACGGCCTGAAATTGCCTGAAATTTATGGCACATGCCAACCTTCTCTACACTACTCCTTTTCAGTCTGCAAAACTTAAATATCCTGAAGTTGGTCTCTTACTGGCAACTGTTATTCCACATGTAATATTTACAATATTCTTTGTGGAGAAACAGCAATTTGACTCTGAAACTGTTTTTCAGGTTAGCTGACTGCCGCTAATGGCATGGTGAGATGTGTTGAAGAGCAGCTGCGAGGCTGTCCGACGGCAAGGGGACTGCTCTAGAAGCTGGGCTTGCAACATCATGGGCCAGTGTGTCACGAAGTGCAAGAATCCTTCTTCTACCCTCGGCAGCAAAAATGGGGAAAGGGAATCCAGCAGCAAGTCGCATAGTAAGAGAAGTGCAGTCCACAAAGACGACCATGGCTCAGCTTGCGGGAAGTCTTCAGGAGATATTCTTGTGAATGGGACAAAGAAAACGGATGCTGCTGTGGAGTCTAGTCAGCCTCCAACGTTTTCTGGAGATACAAAGAAAGACACTGTTTCCAGCGCAGAAGAATCTTCGCTCCAAAGGATCGGGGAGTTATTTAGGAGGTATAAGGATGAACGGGAAGATGCCATACTGGAAGAAGGAATGGAGCGATTTTGCAATGACCTCTGTGTTGATCCCACTGAATTTAAAGTGCTAGTTTTGGCTTGGAAATTCCAGGCTGCTACCATGTGCAAATTTACAAGGTTAGTTCTTGTAGAACTTGTAATCATTTTCATATGTTAAAGTTTATCCTGTCATCTTTATGTTGGAGAGACAGCCTCATTAGCTTCACTTACTTATTTCTTCTAACACTTGCATTTTGATCACATTAATTCCTACCGCTGCAGAAGGTAAGCTTTGCATTGTCCTCTTTTCCCCTTCCCCTCACAGTGGGTTTCGGAACTGAAAATGTGGTTTTGGACATACTGCTGCTAATGATGAACAGTGCAGTGGCATTCTGTAGACATTCATTTATTCTTGATTTACCAAAAGCAGTTTTAGTGTATCCATCTTGGTGATGAGATCGGATGCTGAATTTAATCTTCGCTTTAAAGTAATGTGAGATTCCTTAGTAATTGCTACCAGCGCTGTTACCGTTCTGTGAAAGGATGGCAGACTGCTTCCTAAGAGTTGCCCCTGCCCAAACAGTGTTACACTTAATGTCTTTTTCCAAGAGTAATCCTATTAAAGCATGGAGAGGGAAAGAAATGCAAGGTTTTTGACACTGTCAGGTCTTTCATACTGGCTGACAAGGGATTGGTATTTAAAGTGCTCTCTGTCCTTCTGGACAAGGGGGTCACTCAGCAGGCTTTTAGAGCACATGTGAGGCTACAGGAAACGCCAGAACAGCTAAAACTTACCAGAAAAAAAGAAATCAACCCAAAATTACAACAGCCCCCCCCAGCTTGATTATCAATGTTCCAGGTAAGGGCAAGGAAAGACTTCGACATGGACTGGCTGAGAGAGAATTAATTTTCTTTATTTTTTTGGTTTATCTCAATTGGTTTGAGGAATGCTACCTATTTTTACTCAGCTAATAACTTTCAAAATTACTTTAGTGTTCTGAGCCTTGAACCAAGGCTCTGCTGTGCACTGAACACAGATAGCTTTTCCAGCATCTTGAGAGTCTTTGTGGATGTGGGTGTGTATCAAATGGATGAGTTATTCCGAAATGCAAATGTGGATTTACTAGAAACTGACAGCACAGGTATTTGCTAGCGTGGCAAAGGAATTGCAAGTAGTGTCTGTGATTCTGCACAACCACATGAGTTTTATTACCATTGTTTTTGATTTTCTTGGAAAGACGGCAAATCTAGCAGTGAGAGGTTGCTTTTGTTTAACAGCACACTCCATGATATGAGAGCTGATCGGCTTCTTCCATGAAGGAAAGCAATGTGGTCTTCTGTTGTGAGTGCTGCCCCGTCTCCTGTCTCCTCGCCAGCCCATCCTGTGTCGGAGTCTGCTGGCTCTGGTTAATTCTGGCTGGTTATAACACTTGCTCGTGAGCATTAGAGAAATCAGAGCTAACCATCTACCCACTTGGCCAGATTATTAGTCGGCTAATTAGTATAGGACTGGTGCTTCGAGCAGTGTTTATACGTTGCGTTGTAGCCTGTGTTGTGTGATGCTGTGCTCTCTTCCGCTCTCTCGGCAGGTGCCTTCTCTGACCGTTGCCATTGGCACCCTTTTTATTTTGCAGGCTGGAAGAGCAACCAAAAACCGCAGGAAAGCCACCAGTGAACTGCTCTGTCCCTTGAGAACAGTTCACCCAGAGCATGGGCGTTTAGACATGGGCAGTATTGAATCAAGCTGGTTAAATATGGCACTTCAGTGCATAAATGTCGTGTTTTCAGACATTTGGCATTTCTTCTGTGGTAAATTTTATTCACTTCTTAATGTGAAAGGCACTGGATGTGGTATTACCGAGTTGTCGGAAAGCCAGACAGCAAAATCTCTTTTGAATGCTAACAGTGTCCCAGCAGATCTGAGTGGTGTCTGTGGTTCCCCAAGCCATGAGAAATTTCTTGGAAACGTCTCCCCTTCCAGTAGGTCCCACTGCCAAGATCTTTGTGCCACCCGGGCGGAGAGCACACCTTGTCTTGTCCAGATAACCCTCTCCTGATTTGGCATAGCTGAACAGAGACGGGACGTGTTCAGCGCGTGAGGTCGGTGGGAAGTGCTCGCACTAATTTTTCTTTCTTGCTTAATAGGAAGGAGTTTTTTGAAGGCTGCAAAGCAATAAATGCAGACAGCATTGACGGCATTTGTGCAAGGTTCCCCAGCCTCTTAAATGAAGCCAAGCAGGAAGATAAATTCAAGGATCTCTATCGTTTCACCTTCCAGTTCGGCCTGGACTCTGAAGAAGGACAGAGGTCGCTACATCGGGAAATAGCCATTGCCCTTTGGAAATTAGTCTTCACTCAAAACAAGCCCCCCATTTTGGACCAGTGGTTACACTTCCTAATCGAGAACCCCTCAGGAATCAAGGGAATCTCCCGGGACACGTGGAACATGTTTCTAAATTTTACTCAGGTGATTGGACCGGACCTTAGCAACTACAGCGAGGACGAGGCCTGGCCGAGTCTCTTCGATACCTTTGTGGAGTGGGAAATGGAGCGAAGGAAAAAGGAAGAGGAAACCAAATGTATTACGTCTTCGGACACAGAGGGCCTGTGTGCGGAGGAACAGACTTAGCGGCATCGAAGCAGCAGTGACGGAAGGAACCTGTTGCCCTTCATGAAATGTAAACTCTGGATGTTTCTGGAAATTACCGAGGCTCCAGACTTTTCTACTTTACACCTTTTTCTGCCTTGTCTTTGAAAGGGCTCTAAAATGCTGTATCATGTTTTAGGCACTTTCTTCATTTTGGTTATTCCTTTTACTCTTGCCCTGAAATATTTGACCCTGGCTACAAGTTAAGCGTTTTGGGGTTTTTTTTTTTTTTAAGACTTCAGATTAGTATAAGTAAGTCTGAGATTTCTTGCACAATGTAGATCTTTTTAGTTAGGTTAAATTAACATTGCTAAATTATACAGTGCCAGATTAAGTTTTTCATACTACATCTGTCAGGGCGGGTCTGTACTGTGTGTAGTGCTGTTTACATTGTTGGAATTTTAGGCTGTAATAATTTTAAGGTTTTATACCAAGATGAACAGCAGTGTTAACTGTTAACTATAAATGCATTAATCCCCCCTGGTAATAAGGCCCTAAAAACCAACGTAAGCAACAGCTTTTTGTAATATGGCTAATTCCCATTTTAAAGCTAACTCTTAGTGAATGAGTCCAGGTCATTCCTTTTTTTGGAGTTTCAAACTAAATGTTGGGATTGTTTTATAAAATTACTGTACCTGTCAGTCAACTGAGTGGTAGATGACGATTTGTATCTAAATCTCTTACACATCATGTAATAAAAGAGCAGTACTACCTCAGTTTTATTGAAAGTGGACTTCTTGATGGACTTCCATTTTCTCTGGAAGTTGTATTTTTGTGGTTTCTTGAGAATATTTTTACTTGACTAAAAGAACCAAAGGTTCTGCTTCTTAAGTTTGCTAAACATTGACAGAAGCAACACACAAACCCTAAGTCTTCAAGGAAAACTGTGGTATAATTCTGCTTTAATTTGTTTGATTTATACCTAAAGTATTATCTTACTTGTCTGGCAAGCACAGTACTTCTATGTAAGGAATTATCTTTTGCATTAATATTGACGAACCAATTTTTTAAAACCTATGTTTAATTGCTAAATCGCAGTTAATACTCCACACTTTCTGGAGCAACAATATCGGCATCTGATGACAAAGTGAATTCTTAATGTGTTCTTAATGACAACAGTGTAGATGAGTCGTTTTTAGACTGATTTGATAATATTTGGATAGGAGTCAATTTATTATTTTACAATGCCTGTATTGGGACTATTTGCCTGTTGAAACTGTTGTGACTTAAAGGGAGTTTTATTAACACTGGTTGAAACTTTTTTTGGTTATTGATGCTACCTTTTTTAATTTTAGTATGTCAACTTTTTTACACCTTTTGGTAAAAGGGATGATTGCCAAGGCTTTCTATAGAGCTAAATACTGGCTTAATGAATTTGATACACTTCCATTACACACCTTTTCTTTTCAGAGCTGCGTTTCGGGATCATAAAACAGCTTCAATTAAAAAACAAACCGAAACAAAGAAACGCAACCTAGGCAGTCATCCGCAGCATCTAATGGCTTTTGTGATCTAAGGGTTTTAAAGCTAAAGGGAAACAGATTTTAAGTGGCGAGCTTCTCGCTGGATCCAGGATGGCACCTGCTTTGCACGTCTGCTGTGCCCCAGGGGTGTTGGCAGGGAGAGGAGGAGGAGGAGCTGCCTGAATTCTGGCACTGGCTTTGCTGGTGTGCAGCCTATGCAATAGCTTGGGTCTGAGATGATAAATCACTAACAAAATGTGGGTATTGAAAACTGTTTAAAAACAAACCCACAAGCCACAGATAGCATCTCTTTCATTTAATAAAAGGAGAGTTTGGTCCGTGCTGCTTCTGCAAGCTCTTGCTGGGAGACGTGTTGAGCTGTGGAGAACAAATGTGGTTGTTCCAGATGCAGCTGAGTCTGGCGCTTTGCAGGAGCAGAGCCCTGAACTTGCTGGATTATAGGGAAATATCCCCAAAGCTTTGTCCTTGCTAGTATAACCTTCCAAGCTCCCGTGGCACGAGTACTGTTCAGCGGCAAAATCTTATTCTGATTTGGTGAGCAGAGCAGGCCAAAGCACTTGTGCTGGTATGATTGAATTTATGGTGAGGCTTTCGCTGGTGCTGTTATTTTTAAAAAAGAAAAAAAAATATTCCCCAACAGAGGCTGCTTTGTTAGCAACAGTTCCAAATGGAAACTGATTTGGTAGTAAATGAAGACTGTATTTATAAGTTTGAGACTACTCATTCATTCAGCCGTTAAATGCTTTGTTCATCACTTCAGTATTTTTTTTTCCTAAAGGGAATTTAAAATGTCCAGAGTGTGAGAACTAACTATTTAAATGGATAGCCAGTGCACGCACATGCACACCCAGTCGCGGCGGTGGCTGCAGCTGGTTTGTACGCTGAACTGCAGCAGCTCCAAAGGGTGAGGGATAGAGCTCTTCAAGGTGGGTGTTTTTCTTGTGCTCTGAATGTGGATTTGCAGTAAGGAAAGCCATTTGTAGCACATCAAGGCTTAGCCTGTTTTAGCGCATCAAATGTAATACCGCTTTTTTTTTTGAAGATGGTGATGGTGAATATATAGGAAGGGAATAATCTTGTTTCCTGTTGGGGAAAGGACATACGATTCTCAGTGGCTCAAGTCACAAGCTTTCAGTACGAGAGGAAAACCTTGTTCTTGTTCTGCCGCTTTCTGCCCAGCAGGAGCAACTCCACTCGTTGGGTAGAATACTTGCAAAAATAGCCAAATGATCTGTCTAGCAAAGAGCCATTTGTTTTTAGCCTAACTTCATTTTTTTAATTACCATTTACAGAATGCATGCCAGACCTGTATCAGTTTTAAACTCCTGAACCAGGAGCTGAAGGCGTGACTCTTTGGCGGTGCTGGAAGTGAGAGAGGGCTCAGACCTGCCCTTGCATTCCCTGGGGATTTGATGATCCTAAACGATAATAGCCCATGCTCTGTAATGCCGGTGTACCTGTGTGGGACTGGGGTTTTGTACATGTGTTTGAGAAGTTTTTGACAATATTGGAGCCTCTGAAAATATGCTTGTTTAATGGTTAAACTGTGAATATCTGTGGAACAGGCCAAATACATTCACTCTTCATTTTTATATAATTTAAATCTTTATTGTGTAGGGCACAGGACTGTAGTGAATAGTGATGCTGATGGAATCCTTGAAACCATTGCAACTATTTAATTTTTTTTTTTAAATTAGAGTATGCAGTAGAAAACTTGATGCATGTAGTGAATATGCTGCAACTTGGCATAAATAATAGGTAACTATATAGATAGTTTTAGTAATATACTGGAAAACTGGTCTGACATCCACACTCTGGCATTTTATTGCCTTCCCTTATATGCAAAGAAATACAACTCCTGTAAACTTTACTCCTGAGTAATAAAACATTGACCCACCTGCACCATATTATAGTTTGCAACACCTTTAAAATTTGGCTCCCAGATAACTGGAGGTTCAGTTGTGCTAATTTTCACTTGTGTGGGTGCGTTTCTAAGGTCAAAGACTATTTATTGATTCAAGTAAGGACTTGAAAGATTCCGCCTGTGGCTGGCCATAAAACATGACCGAGGAAATTAGTTGAAATTGAATGCTGGATTGTGAGTTTACTTGCTGCTGGTGCTATTCTATATGGAGAATTATAGCTTTTGTTTTTTTTTTAATGTTGTGCAATCGTAGTGAAAGAACCATGGGAAAAATAAATGATGGTGTGGCAGGTGCCATCAAATCGGATAGCTGCAGCCGGGGGCAGCTGGGTCCGCCCCGGGAGGAGCGCTGGCGTCCCCGGGCTGGCGGGGCAGATCTGCCCATGAATCAGCCTCCCAACCACTAGAGCTTTTCGGCTGAGCACGTTTAAGAGCGTGACAGGAGTTCCCCCTGCTCTGCTGACCGGGGAGTGACTCGGGCTCGGCTGCGGATAGATGGAGCCCCTCTTCCTGAGGGCAGGGTGGCTGTCGGGTGCGGGGGTCAGAGTGCTGGGGGCGGGGGCAGCTTTGCCTGTGTGACTTCTGTTTCACTCCTCGCATGTCCCTCAGAACCCGAGTAACCCGGGGATCCCAGGGTTCTACTAGCCTGTCACCCGTGGTTCCCAGACATGGCTATGCACTGACCAGTGACCTTAGTATTTTCACGACACTGACAACATAAGTATCTTCCTTACGGTTCTAAGCCTTGTTTCCAAAAAAAAAAAAAAACCCCAGCAAAGAAACACCACGTAGTTAATAGCCACCTCAGTTGTGGTGTAATCCGTTGGCTGAGGTTACATCATTCCCATTCATCGGAAAATAATAGTCATTGTGAGTTTCTGGGTCTCGCAGCCTTGTGTTCTGCAGTGTGATCCTTTTTTAGAAGATCCTCGTTAAACTGGGCACCCAGTTCTTCCGTTGAGCTCACTCTGCTCAGAATGTGTGCGTGTGAATTTAGCCTCTCGTATTAAAAAGGAAGATGCTTAACCTGAATCTTAAAGTTCTTCGGGGTAGTGTTTCATTAACATGAATACTTTTTTCAAATAAGTATTGAAAGCTAAGTGTTTGCTTAAATTTTGTTATGTGCAAACAAAACCGCCAGTGTTAAAACTTTCTCTCTGGGCTATTGAAGATCGAATCTTTGGTTTTCTGTTGTCAATTGAAGTGAAATACATGCGCTTGTTGGAAAGAAGGCTGTAACTCCTTCACCATGAAGTACATAGGTGTCTCTACCTCTTGTTCTTAGACTTGAATAGTTTAAGGTTACCATCCTTTGCTCCCAGGATTTTAAGCCTGGATGAGTAATCTTTTTTTTTTTTTTTTAATTGACCCAAGTTAAGTATTATCTATTTGCCGTACTTTTTGGTATACCGCTTTTAATCTGCATGCAGTCGACCCTGTGAAAGGGAGCCAAGTCAAGCTGCAAACAGAGCGTCGGTCCTCCTGGGTGCTAGTTTTGGAGTGCAATGGAGTGTCCGACTGGAGCTGCATCCCGTGTGGCTCAGGGCCTTTTATCATCACACGTCCTCTTCCCCGGTCCAGCTCCCTGCACTGACAATAAATTGAAGATGGAGCAGCTGCTCCCCAGGAGGGAGCCACCAGCCTTTTCATTTGCCCTTGAAAAACTTTAGGAACCCACCTGATGCAGTGCCATGAGTGTGTTTTTCTTTTGAGGAAAAATACTGTGTTCCGTTCCATCGGGCTGGACCTGTAACAACCAGCGAAGATGGGAGCTGCAGAAGTGTAACAGCTGTACCCGTCCTTTTCCTCCCTGAGGTCAGAATCTTGCTCAGGATAAAGGATAAAACCCTTACACTTGAGCAAAACTGGAGAGTTCTGGAGTGTTTTGGAGACGCCGGAGCGGCGTCTGCGCTCATTGATGCGTGTAGGTGGTGTCTCTTCTTCATGCGACACATCCGTGTCCCTTGCTTTCCTCCCACAAAGAAAACTACAACGCAATTACCGTCATGGCAAGTCCCGAACAGATGCTGCAGCAAAATTCTTCTTCCAGTTTGAGGGCCGCTTTCGGAGTGCAACCTCTTGCGCTGTCTGTTCGGGCACATATTTCAAGGGAGCGCAGGGGCCCGAGAGATGATTAGTAAAAGGAGCGTCAATGTACTAGTCCTGCTAACAGCTTGCCTTAAATCACTGAAATTACAGCGGTTCCTCGCTACTATTGCAATCCTCAGTCAAGATCTGTAATTAGATCTTAAAATCCAACAGGTTCTGGAGGTTATACAACACTTTTTAATTTTAAAAAAGCTTCTATCTTTGCGTACTTGCACTCTTTGGATAAGCCCTTTCTGGATAACACGTCATTTCACACACACACAGAAGAAACCCCATCCATCCCTGATGTTCTTGCTGTAAAATGTTTTGGGGTTGTTTGGTTTTGTTTTTTTTCCCCCTGTAAATTATATTTGGACTAAAGGTTGCCTATTGTTGAATCAATGCATTTACTTGAATGTTGCCATTTTATGCAGTTACAGCTGCTGACTCCTGCTCTTCTCTGGGCCCGTGAGAGGGGAGATGCTGTGACCAGAGGTGACAAACCCGCACAGGGATCAGCGGAGCTGAAGGCTGGCTGCTGGTTTTATACTCCCATATGTATTACGTATTAGAGGACGTAACAGAATAGTGCTTAATATTTTGAAGTTGTGACTTTTTAAGTCGCGCTAAACAGTTATCTTAAGAATATGCTCGCTTTCTTGTCTATAAGTTTAAAACAGTCTTTAAACAAGGCGATGGGCTGGTGCTGTTGGTGGTTGAGTAACTCGAGTTCCGAGAGATGCGGGTGCAACTGGCGGGGTCAGGTCCCAACCCGGCGCTGCTGGGGTCTGCGCTGGCTGGTCTTGGGGGCGTGAAGGGACTGGAAGGCCTTGAGAGGCTGCGTGGAGGAGAAGGGTCAGCCCGGGAGAGCTGGTTGACGCAGCTGTATTTCTTGGAGGACTTGCTTGTGGATCTTGGCCCCAGTTTAGCCTCAAGTCACCCTTTACAGAAGGAATGCATTTTGATAGTGTTTGCTCCCAGAGAAGTAACTAATTCTAACTAAGGAAATGACGAGAGCGCGCCTCCGTGCAGCTTTCATGGAATCAGATGTGAATACAACTGGCTGGTCAGTCTCTCCGTTCCTCAGTGAACCAGCAAGGGTAGATAGGGTCACACCTGCCGGTCTTTGTGTGGGGAGTGGTTTTTGCCTTTTCAGACTTACCCAGGAGATAACCGTGGATGGTCCAA
This sequence comes from Chroicocephalus ridibundus, assembly GCF_963924245.1. Lineage (NCBI taxonomy): Eukaryota > Metazoa > Chordata > Aves > Charadriiformes > Laridae > Chroicocephalus > Chroicocephalus ridibundus. The sequence continues at coordinate 48,823,844 of NC_086291.1, read as the reverse complement.
CGTTCTCGCCCTGGGAAACGATGAATGTATTGCGTGTCGTGGGGCAGACCCGTGCTTCCTCTTTTAGACAGCAGTATCAGAAGTGCTGTGTAAATGTAATGCTTGAAAATGGCTGGAGTAAATTCTGTTTCATGTGGGATCTGTTTTTTAAAAGGATGTGGCCAAATTTGAAACGATGATCTAGAGGCAAAGTGGGAGTAGTTCAAGATGATGCATCCACTGTGTCCCATTTGGTTTGTAATTTTACAGTTACTTTTCATATATCAAATTTTGCTCACCGTTGTCTGGAACAGAATGGAAACAGCATCTTACAGAATGTGCAATCTAAGGCACAATGCAAATAGGTTGTGATGAGAAGGTTGTCTTTACTTGATAGCAATCCTGAGTGCAATGTTTTTGTCGTGTCCCTTTTGGAAGAAGAGCATTAAGTGCAGTCTGAGGTTTTTCTTTTCTTATAAGCAAAGCATTGGTTTGTCCATTACTGACTTCTTGTGGAATTTGTGCCAGATGTATATTAAATATTTTGGTGCTTTTTCTAATCCAAGCTGCCATTCATTTGCCTGTGAGATTATTGTACTTCTGTATATTTAAATGACCAATCCTTAAAGAAAAAAAAATAATCCTTTAGTCACAATGTATCCTGACTACTGTAGCTTTGTAAATGTTCCAAAGCTTCTGGGTTTCCTGTATTCCAGTAAGGTCTGAGGGGAGGGAGGGGAACGGCTAGAGAAACCTAACCCACTGGAAAGGGGACTTGCACGCTGTTCTGTGCATTACTGAACAAATGAGTAACATTTGTGGTGTTTACATGACACGTTGGTGTTCACTTTTTTGTGCTCAAGCTTTGTACAAAATGTCTTATTTAAAGCTGACGTCCTTTTTACATTTTCAATTAAAAGGGGACAAATTAATTATTTTTTCATGCCTATAAATAGGACTCTTGATAGTTTTATTTGCCATCTCCAGAGTTTCTCAAGCAGGAATCCTGGATGTTCACTAAATCCTGCCTGGTCCTTGCAGGGAGGTGACCACGTCATTGTTAAGTGAATGGAATGAAAAACTAGCTGCTTTTTTCTTTTTTCTGCCTTTGCAGTGCAAGTGTCTACAACAAGGAGATGCTGGATGGGAACAGTCTTAAGAGGAGCACGTTCTTGCAGAGGGATGAGTGCTGCGGCCCTGCCGTTCCCCCCCTTCCGCTGAGCTGCCCGACCCCGGTCGCTGTGGGGCTGGGGACGGGCAGTGCTGGGCCAGGGGACCCACTCCCTTCTTTCACACGTTGTAGTAGCACCAACGTCGATGCTTCTCCCAGTTTGGGAGAGCTACAGCCAAAGGATGCTGGGCTCATTGCTTCTTTTTAGAAGAAAAAAAAAACGATTTGGCTGCATTCATCTTGCTTAATAATACATGTCATTTCAGGAGTTTTCGAGGCTTAAAATTTAGGTATGAAAGACAGACGTGAGCATCCACTGCCTGCTCAGTGCTGCTGCCTCTGGGCCAGTGCTGTGTTTGCCTTTCTTTCCCTTGCCTTTCTTTTTGCCGGCTCCTCCACGCAGCAGCTCCCAAATTCTACTCCAGAAGCTGCTCTTTGCTCAGGAGCCCGACACAGTGAACTTGAGGTTGGAAAGTAGGAGGGTGTAAATATTCTATCAGCTGTATTTAATAATTGCTGGAATAATAACTATTTCAACTTTCAACAGCTCATTCTAATTCATATAAAGAAATCCTCCATCTCACATTCAAACCTTAACAAGCATTTCCTTTTATTTATTTTTTTTTTTTTACAGGAGGTGGTCAAGCAGCCTTTATTTTAGATGGCAATGGCTGCAAAGCACAGGTCTGAAGCTGTCGGGTTGCACCCGCTGCTGGTAGAGCAGAGCCTTACTGCAGCTCTGCGCCTCCAGCGCCCTGCTGTCAGTGATGTGTGACGTTCGCACAGACATGTCCTTGCCTTAAAATGGCCCTTGCCCCTCCCACAGCCGCACTGGGACTTCTCTTTTTTCCTCCTTTTTTTTGTGTGTGAGGGGTGTGGGGGGCGGTCAGGGAGGGAGGAGAAAGTGAAGATTGTCCAAGAAGTATGAATCACCAATTCCTCCTTTCCATGGACTAAGTACGGTGCTTTCCCGGAAAGGAGGCAGCGACTCCGCTGCAGAGCTGGCACAGCACATTTCCAGAAATCCACACAATTCCTGAGAAGGCCGTTAACCACTGAGCAGCTGCTGCAGGTTCTACATTAACTTGGCTTGCTGGTTTGAGGGCCCGACAGGTTTCAGTGAAGACAGCCCGGCTGGTACGTCAGTCGCCGGCAGTCACCGAGTGGCTGAGGTACATCTTGCGGGTCAATACCGACGGGCTGTCGCACCAACACCCCCCGCCCCACCCCGGTTTGCGCCTGGCTCTGCCTCAGCACTTGCCCAGTTCACCCACTGCCGAGGAAAACTGCCACAACAAGAAGGGTTAATGGAAAAGGTTTTGTGCTTTAAGATGTTTTGAATAGCTTTTATTTTTAGGCTTTGTAAAAGATACAGAGTGAAAGCCTATTGTTCTTATGGCAAGAGATCTTTACAAAGACATCAATATTTAAAGTAATTAAAAATATCTTAACAAAAGACTTTGCTTAAAAACTTGGCAGTTAACAAGCACTCCTCCCTCTGTCACCTTTTATTCCCATCAGACCAAGGCCAGATTGTGATCCATACGTGCTGCAACACAAACAAGAGGAGTGTTATTTCTGGTCAGGGTGCCCTTGATGCACACAGACTTGCTGGTCTAGTAGTGAGACCCCTGCAGCCCTCAGGGTCAGCAAATTGGAAAAAAACCTGCATTTTTTTATTATTTTTTTTTCCCCCACCCATCATTTTTTTGGCATTCTTTTTAATCAAGATGCCTCCTCTGGATGATCAGTAATACAGGAACCTCACTTGGCAAGAAACCTCTTCCAAGCCTGGGATGGAGCTCCTTTCCAAGCCACCCCACAGCCCGAGAGGAACACGAGCCCAGGCTCTGTGGGCATCTACAGGCTCTTTGTGGATGTGAACTCCCGACTCCACCTGGTCTGTTGGTGGGTTTCATACCCCTCTGTGATGCCACACAACAGGCAACCTTGTGCCACATGAAGCTGGTTTGAGATGGCCCTTGAAAAGCGAATTTGGACCAGCTGAGACCAGCAAATCTGCTACAAAAGACACAGAGTGTGGACTCTAACTCCACAGCCACCCTGGCCTCAAACCTTCCCCGTCAGGCGGACAGGCTGGTGTGCAAAGCGGCTGAGGTGACAGTGCTGTAGAGACGAGGCAAATGATTGCTGAGAAATGTAAAAACTGACTCAGCTGTAGCCCAGAAGGCAGCAGCAGGTGATGAAAGGCCCACGTGCACCACTAAACTGCCCGCAGAGGTCAGCCCTCCGTCCAGGCCTCCTCCATGGCCGAGTTAAACTGAGGCAGTATTTGATACCGACCTTGTGCGAGAGACCATTTATACACAGCAACATGAAACCAGCACTTCTCTAATAAGGTAGGAATTGCTGCTGTCTCATTTTGTGTGCTATTATTTCTTGGTGTAGGGGGAAAACGGCTTAATGATCAAACTATTAAAAAAATATTTTTTTAAAAACCAGTTATTAAAAACTGAACAATTAGAGCAAATCATACAAGAGCAGCCCTCGGCATGCAACCTTGCTGAAATGGTTTGTCATTTAGGCATTATGCCTAAATATACTCCTGGCTTGGGATGCGTCTTCCTTCTAGGGCCACTGTTTGGTGCAGCGCATAATACAGCATCATGAGCCTTCTCAGGAAGCCTTTCAAGTAGGAGAGGAGAAGCTGGGCAGCCAGGCTGAGCAGCTCTGTCTCCCTGCTTCTATTTCAGGGCACGTCTTCTGTCCCCGCAAGGAATGGTACCCCTGCTGTCGAAGGGAAACTGAAGAAAAGCGAGGGTAGATGTGACCTTTATTTGACTGTCTGACCAGTGACACAGTGAGAGACCAGAAAGAGGAATGCTGAACTAAGTATGCACTCAGTACCTAGGGCCTTTCCTGGGAAAGATTTAACCTTTCTGGTTAATAACTGAGCCGTGAATGACTGTGGCACTTCAGGCTGCAGGGTCGGAAATGCGGGAAGCCCACTCCTCTGGAAGCATCCCTGATAGTAGGGCTGAAGCCCAACGCAACTCTCAGACTTGCCCCTTCCTATGAAAGCTTACGGACTTGGTGAAAGTGTTCTTTTTCCCCAGTTGTGTCCCTCACATAAGAATGAGGGCATGAACCACCTCCTTGATCAGCTAAGACTGAAGCACGTACCTCAGGGTACCACAAGACAACAGCTGGTAGACGGTGCCTTGGCTGCAGCGTTAGGTGGTTTTAAAAAAAACCCAACCAAACAAAAACCACACCAAAGCCACTTAACAAAACTGGCTGCTGTGGAAACTCTGCTTGATTCTCTCATGAGCTCATAAACCTTACCTTGCTGTCAATAAGGCTGAAACTTTCACCCAGAGGAAGACAGATGAACTGAGAAGACCTGTATAATTAATCAAGACTGTGTGCTTCAGCCTTGCTAATCTGGACCATCAGCTACATAAGTGGTTTCAGCACTTGTGCTTCTTCTGGATCAGGCATGGCTTATGGGCAGAACTTACTGTTCAGGTTTTATTGGCCTAACATGAAAGTCAGACTGAGTAAGTACAACAGCTTCTTCAGGTCTTCTCTCAGGCTTTCACTTCCTTGTGCAGCGTTTTATTTTTTAATAGATTAAGATAAAAATATTTGGCTATGTAGTTTCCTTGGGTCTTTGCAAAATAGGTGGCAAGTTACCTGTTCACTCCAGGAAAGAGGACAACGCACAAGGTGTTATTCTGCAGACTTCTATAAAGCTTTTGGATATGGTTGTCTAACTTCTTCACCTTTTTCTTTAGATCCTGCTCCTGCATAACAGAATATAAGCATTAGAATCCCCAACTCATCTGCAGAGCTGTAGCAATCACACCTCACGCTCATGTGGTGAGACTGACCCTCGGGCAGTGTCAGGGATCGAACAGGTGAGGCCAGCAGTGCTTCTGTTACTGGCGGGCAGTTGGCAGCGCAGGGGCTCCAGCAGCAGCAAGAACCACACGCCCTACTCAAATGGCACTGCAGCTTCCTCCAGGAAAAACGAGAGCTGCAACTAGAGCTATTCTTTCCTGCACGCCCACACAACAGTCACCTCTCCGACTCCCAAACAACTTGCTACACCTGTACATGCCCTCCGACAGAGGGTGGTAGGCTTCAGTTCCTGTGGAGCATCACTCACTGCCCTGCCAGCTGCGCTGGTTTTAAGGTTATACAGTACCCTGCAACCATCACATTGGCTCACGTGATAACACCTCTCCAAACTGCCTTGTGGGAACTGATCCTCGGCAGCCTCTCTGCTCCAGCACAAGGAGACCCTTCGGTTACAAGCAGCTCTGCGCCTAAGTCACAAAGTCATCACTCCTGGTTCCCAGGGCAGTAACCTCTTCACTAACTGCAACAAACATCAGCATAGTCTTACACTCACAGAGTCAGGCAGTTGCTGCATTTTCTTATAAAAGATGTTTCCTCTTTGCTTCCCATTGCTGTGATTCATTTGCCAAATCCATCTCCAGAGGTGACCTGAAGCAAGAGCATGCCTACTTCTTAGTTTGCTGCCCTTCAAGGTCCAGCCATTTATAACTTCAAGGGCATCCACAGCACTCTGCGATTTCTGGAATTCTGAAACACAAAAAGGAGACCGTGCTTTGGCAGGGATGTTGCTGCCCTGTTCCTTGGCATCTGTAGGGCAGAGCTAAAGGTGTGGAGCAGGAGGGAGACGAGAAACTGAAACCACTGCTGCAAGCTTGCTAAAGGTAAACATCAGACTATAGAAATGCCAGTGAACTGCAACAGCACTCATCCAGTTGTTCTCCTCACCTTTGTAGAGGTGATTACTTGTCTGTGTGAAGCTGCACAGTAGCCAGCCCTCACGCTGAGGTACTGGAGCTAATGAACTATCCTGGAACTTTTCTAAGTGAAGATAATCTTTTTTCTTATTTAAGCAAGTTTTTTTGCTTTTAAATATTTAGCTGTAAACTACGCCTCCAAACAATGTATGCTTTCACTGAAGTATTTTAAATACCATCACTTAGAGCATACGTGAGTTTCAGTAGCTCTTGCTGTGTCTGTGCAAAGTCCCAAAGGCTGCTGAATGAGCTTATGTGAAGGAAATAAGCAGGCGTACGTGAAGCTACTTACTGAGGAAACAGCAGTTCCTGTGCTTTGCACTCTGGAGATCCTTTGGCAGGAACAGCATTTCCAGGTCTTTCAACTGGCCAAATTCTTCTTGCAAGTCCTTCTCTGTTACTGACTGCTTTAGACCCGCCACATAAATCACACCTTCGTTTTCTACATCCAGTTCTAATTCCTTTATCAAAACATCACAGTCCAGCATTGCTGCAGTGACCGGCCTCTGGACCTGGGGTGGATTCAGCAGGAACAAACACGGCACGTCAGCACAGCTCTGTGTTCTGAGCCTCTATTTTAAATTATTTTCTCCCATTACTAGAAGTTGACAAGCTATTTTCCCTCCCTTGAAAAAAATACAACTAATGAAGGCTAACTTAATTAGTCATGAAAAAGGAAGAGAGATCATGTCTGTAATGCAGAAGCACTATAAAACTAAGAACCCCATACTTTGTATATGGCGTTTTAACACCCTGTTACTTGGCTCTTCCTTTTAAAGCTGCAGTTGGAAGTCAGAATGCTTTCTAACGCCTTCTGCCAACAGGCACAATGGAAAAAAAAGAGGGCTATAACTATTTCTTTTCAGCCAGTGGCTCTAAATTGTCCAGGGACAGGGAGATGGTAACAGCCCAACCAGCCAGCATTTGCCCAGACGCTACGCTTGAGCAGATGTTAAAAGAGACATAGTGGCTGCTGTTCCTACGCTCAGCAGCACTCGGGCTTTTGCTGTTTGCATTGTTTACCTTAATGCAGGATCCTGCTACCTCAGCTCCATTTAGGCTTTCCACAGCAAGCTGGGCAGCTTCCAGCACTTCGTATTGGATACAGACATAGGGCTTGAAACAGAACGATAAGATACTTCAGGCTTATCAATAACACACATTAGCCCTCCCCTTTTTAAAAGTCAGCTGTCAATAAAGTTATGTTTTCTTTTAAAAATAAAATATAAAAACGTTTGGGGGTAATATACGTAACACTCTATATACCGTAGCAGTTAAAAACACCCTTCAGTTACCTCATCAATGAGTAACAACCTTTTTGTCATTAAAGGCCTTAGCATATCAGTTCTCTCAAAAGGGACAAAAAGCATCTCAGCTTCTCCAGTGCTCAAAGTCCTCTCGCTTGAACAGCACAGTTAAGCCACGTGAGCTGTGTTTATTCTTGTCATTGTGTGTAGCAGCTTTTAGATACCCCGAATTGTTGCAGTTCATGACTAAACCACCAGGAAAAAAACCCACACCGAGTAACTGGAATTTCAGTGGTTCTAATCTATATCTTTCCAAGAGATTATTCGGGCCTTCCATGTCTGTCAGCAAGCTTAGTGCTTTGAGTGCGCCTCACCTGGTACGTTTCAGTTACCACTGTAAGACACTGGATTGGTCCACACTTCCCAAACTTTTTTTTCACAGACTTCAGGCGAAAGTTTTCTTCAAACGGACCAGCGTAAATTGTGAGCATGTCCGTCAGCTTGCTTCCCACCTGTAGGAACACAGATCAGAGAAGGAACGTCACAAAGCAAAGGAACTTGGTGCCTCCAGATAACTAACGTCTCTTTCCAAGCTCAGCAATGAAGACTATTCTCAAAAAAATAGTACCTTTTCACAAAGTTCAGCAAGAAGGCGAGAGGAAATATTTTCTGGACCCAAACTGAACTGAATGATACTGAATGTGGACAGGGGAACATCTTCTAAGGCTTTCTGAAGAATCTGGAGGGAAAAGAGTGTAAGAGCCCTAAGACGTACAAAACAATTGTACTGCAAAGGATCAGAAACAAAGCTATTGAACTTAATTCCCAACTTTAATTTTCATTATTGTCCAAGGAAGTCCTCAGGCAGAAATTCTTCTTTAGTGAGTCATAAGAGGATGTAGAGGATCAAAGCTTATTTCCGAAATGTTAAAGTGGATTTAGCTAACCTGGTATTAACACTATTACTAACAGTATTGTCAGGCAGCTTTTTTAAAACAGGACTCAGCTACCCACCCCCAGAACAAGAACTCTGAACTACTTTGATGCTTGGTTAGACAAACCCACTCTAAGTCCATTCACCTGTTTGTTTGAAGTGCTCAGGTTACTCTGACACAGGCCAGAAGAGTCTAGTTCCTGTCTGCCCAAAAGGAGGGGTTTTTGGCCAGTCACCTGCAAGCATTCTAAAAAACTAGCAGAGAGAAGAAAGCTGTGAATCACAGTATTTATCAATATGGTGAATTAAAAGCTTTCAAGTGTTTGTCAGAGCAAAATTATACAGTTCATTAAAGAAATGTGAAAGAACATTCTTGACCTCAACATCAAAAGCAGCCTAGAAAACGCTTTGTGAAATTTAAGATGCAACTTCTGAAAATTTTCAATACTATGCTACAATTATTTGATTCTCTCTGAAGATCCTGATGCCTTATGAAAAACATAACGTACCACTTTGATTTTATTATTAAACTGAAGGAAAACCATGCAAATTTGAGAATCTTATTACCATGGTTTGGATAAATGTGGAGGCTCATTCAACTGTTGCTGGACCCTACATCCTTGTGGCTGTAACGCATCTTTTTTCTTTGAGACCTCAGCCAGGTTTTCAGCTTTCAGAAGCATCTCCAAGTTTAGTTCTGCTACCTTGGGGAAGGAAGAAGATTAGTAGTTGGCTTTGATCTCACATAATTGTAGCTAACCAAAAAGCACATGCTTTCTCTATGAGTCACCTAGGCACACTCCACAGTAGTGAAGAAACACAGGCATTAATTTCTTGCCTTATTATTTTCTGTTGTCATTGTCAAGCATGCAGCGCTCACAGCATCAAGCAGCAATCATCTCCAAAGAACTTCTCTCAGAAATCAACAACACAAGCAAGAGATTCATAAAACCAGCTGAATCACTACCACAACATACAAGGTCTCTCACTTCTTTCATCTAGAAAAATGACAGGCATTCCTGTAGGCTGGAAGTGTCTCAGTCCTTCTTTACCCAGTGCCCCTCTTCAAGATATGCTGATTCATGTCAGCATTTAAGTACCGAAACACTGGTAATGCTCGCGTTATTAAGATACCTGGATATATGCTGAAAGTAACAAGCTGTCAAAATTGAGGCCTCTATCACAACTCCATTTTCTCTTTTAAACCAACAAGAGGATGGGCAGGGATGTTTTTTTTCCTTCATAAGCACAACAACTTGTATGCTCTGCGATTAAGGACAGAAATCTTAATTAGATATAGCTACCTTTGCTGGTCCTTGCTCAATAAAGAATTGAGCCAATTCCAAAGCAGTTCTAGCATCTTCTGCAGGATCATGCCCAACCATTTCTTCACATTGAATCTCCTTCCTAGGGCATCAAAATTAGGCGTACAGGCAGGTTATCTGTTTTTCCACACTGACCAACATCCTGTCTTTTCTAAAATGGGTCCTTTCTGGGCAAAATAGCTTTCCTCTCTCCAAAAAGGATTTTGGTTCTGTGCTGCAGCATTCTTGTGAAATATTCCCAAAAGTTACCACAAGACATGTTTTCGCAATGTTGAGCAAAACACTGTTTACCAGGTTTGACAGAAGCAGTGCTAATACTTGGTACTCTCATGCGTGACTATTTTTAATTTTACTTCTTCCTCGACCAATGACCCAACTCACAATTTGCACATAGACAGTGAGGCAGCCTCCAACTCAGTGAAGTCTGGCGCTGCAGAGTATTAACAGTCACCATGTGAACGGTGAGAACTATATTGCTAAGACACACTACCCAGTGGTAGGTAGTACACCGAGGAATATCATTTAAGTCAGTAAAGCACACTTTCATACATTAACCTTTCTCCCTTGCTAACTAAAACAGATCTCATTAGCATGAGCCAGAGTGTCTTTGTTGCTCTACAATTCAGTACACTGATACGGCTACAGACCTGCAGAAAAGCTAGTGTTGCGAGGACCCAAACCTGCTTGGGTCACAGCATCCCTGCTTGCTCAACGACAAGCCATCACGCTGCCTGATGTTTCAAACCAGCAGTAAATTCTTCTTTACCATGTCTATTTGCACAGCCTCCTCCTTTCTTTTGAATTTTAGTGAAAAAAAAATAATTCTGGTGCTACTAGTGGAAGAGCAAGACCCTGTGCCCCACCGTCAGTTTCTAATATTTACCACAACAATATGGTAATAATCTTACCCTAAAACAGCTCTGGCTAGAAATTTTAGCTTAAATCTTCGATTTCCTGTTCTGGCAAAAAGCAATGAAGTATCGATAACACTGGGGTGGATCATCTGGAGGGGAGAAAACATCACCAGTTTAATTTAAGAACAGCAGTGATACAGAATTGGGCAGTAGCTCCATTGTTATCTGCGCCTCTGCCTTTTCATTTCAGTTGCCAGTTTCTCACTGGTAGATAACTGGGCCACAACAAGAGAGCAGATGGGAACAATGAAACAAACACAGCTCTCCTTTCTAACACTCTATTGGGAAGATCTAGATTGGGTTAGAAAGATGAATTATGATTCAAGTATTTTAGGCTGGTTAAATTAAATATAGGAAGGACTTCAGTTCTTCCCGTGACAGCTATCAATCAGAAGCATCTGGCTGAAGCAGAGGTAAAGCTGCTGTTGCACCTGTATCTATGTGTGGACAGACTCCTCCCTTGCTTTTGGGTTCTGAACAACCCCTTGCAAGTTTTATAGATGTAAGGAGAGTCTTTCTCTTTTAAATCCTTACAGACATAAGGCTACTCATAATAAAAAGCAATTAACAAGTGTTCAGCAATAAAAAGAGCAATTGTTTAGAGTTTTCAGGTCTGAAATCAGTATCACAGGGTTGGGAAAAATACTCTTAAAAGCATACTCACTTCCAAAGCCTGAAGATCATTATTTAGAGAATGACCCACCAATACTGCATCACGGGGAAGTATTTTTTTTAGTCTGGTTTGGATATCTGACAGGCTGGTTTTCACTGGAAGAAGCATTTCCTCTGTGATTCCTGAGAAGCTTCAAAACAAAAGTTGGATGAGGTAAAAGCAACACACTAGCAACAGCGCCTACTGGCGAGTATTACAAGCAGAGCATGTAAAATATGAACTCATGACAGAATGCTATTTACTGCTTTCTGTTCCACATAAGAGGATATACTGCAGGTATAATAAACTGCTATCAGTGCTACCACCTCTGTTTCAAAATTTTATCTTTCTCAAGTATAACTTATTCTTAAGTGAGGCAGTTCTTAGCATCAGATAGCACAGGTAAGGAAATACTGCAAGACTGATCGTGGAAGGAGATGCTTCCAAGTAACCTGAGGGGATTGGCATGTCACCTCCTGGACAAAGTCGGGCAAAGTTTTGGAGAAAACAAGGCTTGAGTTTTGCCTGCTCTTGTTATAATACTGAGCCCAGCCCTAGAGGTGTGTACAAGCTGATGAGCTGCTCTGTTCATTTTTTACAGATGAGCAAACTTAGCTATGGAGCAGAGACACAGACTGCAATCTGGTACTCTTACCCTCCATCTTATTTTATAGCCAGCAGTACTTAGGCTGTGTATCGTTAATTTGTAACAGAACTTTTCCTAGAACGCTGCAGAATGGTAATGCTTCTGCCTGGTTGCCACACGGCCACTAGGTAGCAGAAAGTATATATATAACGTTGGTTATTCTAATCACATAGCAAGAACTGTATTCCGAACACCGAGAGAAACACAGTAGCATCTGTGCAAACCACAGCCTTCTGAAAGGTCCTGTGTAACAGGCTTGGTTTGAAAGGGTCGCAGCTCTTAAAGACGAGGAGTAAGAAACTTATGTGCAAGTCACCTGGTACGGTAGTTCACTACTTCGCTCTGAGGTTTGACGAGTTCATTCAAGAGGCACTGACCCCGTGCATCCACCAAAGAGACATAAGTGACTTCATTCCCTTTTGCAGTCAGGCACTGTCAGGAAGAAGCAGAGGCAGATGTTGAATCAGCATGATGCTGCCACTCAAAAACCTTAGCTAACATCTGATTTGGCTGCAGCCAGCATCACTACTAAGGAGTTACTCAACTTGGAGATCTACCACTCATAGCTAGTTGTTTTATACTGTAGCATGCTTCATTTTAATTGTTAAATGCCCAGCATAAGCACAGCAAACACAGAGGTAAGCACAACACAAACAAAACCATTGTAAAGAAGTGCTGATTTCACAAAATCGGTCTGTGCGCTGCACTGCAGAGCTGTCACTGAGAACATCTTCACCAGAGAGGATGCACAATTTAAAAGCAGAGCCCAGGGTGTATCATTAGTTACTCAATGCTGATGCCAAATAGGCATCTCTGTAAGGTCAAAACTCCACTAAATGAGGAATCTTCACCACAGCATGCTACGAGAACTGTGATGGCTAAAGGAAAGATGTGTGATGCAGAAGTATCTTTCCCAACCCTTGGGGAGGGCCGGGAGGAGGAATTCCACAGCAGTCTCAGGGGGTACTGCAGCACCGCTGATGGGCCTGCCAGATCCAGCTGCTGCTCTGACAGCCAGCACAGAACTGAGCTCTCTGCTGCACTGCTCACGGTAACATTTCTGTCTTGTCGCCAGAAGCACTTCCTCAGTCCTTCATTTAACACTGGTACCATCAGTGAAGGGACTGGCAGCAGATATTAATATCTATCATAAGTGGTTTAGCAAATACACAGGGTGCTTGGCTCACTTTGGGATAGCTGGTAGGAGTCTGGTTGCTCAACTATATTTTATAAGGCCACACATTCATTTTTACCATTTCACAATCCAGACCAAAGAGGGGGCTGCTGTCCGTCCTCTGCTTATCACACCCTGTACATACATAGCCTTTCCATCTAGTGGAGCCTAGAATGAAAAGATATCCATGAATAACAGACAGACCTCTTTCCTCTAAAACTCATCATATATCTTATGTGACCAACCATATCGCTAACTGTGAAAATTTTTTTAAAAAAAAACAAACCAAAACCAAAACAACCAAATAAATGTCTTCAAAAACTGACCTTTTATGGGATAGTCATATTTGTTCAGCTCTTCTGAAGTCAGAATATAGCTTGTAAGACCACGTTTTTTTCCTCCATATTTCTGAAAGATGGGATCACATTTCAAGTCTGAGCTTTTAGAACTAGTGGAAGTCAAACCTGTAAAATAAAGAAGCATTTGTCAAGCTCAGATAGCACTCCCTACTTGCAGTCAGTTTTCTGCAGTAGTATGTAAGCTAAGAGGCTACACCATTTCAAAGGAAAACACTACCTAGAACAATAAACTGGACAGACAGACAGACATATCTGTCTATTGCCAGTTTGTATCTATATCTCCAGTTTATATCTCATTTATTGTATGTATATATACACACACCATATAAATTATATATACATAATTATATATACACAACAATATATATAATGTATATAGTGTATATACTATATATATAATATGCTTAATATTCAGGATACTTGAATCTTACTCCCAGTTCAGCTACTGACACCGCTGGCTGATTCAGAAGCAAGTGAGTCTCGCTTTCCTTTCAGAAATAGAGAGAACAAACTTGCCTCATAAGCCTGACAACATAATCATCTGTTACTTCATGTAAGCTGTAAAAGAAGTTCTCTTTTCTTTTCTACCTTCTCTTTGGAATTGTTTCCTGTAAGTGTTATCAGGAGAAAAGTGTGGCTCACAAGGAAGCAACCACTGAACTGACACCAGAATCCACAGCTGTATGAAGTTCAGCTATCCTGTTGGTGATTCTCTGCAGATTACACTTAAAAGAAAATACAGCTGACATCTCAGATCTGTGACTGTGCAGTAGGTTTACAGTCACGATGCTAGAGGGCTTTGTCAATACACTGAATGTAACAGCTATTCATTCTCCCATTTAGGACTTGAATTCAAGGTTCTTTGTTACAATTCTAACAATTTCAGTGAAGTTGCAGTCTCCTGCAGGTTTTGTACAAGCCTGTTGGATTACAATCACTTTTATAGAGAGTATAAAAATAGGAAATCTGTTGTCAACATACCCAAAGAAATGAGTAACAACTCATCTCAAATCTAATTTATGTTTCCATATCTTTTATTAGATACATCTTAGAATAATCAAAAAATGGGTAACAAATCAGAATTTTGGATTAAACATGTTTAAAACTTTATCTCTGCTTTTTGCATTTACTTGTGACCAACAGAGAGTTATTGAACTAGTTAGGATAACTAGTCTCATGCTTTAAGCCATTGTATGTTTTCCTTTGTAAACAAGTTCATCATAGCACCATGCCGGCATTGCACAGGATGCAAAGTCATAAATTACTGTTGAAAGTGAATCACTGTGGTTGAAAGAAATGATGCAGAACCAAGCAAGATACCTTGTGCAGTGTTTTGAGGTTTCGGGTTTGCTCCTTCTCCGTACAGGCTGGCTAGGAAGTTGGCAGAAGGTGTTAATGTGAACCTCTGAAATAAAGAAATGTGTTACAGGCTTTGAAGCAGAAGCAGAAATATCAAGCAAATTAGATGTTCTTGATTCCTAAACCAGCCAAATTTAGAGAAGGATGGATAACAAAGTAATGGAAATACGTCTGGTGTTTTCCCAAGGAAGAATAAAACCCCAACACAAACCAAACCTGTTTTAATGACAGATAATATAGGATTCTTTGTACAATGGGACAGATTTGCCTTGCCCGGTACAATCAAGAAGGCAAATCTTAAGACTTTCTTTGATAGAAACTAAAGACTTCCCAGTTAAGTTGTAATTTGCATTTGCTGCAGTTCAGGGAGAATTCTCTAGGAGTCTGAATTGAAGTGCTTCTTTCTTCCTTCAAAAATATTGCTTGTAACTCAGAAAAATAAAATAATTCTTCTAATAATCTTTTTGTGAAATGGGAGAAACTCGACATAAAGTGCAAATAATAAAAGTGAGATTTTTCAACCAGTGGGAATAGCATAACTATTGAGAGTCTCCTCACTCACTCAGAGTAAATTCCAAATTAATTGAGATATTTTTAATCTCACTGACATCCGGAAGATGCGGGAAGCGTAATAGTCAGAGGACTGAAACATCAATACATGTTTCACCTGTAAGGCTTCAAAGACGTGTCTTGAAAACCTGTTTCTAATATCAAAGCCTTAGCCTTTGTTCTGAGCTGACAAAGGCTACAAATAGATCCTCTCATTAGCTTGCTTTGTGAGTCAAAGTTGTCCACTTCCTATTAGAAAAGGCAATAATTTCACTGCAGCGATTAATCCTTAGGACATGGTTTCAGGACTGGAAGAACTTTAGAAGACAGCAATACAGTTAGGGGACTTACATGCCGGAACACTTTTCTGAGGTGTCTGAACTGCAAATAGAATTGGTAGAAATGGAGTTGGCTCATTTCAGGTAGAACAATAACGACAACCCCAGCCAGGTGGCTTTGGCGATAAATACGGCACCAGCTGCAGTTTAAAAAAAATAATCAAAAAATCAAAAATCAAAGCAAAACAACTATCAAGCACTCTTAAAAACAAACTTGGAACCAGCCCAGCTTTTTAAGTCAGTGAATGGCAAAGTGCCAAATGACTTCAATGAGAAGAGGCTTTATAGCTTATCTCAAACAGCCACATATTCCTGGAAGCAACATAATATGGGAGACAGAGAAAGAATGTGTTATAGTAAAATTCTGCTGCAGTACCATTTCAAGACATTTATACCTCATTTATATGCATCAGAATGTGGATACACAAGTAACTTCAGCTGTAATGATGCAGTCTAGGGAATTAATGCATCAAAATTATTTTCTATCCACTACTAAAAATCTACAGTGGCATCATTTTGCCTTGAGTTCTATTGCAAGATTCATTACATTTCACCATATTTTGGCTGTCCGAGGCCTTCCCTTCCATTGCTGAGAAGTTGCCCTGAAAAAGGCAACTGTTTCTCTGAAACTCTGCTTCAATTACATCTGACGTGAAGCCTGTTAATATTTTTTGTGTTGCGTTACTATTTTTAACACGGTATTTTGTTTCTCAGTGTGTGAAGCTTCTTCTGTTCCACAAAATTGTTTAGTTTTTGATAACTGCATGAAACAAAACTATGAAATGGTGGAATCTTTGTCAGGAGAGGAATTCTGGTCTCTGGCCAAGTCTAACAACAACTGTATCTACATAATACAGGCTGTCATTATGGTAACTGCGTTGAACGCAGTTCCACAACCAACATGGACAATATGCCTTTAAGTAAGTTTTCACAAGCCGTGAAGACACCAGACAGGGCTGATTCCCGAATATGAATGTATTTTACCTGGGCTGTGCTGCACTGTGGCATTTTCCCAAAGCTGCAAACTTTAACAACTCATACAGCTGGTCACGGCTGATCTCACAGTCCTCGCCAAATAAAGCTGCTGACAAGCAAGATGACTTTTCCTGTAAAAAGGGAAACATTAGTAAAGACAGGTTTTATGTAATCACACAAGATCATGGAAAATTAAGTGAATTATACAGTAAGAGGAAACTATATACTATTTGGATACAATCAACTACATTTAAAATAACTCTTCCAGTTATTGCAGGCAAAAGTTTCCTTTCAGATCACAGTTTAATATTACATTTACTATCAATATTTCAGTAACCCAGGTACAAAACTTCAACGATTTATTTAATAAAGATTAATGTAAGTAGATGTATGTAGTAAGGAGACAAAGTTATTTGATTTGCAAACACGGTGTTCTGCTCTCTCAAATAATTCACGCACTTGGTGCTGTAGAGCTTTGGGCATTTATATTTGCCACTTCATGTAAGGTTTTGCTGTAACCCATTTACTTCATTTACATTATGTGATCTGTTTTGGCAGATGGGTTTGCTGACCCCCACAGGAAAAAAAGTGTTTCATCCAAGGAAACTGCAGGAAGAGATGAGATGGAGACTGTACCACATGGTTCAACACAATAGTTCTTTAAGCCTAAATGTACAAATTCTCCTAAAAGCTAATTAGCAAGTAAACGCATGATTTTGGGGACCACCACTGACCATATGGTCTGTTGGGGCTCCTTTGATCTGTAAAAATTTTCAAGATACTCTTTTTATGTGATGAAAAGACATCACAGCATACAGGGGCAAAGAAAAAAGACCACAGAACACTACAGAATATCAAATCCCAAAGGATAAACAGGATGTCCCTGCTTATTACTGGGGAGTTGGACTAGATGACCTTTAAAGGTCCCTTCCAACCCAAACTATTCTATGATTTGATGAAACAGCTACCAGAAGTTGCGTTTTCCCCACCACGCTAACAAGCCTTGTGCTCATTAATTTTGACAGAGCCTGACAAGGGACTGAGTGGGTGCACTTCTACACCCATTTGTCATTAGGTAAGAAAGCTAAACAGAGGTGACAACCTTTGAGGTCCAAGTGGTTAAGAATCATCTAGTAATAATAACACAGGGTGGCGCAATTGCTAGTCCCTCATCTCTCATGCTAAATTAGACGTATAAGTAATGACACCATTGTTTTCAAGACAGCCTAATTAGACATCTGCAAAAAAAAAAAAAAAAAAAAAGAAAAAAAAGAAAATCCCAACCAAACAGCAGAAGTTTCGTTTCACCAAGCCAAGGCTACCTGCCAAGCACAGGAACGTCAGTCTGTGATCAGGTACAAATAACCCCGACAAGAGCACGCTTAGCCCTCGCCCCGTGCGGGGAGCGGGGCGTAACGGGGCGAGCCGGGCCCTGCCGTGAGGCTCAGACCCGCGGCTGACGGGCACCCTGCAGGCGTGAACGCGCTCAGCACACACGTGCTCCGTTCAAGATCGATTTTCTTTAGGAAAAAACGATACTGGAGAGCGCATTTACGTTAAGAGTTTAAAATTCCCCAAATGTAAACGCATAACACTCCAAATGAGTCAATTTCCACGTTTCTGGGAGCAGAGACTAAGCCATTATCTGTAGGTATTATCTTTAGCTAACCCTCCGGCTAGCGAAACGAGCAGACCGCCAGTAAAACACGTTTTTGCGGAGTTTCCAGCATCCCGACGCGTGATGCGATAACCTACAAAGGGCTCCGCGCGGGAGAGCCGCCGCGGGCCCGCAGCGCTCCCCTCACAGCGCCGGCCGCGCTCCGCTCCGCTCCTCACCTCAGGGCCCGGCTCCCGGCCGCCGCCGGCCGCCTTCCTCTTCTTCCGAGCCGCCTGCCGTCCCCCCGCGCCCTCGGCGGGCCTTTTGAGCCCGTTCACGCAGACGGCCTTTACCATGGCCCGGATCAAAGAGCCGCCGGGCGATGCCGCCGCAGCCCCTCACAGCGGGCTGCCGGCTCCTCACAGCGCGCTGGCGGCCCCTTCGTGCCAGGCCCCAGCACCTGCACAACGGCCCAGGCTCCCTGGGCAGCACCGCGAGGGGGGGTTCGTCCGCAGCCCTGACGCCGTGGGACCGATCCCCGGCCGTCCCCTCCTCCTCCTCCTCCTCCTCCCCCGGTGCCCCGCGGCCGGTCCCACCTCGGCCACACGGTACTCTCAGGCCGCCGGTGAGCACGACGCCTCGACACGCGGCTACCCGCGCCTGCCTGCGGGCAAGGCCAGAGCAGCCGATCCGCCGAGAGCGTGGACGGGGGCGGGGCGGCAGCCACCGGCGGGAGGTTTGAAATGGCGGCGGTGCCACTCCGGGCCAGTCGCTACCCTCCCGCCCGCGGCTGAGAGTGGACATGGCCACCAAGCGCCTGGCCAGGTGCGGGACGGAGCGGAGGATCCCTCCCCTTGAGGCCCCTGCGGGGACCGGGGAGGGGGGGTGGTGTCCGGGCGGGCGAGGCCCTGGGGGGGAACCGGTGGTACCGGCGGCGGGTCCGGGGGAGGGCGGCCCCCTCAGCACGGCGGGTGCTGAGGTGGCGCCGCTGCGGTCGGCAGGCGGCTGGGCCTGGCGCGGAGCAGCGGGCGGGCGCGGAGCGGCGGGCGGGCGGCGGCGGCCGGGCAGCGGTTCGGGTACCTCATCGTCCTCGACTTCGAGGCGACCTGCTGGCGGGAGGCGGGGCCGCGCCGCCCCGAGATCGGTGAGTGCTGCGGGCGGGGGGGCACCGGGCAGCAGCGGCCCGGCCGGGCGTTGCCGGGAGCAGGGGGCGGCCGGGGCCTGGCGCTTACGGGCGGCAGCTTTAGACGTTGTGTCTTCATCATCACAGAATGGCTCGGGTTGGGTTCGGGTTGGAAGGGACCTCAAAGACCATCCCGTTCCACCCCCCTGCCCTGGGCAGGGACACCTCCCGCTAGACCAGGCTGCTCAACGCCCCGTCGAGCCTGGCCTTGGACACCTCCAGGGATGGGGCCTCAACAATTTCCCTGGGCAACCTGTGCCAGTGCCTCACCACCCTTAGTGAAAAATTTCTCCTTAATATCTAACCTAAATCTCCCCTCTTTCAGTTTAAAACCATTACCTGTTGTCCTATTGCTCGAGTCCCTCCCCATCTCTCCTGGAGCCCCTTTAGGGACTGGAAGGGGCTCTAAGGTCTCCCCGGAGCCTTCTCTTCTCCAGGCTGAATGGGTTGTTCAGGGTTCAGCTCTCTCAGCCTGTCCCACAGCAGAGGGGCTCCAGCCCTCGGATCACCTCCGTGACCTCCTCTCGCCCCGCTCCAATAAGAAGTTCTATGTCCTCCTTATTACGCTGTGTTCCTTCCACTTCCTGACATTTCAACATCAGTTTAAAGCAAATGGAATAATTTCTGTGAACAGCTTTAACATTTCCGGCTTCATGCTTTGGGGTTGGTTTGTTTGTTTGTTTTTCTCCTTTTGTTTTTGTCACAGTTGAATTTCCAGCAGTCCTGTTAAACACTTCAACAGGAGAGATTGAATGTGAATTCCACACATATGTCCAGCCCCAAGAGCATCCTATTCTCTCTCAATTTTGTACAGAACTAACTGGCATAACACAGGTATAATTGCTATTTAGTATTATTTTGCACCATTATAACTGCCATTCACTATTTTTTTTAAACATGCCTTTAAAGACCTAAAGAAAAACAAATCTCAAATTAATTTCAGCGCATACTAACACATACATACTTCTCGTTCTATTTCATAAAGAATCAGGTTGATGAAGGGGTCCCTCTAAATATTTGTTTATCACAGTTTTTGAAATGGATTCAAAAGATACAAAAGGAGAAGAAAATTATATTCGGTTCAGATATTCCAAGTCATTCTACTTCAGAGGCAAAACCATGCACCTTTGTGACTTGGACAGGTAAATAAAATTTCTGTTTGCTTTTTCTCTGGAATAATGCACACAAAAAATGAACATTTGGTGGTGCTAGTGGGATTGCATCTTCGCTTCTAGGGAGTCAATCCTGTTTTTAGGTATTAAAGATGTGACTGAAAATATGAAATCCACTGAATCCTGTTGTGTTCATTACATCTTTGTCTCCATGATCTGACACGGTTACATTTTCCTGCTTTACATATAGTGAACTGCATCAGCATTCTTAATGTGTCTAAAATGATTTAATAAGGTCTTTGAGCTCTTTACCCATCATGAAGTCATTCTTTACTAACAATAGGTATTCACTTACCCTGATGTCCCATTGCAGCAACGCTAGTGCTTTTCATGTACAAAGACTTCGTTAGCCTGTGTTAATGAAGCCTGTTAGCCTATGCTTCCTACCCAGTAGTACAGGGTGCTACTAGTCAATGTCCCTTTATGTAGAATTTTAAGCCATGTTTATGTAGATTTTAGGCCAGTTCTTTAGTGATGGATTATTTGTGTTTTCCTGTGCAGACTGGGACCTGGGTGTGTGTTTGCACTATGAGTGTAAAAGGAAGCAGCTGCGAAAACCTGACATTTTAAATTCCTGGATTGATCTCAAAGCAACATACAGGGTGAGAAGATCAATAGACTGTGAAACATTTATACCCGTATTACCATCTCAAAGGCAAACTGTATCTGAGGTTACAAGCCAATATTGTATGTTCCAGTGACTAGAGTAACACGTTTGTTTTCTTTCCATGTTGTTATCGCGCAATAACAAATTGCATGCCCTAGAACTGTGTGCATTTTAATAGAAATCTTAATGCTAGGAAAACCTGGTGGTATTGTTAGATACATCAATGATAATCCTAGGACAATTTTTTGAGCTGCTCTTCCTTTCCTGACATCTTTTCCTCTGCTTGCTTCCTAACCTCCCTACTTTTGTGTGCTCTTACTGCTGCCTCACGTTGCTGTGTAGAAAATAGTCATCATCATCTGCTTAGAGGTACTTAAAGGTCTAGCTTGTGAACTGCACTTGGACCAGAAAGTATATTCTGAATAGCATGAATAGGATACTGAAAAAATGAATGTATATTTTATTACACAGTCTACACTGCAACAGAATTCTAATTTGGGGGCTCGCAGCACCTGAGTGTACCTTCCTCTGTGTAGTCAAGGAAACTTTCAAAGGGCGATCCAGGAGTCTACCTGTCCCGACACTTGGAGCTCAGGCTCTGTACCTAGGTAGCAGAATTAGGTCTCTAAAGACAAACAGTGTGAATATTCCCCCTTTCTTGTGATCAAATGAATACTGGGAGTGTGTAGCAATACTTACTTACTTCTCATTTAAAAAGAATTTATACCTATGACAAATATATTAATGCCCATGCCTTTGCAATATGCAACAGTTTGAACACCTCAAGGTATTCTTTATAGTTGTATTCTTCAATGCCGTGCTGTTAAGGCCTTTATCAATGTAAGCCATAAAGTGCAAACGAATGACTCCAGAGCTAAGACAGAATGGATTAGTTTAAGTCTGAGAGAAGGGATTCATGGTTCTTTCCATTCTAATTTGTTACAGGGTAAGTCACCTATGGTCTT
Source organism: Chroicocephalus ridibundus (assembly GCF_963924245.1). NCBI lineage: Eukaryota > Metazoa > Chordata > Aves > Charadriiformes > Laridae > Chroicocephalus > Chroicocephalus ridibundus. The sequence goes on along the minus strand of NC_086291.1, from coordinate 48,801,899 downwards.
AGGCTTATTTATCCTGACTGTAAATGAAGATACCTGACTTGTGCAATTGCCTTGTGAGATTTATTATTCATAAGGTGATATTTCTGAAATGGTTTTCACTTCATTATGAAGAGGTTTTGAAATGTTTTATGTTAAGCACCTGTGTTTTTTTTCCTTAGGCCTTCTACAATAGGAAGCCTAAAGGGCTAAGTGGTGCTTTGCAGGATTTGGGGATAGCTTTTGCAGGACGGGAACATTCTGGTAAGTATGATATGATCATTCTCATTTTAATAGATATATATATATACACACACACACACACATTTGATAAAGCTAAATAGCTACTATTTAGCTTTAGTTAGCTAAACTAAAGCTTGTCTAAATAGTACTACTCTAAATAGTAACTACTGTTTTCAGGTTATGCAATGTTCTGTGCAACAAAAACATCAAAACAAGAAAGGCTAGATGCTTCAAAGATCAGAGAGAGTTTGTTATTTCTAACCCCATGTGTTTATTTCTGAAATCTCTCCTACTGCTATCGAATGCATGTTCAATATTGCTAGGGTGCAATTTCTAATTGCTAAGATGCAAAAGAAAAGAGGCGGAGGCAGGATAAAGAAACTTGATTTTACCTGATAGCTCTGGACAGCATATTAGTCTAAAAGAATACCAGCACAGTATGATTATTTTTTTTTTACATGAGTAATAAAACAGAGCAAGGATTTTAAAAATTGCGGATATATATTCAGCTCTATGGATTGGTCCTTCAGATGTTTCAGCACAGGGAATTTTTTGGAATTTTGTACTTTGCTTCTCTTTTTCAAACTAGGTAACTATGTGTCAGCGTTCTGTGAATCCCTGTCATTTATGTAAGGCTTACATAAATTACATTTTTCCTCTAATAAGAACTAGCCCCAGTAGTAGTTTAAAAAGAAGACATTAATATAACCGTACTTTTGAAGGGTTGGATGATTCTCGGAATACTGCCCATCTTGCTTGGAGGCTGATTTGTGATGGATGTGTGCTGAAGATTACTAAATCTTTGGATGAGGTTAGTAACTACTTCATATCTTTCCTTCTACTTGCTTTAATGATAGAATCATAGAATTGTTAGGGTTGGAAGGGACCTTAAATATCACCTAGTTCCAACCGCCCTGCCATGGGCAGGGACACCTCCCACTTAGATCAGGTTGTTCAAAGCCCCATCCATCCTGGCCTTTGTAGCCTGGAACACAGATGAAAGGTGACCTATTCAAATAATAAACCCAGCATCTTGGCTATTAATTGAACAGAACGTCCCTAGGCTGATATGTTTATTAATTTTGTGCACTGATTCCTAAAACTTCTGGGTATTCACTTTCCAAAATATCCTTTTGTTTATGGACTCCCTAGGCACAGCAGAAGAATAATTCAATTTACAGAACACCGACTATAAACTTCACCGACAGGACTCCACTGGGAAGTAACAGCAGACCTGAAACATCTAGAGATGGAACTTGCAAAACAAACTCTCTGGCTGAGAAAAACCGCAACAGCATTGCTGGAATTAAGATAAATTCCAACGTAGAAACTGAAGAACAACAGACCACTTGCACTGATTCCTCTGCAGATGTCCACATTGTACCCAGCAGCAGCTCAAGGACTGAGATACATGCTCAAGCCCAAAGCTCTTTAACAGCATCCACTGACAGATTTCCTGTTCCTCTTGAGCAGGCGCAGCGATCTCGCAGTGCTGTGTCAACAGGCGTTCAGCAAGGACTGAGCAGTGGGCAACCCCCGCGTACAGCCAGACACAGTCCTCCAGCACCAGGGTCGGGACTAGTGCTCGTCTCCACTACCATCTCCTCAGTTAATATCTCCAACGAGGATATCAGTACTAGTTCTGATTGCTTATCTCTGCTGACTGACTGGGAAGATGTCGCTTTAATACCTGAATCTCAATATGAACAAAATTCAGACTCTGCTCAAGTAAAAGATGAGTCAAGTACAGATATTTTAACAGGGTTTGAAGAGAAAACAATTTCAAAACAATTGGCTGTGGTGAGTTCAGATAATCAAAGTTTGGAGAAAACTGTAGCACCTGTGGAACCCCTGAAATCTATTGTTTACAGAAGTCCTGATACTACTATCTATAATGTAGAAACAGTACAAAGGCAGACTTCAAATTTTTCAGCTTTTAAGTTACCATCTGCAAAGGTAAATGCTATTTCAGCACGATCAGCATTAACTGGAAATTATTCTACTCCTTCAGAGGTTCCTAAAAGAAAGCCAACTAGTCCAAAAATGTTCCCACCAGCAAAAAAATCATCTTTTGCTATATATCATGAGAAAACCGCATCTTTTGATCATTCCTTACCTTTAAGAAGTTCCAATTTGCCCAAAGTGTCTCCCGCCATTTTGAACTCCACAGCCAATTTGAATCAGTCTGTAAGAGCTTTGAAAAATGGAAAACCAACTCCCCCTCTGTGTAACTGCGGTCGAAGGGCTAAAAAACTGTATGTGTCAAATCCTGGTCCAAATCATGGCAAAGCATTTTTTTGTTGTCCTGTTGGGAAGCATGAAGGTAATAAGGTAGGTTGTGGATACTTCAAGTGGGAATATGCGCTTCTAAAACAGAAATCTAATGGTCTTACCCCGAATGCAGATGCTTTGACCTCTCTTGGAACTTACACTAGTCATGTAGGAAATTCTTCCAACAAAAAATATTTCTGTCTTAGACCCTCTATGAGAACTTGAAAATTGATTTGGTTTTTTGTCCGAATCTTAAACTCAGTAAGTTGATCATGCTTAATATAATCAGGACGGTCAAATAATGTCAGATACGTGTTCTGAGAGTGGGACAAAAATGACACTGCTTGGTTCACATAGATAGAAATGGAAATCACTCAAGCATACAAAAATATATCATAAAGTATCTCCTTAATGAAGTGTGAGAGAATAGATAAAACTATTAAGTGCTAAAATTAAAGTATGAGCAGCTGTTGCTACAGATCTTAAATTTCTGCTTTATCATGCATTTTAAATTCTTTACAATCCAGTTCTTAAAGAACATTTTAATGATACAGATTTTATTTATGCTTTTTTACTAGTATACTTGTAATGATTACAACTCACTTCTAAAAATGTATTTAGAAGTTGTCGCACTTAGAAGGGATTCTTGAAGAAATAGTTTTCTCTTAAACTCTTAACTGTTTTTTATCCTTTAAGTAACAATAAAGATAAAAGGCTGGTGACAGTTCATTAAATAGTTTATTTAACACACATCACCTACTGTGCTCTTGACCACATGAGTTTCCCATTTCATTTGTATGTCTCTGCTTTTGTACTATTAGCTACTAGTGTAGCACCTGGGATGGCCAAATGCTGGGGATCAGCTAAGAATTTATTCAAACCTAAACTAAGAAGGACATAGTATAATGTCTTTTACTCTATGTTACTGTGTAAGTCTGCAGTAGCTTACTTTGTAAAAAGTCCTATAAAAAAGTAACAAGTACTTTTAATCCTTTCTCCACTCCTTCTGGCGCAGTTCATTTCTTCTGATCTTCCCACTAACAGTTTTTGGCAACTGTTGGACAAACTCCATCTATTGGGAAAGGGAGGAAATTGCAATATGTAATAAGACACAGTTTACCTAAATTTTTACATTTTATTAACCTCATCAGCACAGGCTTATAAGCCATATAACAGCTAGCACCCACTGCCTTATAGTAGTGAAAATTATTTGGGTATTTGAGCACTCACCTTCCTAGGATACTTGTATGGAGCAGTAACTTTCTTAACATGGTCTTGTAGCTCTTTCATCACTTTTTCTGGATCATGTGAAGCATAGTCAGATGTTAAAACGACGAAGGCTTTCACTACCTAAAGAAGTTATGGCAGCAATGGTTCAAATTGCCAATGAAACAGCATTACACAACAGTAAGATCTGAAACTTTAACCAAACATTTGCTGACAAACTACAGAGTAATGTATAGGGCAGCTACAGAAAGTTTTGCTAAAGTCTGTGGGTGCTCACTATTAATCTGGACTGTGCAGGCAGTTTCTATACATATAACAAAGACAAAAAGCTGTAAGTATTCAAATGCCAGGGAAAGCTTCAAATGGTGCTTTTGTTGTATTGGATTTGGGGCAATTGCCTTGGTCAGTTTTGTCCTGTGGGGGTTCTCCAGTGCCTGATAGAGTAGAAATGCTGACTTAATTTATTTCATTTTAATTTAAAAAAGAAAAACAAATCCCTTGGAAGTTGGGCTTTACCAGTTCTGGTATGCACAAAGCTACTTAAATATGTAAGCTTGTGTAACTTGTTCACCTCTCCTCTGATGGGGTCTGGGCTGCTGACAACTGCCGATTCCACCACTGCAGGATGCTCCACCAGGGCACTTTCTACTTCAAATGGTCCAATACGGTATCTTTAAAAAGGAGGAAAGGGCTTTTAGTTGTATTTGGTAACACATAAACGTAACATCACATCTGAATCATCTATGTTATTCAAGTTTAATGATTTATTGTTAATGATGCTTAAATTACCCAGCAGAATTAATGACATCATCAGCTCTTCCAACAAACCAGAAGTATCCTTCCTCATCCATAATCCCTCTGTCTCCAGTGACGTAAAAGTCCCCACGTATTGTTGCCTCTGTTTTCTCTGGATCATCCTAGGAGGGATTAAATTGCATTTTACATGAAAACTACCCAAAAAATACATGAAATATTGCATTATAACATATTTAGCATCTAAACTATGATGCAGCTAAATATTAAAAAATTTCAGTTTTTTGGACTGATCCATGCTGTGGTCATGTGCATCAGATTCAACTGGGACGTTAATCGTACAGAATTATTAATTCGCCATTACTAAGCTATAAAACTAGATACAAAATTCATAAATTGAAATAAATGTGACAGACTTAAAATTTGAATCTTATTATATTATGCCCCATGGCTTTAGGAACCACTGAAGGTTGCAAAAATATGTAGGCTTATGGAACTCAGAATTTGCTTTTAGGTGATTATCCTTTAATGATTTTTTCCTTTGTATTTCTAGCATCTCCTATTCTGAGACTTATTTTTTTCACAGCATAGTTAATGAGAGCAATTGACAAACATTCTACGGCAAATGCAACTGAGTTCTGCAAGAATTTTTCTAAGCAGTATGCATGGTGCTCCTTCCCTGCATGCTCAGTACTGCTCAGAAGACCTGATTATAGGCTGATACTATCCATAAGATTTAATAAGGTTTCCTGGTGTCAGAACTGAAAGCACTATGCATTTGTTCTACTCATCGTTGGGCTAGAAAATTCTAACCAACATGGAAAAAAATGAAAAATTTTGCTGTGCGTAAAACACTCCATGAAGCTCAAATCTGGAGGGAAGGCATTTGAAGAGTGTCCTGCTCCCCAGGTGGGAGCTCCAGTCCTTAGGCCAAAGAGTATTTTGGGATTAGGGGGGTCTGTCAAACATTTCCCTTTATATTAAGAAAAATAACAATCAAAAGAAAGTGGATTTTAACTTCCTAGGCAGGACAATCTCATCAAACACATAATTGTGTAAGTAGACCAAGCATCTGCAGGAAAAAAAAATGTAAATCCCTCTTTCCTCCCCACAGGTTTTCAGACCAGTAAATGCAAATGAAATGGGGCACCAGATTCCTTGTGACAGATTTAACAGGATATCTGCTTTAACTGTAGAAATATTCTTACAGCATAGCAAGTAAAAAGAAAAGGCGATCTCGTAGGTTTTACTCTGATGGCAATATCTCCTTCTTTTCCAGGAGGCAGAATATTACTGTTTTCATCTATAATCTAAAAACAAACAAAACACATTTTTATTATCTTGGAGCCAAATTAAAAAGCATGAAGTTAAGATTATAGAATCTTGGTGCACATTTAAAATATATAATCAAAGTATTTTTTTTATTGGGAAATGATTTAGAGCAGTAGAGGGGTCTTACTCCGACAACTGAAATATAAGATTATTACCAGCTCCCTGTACTTTGCACTATGTCTTTTATCTGAGGAATGCCAAGTACAATGCAATCATGTAATGAAGTTAATAAGACCCCAGGGAGGATCATAAGTAACGGGGTGAGGAAACGTAAGAACTGAAAGAAATACACTAAAAACCTTAACCCATATTGCAAATTGATCTGGTGCTAGAACCTGCTTCAGCAGCTGTTATCAGCAAGAAACAACATTCACTCCACTCTTCCTTAGCTCAGCAATCGAACTTCTATCATTACCTTAACGTTTGATATCTAACTTTCAGTTAGCAGTGGGTTGTCATCTATGTTGGTGAGGACGGTACAACAGGAAAGTCAATTGCTTATTTTGCACGTTCAGTGTAGGGCAGTAACATGCATTTCTTTACTCTCTCATTCACTGCTGAATGATGGTACAACTCTGTGTTAGAGCTCTCAAACCTCTTTAATGGGAAGTGATTACACAAGAGACAGAGTGACCGACCAGATGTACGATACCTTGACATCATACCCTGGAGACGGCTTTCCCATAGAACCAGGTTTGATTTTCATTCCCTTAAAATTTCCACAGATCAGCACCTGTAACAAGTGTTGTTGGGTTTGGGTTTTTTGTGGGGGTTGTTATTTTTTTCTTTAAATTAGACTATGGCTTGTATATTCAGTCTTTAGCTTAGGTTTAAAATACTCAGCTAATATTATGTATTTCTATGAGAAATACTAATCATCTTCATTATAATCACATATCCAATGATTAAACTTCCAGAAATAAACTACACCCTCAGAATCATGCCCACAGCTCTGAATAACGTTAGCGAGTGCTCTAAAGATAGATTCTAAAGCAGAATTTGGAATGCACTAATGAGGAATATACCCCTTTTGTGTTAGTTCCCAATCCAAAGTCCACAGGCATGAAAAACAGTCCTTGGATTTTGGGTGAAGCTGTTATGATTGTTCTATGACATACAAAACCTACATTTTTCCAGTGTTGCTTATTGCAATTGACTTTCCCCCTAAAAGCCATAACCATGCATAAATGATTTTAATCACTTTTTCTTGGCAACCTGAATTGAATTTATTGCTGTATCTGTAAAGCATACATTTTTACATTTGTAAAGCAGAACATACTGTTTCTGTCTGTCCATAGCCTTCATAAATATCCAGCCCTGTCTGCGCTTTCCATTCTTGCATCACTTCAGGGTTGATTGGCTCCCCAGCACTCACACAGCGCCGCAGGCTCTTGAACATATAGCTTAGTGTGAAAGAGGAAACAAATAATTGGCAGTCATCTATCTATCTGCCATGTCCCACTCACTACTGTATTCCTGTATTGTGGGGTCCTTTCTACGTAAAACAAAAATTTTTACTGAGTCCTATTCATTCCATTTGAACTGTGTAGTGTTAAACAAAAACAAATCTGAAAAAAAATGCAAATAGAAAAAAACCTTCTGTAATGATCAGTGTACTGTTTCTAACACTAGAATCTGAACTGGGGTCTAAACCGAAGAGAAATAAAAAAGTTCAACCCTAATGACGATAAAGACTCACAGACGAGTTAAATGAGGCCAAACAGTATTTCATATATTACACTGAGATGTGCTGACACACACATTTCTTATAGTATTGGAGGAACAAGCGGAAAAACAAAAGGGGGGGAATGTGATTATAAAAGCACTTCTGAAGATACATTAATCATGATATCCTGGGTATCCTATTACATCCCCAGCTTAACTGCTTCTCAAAGTGTTATGCAAGTTCACTGTAATTTGTGAAACCTGAGATGGTTAAGCTATCCCTAAATCTTTATTCTGATTTTGTTCCTCATACTTAAAATTCAAAATGTTGAGAAATACATGAGTGGTGTTAATGTTATGCCGTTTTTAAATTTGGAATAAAATCAAGGTAACATGAGCATTTGGTCTACTGTTTTGATCAAATACGCTAACAAGGACACTCTTGCTTCTGCTTACCTGGACAGTTTATGTTGCACAAACATTCGATAGGCAGTTGGTGGAGAACAGAAGACGGTTATGGGAAATCTTGACAGACTCTAGAGAATATAGAGTAAAAAAAAGTAAATGTTGCCAATATACCGAAACCTGTCAGGTCTCATCTTCATTGTAAGAGATAATGTAACGATCTCTGCATCCAGCTTATGAAACACACGAACAAAACATTAAGTGTCCTAAAAGCAGTTAGCGATGTACTTGCCAACTCCAACACACAGCAGTTACATTTAATTAGTTTCTTTTTCAAAACGGAATGTACATCATTTTACAATTAGTTCCACACAGCAAAGTTTTTTGCTCTTGAAAGCTTTACAGTTTCTCTTGCAGAATTTCTTCATAATTGCAGTTTAAGTAGAAAACAAGTGAAACCATAAGGCTACTTTTTTAGATGCTCTGTAGGTGTACAACTGACAGTGTTCTTCAACATATCCTAATATTAACTAGCAATTTCCAACCATCTCATTAACATGGATATGCTGATAAAGTCACTCCATTTAAAATGAAACATGGTAGTCTTTTTTCAAATGATGAAGAGTTATGTGTGGAGGATGTAGGAGAATATAATGTTGGTGTCTTTTGCTAAAGAAATTCAACCTCGTTGCCTCTTCACTCCTTAAGTTTGAATTACATGGTGCAGGCAACTGAAATTCTCATTCATGTGTTATTGTCACTTATTTTAATAACAAAACCAAAGCGTTCCACAAATTCCAGAACAATTTCTTGTGTACTTCACTTTTAGGCCAACAATGTTTGCAGGTTTGTGCAGTCAAATCCAGAGCAGATTATATGATTAAACTCTTTGGATCTCAAACATGCTCTTGTTTTGGGGTTTTGGGAGATTTTATACTCACTACTTAACTAATCAGTTGGTCACCACCTGGTGAAAGTCATAACTCTGCTGCGTGCTGCCCCCATGCAGCACCAGGGGGAAGGAAAACGGGCAAGAAGACCAGCCCGAGAGAACAGTGCTGTTTGTTGCTGGGCTCTCCTCACTTACCTCAAAGACAACGCTTGGGTTGAACTGTGGCATTTTATGTACAAATACACATGCCCCTTGAATCCATGACGAAAAAATGCTGCTCCAAGCTGCTTTTGCCCAGCCCGTGTCTGATGTATTCCAAAATATATCTGAGGAAGTCAAGTCCAGCCAGTACCTGGTAACACAAGGTCCACAGTCTCTATTTGGCAGGGACAAGGCAAATATTAAAATGTGCCAGTGAAGCAAACCCATCACTGACTGCCTTGGGTAAATGGCAACTAAAAAAGGCTGAATTTCCAAGCAGGAGTAAGTCACAGCATAGTGAGGATGTCATTGGGATAGGTTGATGTTGCATTTTTCTACGGGAAAATTTATACTGATGGACAAGCTAACGCCACTTCAGAACATGATGTTGTATGAATATGTATGAGATTGCCGGGGTTTTGTTGAACTCATTTTTAGGGACGAGGAATTTTTTTTGTTCACTCCTGGTTTGGTATTTTCTGATTTGTTATTCTTTACCTATTAGAGTGAAGTGCACTGCCATATCAATTTTATAAACAACATTGCCTTAGAAATTTAAATTTTCTGAACTATCAGCGTTTTGTTCCTGCAGAAACTGTGTACAATCCAGACACACATGAATTCAGAAGCCTAACCAACCCATGATTTTTCCCCTTTTATGGTACAGACTTCATTTACCAAAAGCTAAAGAAAATGTTAAAAAGAAGTTAGTGACTACATGACTGCTACATTCTCTATACACCAAGGCAGCGGACTCAAACTGCCTTGTTTTATAAAAAAAAGGCACCATTTTTTTGGGATGTAAAACAACTGCTCTTGTTTAAACTATTGAAACAAAAGCTTCCAGTAAAATTCTTGTGTTTCTCTTTCTTCTCCTATGTGACCAGCTGCAGAAATATGTCTGATTTAAAGCGATACCTGTACCTTCCACTTACTGTGAGGCCAATACCATAGCTGCTGTGGGAATGTTCAGCCATTTTTGGAGATCCTGTAGTTCCACTGGTAAAATAGATGGCCATTGGATCTTGACACTTTGTGGTCACACACTGGTGATCAGAAGGAGCATTTCTTAAAATAAGCAAAACAATGAATAAAGTGATTGGAAAGTATGACTTGCGCATTTTTTAAAATATTTAACCAAAATAACTGTAGCAATCGGAAGTGCCATAAACATTGGTATTTTTCCACTGTGCAGTCTGGAAAGGGTGAAAATATATTGGTGTGTGCCAACATTTCCTATTCAAAACAAACCACTGTGCTTTTCTTTCATTATTGCTGAGGTGCTTTCACGGCGGTATTTACTCACTTCAGGAGATCTTTAAAGTTCAGCCATCCTTCTCTGTGGCCCTGTGACACAAGCAGCTTGAATTTCAGAGACTGGCATTCAGCCCCAACTGAGTCTACAGCTGGTGCCACAGAATCATCAGTGATGATACACTTTGCTTTGGATTTCTGTAGTCGATGAAGAATGTCCTTTGCTGTCAATTGCTGTGTGCCAGGAATCAGGACAGTTCCTAAAGGGAAGGAAGAGGAATGGAAAAACAGTCTCAATGTTTAAGAATAACGCTTGTACCTACAAGCAGAATTCAGCTTACTTTGTTCTTTTGAGTGGGACAGGGAGGGCTGTACTAAAAGAGGACTTGGCCCTACATTTGTAAATATGCCAATTTCTTTGATGGATTAAATGCTATGTGAGGATTAGCACACATTAGCAAATACTATAATGATCATGGGACAGTAAAAGAATCAACAGACTAACTTTTCTTGTTCTGAAAACATTGTCCCTGGAACATGCCATCCCTCTGGACTTGACTTCTTTTCTGGTAGACATAGCCATTGTCTCACAAGGTATACTGCTAGTGTTTGTGAGGTACACCCAGACATTCTAGGTCGTAAATACGAGGAATCCCCAAGTATTTAACAGATCCCACAGGGAACGTGTAAAACATGTCGTTAGTGTGGGCTAATTTCACTGCAAGTTAGCAAGGGGGTGCATTTGTGATGTGTCATGAGTGCTGGAAAGAGGAGAATGACAGAGGCACATGGGCTCACAGGGTTTTCTTAACAGCTAGAGCATGCGCAAAAGTCCGAAAAGCACCACAAAGGAAAAACTTGGCATAAAGAGTGGTTTTGACCAGCACGGCAATAGTTTATCCTTATTAGCATGTTGGTAGTTTTGAGTGCATTAAATAGCAAGGATTGGTTTAAGTCACAATTTCTGTACCTATATACCATTTCTGTGCTTTTACTAACCTGTTCTCATGCAAGCCACATTCACCAGCCACCACTCTGGGATCCGGGGCAGAATCAGAATAACTCTGTCTCCCTGTTGCAGACTGCAGGCATCAGAGAGTACATTTGCCACTTTCCTGGACAGCACTCCCAGCTCCTCAAAGCTCCACCTCACCTCTTCTCCGGCACCATCTACCCACCATAATGCGGGGTTTTTAGACTTTTTTCCCTCCTATAGAACAACAGGGTACAGTACAAATGCTTCATTTTAGAAACACATTGCATTTACCTTAACTCTGAGGAAGAAAAGCATTCATCACTTATTCAGTGCTGGAGAAACCTGGGGATGCAACAGAAATTTGCTACCAACTTCAAAAGAGGCAGAGGACTCTCCCTTAAAAAAACAGCCTATAAGTGTCATTTAGGAAATTAAATTTGTATTCCTTTCCTGAGTTCTTCACCTTACACTCTGAAGAGGTTTACAGTAATCAGCACAGAAAAAGAAAAATCTTTTTGGTTCGGGTCACACCAACAAAGCAGCTGATGAATGTGTGTACCTCTGGGTTGTGCCCCAGAGTCTCCTGAGCCATCACAGCTCATTTGCAACTTAATCTGGAATTGGGCCTGTCTAGTACTTCTGAAAATTACATCAAAGTTTCAAAAGCATAGGCCGACACAGCATGACCTTTAATCAATGTCTCACTTAACTGATGTGTGAAGTGATTTAAAATGTATGTATACAATGTGTTTTAAAGGGGGACAATGCTTTTAGCAGTAGCACTATAGTAAGTCACCTCCTGAGCAAAGAATTCACTAGGGTAGCAATAATATGACACCTTATTATCTATTTGAAGGTACAATAACACTAAGGTTCATTTTCAGGAGAGCAGATTTTATCTGTGCACTTCAGAGGGCAAAACCTCTTCTCCAGAGGCTGTTCCTTGCTTCATTTAAAGCCTGCCCAAACTGGTTTTACCTGCAAAAGGAACAATTGTGTCAGGCAGTTAATACCTCTCCTTTGTTCTTGCTGCCAGGCTGGACGTAACCGCATTTAACTCTTCATCATGAACAGCCTGAGCCTGCAAAATCAGTCCTACAACCGTAGAGACCAGACCTGTGTAGTAAGAAAACTGATAGACCTATACTCCATGGTTTTTTTTCTACATTCGCTTTCCTTGTGTAGAGCTCGTGTCTGGTTTGGGGTTCCAAGTTGTTCAGTTTTGTAGATTCCAAGTCCCCGAATACAAAAGATTTCACATTTGGGATAGGCGGGTGAAGTTTGACATTACACTGTATTTATTATTGACTTTATAGGCAGCCAATGAAGCACATAAAAGTCAAGTGATTTCCCCGGCATATCTAGGTAGGGTGCATGTCACAGCTGATGGGGGAATTGATGCAAGGTTTAGAGCGGTTCAGTTCACAGTCTAATTTATGAGGCACCTATTTACTCACACTCAGTCTCACTGGAGTTACTGATTAAAGGAAAGAACAACTTGGACTTGTGGACAGGACAGCACGTGGTTTAAGGGATCTACATGTTCATGAGATGATCACCAGATTATAATCAGAACATAACCCCAGTGTCTTGGTCATTGGATTTGTCAGATACTCGGCATTAACGACCAGCATTAAATACTTCGTCGTCTGAGAAGTCAAGTAATTGTTACCTTTTCCACTTCAGTCCATCTGTCCAGCACATCTCTTGCAAAGTTGAAGTATTCTGGCACCTCTGGTCTGTACTGGTGTTGTATGGCTTCATAACTCAGAGAGGCATGAACTGGGTAGCACGGGCTGCAAAGTTGGAGAGATCTTCTCAGGGGAGCCCGCAGGGACATAGCGCTTGGGATCTTCAGTGAAAAATGCACAGCAGCAAGAGCCATAGTAGTCTCTTCAAGGTTATTTCTTACTGATTATCTCTCCTAGAAATGCCAGATACAAACCTGGTATTAGCCATGCGGTTTCAGAACAGCTTTTACTACTACACACAGTGGAATACGGTGGAACAACAATCCCAACAGTTAACTGGAGTAACTGCTGAGGACAGCTCCAGTTCAGCCATTATCCAGCCCCTGCTCTCCACTGACCATCATGCAGCTGAGATCCCAATCCTGCATTCAACCAGCAGCACTCAGCCCTGTCACTGTGGCAGCTTTCTATAATTCACATTCCTGTCCTTCCCACAAGCCCCGCTAATCTTGTAGATCACATTTCAGTTGCCTTATACAGCAGAGAGGCATTGACCGCTACCCAAGCACTTCAACTCTGACTTCTGTAAATGAAACGTCTGCTACTGACTGACAATACAGAAGTACCAGCGTAGACCAAGACACTGCACAGATAATCCAGCAACCATGCATTAATTACTGGGTGACAACGGCATCACTTGGTACAAAGATATTTTCAGTTTTTCTAGTTTACAAGCACTAGGGATATATTATTTGCCAGGAATTAAATAAATGTAGCAAAGCCCTGAGAATATACTAAATATACTAAACATTGATGTTTTAAACATAATTTTGGTGTGTGGTCAGCAAAAAGCGTCACTTTATGAGACAGGGTAAAAGACTCCCTGAAAAAGGATCCAAAATGCAAAGCTTTACTTCTCAAAGGGAGTCAACTTAGCAGGAAGTCTGACAACTCTGAAGTAATTATTTTCATGCATTGTCAACTGTCTTTTATTTGCAAAATAATATAAACACTGCTAGTTCCTTATGGAATTAATAACTATCCAGCCATAAAAATAATGTGATTTTAGTTTTTCAGTGAAGCAAACAGATGTTTTTTGGATTTGTAACATTCAGTCTGTGTATGACAAACACTGGAGAGAAACCCAGCCAAATGAAGGACTAGAGGGTCAGGGAGAAGAGGGAATGTGGACAGACAAGAGGCAAATCAGTACTGATCCAGTGCCAGAAAATGTCCTGACCAGCAGCTTGCAGGGGTAGGTGGAAGTTACCTTGTCAAAAGGCTGTCAATCCCAACTTAATGCCTCTCTGCCTTGCACTGAAGAGGAGCCCTCTAAGTGCTGGGATGTGTCACAGCTTTGAACTCCTTATGCAGATCTCAGACTCCGGCCACGTGCCCACTTTTGCACTGTTATTATGTCCGGTGACCGACTCCTGTGTTCCTTACATGTACTTTGGACTCACACAAGGGTCAACCAAGTCCAGCACAGTGAGAACTGCTGATAGGTTTCTGCAGAGCTCAGTGGAGGTAGAACGTGAGAGTCCCAAATCTCTGTTTCCTTCTCCTCCCCTCCACCAGCCTGTGTAAGAACACTGTTGTCAGGCCTTGCTACAGCCAAATCACATCTGTTACACTCTGGGGCAACACAGGAGCAACAGCCTTATGATTGGCTTTGCAACTACACTGCTCAGCAGGTAGGTTGGGGCTCCCCAGGTAACCACAGCAGTTCAGCCATGACAACAGTGAGCACTGATTCCTGGGATGCTGCAGCTGGTGCCCGGAACACCTTTGTTAATACCTGGTGACTTGTGAGGTTTTGTAAGGGCTCTGCCTCATGTTCAGAGAGCACAGAGCTATGTGGTGCTCCAGCACTGCTGCCTCCGCTGCTCCGCTCCTATAGGAGAGGCAGGAGGGAATGTATGCCATCCCCTCTGCCATCCAGGCCTTAGCCCAGCATCACTGTGGCCACGGTTGTGGCACTGGTGCGTGCCCCTCCTTCAGCCTCTCCTGCAAGAGGGAGCTAGAGACAGCCATAGCTTAAATTGGGGCATCAAGATTCATGAGAGTTTGCCTGCCAGAGCCCTAAATCGCTCCTGCTGTATCTCCATCCTCAAACCGTGGCTCTGAGGTCAGCAGAGCGATTGCTAACACCCAACGATGTCTTTGGAGCAGAACAGTCCTGTGGGTGGGGATCAATGGGGGTGATGTTGCGGTCTCTCCTGGCACTTTTGCAAGAACTCTTTCCTGGGGTTCTGCCCACGTGTTTGTAAACCGCACACTCAAAGGAGATGTTAACCAGCTCCCCGAAACATTCGCTGCAGCAGAAAGAAACTGATTCAAAACAGATTCCCCCAAACAACAAAGCTGCTCTCTGGCTAGCAAAAGGGAGACCTACAATCCGTCTGCAGTAGTGACATCTTAAACAGCTCTCTGAAATGCATATGACACAATCCTCCCAGAGGAACAGCCTTAAAGGGCTTCCCTACCCAGAAGATCACATCACGAACACTAAGAGAAAATGACAGCAATGACTTGTGATAGGAGTCAGCAAGTGTGCCAGGAATATGTAGGCAAGGTTTCCAGTTTAGGAGGAATACCATAACTTTCACAGTGACCTAACCTATAACCTATTCTTTTGGTAGGACATATAGCTAATTTCCAGAGCACCGATGGGTATTTCCAGGTCCCCCAGCACTTTTCACCACAGAAGTATCCTAGCTATGTTCTGAGTGGTTAAACTGTAGTTCCTCTGCACTGCTCACAGCTCCCTGTAGAAATTCTTCCTCGTGTTTCAAACATGTCCTGACATGCCCAGCTCCAGACACTATCACTATAATTCACCAGAACTTTGAGTCTTTCAGACAACCTCAGCCCTTCAAAGTTTTAGGGACTTTTAATTTATGTGTGGTCAATAATCCCACTGATGTCTAACAATTGCTGTAGAATCGTACGAGCTTCAAAGGCTTTGCAGTAACAGAGCTTCAGATAAGACCTAAAGACCACCTCCTGTTACAGTTGTAACCAATAAATACTTCCACTAATTCACGAAGTTTCCTTTTTTTCCTACTTTAGCCCAATTGGATTCTCTGGATGTAAATAACATGACAGTCCTGTACGATATCATATTATCATATGGATATTCATATCGCATTGGATAGTGAGGGCTCCTTAGCTATCTCTTCTACCTGCTTTCACAAAATGTTGAGAAACTTAATTTCCCCCCCTTGAGTTACTGCAGGGAGGGGAGGCTCTTAAGGACAGGGATGCACAGAGTCATCTTCCTTTAGAAACTATACTATGGACATTTTTTCTGTCAACACATGTTCTCTAGTATCTTAGGCCTAAATTTACCTGTATAAAGAGCTTCTGTTTCAGCTGGTCCCGCTACACCATGACACCTCCAGCTCTCTAGGAAGCTGGGGAAGCAGCCGAAGCCTGTCTCTCCCTCGCAGGGGGTTTGGGCCAGCGTTCGACACCCCACCGTGGAGCAGGACTGGGGTCTGCTGCTCCCCGCGCTTCAGCAAGCAGCCCTCCTCTCCTCTCCTTTCCTCTCCGCGGCCCACCGTTTCTCTCAGTGCTGGAATCATTAACACAAACCCAGACTTTAATCCTGGAACTGGAGTTCAGGGGAAGAGAAAGCATCAAGGGCTACGAGTGACTGAGTTTGGCCACAGCTGAGCGCGCTGAGTCCAGAGTACTCTGCCTGGGGCAACACTCAACCTCCCCCCTGTAAACTCTGAAGCGAATTGTAATTTTCAAGGGTGGGTTTTGGTTTTTTTTTTACCTCCAAGGGCACGGCACTGCCTACACCACCACCGGCTGTGAGAGGAGCCTAGAAGCCGGCTGCGGGCCTCACTGGGGATCCCACCTGGTGCCGGGGCCCGGCTTCCCCGGAGCAGCACGGCAGCTCCTCGTGCCCGGCGGGAGGTGTCGGTATCGGTGTCCCGTACCCGCCGCCTCCCTCAGCGCTCCCCGGCGGGGCTGTGAGGGGCGGCCGCCGCTCGCCGCCGGGCCGCGGGGGGGCGCTGTTCCCCGGCGGGCGGGCGCTAGGGCCGCGCGCGGCTGACGCCATCGCGGCGGCGGCAGCGGGTGTCGGTCGATGGCCGCGGCGGAGCCAGCGGCGCGGAAGCGGCGGCCCAAGGGGCACTTCGCGGCGGCGGCGGGGCGGGCCAAGCGGCCCCGCGGCGGCGGGGGGCGGCAGCTGGAGGCCGGCATGCGGGGCATCCTCATCACCTGCAACATGAACGAGCGCAAGTGCGTGGGGGAGGCCTACAGTCTCCTCGGCGAGTACGGGGACTTGCTCTACGGGCCCGAGCAGGTGCGTGGGGGAGGCGCGGCCGGTCGCTCGGTGCCGGGCAGGAGCGCGGCCCGCTGAAGGCGGGGAGCGCGGCCCCGTGCGGTGTTGGCCGCCCCGCTCAGCTTCTGCCCCCCGCAGGCTGGCAGCGCTAACGGTGGCGGGGCGGGGGGAGCCGCGCCGTGAGTCTGCTTCTCCATTTCCGTGTGTGAAAAAAACCTGCCTGTGTTCACCACGCTCGCGAAAACGTGCAGCCTGGAGAAGAGGAGGCTCCTCGGAGACCTTATAAGGGGCTTCCAGTACCCAAAGGGGGCCTACAGGAAAGGTGGGGAGGGACTCTTTATCAGGGAGTGGAGTGATAGGATGAGGGATGACAGTTTTAAACTGAAAGAGCAGAGATTTAGGTTAGATATTAGGAAAAAATTCTTTATCGTGACGGTGGTGAGACACGGGAACAAGCTGCCCAGAGAAATTGTGGATACCCCATCCCTGGAGGTGTTCAAGGCCAGGCTGGACCGGGCTTTGAGCAGCCTGGTCTGGTGGGAGGTGTCCCTGCCCAGGGCAGGGGGGTGGGACTGGATGGTCTTTAGGGTCCCTTCCAACCCAAACCATTCTGTGATTCTACAAAAATGCTGGTTTATATAAGCAAATTCCAGTGCAGCCCCACAGGTTGGCTGGAGAAAAGGCCCTTGCCCATCACCTCCAGGCCCTGGGTGTGGTGGTGCCATGCTGCTGGGTGTTAAGCTGTGGGCACTGTTACTTGGTACCCACCAAACAAGAGACGTGCCTTGTGTGAAGTTTTCAGATCACGAGGAGCGGCTGTCTGGAAGCGAGAGGGAGGAGGATGAGGATGACGTGGAGGCTGCTTTGAAGAAGGAGGTTGGCCAGATCCGTGCCTCAACGGAGCAGAAGCTGCGGCGGTTCCAGTCAGTGGAGAGTGGTGCCAACAACGTCGTCTTCATCAGAACCCGTGGCATAGGTGGGACATCAATCAATGCTGCGTAATGCTGTGGGAATAAACTACTACGAACTGTGTTAGTAACAGGCCACAGAGCATGACTTCCAAGAAACTCATGTATACCAAACAAATGCAGTGCTTCCCCTTCCCTTTGGCATTGCCACTGAATTTTGTCATTAGCGGAGTTGCTGAAGGTAGAGGAGTCTGCTTTGACCAAATAATCTTTGATTATCTGGTTTTGGTATAGTAAAACAACTCTTTACAGAAACATATTTGAGGCTGACAGCAGTGGAGCCAAGCATGCATTTCCCCATTTTATTATTTAGAAGGGGGGAAGAAGGGAGAAAGTGCCTTCAATTTGTTTCTCATACCTAGTTGTTTTTCTTGTAGAACCTGAGAACCTGGTGCACCATATATTAAAGGATATGCATACCACTAAAAAGAAGAAAACAAGAGTCATTCTGCGCATGCTACCCATTTCTGGAACTTGCAAGGCTTTTATGGAGGATATGAAAAAATATGCAGAAACGTTTTTTGAGCCTTGGTTTAAAGCCCCTAATAAGGGTACTTTTCAGATAGTTTACAAAGCTCGTAATAACAGTCATATGAGTAGGGAAGAAGTAATTAAGGAATTGGCAGGTATGTATGGATTTTCCACAAAACCGAGAACAAGTATATAGGCAGCCCAAAACTGCATGCATAGGTCAGATTTAAAAGTGGTCTTAATGGGCATACATAGTTGTCGCTTACTCTAAGACTTAAAAAAGCTTGACAACAATATTCCTTGTTGGTGTTGATGTCTTAAGAGACAACAAGCAGAAGAGAGTACAGGGTTGAATATAATCTGGAGTGTCAGTTACATGTGCTTTGAAATGGCTGCTATCAGGCTTTCTCTGTGGATGCTATATTGAAATAATGTGTTACTATTTCAATTGAATATATGACTCAAAGTAGCTCCACCTTACTCGAGTATTTTGTTTCTTGGTAATGGCAGTAGGATAGTTTTTCAGTTACTTCAGTCCTACTGCTGGTATATTCTAGGAGTCTTGTCCTGATCTGCTATTTCAAGCCATTAAAAAAATTAGTAATTGGTTACAACTAAGGGGGTTGTTGCCTTCTCTCTCTTTAACTTTTATCCTTTCAGTAGGGCATGCTTATGCTCTGAAACAGTTTTTCCATCATCTTTTAAACTACATTTTGTTTTACAGGAATTGTGGGCAGCCTCAATCCAGAAAACAAAGTCGATCTTAATAACCCACAATATACAATTGTGGTGGAAATAATAAAAAACGTCTGTTGCTTGAGTGTGGTGAGAGACTATGTTCTGTTCAGAAAATACAATCTACAGGAGGTGGTGAAGAGCAACAAAGAAGACATACAACAAACCCCATCAAATCTGACAGAAGAACAGAACTCAAAGGTAGTAAAACCAGAAACCGAGGAGGAGGAGATGAGCTCAAAAGAAGTAAAACAAGAGAACAAGAATCAAGGTGAAATAGAAGCTGAGACCAAGGGGAATGATGTGCTGACAGTGTAGAAAATGCAATAGAAAGGAAAGATAAACACAATTGAAACCTATTAAAAAAAAGCTGCCCTAGAGTTCTGAAAGGGCGTTTTAAAGAGGAGAGTGGGTTTTGTTTTGAAATCTTATTTTTAAAATCCACATGTGTAAGAATTTTAATGCTCGTTTCAGGTGGAGCTGACATTACAGCAGATATAAGAGTGCTCAACAGCGCCTCACCACTGTGGTGAAGCTTGCTGTCATTCTTCTACGGTTTTGTTCTGCATTGCCTTTACCTAGGACAAAAAGCAGGAGTGTGGGCATGCATGTGTAAATGTGGCTATCCTGACATATATTGACTCTCCCTTGTTATACCTGATGGCTACAGAAATCAAAAGGTAGTGCAAAATCAGCTCTATCAGGAAGTATTCACAGAAGTGAGAGATCTGAAACAGACAGTTGCTTGCAGAGGGTTTTTAAGGAAGTGATCCCAACAACTGCTGTGACTGCAGAAGTCAGATACATTTTTCGGTGTGAACAACAGAATGAGCTAAACCCGATCATTTCCTGTATGATGGAGGGGTTTACATATATATATATATATGCACACACATACACATTGCTTTACAAGGATATGCTAAGTCTTTAAAGTGAATGGAAAGAATTGCTATGGTCAAAATACTTGAATAGTGTGAGACAATTTAGAGTAATAGATTTGACTGTTCTAGAACAGAAGTACAGTGCAGGCATTGCAGATGGTTTTAGCAAAAACTACATGTGTGTTTACATTAGCTGTATATACAGCAGTTACTGGTTTATAGGAAACGCTGTAGTCACTGACCAGAATCCTTTTGAATAATTTCCTGCGAATAGCCTTTTGCTGCTCTTTCCAAAGACTTTATCCTTGGGGGGTTTTATGAAGTCTTTTTTTGTTTTTATTTTTTTCTTAGGTTTCAAAATTTGAATTTAAATACTGCTTGGAAACTTCTTATGAAAGAAGCTCTCCATTATACCGTACTGGATAAGGGGAATTAAGTTTAATTTTTGTTAGTTTTAGCTTTACAGTATTAATTTTGTTTCAGATTGAAAGTAATGTTAGTGAGACTTTCTGTTGCCGGTTTGTTACAGAAACTCTTTTGGTATCACAGCGATTTTTAAAAACCAACAAAACCAGTGCAGCTATAACCTGCTTTCCAGTAGGGTTTTGAGTATGCTTCCTGAACAACTGTGTAGCTTTAGTATTTCATTTTTAGCATAAAAACCTGTGGGTTGCTAACGGGAAAAGACTCATCTTGAAGAACACCACTTGTTACTTGTCTTGATTTAATGAAAAGGCTGTGTTCAAGTCTCTCAACAGTGTTTAATTTATATTTTCCTCTTCTCTCAAAATTGTTTTAGAAGTTGGAAAATTAAGACGACTTTTTTCCCCAGTCCTGTCTCCCTTACCACCCATTTATTAAAACTCTGCTTTTCTTACCTCCATCAGTGTTTTCTTTAAATTTTAAAGCTTTTTCTGTGTGCATTAAAACCAGTAATGTCTAGGTCACACATAGGAAAGAACCATTTGAGACCAGACACAAAGGCCAACAGTGAATGTTTATTGGTGGCTGATACCAGCGATCAGGATTCAGGACAGCCTGCTTGTCTTACTAAGGACAAAGATAGACTCATGGATAGTTCGTGGGGGTTTTCTTGTTTGGGTTGTTTTTTTTTCCTTCTCTCACTCATTTGTGTGTCTACAGGATCTACAGTTCTTCAGAAGAAACTGCTGAAAAGCTACCATCCATTTGTCAAGCCCATGCCTGACATTTAGATGCTGCCTACACTGCAGTCTTAAAGATGTCTGCATTCTTTTACTTCTCATTTCTCATAATTTGCACTTACTGAACATTCATTGTCAACACATTAATCCCTAAATCTTGAGGCTTTCAAGATTCATATAAGCAGGGTGCTTAATTTGGATGCATGCAATATTTATGGTCATTTCTGGGAACTTCATTACATGCTGTCATGATTTCCTTATTAATAAGCCTCTTGTGAGTTAAAATATCTGGTCTCAAAGAATGAACACACTGCTCCTTCACCTGGTAGTCACTTACTTCTACTTGTAGAGTAATTCTGAAAAGCGTTAGGTGGCTGGAAGATGTGTTTGCATATGCCGTGCTAGGTAGGCTTGATTTTTGTTAAGCAAGCATTTAAAAACAGCTGGAATTTTTAATCCTTGTGCATTATTACACAATTGCTGCCTAAGGATGAAATATGTTGGTGCTTACTGTTGTAATAGAAAAGCTCCATTATGAATGAAATTGATAGGGTTAGGCTTTTTTAGATTGCTTATCAAAACTAAGTCCCCACTCCTTGTTCCTCAGTTCATTCCGTCTGATTTTCCCAGTGATTGTCTTTGGCAGCTGCTGGACAAATTCAATCTGATTCAAAAGAGGAAAAAAGTAAAATGAGCAGATTTAATTTATAATTTTTTTTTCAGAACAGCATAGATCTCCATCCTACTTAACTTAAATAAGAATTTGGTGACTGGGGAAATAAGTCCAATTTGGTTTTAGACTGTATTGTATCTATTATTTTCCAAAATAATCTTTAAAATAACATTTGTCATTTTTCTTGCACAGTACATATTTGGGCTTTTTTTGTTACTGAGTTTGAACTGAGTCTAATCTTTCTGTTTCTTGCCTCTCCACAGTTAATATAGGTGTTTGGGATTATTTTTTTTTTTAATACACCTGTATTTACTTGCCTTTCTGGGGTACTTGTATGGAGCAGTGACTTTCTTGACATGATCTTGCAATTCACAGGCCAGTTTCTTTGGATCTTGTGACTTAAAGGAAGGAGACAAGACCACAAAAGCTTTTACCACCTACCAAGGGAAAATAAATAAAAAATGCAGCATTAATTAAACTACAGCAACCTAACAAATGAGGCAATTAATCGAGAATAAGTGAGTACTGCCTGCAGTACAGGCTTGCTGCATCACACCTGCGCTGTAGAGCAAAATTCACTTTCGTGTAAGCAAATTTAAAATTAGGATGAAAGACTGTTTCTACTTTACATTAGTAAAGGTCCTAAATAATACATTATAAAAGTTTCAAACTTTGCTTCCAAATTTGTTCTGTAAAGGACTCTTCTAAAGTTCTTAGATGCTGGGGCCTTTTCTATAAACATAAGTTGTTAAAGTAAAGAATATAATTCTCCAAGTAGTGGGTCGAAGTGTACACCAATTCTTATCAGTCACCTTTATATTCAGTGTTATGTTCTTTAGGAAACTAAGGGTTATATTTTTATTAAAAGGAATATGAGATACACAAACTACTGTTCCCCCTCGCTTTGGGTAAAGTGATGGAAAACTTTGTATAGCGAGAGAGTCTTATGAATTCAGTGGAAGTTGAGTGTAAGCTCTGTCACACAAGGCACTTTATGATTAGGAGAGTGACTACTAATTACCTCTCCTCTGATGGGATCTGGGCTGCTGACGACAGCTGACTCAACGACAGCTGGGTGCTGTATCAGGGCACTCTCTATTTCAAATGGTCCGATACGATACCTAGGAGAGAGAAATTAAATGCTTAATAGGTGAAAGGTATATGGTTGGTTTGTAGACATTTCTTGTTACTTTAACGGAAATCTACAAACCCAGAGGAGATGATGACATCATCAGATCTCCCCATAAACCATATGTATCCATCCTCATCCATGCTTCCTCTGTCTCCTGTGATATAGAAGTTCCCACGGATTGTGGAAGCAGTTTTCACTGGATCATCCTGTTGAACAAGCAACAATTAAATGATCTAAATATTGAGAAGCCGTAAGCTAAGAGATGAGTTTTGCCTCATTGGACACTACCCATAGTATCTTTCACTGCTTGTTCTCTGTTTCAAGAATGTAAGAGCTTATGCTTGCTTTTTCCAAAAGGGGAAAACTGATCACAGGGGCAGATACAGAACCGATGATCACACAGTAGGTCTGCAGAAGAAGGGGGGAGAGAATGGAAGTTTCAAAAGTCATAACACTGTCAAGTCAAGAAGAGCCGCAGCTCTTTGGTGCTGCACTTGCTCCTGTTGGTACCCATACATACCATGCTGCAGGCCTGAACTGGCTCTCCGGAAATTCACTTTTGGCTTACCACGTATCGAGTGAAAAACATAAATGGCCGCTTGGCATCCATTTTGACAGCAATGTCTCCTTCTTTCCCAGGAGGCAGAACACTGCCATTTTCATCTATAATCTGCAATAGAAAAGGCAAATGGGTGATTATAACTTCCCATTTTAAGAGCACCATGTTCTAAAACTAACCAGCAGCCAACAGCTCAACCAAAAAAGTCAGCCTGCCCTGCGTACCACTGTACAGTACCAAAACTCGTATGGTATGTTGTAGTTTCTTGTATTTTACTTCCTATGAAATCAACCGCAAACAGAAAAGGGGACCAGCATACCTGAACATCGTAGGGGGGAGCTGCCTTTCCCAAGGAACCTGGCTTAATTTTCATTCCTTTCATATTCGCACATATCATTCCCTGTTGGAAAAGACAAACAACCAGCCCAGGATTTTTTACTGTAATTCCTAAGAATATTCCTGTTCTTGTACTATGCCCACTGCTGAGCTAGCATAAGATCTAAGTCTTCCATCTGTGCGAGCCAAAACATTTGTGAACTTCAATGAGAGTCTTGGACAAAAAGTTCAAGATACTTTACTCAGTAGTTTAAGTTTACTTAGCTTAAGTAGTCTTAGAAGCAGTATCATAACCAAGCCGTAATTCTAAGCAAAATAAACCCTCTTGTAGGAAATTGCCACGTGTTCTAATGCCATCTTTCTTTTTAGTCAGATATATGTGGCCAAGTTCCAGATTTAACAAGAGGAATGAGATATCTAAGTCCCCTGAATGACAGCTGAGTTGTAACCCTTTACAAAAAAGCTGAACATACAATTTCGGTTTGGCCGTAGCCTTCATAGATAGTCAGTCCTGTTTGGCTTTTCCACTGTGCCATCACTTCTGAGTTGAGTGGTTCCCCTCCGGTCACACAGTGCTTCAGCGTCTTGAATGCATACCTTCATGACAGACAGAGGACATTGCTGAGTATCAGAGGACAGAAAGGGACACATTCTGCACCCTCAGACATCTGTCTGTCCAACCCCTTGACTTTGGGACACATGGAACTCTCTTAGGGTTAGGGTTGAGAGAAAGCCTATAGATCCAGTTGGAGTGGGGCTGGAAAGGGACTACCAAAGCGGTGAGCTGCAAAGATGCACCGGACAGATGGCAGCGCAGCCACACACGTGCCTTCAAGGGCTGAATACTGGCCTCTGTATTTACTGTCTCTAATGCCACAGGGCAAAATTTACTCTGGGTTGGAGTTGCCTAAGGGGTGGATTTCATCACCTCTCTCTGCAGTACTAAGGAAAAGGCTCTGCCTCCTCACAGATACTGGCTTCAACACAGAATTTCCACCACTCTGAGAGATTAAGTGGCTATTATGGCCTGCAGAAATCATTGTTAAAGAGCCAGGCAACAGCTTGAACAGACACAGCACAGTCACTTGTTAACGGATGCGGTACCTGGTGAGGTCATGCTGCACCAGCATGCGGTAGGCAGTTGGGGCACTGCACAGAGTGGTCACTGGGTATCTGCACAAGGTCTGACAAATTAAAAAAACAAAACAGAACAAAAAAAAGAGGGTTAAACAATATTGTTTTGGGGAAAAAAGTTGCTGCTAACTATTCCTTTCGTTCCATACTAGGGCACAAATTACAAGACCTGACTGTAACCTCACTTAGACGGAAAGGAAAGTAATTGCTGTCACTGTCAGTGCTCAGGAAAGATGTTACAGTGCCCCAAATGTCAGCTGAAGAGGTGACACATTGACTGTGGTAAACCACGGGTGTACCTAATTTGTCTTGATGCTCACCTGAAGCACAAGGACCGTCTCTTGGTATGAAACCCTGGCCCTAGGGTGCAACGTAAGTTTTTCAGGGGACTTCAGTAAAGCCCACATCTCACCCTAGGACAAAGTCAGGCACCGCAAAATGGAGGCACCTAAAATCACAGGTTTCTTTTGAACATTTTTCAATCTTTTATCTAGCCCTACACTTTCTGAAACAGACTGTAGCAAATCTTTAGACATGCTACAATCCCCTCAGCTGTCCTGACAAAGGGCCTGACCCGCAAAGCCAAGTCCCCCAGTGCTCCGAGTTGCAAGTAATGCTGTATTAAAAGGTTGTTTTGGACTGGCAAATTTATATATCCTCCTTTACCTGGGACAGAACACAGGACTTCAGTGCCTTGCTAGAAAAACAAAGATCTCAGCTGAGCCTCTATTTTCTGACGTATCTTTATGTCTCACCCGTAACACCAACAGATGATTCGCAGTCACTCAAGTAGAGTGAAGCCTTAGTTGTTTGTTTTTTTAACCTCACTTCTGCCTGCAATGAAAATCTGCTCAGAGAGGGGGACAGGTAGTGATAAATAAAAGCAAGGGGAAGACCTCTCATTCACCATTCTTCACTCCAGCCACATCATGGGTAAAGCAGTCTCTGCTATCAAACTTCATTTTGTGCAGAGATGTGAAACCTGATGCACATTGCAAGCAGGTGTTTGCAAGGCCAAGAAATTTATACAAAAATAAACCCAAACTATCAACTACCATTGTAGAAAGGAAATGAAAGAAGATTAAAATCCCCAAATAAACCCCCACATGTTAGGAATGTACACTTTTCCACGTTAGTGCTTTGAGCCATTTGGGAACAGCACTCTTCCCTTTGTGTTAGATTAAAACTCAAGATTGGCTTGAGAAGCTTGAAAATAATCTTTTTTTTTAAGAACAGGCCAATCTCACAGCTTCAGTGTTTTCCAGTGCTGACCTGCCTTTCTTAAGGGTCACAGCAGTGTAATTAAAATATTAACTTACGTGTAATTCAACTCATTTATCATTTCAATAGTGAAATACAGTAGAGGAGAGGTTAATACCAGTAACTCCTACTGATCGGAAGCAGCTGGTAATATCCTGTGCCCGAAAGAGTAATGCTGCAAAATCCTTCCTGTATTATATTCCTACTCAAAGAACAATCACCTTGTGGTTATGCCATCTTAAAACAGCTAATCCCATAAACCTAAGAGGCTTAGTTTTGTGGCCTGCCTGGAAAACAACATGAAATATGAGTAACTTGTTCATTGTGAGCATGGTGTTCTTACATTTAAGATTGCTCTTGGATCAAACTGTGGCATGGCATGTACAAAAACACACGTGCCCTGGAACCACGGACCAAAAATGCTCCCAATAGCTGCCTTTACCCAAGCAGTATCTGACACGTTCCACATGATGTCTGAGGGAGTCAAATTCATCCAGTATCTGTTGAAGAGAAAGGTGGCCATCATAAGGGAGTCTGCAAGTGGAAATCAAGAATGTGAGGGTTTGGGGGCTTTGGGTTTTTTTGCTTTGAAAGGCATGGTAAATTTGATTCAAAACTTAAGAGCTCAAATAAATGCCTTTTGCATAGCCTTTATACTGATGGCAAAGATAAAGAGAATCAAACTGTTTCCCAACTCATTATTTATCCTGGATTAGCAGGCAAATAGTTTCTAACACGGAGCCATATACCATATCAAACAAGATCCTTGCTTCCTGGGAACAATTCAGCTGAGACCAAAAGAAAAGACATGTACAGTATTGCAGGAGCCTCATCATCTATCATAATTTTATCGCATACAAAAACTCTTCTGTTTGTTTCACATTTCCGAGCTGTAAAGGCATAATTAGCTGAATACTTCACCTTCCACAGAGAAAAAAACCCAGGCCAAAGCTGCCATAGGAATGTTCAACCATTTTGGGAGAGCCCGTGGTGCCACTGGTAAAATAGATTGTCATTGGATCCTGGCTTTTTGTCTTCACGCAGGTATGGACAGCGGGGGCAGCCCTTAAAAAAAAAAGGAAGGTTAATGAAACAGTGGCTGGTGTTATTCAGCACACTTAGCTTGGATCCTCTGTGCCCAGTCTATGCAGGACTGTTTGTATAGTGAAACGTGAGGGATAATAAACTACTGAGGATCCCCTCACTCTTGCACTGCTAGTTCTGTATTAAAGTGTTGCTGATCTTGCTCTTTAACTATTCTTCATGTCGACCTTCTCCAAAGTAAAAATACCAACATGTTCTCCTGTACTTGCCTCCCTTAACAACCGCCAAAAGGCCCAGCATCCTGTGTTTGGCCAAAGTGCCCTCCAGAAAGCATATCTTCCAGACTTAATGTGACTAGCTGAGGGAGGACCCACCATTTCTTTTGGTAGGTGGTCCCACTACTTAGTTATCCTTGCTGTGTTTGGGAAGTATGGGGAGGCTCAAACTCTTGTCCATCTGGCACATGACAGGGAAATATTTCTCATCTCTTACTAGGATGAGAAAGCAAAGCTGTTTCTTTTTCTCTGCCAGGACTGATGTTCAAGAAGGTTTTGCTTGGTGTGCAAACATTGCCCATGCCTGCCCAGTTGGGCGTGGGAAGCCTGTGTCCCCAGGCCAGCCGTCTTCTTGTGCTGGCTGGCGGGCAGACAGGCTGCCCAGCAGCCCTCGCTCCAGAGCCCCGCAGCCTCCTGGCCAGCTCAGCAGTCAGCTAAGGCAGCCGAGGACACGGGGAGCTGGGAAGTCTGGGCAATTAGCCCACGAGGTAGGCAGGCTGCCAGTGATCTGTGAGCCAGGCAGGGCAGCAGCCCAGCACTCTGGGAAGACTGGGAGCCTGACAGCTGAGCAACCCTGGAGCCAGACAGCCAGCACTTGGCGAGGCAGCCATTCGGGGAAACCAGACAGCCTACCTGCCTGACCGCCGGTTACAGCCTCTGCAGGACTGACACAGTTCCAGACAGTATTTAGGTTTTATCAAATCAATGTTACCCTCTGCCATGGAACTGAACCATGGAATATTAGCCCAGCATGAAAGAGGATTCATCGAATAGACTTGACAATGTTTTAGTAGCTCTAGGTTTGAGAATGCAGGGTTACTGCTTTCTCCATCTTCCAGTTTAGTGACACTGAAGTGGGCAATTGTTCAAAGGAGCAGATGGAAATACAGTGAGACTACAGTGAGCTGCACAGGTAATGCTAGTTCAGACACCTGTGGTTGTGAGAACACATGGTACATCTTACAAAGCTCTTAAACTGACTGAAGAGCTTTAGATCCCTCCTTGAAAGATCCGTCTGTGAAAGAATGGCGTTAGCTGCACAGATGATTTTAACAAAATACCAGCTAGTAAAATCACACCTAGGGCCCTGAGCAGATTGCAGCAGGGTATTTGCTTCTCTTCCCAATTCCACCTCTCCACCCCTCCTACAGTCCCATGCACTGCAGTGAAGAGCTGTGTGTTGGGTGCCATTTTGGTAGCTGCAGTGAGGCAGGTGGATTCCTGAACACATTAGGTTCATTTTGCAGTGCCCTTTTTTAGCCTTTCATAGAGACAAGCTATTCACATTAGCCTTATTATTAAGTTTTAGGAATATGGATTGGAATAATTTGTACAGAATATTTTTCTTGGAGCTTTAGAGGGTAAATAGGCCACAGATGTCAATAAGAGAGGCTTTCCTGACAATTTTTCCATATTATTTCATAGTTATATATAACAAACTTCAACATCATAAGACTGTACTTATTTTTTTAATTAGTAATTTGTCTATTCCCAAATATTCCCTTTCTTCATAGAAAAGAGACTAAACTGCTTTCTCTCCTACCCCCTCAAAGGTATCTAGTTCATTAATGAGACACAAGTGCATTTAAACATTAGAAATTTTCCATTAGAGGTAACTATGATGGAGTTAAGGTAGAAGGCACTTACTTGAGCAAACTGCTGAAGTTCAGCCACTCAGCCCTGCCGCTTTCTGATACAATTAGCTTCGTTTTCAGAAACTGGCACTTGGATGCAACTGAGTCCACTGCAGGTGCAAGCGTATCTGTTGTAATAATGCACTTAGCCCTGGAAGCCAGCAATCTATAGCAAATGTCTTGTGCTGTCAGTTGTGTTGTCCCTGGGATGATTATAACACCTGAAAGTACAATAAAATGGGAAGTTTATTAGGTATTTTTCACTTTCAATCCTGATCACTTCATAGCTTCTCCTGATTTGTTGCATACCAGCACCATTCAACCCAGAAGTGAGAAGAAGGTAAGACAAGTTTCACACACCTGAACTTGAATACAGATGTGCAGATCAGAAGCACAAAATAGCTTCTGTTTCTACAAGATCCTTTGCTCCAGGCACAATATAACTAAAAAGTATAAATAAACTTTAACTTAAGTCTGTTGAAGTTAAATTGATTTAACACAACGAAATTGATTTAACACAATCAACACAAGCCACAAAGTGAAAGAAAAATGAAGGTAATTCCATCAATCATAAGACACTACCCCTGCCAGCCCCTTTGATCGTCAAATGTTCAAGCTACAAAGTCAAATAAGAAATGTAATTGCTAAATGAATTGTTAACCAACTTTTGGCATAGAAGGTAACAATCTATAGACAGTTAGGAATGATACAATTCACCTGTTCGCATACAAGCCACGTTCAGCAGCCACCACTCTGGAATTCGGGGTAGAATCACTAAAACTCGGTCTCCTCTTTGCAGGCCACACGGGCCAGAGAGCATGTTGGCCACTTTTTGGGACAGGAAGCCCAGCTCTTCAAAGCTCCATTTCATTTCATCTCCTTTCCCATTTATCCACCAAAGAGCTGGGTTTGATGGTCCCTTTCGTTCCTATACACAACGCAAGGGTAAATAGTATGCTGGTTACTTCTGAGACTCCTGTAGTTCCTTCCAGAGTTTTTGGGATGCTCCAGGCAGTAGAATCTGATAGTGTTACATACTTGAGGGCAGGGATATTAAGTATGTTTTGTTTAAAAGAGCCCTTTTCCAAGGCACATATAAGTTGTTGTGTATATCTACCTGATTTGCAATGCTCATAAATTACTTAGAGGCTTTTACGAACCCAGCACGGCACACACTGATGAATCAGAGTCACAGAGACAGAGCACCACATCCCCTCTGATGCTATAGCAAATTGTCTCTCCTTTCTCTGCAATGTAAGATTATATTAAAATAGAAATATGGGGGGAAATTCTGGTCCCACTGAAGCCAGTGATGGTTTTAGACTTGACTTTGGGGGTAGGGATACATTATATACTAAATCTACAGGGTCAGAAATGCTACCTTTTCTATTTGAGACCACTTGTCCAGCACATCACTTGCAAAATTAAAGTACTCAGGTACTTCCTGTTCACAACGACTGATAGCTTCATAATCGGAGAAATTTAAAGGTGCAAAAGTGTTGTGATACTGGTGGAATAATCTGCAGAGTGTCTGGATGCTCCATGGGGACCGCAACACTTGAAATTCAAGTAAAATCTTCATGTCGCAAAAGCAGATATATGTGGGATTTTGGAGATGATAACCATCAGAACTATTTTTTGATTATTATTTCCCTCCTACAAGAGACAGAAAAATCAATAATAGTATTATGATGTGCACATTCCCAGATGAGCTGTTGGCTCCAAATGGAACAGGTGTATACAGAGTAGCAAGTCCACCTCTTTATGACATTTTATCCCACCTCTCCTTACGGGTAGGCTAGAGCTCTGGTAACCCTTTTAAGTCTCCTGCTTTATCATCTGGACACAGGTTTCTCAGAGAATTCCCCTTGGAGCTGACAATTCCGATTCTGTCCAACCAAAGAAGGGGCTTGAAACAGCTGAGTGTTTAAAAAAAACAACCAACCAAAAAACCCAACAAGAACTTGTCAGGACTTGTACCCACTATTCCCATGTTTTAAGCACCACAGCAGTCTCACTCAGCCCTACAGGGCTACTAATGGCAAACACAGATTTCGTTGCAGGATGGATGCCATCTGCTGTTCCTGGTTTTTGCCCCAGAATCCAGGATATAACCAGCAGACACAGCTACTCAAAGACCAGCGTGGTTGTGAGCAAGCAGGGGTGAGGGGTCTGTGCATTTAGCTAATATGGAAGAGATGTGGTAAACATCTTTACTGTTGCTTTTTGCTAAAGCCATAAATGTTAATCAGAAGTATGTTCTACATTGCACCATTTGCGCTGCCTTTCTTTTTGTCCAAAGAAAAGATTGTGCCCCCTCCTCCCCCTGGCATTTGCCGTGCATTAGTTGCATAGCAAAGTATCATGAATAACTCAGAGGTGGTTTTCCACATTCTATTATTGTTTTTTCACTGGCCTAATGCTTTTGCCACAGATACGGAGTTGCATTTGATTTCACAAAATACCATTTGTAGTTGTGTATTACCCTGAAAACACTTTGCAAAAGGAGGAAGTTAATTAGAGCTGTATGTATGGGAACATGGCGCTCAGGATACATTCAGCTTCAGAGACTAAAAGATACAGATAGAGGCTTTTTCTTTTTTCACATAGTCTGCTTATAACGTATTGCTTCTTATCTCTAACAGGTTATTACAAAAAGCCTGATTCCAGAACTCACAGTTAATCAGCAAAATCTTTGTAGAATTGGCTGCCATTTTATTTTTCCTTTAGATCTGAGACAGCGATTGCAGACTCAGACCTAGGAGATGTTCTTGCAGAAAGAAGCTACTTCTTCAGTCTGCTTGATACAAAAGAGGAAAGTATAACTGCTCTCTGGTAGTCCACCCTCCTTCATAAAAGTGAGAATCACGTGAAGAAAGAGGAACAAAGCATGGCATTACAGATTTTTTTTTTTTTTACATTAGCAGATAGCATCTTTCATTTTTAAGAAGACTAAGTATTTAAAAAGCTACTAAATAAAAACTAATTTCTCAGGGTGTTTAAATAGGTTGTGCTTACCTGGAGATGTTATTTGTGATCAGGTGAGACTTCTTTCCACTCCTCCTCATGTATCTTGCCTAGTACTTAATTGGCGAGTACTGCCTCCTCCTGGCTCGTTCCAGTTCTCTGAGCGGTTGTAGCCCTTCATTAGTATCACACGTCACCTTCCGTGGTGGGGATTATTTCCCCCTGAGAGCACAGGTTTCATTTCTCCAATTACCTTCTGAAGAAAGGCACAATCACTGAAAAAGTTGAGAGAAGATGGAAGGAGTGCTGAGTATGAATGACTGCATTTCTGGTTCACTGCCTTAGGAGAATGGATA
Organism: Chroicocephalus ridibundus; assembly: GCF_963924245.1. Classification (NCBI taxonomy): domain Eukaryota; kingdom Metazoa; phylum Chordata; class Aves; order Charadriiformes; family Laridae; genus Chroicocephalus; species Chroicocephalus ridibundus. The sequence continues at coordinate 48,769,128 of NC_086291.1, read as the reverse complement.
ATCCACCATATATTAATATATAACTCTATTCTATGGCACCAATGACTTTGGAAATGGCAAGAGTGCAGCTTTATTTTCAGATTCTGGAGTTAAACATAGTATGAGAATTGCTATGACAAAGATATGAAGATTTTCATAAGCCTGGTGGTATCAGCTGCAATATCTGATGGACACTTCTGTCGAGAAAATACATGCAGTTCAGACTCCTCAGGGCCGTCAGCTCTGAGGAGGACAGTGAAAACTCAAAACTATAGAGTCATCGCTATGAAACAGGGCAACAAAGGGATGAGACATAAACCCATGCTCTGGAAGGCAACAACATGATGCAGGAACTCCAGCTATTCAATTATGAGGCACTTGATTTAGGTGAATCTACTACAGTCACAGTACAGTCTGATAGTTTTGCTACCACAGGCAATAAACTCTGCAAGGCGAAAATATTTTTAAACTAAGACCTAGATAAATAAAGGCTATACATAAGCATACACATAGACTATATAATATATATAGACTGTATATAAATATAGGTATTTAAAAGACATGTAGATGTGTCACTTAGGGACATGGTTTAGTGGTGGACTTGGCAGTGTTAGACTTCCAGGTGGACTCAATAATCTTAAAGGTCTTTTCTAACCTAAATGATTCTGTATAGAGGCAATAAAGGGTGTAATTAAGGATCAGAGTCAGGAAACAGTCAGAAATGCTGCTAGAAACAACAAGCACAGACAGCAGCCATGGAAGTAATGGACTATGGAGAGGCAGAACCAGGCTGTTAGAGCTCACGTGTGGAATCCCTGCGGGCATCAATGCACGGCCCATCTTCCAGGAAAACCACTGAACTCCCGTGTGTTACGGGTATCTGAAAAATTTCAAGTCACTTTCGCAAATTGAATGTAAGCTTTGAAATTACTCAGAAGTAAACTGTTCAAATTGGCATGTACATGACTTTGCACAAGTGTCCCTGTCTTTGTGTCTTGTTGTGGACTCAGAGCCAGCTCCCCTGACCTACTGCTGTGGAGTTCACTGTTAGGAGATGACCGTCCCCAGCTTGGTATATTGCATATGATAGTCCGAAAAAGCAGATGCTCAAAGCTAAAGTAATTATAGACTACCTGTCTCTCATTTTAACACCTTTTAAAAAGGGCATACAGCAGACTTCCTGAAGTGACACTGTTTACTGATGTTAAGGTGATCTGAAAAAGAGAATTACCCCATTTTTCTGATCTGACTGCTATTTAACTGGTTCTGCTTTTCTTCTTACCATTTTTCAATCAAGATTGGGAGCAAGGATAACTACGTCTTAAGGTGCCTGGAAGCCCATGTACTCAGAGAAATTAAAATGGACAGTGCAATGACAACCACATGAAATTCCCAGTGAAACCTGGAGAAGAACACAGTGCAGTGCTCAGTTGTTTGAATTTACACTTCAGGAGCACATACAGTGAGATTCAGAGCAAGCACATTTGGGTTGGGGTTTGAGGAACTTCACGCCTCTGTAACAGGGTACAATATCTTCCATCTGCTCTCCTCATGTTGCAAATGACTTCTCCCATTCCTCACTTTACTGTGGCTGATACGTGGCTTTTGAGCTGTTTAATACACACACACAAAGAGCCATTCTCAACACACGGTGTTTCTAGCATATGTACACGAGAGGGCATTAAGCCCATTTTCAACCCAACGTGGAGAGACTGAAATCAAGGGATGAGTTTGCTCACAAGTTTGCAAGGCCGCCAGATTTGGCCCTTTTCCCAGGGTAAAACAGGGTAAATTCCTAAGAGCACTCAGGGGTTTAGAGCAACAACTCTAGTGACATCCCCTGGCTGCCTGTGCCATGTAAATACATTTTGAGACACACAACACAGCTGCTACTGTTTGGAAATGTCATTAACCATTATTCAGTGCAATAATGATGGGCGATACACACACAGATGGATAAGTCTAATTTGTCCTCAAGTCCTAGAACAAACAAATAAGAAGTATGACAGCCCTCAAACAGCGAGTGTACTATAGCAGCCTTCCACCAGCACACATAGAAGAAAACAGCTGACCAGTGATTTTTGTGGTAGTAGCAATGAAATCCAGAGAAGTTTCTCATTTGCTCACCAAAATGTAACTACCTGCTCCCAGAAAGTAGAATTCAGAGCAACTGTTGATGCGAATGAGGTAGAGAACCATCCAAGGCAGATGATGCAGTTCCTCTCTGGCATGTTTGTTGCTTACTTCAAGTACACCACTTTGGACAGGAGGCAGCCTAAAGATTTTCTCAGTGGAATGAATCTCCAAAGGACTGATTAATAAAAAACCCCAAACTACCTTCTTTCAGTCACTTTTGTAATTTCCTTAAAAAGTGTAATGCTCTCAGCATGCATATACTCTGGAGACTGGGGTTTATTTTTCATTTGAGGTCTAAGTCTGCTCCTAAAGAAATAAATTTTTAACTATCCTCTGATTTCAGTAGTGCTAACTCAGATCTAGTTAGATTGATGTAATCTACACAGACACAGCATTTTGTGCATTTGTTTTCTCTTTGTTTTTGTCCTCAGGCAATTACGTGCTTTGTAGCTGGAAAGCAAACCAATATCCATTTCAGAGCTTAAGGGTATGAAAGAGGTGAGATCCACCTGCAGAACCCTCCTGGCACAGCCTCTCCTGGGACTTGTGTTTGTTTGCCTGTTAATAACTCAATTAGTTGTCCTGAAAGGTCATCAACAGCTTTACAACTCAGCACGTTTGCTATTTTCCCAGGCTCTTGGTACAACAGCAGATGTGTTCATGGGTACCGCATAGTGGGTTTACAGCAGAACCAGGAAATTTTGAGATAAATAACCCTGGGGTTTTTTTGGTTCACTGGTGTTTTTGTGCTTCCAGTAAATACAGCCTTGGTCATAGAGTTCAAGTACTACTTATATCTTCTGAAGCAAGAATAAAGAGTACACAGGCTGTGCTGTAGCAGCACTGTGTGAGGTGCAAGTGCTACAGAGGGGTAACAAGAAATGTGAGATGTGACCTAACAGGGATGATCTAAATCTCTGCTGCACCCATACTCACGTAACTGTGCTTGACTGTTATGGAAATATCTCACAGTCTGAACTGACTACTCAGTCCAGGAAATCCTTGATTATATTTAATCCTAAAACTATATGTGACCCAGACTGGCTAAAGCTGGGTCACATATATCAACAATCATTAAAAAGCGTTCTCACAAAATAATATTTGACGCAGAGTTGCATACTTTGCGGCTTTCAGTGATAACAATGCACATACAAAAATAAAGGCGAAAGCTAAAAGCAAGTCTGATTTCCCCTCTTTTATCATTATTTTCAAAACAGTTTCTCCCACATACATTTAAAATTATAGGGACTATCTTGCTTTAGAAATACCCCAAAGCGCCAGAACAAAAATTAGTAGCGGCTACTCTTATTCAGAAGGTTGTCCAGCACCTCTTAAGACTGATAGAGAACAGGATGCCAGAAGGCAGAAAAGCAGTCCAGGATGAGCATGTTCTCATCAGCAGCAAAGCTAAGCTCTTCCCCACTCTTTGTTCCTTAGTTTCTTCCTTTGGATTTTCCCAGATATCATCTTTGGTAGTTGTTGAACAAACTCCCAACTTGTCTGTAAAGAGAAATAACAACAATAGTTATCAGTTTGACACAGCTTGATTCCACGTTGTGTTCTGTCCTGTGGCAAGCCTGCGATTTTAAAAGCTACGGCCTCTTTTGAGGAGGAAGAAGGCAGGCAGTGCATTGGTGGCAGTGCCCAACAAAAAGAACCAATTACATTCTAGAGAAACAGATCATCAGTTGGGTGACTCAGTAATTCCTCAAATCAGTAGTGTGGTACAATCACACACCGCTGAATTTGAGCACAACTCAGACTTCAAAGGGAGCAACTAAGGGGATTTATTTGGTTGCATGAAGCCCTGACCGACGATAAGGCAGAGCAAGGACTCCTGCCCACACACTGAACAGAAATGTTTTGATTCACCTGATTGTTTCTTCATTTTTTTCTGGTCAGGTTTAGGTTTTGTATCATTACAGAACTGCACTAATGTGTTGGTGACTCTGAGTGACCCAATATATGGATTGAGAAGCCTGTGACCGCAGCAGAGAGGAAACCTCCCGAGCGAGACCTTCCCTGCAGTAATGAGCAATTTACACCACTAGAACAGGGCTCAGGGGAAAATCTAGTCAGATCTGTTTAAAGGCCAACATAGACCAGTACCAAACCCCAAATCCTGTTCCAGGATTATATTTTTAAGATTGCTTTAAAAACGATTACTTCTCAAGGTCATAATTAGATTATGTTAAAAAACTTATTACTTACATAGAATAAATGGATTACATGAACAATCTGATTACTTCAGACAAACTAAGTGGATTACTTTGCCAAAAAGTACTTACTTATATTTGAAATCTGAATGTGTTTAAAAAGAATCAGATTCTGACATTGTGACCAGATTATATTTTTCAACATGTTTTTATGATTGCACTTAAAAATCTAATGCTATTCCTAGTTATTCCACTACGAAAATGGGATTACATTTAAAATATCCAGCATGTTTTCCCTCTGTTTTGATTGAATCAAGGAGAGAAAAATTAATCTTTCAGAACAAAGATATCACTCAGGGAAAGGGAAGGGAAATTTAAAACCCTGTGCATGTTGTTGGAACCTGTGCAGAAACTGAGAGAAGCCAAAGACAGGCAGTGAAGTCTTTTTTTGAAGACTTTTGGTGGGTGCTGGTGCATCATTGCTTACCCAGATGGGGCTTATCCTGCTCCTCCTGATGAACTATTCACGTTTAGCTCTGAATGTAGACGCCCTGGGGCTCTTTTCAACCATTCTACATACTCTGCTGGTGGAGTTTGATTCCTGCCTCACCTGGAAAGGCCGTGGTACTGTTTACCTCTGCACAGCCCGCTGCCACCAGTAATGAGATGTGAAGATCATGGTGAGATTCCCCCCAGGCCTGCCGTACCCTTTGAGCCTGATAATCTGTGACCAGTGCAAACTGTGGTAACTCTGCTGAGGAACTTGACAGGCTATTGACTGTTGCCAGGTGGGGCTTTCGCCTACACTATAGTATTCAAACCCGCTGTTATTGTAACATCCAAGCATTATCTTTCTCTGTTCAGTTAGTCTTTCAAAATGTCTAGAAATACATTTAATATTTTATAACTGTATTTAATTTGTAAAATCTGATTCTTTTGTTTAAAATAATTAGGATAAATTTATGTTCATAGACACAATTTGATTAGGTAAAGGAACATTTCATTTCCCGGTACATAATCATAGTGAAATCTAATATAGGTTCATCTGTAGTTTCAATGTAAGAAGACAACATCAGATCCTATCAGGATAGGCCTGTGATGTTCAGCTAAGCAGTGTTTACTTGTGTAGTTAGGATGGGGTCAGATTTTCGATGTTACATTTCAAAACCTTATTAAAAGAGGTTCCAGGAGAAAAAAAGGCAAAATTCTACTATTCCAAAATATAACCTGATTGTATTTCTAATCTGATTATTAGGTTTGATTAGAGGAGTTTTAATTTTAGGGTGCATTGCCAGGAACTACTTGTATATTCAGAACTCAGTGATACTTGCCTTTCTTGGGTATTTGTAAGGTGCGGTAACTTTTTTTCGTATGCTTTTGCAGCTGAAGAATTAATTTTTCAGGATCATGAGATGTAAATTCAAGAGACAGAACAATAAAAGCTTTTACCACCTAAACAAGAGAGCTAGAGTAAGGCAACACTCAGCAATCACTAACTTGATGAATAATGTTCAATAGAAAGACTAAGATGAATAACGCAATTTTCTACAATCAAATTTCTTTCAAGCCAGTGGATATATGTCTCCGAGCCAGACGCTGGACAACTTTCTGTTTTTTATCATTTGTTGAGCTCCACAAATGGGCCTTAAGACTACTCATAGTGAGCTTAGTGACATTCCCAGCAGAGGGGAATTCTTCACTGGTGTCTGGGCAGCCACATCATGCCCTTGCAGTGTACAAGAAGAGAAGTGACATAGGGTGGGTCACATTTGCTTAATGGCCTTCCTAAGAAGAATAGCTAGGGGACATTGCTTCAAGGTATGGGACCTCATTGGGATTCAGAGAAGGCCATTGCCAGAGTTTCCAATTGGCCTAGGTGCCCCTAATTTTCCTGAAATCAAAAGATAGATGTCTCTTTGTCTCCTCAAATGTATTTAAAAAATGCTGGTCTGCACCTTTACAAATTTAATATAAGCCAATATTTCTCTCACAGGCATAGTTATTTCTCAATACACACATACATTAAATGTTTTAGGTAGCTCCTAATATCAATTTGCTTACTTCTCCTCCAGTGGGGTCTGGGCTGCTGACAGCGGCTGTTTCAGCTCCTCCTGGATGCTCTCTCAGGGCACTCCCTATCTACTTCGAGCAGCCCAATGCAACACCTAGAGAGGAAATAAGAATTTGGTATTCAGAAGCAGAGCTGGGCAAATAATTCTGAAATCTTTGGTTCAGTGGTAAACCAAAGCCAGTGCTTCCAAGATCAGTTATTGTAGGAATGTGTCTGAGAGAAAATGATCACGTGAGCCAGCCTCCCTACTATGAGAGATTAGATTAAGAGCAAAACAGGTGGTAGAAGATGGAATTAGTACATGGGAAAAACGGGGACTGAGAAGGTAGAAAACATGTTGTGCTAATGACTAAGCAATTTACTATGTGAATTCTTGTAACCAACCTGATCTGTGAATGAACTGCATGGACAGCGCGTGAACAGAGACTGTAAGCCAATCATATAGCTGCCGCTAGCGCGTGCTCTTATTGCCTGTCTATATATACTCCGTGAAAACTTGAATAAAGGGAGAATGATCATACTCATATTGAGATTCCATCGTTACTCTGGGTCCGTCTCCCACTCCGACATCCTCCGACAAGTTATGATGCCTTCAGAGCTGAGTGAAAAACTGAGATTTTCGTAAGCTAAGCATACACACTTGGATGGAGGCACTTCAAAAGTCACCAGTGAACGGAAAATATTCCCCAAAATGTGTTTGATTCCTTACCACATATCTAACATAAAGACAGAAAGGCCTTGCTGGTTTGATCTGGATGGCAAAATTGCCACCTTCTCACGGAGGCAAAATGTTACCATTTTCACCTATTACCTAAAATGAAAGAAAGCTCGCTCAGGAGTAGTTAGGTGATATGCTGCTAAACAGAGAACAGTCCTGCCATGACCTTATCTTATTTCAGACCAAAATAACCAGAATGCTTTATACTCATCAAAGTACCTGAACATCATAATGTGGAACTGCTTTTCCTAATGCACTAGGTTTAATGTGCATCCCCTCATGAGTTGCACATACAATACCCCGTAAAGGAAAACTGAGCTTACATGGTTTGTTGTTCTATGCAAATGGACAGTTTTGCAGCTAACTAAATGATCTACAATTCTACAAGAAAGAAAAGATGTTCATTTAAAACCACATTTTCTCACTGTGACTTTAAAGTCCACTCCTTATTTATCTAATGCTGTAAATCAGCACAGCTGAAAGAAATCCATACAACAGCATTGACCGATATCAGTGCAAGATCCTACTCAGTGGGAAAAATCCTGTTTTCATTCAAAGTGCTGGTCCAGATTAAGTCAACAGGGCTTGAAATGCTTCTGATTTAGATTTGCTTTACAGTAATTTGGCTCCATTTACTTTTCAGAAACATCCTCTGATTGGTGTGAGCGAAGCAGCAGAGCAGTGTTCTTGGCTACTCTGTCATTAGCGTCAGCATTCTACTGATAGTTCTTGTAAAGGGACAAGCAAGTCCCCAGACTTGGATTTATGGGACTTGGATTTTCTCCTCATCTGAACCACTGAAGTGGCACCATGGAACAATCAGTTCTGAGTTAAAAATTTTCTCCAGGGAACTTCTGCCTTAGACATCTGTAATGATATTTCCACATGATATACACTGTATACGAGTGACTGCAAACATACTGATTCGATCTGGCCATAACGTTCATAGATATCTAACCTTGTCTTATTTTTCTACTCTGACATCATATATGTTGGGAAAAAACCCCAAGAAATAAATGCATTAGAATCACTGAAGGAAAGAATATGGTTTGAATCTAGGGTCTAGCTGCATACAAGTGGAAATGGCAATTTTGCAGGTCTCCGTGAGGATCTCAGCTTCTGAAATTACGACACTCTGACAGTGCATGACAGACTGTGGGATGGGAAAGCTCCAGCCTGCAACGTGGCTCTGGTGGAATGGGTACCTGGTAAGATCATGCTGCAACATCATGCGATAAATAGTGAGCGTTAGGAAACGTAGACGGACTCTGGGCATTAAAAAAAACGGAGTTCTACTTGCTGCAAACTCGCTGAAACTTCTTGTTATGGACACTCCAACAAACACCAAGCAAAAATCAAAGAGACAGTGACATCATTATTTAGTGGGAACAGAGAATGCCTCAGGATGGTTTACGGTGGAGAGGGAGATTTCATTAATCATTTTCACTAAGAAAGACTCTGTGGTATTACAAAGAGATATGACTTGCCCTAGATCAATCCAATCCTTATGTCTGTGGGTAATACAAAAATTGAATCTATGTTTTTGAATTTCCACTCTACTGAGAGCAGTCTTCCCTCATGCCTTGCATCAACAACCCACTAATGCAACAGCTTTTGCTTTCAATGATGCAGTTTTTATTTTTACATTTAAAATAGTTGCTGTGTCATACTGTAACCTTCCATGTGAAAAGATCCATGATCCCTGAATCCTCAGAGAAAATGAGGACTAGTCAAATTTTATCCAACCTGTATCAGTCAGACCCCATAGTGTGTCAGAGGAATTCATATTCATCCAAAGCTCGGTAATGACGAGAAAAAAACTATAAAGGAACCATTTAAAAGGAAAAAGGAATTTACAAAAGGGGTTAAGCAGATGTAGATATTGTGAATTTACATAATCCTCTTTCCATTCATTAACAGGCCTGATTCCTTCAGGAATCTCTCAGGAGTGTAGCTTCATGTCACCTAAGAGAAGGGGGTTACCTTTAGTGTCCTTTTGCTGCAGATTATAAGGATGGGTAAGGGAAAAAAGACTGTGGAAGTATTTAATCTGATTAAGGGAAGCGCACAAAGTCCTCTCTGCTTCCTTCAAGTTTCTGTTATTTCATTTACTAAGAAAATAATGCTTTCCATCCAGAACTAGCCAGTCTGACCACAATAATAATAATAGACAATGAGGTTTAAAGAATCTAGCTGTGAATGCCTGGCCCCTTACCCAGTAAATAACCTTACCTCTGCACCTGATTGCTTAGGAAGTACCACAAGAAAACAAATAACGATCTCTTACGAAAGCATCATAAAAGGCTGAGATAAACTTTTTTTTGGAAATGAATCCATATGCCATATCACACTGGAACTAAGTGTACATATCCAAATTAAAGAGGCAAAGGTGTTACCTTCTCCAATTGAGCCCATTTATCTGAAATGTGTGGCACTCACAGAGGCCTTAAAAAGCAGAGGACCATGGTGCCGGCAGTCTCCCTCTCTCAAGGGGAACCTGACTTGAGAGCACGGAGCTGTGTGGAGCACGGGCTCCTTGGCAGACAGATCCTGCTGCTGCCCGATTTGACCACAACCTTATTTTGTTCACTGTTCTTCTGGTAGAATTACATTAAACAAACTTCTTGCTCTCATAGGGATTTAATTTTCTACACCCACTAGAAGCCTATGAAATTGTGCCTGAAGATAACTTTATTTTGGATTTTTAGGACTATAAAGGAATCCATTAAGAAACAAGCAGCTGCTGGGCTCTGTTTTTCTGCCACAGCTGATGGGAGCTCAGATGCTGATGGTGAGTTCTGGTCTGCATATTAAATACTTGAACATGATGGCTGAACTTGTCAAATTACCCCTTCTCTACTTGATCTTTTCAACAGCAAGCCCTTCTCACACGTATATGCAATTGTGTTCTTTTTTATTCTTAGAGGGGGACTATTAAGTATTAGCTTAATAATTGGTTTTACATCAACAATCTGAAAAGCCTTATGAATAACTAAAACAAAACTCACCTAATGGCTGCTCTGTTTTTCATTACAGCTTTTTTCCAACTTTCTGTATTGTGGGAAAGGAGATGAAGTTGTAGATCACTTATAAAATGCTCCTGCTCAATGGACTGGTGAAAATAACACACGCAAAGTCACAAAAATCACCATCCAGTAAATCTGCAAGACCAAGTTCCAAACACATTCTGGAAATGTATTAAGGATTTCTAGACATAAAACTAAATATTAACTTTCTTACTAATGCAAGCAGAGCAATTTTATGTGCCAAAATATATACACACAATATAAATATACACACAGAGTATTTATGCATACATGCAACGTTAAGCATGTACTATGAATTTCTACATTTCTACATCTTATTTGTTTCTCATGATGCATTATAGAATCCTATATGAAAGCATTATTTCTCACATACTGAATATAACCTCAGTTCTCATTTCATTTACCTCAGAGGGGGCTTCTTAAAGCAAAAGATGAGGTTTTATGTTCATACCTATTTCAAAATAGTCTTCAGTATAAATACATGTTGCTTGTGCAAATTAACAGTCTTACACTATGCGTAACAACATGCCTCACAGTTTAAAAACACACCAAATACTCCCAACCTTGCATTGAGAATTCTGCTCCTGGCTAGTGGTTGGAAGACAAGAGATGTGCCTTCAAAAGAAGGGGGCACCTACACATGGTTCTCATCCTACCACCAAAAATGTGGATTTTGAATCTTGCTGCAATAAAACTGCTGGTCCCCCATCTGTAGCAAGGCATTTTCAGGACTTGTGCTGCCACTATCCCAAATCAGAAAAAATTTATGTGACCACTAAGGTGAAAACATTGAAGAGGAAACATGTTCCCTGTCCCCAAATGAAACCGAAGATTTCTCTCTCCTTTATAAAACTTCAAAAGAAATAAACAAGTCCTCTAAAAGAACTATAACAAGTTATTTTACTTGTTTGCTGTCCTTACAACAGCTGTGTTGCCCATTCTAAACACACATAAAACACCAAAAGGGCAGGTTCATTACCTTCTGAAGTATGAGGCTGAAGACCAGCGTGTCCCAAGAACACAACAACTTTGTCCTTATGATCCATTTCTGTTTCCTTGTGATCCTGACACAAGGGAGAACGTCATCGTCTTTGCAGACGACAGGCAGAATGTGCAGAGGCACTGGGAGCATTAACACCTGGGTAAGGTTGTTTTGCAACCTCATCATCATGTTGCACTTCCGTAATCCCTATAGAGACCATATGTACCAAAGTTACCATGTCCCTTCCATAGGCTTTGGATGAGAGGCTAAACTCTCAGGAAATAATGCACCAAGACATATTTGATACAGAATACCTTTACTGATGCAGGTATTACCTTTTCTGTTGTCTCCGAGATTAACATCAAAGTGAAGCTGGGCTGCAAAAAGGGATGGAGAGGAGGTCTCAAAGGGAAAGGCTAGTCTATTGACAATTGTATTTTTCAGCCAGAATGATACAATCCAGTCAAGTTTCAAACTTTGTGGCTACAAAAGCAAGCCATGTGCTAGAGATGTATTTTGCTTTCAACTGTTTGTAACTGCAAGCCTGTGTCTCTGAAATCATTCTGCATGGATCAGAGGAAATGTATTGGTGATTCTCTGATCCTGGGCAGAGGAGGAGAATTAAGCAAACCATCTACCTAGAACACAAGAGAGAAAAGTGTACTGGATATCAATGATCAGAGGTTGCCGCAGCATGGAGCAGAGCACCTCACAGACTACAGCCACAGCACAAAAAACCTGGCAGTCTGCTTGACTTTGATCCCAGCCCACTCAGGCAAAAAACTGGGTACTAAAGCACAACAGAAACCCAGTTTCTAAGGTCAGTGAAGCAAGGGATCACTGCAGGTGACAGTTCTAGCATTGAAGTCTGGAGCAAATTATTGTAATGAGCCACACTAGAATTTAGAGAGTCAAGAGTCATGACCCCACTGAAATCAGTGTTAAAACTCTTATCTTCAGTGTGGTAGTTTCATTTAGACCTTTTTTTTTTTAGGCTCTGAACATTCCCAACTCTGAATTCAGTTGCTTGACTTTAGGTCCTTAAATTTGGTGAGAGGGGAAAAAAAACCCTCAAAACATCAACCTCCCAATCCTCAGACATTACTGGAGTTTAACTGACCAAACAGCTAACTGCAAAGACAAGGATAGGTTCCAGGGGATCCGAATTCCGGCTTGTACGCTTGTTTATCATTCCACTTTTCACGGACTTTTTGTTGTTTTGTCCACTTTTTGTTGTTTGTAAACACATTTGTTTGAAACCAAGCAGAAAGATCTAAAGATGTAGAGTCCCTGAAAGGTCCAGGAATACATTGCTTTTAAAGGAAACTAAACTGGGCAGAGAAAAGAGCTTGAGGCAGTGACAAATAATATGCCCAAACAAGTGCATTCAAGAAACTAATGATTTTTTTGATGTTTTATAATCATGTAATCTAATGCTCCTATAAACCTTAGTAGTGAAATAGTGAAAAGTGTTCTGAAATCTCTGTGAAATACTAAGGAGCATTACAAAAAATGAAGCTACTGTCAAAAAAGAATGAAGTAAACATTGTATTTATTGACAATTGCTTTCATTTCAGCAGTTGCTAGTACAGAAACTGTTTCACTGACATAAACAAAGTGTTTACTCTCAAGAAATAAAATATTATACTTTCTCAAAATTCAGAATCTCTAAATCTTACTTTACAGCTTCAGCGGGTACAGAACTCCAGGCAGTGAGACACAGCTGTAAAGGAACCTTCTTTCCTGCCTAAAGATGCTACTGTTCTCCAGCAAATTTCTTCTTATTTAATGAACAGAACAGGACTCCAAGGCTGGAGATGTTTTTGTCAATTAATGAAAATTCATGCCAGAAAATGAGATCTTTGAGTATACAAAATTAAAAAAACCTGAGGGCAAACAGCTAAGAACCGATATAACCTTAAAGTTTGGCCCACTATTGCATGTGCAACTGTAAGAAATAATGGTGTGTACACTACAGTACATGCTTCTTCATAAAGCTAAGAGCTAAATGTTAAAGAGAGATGTGATCATCCAAACCAGATCAAGGGAGTTTTTTCACTAGTTTCACCTCTAAGTGACTGCAGAAAATAGACTGGTCCTGTAGCAAGTGTGTAATATGGCAAAGAACCATGGCCTGTTCTACAAACTGGGTCAGCTGCCCAACAGCAAACTTCATTTTAAAGACTGCCAGAAGTGGTATAAGAGTTTTGTCTATTGTGTACAAAGATCAGAACAGAGGGTGAGCAATGAAGCTCTCACTGTATGAGAGAGTACTTGTGGAAAAGGCATGGGAGAAGCTGGTACTGCTTGTCATTAACACAGATATTAAACAAGAAAGGTTTATGAAGAGAAAACGGTGGGATCAATAAAGAGGCATCTTTCCATCTTCAGAAAATGATAGGAGGTCTGGCATTTAGTTTAAACGTGTTGCATTTAAGAGAGCATTTGAACCACTCAAATCTATGCCTGCCTTTTCTGCAGCTTGGAGCTAGACAACCAATACCAACAATATCTCTTCACTGATCCTGGATGCTATTTCAAAGAGATGGGTTACCAGCCAAATTCTGGTGATCTTGTGGACGTTCAGGACTAGAATGGAGTTGTATGGTTTGTTCCCTTCCCCAACAGTGCTTCAGGAACTGAAACTGTGGTACTGACATTAGACACTTTGCAAGCAGGTGCAAACATCACCTCTTGGTGTTATCTATAGTTTTTGATGCTCAGGCATTTAACAAAAATAGATTAGAAGGAGGGAAGTTATATCAAAGAAATTTATATAGTGTTAATGGAATAAAAGAAGTTCTGTTAAATTCCAGGCAATGCTACATTCGTCCCCACTCTTTGTTTCTTAATTCATTCCTCTTGATCTTCCCAGTGACTGTCTTTGGCAGCTCTTGGACAAATTCCACCTAAATAAAAAAAGACAGAAAACAATGTAGTATGTTCTGCAGAGTCGGTTTTCCAAGACTGGCTCTCAGAATATGTGGAAAACTAAGAGGACTACCATCAGTAAGAACTGCCAAGTCCAAGCCAAAGCAAGGCAGCACATTGTGCCACTTGTGAAACGATTTCTTTGGCTGCCTAGATGGCCAAACATCTGTGTAGCTGCCTCACAGCTGACCAAACTGAGTAGTGTAACGTGAGTACTGTAACAGAAAGATGACTACTGAAATAGTATCAGAGGTCAGAGATGAATGACAAAAAGAAGAGCAAAGGGATGTTACTGGCATAAAGTCTTTAATGGTCACTAGTTCCTATGAGTTCTGCACAGGTGGACGAAAGCACTGCTAGTAGCTCTTTTCCTATAGTGCTGGGATTACTGAGGAACACCAAGTGTATCCTCCTTGGCTTTCCTCTTATTTATTAACTGTGAGGACCAGTAGATAAAAACTTATGCAGATTCAGTCAGGTACTACCCTAAGGTCACTAGAGAGTGCTTGGTTGAAGACTAAAAACAAAATGGAGAATTACAATTGCGAGCCTGAGAACATGCAAACCTAATTAGGTTATCATACAAAGCCTAGAAATTTTGAGAGATCTAAACAAGCACTTTACTCAAATACACGAAAAACAATGTAAACTAATGTTATTTAGGAAATATTTTCTGGAGCCAGTCCTCTAGCAGAATCTTTACCACTGTCTCTTTTAGGTGAATCATGACAATTTTAATAGTAATTCTCCCGAGATTTACGGAAGGGTGCCCTGCTTTAAAGTTTCTCCTCGGAAACATTTACCTTTCTAGGGTATTTATATGGAGCAGTAGTTTTCTTGACATGTTCCTGCAAGTCACGGGCTAAGCTCTCCAGGTCAGTGGATGAAAAGGTGGGGGACAGGACCACAAATGCTTTCACAACCTGTAAGGTAAAGTCAACAGAAGTGATCTGACATCATCCATCCACCAACCACCAGAGGTTACCAGTGAGCAGTACTGCTCAGAATCATGACATGCAAAAGAGAGGAACAGAGAAACCAGGGCAATGTAAGAAATGGTTGTGCCCAGCTTCTGCATATGTATATGCAGAAGGAAAAGCTGAAATCACAGTTTTCCTGCCCTCATTACAAAGCAAAAGCGTATTCTCTGTCCTCTCAGTGGGGGTCAAGAAAGAGGAGTAATAAGTGGTGTCTCTTTAGAGTTCTCCCTGAAGCTGAGGGACATTTTGTTTCTCTCTGAAGTTCACACTGAGGATAGCAGGCCCATATCAGCCCAGCACAGGACTGTGCTTTCTCCATATGTGTAGCCCAAGTCTAATGCTAGGTCAATATAACTTTGGCTACACCAAGACAGCCAGAAAAGACAATCTCAGTGTACAGACAAGTGTTTAACAACAAGAGGAAAGTAAACATCACTGTAATATTCTCCACAGAGGAGAACATTAGATTTCTCCTTGGGATGAAAAGAAACTAAGAAGAGCAAAGGCATGTAAAGGTGAAGGGATTTTGCCTGTCACCTTCAGTAGGATTACCCATGATGACATGACTGCCTTAGAGCTGTACGTTATTCAGTAAAGGAGGAACTGCTTTATATAGTTGTATATTTAAACAAACATATTCCTTCCCCCACCACTGTTCAGCATCATTACCTCTCCTCTAAGGGGATCTGGGCTGCTGACAACAGCTGTTTCTGCTACTGCTGGGTGCTCTATCAGGGCACTCTCTACTTCAAATGGCCCAATGCGATATCTAGGTAAGAAAAGAAAAATGTAGGATTTGGTTTTATAAACCGGAAAATCAGTAGAAAATGTTTTTTAATTGTCATACTGAAGAAAAAAACCCACAAAACAAACCAACAACCAAGTACAGAAACTTCAGGCAGAATGGGAAAGTTGGCTGTGTTAGAAGGCAGGAGCATTTCGTGGTTGTCATGTGTCAGAGGACTGCTGGGGCTGTGGATACCTCTCCATCTCTCTCCTCTTTCCTTGTGGCTCCTAAGCTGGAGCTCCATCCCACCTTGATAGCTTGGGTCTGCAGTACCAGCTGATGCCACATTATGGTGTCACATCATACAGTATCAAATTGTTTCATTTCAACACATTAAAAATAAAATGTCTCAATGCTCTTTGAGTCCAATAGAGATATCCTTCAATTTTTGTCAAAAAAAACACCAATGGAAGTCTCCACTCTCTGTTGAAACAGATGAGATGTTGCTGGGGAAACAGATACAGAGATGCCACTGACATCACCAAGATGATACTGCAAGTCTATGAAAAGCTAACAATAAAAGCAAGTATTCCTAAGTCAGGAGGTCAATACATTCATCACAGCATTATGATGTCAGAAGCTCACCAGGAACACAACATGTAAGATTATACAATGGCAGATTTAGAAAGGAAGCATGCAAACTGACCCTGAAGAAATGATGATGTCATCGTCTCTTCCAATAAAATGAAAATATCCATCTTCATCCACAGTCCCTCTATCTCCAGTGACATAAAAATCCCCACGTTGACTTTCTGCAGTTTTCTTAGGGTTATCCTCGAAGTGGTTTACAAACAGTAGTTTAGATTTTGAGCATGCATTAGCTATACATTATGCTACAATGCACATCATGTTAAATGCACTGGAACTTAATTTTTCAGTCAAGGATGTTCCAAGAATTGTACTGACATTGCTATAAAATACAATAAAAGCAGTTAAGAAACAAAACCATTTTGATTCTTTAAAAAAATTCTTTCTAAAAAAAGACCAAATTCTTCTCTTCCCTTTTCTAACATCCATCAATGCAAACAAACAAATTACTCTAGTAATAAATAATAAACTGGTGAAAAATATTCAGCCTTTTGAACCACTGTGCAAGGGGGAGAGATTTTGTGGAGATTGGTGGTGGTGAGGAATAAAATAAGGTCCTTACTACATATTCAGAGAATAAACCAAGTGGTCTTATAGGTTTGCTTCTGACAGCAATTTCCCCCTGTTGTCCTGGAGGCAGAATATTAGCATTTTTGTCTATGATCTAGAATGAAAAACAACACGTACTTTAGTCCAATGGGGGGAAAAAAACCCAACCAACCAACCCCAACCAAAAAAAAAACCCTATGAAAGAATCCAAAGAGCAGCCAACAAACCTGAACATCATAAAAGGGAGCTGCCTTCCCCATTGACCCAGGTTTAATCTTCATTCCTTTAAAACCAGAGCAGATTATTCCCTGTAAAAATCAAAATCAAAACAAAGTTTTGCAATAGAAAACTGCTACATTCACATTCATTTAATTAAACGTATTTTCTAGAATCATTCCAAAATGAGGAATTAAGCTTCATAGGATCCTATGTCAGTGTTGTATGGTACAGATAAGCAAAATCAAGAAACTCCCTGAAAGAATCCTGTTCCATTGTCTGCAAAGAATTCATGCCCTCTGCTAATGGGTCTTCTTCCTTAGATTCAAATACTGCGCTCTTTCCTGTCATTGTCACATGGAATTCACTTAAAGCTATTTCCATAAATATTAGAGCACATCTCCTCCCAGCAATCCATGTTTCTGTCAGGTTCTGTGAGGAGAGCCATTGAAAGGGTGTTCTTTCAGAGGTTATCAAGGGAGGAGATTACTGAAACATCCACAGAAACGTGAAGCAAGAAACAGGATCTGTTTAAAACACCATAAAGCAAAAAGGAATTACGAAGATTTAATAGAATATTGACACTACAGATGTACCGTTTCAGTCTGGCCATATATTTCATGGATGTCCAGCCCAGTCTTGCTTTTCCACTGATCCATGACTTCTGGGTTGAGCGGCTCCCCTCCACTAATGCAGTGCCTCAGGTTCATGAATTTGTATCTTCACAGGGAGTTAAAAAACAAGAGAAGCACTACTTAAATCTATTGGGCAGGAAAAGGAGTATGTAACTATAAACAAATAATACTGGAGAGCTGTTTACTAAGAGTTAGTCCCATGGTGTAGGGAAATCAGAGGATTCCTGATCCTTCGGCTCCTGATACAGCAAGGATATCAGTCTGTGCTCAACATTATATATATGAGTACTAATAGTCAGAGTTAAACCTACATGAAAAAAAAGTAAAAGTTTTGCTGAAGCCAACTTAAGGACATGTCTATAACCACAGAGCGATTTGCTGAGCCAGGGCCCTGAGTGCTGACCCCCTGCAACAGTCCAAGTGAGAAAGCATAAGAGGGGAGGAAGGAACGGTGGCAGGCAGTGAGAACTGGAGCAGGGGGTGACGTACAACTGCCACAACAAGTCACTCTCTCACAGTTGACACTGATTTTCTAGGATGACAGTCCTTCCCAAAGCACGGACAATCAATGTGGTAATTGAAAATTATAATAAAGAATTTAACAGGCGCTCAGTTTCATACCCTCAGGGATTTGCTCAGAAGTTCAGTAGTGAAAGTCTCGAATTTCTGAGGGAAAACACCAGGTTTCTTTATGTTTGATTACAAAATGCAGCAAAACTCACAGATTTTGTATGACAGTCTTTTCATGAAGGATATTTTAAACTAAATTACTACCCTATTTTGGGTCAAGCAGCTAGATTTGGGAGATCACTGAAGTTTAGTTAGGGTAAATTAAACATCAGTAAATAATTTCTTGACGTACTTGGAGAGATCATTTTGCACCAGCATGCGGAACAATGTTGGAGCACCAACCAGCGCATCAACAGGGAATCTGCAGAGAGTCTAGTGAGTTAAACAACAAGACGGACATATGAAGCCCAGACAAAAAACTGTTTTGTGGATGTACAGTGAAAAGGTGATATAGCGGACAAATATAGCTCTCCTTTCTATGTAAAAAGCACCATACGCTCTCTGTTGGGTAATAAACGCTCATACAGTTGGTGTACTATGCAGAAATTCACAGAATATTTGATTGGACAAAATCCCATGCTAACATGTCTACATGACACCCAGACCGCACAGTTTAGAGCATGGCCAGAATAAGCCTGTCTCTGCCTACATTACAGGGAGGTTTTCACTTTCATCTTGGTCAGCATAGGCAGAGAAACGCTTCGGTTTCAGTCTGCTTTAATACCAGCTGATATTACTTCCACAATCACTAGGCAAGCAATTAGTGCTGCTTTTGGATGATTTTCACTCACATGCTCACAAGCTATGAGCAAAACATATGAATGAATTGCAGGTTTGGCCCCTTCTGCATACGTTAAAAAGGGTAATAGGGGCTTTATGCAACAGATACAGCATCTTGAACACAACCCTCATGAAATCTATGGATGCTGTTAAGAATTGGTTTTTGTGCTCTTTCTGCATATTAACATATCTCTGAGTTTTTCCTTACATTTAGGATGGCTGCTGATTCAATCTGTGGTAGCTTATGTATAAAGATGCATGATCCAAAAACCCAGGGATCAAAAACAGATGCCAGTGAAGTCACTATCCATCCAGTGTCAGCTGTACTCCATATCACGTCTGAGGGAGTCAAATCCAACCAGTACCTGATAGAGCAGAAACGAATGAAAAGATAATGAAAAATGTTTGCTTAATAAATCCCAACCAAATCACAAACAAAGAAAACCATAAAAAGCAACAAGCCCAAGATTTATGACAAGATAAATGGGCACTCTGAAGAAGTTTAGTTGATGAGCTAGCTCTAGGATAAAAGGGCACCTAACTATAAGTTTGCATAAATATATATATATATACACACACACACACATGTATATCATATGTGTATGATGTCAGTCATAACATAGGACAGAGTAAGGGAAAGAGAGGAGTCTGAATTTATTCAGTAAAGTGACTTTCCACTAGGTAGGAAGATAGCGCTGCAGCAGCAGCAGTCATGGATGCTGTGTTGGACACCAGGTATTTCAGTTCTAAGGCTGCTGAGGAACCAGGGTAATCTGTGCAACCAGCATAAACTCTGCCTCTGCACGTGTCACAAAGCTTTTTGCAGCCCAAACAGCACGGTACCTCTTGGGTTTTTGTGCTAAAGTATTCCCAGCAATGGCTGTCCTTTGAACCACTCTAAAGAAAGGGTAAGAGATATTCATGGAAAACTGGAAACACTGCGGGTAATCCTAATCCCCTGGAAAGCTGCTGGAGTTTCTAGTCTGATTTCAGAGGGAGAATTAGGGCCGTACATTGGTATTTCTTATTTGGTAATTTTTCATCAGCTATGCAGCTTCAATTACCCCATGTTCAACCAGGCTCAAACCTTTCATACCTTTCACTTAAAAGGGGTCGGAAACCAAGACTGCCCTGGGAATGTTCAGTCATCTTTGGAGAACCTGTGGTTCCACTGGTAAAGAAGATAGTCATTGAGTCTTGAATCCTTGTTTTGACGCAGGAATGGTCAGCAGATTGGTTTCTTTAAAACAGAGAATGTAATTGTGACTTCAATAGTTACTTTACACAGGCTTCAGAATGTAATGAAATATTGCAGAACTCCTACCCCAAATAAGCTTCACAGAAGCTTTTCACCAAATTAGACTAAAATAATGTGGATTTACAAAGACAGAATTCCCCTTAAGAAGAACTGGATAGAAACTTCCTAGAATGAGACTGCTGTTAGTAAATGACACTGATGTGGATCAGCAATCAAGCAGTCATGATTAACACCTTAGTGTTGGCATCTGATGAGTATTTTTAGTCCGTGAATATTTGTAAGTGAGCACTTGTGGAGATCAGGTCTGCTGTCTGCATCATGACTGCAGTGTCACTAACATACTCACTTGTACAGGTCAGTGAAGTTCAGCCATCCCTCCCTACTGCCTTTGGACACCATTAGCTTGGTTTTCAGAAACTGACACTCAGATGCCACCGAGTCCACGGTAGGAGCCAGTGTGTCATCAGTAATGATGCCCACGGCCTTTGACGCCTGGAGTCGATATAAGATGTCTTTGGCTGATAACTGAGATATTCCTGGAATTAAGACAACTCCTGGAAGAGCAATAAAGTTAGTTTGGAATGGCATTTTTTTACATCTGATAATTTTCTAAGAACCTAAATTATTAACTATTCCCAAACTGATGTCTGAGATAAATTTGCCCTGGCGTTCCCAAGCCAAACAGTTATAGTGGAGTAATGCAGCTGCTTGTGCTCTCTGGAAGGAATGAAATGTGGACCTGCCTGGTGAATTCCATGGCTCTTCCCTGCCTTCTGTCATCTCCATGCCTGCTGCACAGGCCACCTGTCCTATGGCACCTAGTGCAAATCCTTCAGGACTGCCTGGGTAATTGGTAGCTAGGCCACTCACTAGAATATTACATTACTTTTCCTTTATAAACCATATAAATTCCTGATCTCATCTGATTTGCATTAACCGGTTTTACCAGTCTCAGATATGCTCACTGACCTGCTCGCATGCAAGCCACATTCACCAGCCACCATTCTGGGATTCGCGGCAGAATCACAACAATTCTGTCCCCCTTCTGCAGTCCACATACTTTAGTCAGCACATTGGCCGCTTTCCGAGACAGGAACCCCAGCTCTTCAAAGCTCCACTTCACTTCTTCTCCTTTTCCACTTATCCACCAAAAGGCAGGGTTTGATGGTCTCTTTCCAGCCTATGAAACACAGGGATTCAAACCCAAAACATTTCCTTATGAAAGACCCCATGAAATTATAATGCACAAATATCTGCAAATTATGGAAGATCTGAGTATTCACAACTGGCACGTAAGCTATTATTTTTCCCTTGTCCTTAATGGATTGAGATTTGCTATGGATCAAGCTCAGATATTCCCAATACATTCTCCTTTTCTGAACCTGAAATGTTTACCAGACCAATTGTCTCCAGACTCAAGTCCTAGTCTGGGTCCTATTTCAGTTTAAGACTTATGCTGAGCATTAATGCTCCTACAAAATCACAGATAATGTGAAATACTTCACATAATATTCCTCATATTCTGGATGAAGTTGTGGAATACTATTAAACAGAAGCAGCCCAGGCAGGGGACAAAATAAAATAGGACAACACAGTATCCGAGGACTCCTCCTAGTCTGATTGCTCAGGAAGAGGGAGTTAAGTGGTCTCTAACTACAGGGCATCTGGACAAATGCAGAATCCACTCTGGAGCAAGGCAATTAAGCATTTGTGGGAGAATTTTCCCTAGCATGCAATATTATTATGTTACCTGAATTTTTATGATGTGAATATCTCATATTACAGTATTCAGAAGGAATAAGTACAGCCATTCCAAGGTTAAATCAAAGTCAAAAGGGATTTACCATTGCTTTTTCTACCCACACAGGGAGGGCCCAAGGGTCAGAAACACTTTTAAAATAAAGCAAGAAAGAATGAGATTTTGCATCATTTCCTGATCCTGATGCAAATTGGTTTTGAGAGATATTTTTTTTTTGATAAAGAAAAAACCCAACTTATTTCAAATGAAATTTCAAATTAAAGTATCTCATCTGTACAACAAAAGATCATCTACCTTTTCAATCTCAGACCATTTGTCCAATACATCACTTGCAAAATTGAAGTACTTTGGTATTTCCTGTTTGCCTCGCCTGACTGACTCGTACTGTGAATATACATCAGAGGCGAACAGCCTGCGGTGTCCACGGAAAGTCCTACTGGGAGGCTTCAGAGTCCACAAGCATTTTAGAGTCTGTAATTTAAACAACTTCATGGCAGAAGATGATGTACGTAGATGCTGTAGACTATACAAGAAAATTTGCAGAATTGTTACTATGAATCCTGCAACAACAACAACAAAAAGAAAATAATCTTGAGATTATCCAAAGACAATTCAGTTATGAATTGATGACTTATTAATTGAAGTCACTTAGGGTAGTCACAGCCAAACTGATGTTTTTAACAGTTCAATTAAATGTGAAGTTCCCCATTCTGCTTGCTTAGATTTTTTTACCCCCAGCTTTTAAAGGATTTAATGTACTGTACTGAGCTGGCATCTCGTCTGTAGCTCAGCTGATCCTTACAGATTCTTGATGTGTTCTTTAGGGCTGCTAATTGCTCACAGCTCTCCTTCATCAAACACAACATCAAATGTTACTGTTTGCAATATAAGAAGGTTACTGGTTCTTACACCAAAGCATTCAGTAACTGATTCTCTATTGCTTTTCCTTCACGTGGAGTGAATATATCCATTCTGACTGATACAACCACTCACCACATATACCTCAAGAACCTTCACATCAGTATTCCTTTATGTAGGTCCCCAAATTTGATTTAGATATTTCTACATTTGCTCACTGTAAATGCCCTCTTCCATTTGTACTCACCTTAATGACCCGAAAAGCTTTCAAGTCCAATTACTTTCTTCCTTTCCATTGCTACTTATTTTTTATTTCTCTGTTTTTATATTACATTGTTATTATTATTATTTTCAGCAGTCTAGAAGACTGCTTCAGAACTGTGCTCAACTGTAAAAAATTCTAATGCTATTTAGAGGCTTCTTGTAAGTGCACATGAAGATTATCAAACATGGAAAAAAACCTCTGGGTCGTGTCTGGAAGAGCCTGCAGTCAGAGCAGGAGCCAGTGGAGTCCTGCAGGCCTATGATGATTCTAAAGACTGAGTCCATCTATTGATTTTCCTTCTTCAACCACTAAACACAAGTTACTAAACTCAATACAAGGTTAGGTGGGTGACTGTTGAAATACAGCTTAATTTTCTTTTCTGTTCTTACAAAGGATGAGTCTATCCACAAACTAGGAACAAAATTATAGGAAAACTCTTGATTAAATTCTTTTACATGTGGAATTTCTGTGGCCTGAGTGAAGCTGCAAAGTTTTGCCCTTTGTCCCAGGTTTTTAAGTTCATTTTGTGTTCAATATACCTCTTGTCCCATGTCTTCAGCTGTAACCACTTCTCCTTACATCTCTGATGCATGGATCTCAGTTTTGGTCAAATTTTATCCCCAAGAAAAAGTAACTTATTTAATAATGGAATTATTTCCTTATTCCTTAGCAGAAGCTTTTACAGTAATATTTAATCTATCAGGCAAATGAACTCAAATACCTAGAACTTGCACAACTTAATCTTTTCAGTGATATCTGACAGCATAAAAAAATTTGGATGCAGGTTTTCCCCCCGGAACAGGTAGCTTGTCAAAACCAACAGTAATTCATGTTGTTTTGCATGTTACACGGAGACTGTGGTAGAGAAATACTGACCAGCTGTAAATAATTGTATAGGATATCATTTGTTCCTGAGAAGGAATCATAGGACATGGATATAAAATGAAGTGTTATTATGTCCCTAAGTGCCACCCACTTTAGAATCAGGATTATAGAGCAGAAACTCATTTACATGGTACTTGCATTTTAAATCAAAACTCTATTAACAGAACCTGATGGAGAAAAATAATCTAAAAAGGTTTTACTGGTGAAAAATGATCTTTTAAATATTCCTTAAATATGCCCTCTTTGAGGTTGTGACCTCCACTGTTAATTCTAAAAACTTATGGATCCACTTTCATTCCTTTAACAGAAAAGCCTAATAATTTTCCTTATTCTTTTTAATAACATAGTGAGATATTTCTTATTTCTTAGTCTGCTCTAATTCTATGATTTAGCTATAATCTTCAGATTTCTGAGCATTGCAATGACAAAATCTACACAATAGCTTGTAAAGAAAAGAGGAGAGAAAGAACATTCAGGGACAGTATTCAAGATTGGAAATGGTAGTCAAGACTGGTAAGTGGAAAAACATTTTAAATCCAGGATTCCCTAGTGGTCTACAAAAATGTCTGCAAAGTTCTGTTGTGAGAGCTTTAGAAAATTTTTAGCACTTATTCACCTGCAAACTTAGAGATGAAAATGAAGTAATACAATTGAGGAAAAGACTCAGTAATGGCAAAGTCCTCTGAACTGCTGCAAGAAATTATTTTTCCTGATTTAGTACCGTCTCCTCCTTCTCAACTATCAGCAACACCAGGAATTCAGACAAACGTTTTCCTGACCTGTTTCCTGTGGACGGTATAGATTGAGAACTGGCTGGGGTAGATCCTCTTCATTCAGTTAATTCGGCTTTCAGGACATGTGTTTCCCAAACGAGGCACTGTAAAAATTAGCCTTTATCTGGGGACATGAAACCTGGATGCTCTGTCAAAAAGGATTTGGAGCGAAACCCTTTCTACTTTTATCATTTGCTTCTTTTGAAGTAATGAGAACAGAACACAGCACAAAACAGACCAGACAGCACATTTCTTTCTGTGGAGTAACCTTTTTCTTGTAATCATTCACAGCATTGTTAATTGTGCGTAATATGCACCTTCACCTAAAGTACTTTGTGTCTTCTCTTTTCCCTCACTTTAACCATTTAAGTAGATCACAAATTCATCAAGCTGAAGTAGTTAAAAGAATATGTCTCTCTCCTTCCACTCAGAAACAGGGATAGTTTTTGAAGAGAGAACATCACTTCACTGCTGACACCCACTACAGGACAAAGATTATTTTTATTAATTTCTCATTTATTTGCAATTATCAAAATGCTGTCATTACACTTTTTTTTTTAAAGCAAACTGTTTATACTAATTCCAGCAAAAAAAATAAAACTTTGTAAGCTCCCAGATCTATCCCTTCTCTCTCCCATTCCTCATTCTTAATTACTTGCACCTTCTCCCTTCTGAAAATTTGTAGGTTGATGGCAAAAGTGCTTCTAATACCACACATCCTCAAGCCATATGAGTGTTATCTCTCTCTTTTTTTTTTTTTTTTTTTTTTTTACATAGCTTGTTTTTTCATATGTTCTCCTAGTGCTCTGGGTCACGACCACATGCCAATTGCGATGTGCTATGGCTGGTACGGATGACGGAAGTTTTCTCTCCTCAGTTTCCAAATCATGTTACACTTTTCCCCACTCTCTGTTCCTTAAAACTTTTCTCTGGATTTTCCCAGTAGCTGTCTTTGGCAGACCCAGAACAAACTCCACCTGAAAGGCAAAAATGCTCACTTTTAGTCTAATACGTTCTGATTAATCTCCCGGGTGCAAGGAAAGACACACTTTTATTATGGATGAGGTAAAAAGATGGGAAGCTGCACAGCTTAGGGCTGGGATGGTGAAATTCCTTACTACACACCTTAGCGGACCGCACAGGCAGTACTTGCAGGGACAAGTACCACAATTCTGAAGAGATATGTGCTTCAGCTGTCAGGACAGGGAGTTACTGGTGTCTCTCCTAGTCATAAGGGATAAATTCCAGCTCCTCTGATGCCAGCAGGAATTTTCCCTTTGCTTTGGCCGAGAGTCTGAACAGAGCTCAAGGGAGGAACAGGTAAGAGCTGAATGCCTTTGCCCATGTGAGTCGCTGTGAAAACCCTAGTATTTCATGAAAAGAAGACTGGACCCTGATAAATATTAAGCTACGTTACCATCTCCTCCCTTTCTAGGACCCTTTGAGTCCTTCTAGCACATACAGTGAACATAACGCTACAGCTGCAACAGACCCTGTAATTTATTTTTATTTTATTTTATTTAACTCTTGTTGGAGTGTTTGTCAAAATGCAGTTGAAAAGAACCTGAAGCAGGACAAAAACTGTTCAATTTTTGATACAATTAGAAGACCTGTTTTTTTGGAGTGTCCTTACCTTCCTTGGATACTTGTAAGGTGCAGTCACCTTCTTGACATGTTGCTGAAGCTCATGAGTTAATTTTTCGGGATCGTGTGATACAAAAGCAGGAGTTAAAACAATGAAGGCTTTGACTACCTGTGCCA
Organism: Chroicocephalus ridibundus; assembly: GCF_963924245.1. NCBI lineage: Eukaryota > Metazoa > Chordata > Aves > Charadriiformes > Laridae > Chroicocephalus > Chroicocephalus ridibundus. Next base: position 48,742,444 of record NC_086291.1, on the reverse strand, counting down.
CAAAAGTTAAGGGACTCCATTAACCTCCATACTTGGGAATAAAGTGATAAATTTGTTGCCAAAACTTAGTATCAAAATTCAGAAATGTTTTTCCTTTAATTTCCCTTTTCATTAGCTATTTACCACAGAATGCAATGTTACAAAGGACATATTCTGCAGCATAGGATTTTTTGTGGTTTTCCACTTTTTTTTTTTCTGCTTAACTTTATACACTACTAAACTTTCAAAAAGTTGTATAACAGAAAAAAGGACAGTTGAAAATCTCACCCCGGGGCTCAAACAACTGTTGCAAAGTTGAAAAATATAAAAAGAAAATTAAACACTCTGGATATCACTGCTACCATGTGCTTACTTACAAAAAGAGAAATAGTCTGAATTCTATTTCTTAGACAAAAAGATGCCAGAATAAATCTGAAGAGCCAGACTCTTTTTTCCACATCAAACCCTGCAAACAGGGAAGTAATTCTGAAGTGCCAAGATCTGGAATGATCCAAGATATGGTTTTAAATTTTTTTAAACCATTTTAATTTCAAAAATCTGCACCACACTTAATTCCAAGGAAGCCTAGTACATATATGGAACTTGATGCTTAGAATAAAGTGCATTTTTTTGTATCTTTTTTTTTTCCTTTTTACCTCCCCTCGAATTGGATCAGGACTGCTGACAACAGCTGACTCCAGGACTGCAGGGTGTTGTATTAATGCACTTTCGACTTCAAATGGGCCAATACGATACCTAGGACAAAATGTAGCTATGACAGCTGGAGCAAGCTAGCCATTCAATTGGTCTTTCCAGACTGAATTTCAACAGACAAATGAGCAAAGCTAAAAAGCAATTGACTTACCCAGAAGAATTAATTATATCGTCAGCTCTTCCAACAAACGAGACATATCCTTCTTCATCCATAACCCCTCTGTCCCCAGTGACATAAAAATTTCCACACACGGAGGCAGCAGTTTTCTCTGGATTATCCTGCCAACGATCAAACATTTCAAAAACTGTATCTGATTGGTAGGGAAATGTAATGCATTTACCTTGCAGTGGTGCTAAAAATGATCAAGACAATTTTTAAAGTTGTTCTCAAAATGAGTATGTTCAATCATATTTTATGCCTTCAATTAAAAAAAAACCCAGAGCCGCATTAATTAGCAATTTTGTGCCGGAAATATGTGAAAGGTGGAAAAGAGCATTTTTGTATATATGGATTCATGTTCTAGGGAAGAAAGGGTGTGCTCTATCAAAATGCTCATCCATCACAGCAAATTACTAAAATGTATAACCCACTCCCTTCAGAAAAACAATTTATCATTGCAGGGGGTCGCCACAATAACCTCCTGTCAATGGAAACTTTTCATCGCTAACCTTCAAGACTAAAACACAAATGAGGTGACCTACAGGAAAAACTTCATTATCTACATTGATCTATAGGGTCTAGATAACACAGGAAAAACACCTTGAAAACAGAAGACATAATGAAAAATTGTAGTAGTCGTACTGAACCAAAAGAAGTTTTTTAACCACATAGTGAGCAACTACTTTGTACCAGTTGTTGTTTGGGGATGCCACAAATATCAAAATATTATGGATATTTAGAAAACAATTAAACACAAGATAGGTTCCCCAAAGCTTTTTCAACATGATGGTTCAACTGCAGTGGAGAGTATCTTTATATTTGCCTGATTCTAGTGTTTTCTTAAGCATGTACTACAACTCAGCAGCACCACAGATGGAATACTAGCTTAGATGGACCTTTGGCCTGAACCAAAATGCCCGTTCTTCTGACACATTTTTTTAAGCCTGTTCTGCTTTCAGCTGGAAGAATGTTCCCATTTGAATAGTAATGTTATATTATGTATGCCACTACGTAATCTAACAAAGCCATACGATCATCTGTGCTTGAGGGTTTTGTCCTGTAGCTTGTTTTTGTGCTCTTGATCTTGTGCACATCGTCTATGTGACAGGCAACTGTACAGAGGGTTTCTCTGACACCAGCAATAAATGCATGCTGCAATGTGTAATTTTTAAAGATTTAAAAGATAAATTAGTGGGTACCTCTGAAAGTGGTATGAGGGAATACTTTGGGAAGTGCTCTTTGGAAAGCCTCCTTGAAGTCATGGCATATTATGGCAGCCTTTATGGGCGTCCTTCATTAATCCGTAACAACAGATAGGAGGTGAATGGAAGGGAAGGAGTGATGTACTGAACATAAAGCCCATGCTAACTCCCAGGTACAGGTCTGGAACAAGTTACACCCTACCCGTCAGCCTGATCTTAAGCTTCTCAGCATGCACAGACAGGCCAACTCAAACTTACCAAGTACTCGGTGAACAGACAGAATGGTCGCATAGGTTGAATTCGGATGGCAATGTTGCCTTCTTCTCCCGCAGGCAGAATAGCCCCATGGTCATCTATGATCTGCAGAAAGGATGTATCACCATTGCTTTGATTAGCTCAGTGAAATATCTGTGTTATAGCACGGTGAAGAACAGAGAGGGACACAGACAGTAGTACAGAGAACAGTCCATTACTCCTGTACCCACAACTGTAGCTGAGCTCAGATGTAACATATCAACATACCTGCACATCATAAGGGGGAACAGCTTTTCCCAAAGAGCCAGGTTTAATTTTCATTCCTTTCATAGTGGCACATATTGTTACCTGCAAAGTAGATTATTTTTTTTAGTTTGTGCAATATCTTGTAGACTTTATTATTGGCTTGCATTAGGCACGACACTTCTTCATGACTTTGTCACGACAAGGATTGAATCAGGACTAAAGCACTGTGGTTCTCCAGCACATCAGAGAGGGGGTGAGAGGCATTTTAGGTCAGTCCTGTGGAATAAGGTTGCTTGTGCACATTCTGAGCCAGTGGGTTCTTCTGCAAACACTTGAATTTTTAAGACAGCAGATGTGAAATTATTACAGATCTTATTTCAAAAATGGGACAATTAATTTGGGACCATGTAAAGGGTAAGAGAGAATGCTTGAAATCTGACTCTCAATAGCTTTGTTAATGTTCATTTACAGAGAAGTCTGGGATTTAATATTTTTCATTAAAACCTCGGACACGCCAAATTGATACCCAGAGCAAATGATTTTATTTTTTTTATTTTTGCCTTTTAAGTAAAGATGATGAAGGGACCTACTACAAGTTATTTAATCTCTGGCATTTTGCAGGAGCCTGAACTCTATAGTCATAGTATTTCCTATAAACATCAAAATATGCACCTAGTTGACTTTGAAACTATATAATCATAATTATATATAGCCTCTTTTTAAAAAAGTTCATTTAAATGATTCTTACCTCTTCCATTGATTTATCAAGCACATTGTGGTTCTGGTATCGTTACCTTTGAAAGGGCATACTGCAAGAATGAATGCAAACATACCGTTTCAGTCTGGCCATAACCTTCATAGATATCCAGCCCTGTCTGGATTTTCCACTTTGCCATCACTTCAGGATTGAGTGGTTCCCCTCCAGACAAACAGTGTTTCAGGCTCATGAACTTGTAGCTTGAGAGGAACAGCAAATGAAACAATTTTCTTAACTTCTGAAAAACGCAGTGAATGGTCTCAACAGAGCAGCCTCCCTCAACTTCCAAAGTACGCCTAAAACTTCACAAGCTATTTGGGAAATTACAATAATTATCCTGTTACACAGTCCTGGACTGGACTCCTAGATTGCTCCTGTTACCACTGAGGATAATGTGGTTTATCTCTGTGTCACTGGAAGTAAGTATTTTTTTCTGGAAAAAGACTGAGCAAAGGTGTTTTCTTGGAAATCTGAACAAGCACATCAGATGTTCGTGGAAAGTTATGTGCTGACATGCAAGATGAAATAAGAAACTGAGAATTTTCTAGAGCAAAAGGAAGGCTGAAAAGGAACACGGAGTCTGAGCTCTCTGCTAAGCTAGGGTTGGCTTTTGTCAGGATGAAAGACCTAGGTGAGAAAAATAAGTACCTTACCGAACGTGTAAAAACTCCTTACAAATTACACTGACTACTTCTCATAAACTGAGTGGTTTACAGTGTAACAAACTGGTGGGAACAGCTGCCAAATAACTCAGCATGTGAAAGTCCTCTAATTGCTCATTTCATTCTCAAGTATATGGGAACCACTCCACTGTACTCCAGTAATCCCTGATCCAGTGCTGCCTGAAACCTTGACTTAAATTTAACTGCGAACCATATGTTCAGAGGAAGTAGCAACTTAAAAAACCCCTCACTTGTTTCCTCTGTGCTGTCTTTTCAAAGACCCATTCCTGAAGTCTGAATGGCCTAAGGTGTGGCTAGTTATTCTCATATTTCAGAACATAGCTTTGTTTTCTGAGAGCAAATTTCACTAATTAGATTTCCTTTAAATAAAAAAAATAGGTAACATAAGGAACTAAACAGCCAGAGCTGTCACAGCGTTATATCCCAGTCATCCTCTGCCACCCCTGCAACAGACAGATGTGCAGTACCTGCTCAGATCATGTTGGACCAGCATGCGGTAGGCAGTGGGAGCAGTGCAAAAGGTAGTGATGGGGTACCTTGAGAGAGTCTAGAAAAATAAAAAGCTATTTTGCTGAAAAGAAAATGTAATGGTGGGTCTGACCTTGTAAATGTACAAGTGATTAACAACTTTCATGCTCATATGTCTGCAAAATGAAAATCATAAAAATGCAACATACATTCAACACAGAGAATGACTATGGATTAGTGACTATGAACCCTGACTGCAAAGTGGCTGTACCAGTCAGTCCCACTGCTGTGGAAAATACAGTCCTTTCTGTCCAACAAAAGTCACTCATCTAAATGAATGACCACTGAGAGTAGTAGTTCCAGTTAAGATTGTTTTCTGCTTCCCAAAGTGACAGTGTCCCAGGCTCAAGATTAAGTGACAATAGTGAATTAGACCAAAGCTTTTCTGATTTTATTCTTGGGAAAGTCTGGGTGTCCTCTCCACACAAGAGGCCAATGTTGAGGAGAATAAGCCAACTGACTAGTTTTGTAAAATAGCAGAGAGGAGGAATAGGCATTCTGGCAACTCACTGAAACTTCAGGACAACAGGACCCCGATTCAGGTCTATGCCATACTCTGATTTACTGGCTCATGCTCACCCTGAGCCCAAAGTAGTTGGATGTCCATACCTGAGTGAGGCTAAGTATGGGACAAGACAGCAGTGATCCTGAGTTCTTTTTATCCTGCACCTTTCGTCACATCTTTACACTGTAGCCATGTCACATGGCCTAGCCAGGAGGGAAAACACTTGTTCCTCTAGCTGACTGGACACCAAAGGGAGGGGTGATTGCTTGGGATATGGGAAGTACTATGCCTGCTGCTACAGAACAGTGGGTACCCATGCACTGGAGCCCAGCTTGTTTGCTTTATTTATGCAAAATGGAAATAAACCTCACAGTATAAAATGCTACACTTACCTCTGCAATAACTGTTGGTTTAAACTGTGGCATATTGTGTACAAAGACACAAGATCCACAGATCCATGGTGCAAAAACACTGCTCCAAGCTGATTTTACCCATCCAGTATCAGCAGTATTCCACATTATATCTGAAGGAGTCAAGTTCATCCAGTACCTGATGACAAAGGAGAGATGAAAGAAGTACTTCATAGAATGCGAGAGACTCAGGCACAGGTCACAGCATAATTAAAGGAAAGCGCAGGAGGCTTCCATTAGAAGATGGTTTAACATTTCTAGTGTTTGCTTGTCTCCTGAACACTGCAAAACATCCTTGGCTTGAGTTGCAGTATCTGAATCTAGATCAAAAACCAAACAGATCATTTGGAATAGGCTTTCCCCACCTTGTGGATTAGAGACATCAGCTAAACCACATCTTATTTCCCTAGGAAACCAGTCAAATTACTTCTATGTCTCTACACCAACTTCCAACTCAGAATGCCTTCGCAAACGTATCCTTTGATTTTCATAAAATTTCTCACTCCTTGGGAAGCATAAATAAAAGATGTTTAATGAAAGCAAATCAGTACCAAGCCACAGATTCAAACCGAACTGTAACTTTCAAGGTATAACACTATGGTCCAAAGTTGCTTTGGCTCTCAAGGAAGGTTTACATAATACTTAAGCACTCAACTTGATCAGGTTTTGCTATAAGGAGGCTATCCTTATTGCTACTCCGCAGTCGGTCCTCCGAGCGACGGAACACTGTCTTTAATGATCTCAACTGAGTCTTCAAGAAGCTTTTAATAATGAGAGTTTCACTGTGAGAGGGAAAAGGTGAGGAAGAAGCAAGATCCTATACTCATGAAATGCCTACATTTACTGGAGTTTTTTTAGTTGTATTTTCAATTTAATTGTGATCATATTACTTAATTGGGACACTGGGAGCAACTGCAAAGTATACCTGCCACTGGTTGCAAATCCAATGCCATAACTGCTGTGGGACTGCACCACCATTTTTGGAGAGCCTGTACTTCCACTAGTAAAATAAATCAGCATTGGGTCTTGACTCCTTGTCTTGACACATTTATGGTCCGCAGATGTCACCCTTCAGAAGAAATAGTACATGTTGGTTACTACATGTAATTTTTCACAACAGAATCGGTGTTTTTTAAGGTTTAGGTGATAAACAGGAAAAAGGCCCAAAACGATACGATCTCACTAAATACATAGTTGCATCAGATACCACAGGTAAGAATTAGAGAGCACATTTTGCTAGTCACAAGTGTGCTCTGTATGTCATAACTTTCAAGATGTGAGCACCTACAGCACATTTCAGTGACTTTGTCTACAACTGTTTGGCAAGGGCACTCAAGGCGCTTGTTATGGGACAGCAGGTAGATGCAAAACCAGCTTCTTCCTCAACACATACTGTCTCCCAATCTGAAGTCAATGGGGGCCATATTCAGATATTATGCCAGATAAGGTAGTCTTAGACACATATTATACCATTTATGTTCAAGAGACTGATGAACAATTCAGATTGCCCGGGTTATCAAGACAGTCAACGGAAGAAATAACTGATGCCATATTAGCTGAGCACCAAGAGCTGCCAATGGGTATCTTCTCAGTGAGTTCAAGAGGCATTAGGCTGTGCTCTAGAAGACAAGCATAAACCAACAGCAAGATTAGTGCTCTGTGTGCTTGCTTGTCTTGTGATCACAGTGGAAGCAGAGAGCTCTTAAAAGCTGGCAGGCTGCTGAGCAAGGAGAAACTGAAAAGACCTGAATACAGCTCCCAAAAAGTGTGTTGGAGGGCTTTGTACTTAATGCAGTGATTACAGCGAGTTGGCAGAGGGATGCAAAAATGTAACTCATTTGTATTTTGGAAATTAATCCCAAAACTCAGCAATGTCACCTGACTGATATAGCTTTCTTCACCTCACAGGGATGATGGTAAAACAGCTGGATACTCACGCAAATAGTTCTTTGAGGTTCAGCCACCCATCTCTGCTCCCTTTGGCTACAATTAGTTTGCTTTTCAGAAACTGGCAGTCAGGCATGACAGATTCCACTGCGGGTGCCAGTGTATCGTTGGTAATGATGCACTTGGCCTTTGAAGCCTGAAGTCGGTATAAGATGTCTTTGGCTGTTAATTGGGATGTTCCTGGAATAAAGACAATTCCTGGAAAAAAGCAACAAGCAATTTAGAAAATTGACCATTTCTCTTTATTATGTTCACAGGACATGACCCCAGCCACAGAAAAGCTGAGCTACTTGCCGAAAACTTATTCTTTGAGAAACAGAATTTGGGTATAACTCATGTTTGAAGGCAGAGCTTGGGTGAATTTGTGGCCTAGGAATGACCTGGGATCATCTGGCTCTGAAAGACCTCCAAACCCTGCAACACTGAAGTTGAGTGTTGTGTCTTCCATATTAAAGGTATCTAGATAATGAGTAAGACCTAGATTTAAAGTGTTTTTGAGCACTCCTTCATGATTTGTAGCTCATGAAAGAAGCTTTGAGGTTATCAACCTTTAAGTACAGGAATAAGGCCAGCATTTAGATTATATTTATGTTTGGAATAAAGCCATTATTCATTTCAATATGGAATTAATACCTCTGATATGGGATAGATAGATAAATAGATTGAGGTCAGGTCGCTTACATACATTGCTCAGTCAACATCCCTCAAGCTTGGATTCCTTTTGTAATGTGAACAAAATCCAAGTTTGGATATTCAGCACAATGTGACTGAAATCACAGTTTTGGGGTGGGGTGGGGAGGAGGATCAATTTAGTGCATTTCTATACCTCCTTTTTCCAAAGATTTCAATAGACTTGACCTACAGATTGATTTTAATCTTGCACTTTCAGAGCTGCCTAACAAATTTTACAATTGGGAAACTGAGACGCTGACATACTGAATGATATTTCCATGTCATAGTCCAGAAAATCTTGTATGTAATAGAACTGGATTCCCTGAGTCTTAGCACAATTTACAACCTGCAAGAGTCACAGAGCTTAGAAGTGGGACAAAAATATTTGATCATGTCCCTGCTGATGCTGATTTTTTCCACCATAGATGTTTAGCAGTCTAAAAATGTAATGCGTCAAATTCTTCCTAGGAATTTACAATCTGTAACAGCAGAGCAAAAAAATATTGTACTGAATTATTAACTAGTCTAGTCATATAATTTACTGCATTAAAACTCTCCAAACTGATAATGTATCTGGTCAAATTTAGCCTTAGATTGTAACCATTCAACCTTCACTGGTTTCAGCTGAGGATGCTGTATAACTGGACCATGTCTGTTCAGCACTTAGTACAATGTCACTTTGGTCCCTGTGTGGGTGCTGCCAATTCTCCTTCTACACAAAAGCTGAAGTGTATAGGGCATAGAAGCATATTCCTCCTTACATTTTTTTTCAAATTAATTTTGCATATTTTTAATATCTTCTATTTATTTTCTTTCTGCATCTAAAAGATCAGTAACGTTACTCACCTGTTCGCATACAGGCTACACTGAGTAGCCACCATTCAGGAACACGAGGCAGAACTGCTATAACTCTGTCTCCTCTCTGCAAACCACATGCCTCAGAAAGTATATTAGCTGCTTTCCTAGATAGAAATCCTAACTCTTCAAAGCTCCACTTCACCTCTTCTCCTTCATCATTTACCCACCAAAAAGCTGGATTTGCTGGTCGTCTTCCATTCTAGAACACAACAGAAAATATCAAAATAAGAAGACAATCCTTAGAAGGTTTAATTTCAATCCAAAATAACTCCAGACTAAGCAAATCATCCCTGGCAACTAGTCTCTTAAAGTGATACCTATATTTCTGACAAAGAAAATAAAATAGTGCATTCTACTTTGCAGCTAATATTATCTGTTATCCATCAGGAAAATTGATTTGTATCATCTGAGATTTATTCCAATGTCTATGAAGCAGAAGAAAAAATACTACCTTTTCCAGTTGCGACCACTCATCTAAGACATCACCTGCAAAATTGAAATATTCTGGCAGTTCCTTTTCATACTGGTTTATAGAGTCATAATATGAAATAATCTGAGATGTAAAAAGCCTGTTGCATCCATGGAATAATCTGCAAGACGTCCTGAGAATCCACGAACACTGAGGAATCCATGATTTAATAAATGGTCTCATGATAAATGACGTTTTATCAGACAGTGGGGAAAAAATCAGATGTACGTCTACAGGAATCAGTCACCTGGAATGAAAGAAAATACATTTAAAAACAGCCAGGTCTTGAATGCTGTCCAGTTTGTGGTGTTGGATAAATTAATGCAAACCAGCTTGAAAAAATAGGCTGTTCTTGTGCCTCCCTGTTTTTCCCCATTATTTTATGTGATTCTTAATTTAAGTGTTCCTCCTTTTCTGGCAAAGAAATTCTGCACCGTTTTTTCATTATAATCTTTGTCGTCTGCTTTGTCAGCTGATGAATGAATCTCATATCGCCTCTCTAAACTTTCAATTGCCAGTCCTTTTCTAAATATCTATCTCTCAATTCCTGTAAATTTTATATTTTACTTTGCCTGCTTACAGAAATAAAATGCCACTAGTTAGAAAGTGTGTTGAGGACTCTTTTTTTATCCCCCTGATTTAAAGCAGTCTCTGTAATTATGCTATGTCTTAAATATACACTAGATGGCGATTCACACTGAACTTACACACCAATAAAACTGATGACTCTCTGATTAATTTCCTTGTGAGTTCTGTTTTCACTGTGGGCATGGAATAAACACTAAGCAAGCAAAGGTGAAATGCCAAAGATTTCCATTTGCCTTGCACGTCAGCTGAAGTGCGCAACTTTGAAAAAAGATACATGTGGTAAAACAAACTTGCAAAGCAAATTCCAGCACTTCCAGTTTCTCCTAGTCTTTCCTACACAACGTACAAGTAGATGTGGAAGAGCCAGAATGGATGATACTGCAGTTATTTAAAGCCCAGCCCTGAAAGTCAAGAAAACTGGATCTTTGCTCGTAGATGGAAAATCTTCTGATGAACTTGTTTTGAGTGTAATCAAGTCTTCAAGAATCTACCCACCACGTTAAATCTAAGGGAATTTTTCCCTCAATTAAACGGAGCCAGCTTTGTTTTAAATCTTTCTGTACCATGACCTTCTCTTTGTTTAATAGCCAGGAGTACGTACCTATCTCACAGGAATACTACGCAGTGACTTTCACCTTTGCATTATGTATCACAAGTGTACGTGTAGTGACAGCTTAAAGTGTTCAATGCCAATAAATACCAGCAACTGACACCACTCTAAAATCACTGTATTTCTGAGGCAAAACAGAGAAATGCAAACAGAAGGTGCTCACATGTGAGGCATATATCAATGGCTCTCGACCACACAACAATTTCCAGGGCGTGAGTGGTAATAAAGCAGAAGGCCCAAGAATTGTATTGATCCTGCATTCAACGTTTCCTGCTGACTGGGCTGTGACTTCTGCAGAAGGCAGATTTTCCATAGCTCTCAAACTGTAAAGCACAAAATGAAAGAGCCAGAACTAGTTAGCACTGATGAAGCAGCGTGCAAAAATGTGCCCTAATGGGCTCTATGCCTAAGAGAAAACATTGTACTCCATCAGTTTCACTTTTCTGTTCAGTTCTGCTAAATCCCACTCCTCATTGCAATTCCTCATTGCAAATCTGTCCTGGCAGGACTGACTGCTGTATGATCCTCCTCTTACTCCAGTTTCCTTCCAGGATGTAGAGGTTAGAAGCCCTTTCCAAAATGGTGCCTATTCCCTGGAAGGAGGTTTCCAGGAGGGATGTCAGTTGACTGCTATTTGTTTCAGTGGCAGATGGGGAAAACCAGCTCTCTAAGCAAATGGTTTTGTCATCCTACCTGTGCTCTAGGAGCCTTAGGCTGTGTTCTGAGCTTACAACACAGCCTGTTCAGATCAAACAGGCCTTGTTAGTTTTTCCCTGTTCTTCTGAAAGATGCTTCTTAACCCTCCTAGGATGTTACCTGAAAGACATCTTTGGAAAACAGCCTGTTACGAAGAGAAAAAGACCAGAAAGTCAAAGAGGAGACTCTTATCTTTCTGTCCCTTTTTTTGTTTTCTTTAGTACCTGATTGCTGCATCTGTATTTAGGTGTGATCTTATCTTGCAACCAGTCTGAATACACAGCTCCCTCTGATTTCATTAGGCACCCTGTACAAGTGCTAATAGGACACGTCTCAAGGTGCATTACAATCCAAAGACTCTGAGACTGATAGGAAAGAGTTCACTTGAAAACCAGCCCACACTCTCACTCAGTCATGAAAATAACATAAATTGAAGCAATCTGCCACCTAAGATCCTTCACCCCCAAGAAAATGGAGGCTACCACATCAACCACCATTATGAACATTCCTTCCTTTTAGCAGTACCCTCCTGATGCCAGATTTTTCATCCTTTAGTCTAAGGGCGTGAAGGAGTGAAGCAGCACTTACCACTTCTCAAGAGGAAGGAAGAGTCATTATTGGAGGCAATTTCTTTAACTATCAGTTTGCTTCTACTAATCTGGACCCACCTGTCCTCAAGTCAGCTGTTGCCTGTGCCAACAAAACAACCACCAGAAGGCCTGGTCTCCTCCAGAGATGCCAAAGGTTTGGGTGTACAGTTCACAAATTTCGGCACCATTTAAGGGTCAAAGACATTTCTGCTACAATTACAGACTGGCAGATATTTACAGAAATAACCATTTCTTAGTAAATGGCAACTTCTAAATCTTTTTGCAAGATATTTCTTAACATGTTCTGCAAAGACTATCTAGGGACACCTCATAGTTCACACACACAGCTGAAAGCTATCCTAAGGATGAAACAGTACATTTGGTACCTTCAGTTTACCGTACAGATATTAGCTGCATGAAATTGTGCTACCACTGAAAATCAATGGCAAAAATCTTCTGGTTTAACTCAAAAGTGTTACCTTACTTGAGCCACAATTTGGCAATTAAGCAGAGATGGACGCCTCACAGACAAGGCACTGAAGAAATACAGATGTTAAAATTACATATGCAAAGCAATGAGAGTTTTTCCCTGACTTCAGCATGCTTTGAATCAGATGCATAGTAAGTAGCTCTGTAGGTGCAAAAGACAACCAAACATTAAGCTGAGGAGTAGCCCTCAAATACTTTCCCAGGTACCTCACTTACTGTGAGCTCTGCGTTGGGTAACAGTGACAAGAGCAGGCTGCCTAATTAGAGAAGTGCACTATAAACTGACTGGTGCTTCCGCAGGCGTTTCCTCCTGTGCTCTCTCACCCTCTCCCCAGGGTTCTGATTATTTACAGAAACAGTAAATTCACCTTCCCCACAGATACTTTTTTTCTAAGCGCTGTTAAAGATGGGGAAGTAATTAACTACATTGATCTTCCCATGGAAAGATGCCGTTGGTTCCACTGGTGGTAGACTCTGTTATCAACCTTATCAGCCTCTTAGTTTGGCTGATACAACAGCAGCCATTTAGGCAGCAGAACCTGCTTCTTAGTGCTCCTTTGCTTCTTTCTTTCTCAGTAACTGCATAAAGGCAGGGCAAGATGAAGACATACCAGTTTTTCTTTCTGCCATTATTGTTTCTCACAGGATTCCCAGCAGCAGACAGCATAAGCCCAAATGAAACAAAGCCAAAGAAAGCCAAACTCCCCCAAATAAAAAAGGAGAACAACGTACTCTTGCTGAAAAAGAGCAACTTTGACAGAGCGTTGAAGGAAACTAAGTACCTGCTGGTGGAGTTCTGTGAGTATCAATTTCTGCTGTCTCTTACTCTGATGGCTCTGCAGAGCATGACTGATGGTGGGGCGCTCAGGTATGCCTGTTTTACTGTGGCTTTGTCCTCCAACAGTCCTTGTTCATTTTGTTTTTCTCTGTGTATCTATTTCTGACCATGACTACTGCAGTTTATTCCTTTTTGGTATGGTTAAATACCATTCTGCTATGTAAAACAGATACTAATAGTAAGATGGGTCCTTACACGTACAGTGTTGAGTTGGCATTCTTTGCTTCCACTGCCTCATTTTGCCTAATGTGTTTCACAGCAGTGATGGGTGAAACTCTAGGTATCAAAAAAAGAATCAGAGAGGGCTTTTCTTTATTTTACATTTTCATCAGTGCTTTGCATGAGGTTTTTGCCAGACCGTGTCTCTCCTCTGTGAGTGTTTGGGCTTCAGGGAATGGCTTTTTACAACGTTTTGGTGTCTGTAATTGCATTATATAGGACTGCGAGACTCTCCCTGAAATCAGCACTTGGTTAGGTGGAGGCTGGTTTGTGGTTTTTCTATTAGGTTCACGTTCATTCCTCATGGGGAGGAAACTAGTGGAACCTTTTGAGTAGCTAACCGTTAGAAGGTCTGGCCATCTGAGCATTACAGAAAGTTAATCACAAAAGTAAAAGACAAACGGTATATTCTTGTGATGTTACCCATCTAAAAGTTCAGACGCTGCAAAATTTCCCACTCCACAAACATGGAGCTGTATTTCCTAGCAGCTTGCCAGTAGCAGAAACTTTTCAATCTGCGTAAGACAGCAGAAGCTTTATCTCTGTTGATTGGGCTTGAGCCTGCTTCACTGTGCCATACTCACTGAGCTCAGTGCACACATCCACTTAGCCTTAACTTATACAAACACCTTGCAAACTAGCTCTCCTTTGGAGGCAGGCATTAAAGACAGACACAAGCTGAAAACCCCAATATATTCTATATTTGGAAGGGATATTTGAAATTAAGGCAATATCCTAACTTTGCAGAAGCGCATGTAGTTTATTCTTTTGCCTCACTACAAAACATGGATGATGATAAGTACTAGTAGTAGTGTAGGTCAATTTGAAATGAAAACGCTTGTACTTTTCCAACAACAAAACCTAAAATACACTAACAGAATAATGAAACTAAAAATATGTTTGGATCATACCAAATATTTCATTAATCTTGAAACAATGTTAAGAAACTTTGAATATTTTTAAAACTTTCAGAACAATCACCTTAGAAATTTCTTTAAAACTTAGTGTTTAAGACTTTTAAACACTTTTGAAAGTGTTGAAATTCAGCAAGACTTTATTTTTTAAATTGTAGAGTCTAAAGCTATTTGCCAAATTCAGTCTACTGTTGTGAACTGTTTTGATCTCTCTCAAGAGGCATTATTTTCGTACAAAACCATTTACCAGAAAAACCTTAGTCAAGCTCTATTCTGAGCTTTGTAAGAGCTGATTCAAAGCACAGAAACATCCAGGTCAGAGAAGAGTTTGCAGACAAACCACCTTAGTACTGGCAGAGCTGGTCAACAATGAGATATTGCAACACACTTCAGGATTTTAACTTAATATCGAATGGTAAGCAGGCACATGAAAAGTTTCATAAAGAAATGAGAGACAAAGAAAAAAATTGTTCAGAATACAGTAGCCCAAGGATTTGGGCACTTGGCCACATTCCAAGGATGTGGAAGACCTAAATCAGGATTTCTTCCCCCTACTTCAGAGCAGAGTGTTGGACTCTCTCTCTGATATCCCCCCACCCTCACAACAGGCGTTCCTCAGAAGGGAAGGAGAAACACACCACACCTTCCAAAAAAGTCAGAGACGAAACACTGCTCCCCAATCACACCGTGCTCCAGTGATCCTCACCACCTCCTGGTTTGGATTCAAGGTCACCATGTCTACCTGAAGGGCTTACTGAGAACTCATGGATTGCCTTTCCCCCCCAAACCATAAAGGAATCTACAGCCCCTACAGAGAATTATGAAATCACTCACAAGAGCTCCACAGCCCAGATACCTTATCTGGAAATCACTGACCTCAATCTCAATGGCTCCCTTTTAAGACATGCTACTAAAAGCCTCTGGGGCAGTGCAAAACCATCCTGCAGGGAGGCACTTCCCCGGGGATGTAGGAAACCTGAGTCCACAATGCTGAACCAGATGGTTCATTTCCTGTAATCATTTGCATTACCACAGCATGGAGAGGCCATAAAGCCCTAATATTTTATGTCCTACTCCTTAAAACATGCTATCTAAATAAACAATCTATGTGAACATGGAACTATTGAGAGAATTTAGATAATGAGAGACAAAGGAATATTCCTCAGATCACACAGGAAATCTGTGGGGGTGCCAGGAATCAGCTTCAGAAACCCAGAACGAGTGCAAGACCTGAGACCTTTCTCTTCTTGACCCCATTCTCAACCATGGAGACATAGAGAATGGGGAGGAGAAAGTGGGTTTTATTCTGTTGCTGTACCAACATTGGGAAAAGTTTGATTCAGCGTTCTAAGATCTGCCTTAGGCCTATCTATTATGAGAAAACCCCAACGCTTTCCCTGTTGCATACCATTATCTACTTACCAGTCCCACAATATTTATCAGGAGAGGCCTGCTTTTGTGTCTTCTGCCCAGCAACTCCCAAGTCCTCCTAATGTCCTTCAGTCCCACCCTCACCATGTCCCAGGTCTGCCTTCTTTCAGGCAAGGTTTACTATAAAAACATAGGCTGACTTTCTGCCAAGCAGTATCAGGCCATCCTTGGGAGCTGAGCAAAGTACACAGGGCAAGTACCCAGCATGGAAACAAAGTAATGACCCAGAAATCCCACAGGCTTTCTGCCCTCATTCCAACAGTGTGGTGCAACAAAAAAGTAACTGAAGGGGCAGCATAATGAAGGTGAGGAAGGACATAGGAACAGAGGTTCCAGCTCCTCTTTGGTTTTTGGGAAAGGCACCGAGAACAATGTCTGAAAACACTGTTGAGCAGCTCACTGCAATGTGCCTCCTCTCCCGTGGATGCAAGCCCTGCTGCCTGCCCAGCTGAATTACGTGTGCTCTGCATGCCCTAGGATCTCAATGCTCATGTGAAAGGGCTCTTCTGCTGCAGCCCATGGCACCTCCACATCCACGTTAAACTGATCTAAATATCACTCAAACCCCTATGAGCACAGGGTATATAGAGCACGTGCCACTAGAAGAAGGTAGATGTTACACCAGGGTTGCCTACATGGACGAGTTTTACAGTTTACACTACACGTTAGCTGAATATAAGCCCCTGTGTTGACTTTCATTGCAGAATACTGTTGCTTTGGCGGGGGGGGGGGGGGAACCAAAGAAAATAATCCCAAGCACCCTGACAAAAATACTCACCACAGGGAGGATAAACTTGGTACGCTTATAAGCACAAGCACTACAAGCACTGCTGCACACTACCACAAACTGCAACCAGCTGAAGTCATGTATTAGCTTACTCTAGTTTTCCCAAGGAAAGCAACTGCTTCAACACAGTAAACTGCCTGAACACAGAAAAAAAGCATCTCCTATTTAATTTCTCTTCAAAAGCCTTTCATAAACCTTTCCAACTTTCTGTTGTCAGAATGGTTTTCAAAGGACACTGCAACTATTTCATATCTCTCTGTGCAAGAATAGCCCTCAGATCCCCCAAACAGTACGGTGAAGACCATTCACGTTTAGGGCTTTCCCAGGCCAGAGAGGCAGAAACAGCCCACAACATGCTCCAGCCCAGGGGTAAAATATAGTCCATCATCCCACATCAGCAACTGACCATCTTGTGACTGAGACATCTTAAATGTACCCAAGTACACTGTTTCTGCAAAGAAGCAGGTACCGAAGTGCTCTTTATTTTCACTGGCAATATAATGGGTTTAAACACAGCAGACAAATTATGGTCAGGATAAAGACCACCATTTAACTGGAAGGCTAATGATGCACTGGAGGAACATGTCTTGGGTAACTCTGGTATCTCCATTCATGGCATTATTTAAAGCCAGATTAGTCAAACAGCTGTCAAAATTGGTTGAGATATGGTTTAACTGTCCTTAAGCCAGACCAACGACCTCTCCAAGTCCCTTACAGCTCTAGATCTGTAATCCTTTAACTAGGCTAGTGGAAACACAAAATGGGTGCAGAGCACATGCTAACACCACTTTCTCCCATCTACAGAAGAATCCAGGAAAAGGTCCAGATCCCAGTGCACATTTGACTTCCCAGATCTCTGAGAATGCTTGCTCCTGTCCTTTCCAGTGAAAAGTTTTCAGTTCCTAGATAAACATAGGGTAACCTAAGTATAAGCACACAAGTGGTGCAGACCTTTCGCTGCTGCTTTGTGTGCCAAGTGCACTCTCATTTATCAAAAAGTGATGTTTACTTTTTCTAGCAGAACATTTGTATATCCAGTGAGACATTAGGTCAGCTGTAGGATTCCTGCAGCCTGTGACTGAGAATCTATGCCGAGATAATGACATTTAATAGGCAAGATGGGGATTACGCTTAAAGACAAACATCTCCTCTTCAGCACAAAAGCTGAAGGTGATGTTATTGAAAAAAACAAGAAATTGCTGCCCGTGTATACACACAGTTCATAAAAAGGGGGATTTCTAGGAAGCAGGGGAGGCATGACTGATTTAAAATCAATTATATAGATCATATGGTCAGTTCACTCATGAAGTCAACATCCAAAGCATACTCACTCCTGTGCTAAGATCTGATTTCAGCATACAGCAGTCTCCTCAATGCAGGAGGTGAATACAAAAAGTTCAAAAACACCCAGTACAGGTATTTCTTACAACTGAGCTTCCCACAGGAACCTAGTGCAATATGAAAGACAGTGGAATGTGGGTGCCCCATTCCTGTACGCTTCATCAGAAATCTGTGACAGTCCTTTAGGAGTAATTATTCTGAAATGAGTCACTTAAATTGTTTGCAAAGTATGTGTGTAAAAATCAGCAGGGCAGTGGAAACACGTTGCTGGACAGCTACAAGAGTCACTCGCTAGATGATGTTCTAGTTGCCTGCTGCAGAGACTTACTGATTAGCGTGGGTCCCTTATCTAAGTGTCTCTTACGCATGCTTGAATGCTTTGAATAAGGATCCAAACTGTAGAACAAACACCAAGGATCCAAATTGTAGAATAATCCTCAGTGTTTTCATAGCAGAAGATCTCAAGTGAACTGCAAACTGCAAACATTAGCTTAGCTCAGTTTAAAAATACAGAGGTCAGCACAGGAGATGATGGGCTGTATCTCACTCTATAATAGAATAGAAGAATTCAAGGTCACACAAGAAAGTTTGCAATTGCAGCAAGATCAACACCCTTCCATTCTGATATGTTAAACATGAATCCATCCTTCATCTCAAGAGTCTTCTACAGCAAAAATTATATATCTGTAGTGAAACTGTAAAAGCAGCCTACTCAGAGGAGGAGAAGTGGAACTTTCTGACCATGCAACTAACATCAAGGAAATCAGTATTTATAGCATGACAACAGGCATATTCACGGTGACTGCAGCAACCACTAGGCCATCAATATAGACTGCAGAATGAAACTGGAGGCCACCAGCAATTAGCTAAAGGAGGAGGAACTCATCATGCTTTCATGTATACTTACTTCAAGAATGCTTTAGGGTCATTAAACACGCTTATGTATCATCAAAAATTTTCTCTGTCCACATTTCAATCTATTTTAGTTCAGTAAGCTGCACTATGAAAAAAAAGTAGCAGCTTACTCAGGTTATCGATGTGCTCAAGAGAAAGAGTCTCAAAGTACAAGATTTCTGGTTCTCGTCCCACTTTTGCCATATCCATTTGGTGTGGCTTTGAGCAAAATACCCTGTGACTCTGTAAGGCAGAGATGATGACATGTGATGATACCCACCTCGTTCTTGATCCTTAAGCAGTCACGCTGTAAGTTCTTCAGAGAGACAGGGCTGGTTTCTCACAAAATGTTTTACATTACATAGAACAAGACAGCTTAAGCTGTAAAAATTGGTCTGATTAAAAAAATCTGCATTCTCTTTTAGTTTGTGAGGCTTTGCTTTCAATGTACGTGCAACTTCACATTAACCTAGTTTGCGTGTTTTTCATGGAAAGCAAAACCAACAAAATTTGAGTTGCTGACATATGAGACAGGTAAAATATAAAAATGCATTTTAAACCCTCAAATACATAGACCTTATTATAGCTTATGAAACGGAAAATGTGGCAATCCTCCCACACCCAACACCCTTCCTTTGGGGAATGAGGGTGTATATAAGATTTGCTCCACATGACCCTTAGAGGGAGGCATTCTTACAGCAGTTCCTAAAATAAGGGAAACTTTAGTCACCAGGGAAGGTGCTGAAAAATGCAATGCCGTTCTTCAGTGTGGGACCTTCTCCTCACAAAGACAACATACCAATACTGTCTGAGCAAAGTGGCTGCAGAAAAGGTGCTACAGTCTGCCCCCTGCAAGTGATTTAAAAAGGTGACTGGTTGCAGCTCAATTGTTATCAAAAAGAAAAGAAAGAGTAGAAATTCAAGAGGACACCACACAGGTGCTTTTAACTCTCATAATTCTGTGGCTCTTTTTAATACTTCCCATATCTGAGGCAAAGAGCTTGAGTTGTTCTCAGACACCGGGTAATTTATTTTCAGGATCTTCTGTACCCATGATCAAATAGTGGCAATCTGTTAAGACGCTCCTTTGGAAGTTCACATCTGTTCTGAAAAGGATACTTCACAAAACAGTAGTGACACATGGTGGGAGGGAATTCAGTGATATTTCCAAAAGACAAGTCCAAACCACAAATCTCAACAAACCCTTAAATTATCCTTCTTTTTATTTACAACACAACTGAAGCTACTGATAATGAAGACATTCTCCCATTGTTAATACAATGCTGTTCCTGAGCTGACAGCCTTTGAAGGGCCTCTCGCTTCTGGCAGCTGTGGCACAGCACACTGGTTTGCACAGGCGTCCTATCACCCACACATGTCTTCCCTGGTGATGTTGCCACCAACTCTTGTTACTTCTCATCTGTGTCTGCCCTCATACTCTTCTGGCACTCAACTCTCCTCAAGCCCAGAGACAGTAATACTGTGTTAGCCTCAGCAGCTGCTTCCTCACCCCAACGCCTAAAATGATCTGTGTCAATAAAAAAAATCTAAGACAGAGGAAACAAAACAAAACTCAAGAAAAGGCTCCAAATAAAAGGAGTGATGATTTCCTGCAACACTCAAACAACTTGAAAAATAAAGCACCTGGGAGGCAAACAGAGAATGAGTGGAATGAAAAGGAATTGATGGAAAGCTGAAGAGGAGTCTAATCACTCAGGAAAGCAGTGGAAAGGTGCGTGATGGATGTTTCCACATGCTTTCTGGGTAGTCAAGGAAACAGTTTTTATCTGTCTGATGAAAAAGGCTGTTCACTCACTGAACTTCTGTCTTGCAGTTATCAGGTTAATGGTACTGGGACTTCTCCTGATCTCTGAGTGCAGTGATTACTTTTTATGGGATGGAGTCACACACTTTTCCCATCTCCAGCCAAGAGCTAACAACTCTACCAACTCTCATTATCTAAGCATGCCAGTTATATTACTAGTTACCTGCAACTCTGCCTATCCAGGTCATTCAGTGATAAGAGATCATTCTTAAAATATCTGTTTGGAATTGAAACATTTCAAAGAAAAATGTATAACAAAATCCCCTGACAATCTACATACATGTATAATGTCCATAAAGCTTATTATTCCCTGTATATTTGGAAAGCTTCTAAGTGGCTTCAGCATCTGTGGCTGGACTTCACCAACAATTTCTTCTGCCCCTTCCCAAGAGAGTCCCATTTCACAGTGCAATAAGCATTTGATCTTCCAAATTCCCAGTTGTGGTAAACCAGCTGTGCAACCTTAGGTTATTAGGAAAAAGTCCTTATATTTAAATTGCCTCTGGTGTGAAACATTGCCTTGGAATTAGAATCATAGAACCGTTTTGGCTGGAAGAGACCTTTAAGACCATCACGTCCAACCATTAACCCAGCACTGCCAAGTTACCACTAAACCGCGTCCCTCAGCATCACATCTACAGGTCTTTTAAATGCTTCCAGGGGTAGCAACTCAACCACTTCCCTGGGCAGCCTGTTCCAATGCTTGACAACCCTTTCGGTGAAGAAATTTTTCCTAATATCCAATCTAAACCTCCCCTGGCACAACTTGAGGCCGTTTCCTCTTGTCCTAGTGCCTGTTACTTGGGAGAAGAGACTGACCCTCACCTCGCTACAACCTCCTTTCAGGTAGTTGTAGAGAGCAATAAGGTCTCCCCTCAGCCTCCTTTTCTCCAGGCTGAACAACTCCAGTTCCCTCAGCTCGAAGAATTAGCTAGAAGGTGCCGGATCCCTAATGGCTATGTGGCTTCCTGCTCCTTATTCCAACAGCACTCTGTCCAGAGCAATACGCCCTTCCTCGTGGAAAGCCCAATAACTTGGTCTACCTGTCCTGGACTAACCCTGCCACATGCAGTCATTGTGTATCAGCCCTCAAATTGCTTAGCAGGTACCTCATGTTTTATTTAAAAGTCCATATGTCTTTGCAATCATTTTAAGCAAAGATATTTCATAAAGGCTCAACACACACTGTCCCTAGAAGCAGCAGTATTTTTATAGGGTAGACATGCTATTTCTTATATTGACAGGTCAGAACTTCTAATAGATAAAATGCTTTTCTGCAGTTACATCTAGAGCATATCGAGATACAATTGGAGATGCTACTCCAAGTTTTTTTTGTGCTTGGAGATAACACATTACAAACTTGTTGGGGAAAGTGTTCCTAAGACCATTTTTATAATTAGGAAAAAGGAAACTGAAGTTAGGATCAAATCTCTCTGTAACATCAAAATAAATTTATTTGATGAAACAGTAATTCTACAGGCAATTAGAACACAATTTGCTTTGGACTGATGCCTTAAGGCTTATTTACTTTATTTAGAGAAGTACCTTCTATTCATCACCATTGTATCTGAGTGCCCTCTGAATAAACACTAAGTTTTGTTCTACTAACAAGACCCCACCTTTGGCATGTTAGCAGCTGGAGCAGCTGTTCCAGTGCCAGGGTTTCTGTGAGCCTAAGCCAAGATGGGAAGAATCTGGAAGGGCCTATCATGTTAATATTTTGAGAAAATAACATAATTTAATGCTGCCCTTCACACTCCTCTCTGTAGCAGTTAGGTGGAAGAAAGTGATTGATGGTTGGGATACAGAACAAGGATAATGATGAATAATACAAGAAATGCAACTGAGCACTGAGCCAGATTAGTGGTTTTATCTTTCATATCTGATACAGAAATGTTCATTCACATTTGGTCACAATTATTGTGGGCAATGTCTTCAACAACTAGGCTGCAGAGAAGTGCGTTTGTAATTTTGTGAAAGAAAAAAGATGGATGGTTACTTTGTTAGATTTATGCTTTGGTGCATATGTGTGTGTGCTTGTGTAAGTATAGATGTATGCACACACACATATACACAAGAACACAAATGTATGTAAACAAGATTAACTGGATGTTTTTCGTCTGTTCCTATCTGAAAAGTATATAGATGAAACAAAAAATTTCCTGTGCAGAATCTAAATAAAAAGGTTTTGTTCTTTGTAATTAAAAAAACCAAATCTAACAAGGTAGGGTATCTCAATTTTATCAAAAGAAAGTCAAATTCATTTTCTTTTCAACCCAAGTTACAAAACTGTAAAGCTCCAGGCCTTTACCTCTTATTTGACTTTGAATACAGAGCAGCGATGTGTGACTAGTTTCTTTCTCTTAACCTTTTTTCAGTTAATATAACTTATAACTCCAGGGCCCAGGTTAGGATGGCCCTTCTCCTTCCTTCAAACGCACAACTGCCATTTGAGTGAGAGAAGGGCTGGCACGCAGCACAGCACACAGAAACACACTGTCAGCGTCTAAAAGACCATAGTCTGTCGCTCTCCTTCCTTCCTCTGTATCTTATCTGGAAAAGTAGTTTCTGCATTACTAAGGTTTGCCTCAGTGAAGTGCTTTCAAAAATGGTATCTTATCAAAGAGTCCGAAAGCGAGTAAAATCTAACTACCCTTGACCTCCCTTTAACTTATACCCAGAATAGTCAGGCAGTCAAACTACTGTTAATTCCATGTAATTTCTTCCCAACAGAAGACTATTGCAACGCTACTAGTTTTTTTTACTGTGACTGGCCCAAGGACACGTGGAGTAGTAAACAATCAGAATCAACACAAAGAATAAAAAAGTAAAGATACATTTCTCATTTATTTATTTGTCATAAAAGATCTTATTCAACCCCTCCAGCTACTACTTGACACAACAACCTCCACCAGAAAGCTTCCCGCTGTGGCCTATATAACCCATTCTCTTTTGTTTGACCCTTTCCAGATGTTTCTTTGTCTCAGTCATCTCAGAATTTGTCTGAAGAATTTGCCAAGGCTGCACGACAGCTTAAAAAGGAAGCTCCAAGAATCCAATTTGGAAAAATTGATGTCACACACCAACAGGATTTGAGAAAAGAATTTAATATTCGAGAGTTTCCTACTGTGAAATTTTTTGTGGATGGCAGCAGGGAAGATCCCATAGACTGCAAAGGTAAACTGTCCTATGCGTTGATAAGATAATGATATGTAATGATAGGATGTACTCATCTATTATGCTGCTGAGAAGAAAAATACAGATGCTCAGATAAAGAATATGCAAGGTAGCAAACTGGTTTTGCCCGTAGTTTTAAACATACAATTACCTCTGTACCAATACAAGAACTTGGATTTGCATTCATCTTCCAAGTGTATAACTGAACTGTATGTTTAGCTCACACAGCCAAATTCATTGCTAGCCTAATTCCATCAAGTACAGAGAACCACCTCAACAAGATGACTTACTCCCATTTACTACAATAAACATAAATAAATTAGTTATGCCAAACAAGAATTTGGTCCCAAACCTGCTCTGTTTGCACTTCTAGTTCACTGCAATTCCCACAGGCAGCGCCCCTACAGAATTAGGCTGGAGCAATACTTGTGAATCACTAAGTTCACGCTAAGTATACACGTATACTTCCCAAACCAAAGCAAAGAATTTTGCAATTTAGCCATCAGAGGGAGCTCATATGTGGCTCAGAAAAAACATGGAATAATTTGAAATCTTTGATAAAAAGTTACTAAGCAAAGACAACAATATTGGAATAGCACTGACTTGAGCAATCCTGGGAAATCCAGGCCTTATTAGAGTTAGTCTTTCACTGAATGTATTAACAAGAAAGACATTTAAATTTTTTTTTTCCTAAAATGATGAACTTTTACAGAGTTGAAAAAAATTGCATGAATTGGCCAAGCATCCGTTAGAGTACTCTAAGCAGATACAATTAAGTCACAAGTTTAATACAACCAACAAAAGCAGGAACCTAAAGTCTGCCTTCTGAGCCGGTACACGACCAAGTGCTCTGACTTTAACCGCTGAGCCCCCTGTGGCTGCCGCTGCTGAAAGCTGATCTTCAGTATTTTTAGTAACTTGCTCTTCCTCGCTATTGAATTTCTTACAAAGTTCCCATCATCTAGACTTGTGCAAACAGCAGCTTCTGCACAAATACCACTGAAAGCGTGATTTGCCACACTGAACTTTTATTAGAGGTGCTGATACATGACAGCAAAAGCACCTACCTTCAGTCTCTGATTAAATCTATAGCATTGACAAGAAAACCTCTTTTAAACTGGTAAACCTATTTGACAGGTATACTTGGGAGAACCGGTGAATAGAGTATCATAACACAACATACACATAGTTACCCTTCAGCAGAGAGCTGCTATTTAAGACGCACTTACTAGCAAGACAGAAGAATTCAGGCAACTGGCTTCTGCTCTTTGATTTGTATAAGACAGCATCAACTGTTCAGAGCACACGTACCACCAACAATGACTTAAATTACATTATGTTCACTGGTAAATACTTATGTACAACAAGTAGTAAAATCTCACGTATCGAGTATGACTTAAACCATTGAGAACTGGCAACTGAAAATGCACAGGGACTACCCAATGACTTCTCATACAGAACTTGGCATACTTCATACCACAAAAGAAACTGCAGACCTTGCTAAATCAAGAAATTAACTCAAACATTATGGAAGAGGGAACTTTTGAATGGTTGTCCTGGCACTGGACATAGCATGCAAGCCAAGTCCTAGGCTTTGTAAAATCATCATTTACAACCCCAAGGCCAGAATTTGGCCAGTAAAAAGAAGCTGCACAGGCTGTTTAAATCAACCCGATAGAAAGACTAACTACATGAAAAATATGCTGAGGGATGGTATCACCGACATAATCTGCATGAGCTCAATTCTGCATTTAGACAGCAGAAGTCAGGCAATGTGTGGCCACTAGATACTGCTCTGTGCTTTGCTCTCCAGCCCATACGCTCCAGAGGAGATGCCTGCCAGCTTCACCTTAAAAAAATAATATTTTAAACTAGTTGCAGTGCAGCCTACTGCAAAATGACTTGATGGCAGTAAAATGGTCTGACTCAATTTTGATCTTGTCATATTTCCAAAATGTACAGCACCAAGACTTGCATCTTTGATAATCTGCTTGTACTGTACATCTTGACTCTAGCACTTCTCAACATACAGACCTTTTCTTTTTCATATACAATTTTCATTAACCCTTTGCTGGACTTTTGCTCTGGTCCAACAAGGATGTCATACAAAGATGAAAGGGCTCCTTTATGGCTGAGATTTTCATCTCCTGAGATCAATTTGTGGCTCCAATTCCTCTGAAAACACGATAGCTAGAAAATGTATTCGAGATTTCTAAAACTGTTGAAAGCTTGAAGAAAATTTACCAAATAAACAGACTGCCTGTAATCTCAGTAAAACTGGTAGCAGTAATTTGTAACCCAAAAGATGGAACGATCCAGAATTAAAAGATAACTTTGACACTCCAGCTTTGTTTCTTACATCTAAACTGAAAAGTGAAGCTGCAGCACCACAGAGGAATTTTAACATGTCTCTGTGCCTATCAGATCCCTTCTGCAGCACTGGAGGAAAGATTTTGACACCTAATTTAATTGAACAGACAGTACAATAAAATCTGCAATTGGTTTGAAGTCATTTTGGATTAAACCTCAGGTCGATAGCTCTTTATAGCTTACTGTGATTTTGGGACACATGAAACCTTGCAGAACAGGTTTTTTACTTGTCAGAGTTTCCTCATCTTTATTTCTATCTGTGATTAAGCAGTTTATTAGACGTACAACCATTTGCAGGGGTCCCAGAAAACACAATACTGATCCATCATTGATCTTCTAGAGTCAGCAACAGTTTAAATGGTGACTAGAACCTGAGGTTGAATTTGGATGCCCCAGGCCTGCTTAGAATCAGCTTTGACCTCAGTCCTAAGGAGCCCAAGTCTATTTGTATTCAGCATCCTTCTGCACCTCCACTGCCTCCGTCTTGATTGCACAGAAATGTCTGTCATTCATTTTGACGATCATTTTAACTCTCTTTTCCTTTCATAGGAGTCAGACAGGCCTCAGCCTTTATTACATGGGTGAAAAGAAGAACAGGACCTAGCACTGTATTAATCAACTCTACTGATCAGGCTGAAGCCATCATACATGCTGACAATTTGGCAGTGATTGGCTTTTTTAAGGTAATTCACTAGAAGATTCAAAAGGCTGGTTTCTGTTCCGACTTTGGGATATACTACTTGCCATCGCCACCAAGTCCCACACATCCAAAAGACCTAGAACTCGCCTGAAAAACCCAGGCCCTCAGTTTTCTCTGCATTTTTTTTTTATTTATTTCTATCTACATTTTCACACTCTGGATAAACAGCCGAGGCAGACATAAGAACATCTCACACCACAGCACTTTTCCTGAACAGGTACCCAGGCACAGAGACGTACCAGTCTGAGAGCAGCTTCTGAGAGCATGATGCTACAGCAGTGTTTGCACAGCCCTGGTCACAGCAGACTTTCCTGTATCCTCAGAGAAAGGGCTTCTGCCAAACCATCCCAAATTTGATGGCTGGTGGGAAGAGGGCAGAACTCTTTATCTACTTATCCTTACTTAACTCCACCCTTTTCTTTGGAGAGACTTAACCTATTGCTGGTGTGGGTTATACTGCTACTGGAGTCTCCAAATGCAAAATCCCTGCCCAGAGTTATAACTGATCTAAAACTCTAGGGTCACCTGATCGCTGCATTTCTATTCAAACATGGTGTAAAATCATATACTGGAGTAGTTGCAGGCTGTTCTGGTGAAGGAATGTACTCTTCCTGCTTAAGTCCATAAAAAAGCAGTAAATATTGTCTAATATACTGGAGTGCCTTTTCTTCATCTTTCCATTTGATGATTTAAACAACTTCAGTGAAACTCAGCGGGTAGAGCACAGCTCCATGAATATCACACTAACTGCTGGTTTTAGTTCCTGCCAGCTAAGAAATCTGCATGGATAGGAAGTCATAAAATATTACACTGTGTATGATCTAACTTGCATAGTCCTTTCTCAAACAAATTCCTACCAGCTTCCAGAGCTGATGAAGGTTCTTAGAATTTGGGCCTGAATGATGCCGAGTAATAGTCAAATTGTGCAAAATAAATTTCAGCTGTCAAGGTATATAGTCAGAATTCAGTAAAATAGGAATAGTTTTCTCCTGCTTTTTCAATGCGTCCTTGAAATCTTTAATACCTGAAACATTCAATCAAGGATTTTCTCTAACTGAAGAGACTTTTATTGTGGTATCTCTCTGCCCACTTAAAAGCATGGTGTCTGGACTCATACCTGAACTGATAAGGTCCCAAATGTGCTGGCTACAGTAGATAGGCCAAGTTTTATGGATGTGGAAAACAGGATTAATTACCAAAATACCCCATAGTAATAGAGCTGGAGAACACATACAGCATAATAGGACAAACTGTAAAAATGCTCAGTGCCCAGAATTTTGCTTTGCAACAATCTGCTTGCAGTCTGCTGCTTGCAGAAGGAAGGCAGTTTTCCAGTGCTGGGCCAGATTGACAAGCCCTTGCTATTGCTGTGATGCTGGAGAGTTCCCTGAACCATGCTGTAGCAGATATTGCCTGCAGATGTGTTTGACTGGACTCCATGATTTCACTTGGGGGCTGAAATGACAATAGATGAGCATGAGCTAGGGCATGTCAGAAATCTAATGGGTGGAGGCCAACAAAATAGTGTCCAAGTAAATAAAGAGCTGTATTTGATCTTCTATTAGTCAGAGATTGGTCACAAATGTGAGTGCCAGGATGTGTTGGGAGGTCTCAGCATATAAATTACTATTCATCTGGCATGAAATAATTGTCTGATTAAATCAAATCCGGAAGCGCTGTTGCCTTTCATCATGCTTATTTACTATTAGTTTGAGGGTGGACAGCACAGTGACTATTTGACAGATGTAGGAGTCAAGGTCCCTGCCTTGAAAAGCACTCAGTCAAAGCACCAAACGCATCAGTCAGGTCCTCTTGCAAGCAGAGAGCCCTCCTCTCTAATCCATCACATCCTGCTGACTGCAGACGAGCTGCAGCAGGGGAGCAGCTGTTGGCACGATCCTTTCCCATCTGCAGAAGTCTTTGCAGAGTGTGGAAATGGCAGGGGAGTGCAAGGCAGATGAGGCTAGCGCAGGAAGGACATAGTGGCCATATGCCATCCATATTGACCCAGCCCAGCCAACAGTAGCTGGAAAGGTGAACACATTGGTGGTGTCGCAGCACTCCTAGGATCTCACGTATTGTGAAGATCTCCCCTTGCAGGCAATCATGGCAAGCTATACCCACTTTACAATTACACTCTCTTCTCTACCTCACAAGCCTTTAGGGGCCTGCCTCACCTGTAGCTCTCACTCCTACATATTCTGTCGGGATGCAGGACACAGTCTTGATAAATACTCTTTCTGGGACTAGGAACTTCACAATGACAGCATGGAAGTTTTCTGTGAGACAGCAAGAGATGTGCCAGAGATGTCTTTCGGGATGACAGCCAGCGAGGACGTCTGTGCTAACTACAGCATCCAAAAGAACACTGTTGTTGTGTTTAAGAAGGTAGGAATGCAAGCCTAGCAGGTAAGGTGCAGTGAGCTGCCGTGGCAGCTTTGGGCTATGGAAAGGCAGTCTGGGAGTTTTTCAAGTTAAATAATTTCCTAATTGAAATTCAAACAGCTTAACACAAAAAATACTGCATTTACAGACAAGAGAGACAAGGAGGAGGCAAACAGCAACCTCTGGACAATTGATATTTTCAATCTGGCCGCCTACGTTCAGGTTCCTAATTTATAGTTAAGGATCTGGATAAAATGGCTTTATTTTCCAACCCATATTCTAATCAACACGTGCTGCCACATTCAGTGAGTTTCACAGATGTTCACCTCTCTTCCTTTGTGTTGCTTTTGGCCAGGACAATCCACAGCAGAGAAGTGGCCAACAACAAGAACAAAACTACACAGAAGTAGCACCAATGTTTAGGCTATGAAGTAGTCAGACCAAGGACATCCTGAGTAAGCGTATGTCACAGATAGTGCGTAAAGACATAGAAAAGATCTTTCAGTATGTTAAGATTACTGAGCAAATTAAAACTGTCAACTGCACCTCGAATTTTAGCTATAATCTCATTCTATAATCTAGCTTTGACATTTATTTTACAAGTTATGGAATATCAGTTACTGAGGATCATAAAAAAGCAAAGCTGAGAACAACCTTTTAGAGTAAAGACAGTCTTTTTGCTCCTATACTTCATAAAGACAACAACGTCACTAACTTCACTATTTGTCCAAGGGAAAACCTGTGCATAATGAAGTGCTTGAAGATGGCAGACAGAACAAACGGGATCTAACGAGGCTGATCAAAACCTTTACCTTGGATTTGGTCACTGAATATAATCTTGAGGTATGTGTATTTCTCTGTACTAATGAAAGCCACAGAAGACAGACAGGAAAGACAGGAATCCATGCAGAAAGAGACCTAGGGAGCTATTCTGCTCCTTAGTGTTTGAGAACTTTGTTTTTCTTGTTTGACTAGGACACATCCAGAAACACCAGCAGAACCCAACAGGCAGCTCTTGGTCTAATCCAGGCCAATGGATGCTTCCCTCTTAGAGGGAAGATGTTTCTTAGAGAAGATGGGGAACAACAGGCCAGTGAACTTGCCTGAACACGCTCCCTCATGTGAAGCCAACACAAAGGCCTGGGCTGCTTCTGCAGCAAACTAGGTGGGGTTGGATATTGGAAGGTTAGTCCCTATCATAGCTCCAACCCTTCTGCTCCCATGCAGCAACCAGGTCCTCTCAGCCAAGACAAGGAAGAAAGAAACCAGCAATAACTGTTGGTTGTGCAGATAGGAAGGGAAAGACATGGAAATACCTGCTTGTCTGGGGGACACCCCATTGCCTCTAATCACGGTGTGGGGCATGAGAAAAAGGGCAGCTCTGTGCAGGGAAGGAGATGTAAGCTGCTGATGCCACCCAGAAGTGAAGGAAGTACCCCAATCAGGTCTAGCTCCTGCAGCTGGACCTCCTTGGGTAACACTGCTTTTTACTTTCAGCACATCTTTAGCATTTATTCTTCAGTGTGTTATAAAGGAGGTCAGACTAGAAGATCATAACTGTCCCTTCTGACTGTAAAAATCTACAAATAACGATGAGTTTTTTTCTGGAACAGAGAAAACACTCAGCACCTGCTGATTTTTCTCACTGTCTTCTTTACAATAGTGAAAAAAATCCAATGGTTGTGGAAATGATTAGGAACTGAGCCTTAAAAGTAAAATTTGCAATAGCAGAACTGAATGATACTGATACTCTGAGCCTCTGATTCACTGTTCTGCTTACAAAGAGTGGAACAGATGTTGACTCTTTTGTTTTTCAGACATCTGTGAAGATTTTTGATGTCCCTGTTGAAAATCATATCCTGCTGTTCACCCCAACGAACTCAGAGACATTCAATGCAATTTATGATAACTACAAGTCTGCTGCTGCGGAATTTAGAGGAAAGGTTTGTAATGCTGAATCCTGCTTTGCAAATATGAATGACAAAAGATCAATGGAAAAACACTCATCGATGTTACTGTCAAAAGCACACTGCTGTCAGTCCACCTTCTAAGTCTACCAAACCATTTAAAAACAGTTTCAGTAACTTTCCTTTGAATTTGTTAAGGATACAAGCTGAAAAATAAACTTCACTTGAAAATGATTCTTTAAAACGCAAAGAACACACAAACCAACACTAATTCCACCTGCTCCCAATAAACGTATTTCTGATTTTAAAATATTTCTTTCTAGGAGCAATTTCC
The DNA here is from genome assembly GCF_963924245.1 of Chroicocephalus ridibundus. Classification (NCBI taxonomy): domain Eukaryota; kingdom Metazoa; phylum Chordata; class Aves; order Charadriiformes; family Laridae; genus Chroicocephalus; species Chroicocephalus ridibundus. Next base: position 48,710,964 of record NC_086291.1, on the reverse strand, counting down.
AACCAAAGATAGTTTTAGCAAGGTTCTGGCAATTTCTGCCACCACCAGGAAATGCCATGACAATCACAAGGTACTGCCTGAACCAAGAGCTGGAACCAGATACAAAACCTGAGAAATACTGCAAGGCATCTGCATAGCTTTGGTTGCAGCACATGTGTTTGCATGTATATAAATAGGTATAGGCAGTCACACATAGAAGTATTTCAGTTTTCCATTGTCAGTCACTGTGGTGCTACTCCTGCTCTGAGTACATGAGACACTGAAGAATGGCAAGTCATCTTGTAATAAAGTATCACACATTAGTATCGGTAAAGACATACTGATTACAGTTGCTTCAGCTCTTTTGTCCTCTTAAGATTTATTAGGAAGAGCAATAAGAATTTTGAGGGGTAATTTAGAAGTGGTACTAAAATAGGTGACAGCAAACCACTGTTAAAGGACAGAGGAAAAAGCTCTATTTTTTAGCGTTGGCATTTAGCTTTAGCATTTGTTATTAACTAGGACCAAGGTGTGATAAAAGTCTACAGAGCTGCTGGTTGTTGGACTGAGACCAAAAAATGATTCTACACAGTTCCTTGCATTTAAGTTTAGATCCTAACCCACTGCCAAGCTCCGTGAGCTATTTCTCTGAAATAGCTAAACCAAAGCTGGAAACCAGATGCATGTCTCTCTTTATTATCAGATAATGTTTATCTTGGTGGATACTAATGAAACAAGGAATGGACGAGTTTTTGAGTATTTTCGCATCAGGGAGGTTGACGTTCCCGCCGTGAGAATCCTAAATCTAACAAGTGATGCAAAGTACAAAATGCCTGCAGATGAGGTGACTGTGGAGAACCTAAAAGAATTTTGCCAGAGCTACCTAAATGGAAGAGCAAAGGTATGTCCATTACTAATGAGATGCACCTCTACTACACCATCTAAAGCACTAACAAATTTGCAAAATGTCCCTTTTTAAATTAGAACAGTGTGCTATTCTGATCATGCTGACGCATTCATCTACAGTTGTTGACAGAGCATTCCTCTGTATTTAACAACCGAGATGAACTACAAAGTTCTCCAGTTTTCCTATGTAAAAACTGGATAAATCATTTATGGCCCAATATCATAGTTGATTTCAGCTGATGTATTTTAGCGGTTTAAAACATCCCTAGGTCTCAATCTTTCTAATATTATAATGGAGATATTCCACTCCCTTAGCTGGGAAGAGATGCAAACAATGATTGCAACATATTCTGAGGTTGCAGAGAAGTCCAGTAAATAGAAAATTGACAATTTCGGATAGAATAAGATTTGGTACTTGTTGTAAGCGAGTTTAGCAGAGTGAATTTTCACAGGGGAGATCATTCCCAATGCTAAATACAGTATTTATTGCCATAATGAAGCATCATCCTCCACACTCACAGGAAATGAAAATATTAAAGTGTTTTGCTTTTTCAGTGCACTTCAGGGTGATTTACTTTTGTTTCCATTATAAAGAGAAAAGATGAAATAATCAGTCTTACAGCAGGCAGAATTTAAAAGATTTGAGGAGATTCCAATTTCAATGTCAGAGGCGGGCAGGACAGAAGAGGTGGGGATGTCTCCTCCACCAAGATCTGCTTGAGTGGCGCACTCCCACCAGGGAACAGCTGCCACGGGGAATGTCTGCCTTTCTACTACTGCACTGTGGTGTAGAAGAAAAGAAATTGCCAGCTAATACACCATACATTGTAGGAGTCATGTGGGGACTGTGACTGGTGGTGAAAGCAGAGATTTAAGCAGCAATGCACACTTTCTCATGTGTTTTACATCACTTTTGAGAGACCACAATAGGTAAGTTTTTCAGTATTCTAGCTTCTGAAGATTGGGCTACAAGAACTCAGGACAACTGAATGCAAACATGTTCAAAAGGGTCATTTTCAGACCATCTACGATGGAGTCTGTATTGAAGGGAGGGACAAGTAATTCCAACTACCAGCTATGCAGGGGTGCAAGACCTCAGCTCCTTGCTGAAGGGAGAGAAGGTGGTAGCACACGAAGGCTGACTAGGATGGAGAGATATAAAAAACAACATACAGTAATAGTGCACATTAGGTAGAGAAACAGCCCGTTGGTCTCACTTTAACTTGAGATGAAGTACATTTCTTGATGCTCCCTGCACTTTCACAGCACTATTTTTGTTTCTGCTTAGCTACATCTTTCTAGTGAAGAAATTCCAGAGGACTGGGACAAGATGCCTGTCAAAGTGCTTGTTGGGAAGAACTTCAACAGGATTGTCTTCAATAAGACCATGACTGTGTTTGTTATGTTTTGTAAGTGTTACCGTCGTATTCAGATTTTAAATTGCTTTAACATGATCAATTGGAAGTGAAAAATGAAAGTTCATGCTTACATACCAAAATAATCTTTGTCAAACTTAATGAATTTTTGTTGTCCAATGAAAGCATTGAAGAAAAATTTGTGTCATATCTAAGGAAACATTTTGATACCTTTGCTGACTTAGGGTTGCACTGAGTAACACTGGATCCCTTAAGTAAATATTTGTCAAGGCCATATCAGATCTCAGTGTTGAAAGACAAAATGACACTAGAACGTCATGTTGTACAATGGAACATTACAGCATGCTATATAGTATGAATCTTCCAAGGACAGAGGGAGAGTTCAGTGAGGTTGTCTGGTTATAATGCTCTAGGATTAAATCCCAGAGAGAAGCTGCAGTTTAGCAAATCATAACTTCTTTTTTCCTCCTCTGTCTGCAATGGAAGTGGCTTTCCTGCTTGACTTTTCTCAGCAAGAAACCACTGCCCTATCCCTGTACCAGCCAGCAGGGATCAGTTTGTGCCTTAGTTACTTCAGTAGACCAAACGTGCAGCATTAACATAAATACAACTAGCTGTACTGCCCTGAATTCCAGAAATTCTTAAAGGCAGCATGTTCCTGCAATCCTGCTTGTTGGCTGCAGCCATTTAATTCACACAAGTCATTTTTACATGTCAGTGTCATCCACAAACTGATCTAAAGGCTGGTAAATGGGATGTAGTGTATTCAGGAAAGTGCCCCAGAAATTTTAATTCCATCTAAACCGAGTATGAGCACTTTTCTCATGACTGAAGGATTGTGACTGTGTTGTATGGTATTTAAGGGGATACTAAGTTCTCAGCAGTTTGCCTTTTTGCTAACCTGTATGAGGGCAGTGCTCAGAGTCAAAACACCACCATACCTCAAACTCCTCCTTTTAGTGTAAATGTAGCATAGTTTATGAACACAGTTAATTTTAGTACGCAGAAAGCATTTTGTGCTTCTGGCAAGTATTTCACCATGGGAATGATGCTAGACTTACTTGGGTATCTGGCATACCTCTTCAGCAGAGTCGTGTGACAAGTGTTGCATATTTGTTATAGTCATAAAAGGCTAAACAGAGCTAAGGCAGCACTGCTACCAGAAGTGCATTCCTGAATAGCTGGTTATCACTAAACGAAAACTCATGAAATTCATGAAGGGTGAATGCTTTCAGGTAGAGACTGACCACAACTGAAATCCAAAATCCTGTTTGCTTTAAGGACTAAATGGGTCCCCGTGATTGCAGCAGCACATGCTCTTCTGCCAGACTGTATTCTTTTCTTTTTAAATTTGCAGATGCCCCTTGGTCCTATGACTGCAGAAAACTCCTGCCAATCTGGGATAAGCTAGGAGAGCAATATGAAAGTCGCAAAGACATAATCATTGCGAAGATAGATGTCACAGCAAACGACATCTTGTCTGTTGGATTAGATCGCTATCCGTTCTTCAGACTCTTTCCTGCTGGACCAGATTACCAGGTGAGAAGCCATCAGGGAAGAATGTGGAGATACAGCTGCACACCCAGGGGGAGGGTGGGGGTGGGGGTGTGCACACGTGCATGTCATGGTGAGAAAGAAATCCTTTAAGCACAAAAGTTTTGGTCGTTATCTACTCAACGTTGTATTCATTGCCATCAAGAACCTGAATTAGAGGAGAAACCCTTCTTTGTCTTCTCCTATGTTTGAGACTGTGTCAAGAGCCCATGTATCATTTACCTACAAGTCATTACATCCTTTCATTCTGCTGTTTAACAACCTCCAATCTGCGTGTTGGGTTCTAGCAACAGTCTCAACAGATACCTCCTAATCACTGGAGTGCCTTTTTACTTCAAACCGTAACAAGAGATGTGCTGTCACAGAACTACCTTGTGCTGGTTGTTTCTGGTGCGGGTATGACTATAGCCTCTAAAATGCTGGCACTACTCTTGTTACATCCTCTACATTTTCACAAACCCCAAATCCCCAAACTTTGTTTTATACACTTATGCCAGTAATTTTACTTCATTACATTATCACAGCTTCAATTGGGAATAAATATTTGTTGTCAAGACAAATTATCTTTACAATAGGTTACCCAATGCATCAGCTATGTTACGCAACAATCAGAAAATGTTGCTGAAAGAGGAAGCAAAGAACAATATTAAATAGTTACATTCCTCCATCTACGTAGATAATTTAATTGAAAAGAAGATATCTCTGAAGAAAAAGGAAATTCTAAGATGTTGTTATAATTAAGACATTACTAAGCTTTTCATTTTTCTTCTTAGTCCTAAACTTAAATTAAATTTTAAGACATTTGCTCATGTCTTCATTTAATCTTTGAGGGAGAGATTTTCCTCTCAGATGTGCAGGCACAGCTTCTAATGAATTGAACTGCAGTCCTGCACACTCACACCATGTTTAGTCTTTACGCAGAAAAGCAGAAACCCATTAAATGCTCATAATAAATGTTAGTCTGTCAAAAAATATCAGTAATAACTTTCATTAACTATTAAGGGATTGCTTCATACTCACAAATACTCTGAAATTAAAGAGTATTTGAGATCTCAAGTTCCTCCTGGTGCACCACGTTTTTATACTAGTTCTCTCAACTTCAGAGATTTTAACTTATACTTGACCACCAGTGCAGGTGTCCTGTAGATGTTTACAGTTTTGCAATTGTTCTGGCCTTCTTTCTTAGAGCACTATATGAACAGCTGGCCACAGACATCTTTACTCACTACAGACCATCACAAATATCTGAGACACACTCAAGCTGTTAATACACAGTCACTGCAACAGCTCTCAGTCATTTCCTATCCCACCAGAAGTTATACTGGGAATTCTCCCACTTGTCCTTTTCTAGAGGTTAACTAAAGTCAGAGCACAGGATACAAATGTAATATCACAACATGCCAAGGTTCAGAATATCTACTGTGTTTTTCACTGTATAGGCACTGCTCCAAAATTATGATCCCTGCTCCCTTATTCTGGCCATGAAAAGAGCAATAGAAGGGGCTTGGAGATGAAGAGAAACTAGTATGTTCAGAATTAAGAAAAAGAGTAACAGGAAACATATACAGTCCAATAACAACACCTGGTGCAACCCTGATTTCACACAGACATCATTTCCAGCCTTCAGTATTTTGCTGCTGTTAAAAACACAAACATATGAACTTTCCAATTACCTCTACCAATCCTTCACATTGTTTAAGGACTAAAGATAAATTGAACACTAGTGCAGAAGCAGTAGGAACTCTAAAGATGAAATAACTATCAGAAGACTCCAGAAAGCACATCAAAATGAACAAGAAGTCTGAACCTGCTCCTGATAAACGGAGGGAAACATGGCTAACATAACATGACTGAAAGCTGTTTTCTAGAACTGGGTTGTCATGTTCTCAGGCCACCACAGACACCCTTACATCTCCTTAAAGGCAAAGCCATGGGTAGAACACATTACTATGCAGTCCCTTCCAAGCACTCTCATCTGATGAGATCATATTAGATACTACGCTCCTCCAAACAGAAGTATCTGCTAGGTCTCCAGGCTATGAACCACCTACTTTCCAGTGGGTTGTCACTCTTTAGTCTCTTTAAGAACAGTTTCAGCTTTTCCTGAAGTAAATGACAAGCCACCCTCTTACTTTCAGTGGATGCAAAAATAGATGCATGACAAGATTTTTAAATCTGGAGCCTCTTCAGGTTAACTGGAGTTCAGTGGAGCTGGATGAGCTAAGAGACCTAGATCTATAGCTGGGCATTTAAGCATGTGCCCAAGTTTACCAGTGTTTCTGTGCTGGGGAACAGCTATAGTCAGAGCTGCAGGAACAAGAGTGTGAATCTGATGAATTACGTGGAGGAGGGAGTGACCAGGCATCATCTGAGCTCCATCTGTGAAGCTTATGAACAACTCATCTGCTGTGTCATCCACTACAAATTTAAGAGAAAAACCTGCAGTCTTTCAGATGGATTTTAAGATTATTTTATTTGTTTCTATGGATGAAGTGAGAAAAATAACATTTACATACTCTCATGCACTGATTACTCTGAAGAAGTGTTGACACACACCCTCCGTAACCAATGCAGGGATCAGCTGCTTCTCTGACTTTACAGGCCTTCAGGCTCTGCAAAATTGCTGTTCCAGCCATCATCAGAGTCGATAAAAATCAAGACTCATCTAAGAATATTAATCGCCTCTGGAGGAATCAAATAATATTTCTCAAGAAATCTAAACTTGCAAACATTAAAAACAAACAAACAAAAAAACTTCAAGGTTACCACACTTTTTATTCCAATACCTTACTGAATGGAAATATCAAACCTGTGTATACTTTTAGTGAATTCATCAGAGAATTGAGGTGTTTTGTTTACAGTCCTTTGAACTCAAACACAGCATTATTAGTCTCAGTGGGAGTAAGTCAGCTTAACCCAAGTGAGAATGCTCATCTGCCTATTTCTAAATATACTCAGGTAACAGCAGACAGTTCCCAATGTCATGCACAAGAGCTTCTACAAATTTTTGTTAAAAGACTCATGCTAGATCCTTTTATACTTCCAGAAAGCAAGGGTATTTTGGGTGGGAGGAGCAAGGGAAATATTTAAAATACAGTATGGTGCCTAGAGCTACTCAGAGAATTTTAAAGTTCTAAACTGAAAGTGCTTCTTCCATTAAACTTCCTCAGGAGAAAATCCTCACTAAACCCTCAATTTAAGGTGAAGAATAAGAAAATTCATGTCACTGCGCATCTTCCTCCTGTTCTTACTGAACATTTAAGCCGTGCAACAGCTGGTACTTCTGGATTGTGTATTTCAAAACTTTTTCATAATTTGAATTTCCATCAAAATCTTTAGACAGCTTTGAATATCACGGCTGGACACTTAAAAGACTCTGTTCTTAGAGTATCTTGCAAGCGTTTATTGTTAAACACAGAAAAGACACTGATGTCAGTAGTTGTCGGGATCCCAGGCTAGTATACAATAATGGTTATGCTTTTTATACAAATCCTCTTCTTCTTGGGAATATACATCTATTTCTTCTTTACACTTGAGTTTCAGATGACGTTGGAACCTGCTGTGCCTCTGCTCTCACTTTCTAAACTGAGCACAAGAGTCTAGAGTTTGTTAAGTCTAAAGAACTGAAATGCCCCAGGTGATTATGCTGTTATTTCCAGCATTGGGTGTATAGAGTTAAGTATTAACCTTACAACTCTTTTCAGGAGGTGGTCTATGCTGGGGAGTATACCTTGCAGGCATTTTCTGAATTCTTAGAAGAGCAAAGCAAGACAAAAGCAGAACCAGGAGAGAAGGTAGGTATTTGATCCAGCTACTGACTGGTCTGCTGTGCAATTCAAGGCATGCTCACCTTGTATAGGCATACCTGAATGCGTATGGCCTTCAGCCACTGCTCATGTCAATGCTCTGGCAGTTCTTGACAGTTCTTAACTTGTTTCAAGCTGACTAGCTTGGCATGACCATGCTAGCTGCACTCATATACCACTGCCTGGCAGGCACACACCAACTCAAATCCTTGTTTTCATCACACAAAAACCTATTCTCCCACTGCTGATGTTATCACTGAGTCACTACCTTAACACTCTGGTTGTAAGTACTGCATGGCAGAAAGGAACCTGCACCTGGACAGGTGTAAGCAAAACTTTGACAGGCTTTTAGCTGGAAAAAAGAAGCCCCAGCTAAGTTAGTTTCAGCTATGCCTGGAGTGGTTCAAATACGCATTGCCCATCTCATCCTGCTACATTTAGTGTGGCTTCTCTTCTTCCTAAAGCAAGGGCACAACTAAGAGTAGACACTGTCCTTTCTCTGAACAATCTGGTTATGATTACTGTATGATTCCTCAGCCCTTTCTCCTTCACTGTAAATCAGACGAGATAAGCATTCACTGTCCCAGATCAGCCTGTTATTTAATAATCCCAGACACCTCACTGCAAAAAGACATCCTGTAAGTGAACATGATCAAGTTCCACACAGCTCCAAACAACAGAAAAAACTGACATAAAGACGGAGGCGCTGCCTACCCAGTACAAGAATCATAGGCCCATTCTGCCTGGAAGTGAAATAGATGCACACAGTAGCAATAGTTGTCATTAACACTCTTTTCAACTAGTAGGGAAACTGTCTGTGGGCGGATAAACAGTTTTGAGTTTTCAGACTTATTTCCACCAGAGGCTTTGATTTGCTCCTGAATTTGCTGCTCAAATAGGTGGTTACAGATGGGAGAGATGACTATACTAATACTAGGACACAGAAATCTGCCATGAAAGATCAGACATCCAAGCTCTGCCCAGTCATTGCACAACTCTGTTTTCCAATACCCAAAGCCTACGTTTGGTGTCTGCCTCTGTTGCATGTTCTTTATGATATACTTGAAGCAGATCTGTTGAGTTCCACACACGGTCTTTGACATACAGTGTTAGAACTGCATATATTCTGTCATCTCTTCTTCATGCTTTATTAAAGATAAGTAAAAAGCCAGTTTAGGAAATACCATTTAAAAATGCTCTGGGTAGCAAAAGGGGTAAGTAATTGACATATTCTCATCTGTTCACATTCTCTGTCCTTATGTGACATCCACCAGATTTTCCCAGAAGACTGCAGTATTACACCATTTGCAGTACAGTGCTTGATGAGAAGTCCCCTGCTGGAGTAACTCTTCATCCTCACGTCAGGGCATTCACAAACACACAAACAAGATAAATAAGAAGGTAGTTTCTTTTGAGATTGCCTAGGAAAGACTGTCTTATGCCTGTCAGCTTACCAAACACAGTTTTCCAAGTTATTCTTAAACCTTCACAGAGAGCCTCACCAAAGCTTTGCCATAAACCAGTGTAAAGGTTTGAAAACAAAATGAATTTTAGCAACAGCTGCACTATTTCTGACCTCATTAACAGGCCTTCAAGTTCCTTGGTCAAAAGATGAAAATCTGCATTTCATATGATCTTAAAATTTTTTTTGGAAGTAAAGAATTACTAGGACAATTATCTTTGTGAACATCAGTATAGGCATCTTTGCTCTTGCATTTCCTCTTTTAATAGGATCCTTCAGGAGGAATGAAAGAGGATGTCAGCCAAAAAGAGACTGCAATAAAAGAGAAAGAAGAACTTTAATAGTACTGAGAAAGAGCAAAATTCTGAGGATTCTGGGGAATCCTTCCTGGAAAGAACTCACCAGAAGAATGAATCATCTTACATGAACACTGAGCTGGATCAAAAAATAAAAGTAAAGAATTCAGTATGAATGGCTCATTGTGTGTGACCATAAATCCAATTTAAGCCCTAGTTTTACTGGGATCAGGTGTCATGGGTTCTTAAAATATTGTCAATTTTGCTTAAATAATGCCTTTATAACAAAAAACCTGTCTCATTTAGAAAGGTATATATGCCATGGCAAACAGATCAAGATATAAACCTATTCTTTCCTAACAAAATCTGCAACAGGTTTGCAACCAGTTGCTCTCCAATTTACTCTAAGACAGCCCTACTGTTTTCAAGGGAGATTAACTGCTCCCAGAAGGATGTAACTAACATTGCACAGAGCATTTCTATAGTGATCTTCAAAAGAAGTAATTGAAGCTAAGGGCTATGCCCAAAGGGGCACCAAGGGGCAGATCATGACTTTTTTTTTTTTTTCTTATCAAGCAGTAGAAAACACAGAAATCAAGACATAATTTAATTCCAGTAAAAAAAAATATCACACCTAACACACAAAGTCACAGGTATGACTCACATTTTAGTTACGTTAGGTCCCATAGCCACCCCACACATGTTACAACAGTACAGCTGGTGAAACTACTGGACAATAGTAATTTCTTCCTGCAAGGGCCAGATAAAGCAGAAGTAATTCTGAAAATCTGAAACCTTTTCCTACACAATTAGAGAAGGAAGATAATTTTTTAATATTTCATTTCAAAAGCAGATATCCAAAGTCTTTGTTCCCAACTTGTTAATGCTAATAAGTTACTTTCCTGTGTAAGCAGAGGAAAAAAGGTGAACACTTAAAAATGAAGGAACACCCATTTGAATGGAAGGAAGATTCATCACTGCAGTGAAGAATACAGCACTGAAAGAACAATGGAGATCTCCTAACTCTCACGTGTCATGCAAGTCAACGAGAGACGGACAATTTTAAAGTATTGGACCTCTTACACTTTACAATTATTTGCTAAAAAGTGCAGTTCATGACAGATGGCTTGTTTGCTAGCCAAGCTGCAATGTGTAATTAAATATCCCCAGTTAGAGATTTAAGATGAAATATTAACGTCTCTACTTCAGAGTTCTTGCAAATAAATAGCACTCAACATGCAACACAGTCACCTCATGAGGCCAGCAATTGGCCTTCACTGATGAGGAGTCAACACAAAGACACAGAAAGTAAACCAGTTTATGTGAATATTTCACGGGCACAGTTTAATCTCTGCTGGGGCTAACTTTCATTGGGACTGCAATTAAATCCTCTCAATCAGAGAGGATTCTTGTGGAAGCATGTTCAGTGCTAGATCACCATTCCTAATATGGTCCACCCAGGCTTTGTATGTCTTGGACCTAATTTCTTGAGCAGCTTGCTTACACTACCTGAAACTGGGGAAAACCACTGATCAGATGGGTTCCACACATTCAGGTTTCTGCAGTTGCAGCTCCCTCCTCTGTCGCCGCAACCTCACCTTCAAGGGGAAAAGGAACTTAAAGGTACATAGGGAAACTGTGGCTTAAAAGTCAGGATGGTAGATCTGAGAGATGCAGTCCACTCCTTCATTTGTAATTGTGAACCAAAGCTGAGCTATTAATATTTAAAGCAAAATTCTTCTTTGAAGATGCCAAGTAGAGTTTAATTCTCATGTCTTTAGGACAGAGCAAATTTTTGATAGCACTGCAATACAGTGCAAATAAAGTCAGACTCTCACTTAGTAGCAAGGCGAAAACTGTATATCAGATACCAGGGTGCTGGTTTTAAAGAGATCAGTCTAAGTTTGCTGTGGGTGAAAACTCCCACCCCAGCTGGACAGCATGGGATGCAGTTAACAGGAAGTGTTTCTCAGCACCCTTGTTAAGAGGACTTTATTTACAAATATTGCACAGAAACAATAACTTGTCAATTCAAACACTGAAGTATACCAAAACTGCTTCTTTTATACACAAGTGAAAAAGTCAATTCTCCTTTGGAGATCAAACATGAGTTCTCTGGGACACTGCCAGAAGGGCCTTGCACAAAGTAAACCTGATTACTGTTGGATATTGGGTTTCATTTATCTTTCATTTAACACTGGGCATTCATTAACAAACAGAAGTCCTCGTTTGATATCCTGGGAGATCAGATTAGAAAGCAAATGAGATGAACTGAATCCCAGAGAGAGGGAAGTGTCAGCATGCTTTCCCTTTGCTGCTTGCAACATGATGAAATTTGAATGGCAAGCAGTGCCACCAATATATTTTGAACAACTATTAAACACAGAAGCTATAATCTTTTAATTAGTTTCCTCACAGAAAAATGGAGCAAGCAATGTTCAGCACCACTCTGTATCTGGCAGATGGGTTTACCATTCAAGATAATGAAAAAAAAATTAATTTTCACTGTGCCTACCCACTGTATATGAGGCTCAATCCTGAAACTGCTATCTATCCTATTATAAGGTGCAAGATTACATATTAATGAAAACATGTGCCATCTCGGCAAGTGATGTTCTCATTTCTATTCCAGCCACTCTCAGATGTTGTGTCAAGACAAGGGGCCAAGCGTAGACTCACATACCATACTGTGACACATGACAAGAGTTGCAAATCGACTTTATAAAGCATCTGGTAAAAACTGGCCTGAAAGGGAAGTCTTCCTGTGGTCAAGCCTTGTTACTGGCTGGACTGGCTTCCTCCAACCCTCAACCCATGGTAGGATGTGTCCCCCGTGCCAGGCAAGTGGCCTTGCACATTGTCTCATTTTTCCTCTGACCCAGGTCAGTTCCAGAATATTTTCTTGCAACAAAAAATTACAGGGGTTTTAACCAGATTCCAGTAACTCACCACCAACTCACTTCCCCTATCGTGACAACTTGTGTCAGTTTAATAAACAAAACTCATAACACTCTCTGTAGTGCCTCCTCAACTGTCACAAGCAGAACTGAGGCCTAAACATCTGAAACAGTATCACTTCCTCACGCTTTGCTAAGTCAAATGTTACTTTTTTTTATTTTAGTCTAAACATGAAGTGAATCTGTTTCATTTTAAAGAGTATATAATTTTAACCGTGCTCAGACATTCTAAATCCATGCAAAAAAAAAAAAAATCAATGTGTCTTAGTCAAATTCGTTCCTGTAAACGAATACCAACATTTTGAATGCACCAACATCACCGGGTTTTAATCATATGAAAAATGTCCCCATGCACCTAAATAAGCCCTATTAATTAAGATCGACAGGACTAAGCAACATGATATCAATGTGCATCAACTGCTGAGCTGGTCTAATCAGCCATGTCGAGATGGTTTGGTTATCAATATGGAGCAGCAGAAGCAACAGTCCTAGCTAGGAATATTACTTATAAAAAAACCTCACAAACAAAATGCGAAGCATAGCGAAGTTTAATACAAAAAAGGGGGTAAACCTGAACCCCCAAGAAATGCTGACTTGTTTTTTACTAAATGGCAGCCTATTTTGCCTTAAAATACAAGCTTTGAGCACCTTGCAGATAGCAATTCATCTCATTAAGTTCTTTTCTTAAATCCTGGGGAAGAAAAACTTGGTTCAGAATTGACAATCATTCATAAACGCTCAGATGCACAGGAAAAATAATCAATCCTAAAGAGAAATGCAATAATTCTTTTCATCTTTACAACAGCTTCATCCTAGCTTAACTCCCCTGGAATTACTCTCAGCTGGCATCAGCATAATAACAGAAACAGAACCACAATACATTAAAAGAGATTAATGCAAATGCATAACAAATGCATTGACTGATCAAAAAACTCTGATGAGCGGAAGTGGCATAATTGGTATAAATCAAAAGGTCTGGCTTGCAGGTCAGAAGTTTGTTTTTGGTAGAAATATATGCTATATGCTTGAAGACTGATGTGATGGCCAGAGGGAGGTGTCTAAATCCAGCATTTCAGGCATTCAAATTCAAAGACTTGGATTGTCAAACTTCACATGTTAGGAAGCCTTTAACTCTGTCGTGCCTTTCTCACACTCACTCCTGATATCAGAGATAGGGGAGTTTGCTCCAAGGCCACAATGATTTCATACAGAAATATTAATGAAATGGAACAATTCACACTTTAATAAAAACATACCATTGAGTTAACTCAAGTGGAGTTTGGCTGATAGAAATTACTCAGATCAGATATTTGAAAACCATGCTTGGTATAATCAACTGTGAGAGGGGAAGGAGGTTGCATTCATTTAAACTTTGATTTAGAAAATGTTTTAAACCCATCTGTCCCCTGGGCTTGTGGCCACACTGTTGCATCTGTGCATCAAGAGTCCCACACAAGCTGACAGTCATTCACTGAAGTTTGTTTCCAATTCAAAGGGTTTCGAGGTGGATTTCACTGCTCACATTTCATACTTGATTCACTACATTTATGAACTACTGGGACTGAAATGCCAAGCAAAATTCAGCTTTTTCATTAGTCTCAGAGGCAGCTGCTGTTTCTCGTGGCACAGTACTGGACCAAAAGGAACACGCATTGCCCAATGTGCCCTTAGTTTCCAGTTTCTGAGAATCACCTTTGGAAATATTTGCTTTATGTAAAACATTGACAGAATGTAAGCCATGCCAGCCCTGCTGCCTACGCCTCTTGCTGCTCAACAAACATGCAGTGGTTGCCTTTTCACCAGAGCCTGACAGCCACGCTGCACTGGGTCCTGGGTGGGGAATTTACTGAATGAACAGAGACCCTCACCATTCGCACACTAGTTCTGTATCAGCAGTTACATACACCACACAGTGAACACAAACAACTAAAGAATCATTTCATCCCTCTCCCCAGCAAGTAACACCTTGTTGCATTTCATTCAAGCTCTCCTGGGCAAATGCATGTTACCAACAACTGCAACCAGTGAATAATAAATATTAATAAAGCGCTTAATTGGAATCTTATTGAAAAGCACTTTCACCAGCACAGCTGGCAAGAGCCCCTTTGAACAAATGCTGTCTGCTTGCCAAGTACAACATAGGTAGAATCATAATTAGTCAGCAGAGGCTAAGGACTGTACATGTGTAAACATCACTGCTGAAGCCTGAGCATTTCAAAGCATGTATTTAATAGACTGAAATAATTTGGGAATTTTGCCTAAATTTCCCTTCTCTGGCCTTGTCATTCTTCAGCAGGTGCTAGATATTTCTTAGCACACACATTACATGCTAACAGGCTCAGATACCACTCCTGAGCTAAACCAGCACCCTGGAAAAGCATTCCCTCCAGCCTCTACATCCCAGGTCACATCATCTACGGTTGTCAGAAAAATAGCTCTTTACAAACAGTAATGGATGAAAGGGGTCATAAATACTGGTTAACTACCATTTCCCTTTACTTAGTTTGACACTGATGGGTCTCTGCCTGCCTCACTTTCTTTTCTTCCAAACCATTGCTCTTTGCTAAATCAGGAAAAAATCCACCTTCTTCCACCATGCCCTTATCCTTTTGTTAAATAACAATTTGCCAAAGTCTAGTAACTTCAACAGACCAAGGCACTTGCCCGGAAATCACATTTGCTTGGAAGACTCCAAACACATTGCAAAAATCTGTATCACTGTTTTACACTGGCTGCACAGCGCCAAGTGCCTCTAGGAATACTTAGTTTATGGGTGGCAATTACAGCCTTTATAAGAGCTAAGTATGGGATTTAACAACATTCCCACTGGCATTAAATACCTGCCTCTAGTCTAAACTATTTTTGTTCTAGTCCTTAATAATTTCTCATGTAATCCTTTATTAAGGCTCACTGAAAGAAGAGACTGGACACTTTTTATTGTGCGTTTCATGAACAATCTTTGCTGTAATGTATTTTCCCCACTTGAAACCCTTGCACTAAGATGCTGTTCAGCATAAGAATTCTTCGGACGATTTCCTCAGAGAGCACATTGATGTGGAAATGTGAAGGATGCGTTCCCTCAGCAACCAGAGGACTTCATACAGGACAAGGAAGATGGTCTTCTATTGAACAGTCATTGTTGAAAGCGAACCATAATTTGTGATACAAGAAAAGAACACCAATTTGGATAAACGAATGCCTTCGTTTCAAGATTAATGTCATTTTGCAACCCAAAATCTTCTGTTCCAACTGACAAATTCTCATTTATATTGTGAGCACGCAAATTCTTCTACAACCTTGTTCCTAGTAATTTATCCAAGCCTAGTACAACAACATATTTCAATCATAAGGTCAGAGATGAGAAATAAGGCCATATTACTTAGGAAAAAAAATCCCAGAATGGTAAACAACAGGAACATAAGGCAACCATTCTGCACAAGATTTAGAAGTGTCAGAAAAGCCACCCAGGCACAGTATAAGGGGATAAGCTGGCAAGTAAAAAGGCAACAAGAATAAGCCAAGCTTCCCAGGAAGCCAGTACCACTAATTTCTTCATTAGCAATGCCCACAGCACATCTCTGTCTGTTCTGTTAATGCCACCTGCTGGTAAATCGAAAGATCTTATTCTTGGTGTTGCCTCCTTAGAGAAGTTACTGACCATGGGGACAGAACATGGAGCACCAATAAGGCCAAAGAACATCATATTTGGGAGAGATAAGATCTCAAGGGCAATGTCTATGGGGACCCTTATGATCACAGATCCATCCATGTACCCTCATGAAACAGAACAGTTGAATGAAGATGTACTAGATCCCTCATACCTGTACATAACACACTCACCAAGCTCTAGGGTCGCTAAAAGATCATCAAATTTCTGAAATCAAGAAAAACGCTCAACCTAGAAAGTTAAAGATGAAAATATTTCAACCTCCGTCTAAAGCCTTACTATGTCAAAGTCATCATTGTATGTCAATGCATAAAATTACAGCAATGTCTTTTTCAAGAATGTCTAAATATTTTGACCAATTCTACAAATTTGAAAAAATGCATCAAAATGTGTTATATGAGACATACCAACTGATTCTAACATCGGCTGAATTGAACTCCTCACATGAAAACACAGCTCTACAACAGAGCTACCAGGTTAATATGCACTGAGATGCTGCAAACACAGCATTGCTATGTCTATCATGAGACCAGATTGCAATTTAAAGAATATCTCCCTGGAAATACAATGACATAGGTTAGTGATGTTTACAGAAAAGAAAGAGTTCGGCCACCTATACTGAGCCACAGTCCTGACAAAAATTCACAGCAAGGGTAATATCCCAAGATAGCTTCCTGATCCTACTAAGCCAGCCGTTATGCATGGTCTTGATTTCTGCTCTTTTTTTGCACTGCCTTATTCCTCCAAGATGTTCCTATTTTGGATGACTTCCAAGATCTGCCCAGTTCTTCTTTACTGTGTCTTCATTACCATTGTTTCCTCTAATACTTTTTTAGCATCCTGTCTCTAGTTTCTTCAATTCTCACTATTCATACAGATCACTCAAGACTTTATCCTCTCCTTTCTTTCTGGGGCTAAAACTGTTGTCTCTGAAGGACTACACACTAGTGCTTTCAGAAAGGTGATCTTTAGAGACAGTGATGTACTGATGCAAGAGTAGAGTATGTTACAGGTGACCAAAGACCACTGCTGAACAAAAAGAACTCTTTGTAGGTAGAGAAAAATCAAATCCAGGCAGCAAAGTAACAGTTGATTTTTGATCTCTCTGCACTTTACAAAACATAAGAATTTGTTCCCAATCGATTAACCGATTGACTGAAGGTGTTGAAATACCATCTGCATTTGCTATCAGGCTGGGGACTTCCCATTGCCACCCCTGTCATTTTAACATCACGCTCAAAAGCATTTACACATTTGTCAAGGAGGCTGACACACAGTCATTCTACCGTCAGCATAATTCAACAAGTATTTGAATCAACAGTTGCTTGAACTGATTGAAATAAAACCTTTACAAGTTTACATAGACACTATTAAGCCTGTTGTATGTCCACTGCTGTATTTTCCTTAGCTTCACTATGACAGTTTCTCATGCATTTCACTTTCTGGCCACCACAGCCTCTGTACCACTGCTGTAGAATTGCATGTAATTCCTGTCCAAGCCAATTCCAAGAGAATTTTAAAGCATGGAAAAGCATCTTCACAGTCTTGTATTTTGTGAGATCTGCATTTTGTAATTAAAAGAAATGGAGACCTTTTTTAAGCAGTAATTTCAAAATCCTCTAAAAATACAGTCAAATGAAAAGCAACATGACATAGTAAAATATGAACTATGACAAAAAATGACTGAAAGTATATGCGAAATGCTATGCATTCAAAATATTAACTATTCCTTCTAATAGCTGTATTTTCAATGACATACCATTTCAGTGACCCTCTGAGCAGAGGCAGTACCTTTCTATCAAGCTCAAAAGAGTAATGCTTCTGATTTGGAGGGTACGCATCACCACTCTGCAGACTGCAATATTAGCTTTGTTATTTATAAGCACCTTTTTGCATGTGGCTAACATTGCTAAGGAAGCTCCAAGAATTGAGTTTCTTCAAAAGATAGATATTTTTACAGTGGATCGCAACCCACATTTCGTGAAGAATTCCTCTAGATTTTCTCACTCCCTCAGAAAGTTGGAAGTAAAAACTAAGGTTGGTGGAGAGTGAAATGTGGCACAGCCATTCATGGTAATGAACCGCCTGGCTTTTCATGGCTGCATTTACATTTCTGCCCCTGACCACAACACCAGTCCTCAGCACACACCTGCAATGCCTACACCTGATAAAAATCAACAGAGGGTTATTTCCTATCACAAGTTAATAGACATGACATGGGTTCCCCTCACGCTGAAAAATATTTTTATGGGTATATGGTACCTTTATGTACTTACAGGCACTAAGTGGTGAGCTCTCTATACATTACTGGATCACTCATTTACTCATTTCTGAGCTACCTCTGTTATACAAATATGATGCGCTCCTGCATAAGACTACTTGGAGTTTTCAGGAGCAGCAGGGTTCCTGCTGCCATTCTTTTGCATTCTCATTGACTTGTTGATTTTAATATTCTGGTTGCAAAAGAGCTTTGACGACAACAGCAACATGCCCTTCAACTAATGGAGCTAAGCTGACTGATACACATTGAGTATCAAATCTTTAAAGTTAATTTGACTGATACTGTTCTAATTTTCATTTGCTCATGAACATGACTGGCCACTAAACATACTCAACTAAAAGTTGCTCAAGTTGTTGCATTGGACCAACTCTTCCAATTTCTCTAGTACACTTTTAACTAAAGAAACTGGTTTTCTTCTCCCTTCCCCTCTCTCTGAGGTGGCAAGAGGGGAAAAGGATGTGTTACAGTTTTACACTTGCTCTCTGTCATGGAAATGAGGGAGGCAGTTTGTGTTTTCCCTGCACAAATCAGCTTTTTCTGTACACAAACACCACTAATTACCTTCTCTTCATGTCTGAATATCAGAAAAATTATCTATATTTAGCAGACTGAATATAACATTAGGAGTAGGATAAGGCTTCAGAGCAAGACACAATGAACATCTCATTCCAGAGAATCCAGCGTTTCTCAAAGCTTAAGGCTATCAATCCCTTTGCTTATAGAGAGAAGAGAATTACTTTGATTGAAATTTCTGCCATCCTTTCAATCTTATGGGTTCTCAGCAGGACTTTTTTAGAGGACAACATGAAAGCCTTGTGTTCTGTGCACATTATTCCTTCTGCAGATACTACTTTTCTACATATACTACACTATACCCAAGCAGATAACAAATGACACAATCTCTTATGTTGATCATGTTGTATCCCTCCTTCCCTCCCCTGTTCTTCTAGTGTCACAAAAAATACAGAAGGAAGGGCAGAGTGCAAGAAAGGCGAGGGAGATTTGTGAAATGAAGAGATACCATGGGACTGGTGGGAGAGCAAGTCACTGACTAAATATGAGACTCCCAAAGGAAGAAAGCCTAAAAATGGTAAGTAGGACAGACCAAGAAAAGATCATGAGAGGAGACACATATAAGCATGAAGAATTGAAGAAGAACTAGTTTTATAAGAGGGGAGAAGCTCTGCTGCTGACTACTGCTACTGCATATAGACAGCCGTATTGTACCTAAGACACCTCATATGCTGAAGACCAACTATCAGTGCGAGTCTACCCATCCCATTTCTGAGAAGAGCCTTTGGATTCCACAATGGAATTATTTGGGTTTGATTTACAAAGCCTCTACTTTAGGGAAAGACTTTCAGTGCAGTTTTATTGAATCCCAGAAGAATGCTGGACAGTGGTGAACATTCCAGCTAAATCTAAAGTAAGAACTGTCAATACGATATAAAACCAGTTCCCTGAAATTTTTCTGATCATGAGGTTTCCATTGAAATTGCGCAGTATGCACTGTGGCTATGTTGCTCCAGGCTGTGCTATGTTATTTTTCCAAGTACATTAGTTACCATGTTGTCAGGAAAAAGACCAAATAGACAGATTAGGACATCCCATGATGGCACTCAACCCATCTCAAGCCATGACAGGTAAAATGCAAATTTTAGGAGTGGGAGAACAGCCCTCATTCACATTCTAGAAGACACCAACGAGTGAGTTTTAGTTAGAAGTACTGTAATTATCCACTTTGCAATAGAGAATTATCAGTGTTTCTAATTAAAGACAGGTAACCTTTGCATCAAAATTAGACATGTTGCACAGCCATGTAGGTTCAGAGTATACCAAAAACATTTGACCTCTAGCCAGCTATACCAAAAGCAGAGGTACAGACCTAAATGAAGAGGATCATACCCCTTGTAAAACTTATTTCACTCAGGGGACTAGCACACATATTAATTTGTGTGACGTAACTAGTATCAACAAGAAGAGTTTGCCAGGCTAGTTGCCATCAAGCATTTTCTAGTAGAAAGATCTAGACACTCTTCAAAGATCACCAGATACATAACTTAAGATTCAACCACATGGGTCAAGCCTATTTCAACATGTTTATTGAGCATCCCTTTAAGGAATAGAGCCTCTGGGAACTGTCAGAGCAAGCTTTTCACCTTAATCCCCTTCACAATAGTTTCTACGGTCTCGAGCCAGCCTGCTTTCTGTGACACTCTTCACCAGATGACCTTTAGCTTGGCCTGGTGGCCAGCCATAACCCAGGCAGAGAAAACCCAGGCAATCCCTTTCCTAGCAATCCCAAATTTCAGAGGCATGAGTGAAAGCAACTATGCCAGGGAATGATCTGTGCAACCGTCAACATAAAAGTTATGCAGTGAATTACTTGATGAGAACCAGAGCTGCACTTTCTAATCAACAATTTGTTCTTCATTCTCTGACTAGCCTGTCCTCAGGGCTAATCACTTTGGTGGTTTTATACCCAGAATGAACCTGCCCTTGTGTGCTTATGGCCATTCCTTCAGTTCCTATGTAATTTCTCTCCTTGCTTCAGTGCAGCAATAGGAAAAGACAACGATTGCTTCAAGACAGCGGTAGAGCAAGGTAATAGTGAGCAGTGATGAAGGAATGTGGATGGGAGGTGTTACCATGGCAACAGGGGGACAGAGAGCTTTCCAGGTTTGGGAAAGCAAGCGAGTTTTTCACTACACTCAAAATGCCCAGCTTTGGTTCTACCCCAAGCTCTGAGCAGCCCTTGTGATTCTGAGGTCGGGGGCAAGTGTTAAAACAGCATCTGGCCCCAGGAAGCTGTTATATCATGGCAAGGGGTAAAGGATAAGGGGCAGCTGAACAAATAAAAAAATTAAAACTGGTGTTCAGGGTCAACATCTTCAGCATGCATTCATGCTACTGAATTCTGCAGTGTGTCCATTAAATCCATTATGCTTCAGAAGAACTTAAAATCTCATTCCTATTCTTTTCTGAAACAAAATCTTTAATATCACATTCCCAAGCACTGATTGTATTTGCCGTATATATGTCATGTAGGCACTGTACAGTAAGTATTTCCTCATCAAAACTGACTCCAAGAAGCAAGAGCAGTACATGACTACAGCCATGGAAGAATCACATTAAAAGCAAGGAATACAATAGGTCTGTGACTAATTAAGAACATCTATTAATGGTCCTTTAACAGCAATAGCTTTGCCCCTTTTGGTTGGTACAGGTTTTTCTGAAGAACAGTATAGGGTGTGGCACATGCAGAGAAGCTACACACATGCAATTATGGCACAGTATAGTTTGAGTACAAGGTATTCTCTATCTTTAACAGATATAACAATTATATATGTTACTCACAGCAGCTATCATTTATATTAACTGTTGCTCCTAAAGAACCCAGCATAAGCATAGAGAATGCCAAAATTAGAAGCCCATTTTCCCCACTAAAGTTACCAAAAGATCAAACAGAGTGGCTGACCAGCTAGTGTGGCTGTACTATAAAAGGGAGCACCAATTTTTATTTAAAAGTATAAAGAAACAGCAAGAAGGCTGCAATGCTTTTCCGAGTTAAGATGAAAAACTCACTGCGAGGGTGAGTGTATGTGTGTGCTTAAATATAAAGAAGCTGTTAGCCTAAAGGATGAACAACATGAACTCTGCAAGTTGGCAGAAGATTTACAGAGAGGCAAAGCTGCCAATTTACAGAGATCACCTCCTGGGGCATGCAGTCTACAGCAGTTATAATTTCTGAACGAGACTGTGGGAGTGCTATTAGAGGGAAGTGTCATCTGGAGTAAAGGAACAAAATGCAAGAAATTATATTTGAATATGTAGGTCTGCTGATGGTAGATGTCTCTGCTGGTCAATACAAATACATTTTGGAGGAAATAATGGTAGTTCTAATGTCAAAGTAAAGGCTGATAATAACAGCAAGAAGATGCAAATCTTTCACCTTCTGAGGGGCATGATACAGCTGACAGTGATATATGATTAATCCCTCCCCCTACTGCTTAGGGAAGCTGAGCATGACAGATAATTTCACACTGGTTTTTTGGAGTAAATTCACCTGGTGAGCCATGAAGACTCTTGTTGAGGTCACAGCAGTTTTTGCAGAGTATCATGCCACATTTGCACTTTGCAATTTGTTTCTGACACCCTCCTCAACCAGACTTCAGCAGCACACAGAATACAGTCCAAATCACTTTTAAAATATGAAACAATGACCTCAGAGTAGGAGGCTCATGCTATCAACCCACCTTCAGTAGTGCTCAGTGAGGCATGCAGGCTGCTGATCATATCAAATGGAAGCCTACAGATACAGCTATGCTATTCCAATCCAAACATGGCCTGCCTCTGGCCCACAACTCACCTAGGGCAGGAAAAAACAAATCCCTCCAAATCTGTACTTCACACTTGTGGGATGGGGAGCATTAAAGGACTGAATTGATCCCTTCACCCACTGACAGTGAATACAGCTGTGATCTTCAGGTTTTTTTAGGAGCAAAGGACGCTCCCTCCAAGCTGTCCCTTAAACAAACACAACAAATGCCTCCTTACCTACCTGTTTTGTTTGCCCCCTCAGCTGCTCTCGACTGTGCAAAGCCTGTGATGCAGTCTGCAGGTCTTTGGAGCAAACTCTATAGATGCAAGTGCCCTATTAATTAACATCACGTACCCAGAGAAGCTCTGTTATCAGAGGCACACAGTATCTTCCCAGGCAACTTATATATCAGACTACTGCAGGCTCTGAGAAGAGATTTATGTTTAACCTCTCATTTCCCATATCTGGCCTTTGATATATTCCACTTGCTGGTAAATGTGTAACACAGCCAGGGGAATGGCCACTGTTGGCTTCAGTCAAATATGCAGAAAAAAGTCTGATGTTTCCCGAGAGGACACAACATCATCCACATGATCTAAGGTGGGGGAAAATCTGGAATTTGCCTCAGTCAGATGGTACAGAGACACTTCTACGTGAGCCTAGATGTGCCTCTGGAAAAATGAGAGGGCACAAGCACAGCAGCTGTAGGCAAACGGATATTATCAGTAGCTTTGTGTTTCCCACTTAAACCCCAGAGAGCCATTTTCTGGCTCTGTATTAACTCCCAGGAAGACTGAAATTACGTGGATTGAACTGTTACAAGCAGCCTTAACAGAACTAACTCCCGTCATACCTCAAAAGACGACTTTCTTAGACAAGCAGAGGGATCCTCACCCCTTCCTGTATCACCTCAAATGGTAATCCTACAATTTAACAGATGATAGCACTTGCAGAAGCAGCTGCTTTCACTTATAAAATGGTCCCTGACAGTTCCTGCACTCTCATTAAGAGCATGTTTATATTCACAGTGGGGTAGATACCTCCTAAACTGTCAGGTTAATACACTATCAGACCTTTCTAAATCAAGATTTCACTTTTCCGTATTCAAATCTCAGTCCCAAAGGGGATTTTCTATTACCAGCCTGTTAACAGTGGTCTAGATCAAAATAATGTGGTGACTGCAGGCAGATGGTCTGGCAGGAGGATTTCAATCAGCATACCCTGCAGTTTCTGTGGAGCGAGAAGTTCACTTACACATTGCAATCACAGGAGGGAATGTTACTGCACTGTCTAAATACATGCATTTTGGGCAGGATACAGGTGAAGTAACATTGGCTGAGATCAAGAACAAAACACTATAGATTAGCGTTGGCCAATAACAGTATTAGTATCGGTTTATCTCCAGCCCTATTACACCTAGGGCACATCTACATCGCAAATCAAGTACACTTCAGTGATGTCTGAACAAGTAGCCACCACCCAAGGGGCAAAACCAGAAGCCAAACAGCAGTATTAGCTAGGCCTGAAATTATTAAGCCTTGCCTATTGCAGCTGATTTTAACCACACAAGTACAAGGGGACATGGCACCACAATCCACCTTGACTCCCCCACATTTTAAGCCACTATGAGTTAGCCTCGTTTGCAAGGTGGGGGCTGCTGATCTATTGGTTCCTCAGTTCTCCAAGCTAGACTTCTAGGCAGCACTGCAGTGGTCAACAGGCTTCCCAGAATGCAAGAACTGTTCCTGCCAAAGGCTTCCCTGCAGCAAGACCATGCTGAGGATTAAATGTTTGCTAGACTTTATCCCTACAGCTTAGAGTTGATGTCTCCAGGATGTCACTGCATGTTACTGCTGGTATAGACTTTCCTCCCGTTTAGGATCACTGGACCAAAGATGCCCTTGTAACGTCTATGCTGCAGAAGAAGCCCTACAACAACTGACAACTGTCTTCAGCACACCAAGGTGGGGAAGCAGTTTCTTTACAGTTTGGAAAATGTCCAAGAAGCAAACTCCTAGGGAGCCCTTGGGGACTACAAGGTGTTACAGTGGCAAAATGCAAGCAGAATGCAGAAGTTTTAGATGAGGGATTATGGCAAGGGCAGGGAAGCAGGACAGAGGTCAGGAAAGCATTTTCTGGAGACCGGTTTGCAGGACAAAGGACGGACAGACGGATGGAAGTGGGGAAAAGTTCATGAGCTCTAGTTCTGAACCTGAGCTCCATTCCTAACTTCAATCCACATGGCAATTATGAACACTGACCACAAGGCACCAGGAGACTATCTTCCAGGTAACAACCTGATCGAGCCATTGCCTAAGGTGAGTTGGAAGTCTGAATACCTTGGACCTCACCAAACAGATGTTTCCCAGTTGCTTCAATAACTTTTAGGCCAGGATGAAAAAGAAAGGAGAACTGTTTGTCACTTATCCAGGCTACTACTACTGAGCCACAGTTCCAAGCAAAACTAGTGATGTTGAATACATTTCTTAAATACCTCACTATCTGTTCCAAATGATACCATAACAGCAAATCAAAGTAAAATATGAACTACAGCTGACAAGCTCTTTCACACAACTATCACCTATGTCTTCCTTCAGAAAAAGAAACAAACACCAACATTTCTGTCTGGGGGAAAAATACAACAAAGTGAAAGGAACCAAACAGAACAGATACAGGCAAACTCTGCCATATACTCTTCAAGACATTTAGGACTTAACATGGAACAAATACCTTACTGAAAGCAGAACCACAAATCGTGAATTTCTTAATTTTCTTTCAATTTTTCTTAAAATACTATCAATCACACCTCAGTGGACAAACACACTGCTAACAGCTTCACCTTGCCACAGGGATCATCTCCATCTTGAGCCAACAGAGGTGAGCAAATGTTTTGCTTTTGCAGTTCTTTGGAAAATCCTGTAGATCTACTGGGAAATGAAAATTCGCAGCGCAGGGATCCCTCAAGCCATAAGCAAGCAGAAAAACCTCAGAAGGGGCTCACTCTGGGCTTTTTCACACCAAGTGCTGCAGCAACACTTTCAGGGCTGCACAACAGAAGTTTGGGCCAAGCAACTGAAATGCCCTATGGTCCAGATTCCATCTTGTTCAGTTAACACAAAGAGCAGGCCAGCAGACAGATGCACTTTCTGTCTCATGGCCTTCAACCCACTCTAATATTCTGGGAACTCTAGGCCTCAGGAAAAAGCAGAAATTATTCAATTTAAGAGTGTGATGTCCAGTCTTTGCTGGCCCATAGGCAGTAGTACTAGCCAGTAAGTGATGAACTGTTGCTGCCAGTAACAACATGCCTTCTCTTCCTCTTAACCAGCAGCTTCCTACAGCCACAGGCAGTGGCTGACAACAGGAGACTGGGAAAACACTTGGGCAGGAGCTGAAAGGAAGACTGGGGCTATGTTTGGTGCAAGCCTATTGACATGTCTTCTCCTGGGCTGATCCAACAACAAAAACATACACCTAAAGTGTTTTGGTTCATATCTGGGAGTCAAAGGCAGGAAGGTTAAAGTTAATATTTGCTCTGAACCACAACTGCACCTTATTACTGATGCAGAATACCTTTACAGGGTAATCTTGAGAAGACTGCAAGTAGTTCTTTTATACACCACTAAGTTAAGGAAGAGGATCATCTGTAACAGAGTCAGCCAGGGACAGAGTATTTTACATGAAGCAGTTATGAAAAATGCACTGTGGCTTGGGAGGAAAAAACCTCTCCAGAAGCATGAAACTATATTCCAGCTCCTACTACCTTTCCTGCTTCATTCCAAAGGCACACACCATCCAGGCTGGCAGTCCTTCCCCCTTCCACCATTAGATAAGCCTCCAGGTAAGAAGACACAACAGTACAACAGAGAAGCAGAGTATCAGAATTGATTCCTCCCAGCCTTCAAGCTGACTTCTTGACTTTGCTTTATTCAGTTACTGCCTATGGTTATTACAGCACAGTTACAATGTGTATTCTCTTTTGATCTAAATTTCTCTACATAATGATGAATTTAGGCTACTTGATGGGGGAAGAAAAAAAGAACAGCAGCAAATAATTTTATTCTTACAGAAGAATCTATTTGCAGGAGAAAAGAGCTGGTAAATTGCTGCCACTTTACTGCTTTGTTTGAATAATTTTCTGTAGGAGAATTTTAAACGCCTTGTGTATCAGGAAGGGGCAGCTGCTCCTTTTTCCAGATGGGTATTATGGTACGAGGCACTGATACAATTTGGAATATGGACTATTGACTGTTGTGAAATGATGCTGAAAATGATGCAATCAATTTAATTCTCTAATGGCCTAAGGAAAGGAGGGGAAACTTTCTGGGCATTGTTTGACCTGCCTTATGAGAGGCTGAAAATCCTGTTCTGAGTAATCAGAAGATGGATCTCATTTTATACAACTTTTTGATTCAGCAGCTGAAGGAAGAAGAACTGAATCTCAATTTATAATTCTAGTTCCTTCCACTATTACTCAAAATGAATGAAGACAACAGCTTTCGTTCCAAAACCCAAAGTGCTTCAAGCCTTTAGATGACCTACAAAAAAACTGCAAGATAGTCTGACTATAGTCATCAAAACTCTTCTGGTTCAATTGGATCTTGTAAAAGTCTGCTATTTTATCAAATATTTTGTGACGATTAATTAGTTTGAACTTTTCTTTAAAAAAATAGAGAGAGCAAGATGGCTGTATCGTAGGATGAAGGGAGACATCAGTTCAATTCCCTGTTCTGACCAAATCAGGGATATCTGGAATGAAAAGTGACCTAAGCACATAAACTCTGTTTGCGAGTTAGAGAGCATGTGCATCTTAGCACCCCACACAAAACTGGACTTTCATCCTGAAAATATAAGTTACAGCAATTCCACATTCACATAAAAAAAAGCATTCATGTTGCTCCACAGCAGAATTAACATGTGTTTCAAGACCTGAAAAGCTGCTGAAATTGGAATTGCTATCTTTTCATCACTAAAATATTGACATCAAAAAATAGGGAAATTGTCACATCCTCTTGATCAATACAGGTTGCTTCAGAGAGTGTGTATGCTACTGAAACAATATTTTCTCTTGCATCATTCTGTATAGTAGAAGCCAAAGATCATGCTCCTCCTCTTTTTTTTTTTTTAATAAAATGAAGAATTTTTTTTAAACAAACAGGAAAACTACAAAAGATAGTTTTACCTCACATCCATGAATTGAGGTTCCATGGGCACATTCAAAATAGATAACATTTAAACAACCCAGCCCTAAGTTCAGAGCATAGTCTGATGCTCTATATCTGAAGAGCTCCCATGCAGCTGCAAGGTCTCTCCTGAACCACACCTTGGGATGGCCATGGTATTTCTCTCCATTTGTGTCATGAATTATCACTTTGTAACAGCCTTCTGACCCTAGACACATTAACCTGAGCTGCTCTCAACCACAGCAAGGTTCACAGAGCAATTCAAATCCAAAGTTTGTTTGCCAGCATTAGCTTGGTGCTGTCTACAAAGGACAGCTTGGCTACAAAGGTATGGGATTAGGATTCATGAGATCTGTTTTCAAATCTTAGTTCCACTACAAGTTTCCTGAGCAGGTCATTTAATTTCTTGAGAGCTTTCACCTACTCTAAGCATACTGTAAATTATCCAAGAGCAGGACCACCTAACACTGTGCACCTGTAAGAGCTGCCAGAGAACGGGGAAAGAGTCACAGCTGGACTCTGGTGCAATACTGTGTTACAAACATTAGGATACAAATCAAGCCCCTCCCAGCCAGCGCACCTTGACTGGGCATTTCTCCCACTTTTTCACTGGTAGTGATAGGCTGAACATGCAGTGAGATGCCCCGAACAAAGAGTCAGGCTTGCAGGTTTAGGAACTTGCTTTTTGCATGAGGACGCGGAAGGAAAGTGTCCTGGATGTGACACAACCTTGCTGGTTCAGCCTGCCTCCCCTGTATCCACTGCATACTCCCTTTATAATGAGCCTTCAGGATAAACAATGCCTCAACATTTTTGATTAAATGCTTTTCAAGCTCTTAAAGTCCCTAGCAAGCGAGTTAGCTTGGTCTGTGATATTGCATTATACAACAAGAATGATTGATTGAAACAAACCTTTTCCCCTTTCACTCCACAGCTATTTCCACAAGTATTTTGATTCTGGCAAGAAGTATGACATTATTGATTTGCACTGCACTGCTTGGTCTGGAGCCTCATCTGCAAAAGCATTATTCTTTATTGCTTCAATAATTTCACTGAGTGCAGAGAACTCCATTGTATTTTTTTTTACTTAGCGTTTAGTGATTCTTTAAATTTTTTATGTGCTCTGGAGCTGAATATCAGCCATTTGCAGAAATGCACTGGAAGGTAACTAGAAATTCAGATGTCTCCATAGACATTGTACTACTACTCTTGCTGATCCAAAGTTCCCCACAGAGGTTTTGCTTGGTCTGAGACACTGATGGCACAGTGCATCTATGCAAGATTTAAAGTGATAAGGAGGACTGGGCAGGGGAGAGAAACTGATTCTGAACTCAGGACAGCACCAATTTCTGTGCTTAAATGGTGCCTGGTCAGTGGAAATAAAAGTAGTGCTTGATGCCTGCGCCAGACCCACAGCAGATCCTAGCAATGGGTCTTTGAAAGCACCTTCATTTTCCTTCCAAAGCCTTCCATTCATGGTGCTGAATGCACACCAAACTCCAGACCACCAGAAGATCCAAGGGCCCCTTGAGTGTAGGTTTTTGGCAGATTTCCAACTGTGGATCTGCCCATGTAGCCTGTGAACGCATGCAGACTCACACAATACAGGATTTGCACTTTGACACAACATGGAGTTTGGTTGTCTGCTGTCCCCTTTGGTCTCCACATCAAGATAAAAGTCTCATGAGAAGACAAGACTGCAGCTGATGCACTGATAGCAAAGGGTGCCAAAAGGGTGCCACTTGTTTGCTCAGATAGAGGAGTTTAGGATAATGCCTTAATCCTGCATGATTTGAGCATCTTCTGCTCTGTGAGAGGTGAACTGTAAGCCCAATGGGACTGGAAAATGGGTGCCGAGAGAAGGACCATCTACAAAGTCAGGCTAAGAGGCATTCGTCCTAGGAGCCACTTCCACATGGAGGAGATAAAAGACTGACATTGGGCTTAGAAGCATGCTGGAGACTTCAAGGAAAGGCAGTACTGCAGTCCACTCAAACAAAGGGAAGCCCAAGAAAACACAAATACAGCGTGGCATGACTTGAAGGAGCTTTGGTCCAGTGGTTTCATAACAGGCCAAGATCTACCAAGAGAACTACTGATCACTGCTTATTTTCACAAGCTGTTTCCTTGTGTTTCAGCTAAATGCTGTAACCCAGAGCTTGCAGGCTGAGGACCAAAACGATTACAGTAAGACAGAAAACCTCCCACTCTCATTAGAGATGTGAATGAGCTGTGATCTTCACATTAAGTAGCATTTTAAAGTTTCCAGAATACTGCAACATACAGAGTTATTTAGCAGCCTGAAAAGGTCACATCTACTCTGCCTCCCACCACTGTTTACAGAGCACAGTAGGCATCAAAAACAATAGGTCATGCGTTTTCATGCTATAGATTTTGGGGGACCAGGAACTAGAAAAAATAATGTGTTTGCAAAATAACAAAACTGAATGGGATAAGCAGACAGCCAACGCATTCTCTGCCATGTGAAAGAGGAACACTGAATATTTTCCACATCTGAGGAATAAGATTCAAGCCTTGCATATTGAGCCAAGAATGAATCCCTAAACTAAGATTTCATTATACACAACATCTGCCCAGAAGCTATTCTGCACCTCAGTCTTTGCTTTATGACCAAAGAAATTAACAGCTTCATGTGAGGTGTCAGGCAAGTTTGTAAAATTGAAACCCCAAAGCTTCCCTTTGGCAAGCTGCTAACTTGTCTATTTTGGGTAGCAAAGGGTGTTCCAAAGAAAAAGACAGTATTATACCCCAAGATATTGCACTATGACACTTCTAAGATGTATAGTCTTATAACAGATTGTATGCTAATTTTCCCATGTAGAAGATAAATATCTTTAGAGGACATGTTTAGAGGAAGGAGAACATTATAAAACATGCAATGCTGCAAGCATATACTGAAACTCAATATATAAAACCTTTTCACATGTTTTCTCTCTCTCCAAGCAGCTGAATGATCTGATGCAAAACAGCTGACTCATTCCCATCCCCACTACCCTGGACTGTATTTCCACACAGGGTGGAGGCAGAACATTGTCCTAATAATCAACCTTGCTCACTCCTAGAAGTGCTTCACTAACCACCTCCTTCCCTACTTCAAAAGTAAGGGATCTCTTTGCAGAGCAATGGAAATTCCACCCCAAATCCTCAAATAAGCAACTCTTCCATGAAGGCACACAGATCTGATCCTGCTTGAACATGCAGAGCCTGGACTGCCAGTGTAACTATGGTCCCCCAGTACTGCTCCGTTGCATCACGCACTGCAAACACACACATACAGACATACTACTGAAAGGTTCAGAACAAAGCTACACTAAAACACTAAGTTCTGTTTTCGTATGAGTGAAAACTGGGTCAGCTCCATTGAAATCAGTATAACGCTGCATCTCTATACCTGTGAAGAATTAGGCTCAAACCTAATTTTGTCATGTTTCTAAAGATTGTCCCAGTGGTTTTAAACCTATTTTTTTGGTTATGCATTTACTGACCTTATTTAAGAGACTCTTCCGTAGTTCTAATCCACACATCTGTTCAATGCAACAACAGGGCAATTACAAAAGCAATTTCAAGAGATACATCTAGTATTTTGGACTGACGGATTCTTGCAGGTGACAGCTGTTTAGCCACACTGCCAAGTCCACAACAAGCTTTGTATCACACCCAGAACAGCTCCAGGAAAACAATACACAAGCCACCGTAGCGAAGTGGAGACTTTGTCAATGGATAAAACATCGAACAGTCCTGCCAGGGCACAGGGAAAGCTCACCTCACCTCCAGTACTGCAAGCTCCGTGGCACCATCTTCCTCACATGTCAGCACCTCCATGCTTTCTGGATGCAGAAAGCACGTCCTCTCTTCCAGACACGTTTGCCGCATACAGCATCTTTCCAGACACCACTGGGAGAAAACGAAAGGAGGGGATAAGAGAATAGGGCATTATTTTTGTTTTGTTTGTACCTTTATGGATTTAGCCTAAGCCTTTAGTTTAAGGGGTACACTTCTGCTGATTTCAGGGAAACTGGAGACAGTTTAAATACTGTGGGTTTTTTTTTTTCTTTGAATTAACACCCAAATTTCTTTTTCAGCATTTAATGCCATCCTTGCTGATAACAGCTGGATACTAACTGCCATCCTGCAGGTCATCAGCCAAGACTGAATTAAATGGGAGAGGAAGACGTTGCCTGCACTACTGCAGTATCTGGTACTGATCAGACCACACCAACAAACTGGGATGTGCTCTGGATCAGAGCCGCTCTTCAATGGTGCATTAATGTCTGCACTACTTTAAACCCTCTCTTCTAATTTTAATCCTTAGGGCAGTCAATGTCATTATGGTAAGTGGCTTCCCAGTCCCCAACCCTGCTTATACTGTATTGAATTATGACCTTTAAGAACATCTCTCCCACTGACTGATCAAAACTTTCTTTGTTCAGTAAGCTCAGGTTTTTAATTTTGTATCAGAAACAGGTTAAGTCCTTAGCCTGTTGTGAATAAACTAAGTTTACTGAAATATTGTAAGAGGTTCTTCTCTAAGAAGCCATTAGAGCGAATCACTTTCTCTGTAAGCAAGCAGGTAGGCTTCCTACAAAATACTACATGTTTCCTGCTTTCATTATTGCAGTACAAAAAGTGTGATGTAAGTAAGCTTTCTAAGCTAACAGGATTTTGAAGGTCTATATGAAGCTCAGATGTTGTAATGCTCCCATATCTAATTTAATATTTACCACTACTGCAAATGTTGTTCACAGGCTATTTTGACTTTGGATGTCAAAGGAACTTATCTGTGCATTGTTTGCAAAGTCTAACCCCTCCACAAGTGCAGGACCAGTACCTAATATATTTAGCAAAGATTAGAATACACAGAGCAAAGTTAGGTGGGAATTTTGCTCCCTCTTTCTTGCCATTTTCCTAGTGGCATTTTTTCCCTCCATTCTAAACAGTACCAGCTGTAGATAGCCACCTATCAGAACCACTTCTAGAGGCCTCACTACTGCCAGTCACAAAAGTTGACTTCATTTATTGACTGCTAAGTCCTGTAAAAAAAGAACAGCTTCACAGCTAACAATAGCATCTCTTCAAAATACGACTGCCAATACAGTGGCTTTAAAAGCTCTTGCCTGAATTATTTCATATGGTCCAGAATACACACTTTACTTTGTATCTCAATCTGCCTTTAAAATGAATAAAGAAGATAAATTAATTACTAGTGGGGGATTATATAGGGGACCTGTTTTACAGGAACACAGAAAATCACTGCAGAGCATTGGAGAATAATACAGCCACTCTCCTCTCTCACACCAGCATGTCAGTTGACTGAATCCACCATTTATTATTCCATTTGCATCATCTGAAATGAAGCAATGTATTAATGCGCTTTGTCAAATACAAAATGGTGGAGATCTGTTTAGCACTTCAATAAAAAGATGAGGCATGTGTTGACTTCTGAATTCAGTATGCAGGTAGTATTCAGTATTTCCCCCTGCTCTGCAGCAGGAGAGCAGGCTGGGGACTCTCCTCTCTATCCCCTGCCAAAAATCTTCTCTGGCAGTTGCTCATTTCTCATAGAAGCTCATTACCTTTAATAAGAGAGAAACAACATTATTAGACCACAATGTGCAGATCTGCCACACTCTTTGCCAGCCTGTTTTCCCTACAGCCTGTCCTCATTTCTTTGTTTTTCCCCTAGTAAAGGACAGTAAATCAAGTCCATCACAAAAACAGCAGCCCTTGGATTTTTTTTTTGTTTTGACACTTAGACAACTATTTTTAAGACAGTCTACTTTCACAGGTTCATTTCATTCCCACTACACTTATGCTTTTATTCACAAGCATAGCAGAAGCCCCTTCCACCTCTGCGTTTTATCCGACTTCATGTGTCATTTAGTTAAGAAGAGGTGCCAAGCGTCACATTTTTCATGGTTAAATATTTTATAAAGTCTGTATTTCACCTAGCCAGGACACTCTCATCAATCCAAAACAGAAGCTCACTCTTTTGAATGGTCTCTGTTAAGAAAACAGGAACAGGAGACCTCAAAACTACATTAATGTAGCATTGAGAACTTTGACTGCAGTGTTTTGTGGACTTGGATAGCCTTCTTGTTCTGTTTGGACTCAAATTAAGTAAGGGCATCTGGGCTCTTGATCAAAACTCTTTACAGTCATTTATACTAAGCTGATCTGGGAGCAGTAACAGCTAGGACACAGTTATGCTGGATGACAGAACTTGGCCCTAAGAATACAGAGGGATATTCCAGGATGTTTCCTGTATTAATTTTCTCCAATAAGTTTGCCTGATGGTTTGAAGTAATTGAGCCATTATTTTTTTAAGCTGAGGTCAAAACAGAAGATTAACATGCTTTCCATCAACAGTTTATGTGGGTTTACTGCATATCTAACTTCCTACTAGATTTGGGTAGTGTTTTACCCAGTCTACCAATGTCTGATTTTCTGTTTGGATTTGTGAAGGAACACAAATCTGACAAATGATCGCAGACCCATTTTTATTGAAAAATCCAATTTTATTTTCAGAGATTAGTGCTGATTCACATAGTAACTGAATTTTAAAAAGCACATTTTCAGATGTTTCGCTCTTAGAAGTGTTTTTAAATTCAAGAGCTTCATCCACACTGGAAAAACATTCAGAGAATAAATACAAAAAAGGGAATACGAATTAATTAGGGTTCAGTTCCTGAGAGAAGCTGAGCATCTGCTGAGCACACAGATCCAGTTTCCACTGGGAAATAAATAAATAAAAATCAAACCCTAAATTAAATCAATTTGTATTACAGGCACTCAGAACCATTCAGGACTGGGCATTTGTGACCTAACTTTAATATAAAGATAATACTAACGAAGTTCAAAGTTAAACTGCTGTAAGCAGCTTTTTCACATACAGCATTAGCACTAAGGATTTTGGGACTACTTCAGAGAAAACAGGGGCTGCCTGTTAGCAGTAATAGGTATCACGGTGAGTTTTGATGAAGGACTCAGGATACTTTACAGTACTCCATACCATAAATAATTGAAGTATGATAATTACTATTAAATGCAGCTGTTTTCATAACAGAATTTACTTCCTTGTCAATACACAAATTAAGTTATTTAGATAAGTTTTTAGTACAATTCTCAGTGATTTAGCTTTGTGATTCATTAGAAGTCACTTTCCTTAAAGCCTTCACAGTCATGTGAAATTTTCACTGTTTTTTGAGTCTTTCCTGTCATCTCTCCTCTCCACAGTTGTTATCAACAAATCCCTTGCAAAATCATCTTTTTGCTTGATGCTGGGTATTAAGGACACCCTCCCGCCTGGGCCACTCGTCATTAAGGGGACTCTAACACTGCACATATTCTTCTCTTCCCATCTCAACATCCACAGGACAAGTATCCTGACATGCCTTACAAAAGATGGTAGCACACATCCATGCATGAATGGGGCTTAGAAGGGAAGGCTTCATTTAAGGAAACAGGTTTTTAGTACAGATGACTCATTGCTAAATAGACCTTTATGGCAATATATATTTCTTATAAATGTATATCAATACAATAGTCCATGCAAGAACCATTCTTTGTAAAGACCAAGTTTCCAAAGACAACAGAGTTATCCAAAAGGTGTAAATATGAAAGCTTTAATTTCAGAGGGTCACTTGTTCTTTAGAGTGGGAAGGAACAGACATATCTTTAAGGGTGATCAACTTGACAATGCATATGTGAGGCTGCAGACAGGCTGGTGCTCCAGATCAAAGCACCATGCTGTGTGCTGTTAGCATGGTGCCAATACTGAAGTTATTGATAATTTAAAGTGTCATTATTGCTAACTAGGTTCTTGTTGACCTAAAAATGCCAGCAGCTATTTAAGACACATTCAGTATAATAGTAGAGTCTACTTGTGATATACTGGCAGGGCAGACCTTGGTTTGTGTGCAGAGCTTGGAAACGAATTATTTCTCCAAAGCCCTGGTCTTTAAAATTCTGTCCTGGACAGACAGCGTTTGCTTGTAATGTGGAACGCATGCCTCAGGAGAGAGAAACATGAATAAAGTACACAACTCTTACTGCTTTAGGATGCTGCTGTTGCCTATTTATCCTTTCACCCTCTCTGTTTTTTTAAAAGAGAAAATGTCTCACTAGCAGCCTGTTGATAACCTTTTCGCATATTCCAATACAGAATCAAAAACAAAACCATTTGGAAAATATATATCATTAGTAATTGATAATTAAAAAGGAGGACCAGTTAAAGTCTAAAACTAAAACTATCACATGACAAACAGTACAGGAGGGTAATTAATACCCAACTGCAACATTATTACAGCACTAATGCAGTGTAATTGTATGTATATACTGAAATCCCTGGAATGTGAGAATAATTTAAAAGCCAGCTGATATGACTGTAAATAATCACTCAATGAGTGGGGCTGCAGGTATGAATTGTGCTGAAAAACTGGAGTGGCAGAATTCCATCATTCATTTCATTATCTTCTTTCCCCTTCCATCTCTCCCTCTTACCAATTTGATTTTCCATCAGGTTTCTGGCAAAATCCATGTCCTTTTACAGGCTGTTCTTCTAGCTAGCGCTATCCCTTTGGTATGAAAATTACCTTCTTGCTTTTTCACTGCCTTTAATAATATACAAGACTAATTATTTTGCAACAGATTAATACGCAACTAGAATACAACAAAGATACAGTGCATACCATCTCGCAAAAAAGAAAAGTTAACGGTAAAGACAAGATCCATTGACATGGTCAGGGACAGGCCCACAATTTAGAGTAATTTTTATTACTCTTCCATTGTTAATCAGCCATCACTACCAATTAGTATGTAAAATGGACCCAAGAGTCTACAAAGGTACATTATTTTAATCTGGATTTGATTAGAAGTAAGAAGTTGAATCAAGTCACTGTTTTGTGAAGGTTAGAAAAATCTCACCTGAGCCACAAAACGAAGATAAAGTACCGAAACGTCAGCTGGACTGGGAGATTCTGTTCTTTGCAAAATTAAATAACTGTAGGCTTCAATGAATTTTTAAGTGACTAAGCTGGGTCTACTTCAATACAGTTCTGACTTTCTAGTCTGCAATCCTGTACTTAGCTGTTCCTCCTCCTATTTTGGAGGTGTTTTATGACCTTCTGGAAATAGCTATCTGGGAAGTTAGTGCTTGCAAAAAGTACCTAGAATTCTGGAAGGTCTTATCTGAAAAAGTGAATATGTAAAAAAAAAAAACTTCCTATGCAACAAATCTACCCCTGCTATACACCAAATTATTTCCACACCCTATTCTACACTGCCTAAATGAAAACTTTCATGTCAGAGGGTGATTAGCTCTCAAGAGCAGGAAGGATGCTCTTGGACTTAAATAGGAGTGGCAGACTAACAAGCTGGTGATGGTATCTTAGACCTGGTGTCCATGATCATCTGTCTACAAGGAATCTGCAGCTGGCAGCCAATAGCATGGTAAGGCCTGGAGGCACTGTAGCCAGCTTTTGATTTCCATTGCTACTTGACACCTCCCCACTTGTCAGGACCAGCTTCTTATAGGCAAAAATTCCTCATTCCACTAACTGACAAGCTGTCTTTTGCTCTCTGTACAGGCTATTCTTTGCCCATTACAGCTAAAAGTGTCTTCTCCGTCTGTTTCAGAAGCATAATTAACATACGGCAGAGATGAAATCATCACCTACACAATAAAAATGAGAGGAAGTATTTTCTCAACATGAGGCTGCAGCTGTATTATTTACCAAGACACAATCAACACCCTGAGAGGTTACTAACTATAAGCCAAAGAAAAAAAAAATCACTTTTCAGAAGCCACGTTTTGCCAGAAGTGCCCTCTATAGCAAGGTTTTGCACAGGTACTTGCAATCAGCAAATAATGTTCTGCAGACATAGAAGCTTTTGTGAAATCAGGACCTAAATAACTATAGAAATACAGATGGAAACATCCGATGGACTACTGATGTCTCTGATAATGCTGAGTATATTTTAAGATGCTCTTATTTTCTACCAGCATTGTATGAAAATACACACACTATTCATAAAATGAGAGCACAGCAGAATTATGGGTTTATTCAGAAGCTTAGTGGCATCGCAGTATATTACCAAATACATGTTCCCACCAGATCAAACATACCACAATTTAGATTGGCATTTAATAGAGATATTTGTAGCCTGCAGGAATAATAAATGAAACTAATTAAGTTTAATAATTCAAGAGAACCTGGCACGCCTGATTGCTACATAAATGTTAATTATCTTTCTCCTTTTCCAAATCTCTACCCTCTCCCCCCTCCCCAACAAAAATCATTCTGGAAACTTCATAAAATGTAAATATATTAAGGAAAAAAAAATCACAATGGCAACACCCTTTCAACATACGGAAAACACCCTGGGACAGATTTACAGCTGATACAAACTTGCCTGAAATCCTACAGACTTTTTAAGAGTAATGCCTGTTTTCACAAGGAGTCAGCTTAGTCATAAAGGAGATTTATTTCATTATATGTCCTCTCATCAACAGAAACAGGACCCAAAAAGCTACCTTAGACAGATCTTACTAAATCCAAATTATCAGCTACACTGCATCACAGACTTCAAATATTGCAATATCCGTACCATTTGGTTCATGTGTGTTGTCACACAGTAACTTTTAATGAAGATCTACTTCGTTCAGCAGAGGAATGTTTAAAAGCATGAATATTTCTAGAAAATTACTGCTCTCTTCTTCCTCCACTTTTCCCAGTAAGGGCTATGATCAAAACACAAGTATAAATTAACTATTCAAAACCTGTAATAGTATCTTAGACTGATAGAAAAACAATTCATAGTTAAGAGAAGATAAAATTGAGAGAAGGTTTTATCAGAAACACTGGACTTATGATGGAAAGTATACACGTGAACAGTTTGCCCTGGATGCAAGTTACTCAGTGTAAAGCACTCCAGACCAGCAAGTACCCATACAGGAAGCAATATCTAGGGTGTTTCTTTCTAATAAAGAATGTACCACCAAATTACAAAAAAAACCAAAAAAACCCCGAAACAATCCCAGCTACACTTATTCATTTTCTTCCAAAATCCACTTTGAGCCAATGTTCTTTTGCCAAAGTGAAGAGTTAAAGAAAATACTCTTTAACAGATGATTAATTTCCTTTATGGTACAGTGAAAATCTTTAGAGCCAGAGGTTGACTTAGATTACCTTGCTAACTAATAAAGAGAGCAGGTTTTTAATTAGGTTGCCTAAAGCTCATTCTTTCTTCATTATTTATGATTCTTCTTTTACACAGTGTAATTACTACCAATAACATACATATATATAAAACAACCAAAACCTGCACACACACAGATATAGGTATACAGAGAGAACATCATGTCAGTGAGAAGCAAACACATTTCTTCCTCCCACACAGGCATTTCTACCTAACAGTAACTGTGCAAAAGGGACTTAGCATGTGCAAACATCAGCTTTGCTCTTCTTTAAATCCCTCTTTTCCCAGGACATCTACAAGATACATGTAATAGGCAGGCTGCTGAGGCACCCAGTGTAACTATGACCATAGCATTTCTCCTTATTGCCTATATCCATTTGGCATCCATGATTTGACTGGAAGCTCTTCCAGGTAAGGCTGTTTTCTCTTATACAGTGCACAGCAGTGATGGATTCTCAGCAGCATCATTAAAACCATCATTTTTGTTTGTAAAATATGTACAACATTTGGCTAATAGAGTAACAGTGAACAAGGCTGGCTCCCATATTCATGTTTGAAATTAAAAGAGATGGTAGGTTTCACATCTATAGTGTGGGATGCGCAGAGAGCTGCATAAAGGCAGTGAATTATTTACACATTTACCTTTATTCATTTCAGATGAGTTACCTTTGCTCACTAAATCCCACATCTGCTCATTTACTATGAGCATCGGGGAGACTGTGTTAAGCCAGCAAACGTCAACCCAAAGCATGTGTTAGACTTGCATCTCACAGAGGACTGGATGTACGGCAGCACTGAGGAACAGGCTGGGGGAAACAGTGCTATGACACCCAAAAGAGGTACCAAAGCCAAGCAGCTCATCTTCAATTTCAAACTGTCATTATTTTCAGGCAAAAATGGCTACTGAATACAGGCAAATAGAATATAAGCCTACATGCCACAAACAAATTTACTTCCCAGGCTAAAAGGCTTGTTTGCCAAGTCTTCAACTGTTGCAACCACTGCTTATCCCAAAACCTGCAAAGGCTCCACACTTCCCACAAGATTTGTCTTTGTCAGAGTCTTTGGGACAGGCTTTGTTGTTTTATGTATTTCACCTCACTGTAACTCTGTTGTGCAGGTTTCTTCCTTTTCCTCAGCTGTGCCCAGAGAGAGCATTTAAGGCCAATAATTACATATGCACAGCACATCCTCCTTCTATTGTATACTATGCTTTTTCAAAGTTTAATAAGCCTCTGAAAAAAAATGAGCGTTACTGTTCAGTTGCATCTGGGTGTAATGAAGTTGGGGTTTTTTTGTTTGGTTTGTTTTTGCTTGTTTTTTCCAAGGGTTGAATTAATTCACTCTAGCACCCTGCCTATGTATATATACTGCTATCTCTAGTTGGGCGCAGGGGAAAAAAAAAAGTTTGTGGCATCCTTCATTTACATTGTAGCAGTCCTAAAAGACCTGTCATTGCCCAAGCAATGCCTATCTATCCAAAGAGATCAAGAACAGCATCTCTAGCCAGTGAGCTCATAATCTAATCTCACAGGGAAGTTTTTACCGTTGGTGTTTTTTTGGGTTTGTTTTTTTTTTTTTATCTTTGGTTTGGGGAAAAAGCTTATTAGGCTCATGAATGACTTTCCTCCATGTACTTTGCATGCACAAATCAAAAAACCTGATGCCAGTCCATATAAAAAGAAAGCCCAGCGAAAAAAAAAAAAGACAAACAAAACCACATTTGCTTTTCACTTTAAAGCACATAAAAGGGGGAGTAGAAGGCAGGCAGGTTATTTGAGTAGCTTATAAACATATGGTACAATAGCTTCCCCGTAGGAAAGCATAGGTTCAGTTTTCTGCTCAGATACGCTGGCATACAAGGTCCCTGCTGCAGGAGGAAGGACACTGCTAAGGGCCATTTCTTTGCAGCATGGATGCAGAGAAGCCACTAAGGATAATCAATCCCACAAAGCAGGCAGTTTCAGAGCTACAGTGAAAAACACATTTAGTGGCTTTTCTGACACATACCCACCAAAAAATCCATGCTCAGGGACGCACACAACATTCTCATGGCTCTGGCTACCTGCAACTGAAGTAAAGACCTCTGGGGCCAGAGGTACAGGAATAAATTAGTACAGATCTGTGCCTATTTTGATGCAAGGCCCTCTATTTTATTCAGATCAGCATATTTAGATTAACTGTGAATAAAACTGGTCAACAGAGAGGTCAGACTGTGAGGACAGACATACTGTTTCCAGGAAATGTAGGGAATTGATAGAGATCCCCCTGGCTCACTCAGGAGAGCCCTCTCCCTATTGGGTTTATAAGATTTAAATTACCTAATTCTCAAATGATTCTTGTTAACAGTCTGGTTGCTTGCCTTTTGTGAAACTCTGATATAAGGTTTCACTGCTTGATGTGGGTCAGATCTTCACACAGAAGGTTTTATGTTTCTACAGGAATTACTCAGCAGAAGTTTGGATTCTCAACAGGATTACAGTACACTCAGTACACTAGCTGACTCTGTAATAACAGGATCCTTTGCCCTTGTTTTGGCAGCTTGCCTAATCTGACTAGTGGCTTCTCAAACATTTGAATTTTGTATTCCTAGAAATCTGGTATTCAAGTCTTTAAAATATGCGATCTCCGCAGAACATGGAACCTATTTGTGAGACAGCAACAACAGCCTTCTCTACTTAAGCCTGATACACTATAGCATAAATTCTTGTTACAGATACTTACAACCATGTGTTGCAGGCACACTTCAAAAGGAACAGGCACCTAAACAGTTAACACAGAATTGTATGACCCACTGAGACACTTCCTATTTTATTTTGCTCACAGGGGACCCTGATACAGAGCTTGTGATGACCAGCAACTCTCTCCTTCCTCACTGAGCAGAGACAACTAATAGTGAAATTTGCACACGTACACACACAGCTTTAAAGCAGGAAAGAAATACTTGCACTATTGAACTCCATGGACGTTCAATGCACAGTATGTTCTCGCCTACAAGCATTCAGTCATGTGCTTGCAGCACTCCTGGCAATGCTTATAATTGCCCTTAGTTGATTTACATGTCACATTTTAGGCACTAGAGATGAGTGCAGAAGCTGCCTGCAGGTCTGAATCCTTTTGAAAACATTGTATATCATGGCAGGGGAGGTAGATGAAACAGTTCTCTGACAATATAACAGCAGGAAGAAAGTTCCCTCCAGTAGTTCTACAGCTTCTATTCCATACATCAATGACTAATTTGGACTACTATAACTTCACTTAGGCCAATACAGTGGTGTTAAAAGGAAGAATTATGCCATTGTGTCTATACAAAGGCCTATTCCCTGCTTGTTGCAAACACAAGTGCCTTTTCAATATATATATATATAGGTAAATTCATATTAGGCGTGAGGAATATTGATACTCTCAGCCAGCCAACAATAATGAGACAGATTCCAATAGCGTTACTGATATGGTTTTGACAGTCTATAACTTCAGTGGGGCTACTGTACGAAGCGTGTACTACTCAGTACAAGTAAGACTACCCAGAATCTAATCCTACATTAGTTATTCACCCATCAAATTTTGTGAAGGGCCATCCTTTAAACTGCCAAAGGTGTATTAAAAAGTAAATACATATGCAGAGTTACGGGTACGATCCTGCCAAATAGTGGCATACAGGTTTCATTCCCTATTCAGGATACATCATTTGTAATATCTGCTTAACTTTAAACACATGCTTAAGTCTCAAAGAAAATAGTGAGAACTAAACACCCACCTTTGAATAGATGCTTCTGTCCAGCAAGTCTGTTGGATCAGAGCTCTAATATTTACCAAAATGCATGTTATTACTTATTGACTCACAACAAAAACATTAATTCCTTCAATACCTCTTCATGCAAATTTTCATCACTTTTTCAATGTCAAACCTTTAATTAGGCTGTTCCTAGAAAGCAGCGTGAACAGGCCATTAGCAATGCAGCCATAGAACAAAACTATTAGGAAAATGACACTTCCACTTCAGTAGACTCAGGCATATACCAATGTAGTTAATCTGACTCTTATATTCTAAATGAAAACAAGAAGATACTACAACAGCACTGAGTTTTGAATGCCCTCAATGATTGTTCATCAGAGCCGTAATTTGTACATGTATGCTACAGTAAAATTGTACAGAAATGCCAAAGAGAATGTCTAAGTTTACTGTAAAGAAGATGTGAAACTATTTTGGTTTTGCTACTGTTATGAACTTTCTGTCAGAAGCAGCACTTTCTTAATTTGCATCCACTGCGGGGAAACAGACATTTTGTCATTTTATTTAGGAGAGCACTGGGGCAACTAGTGGAACAACGAACTTGCAGTACTGAAACACTGAACAAGCAGATGAACCATGATAACAATAGCTTACATTAATTACAAAGTTGACAGGCAAGGAACTGGACTCATTCAACGCATACACAAGTTTGTAGTACCTAGCAATAAATCTAACCAGTACTATAAATAGTGCTGTCCTCTTAGTTATTGGGAACTGCTACCCTCTTACACCTTTCTTCAAACACACATGTGCAGTCTCCAGGGTTCAAGTTGGACTGCAGAGAATTCAAGAAATATACACCATTGTAAGGGCACGGCAAAGCACGGAAGATGGCAAGCAAGGAGAACAATGATGAAAAGAGGAAAAATACCATTACATTTAAGTTATAAAAGGGTACAGATTTGAAGCAGTAAGCAGAAAAAGTAAGGAAGTTATACCTAGAGAGTGGCTAGACCTTGATGACTTGAAGAGAGTTTACTTGAAGAGTTTGAATTGAAACAAAAGCTCCTCCATTTGTATTAGTAATGGCACAATAATCAAACCTCTGGGCAAAATATGAGGGCAAGGCACATCAGAGCTGAAGTGCAAGACATGAAAATTTTATGCTCAGTCTTAGGAGTGAAATGTTTTTATCTGAAGAGGTTATTTTAAACATTTTTATTTTAGCAGTTTAGTTTAGAAGCTACTACACAAAAAAGCACACAGAAGAAAGCAAGATGCTTTCCTCTATTTGCGTTTTGCCTTAACAGAAAAAATGCTGTGTGCTATTTTTTAAAAAAGTCAGAGAGCCAACAGTTCTTAAAGCATGCCCACACATTTCAATACTTTTAAAAATCCAAAGTAATCAACCGATGTTCCTACGAAACTTATGAAGAGCTGCTGAGTCTCTTACTGTAAAGCTGTAACTACAACTCATGAGAGCTCATCTTTGCTTTATACTTTCAGAAACATGCATGAGTTCAGTTCCAACTTTAATACCCATGGTCAAAGAAGTCTGTGAGTTTCTCATGCACAAAAAGAAATAGCTTCCATGAATCTTCCATCTCTTGAATAAGCAATAAAATGCACCTTAATTGTTTCGGAGATTGCTAATGCTTACTACTTAAAATGGCAATGTGGAAATTGCCAAGCAGAAGCGCAGAGACACTAGACAACAGGGTGCAATGAACTTTATGGGTGATGGTGATTGTCATTTTTAGGAATGCTAAATCTCACAAGCATCAGTGCTCTGTCGTGACTTTGGGGCTAACTGGAACAACTCTTTAGCTCTTGCTAAAGAGGACAATACAGAAGGTTAACCCAAGTTCTTAGCTGTTCATGCGACTCCAGTAGAGAAGTTGCTCATGCTCTGCTCTGATATTTGGGAATCACCCCGAACCTAAAGCACTAGTAGAAAAAGATAAACTCTCCTTACTTAATGACCATTTTAAACTCACAAAACAGACTTCGGGAGTCCTACTCCACTCTGCTTCCCATCTCTGACAGCAACTCACCTAACACAGTACTGGGATCTGCAACATGAGCTAAG
This sequence comes from Chroicocephalus ridibundus, assembly GCF_963924245.1. Lineage (NCBI taxonomy): Eukaryota > Metazoa > Chordata > Aves > Charadriiformes > Laridae > Chroicocephalus > Chroicocephalus ridibundus. Next base: position 48,666,137 of record NC_086291.1, on the reverse strand, counting down.
GGACACACTTTCTCTTAAGTATCACCTGGCACATTTCTCCTCTTCAGCAGGTTATTTGACCAAGCTGAATTGCATCACAGCAGCAACACTGTTCATGGATTTTTCTCTCCCCACAGTATTTAATAATCAATTCCTTTTTTCTACCATATAGACCTGCAAAAATGCTCCACCAGCAACTCCCCCATTCCCCACAAGAAGCTCTAACTCTAGTTTCTTAGTTTAATCCATCTAAGTCCAGGAGATGAAAGAGAAGCCAAACAACATCACCCTCAAACATTAACATCCTGAAAATGCACATTAGAACAAGAAGAAGGTTCAGACTCCTTCCTTCCGCCCAGGAGGTGGAAGCAGGCACACGCCACCAGACACAGCCAGGCTCTGCCCAACAGTTGCGTGTGGCCCAGCCACAGGGCTGTGTGGTGCGGGAGAGCCACCATGGCTGAGGAGAGGTGTCAGTACAGGGGAGAGCCGCCATAGCCGGGGAGAGCCGGCAGGGCACGGCTGTCCCCAGCACACATCCCACAGACATCGCAATAAGGATCTCACCGCTAACAGAAACCCTCCAGGGAGCACGTGCCAGTGGAAGCTTGTTAATAACCTGTTGTGCAAATTGCGCATAGCTTTTCCTCTCATGTGAGATAAACAGCTCCAAGGGGAAAATAACTTGCACAGAAAGCCAATTTCAAGGCAACCGGTGCTCATGTACAGCACTTGCCTCTCATAAGGCAGCACCCAAAGACACCACCGATCCTCACAGCTGCGAGCGAAGCCACCTTACCTCCACCATGTTGACGACCACTCGGTTCAGCAGCCAGAGCTGGCTGCCGCCTCCACACGAGGCCTCAAACCCGCTGAGCGGAAGCCCACAGCAGAGCCCCGGCTCCACCACTGCCAAACCGCCTGTGCTCAGCCCGGGCAGCGCCTTCACGGCCGCGCCCTTCCCGGCATGCACCGCCTCAGCCCGCCCACCGCCCCTCAGCGCGCCCCGCCCCTCCGGCAGGCGGGGGGAGTGGCTGAGGAGGCGATGGCCGCCGCGGGTGGTAGTACTGCTGAGGCGATGGCCGCTGCTGAGGCGATGCGATTACTGGTGATTGCAGATCCTGTCTCCGCCCGGCGTTTTCTTTACATCCCCCTTTCAGTCCCTAATGGGCTCTGTTGTCCTCTTCTTACCACTTTTTGTTTACCCTGTTGACACCTTTTTTTGGTTTCAAGCAGCCCAGAAAAGGCAACAAACTGACGGGAATTGAGAAGAAGAGCAAGCAAACAAAGAGCCTGGTCAGGCTGTCTGGAAGGTTAAAAAACACCCCACAACCAAAACACCAATTATAGTGATATATAGCGTTATCCCCTTAACTGCTGGAGTCCTGGTCCCTTTCCTCATTTCTGTGCTCCTGACTTTTAAGCTCTCCCCTAAGCACAGCCGCTGATAGGTGCTGCGACCCGTACCTGGCATTGGATGAATAGCCCCCAAATCTGACTGAAAAGGAAGCAGAAAAAGGTACGCTGATCTGCACCCTGGGCCCCAGTGCATGTCTGGTTTTCTCTGAAGGCCAAGAAGATCCCAGCAACTACAGCTCCGCTCAGAGGGGTCTCCTCTGCCTACTTGCCTGCTATCTAAGGTTTGCTGACCCGGAATACTAACGGAGATTTAATGATACCATCCAGCTAACCTTTCCGATGTACCTGGGGGGATGCTGGTGTTCTGCCCTTGACAGTTCTCCCCACAGAAATGTCTCAGTTGCTCTACAGAAGAGAGCAATAAATTCAGTGACATACTCAGCATGTACAGATCCTGGACCCAGTCTAATTTTACTGACATGCATGAAGTTACTCCAGAATTGATTCAGCCCAGTTAGGCTTTAGCTCACTGTCTGCATCCCTCTTGCCCTTCAAAAGCGTGTGCGCACTCAGCCCACAAGGACAGACACATTGCTTGCTCAAACACAAGCTCCAAAATGTGTTCCCATGGTCAGGCAGAGCCCAAGTTCCCCTGGTGCCTCGGGAGGTTGTAAATACTGTGTTGAGGGGCTCAATACACCACCACGGCGTGTTCAGACAGGCTAGGCAAAGCTTCCAGCCTGCCATGGAAAGGCAAAGAGCACATTTCAGCTATTCCTGAATATAAGCTGTAAAGATGTAACCTCTGGGTTAGATCTGGAGCTCTTATTTTACATAGAGTAGGAATTAGTGACCCAAAGGATATAAATAATTTTGGTGGGAATGCTCCTGAGAATCACTGATTTTTATTATTTATTTTTTTAAAAAAGGAGGGAGGTTGACTTTCCAGAAGCTCTTTTCTTGTTGGCGATGAGGCAGTGTGCCCTTGGCTTCTTGTGATCAGTGGGACATTCAGCAGTAAGCACTCTCTGTGAGTTTCATCGATATTTTCAAGGGTATGAGAGAACTTCATTCCTTTTGAGTACCACTCAGACAAAATGAAAAGCTTGTGAGGGTGACAATTATATAACCTGCCTGAGCTTCCTTGTCGGTGAAGAGCTTTGCAGGATGCATTCTGGCTTCACAGGATGGAAATTTAGCTTTTATTCAAGCAGTTTGATTTGGTAGCTTCACTGTTTAATCCATGTTGCCGCTGTGATCAGTCAGAAGCAATAACTGAAAGGGGGGTTGCTCAAATTAATTCTACCAGGATTTTACTGTGTTGCCTATTCTGTATCTCACGGGTAGCATGCCAGGGAGACCATTTCAAGACAAGCGCTGATGCATGCTGCACTGGAGACGACATATGCTTACCCTGCATGACAGAGCCCAAAGCTGAGATATTGGACAGGCCCCAAGTAGGTTCCCACAGTTCAGTGGGCACGCCAGATCTGGCCTGGAAGTTGCATAGCCACATTTGTGCTGAATTACATCCAGATCAGTAAAACCTGTCTCCTGGCTTATTGTTGTGGGCCCTGTACCAAGTCATACGCAGCCATACCGTTTGCCAGCATAAAATGGCTTGTGTGCAGCTGACTGTGTCACTTGGAGACAGCATTTTTCCTCTCTCGGATCTATGGATACGTGGACTGTATTGGAGTGCCTTAGATTGCCAGGACTTTGGGACAGGGACAGTCCTTTGCTTACAGGTCTGGGTGATATTTTCCATCTTGTGGTCTCACTCTTGAACATGAATGCACAAGTGCTCCTGCAATTTGAGTAATGACAGCTCTTCCTTCTGTAGCAGGAGGACTGAGCAATAAAACCGCTGCTCTTACAGAAACAGAGAGAAAAACTATCAGTAAAATGTATCTGAAGGAAAACCAATGCTGAGCTTATTAGCCAAGTTGCACGCAAGTTTAAAAATGTATCAGTCTACGCTTGGAAATTTATGTTCAAAGCCATGAATTCAGAGTTAATTTATTATGCAGTAGATTTCCAGCTCCACTGAGCTTAATGGGATTTCTTATTCTGTTAAATGGGCTTTTCCCTCAGAGCACCTTGTTTCATTAGACCATTTAACAGAGGTTTGGGTGAAAGAGGTGTGTAAACACAGCACAGCCACAGCAGCTGCCCCTTTGTTTTGCACATTGAAGTGGCAATTCCTCTTACTGACTGTGAGGGCACATGTACTGCACTCCATGCAGAGGGCATGCATGTACCAAGGTCATGGAGGCAAGGGCGGACAGTGGGATTTCTCTTTGCTGAAAGCCAAAGAAAAACTGCAGGGAATTTCACAGATCCTTTGAGAGAAGGCTTTGACTTGCTAGTGGTCTCCTGTGTGTTTAGAGTTCAAAATTGGAACTATCTTCCTTGCACTAACAGTGTTGACAACAGGTTTTCCAAGAGCCAACTAGCACTTTGTGACGTGACCGATGTATACAGAACTGTCTATAATTAATAACACTTTGATTCATAGCAGGACTAAGTGGACCTGACAAAATCAAGGCCCCAAGACTCTCTCTGTTTCCTGTAAAGTATCTAAAACTTAAGTGTCAACACAGGAAAAAAAAAAAAAAGAAACACAAGGAAAGCAAAAGATCAAGCTCTATTTCATGGAAGTGAAACCAAGGCATGGAAGCAGCATGCGACCCTGATGACAAACCCAGGAGTGGATCCGAGCCCTGCTTGTTCATTCAACACCTGAATGAAACTCCTTTTCCGATGGTCCTCACAAGGTCCTAACCGCAAACTATGTGCTGTTCTTCTTAATGTCCATCTCTCTGGTGAGAAATGAGATCGTTCCACTCCAGGGCTAATCAGAACATTAATTTTCTATCATCTTTAATTTTTTAAAATAAGAGTTGTTTGGCATTCTGAGCAGCAAGTTGAGGGTAAATGCTATAACCCTTAGTCAGGCAATGCAGCCATTAAGGGGACATTTTGCAACTTTTCATGGTACAATCTTACACTACACAACTAACTGACTTCCATATTCCCACTGTTTACAATAATTTAATTTTTAGATATAATATTATGATGTTTCCCAAGGAAAGCAATTTCAGCAGCTATTAGGCATTGTCAGTGAAACTCCATTTATGGTGAAGAACAGAATAAACCCCATAGAACTGTCAAGGAAAACAAGAAAGTCAATGTCTCAATTCCTGACATCACCAGTAACAACAAATCTAGTGTGAAATGGCATGAGTTTTCCCCAGATATTCATTTTGTAACTTGTATAGAATAGAAATCTTGTTGAATATAAAATTAATGTACAGAACAAGGACTAAACAAATTAATAAAAGCTGTGGGACTTGAAAAGAAATGGTTTCTTTCTCTGTCGCTTTCATTTGTGTGTGTATTCATGACTGTGTGTAAATCTAAATACATTCCCAAGCCTGAGGGCAATGTTGATTCAGAAACGCAGAACAAGAATTAAACAGTCAATGACCTGCTGAAATAAATGGCAAAACTCCCTTGACTTCAGCAGAGACAGAATTTTGCTCCAGATGTTTGGGCCAAACTTGTCAAGAGCCAGAAGGTAGTAAATTTGACCTTTGAAATCCAGTGAACAGGAGGAGGAAAATGGTCCATCTGTTCTCTAAAATTTTCCTGAAAATGTGTCAGACAATACTCAAAACTTGCTTCCCTACCCACACTTTGTCATAATCTGGTGACTCTTCTTTCTCCGCTACCTTA